>NC_136249.1:15570000-16952500 GCF_053564925.1 Oryzias latipes
CACACAGACTCACCAAAACTGGACAATAGAAGATTGGAAAAACCTTGTCTGGTCTGATGAATCTCAATTTCCGCTGCAACATTTGGATGTTGCGGTCAAAATTTGGCATCAACAACATGAACGCATGGGTCCGTCTTGCCCTATATCAACAGTTCAGGCTGGTGGTGGTAGTAGTGTAATGGTGTGGGGAATATTATCTTCTTTCGTACCAATTGAGCATCTTTCCAACACCACTGAATACCTGAGTATTGTTGCTGACCAAGTCCCTTTACCACCACAGTCTACCATCTACTGATAGCTACTTCCAGCAGGATAACATTCCATGTCATAAAGCTGGAATCATCTCCGACTGGTTTCTTGAATATGGCAATGAGTTCAAATGACCTCCACAGTCACCAGATCTCAACCCAAAAGAGCACCTTTGGGATGTGGTGGAACGGGAGATTGGCATCATGGATGTGCAGCCGACAAATCTGAGGCAACTGTGTGATGCTATCACTGCTATCATGTCAATAAGGACCAAACTCTCTGAGGAATGTTTCCAGTACCTTGCTGAATCTTTGCCACCAAGGATTCATGCTGTTCTGAAGGCAAAAGCGGGTTCCCCTTTGGTGCTAGCAAAGTGCACCTAAAAAAGTGGCCAGTAAATGTACACTAAAGAAAATTTGCTGTTCATTAAACTTTTTTGCCTCCAAAATGTCACATTTGTGGTTCTCTTTTGACAAAACGAGGTGTACATTTGTATAACCTCTTCTAATATTTGAAAGTAGCTTTTATTTTTATGATCCCCCCCCCCCCGTTAGCTTATTTTTTTTTTTTTTATTTCTGACCGGACAAAAAAAATACAGATTAAGGCCGATGTGGACAGAAGGGTTAAGAAAACATGGGTTGGAGAGACGGGAGACAGAAAAAAAGAAACACTAAACAAAAAAAAGTGGCTCAAGGCTTAAAGTTATAAATGTCATAAAACATTTGTTTACACAAGAGCTGCATTTTTGTGCACAACCACACACAGCTACACACTCAGATATCCACACAATTTTCTCCTCAACATGTTGGGGTTTTCTTATAGCAGCAGAAACGTTTACGACTGCAGCTTTTTCTGGACACACCAACAACTTTAGGGGAGAAACTAAAAGTTTTTTTGAGTTTTTTAATATTCAGAGAATAAAAAATAGTTTAAAACAAAACCCCGTCATCCTTGACACCTAACAAAAATGCAGATTTTTCAATTAAATGAATAATTCTTCAAACTGTTCTTTGAAAATGCTGGCTAACCTTAGCCTTGATGTTGTTGGACTGTCATTTGTGCCACTTGCCAACGGCTTTCTGCAGTTTTACTTCAGTTCATAAATGTTTGGATTTACAGCAGAGATTCTTCTATGTCTGAAACTCCTAAAGTTAGGAACTCTGAGCATTTCTCAGCAACAAAAAAAAACAAACACAAAAGGTCAGACTCACGGTGTTGCCCATCATCTCTGCTTTTATGAGTTTGGAGCCCAGTCTGTTCATCTCCTCCTCGGAAAGCAAAGGGGTCTCATCGTTTTCCTCATCCTCTTCTTCACTTTCCTCCTCAGTCCTGACCAAATATGGACAGGAGTTTTCGAGGAGAGCACAAGAACCCGCAGATTTTAGAATGAGTAGACAAGACGTGTAAATAAACCATAAAACATACAAAACAGACAAAACAAAGTTAGCATTATAAGTCTAAATGGTTTCTGAACTTTCCACCCACATCGCAGACGCGTGTTCCTCATCTGCTTTTGCTCGATCTCTTTTCCTGTAAAATGGATTCTTCAAGAACTTCCGGCTGCAATCACAACACGTTTATTCTGCCCAGATTTAAGAGGAAACTTCCCTCTAAAGTTTAACCATTTCGCCGTTTGCTTTGACTTCTTCTGTGATGTTTATGTGTCATGATACATTTAACTCATTACAGCGCTGCCCAGGAGGATCCTGGGAAGCGGCGTTCTAGGCTATTACACCTCTCACAGCATCGCTTCCTGCTGCTGCCACACTGCAGACTCATTTCATGCTGCAGGGGCTCTGGCTTCCAGTTTACCCAAACTACTTAGCCTTATGAGGCAAAACACAGAAGGCTTCTTCACGACGCAGCCATGGTCTGACATATGGCCCACAACGGAGCTGATGGTAAACCAAAGCAGTGAGGAGTGGAACCCCATAAACTTGTTGTTCCTGTTTCACTTTCCTTTTTTTGGTTCATCTTGTTGCAATAAAAGGTGGTGACCTGATAAAATGACCAAACTTTCATGTTTAATATTCATCATAACCCTTGTGCTACCCTATGGGGTCAAGATGACCATTGACGTGTTCTCCCTACCATGATAAAGGTGGATAAAGGTGGAAAGATTTCATGTAATCAATGGACACCAGTGAAGATCACAAATCATTGAAGAAAAAGGTTTAGTGCACTGTCTAGTGGGTCTAGATGACCCAACTCCCAATGTTAAAGTGTGTAGGATAGCACAAGGGTTAATGTGAGAAATAACCAAAATACTAAACCGAAAAACAAACTAAACCCAAAGCAAACCAGAAAGTCTGATGAACATGCCGCCACCTTAGCCGATTTGTTTAATACCGTTTTACTGATGTTGCTTTTATTGTGATTTTAAGTATTATCCAAAGTCTCATTGTAAAGCTTTGAAGCAGTTTCACGGCAGGGCAGGCAGGGCGGGAATCGAGCCAGCGATCTTCCCATCAGGGGTCGACCGCTCTGCCACTGCACCACAGCCATTGACCTTTTTCTGTAATACAAACAAATCTTTACCCACATTCCTAAAAACTCTTCTTATTGAATTGTGTTTACTTAATTAATGTTTTAATGTCACACCGTTGGGGCGGCCGTGGTACAGCGCTAGGGCGGTCGACCTCTGATTGGAAGATTGTACCTTGCCCGACCATACAAGTGTCCTTGAGCAAGACACTGAACCCCACCTAGTAAATGTGTGTCTGGTTAAGGTAGAAAATGCGCGACACAATTTTGAAATCACTGCAGTGGATCCCTGTCAGCTTTGGGTTTGGTTTAAAGATTATTGTAGGTTTTTAAAAGACCTAAGAGAATTGGACCTTCTTTTTATTTATTTTTTTAATCTGAATTGCTTTTATATTGCAACACAGGAGGGCATTGGATCCCATTTTTAGTCTCTGATACGACTTTGAACTCATGACCTTCCAGGTCACCTGAGCTGGTGTATTTTTTTTTTTGTAAAGCACTTCGAGTTGTTCTGCAACATGAAAATTGCTCATTAAATAAAGTTGAATTTGAATTTAGAATTTTTGTGTTATCCTGTCTAGAAACTACAGATGTCAATTAGCATTATTGTTACAATCCAGCATATTTATTATCCATCAGTGTCTGGGTAGATGTTCATAAATGTGCATTTTCCTTAATAAATTAATAATGAAACGAATCTACAAACAGCAGCATGCATCAGAGAAGCTCAGAAAATGAGACTTTTTTGTTTAAAAAATGTTCAATATCTAACTTTACACCAAGATCCAGCTTTAAAGTGTGACAACATAAAAGTGTCCTACCTTGATGGTTCAGATGTTTGAGGAGCAAATACAGTCTTCCCTGCCTCCTTCTGGGTTTCCTGTCCTGCTCGTTTTTGGCTGGCTGGATCACGGCCCAAAGAGCCGTCTTTCCTCAAGGCTGGATCTCCACTTTTCCTGCTGCCAGAGTCTTCCTCATCATCAGAGCTGGGTTTCAGGAACTCAGCTTGTTTAGGTCTCTGCGGTGCTGCACAGGAACAACAGTGAGAAGAGCGGATTTAAAAGCAACAAAAAGAATCCTGGTTCTAAAAGATCAAGACTCAAGGAGAACCTACCTGCAGCGCAGTCATCATCATCCTCAGAAGGTTTGAGGAAACGTCCTTTCAAAGAGACGCCGTGTTTGTTCCAACTGCGACCATCGGGCCTTTGTTTTTCCCTTTTCTCTACTCTGTACCGATCACTTCCTCTGTCTCCTCCATTATCTCTAACTCTGTCTCTTCTTCCATCCATTTCTTCATCCTCGTTTCTGTCTCTTTCTCTAAAAGCATCTCCATCCCGGCTCCTCTCCTCCTCTCTTGCTCGATGTCTCTCCCTCTTCTCTCCTGCACCCTCAGGATATTTGCCTCGGCGTCGGGGTGACGAGTCTCTGTCACTTCTTCTCTCCTTTGTGTCTTCATGTCTTCTCCACCGTTTCCTGTCCTCTTCCTCTCCCGTAGTTCGTCCGTTTCTCTCTGAACGGCCGTCCCTCCGTTGACCAAACACAGCCTCCTCAGCTTCAGTGAGTCTCCTTTGAAATTCCTCCACTGACTGTAGAGAATAAGGACAGAACGTTTGATTGACATTTGGCCTTTTTCGAGGTTTTTTCTGTGATTTTCAAACTCTCAATTAAAAAAGAAAGAATTCAAAAGCTCCACAAAAAAATGCAGAGAACAAGATTATTGACAGGGATGCCAGAAATGAAAGAGATTGACTGTAGGAGAAGTTCATGTTCAAACTATTTCATCACTGCTTTCATTGCATTGATCAAGCTTAATACAAGTACATATGTGATAACTATGAAACCCAAGATTAAAGAGTAAACGGGCTCACCGAGTGGCCTACGATCTTGATATTTTGTCCAGGCCTCCTGCGTACAGGTTAGCCCATTTTCACCCACAGACAGCCCATATCCTCCCATAAAGGCAGGTGTGACTAAGGCGCCAAATCAAATGTAGGCATTGGAGTGTGAAGGCACCCAGGCGTCCGTCGGTTCTCACCCCGTATCTTTCCGACACCACACTGTCAAGGCTGCGCTGCTCCCTCTCCGCTTGCTCCTTCATCCTCCTGTAGCTGTTCTTCAACCAGCTCAGGCCTCCATCGTTCACCACTGGAGCTGCAAGAGAACAAAGGAAGAACGTATAAAAATAAAAATAAAAGGTCAAACTTTTGGCTTCAAATTGATTAACTCAGTTTGTTGATTATGTGCCAAGACTGAATGTCCCCCACTGCACTCTGGGAGAATAAAAATATTAAGGTAAACATTAGGGCTGCACGATATGAGGAAAACTGGCGATATGCGATGTTGGTGATTAATATTGCGATAACGATAACATTTGCGGTAAATAAACAAATAGCAAAACAAACAAAACATCATACATTTTTCATTGCAACAGTTTCAAAATTACACTCCAAATGACCCTCGTCGACATAGGAGGCAAACATCTAACATAAAAGGGCTCCATCTGATTGGTAAACAATGTGAAGGGGTCCATCTGATTGGTGTAATGCATAAATGGATTTATTTGATCTGTTAAATACTTCAAGCTGCCATAAGATTGTTTTAGCACATTTAAGTTAACCATTTATTGCAATTTTCGGTGTCTTTTGCGATATGTATATTGCACTGCTTGATATCGCGATAACGATAAATTTGCGGTATATTGTGCAGGCCTAGTAAACATTAATCGCCATGAATTTGACTACTGACAAGTTTAGAACAACTTCTAATGAAATAACTAGGACAGTCTTGTAAAATGTGCTTTTTATTTTGATTTTATAAAAAAAAATTAATTATTATTATTAAACTGTATTTAATTGAGTACTGAATCTCCATCCTGGTCATTCTTAACAATAAAGGATTGTGTTTGATCCAACCTCACCTTTTTTATTTGCAGTACCAGCAATCTCCTCAGGGGGCAAACCACTTCCTCCGTCTTTCCAGAAAGGGTTCAGTTCCAATTTCTCCAAACTAGCCTGAGTGAAACATTTTTTTATATAGAAAAATAAAACATGAAATGCAATGATGTGAAAACCACCTCTAACTATTTCTAGGCGTCTTCTTTTATTCCTGTTGTTGAAGGTCTGTAGAAATCCTTTTTTTTAATACATTTTTTTGTCCATTCCTCCTTAAAAACCAAAAAGCCAACAGGCACAAACCTGTTCCACGGCACGCGTTTTGGCTCTCTCCACCTCTTTCTGACGTTCTTTCTCAGCTCGCCGCTCAGAAGTTGATACGGTTTTCATAGCCAGAAAGTCAAAAGTCATCCATTCATCTCTCTGTGGAGAAATTCATTCAACAGACTGTGACTAGTGTGAAAGGCTCTGCTCTCAAAACTCTGCACCTATCTGCTGTCTTTGAAAATTGTATAGTTTATGTTGTCTTTTGTAAAATACAAATAGCTTCATGAAGATGCAAACGTCACCTGGACAGTGTGCTCAGTGGTTCCGCTGTTGTCTGAAGACTTGGCTTCTCCTGACGTTTGCCATGCTTTAGCCGGCTGCTTTGGAGGCTGAGCCTCAACCCACTCCTCTGCTGAGTCCTGACACATCCAGCAAATAGGAAGGAAAGCCAGCATGATGATGATGATGATGATTAAGAAACATACCACCAGAAGCACTGGGAACATCTAGAGAGCTACGGAGGCCCTTTGAATTCAGCCCCTTCTATGCTGATAATCTTTGGTTTTGATGTTCAACAATTTCCCCATTCCATGTGAGTATCTACTATGTTTTTTCAAAGTGTTTAATTTTTTGTTGCAGCGTAAAGAGAAAGAAAAAGAAGTCTATCATCCTCCCCATCAGGATGTTTCCTGAGGAGTTGAGACTTAAGGAAAAAAGAACATTTGAACAGATTCAGCAGTTATCTTTGATTAACACTAGAACGTCCGTAGGGCAGCCATTTGGCTTTTCTACCTACAATGTCTAAGGGACAGCCAAGTGGCTGGATTAGTTCAAATTTACATGCCCAAAGAGCAGCCTTCAACATATTTTGCACATGAACAGCACCGCCATTAGGTTGTTCTGCAAAAAGGACAAGCCAAGTGGCTGCGCAAGTTTTCACTATTTCCCCTCACCTCTGTCACTTCTAGTAAGAGGTCACCACAGTTTGGTTTTTCTTTTTTGGCTGAGATTTATCTTTCATTCACAAGAGACACTTCTTTACCGACATAATACTGAAATGCTCAAGCAAAGAAATCATCTGGTCAAAGTCATATCTTCAACCCACTACTTGTCTGCACATACTTGGTACTGCCCCAAAATCTCCTTTCTGCATTTGCCACATGGTATACTTGTAGCAATCAACAAAGCGCACTCTGGCATTATTGTTCTTGTACTGACTATTCACCTGGCATATTGCCCGTTTCCCTTTGCCAGGTATGGGAGCTTGTCACCAAAAACGGTATTCCTTTTTCACCTTCTCAGCCCCCGCATGTACCTGTGCAAGGTTTTTTACTGATTCTGGAAGCTCCCAGTGAATTTTACCTGGTTGAAAGTTTGATGCAGTTGGCAACAACAAACCCACAAACATTGGAGATTGCAGGAAACCTGTCAGTCCCAACTTGTTCCATGCGCGTGCCCTAGACATCAAAGTGTAAATGCCGCATGATATCTTTGAAGTGGTTTCTGACCATAGCTTTTTTAGATCAGTGGATTTCCCATTTTCGCCAACCATCTTGCATCTTGCGTTTTGCATGGATGCAAGTTTTATCCCCCCCTCACAAGGAGGATGGCAATGAAGCCCATTAGTTCAGGGAGGGCCATGAACCAGCTGTCATCTTCTGTCTGACGTTCATGCTGAACAACACAGTCCCGAATAGTCTGAAGCATGTTCAGAGTGAGGAAACAGGAAACTCTGTAAGCGAGTCGACACCGTACTTCTGACCAAAGCAGTTGGCTCTTCCTCAGCAGTGTAACATTCAATTGTGTTGTGATGGAGAGGCCTCCCAACCTTTTCTGAATGCCACATTGTGCCATCTTTTGCCTTTTCTGTTGGCACAGTGTGTCTCCTCTCTGTCGTCCTCTCTTTTCTGATGGCAGTGAAATCTCCTCATCAGTGATCTGATTTCTGAGATCTGAGCAATGAAAACCTTCAGCAATGTAAAGATATATGTTGTTTCGTTTATTTTAAATTTTTTTTTTTTTGTTGAATTCTAGTTAAAATCTACAAATTCCAAAACATGTCAAATAGGCCTCCTTTGCCTCCCCAGTCCAAGAAACATGTGGTTAAATTAAATTACTCTTAATTTCTCCTAGGTGTGTATGTGAGTGTGCCTGGTTATTTATCTATGTGGCCCTGCAATGGACTGGTGACCCATCCAGGGTGTAGCCCTCCCCAGTTGCTTGTGACTACCTGGGATGTGCTCCAGCAGACCCCTGTGATCCTGACCAGGATGAGCAGGCCCAGAAAATAAATGGATAGACAACTGCTAGAATCAGCAAATGAGAACAAGATGTTCATGAAATCTTATCAAAAGAAATATCAGTCTGAGTCCAGCTAAAGGACTATCTCTTCTCCCTCAGAGTCAAATGGGTTGACTTGCTCCAGGATCATTTTCAATGTCTGCTCAGGGTAGTAAAAATAAGGCATCTTGGTTTTTCAGTTGACACACTGGGAGTCAAAGTTTGTCAGAGCTTGGAGGCTCTTTTGAAGCAGAAAAACCTCCCCCACCCTGATCAGAGTAAAGAATGTGGTTAGCTAGGACATGTCTTCATCCAGATGATCAGGTAGTTGGTGCTGCATTTACAAATGAAAGGTGGCTAATTGAAGGCTGTTGAATTAGGCTACGTTCACACTGCAGGCTGAAACGACCCAATTCCGAATTTTTTGCCCCTAAGCGGCCCAATTCCGATTTTTTCATGACAGTCTGAATGACACAGATCCGATCTTTTCAATTGCGACCCAGGCCCCGTGGGTTTGCCATCCTGATTCCGAATTGTAGCCGTTCTTTTCAATTGCGACCGCCGTCTGACCGGCCAGGCGACTTGATTCCGAACCGTACGTCATCGACACGCAACAAACGTCATCATTTTGCGTTGAAGTAGGCGGGAACGAGAACGTAAACATCAACCATGGTGGAGGATGCTGCTGAGAGACCAGTCAGTGGAAGGGAAGGGAGGTCACGGATTGGATTAATATTTGGGGTGATCGCTCTATTCAGGCCAAACTCCAGGGCTCTTATCGCAACTGGGCGGTTTTTGAAAAAATTTCCAGATAAATGGCCGAGCGTGGTGTTGAACCTTTCCCGCGATAACTTTTTTTTCTTTCTCCCCTTTGACTGTGCTCAGAAGCGCGGGGGACGCGAGGCGATCCTCCTCCTCCTCCCTGTTCTGATCCTTAGATTCTCCAGAACGGGTTAATAAAGAGTCCATAGCATTTATTTTGGGGGAAACCTTCTTTTATTACCGTCCTCCGTAACACACAACATGAATGCGCGCCCACACTGCCCCCCCCCCCCCCCCCCCTATTCTCTATCGCGGCACGCGCTTGCACACACACACACGCGGGGGCGAGGCCCCAACACATACACATTCCTCTTCCACTACAGTGGGTACAGACGATCCCGACTCCAATGCCTTCTTAAAATGAGAAGATTGTAATTGTGCTGCTCCTTTGTGAAAATAAATGTAATATTACAAAAAGAGCTCCGCTTTTGACAACACTGTTGTTGACATCCATTGTTAACGTTGGCTCCGCAAACAACAAGTGACGTTGTTCACTGTTGAGTATTCTTCTAGCTTCTGCGCATGCGGGTCTCGTTTGGGTCGTGTCACGGTCACACTGGAGATCACAAAAGTTTGGATTTACTTGGAAATGTGAACGGTCTAGCAAACAAATCAGATTTTTTCAAAAAATCCGAATTGAGCATTAAGCCCTGCAGTGTGAATGTAGCCTTAAGGCCCGTTCACACCGGGACGAATTTCGCCGGCAATTTTCGCCGACGTTTAACGCCTCGTGACTAAACAAAGGGCACCAATGAGAGTGTGCACACCGACGCGAAAAAACGCCACGCGCCAAAGCGTCAAAAAAAAAAAACGCCTCGGGTTCGTTTTTTTTTTCGACGCGTCGTGTCGAAATCTATTCGACCAATGAGAATGCCGCTTTTGCACACGTGTCTGGAGCTTCTGAAGTTACAGTAAAACACAACTTGGGGGCGCTCAAACACAAAACTGCCTTGCTGAGCACACATACCAGCGAAGAAGATAGACGCCAAGTAGCGTCTACACTGCTGTGAAGAAATAATGACGGACATTCTTAAATATCCCCGAACCAAGTACCAGTTGGAGCTACTGATGCTTGAAATATTCATGTTTTCTTTGTATGATTCTGACAAGCGCGTAAATACTTGCTCACTTCTTCTGAGTGAAAAGCGACTTTAAGAAGCGTAAAGGTGCGCAGCGCCACCTTGTGTACAGGAGTATTTCTGTTTACATTAAGCGCCATCTAATGTCAGGGAATGAAATTGCATGTTCGCTCGGCTCACCGTCAGCGAAAATCGCCTGGGTGTGAACACAAAAAACGTGGCGAAAAACGCTGGCGAATAACGCCTGGCGAATATTCGTCCCGGTGTGTACGGGCCTTGAGTCATTTCGAGTCACCCAGCCATTTGGCTGTGCTCTGGACGCTGCAGGGGGAGTGAAGAATCCTGGGCGTTCTAGTGTTAAATCGTAACTAAATTCTTCACCTGAACTCAACCCAAAAATATTTTTTCAGTTATAGAAATTATTAAAACATCTTTGTTAAGAAACCACTCAGAAAAACTTGTTGACAGATCATTTGTGTGTTTGTATCTCAGAGTAATGCATGGAAGACGGTCTACCTCTGAATCCACACTTGAAGCATCTCCTGCTTCCGTTTTCCTTTTCTCTTTCTTGTCCTTCTTCTTCTCTTTTTTCTTCTTGGATTTCTTCTCCTTTTTCTTCTTTTTGCTCTTCAAAGATCCATCCTGGTAAATGTTTGAATTTAGTTCTTTAAATGGAACCTCAGTTTGTTTAAAAAATATATTTGAATTGAAATAAATACAATTAGCAGGAAAAGAGTGAAGCTGCCAAAATTCTGCATAAGCAAATTTTGAAGCCACTTCTGCAAACATGAAGATTTACCAGCAAACGTTTAGCTTGAGTACAGGAAAAAAAAAAACAACTACCCAATATGTTGACATAAAAAAACAAATAAGTTTTCATGGTTTAAAAAAGAT
The DNA here is from genome assembly GCF_053564925.1 of Oryzias latipes. NCBI lineage: Eukaryota > Metazoa > Chordata > Actinopteri > Beloniformes > Adrianichthyidae > Oryzias > Oryzias latipes. Next base: position 15,580,968 of record NC_136249.1, read on the forward strand.
GAAAACTGGTTTGCTGTGAAGCAGGTGGTTTTAAATTCTAAAATGATAAATAAAACTTTATTTCTCCGACAATGGCAAACTCAAAGCAGCATGTAAGGAAAAAAAGATGAAAATTAGATTAGGTAAATATAAAAATAAGGCATAAATACTTTCTTAAGAAATGTGCCACCATTGGCATGTTTCTTTAACAACCTATAGCTCTAGAAAATGATTAAACATGATTCACGTCCAACTGCAGTCATCTTTTGATCCATTTTCAAAGCATTCCCAGTGGTATTTTAATAATAATTATGCTCTTTTAGGCAAAAATTTATAAAATCTGTGTTGTTTTCTAGGACAGTTTCTGCAGGGTGGCAGGAGTTCATTAGAAATTCACCTCGGAGTTGTGGGTTGGACTGTTGAAGTGCGCTCATTACCCATGAACCCTTTGTTTACACTCCCTCCAGCTAGCTCACAGCCCCTCACAACCCCAATCTAACATTACCGGTGCAACAAAACTGGCGAGCAGTCGTCCAGTTTTAAGACAGATTTCAGCTCAGACTGTCTGCTCCTGATTCACAACAATATGAATACAGAAATACTCAGAAATGCATTTTTAATCTCAATTTTCTTGATATATTTTATTCAACATGAGAAAAATGCAACAAAAACATGTTAAAAACAACATAAATACTATACTCATTGGAGTGGGTCTTTAAATGATGTATTTCTGTCATTGTGCTGCTTATTAAATGTCTTTCTGAAGTGAAACAGATACAACTTACGTCTCCTAACTGCTCCAGTCTCTGGTTGACTTCAGGAAGTATCCAGGTGTCCTCTCCTCTCTGCCTCTTCAGCTCCTTTCTCCTCTCCTCCTTCTCATATTGTTGCTTAGCCTTAAAAAAAATAACATTTATTATAATATCTACAGCATACCAGTATTTGTGGTTTTACAGAAATGTACTCACACATTATGTTAAATTATGCTGAAGTGTCTAGAAATAAATGGTAACACTAAACAAAGATTTGAACAAAATCTAGACTTCACATACTATTTTGGGATTATAAGTATAAATGTGAGCTGGAAAATTGATTACGATTATATATTATATTCAGATTATAAAAACAGCACAGAAAGTAAAGAGATTTGGCTAAATATGTTTTGCTGTATATCGGTTGAAGATAAATGTATAGATTGAGTTTTCCTCAGTTCTGGGCTCCACTCGGTTGTTGTCAGTTTCCTGGCGCTTGCGCAGAACAGATAAGAGTCTACAACACATTTATGTGCATTTAAAGGGAACAGCTGTAAGTGCTGCGTAAATAGCTATGTTCATGTTTGAATACAGCTATTAAGATGTTCTTGTTTTCTATCTGTGGACAGTGAATAACTACAATCTGGACAAAATGTAAACACGAAAAAGACAGGCTGCCGCCGTCTGCTGTGCTATATCGGTCACTGACTTTCACCACTTTCAGTGTTTGTGTCATATTTCCCTGCAAGCGTTCAGGGAGCATGCAGCAATGGTCCAAACAGGAATAATCTGAAAAATGTCCCGACAAGCGCTTGCTTAAAACTTCATCACGACAGCAAACCTTCTCAAAACGTCACATAGTCCCGGTTGACTTGATCGTTGATGGTACCATCCTTAGCATGTCGGTTAGCAGGTCAATCAATGTAAACAAAAACAAACGGCGGCGCGGAAATACTTCACATCTGCGTTCTAAAGAGTCCTAGTTCGTACCTTTTGTATCGCCTCTTGTCGCGCCTGTCGTTTCTTTTCTTTCGCTTCTTCGATGTTGCTGGAACTCTCAAAACTGACTCCGTACGCCGCCATAACTACGTCGTACACGGGTCTAGCCAACTGTCGTAAAACATCGCTGTTTACGACAGTTGTTTTGTGGTTCTTGTAGTTCCATTAACCCTAACCCTTAATGCCTAATTTTCCAAAGAGCTAAATAAGATGATTATGATAAATATAAGGCCCACTATCATTATTTTGTTCTATAGTTTTCAAGCATTACATGTGCAAATTAGCGGCTTCAGTGTCCAATGCAGACCTCTCCCATCATCTGTTGTCACCGTTGTCAGTTCCTGGAGTCCAAACCAAAACGGAGAAGCTGCATTCAGCTTCTATGCTCCACAGATCTTCTGGAACAGACTTCAGGAAAGCCTTAGATCTGCTAAAACACTCAGTTTTTTTAAACCCATGTTAAAGGCCCACCTGTTCTCAACAGCATTTAATTAATTTAACTTCAAAAGTTTACATCAGCACCGTTACTCTAAGCTTATTTTAATTTCCGTTCTTTTTAACTTTCTTTAATTTTTATTTTAATAATCACCCCATTAATATCTCCAGTAAATGTTTCCTTTAATGTTTTATGTAAGGCACTTTGAACTACCTTTGTACATAAAATGTGCGAAACAAACTTGCTTTGAAAAAATAAAGTTTGATTGATTTGCCTTAATGTTGGAAATAAAACAAAAAATCTGTGCTGGCTGCTCTCAATTTAAAGTCCCTGATAATTTCAAAGCACAAACTGAACTTAAAAGGAGACCAAAAATCACTTAGATGTGTTTCTTTTTCATTTATTGAATGATTTTAAATCCAAGTTGAAAACTCCCTTTTTCCCTCTGTCTTTTAGCTCAGTATGAGTTGGTGATTTTATTGATGTTTCTTACTTTTTTATTATGTTGTTTATTTTAGATTGTTGTTTTTTTTTAATCTTTCATTGTTAAGTGTTTTAGTCAGCCTCTGCTGGGTTTTTTTTTAAAGCGCATTATAAATAAACTTGACTTGACTTGAATTTTTAAAGATAAAAGAAAAATAAAATGATTTTTAAAATATGAAATACCAACAAGCAAAAACGAACAAAAGAGTCACAAATATCAAAGCCCTGTAAAAGACAGTTTCTCAAAAATCTACATTTATTAATTTCTCTTAAAATCTCAACAAGAACATCTTTTCATTTTGTCTCACTGTTCTGTTTTTTGTTCTGCCAAGTTTTTATTCGCACAGACATATCTTTCTGCATTCATTCCTTCTGCAACACAACACACCAGTTGCCCTGGTCATGGTAACTGCTCTTCACTTTGACTCCAGACACCTGAGCACACAGATGCTCCAGCTCCCCCTGCTGGAAAACATGGTAATAGCGATGAAAAACTGGAACTGTGCTACTCTCCAGTTTCAAAGCAGAAGCTGAAGCCTGAGGGAATGCTGGACTCAGCTTAGCATCTGCACGCTGGGAGGAGTTTGAGTCCGACCCCAGGCTTGAGTCGGGGCTGGAGCTTAAGTCAGGGTTTTCCTCTAGCTGCGATTTCCCTCCCTTAAGATGCCAGGGAACCAAAAGATCCTGGGAAGTAAAGGCTGTGCGGTTGGTGTGCACACTGAGGCGAGCATCAGGAACTCTACTAACACCTTGCATGTCAGAAGGTTTATGGCTGTTTTCTAAGTGGCAGGAAAGATCAGATACTTTTTCTCCACTGGATTTCTGGCTCTTTTCTGACAGTAAGTTGGTGGAACTGAACTCTCCATGGTCTTCTTTGAAGATTTGCTTGAGGTATTTGGACTTCTGCTTGTTGTATTCTTGTTCAAAAGCCCAAACATAGATAAGTGCCTGACCTCCAGGCTTCAAAAGTCTCACCAGCTCCTTCACTGCTGCCAGTCGGCGCTCCTGGTAAATACAGGAAAAACATTCAAACTCATTATTTCAACAAGACTTTCGATTAAAAAAATCTAAATTTGACAACAAAACAATATAAAAATGGAACTTTGTTGCACATCAAGGCTAGACAAACTTGGAACTTTAACATTTATAGAAATATTCATTAGCTGGACCAACAAACCTCATTGTAATTTAAAAAACTATTAAGCTTTTGTCAAATTTAAATATTTTCCACACTCAATAAAAATGTCATAGCTATATGTAACATAAAATAATAATAACTATAGTTTTATTACCTATTTTGAACCATTTGTTATTATAATGTGAGAAAAATTACTGCTGCATCTCAAAGATGGCGTTTTGTAGTTAATAGAATTTTTTTTTTTTTCCATCTGAGATTTTAGTATTTTTTAAAGCCATTTTCCCACATAACTCATTGTCTGCAGATCTTTGTGGGTCTAACAAAAAAAAGAGGCAATGATTGTCACATGTCAATCATCTTTGTATGAAAATGTGGAGAACATACCGCAGTGGAAAAATGATGAATGACCGCGATGGAAATGCAGGCGTCACACGACGCCGTTCGCAGGGGAACGCTGAGGGCGTCTGACACAAACGCATGATAACCCCTCGCGGCGCAGATCTGAACAAGAGCAGTGCTGCGATCACAACCCACCTGAAGGCAAATAGACACAAGAAAGACAAGCTTCAGCTGAAGACACAACAACTGTAAGAGGAACACACAAGCAGGAAATAAGAACAAAAATGACTTCAAATACCAAAAGAAGGATTTTTTTTAGTTAGTTTAGTTGTCTTAGTTACTTTAAATGATTTTTCTTTCATTACTGGAGTGATACCAATCATTCTGTCCATGTCTGTAAACACAAATGGACCCGAACAAACAATCATGTTTTAAATTGAATCTTATTCTAAACGGCAGCTGAAGACACTGAGGTGCTTTGTAGGAGACAAAAATGGAAAGGATTAAACAGAGAAAAGCAGGGGAGGAGGAAATAGAAAAAAAAAGAGGAATTATCCTCGGAAATTGGTGTGTGACCTGCATAATCACAATGTTCTCAGTGTTGATTTATAACAGCTACGCCTGGAGTCGGCATAAGCTGCTTAAATGCACGTCCCAGATCCCAAATATGAATATCCCCCATGTGCACACGTAAACAGAAAATGAGGAAATTACCATGGAAACCAAGCTAATGAATGCGATGTAATCAAAGCAGGGATCTCCAAAAACCTCTGTGACAGCTGTTGTTGAATGGATGTATTTGTCATTCAGGACAACTACACAACTTTTACAAAATACAACAAAACTGTTCAACTGCATTGTTTCTTCTAAGAAAACCTTTCACCACCTAACTAAAAGTCCCACTCCAATCATCTTTTGATCTTTTGTAAAATCCTTCCCAGTGGTCTATTAATTATGATGGTGCTGTTTTTAGCCCAAAATAAAAAAAACTGTCTTTTTCTAGGCCTAGGGAATCGTTTCTGCAGAGCTGCAGTATTTAATCAAACCCCCTCCAGTGAAAATAGTGTTTTTGGTGTTTTTAACATGTTCTTGTAGCATTTTTCTGATGATGGAGGACAAATATAAAAAAAAAATTAAACTTCAAAATTGCATTTCTGAGTATTTCTTTATTTAAATCATTCTGAATCAGAATCGTAATTGTGAGGTAGAAAATAAGCTGGACGGGTCACAAGTTTCCTACTCCGCTCCATTCTGATGCATCCACTTGTAGACAAGTAGATCCATTAACGTCATCATTTTCCTCGCCTGAGCTGCCCTTTGACACAAAACTGTACGGCTCGATTGCTCCAACAATGCTCGCCTTTTTTCTGCATGGCTCATGTTAGGTTGGCGTTGCGAGGAGCCGTAATCTAGCGGGAGAAAGTGTAAACCAGGCCTTGATGGGATATCAGCGCAAGCTAACAGTCCCACCAACAGCTCAGAGGCGAATTCCTGTTGAACTGCTGCTGTTCTGCAGAAACTATGTCCTACAAAACGACACAGGTATTTTGATTAAAAACATCATGATCATAATTAATAGACCTCTGGTAATGCTTACAAAATAGATCAGAAGATGATCGGAGTGGGGGTTTAGAAATTCACCTGAGTCGGCACAGAGAGAAGACTACAGTTTCCTGTCAGGTGTCTTACACTGAAACTTGAATATGTGCAGGAACGTTCAGTTCATTATGTATGAGCAACATTTTGCCCAGAAGAGGAAGTCAGAGTGCAGAGAAGAAGCACTGTCCTGTTTGCTGCAGCAATGGAGGAGCGTCTGTGAGTGGAGGGAGTGTTATGATGTGGGACACCATCATACTGGAAAATGAGAAGCAGATGAGTAACATTGGCTACGGATGGCTGCATTCCTGCTGCAGCCCAGGCTCCTTTTAAAAAGGATGTGCAGTATCATAAAGGATGGGGTAGTTCTGGACCTCTGTGATCAGCCTCTCGTCGTCTATGGTGTTAAACGACCACTATGATGCTCTATCACACCCTTTGTGGCCCCATGTCAGCGGAAATGACGTAATGCTTACACCACGGTGGAAACAGCGGAAAAAAGGGTTTTATTTTGAAAAATGCGCCGGATGCACTTTCCACTCGCTCGCATGATTTCCGGTTTAGGTTGTTTCATTTGCCTCAACTTTGCAAAAAAATGCTCCAGCTCGCTTGGAGAAGCCGTGGGAGTGCCTCCCGCACTTTTCCAGCTACCTAAAGACTCCGGCGGCCGCACCAGAGCTGGACTGGATGCAGTGTGAGCCCAGGGCACGGCTTCTTGAAGGAAATCCTGAAGTAGAACCTTCAGGTAAAATTTGACTGTGAGGAACCCTTAGAACTTACATCTACACATTAAGACTTTTAAAGCTAAAGTTAGAATCCCATCAGTTGTTGCATACCTGGGTGTGCCACATTTGTTCTCTGCACATGACCCCTCCCCTGGGGGAGCAGTGAGCTGCAGGCTCAAACACAATCCAACCCCTTAGTGTCAAACAGGGAGGCATTGGATCAGATTTTTATAAATCTCTGTATGATTCAACTATTGATTTGAATTCACAACTTCTAGTCTCAGGGTGGACACTCTACCACAAGGCCACTGAGTCTTTCAGAGAGAGATGAAAATGTCAAATTTGAAGCATCAAATAATTTTGCTAAATGTTCTTCTACTCACAGTGACTAAATCGGCGTTCACGCCCAGGTATTTCCCGTTTCCGCAGCCCACATCCGCCAGAACGCTGCCAGACGGCAGCGAGGACAGAAAGTGGCACACGCGTGGCCAGGGGGTGTGGCGAGTGTCACTGAAGTGGGAGGCGATGGTGCTGTAAACGCGGTGTACATACTCCTCCTCCAAACGGGCTGCATCCGCGGGGCAGGAGGGGAGGGAGGGGCCAGGCGATGGCGAGGGTGCGCCTTGACTGTCGCAGGCAGACGGGAAGGCTGGAGAACAGAGAACAAAATCCCATTAGCTGCACTAAACTGAAAACATAAAGCCTTTTCATACAGCAATACTTTTGAAGTTGACAAAAAGAAGTTTGAAAGCTCTGCAACCAAACCGAACCCCAAACCAACCCACGAGAAAACGCTTTTCTGCTAAACTCATAACGGAAGATCTTTTCCATTTTTACTTTTGAAACCTTAAAACCTTCAAACGTGAAACAAAACTCAAAAAAATGAGATCTGCTTCAAGATATTAAAGCAGAAAAGCCCTGCAGGTGCTGTGGATCAGACAGAACACCTGAGGGCAAATCAAACCACGAATTAACAACTTGCTCCCATATTGCCCTCAAAAAAGGAGTCAGAGTGTTGTAAAAGTGTTGTAAAAGGTGTTAAAGGCAGGTTTCTGCGTTTGCAACACTCACCACAGTGACAGGGTTCATGTCTGATCTTCCGGAAAGTGAAGGAAGTGCGAGTTCCTCTCCTGCTTAGAGTCAGGTTGCTTTGGATGCCAGGTTCCGTGGGAGCATCGGCTCGTGGCGCCTCTGCTGGGACCATGTCAACCTTCCGGGGCGTGATCCTAACACAGAATACCACGCCTTTGTGGTTATGAGACCCCCACAAACCTACAGCTTCACTTCTGCACACGAGGAAACCTGCAGGAACCTCGTGAAGTTCAGAGGACACCATCCTGCTCACCCGTGGCTCCAGAGGTATCTGCTCTCCCCCTTCATCACCAGGAGGCTCCGTTCCGGCAACACCACAGCAGCAACACGGCCATCGGGGTGCCGGAATTCCATCACAGTCTGTGGGGAGGGGCAAAACAAAGCAGGGCAAATGGTAAATCAAAGCGCTTTATCCCAGCAGGAGGAATAAGAATCCAGAAGTTCCTCATTTCAAAAAGAGACCAACAGTAAAGCAGAAGCTTTCCAGCTGGTCTGGACAATCCAGAGAAGCACAGAGATGTGAGGACAGACGTCCAACTGCTGCTCGAACCATCCAGACACATGAATGCAGCCTTTGTTATGCAGAGTTTAAGCAACCAACGAGGATTATGGAACCAATGAGGCAGATTAGACAAACATGGAGTTGTCTGCATGCCACAAACGTCTAAGAAGGCTGAAAGGGCAGGAACCCAGGACGAGGTGTTAAGAACAGAAGCAGGTCAGCATCAACGCACCAAAAATGCTCAGAGACAACATCTCAACTTCACTGAGAAGAGGAACAAGTAAAACCTCAATAAAATAAAGCAAAGCTGTGACGGTGAAGAGGTGGAACACAAATATAAAACATGGAGGAGACGTCATCTTCTCCATGCTGAATTTCCAGGTGAAGCAACCAAATCCAGGTCACTGTCGCGTTTCCAGAAATTGAACCCTCCCTCCAGTCTGCAGCAAGCCAGACGAGATACACAACCTTTTGCTTCACCACCCAGAAATGGAACCAGACTCACAACACCACCCAAAAAAAAAAAAAGGTTTAATAATGGTGTGAGAGGGGAAATGCAACCCTGCCTCCTTACTTTTGCGCCCAGACTCAGAGACAGGATGGTGTCTTCAAAGGCAGAATGAGTGTCCACATGGGGGGGGATGCCTGAAAAAAAAGGAATTTCATGTCAGATGAAACAACTACATCTGTGAAGGTCGGTCTAAGAACAGAAGCCATAGCTGCTGTTTGTTCCTGCCGAGCATAGGAAAACGGTCATAAATAGTTCAACACAGAGTAGCTAATGTGGAAAACAATGCTTTAATTCACCCAGAGTCTGTGAGGTTTGCACATTAATTAATACCATTTTGAAAAAAAAAACATTTATAGAAAAACCAGAGATTCCAAAAGGTTTTTTAACATCTGAACATTACCATTTTTTTTAGAAAATGTGTGTAACATCATCAAACTGCTGTCACTCACCCTGTCCAGACTCATACTGGTTCACAGTCAGCTGATCAGGAAGGACGTTAGTGTGTCCCTGCTCCACACAACGCTGCAGAATGGGTACACACTCATCTGGAAGGCCTGGAGACACATACACATGAACACAAACACACACCATAAAAACGGTGAAAATCCCAATAAATCTCTGGTTTTAATCTGTGAAATTTCTCTGAAATAAACAGTGTTTTTGTCAAATAAATAGCAGTTGTACCTGCAGCTAACGGTTTGTCTTTGTCCACGTTGTTGATGTCATAGCGAAATTCAAAACCGTAATGTTTCACTCGTCTGTGTTTCAAGGACTTTTGAGCTGAAAAACATTTGTAACTTTATCCATAAAGAGAAACGAAAGTGCAAACAGATTTTATCTTTTAATTAAAAAAATAAACAAGTATAAGAGGTCAACCAATTACATTCTAGTACAATACTTGAAGCTCAAAAGCACACGTAAAAAGTGAATCATTTCACAGGAAAAACAGGAGATTAGGAACATTTTCACAGTAAAAAAGGACATATGTTTACCAGTGACGTCACCTTGAGTGGGTGACCAGTCAATCACATTGAGCAGCTGTGCTTCTTCCTCTGGAGACACAAAATGTTCCACCAAGGCCAAACCTTCTGGCAGAGGGACAGATGCTCCCTCTTTACACTTTACTGTGGATGGACATGGAGAGTAGAACAAATAGTTATGATGAAGAGGAATTTTTAAGGTGGTTTTAAGAGGCTGTTTAAGGGACAAGCACCTGAGTCGACGTAACTGAGGTACAGTGTGATGCTGCTCTCGCCACACTGCAACTTCCACCCATTAAGGTTGGCGTGAGCTTTCCGAGCGCCATCTTCAGATCTGGAAACAGGATGAGAGTCTGAGGTCAACACCAACATCTGTGCCCACAGTTCCATGCTCCAAACGAGGATGCAGCTAACGTTTAACAGCAGTTTGGTGCTCCTCCAACTGCATCTGCAGCATTACAAAACTATGAACAGGTAGATTTCAGAAATAGACTTTTGCTTTTTTAAGTGGGAAAAAGGTTAATAACACTGAATCAGACTGCTTAGTTTTTCTGGAGTACCTGCACAAATACTTTTTCTAAAGTATTTGGTGATATAAAATAATTTTATTAAAGAATCCCACTCATTTTATAAAATAAAACACAATTTCCACCTTTATTTTAATTTACTAGCAACATACAAACGCAATGATAACTTCAACCATGCAGACACATACACAATCTTACAGTCAGTTCAAATGAGTTATAACATTGTGTGACGATTACGGTTAATAACCCAGTTCACAGACCCATTACTACAAAATAAGAGCATGATTTGTGAGGTTGTCTAAGGCTTAAGAATGTCTCTCTCTTCTTGTAAGTCAATCAAACATCTCAAGCTTGTTGTTCGTATTTTCATTTTTTTTTCTTCTTTTGTTGTCATTTTCCAAATTGACAGGTGTTTCTGTAAATTGGTTGTGTTTGCCTCTGGAACACCTGCCTGACTTTCTTGCCTAGAATTTATTCTGGAGCTGCTTTTGCATGGCCTCCCGTTTTCATTTGGCTCATGGTTTTTTTTTCCTTTATTGACAAATCCAGTCACAGAACATGTAGTCGTTCAAAATCCCAAACTATATGGCAACCATTATTACCTCCCAAAAAACAAATGAATCCAAATGCAGTGGAAAAAAGACCCAAATTAATACATTTTAAGTTATAAAAACCAACAAAATGAAAAGAAAATGTGACAAGAAAAAAAGTGCTATAGTTTACATAAACAGATAAACAATCTACGAGTTTTATAGCGTTCTTACTTTCCTATTTTTGAAGACATTTACACAGTAAATTAGTAATTCTTAAGAATGACTGAGAATCAGTTAAAAAAATAATATCATAGTAGAAGATGTATAATATTCAGTTCCGTAAGAATTGAATGCTTGTATCTAAAACCAAATTAAACATCTTAATACATAAATGAAGGAAATTGATTTTGTTGAAAGCCAAATAAAAAAAAAGTCAAAAAATATGATCAGAAATACGATTATGAAATATTTTTTTCTAGGTTTCAATTTCATAAATTATCTTGAATATTAAATCTATTTTTAAATTATTTGCATCGATACTGTATATATTATTTATTACAAATGTTATCGTTTTAAAATGAACCCCTTTTACTTTAGAAACATGTAAAAATACTTGCTCTTATGATGCATGTGACTTTTAAAGAAACCTAGAGACAGAAGGTTTCTTCTGACTGGCAGGTAGGGGGGCATGTTTCCTCTGAGAGGGATGTTGAGTGTACCTGAAGGTGACAAAGGCGTAGGGTTTGTGTGGAGGCATCAACAACTTCTCCACCTCTCCCATCTCCTGCAGCACTGCAGTCAGCTCCTCTCGACTGACGCCATTCCCCAGACCGCCGTTTGCGATCACCAAACTCTGCACAATTTATACGGAGCAACGTTTAAAAAAATATAGACACTAAACAAAAACAAACTATGTTTACGATAGACTGACACGACAGGTGGATCAGAAACGTTTTTTTATATCCGCTTTGATTGAAGTTATCTTTAGCTTACCTTGGTTGGTTGCGGTGTTGTACAGACGCCTTCATGCTTTAAAAGAGTGTGACTGGCTTTAAGCTGTTTTCGTAACACTTTCTTTTCCTCTTTACTTTTTCTGCTCTCTGTTGACAGATCGGACTTCATGGTCCCGTCCACTAAAAGTGTCCGTGCGACGCACGCATTGGAAGAATAAGGTTCCGGATGATGACGTATTACATATAAAAAGGCCTGAAGACGTCTGGGATTTACATTGTTGTGTTAAAAAAGATTTTTTTTAAAGAATTTTTGTTCCAGTTACTTTCAAGAAATATAAACTTACATGTTACTTACTTTTGTCCAAAAAGTATTACTTTATGTTACGCATTAAACAAACTCAGTACCACAAACGTAGGAGTTAACATATTTTCTAGTTATTGAAAACACTGATCATACTTCATTTTTTTCCCCTCAGCAAAAAGTAGTCTATTTAAGCGTGAAGTAGTATACTTTAATTTAAATTTTTATGTAATTTAGTGTAAACTTAAAAATGTTCCTATTTAGTCTGAAGAAGTATTCAGTTGGTATACTTCCTACACTACTCCTACATGGTCTATAGTAAACTTGCTAAACAAGTATACTTAATAAAAGAAGTACTACTTCACTTAAATTCTGTTAACTTAAATTCTGACTTGAAATGTCTGGCTTTTATGAGTCTAATTACTTAGATGAGCAGTTTTGCAGTCTTTTTGAACCAGACCAGGCTGCATGTTGGTGTTTTCCTTTTAGGGACTCAAACAGCTCAACATCAAACAGAGACTGTCGGTTGTTGGAGCCCTTCATGTCTTAATTTTAATTTAACATTTTTGAAAAGTTTTAGTTTGAAAAACACACAGGGGAGTATCATCGTGGCCAAAGCTGCTTTTTTTTTAAATGTAGGCAGTCAAAAAAATGTAATATTTTGTTCATAAAGAAAAAAATAATAATAAAAAATTACTTACTCTAAATCAACATGTGACATGACGTTTATATGGTTATTTATATGCATTATATATTTTATGTATTTTAGATTTTTTTTACAATGTATAAAAGCCACGATTAGAAATAAAAATAAATTATAAATGTAACATTTACAATTTATTTTTATTTCTAATCGTGGCTTTTATACATTCTTTTTAACATCTCAGGAGCATCATAATTTCATCTTGCATACAATGATAATACAGGAAATACTTATTCTGAGTTATTTTGAATCCTCCATAAATGATTGGGCATTAGTTAGAAAGTTGTTAGTACTTCTAGCTTTTTTGTGAAGATTTAGAAAGATTCAAGTGCACAGTTATTTTTGTGTGTTTTAACCAATTCAGCTATAAAACTAAACTTGATTCTCTGATTTTGTAAAAACCTTAACGAACACTCAAATAAGTTAGCACTTGATTTTCTCTTCAGCTAACAAAGATCACTTAAATCAGATCCTTTTTAAAAAGGACATCCAATTGTCTTTTTGATTGTCTGCCTTTTGTTGGAGATATATAGTGGTGAGAATTTTGCATTCTTTTTTAATTTTCTGCCCTGAATTCTGATTATCTTAATGAGTTGGATGAAGGTGTAGGTAGGAAAAAGGAAGCCCTGGACCTTTTTTTCACGTAGCTGTGCAAACGCAGTAGTTAGCGCTCTTGCCTCACTGCAAGAAGGCCCCAGTTCAAGGCCCAGCTGGGGGACCTGCAACAGAAGACCAGTGGTGTTTCTGGGTGGAGTTTGCATGTTCTCCCCGTGCATGCGTAGGTTTTCTCTGCTTCCTCCCGTCGCCCAAAAACATGCTTCGTAGGTTAATTGGTTACTGCAAATTGTCCCTAGGTGTGCATAGATGTGTGATTGTGGCTCTGCGACAAACTGGCGACCTGTCCAGAATCCGCCCTGCCTTCACCCACATTGGGCGGCAGTGGCTCAGGCGGTCGAGCAGGTCGTCCAGTGATCGAACGGTCGGCAGTTCAATCCCTGCTCCCCAGTCAACTGCTGTTGTGTTCTTGGGCAAGACACCTAACCCTCGCTGCCTCCAGTGTAGCTCCACTGGTGTGTGAATGTGTATGAATGCCTTTGGCAGTCCACCCCAGGGCAGCTGTGGCTACATCAGTAGCTTACATCAACAAGAATGAATGAGGAGTGAATGAATAATCCAGATACATTACATTTGCATGAAGAATGGGCTTTAAGTGCCAAAAAAAGTGCTTTTCCTGAATGACAAGACGTAAATTCACACATTGGTGTTGGTTATTTTTAAAAGGAAATTAAAGACAGAGAGAAGTAAAAATACTAACAGAAAGATTTTTTAAGTTTTTTGAGAACAAACACACTTCTGACTGCTTTAAATATGAGGATCAATCCTTTTTTTTTATTTTGTTTTCTTCTCTTTGAGTTACGGTGTCATTTATGTTAAGGTTTTCATCGTTCCCAGTGGTCTGTTAATCATGGTTGTGCCGTTTTTAGTAAAAATCAAAAACACTGTGTCATTTACCAGAACGTTGTTTCTGCAGAGAGCTTGTGGCCAGCCCAGTGTATTTTCTACAACACAATAAAGCTCATTTTCAAATGTCATTTTTTTCATCTGTTCCTTTTTCACAACAATTTGAATGAAGAAATCCTAATCATCATGAGGAAAATGCTTCAAGAATATGTTAAAAATCACCAAAAATACACTGTTTTTATTGTAGTGGATCTTTGAATAACTTGTATCAACCCTGGATTTATCTAAAGGAATGAACCACCCCATTAAGTGTTATAAAACAATTGCAAAACTTGGAAAATATACAGTTTATAACTTTGTTTTCCTTATGAAACTTTTATAAAACCTAGTGAAAAATGTCTGTTTAAATATGTGGACATTCTCTTGAATCCAACTCAACACACTGTCATTCAGACTCTGCTTTGGCTTTCATTCTTAGTGTAAAGCTGGACTTGAACCCTAACCTTACCAGTTACGAGTTTCATACATAATCCTGAGCTTTAATCAACCTTTAGTGCTTCAGTGGAATGTGGTTTTGGCCCAAAACAGGACAGCTGCTTCCAACAAGGTCAAGGATTGTAAACAGGAACAAAACAAACACCAACAGAGCAGCACAAACCCACACAAAGCATCCCAGAATGAGTGGAATGGTGTCCCTGAGGCCTTGTTGACACCCTCTGTCTGTCCACCAATTTAGGGATCAATCCTGCCAAAACCTGTCTATCTTAAACACTCCCAGCTGTCAGAGCGGTTAATTCTGCTCCCACATGCCTGCACGGCCTGACTTGTATTATTCAATTGCCTTCCACCGGATCTCCATGGCAGTAGGTATCCCTGGATGTTAACCACCAATCTCAGGTTGGCAGAGCAACGGTGGAATGACCCTGCAGACGTTTTGATCGACTAAATCCTCTGGGAATAACCCTGGAATCCTTTCATGGCAAGGTTCACGGCAGCTGCTTTGGTGCTTTGTCATCCTGTGGTCCCTGTGTGTGTTGTGTTTGTGTGTGTGTGCAGGAGAAGGTGGGGGTTAACACTTGTGCAGAGACAACATGGTTCTTCGCAGCTGTCAAGTGTGAGATGAGCTGAGAACTTTGTTGGCAGGACCTGTCAAAGCTCTTTTCTCAGAGCCTGCTTAACAACAAAGTAAAAGGTAACAAACTAGACTACAGAACAAAGAATGGAAAAAAGTCCCACTCAACATTTTATAAGAGAATCCTGTTGTCATTTGTTCATTTTTTTCACTCTAACTTCACATTCACAGGGATGTCCAGTTTAGTTTAGTCTGTTTAGTTTGTTCAATTTAGTATTTTTTTATTGAATTCTATCTATTCATGATCCTTTTGATTTTATGTTCTACTTTTTCAATTGCTGATACGAAGCACATCGAGACGACTGTTGTTGTGAATCTGGGCTATACAAATAAAATTGAATTGAATTGAATTGAATTTGTCACAATATGGCTTCATTTCCAAGCTTGATCCATCTGTCCGCCACAAATGTATCCCCGGAAATCCCAATATCAGAGAAGTGACAGAAAATGCAAATGTTTTGGATTAAGATGTTTTTAAAACTCTGATGAAATCCACAAAAAATGATTAGCAATACTGTTTTTTGACATTATGATATGTTGGGTGGTTTGGTATAAGGTTATGCTCACAACAGTGTTAGTTTAAGATGCAAAAATACAGGAAAAAAGGACCTTATTTGCCCACTGTGTTAAATTTGATCCAGACATTTTTAACATGGTGTAACTTTATTATAAAGAATTAATAATTAACAAATTTTCATTCTTTACAGTATTCATTTAAAAACACAAATAACAATAGATGAGTTATTCTCACCATACCGTTTTGAAAATTAGCTAAACGTTTCCCGCTAAAAGTGTTTTTGAGATTTTAATGAAAGCAGCTGTTTTGAAATAGGCAGGAAAAGCCCTTCTACTGCCCCTAGTGGAATAATAATGCACTGCAGGGCAGAAAACGTGGACCAAGTAATGGGCTATACAGCAGGTTTAGAAGGACTGGAGGCCAGAAATCCTGAGTTGGAGCAGACTGATGCGGTGTGGTCGGCAGCATTTACATTGGACAGTGAAGGAAAACGCAACAAATACAAAAAACACATCATTTTCATGTTAAAAAAAGTTTCCTTTTTTTTTTTTAACTAACCGTCGTGAGACAGGTTAGTTTTAACCAACTGATGATGTGTTGTTGCAATGGTAATCCTGCTCAGTAAAAAAGTTTCCTTTTTTTAATTTACTTATAATTTTACAGTAGGTTTATAGAATGAAAGTATTTTGATCAACCTTTTGTGGTTATTGAGCTCTGAAAGTATTTCCTGAAGTAAAAACCTAATAAACCTTATAAATTTGAACATTTCAAACTGTGTTCTGATGATGAAAACTTGGATGATTTGTAAAAATTACATTTACTTACTTACAAAAAGTTCAAGCGCAATGTATTGTGGTCTATATCCGCCGATCTAGTGAGCATCGATGCACACTGGTTTTTTTCAGACTTCTGGAAAAATTTCCAGGGCACTGGATTTTGGAACTGTAGATTCAGAAACAAGGAATGTGTCCAAATTCCCACCATAATCAGGAGTCAGGAATCAGGAATCTTTATTGTCATTTTATCACAGTGATAAAACACAATTAGCTTCTCTGGTCCCGGGCCAGCCGTTTACAGTGAGAAGACACGAATAAGTAACTATCAATATGATTTGGTATGGTTCCCATTGAGTATTGCACAGTGGAGAATATGTTACAAAATTTCACAGAGGAGAATATATTATAGTATTGCACAGTCCTACGATTTTGCACTTGAGATTTAGCAAGTTGTCCATGGGGTTGAGAGGGTTACAGTGATCAACTCGAGTTAAGCAGTCTGACTGCTTCAGGAAAGAAACTGTTCCTCAGTCTGGTGGTCCTACTCTTTTTGCTCCTTAGCCTCCTGCCTGAGGGGAGCAGGGAAAACAGAGGGTGTGAGGTGTGAGTGGGGTCTTTCAAGATGCAGGAGGCTCGTTTCCTGCATCTGGTCTCAAAGATATCAGTGGTGGTCGGCAGGCTGCAGCCCTCTGTCCTCAGTGCAGCTTTAACCACTGTTTGCAGGAGGACAGGACGCTCTCCACCACACACCTGCAGAAGGAGGTCAGGACTGCGATCCCCATCCCAGCACGCCTGAGCCTCCTCAGGAAATAGAGGCGCTGATGTGCCTTTTTGACCAGGCAGGAGGTGTTGGTGCTCCATGTAAGGTCGTTGGAGATGCACATGCCCAGATAGCTGAAGCTGGAAACCACTTCCACCACGGCCCCTCTGATGTGAATGGGGGGAGGGGGGTCTGTCCTTCCTGAAGTCCACGATCATCTCCTTGGTCTTCTTCACATTGATGCAGACGTTGTTGTCTCTGCACCAGCCCTCCAGATGTTCCACCTCCTGCCTGTCGTCAGACTCATCATTGCTGGTGATGCGTCCAACCACGGCTGTGTCATCCGCAAACTTCACAATCAGACAGCTGAAGTGACTCGCTGTGCAGTCATGCGTGAGCAGGGTGAACAGGAGGGGGCTTAGCACACAGCCCTGGGGGGGAGCCCGTGCTGAGGGTGATCGGGGAAGAGAAGATTGTGCGGATCTTCACAGACTGTGGTCTGTCCGTCAGGAAGTCCAAGACCCAGTTGCACAGAGTGGGGCTCAGTCCGAATGAGTGTAGTTTTTGGATCAGGGTCTGTGGGATGATGGTGTTAAAGGCTGATGTGAAGTCCACGAACAGCAGCCGAACGTACGAGTTCTTGTTCTCTAGGTGGGTGAGGGTTGTGTGGACCACAGAGGAGATGGCACCCTCTGTGGTTCGGTTTGACCTGTTAGCATATTGGTGCAGGTCCTTGGTGACATCAATGGATTCTATGATGGAATAGTCATTCAGGCCCGTTACTGAGGATGTTTTGGGGATTGGAATGATGATGGTGGTTTTCAGGCAGGTGGGGACCACTGCCTGCTTCAGGGAGGTGTTGAAAATGTCTGTCAGCACCTCTGTGAGCTGGTGTGCACAGTCCTTCAGCACCCGTCCAGGGATGTTGTCGGGTCCAGCAGCTTTGTGAGGGTTGATCCTCTGGAGGGTCCTCCTCACCTCAGCGGGCGTCACGCTGAAAGGCTCTTCGCCAGGTGGGATGGTGAGTCTGGTGCTGGGGGGGGCGGTGTTGGAGTCCTCAAAGCGGCAGTAGAAAAGGTTGAGTGCGTCTGGTAGAGAGGGGTCCTGGGGGCATTGTGCATCTCTGGTGTTGTAGTCTGTGATGCACTTAATGCCCTTCCACATACTCCGGAGGTTATTGGACGTAAAGTGTCCCTGAATCCTCTGAGCATATGCGGCCTTGACCCTCTTCACCCCAGCGTGCAGCGCTAACGTTAAGGTCAACGTTAATCCATAATTACTAAAAAAAAGACTATATAGTGCTGCACTATATAGCAAATATAATATAAAGCGATTCGGACACCATGCTCACTACTTTTTTTTTTAAACTGCGGTTATGTCATTGATTTAATGAAGATAAAATCGAATTAAAATGCGACGATTATTTATGAGTCCACTGTCTTCTGAAGATAAAAACGTTGATGGTTTATAAAACAAATACATTTCAATACATTTTGTTGGTAAGAAATGTTTCGACGCAATGCATTGTGGTCTATAGTCGCCGATCTAGTGATCATCGATGCACACTGGTTTTTCGCAGAGACTCCTGGGTGAAATTTCCAGGGCACTTAATTTTGGAACTGTAGATTTGAACAGCACTACAAAATGGCAAACACACTTTAGAGTGCATTATATAGGGGTTAGGATGGGAATTCGGACATACCCCATGACATAATGGCAAACTCACTATAGTGGACTCAGTAGTGAAGGAATTCGGACACAACCAATTTGTCCACATTTACTTTACTTTCGGTTTCACTTCCATAAATATAATTATATATGCCTAAAAAGACAAACTAAAGAAATACTTATACATAGATCAAACTTTGTATGATGATGACTTGATTAGAAAATCAAAGTATATTCTTTTTGAGCTTTAAACAAATACAATGGAAAAATACGTTTGCCCCTTTTTTTAAGACATCAAACCACATTTTAAGTTCTTGCCCTGCTGTTCGCGTCTGCATAGATCCTCACTGTGTTGTGGTCAGAGTTTCCGACATCCATCAGATGATACAAATGAGAAAGTATTGTGGAGCAACTGTAACCTAAGTACACCCATCATGTTGTAAAAATAACTCCACTTTGTTTTGTGTGAGGAGGGAGGCTCAGCCTAGTTTTGTATGAAGAGAAACTCCACAAGATGAGATGGTGGAAAAATGACTCTGTTGCCCCGTGACACGAGCAGTATGTGAGCAAAGGGCGGTCCGCTGAGGACGGCTACTTTAGGAGCAGCACCAAACACTGGATGCTTCAGAGGGCAGCAGCTATGAACAGATGCTTGAGCGGATGACCACGACTGTGGAGAAGATCAGTAGAAGACGACGCACTACTGCGCCCGTGTTCAGCAGGAGCATTTCCTCCAATTCAAAGTGAGACTGAAGAAGAAAAAAACTGAGGTATTGGTTTACAAATTATCCTTATTAAACAGCATAGTTGTGTTTTCAAGTGTTTGTAGTGAAAATGTGAGTTTTAACTGTAGGTTGGCTTATTTTTTCGTTTTGTGGGTTTTATGTGAGAATTTTAAAGTCTTTTATTAAAAAACAGCCACAAATACAGAAGGCAATAATAGTCTTTTCACCCTTGTTTTGACCCATAAAATAAAGATAAACAGGCAGCAATTATCACTGACACACTCAACTTTACATGATCTTCCTGCTATTCTTTTTATTATTTGTACTTTCTCTTTCCTCTTTAAGGAAAAGTATCTTGAGGGAGTGAAATTCCTTCCATCACAGCTTCATCCCAGTTGTTGCACCAGTCCTGTTGGTCCATCCACCATGGACCGCTCCGCTCAGGAACTCTTCCTCAACTTCATGATTGTCTTAATCACCGTACTGCTGATGTGGCTGTTGGTGAAAATGTACCAGGACTGAAGCACTAAGAACCAAGAGACGGGCGGGGTGCAAAACGATGAGAAGAGGCTGCAAGGGGGGCACTTTAGTCCCGGGATTGTGTTTACGTGTTTCCTTTTAGGGTCACTGGTCTGATCCTGGGCCCCATCGTTCATATGAGCTCAAATATCAGTCATGGCTCTCTCTGACAACATCCACGTTTGTACTCTTCAATAATACAGCTGCATGTTTCAGGCAGGTGCCAAAAAGTAATGGGAGGTGGGAATAAAAATGCAATAACAGTTCATTTTCAATGGAATGAAGCTGCTCGGCGCTGAACTGTCAAAATAAAATGCTGCTGTCTCTGTTATTTGGATTGTGTGTGAGTATAAATGCCACAAACACAGACAAAACACTCACTCAGAGTCAGTCGGCCACACAGAAGGCTATTTTATTTCAATAAAGCATCAGCTTCTTTTAATGTCAAACTTTTCATTCACCGTTTTTTTAACCTTAAACCTTCTTTACATTTACTTTCAGCTTTTGATGGAGGACCAAAGGGGAAAAGTGAAAATTAACCCAAGTGGCATTGCAGGCTTGAACCCCCGCTGCCAACCCAGTTTAGAGCTGCACAACACAAATTGATGGTTTTTTTTTTAACATGTCAACTTTTCTGATGTTTTTTTCTCTATAGCAACCATTTTTATTCACTCGCCTGGGGGTGACAAACAGGTCTATGTAATTTTAGAAGAATCTGCGATAGTAAGTTTTTGAATTTCCCAACTTGATTTTTTGTTAACCACGCCCACATTCCTAAAACGTTCGTATGATATGTCATTTAATTTTGTTCTGATTTTTCAAACTCACCTGTCAAAATCAAATGGGCAGGGCTAACTCAAATCCAGTAAATTCAGTTATCCTGGTGCAACCACCATCCTGAATCCTGGCCCCACCCATCTGACTTTGACAGATAAAACACTGGACCATGAAATCATTACATGAAATTAATAGGAGTTTTCATTAATTCATGCACATTTGATGACAAATCCAATTTTGATTACTCATTAATTATGTTTTATTATATTTTTTCAATTTTTCACTTTTGGTCCCCCATAGTTCTTTTGACTCAAAAAAAAAGTGTGAGAAGGAGAGCATGAATGAGTAAAAGATGAATTTCAATTAGAGAGGGCCTCTTAAAGAAAATAAAGGTTTATACCCAAAAAACTTGGGACACAATTAAAAATATAGTTATAATTTACAGGTTAAGAGCCTATAATTAAATATCATCTGACAAACAACCTAAAAACTGCAAAAGAAAATATAAATTTGATGCTTGGTTTGGATTTCTAGATGTGGAAATGATTCATTAAGTAATGTTTTCAACAAATCAACATTTTTTTCCATAATTGAATTTTGGAAACTCCTATTTTCCATCTTTAACCGGTCCAAAATGAATTCCTAAAAAACAGTGTGGAACCTCAGGGATTTCCAAAGAAAACAAATATTTTCCATGAAACCTAAAGTTTTCTGCTCTTCATGTAACCGTTC
This sequence comes from Oryzias latipes, assembly GCF_053564925.1. Lineage (NCBI taxonomy): Eukaryota > Metazoa > Chordata > Actinopteri > Beloniformes > Adrianichthyidae > Oryzias > Oryzias latipes. The sequence continues at coordinate 15,602,584 of NC_136249.1, forward strand.
TCTGTTGGAGGAATTACAAAGGTAGTAGTCTCTCAAAAAAAGCACTGCTTCAGGCAATATTCCCATGAGGACCCATGCTGATTCAAGTTTCACTTGTCAGAAAATGTATTTGAATTTCCTGCAGGTGCTGATCTTCCCCCTTCTTGAGTTGCTGGCAGCTCTCTTCAGGGAATAAAATCAACCAAAAGCCTGTTTGAGTGCAACCATTGTTCCCTAGCAGCAACACCAGATTCTAAAGAAATAAATAACACCTTGATTCTTCTAAAAAAAAGTTACTCGTTTACTTTTTTGTTATATAAGTTGAATCAGTCTTTTTCTATGGACCGCATCCGAGTCTGAAATAAAGTGAATTATTATATTATCTACATTTTCTAGCATTGTAAAGTAGCAGTTTATTCCTTTGCGCTAACCTACCAGCTCTTCTTTACATGACTTCAATATCAATATTTGGAATTCTGTACTTCAAGCCTCTGGCTGGTTGTGATTGTCTGTGTCTGATCTAAAGATGGATGAAATAGATTTATTTATAGAACAAAACTGGTTCATAAATGTGAGTAAAAGTGCTTTAAAGGTGTTACACCACATTTCTTTCCTGGACAACTATTGTGTTGGGCATTATTTCCAGCAGCTAAAAGAAAACATAATTTTTAGGCTCAAGATTTTACCTAAGACAACAGATGAGACTGAATTATTTTTCTTTGAAGAGTTGGCATGTTCAGATGCTGCAAACCGTCATTGTGGATTTCCTGTCAGATTAAAAAAATAATCCCAAAAATACTTTGTCCATAAAGGAAGCCTTATTAAGCATGTGCGAATACACTCGAGTGCTAAATAGTGTCGAAAAATAAATAAGCTCTTTGAAATAAATGCTCCTTTAATGACCCTGAGAGGAAAGCTGATGTTTGCATAGTGAAACAAATTGAGATTGTGGGTCAATTTTAAGTTGTTTTCTGATGTCACGTACACTATTCCGTCACAGGTAAATCCAGTAAATCCTGTCTATCATGGGTTGTCCCCATTGACTGTATATGCAAACTGGACTAAGTGACCCCTCCCCCCTGGCGTTCGAAACAGAAATTACTTGCTTCAAGAAGCCAAACTCCCATAGACTTTTATAGTGAAATAAACAGCTATTACTCAGTCATTCTATTTGTCAGAATAACCATTCTTGCTCTGCTATACATTTTTTACATTTTCTTCTGTATCCTCTTTTTCCCCATTATATTTTTTCTTTAGTGCAAGTTATTTACCGGTAAGTATAAACTGACCAATCAGATGCCTCAGTAAACGTAGGTGGAGCCTGTTGATTCCCCACATCCAACGTTCAAAAGGTTTGACAGATTTCATGTAGCACACTTTTAAGTGGTAGGGGTGTGGCCTTCCAACAAGCTCACTCCTGATTGGTGAGAGTGGTTGCCATAGAAACAACGGCTCTGATTGGGACCAATCATTCCTTACTGAAGACGTCTGGCTCCAACATGGCATGAAAAAATGGCAACTGAATTGACTTAATTTGGTTGGAGCCAGAAATAAACCATTTTCTATGAATGACATCACACTTGCTCCAGTTTCTTCTTAACAGTCAGTGGCCGTCCCCCCATGGGTCTCTATATCTGTTGAAGCTGATGAGCTGACAGTGGAACTCTGTGAGCCCTCGGGGCATAGGTGCCACTTCCTCCCATTGACTTCTCCCACTGTGATACACCTGTGCAGGTAACAGAAAAACATGAGCGCTTAAGATGCAGACGGATTTGATTAAAAGTTCCTCTTTAATGAATATCAAATTTTGCTTTTCGTGTGCAGTTGGGATATTTATCATTTTGTGGTGAAATGTTAAATCACTCCTTTTCCACAAGTCTGATGACTATGATCAGCCTCATTAGTCTTTTTTGGTCTTTGTACTTACATCTGTTCCATATTTTAACCACCAGTTCATTTAATTAACTGACTTTTATTTATAAGTGATAAACATAAACATCTGAAGTAGGTGGTACCACAAGCATCAGCCAGCACTCCAGAAGTGTTAAAATATCTCTGCAGTTGTTGCACATTCATTAAAAGCATGTATTTATTGAACCATCAGAGCTAAAACATGAACAGAAACCCCCCCAATAATCATCCACGCTGACACAACAATGGACATATTCCCTAGAAACTGGTTTGCTATTTTCTGTCCGTACCTGAACTTCATCTGTGATCTCATCAGGTGAGTAGTCTCCCCCCAGGATGTAGATTCTGTCTGCTATACCCACAGCTCCAGCATTGAACCCAGCACATTCAAATGAGCCCTGGCCCTTCCACACGCAGGTTTCCGGGCAGAAGCTGTAAACCTGGATGGAAAAAAGCAACTGTCAATATTCTCCAAAAGCATTACATATTCATGCTTGGAGATTTCATATATCAAAGGTTCTATTGGCATACTTTATAGGTGGACAGGTCACAGAGGTGCAGTGTGTCATTAATTGACACAGCCTTGACCAGAGTGGCGTGGAAAAACTGGCCAAACTCTGCCACCAGGCGGCTCCACTGGTCTTGTTCCGCATCGTAGCAGAAGAAGCAGTCGAGTGAGGGGTTGAAGGAATCTGTGATCTCTACTTCTGAACCCAGAGTGTAGATAACACTTCCACAAGTACTGGCCTCTGGATAAAAGATGGCACTGGGGAGGGAGCTGACAGAGCTCCACATCCGCGTAAGAGGGTTATAATACTCCACCTACAATTAAACACAACATCTGTCACACACCACCATTTAGCTTTGGAGGTCAATGAAACACTGGCCCACCTCCAGTAGAGCGGGGGCCTCCCTTCTGGATCCCCCTGTCCGTCCCCCGATGACATAGATTCGATCCAGGCAGGTGACAGCTGTGTGCATGGTTCTGGGCCTCAGCATGGAGGGCGCAGGAGTGCAGGTTAAGGTAGCAGGGCAGAAACACCAAACCTCATCAGTAGCATCATGCTGTGGTTCAGCCACGTGGAGGCGGATCGCTCGGCAACAGCTCCCTCGGCAACCACCAGTCACAAACATCTTTGAACAGGTAAAGCAAAGAAATGTTAGCAATTTTCAAAACTTGGCTGTAATAAAACTGATGTGATGTTTTTAGCAACAAATAGACTTAAGGCCGTGAGTGGCATTGTTTGGCCCACAGGCCCTACCCTCCCCCCTCCCTTGCCGCCCACCTTGACCCACCCTAAATAGCTCAGCAGCTACTATTTGCATTGCACGGTCACCCTCTGCCCCTGTCACCCTGGTCAGATCTGTACAAGACAAATTCATTAAAAAAATACATTCATCAAAATGTTGGCTTTTCTGTTGTTTTTTTTCTCCATGGCAACCATTTTTGTTATTGATTGCCTGGGGGTGACGAACAGGTCTATGTAATTTTTAGAAGAATCTGCAAAAGTAAACTTTAGGATTTCCTTGGCAACTGAGGATTCTTTTTAATCCCGCCCACATTATGTTCATACGTTCATATCATATGTCATATTGTTTCATTTGTCTTGAGTGAATTACAATTTTGAAAAGTTTTTCCTCAAAGGCACAGAAAGAAAAAAGAATTGTAAAAATAATCTGGCCATTGTTGCGAGGTGTGCTGCAGGACAAAAACAAAGAATCTGCAAACCACAGTATAAAAAGATTTTGGAAACACTTTGATTAAACTGTGGGAGCTTTTAAAAAGGTAAATTTAAATACACTGCATGAACATTTAAAACATACCTTCTCAGCATAGCCAGTGAGAAAAGACCCCGGTGGGTCTGGCAGCAGAGCTCTTCCCTCTCCATTGTCTGTGCTCAGCTCTTTCCATTGGTCAGTTTCTAGACAGTAGCAAAAGGTGTGGCGGACTCCTCCATTGTCCTCCGTTTTGTGGATGTAGATGTAGCTCTGAGTGGTGGCTGGTCTGGCATCTGTGAGCAGTCCACTGTACTGAGCCTCTTGGACCTGGGCCTCCATCAACAGTTTAAGGCAGGCCTCCTCTTTGGAAATGAGAGGCTCTGAATCCTGAAGACTCTGTGAGGACAGAAAAGATGGTGGAGCTGTAAACCTGCAACATAGAGTATATTTAGAGTAGATCTCACCTTCAGTGCAGATGTGGGGAGGTGATGCAGCCGGGTTAGAGACAACAGACGTGGCAGAAGCTTCCTTCTTCCCTGCAAATCATGGCGAACCCACTTCAGAAATGACGCCACGACTGCCTCCTCACTGGAAATATTCAGAGCATCTGACCTCAAACAGGTTTCCAAGTCATCTACCTGAAAAGATATTTGTTTACAATTTCAGAGTCAAATTTGCTTTTGCTGACAGTGCTATGTTCTGCGCCGACAGTTCCGCCCATAATTTAGAATCAAATTTCTGATGAACTACTTTCGCTCTGCAGAAACTATGTCCTGGAAAAAAAACACAGTTTTTTTTTTTTTTATTTGGGCTGAAACCAGCGAGAGGAGAATTGAAAGACCACTGGGAACGCTTTGAAAATAGCTCAAAAGATCATTGGCGTGGATGTTTTAAGAAAAGAAACGTGCGAAACAGAAATGGCTATTTGGGTTCAGTAATCAGACTCAAAATCACCTGCATATCCAAGAAGTTCTGGGTTTCAGAAAGATCTGAAAAATTTTTAATCACAAAGTTTTTGGCACTATGATGGAGAGAGGCGGAGCCGTACACCTCAGCCAGGGACAAGATGGACAGACAATTGTCCAGATCCAAGGTTCCTATCAGGAAGTCACTACAGGCTCTGGACAGGAGGGGCACCTGAAAACACAGCGACAAACATCATTACAGAAATGTTTGGATGCTGTACCTTAATAAAATGTCTAGCGAAATATTGAATTTCCTAGAAACAAAAAACTTAACTTAACCTGGTGATGTGTGAAATCTTGTAAAATTCACAAAAACAAAAGTTTTCTTTTCCATTATTTTAGGAAACTTTGAAAATCGCCAAATTTCACACTTAGTCGTAAGTTTGGACCTACTTCAGGATCTACCGCTGAGCTGTAGGTCCTGTGGCCATCCCATAATAGTTTGAAAACACCCTTTGACATTGACACTGACATGTGTTTTTGGTTTCATTAGTGGATTTCGAAATTTCTTTTTTTCTTTTATTTTTTTTTATTTTTTAAGCTCCATAAGAGATTTTAGCCCAATTCTATTTTTTGACGGTTTCTCCAGCTGAGATGTCACCATTTTTTAGGGCGGGTCGTCACTCTGTCAAAAAATCATTCTTACCCAAAAGTACATGGGTGCAAATTTTGGTGATTTTTTTTTTAAGTTTTGGTGACATTTTTGCTCAAAGGCACAGCAAGAATGAAGATTTATTAAAAGAATTTGGTCTTTGCTGTTTAGTACTGCTGCAGGACATAGATATGATTGTAAAATAATTATAATGATTGTCAAGAAATAAGTTGAATACAGTAATGCATGGTCTCATGCATAGATTCTAACAATAGTTTACTATTTATAATCACTGCTTTTCCAATTTGAAGCAGTTCAAACTAACATTTTTAAACCTGAACAAGTAGAAGAGAGATGCTTAATTGCAGGATTAAGTTGGATAAATGAGGGATGTAAAGAATAAAAATAATCATATTTGTAAATTACCTGCAGAAACGAAGCAATCTGAAACAGCATGTCGATGTTTCCATCGGTAATGAGGGCCTCTCCAGAATAGGCAAAGTCCAGGAAGGAACTTACTGCTGCAGAACACTGGTTCCCCAAAGTAACTGAACCATCACCTCGCTCCCGCATGTCCACCTCAAACATGGCCCTGAACACACAGCATTTCCACATGCTGGCATTTGGATTGGACAAGAAGATGCAAAAATCAGACTAAAAAGTACCTAAAGAAATCACTGCATGCTGCAAGAACGCAGCGGTGGCACGGGAAGCTGTGGTCCTGGACTTTGATGGTGAAGTCAAACAGCAAACCCTGCTCCCTGAAGGACTGAAGCAAGCACAGGAGCTGCAGTCCATGGGATTCAGACACGCGCAGCAGAGTCCTCCTCTCTGGAAGACCATTGCATTTGGGAGGGCCTCCGGGCTCCGGGCTGCAGGGAGGGTTACTGCTGCTGGAGATGTGGGAGACTGCTGAACCTGTGCACGGCTGTGGGTGCTCAGCCATTGTGCCAAATCTGATAAATAAACAGAAAAGGCCCATTTTACCTTGAGACTAAAGCATAAAGCTACGAGTCTGTGCTGTATTTGGTGTTTGTGTTATTACAAAAAGCTTGATATTTTAAACGTGTGTTGAAGACAGGATCCAATTAACAATCTGCTTCCCTCGGCACATCTATAACCGAGCTTTCCCTCGTTGTTTCTAGTTAGACTCAGAACAATTTAAGATAAATCCACAAACCAAATGAAGTATTTATGTTAAATGAAAAAATAAATAAACATGAAGCACAAACAAACTATACCACAGGAGAACGATTCTCTCTCGGCGTCAGAACCACGGACAGTTCCCTACCCAGCTACGATCTGACTTCCGGGAGAGGGGAATCACGCGAGGATTTGAAACGGGATTTCTTCTTCTTTTTTTGTCAGATTGTTTGGACACGCTTTGAATCTGCTGATAATGTGTTTCTGAGATTGCTTCTGAATATCACACTCTTAATTTAACACTGTTAAGGTCGATAAAGTCATTTGCCGCGTGCGGTTCTGGGCTTTCTAGGCATTACTAATCGAACACAAGTGGCTTGCAGCGCCACAATTCAAACAGGTAAGACAAAAAAAAAGGAAAAAAGATTCTGATGAATGGAATTCCAGCTTTTACTTGTTTAAAATACATTTGATTACATCATTTGAACTCAGTCTGCCACACACGCCTCCTGAGAACCAGCACAATAACTGATGTCCTCTGTAGGGGACATTTGCTCTTGGATTGTGTCATTTGAACCATTTTAATTAGTCAAGATTAAATTTTGATGTGCTTTAAAAGAGAACATCCTGACCTATTCAGTGATATCTCCTGTGTTTGGGTGGGATACTGAGAAGTTTGTTTTCTTGGGGAAACAAAATGCAGCCCGCAACATTAATGCACATTCCAAGAAAAAGGACAATCGAATATTTATGAGGGATCCAATTTGAACTAAGACAGTCAATTAAGTTTTGTTCTTGAAGATTTCAGGAAACATAAACTGGGTTCAAAGTTTGGTAAAACATTATGAAAGTTAAAAAAAAAAGCTTCATTTTTTAACGTCAACTGTAATGAACATACTTTTCCTACCACGTTTACATGGGATAGAATGGGAGACACAGTGGCCTCTCTCATGCTGCTAAAAAATGTCAATATTCATTTCTTGGAAGGTCCAGTCCCAAAAGGCGCTGCACAACCCAAACTCTTTGATAGGTCAACAGAGGACTTTGTTTTAATTAGTTTTATTAAAGGATTTTAAGCCATACCTCCCTAAAGGGTTAAATTTAAAGTCAAGTTAAAGTCCCAGTAGTTGTCACACACCAAGGTGTGTGAAATGTATTCTCTGCATGAAACCCGTCTCCTGGGGGAGCGGTGAGCTGCAGACAGAGCCGCGCTCAGGAACCGTTTGTTTAACCCCACAATCCAACCCCTTAATGCTGAGTGTCAAGCAGAAAAGTACTGTGACCCATTTTAAGAGACTTTGGCATGACTTGAATTTGAACTCACGACCTTCCTGTCTCAGGGTGGACACTCTACCACAAAGCCACAGGTGGAGAATTAAAGTTCTCACTTTTGCCAATTCAGGGGGATCGGATTGGTTCTCCAGGCAAAGTTTGGTGGACCAGACATAAACCAAGAAAAACTCAGTGAACTTGGCCCTCCTGAAAGACCTGGGAATCCTGAGTGTGTCACATAAACATGTTGAAGCCTTATAATTTTGTTTCCCTGTCCACTACAGGTTCCCCATCTCAGTACAGTGACGGACATTCCTTCCCATACTATTGCTATATCCCATCACATTGATGTTGATGAACATTCTTCAATCAAACAACATCCCCATCATGTTAACCCAACTAAATGTGCACAGCTTCAACAGGAAGTTAAATATCTGTTGGAAAATTGATTGGCTATATCCAATTCCAACTCCTGGAGATCTCCTTGTCCGCTTGTACGTCTCCTGTAAAAAGTTCTTTCTTGCTTAGGAAACTGTGAGGTTTATCTCGATGGCAGTTTTGTGTATTCAAAATCCTGGAAAGAACATTTAAAAGATTTGACTGATGTTTCTGTGCAGCTAAGTAGAGCTTCATTCGCCTTGAACTTTTTGATAAGGCTACTGTAACCTACTAGGTCACCTACCTAGGTTATAAACAGGGTTGTGTCAGGATGGGCACCCGGCGTAGAAATCTCTGTCAAACCACCTGTGCAAATCGGTGATAGCCATCTATGTGTGTAATAAAATTAAGTTCTATGCATATGCATATTTTTCTTGTTTTTATTTTATTTCTCTTTGAAGCATGTACCTGTCACTGAAAATATGTCCTAGTTGGTGAAGGTAACACCTACCAACACCACCAATGAGTAAAAAGATTCTGATTCTTATGAGTTCTGGAATTATGTACTTCATTTTAATGTAGTCAATAAGCACTTCATGTTATTTGATATTATTCATATTTATGAATTTGAAAAATTATCTTCATTTGGACTGGTAAAGTAGATTAGAAATAACCCTAATTAGAAGTAACAAACTGGATTATAACTTTATAAAATAAATAAGTAAAATAGTTAAGCAAATAGTAAAGCAAGGGGTGGGATTATATAAACTGAGTTTCTCCCACACCTTTTCAAGCAAAAAGTAATAAACTCTTTTAAAACTTCAAATTTAAAGGATTCAATATATCATGTATTGTATGTATATTGTATAATTATGTTGTGATTAGCAATTATAATGGCATTATTTAAATGTTTGTACTGTAGATGTAAATACACTCACTGGTGACTTTTTTAGTTGTGCCTGTCCAACTGCTCATTAACACTAATTTCTAATCAACCAAACAAATGGCATCAACTAAGTTAATTTAGGCATATAGACATGGTCAACAGGATCTGCTGCAAATCAAACCGAGCATCAGAACGGAGAAGAACAGTGATTTAAAAGGCTTTGAACAGGACATGGTTGTTGGTGCCAGACAGGCTGGTCTGAGTATTTCAGAAACTGCTGATCTATTTGGATTTTCGCCCACAACTATCTCTAGGGTTTACAGTGAATGGTCTGAAAAAAGAAAATGTCCAATGAGAGGTCAGAGGAGAATGACCAGACTTGTTCCAGCTGATGGAAAGTCAGCAGGAACTCAAATAACCACTGGTTACAATCCAGGTCTGCAGAAGAGCATCTTTGTATGCACAACATGTCCAACCGTGAGGCAGATGGGCTACAGCAGCAGAGAACCTCACCGGGTGCCGCTCCTGTCAGCTAAGAACAGGAAACTGAGGCTGCAATTAACACAGACTCACCAAAACTGGACAATAGAAGATTGGAAAAACCTTGTCTGGTCTGATGAATCTCCATCTCTGCTTCAACATTTGGATGGTAGGGTCAGAATTTGGCATCAAAAACATGAAATCATGGAGCCATCCAGTCTTATATCAAGAGTTTAGGCTGGTGCTGGTGGTGCACTGGTGTGGGGGCACACTTTGGGTCCCTTAGTACCAATTGAGGATCTTTTCAACTTCACAGTGTACCTGTGTATTGTCGCTGACCATGTCCGTCCCTTTATGACCACAGTTTCTACTTTTGGTACTTCCAGTAGGATAATGCACCATGTCATAAAGCTGGAATCATCTCAGACTGGTTTCTTGAACATGACTATGAGTTCACTGGACTCAAATGACCTCCACAGTCACCAGATCTCAACCCAATAGATCACCTTTGGGAGGTGGTGGCACGGGAGATTGGCATCATGGATGTGCAGCCAACAAACCCGAGGCAACTGCGTGATGTTATCATGTTAATACGGACAAAACTCTCTGAGGAATGTTTCCAGCACCTTGTTGAATACATACCACCAAGGATTAAGCCAGTTCTGAAGAAAATGTGATTGTTTGAAATCAACAAATTACAATTCGTGAGCAACCTGGTTTATGACCACATGGCGGCGCTGTCTTGCTGTGTAGAAAACGTACATGAAGACAGAAAGATAGACTACGTCCAGATTTTCTTTGTACAGAAAAAAAAACAATGCAAACAATATTATAATATAATTTGCCAAAAGCAGTTGCATGTATGTTGCCGCTTCATATAGTATGTATTACTAATTATTTACAATAATAAAGTATTAACCTAAGATTTTTTCCCCCCATAATGTTGTCTTTATTATTAAAACAAAACAAAAAATGTGACTTCGCAAATTCCCATTCTCCTCGTGGTTTGGAGCGCATTGATCCGCTGATCGGACCCCCTCCGCCGTTCATAATCGGTGCCTCGTCCCCCCCGCCGTTCTGCTTGCATCCCAGCATCCCTCCCTCCTTCCCTCTCGGCGGTGCATCCCCATCCCCCACACGTCGGCCGTCTCTCCGGTTGAAAGCTGTTTCCAAGCGTCACTGGCCGAGCAGAAAGAACCAGTCCTCACCGACCGAGCGCACCGCAGCACGCCGAGAAGTCTTTGTTTTCGAGTGGTTTCGGTGAGTCCCGTTTTGCTGGCTGTCGTGGAGGGCAGAAATGTCCATAGGTCGACTTTTTATATCTGCGTTCTTTGACTTCTTCCCCCTCCCTTTCCCTTCAATTGTCCTCCGTGGTGACTAGTGGGAATCTAGCGGGCTAAGCTAAAAATGCTAACGATAATAGCGGACACTAAATGGACACACTAAATGCACCGGATGTGCGTTAATGCTTATAGGTTTCGAATCTAAATATTTAAACATGTTTACATTATTTAAGCCATGTTATTGTTGTTAGTTTTTTTCCTGCAATTGTCCGGTAATTTATCGGCTAGCCTGCTATTAGCGACGTGAGCAGCGTGCACCGATGGATGCGGGGATGCAGCGGCCGGTTAGCGGCTGTCTTTTTCGGGCTAGCTTGAAAGCTAACGTTTCGATAAGAGTTCAACCGTTTCCAGCGCTTTTGTTTCCCAATGATTCGACCTCACGCGTGTTGATTGATCGTCTCGTGTTAACTGGCAGCTTCTGGAGGTTGTTGCACAAAAAATCTGGGGATTTTCAAAATGGTGTCTTTGGCTTGTATTGACTGTGTGACCATTTTTGTCCAACCTTTGCTGTTTTGGCGTTGCTCGCTATCTGTGGTGAGCAGCGCAGCCCCGACCGATGCGTGCCGCGGGCTGATAGAAGAAATACATCCGAACCACCAAGGTTCTGAGAAATGTACAGGAGGCTGCAGGATAATAATATATCAAGATAAAAAGAATGTTTTGTTGTCAAACAATTTTAAAATCATTATTTATTTTCCTAAAACCTGTTATGCTTTAAAATATACATTTCCATCCTACAGAAAACAATAGAGTAAATGCATAATCAACATGGGTTTACCTTTATAAATTTGTTACAACTTTTATTTAGTAGGAAAGTCCCAGTTAGATTTGTGTTGGGCACCAGTTTGTTTGATTCATTTGATTTTGAGTATCTCCCTAAAATGAGTCCCAATCTGATATGTTTGTAACGCATCAAATAAATGAACATTTTAATAAACTAATCGAGGTTCTCCTCTATTTTTATTTTATTAACTTTCTTTTACATTTTGACACCGATCATTTGTTTATTGGTTCAAAAACGTTCTTAGAAGTCCCTTAATTACAATCATGCCATTTTTAGCCAAAGTAAAAAAAACTTTAGGCTGTGTCCGAATTCCCTCCCTAATCCCTAACTACTAAAAACTATATAGTAAACTATGTAGTGCCCTTTTAAAAGTAATTCAGACACCACGCTCAATACTTTTTTTGCTAACAGCGAATATGACAACCGATTTCACAAAGTGAAAATCTAATTGATAGGAGTGTTCTACAACAACTGTTTATGAATCCACTGTGTTCTGATGATGAAAATGTTGAATTTTTATTTGAAAACAGATTTAAATACATTTTATCTTGCAAAAATTGTTCAGACGCAATGCATAATGGTCTATATTTGCCAATCTAGTAAGCATTGATGCACACTGCATCAATGACTTCTGGGAAATTTCTAGGCCACTCGATTTTGGATTTGTAGATTTGGACAGCCTCACAAAATGGTGAACGCACTATAAAGTGCACTATATATTTATAATTAGTCCTTGTAAGAATGTTTGGTTACTGTATCTTTAGTGTCTTTAGAACTATTGATCGTTTTTTTTAAACATATATGATTTGATTTGTTCCATTAAAAATTTCCAAAAATTAAAAACAATGACTTTCCTCCAAAATTGTTGTTTCAGCATGAATATGATGAGTATTCATGACTAGTTCATATCAATGTAACCATTTATTTGTTTTGATTCTTTTTAATCACTTTTCCTGGAGCTTTCACTTTGTAGACGGTCCCTTGGCAGCGGTTTCTTTGCTAGAGTAGATATTAAAGAGGGAAAAAAATTGATTGAAATGCCTTTGTAGGTCATTGCTTGGCTTAAGACAAACTGATAGAGACACCTTTTGTTAGTTTAAAGCGCTTAAGAGAGTTATTCAGCCCGTAAGCCTGAATCTGTGAATATATTGCTAACTTTACCAAAATGTTTTTGTTCTTCACTCCTATTCAAACTAGAGTCGTGATCCGTTCATGATATACAGACTTCTACTAGGGCATTTTTTGAAATAATAAGCTTGGGATGTATAGTGTGTTAATTGGGCCCAATTTTTTGATCATGTGACCTGATCAGGACATCCCTAGTTTTTATCACTTCGGTTCGTGTTTTGACACATCCGTCTTAAACTTGAAATAGTATTTTGTAACTCCTCCTATAAAATAAGCATATTTCCTAATTGAAACATGTGCTATCCCGGCTCAAAATCATGTATATTTGTTTTAAACATGTAAAGCAAAGGTATAGATTTAGAATTTAGCCTGTTGTGGTCTTCATCTGTCCTGTCATCTAAGCTGGTGTGTGGCATTGTTGAGTTTTAGCTGGCTGTATAATGGAGCTATTAAACTGTCAAACCTTTAAAAGCTAGAATCACTTAGTGTTACATCAGGAGCTCACAAATAGACCTTTGTGTTGTCAACACTTTTTTTTCCTGTGATTGGAGCTGCTTAAGGATTTGCTGCTTAGGGACCTAAAGACATTCAAAAAAATCTTCATTCAAGTAGCCTTCAGCAGCCCACTATACTATCTGTTAATTCGAGATTTCATTTTTAATGGTGACTACGAGATGACCGTTGCTTTTTTAGGATGAAATGCAACAGTGTTTTTAAGTTTAAAGGTTGTCTTGAGTGACAAAGTGCTTACTTATTTTTAAAATATTGTCACCTTCTCTGTTTGAGTAAAAAACTTGATAAAGAAATGTCACACAAATGTTGTGTCTTTCAAAGAAAAAAGCCACTCGCTTAGCTTTTTCTCCAAAATGCCGCTTTCTGCAAAAATGTTTTGTCTCGAAAAAATGATCATTAAACAACACAGACTCTCATCCTGGGTTGAAGAGCAAAACAATTTTAGAACAAGAACGTGCTAGTTTTTAAAAATTATTACATGATCTGCAGCCCTTTTAATGCAAATTATGCTTTAAGATTTGGTGAAAACACTCATAGTGAAGCGTAAATAAAATACTGCTGTGCAAGATGTATTTTAAAGTTAGGTTTGATTGCTTTGAACTGTCTGACTCTGTGAAAGGTTTTTGTATTTTCACACTTGGAATAAAAGCAATTTGTGTGTCCTATCATGTGTGTCATGCACAAAATTACTAAGCGTTATTTACAAATTTTTGTGACAATCACACGTTTTAGAAAGCTAAAAGAATTGATTGTAATATGCAGTTGCATATATTACAGTTTTCCACCCATCTTCCTCTGAACCTCTACAATTCATGACTTTAGCTTACTTTAGAAGACATATCCCGCAATTGCAAATAAATACATCACAGGCTGAAAACTCCAACTCTCTTTTTTTTTTTTTTTTTTTTTTTTTTTTTTTTTTTTTTTTTTTTTTTTTAACTTGTCCTGTCCAACAGCTAGGCAAACAGATGAGAGCTGAGGGCCTCTTGTGTTGGACATATTTTATTCTAACAAGAGGGGTTATTCATCTTCAGACAAACCAAAGGTATGTCTGAATAAACCCCTTTTGTAATTGAGGCCAAACTTTATTAATTTCAATCATGTTTGAAAATCTTTGGTGTTGGACCGGACGGAAAAGGAAAGAGGGGAACAAGAGAGAGGGACGTTAGAGAGAGGGGGGGGTAGGAGGGTGATAATAGGAGGGGAAGGGGGGTAAGACCATGAAGCAGCATAGAGCAGACAGGTTTACTGGTTGTTTATCGTTACGGTACGGTTCAAATGTAGTACAAAAAGGGCGGGGCCTGTTCACACACACTCAAATATTATCAACACACCTGCTAGCCGCAGAAATGTCCACATGTCAGCATGCACACAAAACAGATAGTGTTCACGAACGCATACCTATGCCTTTAAACCAACTAGTGTGAAATCTTTCATTCATTCAATCATGCAAACTATTAGTGCAAAGGTGAGCTAACACCTGTGCTCAGGTGAGTGTTTATGTTCTTCTAAAATGGATGGTGGAATGTGAAAAGAAGGAGGAGGAGCGCCCAGCCACCCCCACACCCATACCCCCGCCGCAGCAGCAGCGGCAGCCGGAATTCCCCCAGCGCCACACGGGAACAGGCAGGGAACAACCGCCCCCCGGGCGACCAAGACCGCCACCCAGGCCAGGGCCAGCAGGACCGCCGCGAGGCCCCCAGAGCCAGAGAGCAGGGAGGCGCAGAGGGAGAGAGAGCGCCGCCCCAGCCCAGCCAGGAAAGCAGCCCCCCGCCGCGCCGGAAGAGCCCAACGCAGGGCCCCACCGGAGAGGGACGCCCACAGCCCCAGACGAGCACCCCACCACCACCCAGGAGTTCCGGGCATCCCCCCGCCCCGACCCCAGGTACGAGCCAGGACCCCCCAAGGGAGACCCGCTCCGCACTCCAGGCAGCCACCCACCCGGCCCACGGTTGGTCCAGGTAGGAGCAAGGCAGGGGCCCGCCGCCCCCGCCCAGGAGGGGGGAACCCCGGGGAAAAAAGGGCGGCCCATAAGGGATGTTATAAATATGGCCCGACCAGGCTCGGCCATGTTGGAAGTTTGGCGGGGCCCAGCGCCCAGGGGCAAGGACCAGGACCCACCCCCCAGGGACACGAACACCCCCGGCTCAGGTGTAATATGAACCCCCCCACCGCGCGGAGAGAGCACCGCCGGGCCCAGGGAGCCGGCACCCAAGGGACACGGCCGCCATCGCCAAGAGGCCCGCACCCCCCACCAGGGACGGGGTAGGGGACAGATGGACCCAGGTCCCACCTTCCTTGTAAAATGTGTGTGCGTGTATGGGTGTTTGAGAGGGTGTTTGTGTGCATGTGTGTGTGTTTATGTTTGAATGTATATATTGAAGGGGGAGGGGTGTGTGTACTAAGGGGGGTGCAGTTAAAATTGGCGAGTAGGGCACTAAGGGGACATCTCCTGATTACTCACAGTGATGTCCCCTCACCCTCCACACCAAGGGGCCCTAAATGTCTAAGGTGCGGTTAAAATTGGCGGGTAGGGTGCCAGGAGGACATCTGCTGCTTGCTTGCAGTGATGTCCAGGCACCCCCCCTACCAAGGACCCTACGTGTCTAAGGTGCAAATAAAACCGAAAGAGGGGGGGCCCACTCCATACGGCAACCATAGGAGGGGGGCCACTCCCAAGTAGCCCCCCCCCAAGGCGCATCGCAGGCTAAACCCCCCACCCCCTCACCCTAATATGAGGTTATATAAGGAAGGGGGTAAGTTGGGGACAGCTGGTAGACTGTCCCCCGGTGGTCAAACAGCCGTCCCCCAGCCCACCCCCAGCAAAGGGGCCAGGGCCACCCAGCCCAGGGGCCCACCCCCGGAGGCGCCGACACCCCAGGCCCGGCACCACCCACCCCACACAGAGAGAGAGGAGCCAGAAAGCGTCGCCCCCCCCCGGAGCAAGCCCAGGCCCCCACCCCCAGACGCCGGCCCTAGAAGAGCTCTGGTCAGGCCTCGACGGGACCGAGGAGGCCAACCGGCCGAGGCAACCACTGATTGCCTCAGCGGAGACCCCGACCCGCTAGCCCCCCCGACCCGTACTAATAATGGGCCCCCCCTCCCCCCCAGAACGCCCCCCCACAGGACAGGGCCGACAAGCCCCCCACCCCACCCCACCCCAGACCCCGCAGCCGAAGCGGGTGATACCCAGAGCGACCGGGGGCCCCGAGAGGGTTGTCCCGTCCCGTCCCAGAGCCAGGGAAGGGCCGATCCCAGCCCCAGGTGCAGATGGGCAGCCCATCCGGCGCCGCTGGGCCCCCCCCACCCGAGCAGGGCCCCCCGCCAACCCCCCCCAGCACAGGCAAAGGGACCACCCCCCCAAGCCGAGCCAGACCACCACCCCACCCCCCCACCACGCACCCCCACACCCAAGCCCAGAGGACCACGCAGCGCCCCAGCCCGCCCCACCCAGGCACCGGACCCGACCCCCCGACCAACGGAGCCCCCCACCGCCCCCGCCAGGCACCGGAAGCCCCGACCCCCACCCCAAACCACGGCAGAAGGGCAAGGAGCAGCGACGACCAAGCCCTCCACCCCCTAAGTCATGGAGTCAACCACAGGAGACCAGAGAGACTGAATTCTTTCAAAGTTACTTGAGCTTTGGGCTGACATTTTTTCCAAGCTGATATGATCAAACAGCAGATTTCTGTGTTGACTTATGTTTATATTTTTCTTGTTTTTCCAATTTATTAAAATAGTTTTTTTGGCAATACAAAGAGTTATGAAAATGATAGATGCTAATCCTTCTTCTATATCGATGGCACTCATGTCACCAAGCACACAAAGTGACGGTGAGGCAGTGATTGAAACCTTAAGCCAGACTGATAAATCGACACATACCTGCTGCCAGAGAGCCCTGACAGGAGTGCAGGACCACAGTGCGTGCATGTAGCTGTCGGGTAGATTATTATCACAGTGCTCGCAAATGTCTGAGTTACTGAGACCCATCTTGAACATCCTCTGTCCAGTGTAGTAAATTCTGTGAAGAGTTTTGAGATGGATTAGCTGTAGATTTGAACTTTTTGTCAGTTTAAAGGTGTTTAGACAAAGTTCTGACCAGAAGCTTTCATCTGTGCTGATGCTCAAATCTGCATCCCATTTTTTTGTTGGAAGGGCAATATTGTTATCTAAATTGCATAAAAGTTTGTATATTTTGGAGAGAGTTCTATTCATTGAAAAATTAATCAGAGTGGTAACTACATCTGGTAGCTTTAAATCGTCGTCTTTAATTTTATACTTTTTAGTAATACTTGATTTAAGTTGCTGATATTCCAAGAAGTTATTTATTCCATGTTTGTCTTGAAGTTCCTGGGGGGTTATGAATCTTCTATCAATAATTACGTGCTCTAGTTGTTTTATGCCCCCTGCTTGCCAAGCTGGGAAGTGAATCATTTTTTTGTTAATAAGGATGTCCGGGTTGTTCCAGATGGGTGTCATTTTGCACGGTTGAATTGATGATTTTGATATTTTGAGAAATTCCCACCAGGCTGTTAAGGTGGCATTTATATTAATGCTTTTGAAACAATCCTGTTTTTTAACTATTTGGCTAATAAATGGTAGCTGTGACAGGTTGATCTTTCCACATAACACCTGTTCCAAGTCTAACCATGAGTTGGTTTCTGGATTATTTTTTAACCATTTTAAGATATATTGTAATCTATTTGCAAGAAAGTATTTGTGGAAATTAGGTAGTTCTAATCCTCCACAGCTTTTTGCAGATTTTAAAGTTTTTAGACTAATTCTTGCAGGTTTGTTGTTCCATAGAAAGCTTGATATGGATGAGTCTAATGTTTTGAACCATTTTAATGGCGGTTGTGTGGGAATCATTGAGAAGAGATAATTAACTTTGGGTAAGATTTTCATTTTAACCGTGGCTACCTTGCCCATAAGGGACAGAGGCAGGTTGGTCCAGCGTATTAGATCGTCCTGTATGCTTTTCAGTAATGGGGTGTGGTTTAGCTGCACCAGTTCTGATAGTTTGGGGGAAAAGTAGATACCCAGATATTTGATATTTCCTGTTTTAACTGGAATTGTGAGTCTTTGTTCCATATTCCTGTTGAGTGGTAATAAAACAGACTTATTCCAATTAATGGAATAGTCTGATATGGAGGAGAATTCATTTATGATCATTGCTGTTTCATTTACAGAATGTAAATTCCTTAAAAACAGTAATATGTCATCCGCATAAAGACTAACTCCAACTCTCTTTAAGTAAAGGTTAGATACACACACCCAGAGTACTACTTTTTTAATTGAAAATTTGTTCAAATAAGAACTTCCCAATCTTTGGATCTTTATTGCTGTGTGAAGAAAATGATTTGATTTGTGGGTGTTGTGCCGCTCTGATATGATCAAAGTTGCCTTGCTTTGGCTGAAGTAAGATAAGCAAACATTCATTTATTAATATGGGTTTTTGTTTCTGTTGAGCTTTTTGAATTATAATGCAGACTAGGGCTGCACAATATGAGGAAAACTCGCCATTTGCAATATTAGTGAACAATATTGCGATGACGATATAACTTGCGATACATTAACAGAACAACTAAATGCATCATTTCCATTTCACTGAAACAGTTCAAGTAAGAGTCAACATAACTTAAATTCTCCTCCAAATGACCCTCGTCTACATAGGAGGTGAATATCTAACATAAAAGGGCTCCATCTGATTGGTCGATGATGTAAAGAAGTTCATCCAATTGGTCAAATGCATAAAGGGATTTATTTGATTTGTTAAATAATTCAAGCTACCATAAGATTGTTTTAGCACATTTAAGGTAACTATTTATCGCAATTCTCGCCAACTTTTGTGATGTGTATTGCATTGCTTGATATCACGATAATGATAAATTTGCGATATATTGTGTAGGCCTGATGCAGACTGAACATAGCTTTTAAAGAAGACTTGCCCGACACTATATATTTCATGTGTTTCGTGTGGAAGATTAGAGGATTTCTTACATTTCAGTTGAAAGGTTATTTTAAATACTGCTTTAATTCGCTTCCCTACTATTACAGCATTTCTTAATACATTGCTTTATTTTGTGCAAGAGAACATCCTCATGTTCTACAGTTTTCTGTAAAACAAAATTATTGCAACCCTAATGCCAAGAATGCTAAATTTCATTGCATAAGGAGACTTTTGTGTAATATACATCTTAGCAGCAGTGTAGAATTTGCAGATCTCTTCTCGTTGGTCAAATGTGGATGTGCAGAGGAGTGTTTTGCGTTCCAGTGGAGATTCACATGGTCGGTACTTCCATTGAAGAAGGCTGTACAGTGCACCTCTATCACCTTTCCATTCTGTTGTGTTAATAAAAACCATGATGGTGGGAGA
This sequence comes from Oryzias latipes, assembly GCF_053564925.1. Lineage (NCBI taxonomy): Eukaryota > Metazoa > Chordata > Actinopteri > Beloniformes > Adrianichthyidae > Oryzias > Oryzias latipes. The sequence goes on from NC_136249.1 coordinate 15,622,053, forward strand.
GCCGAGCATTTCCCTCCACCTCTTTATTACTTTCTTGATGTCTTTTAAGGTAGAAACAAGAAATCAAGTGAGTGACACGTGAATGGGAAGGTTGGAACAGCAGAGCGTACATCTTAATGACAGGGTAATGAAACCGCCCGTAACGCTTGCCTACTAACAGTGGATCTGCTAACTGTTGAACTGCCTCAGCGAGATCTGGTGAAATTACATTTTCTTGTGGATGCCAGCATAAAGCAACCTACACATGAAGACATTTACTCAGTGATTGACTTATTATAAACACGCATTTATACATTGACAGTAAGGACAAAGGCTCAGAGAAAAAAAGGTTAAATTGGATTTTTTTCATCCTTATTCAGAGCCTGTAATGAACTCTGCCCGTGTTTGAAATGATCTATAAGTCGAATACATTTTGACAGAAAATGCTACGTCAATTTATTAGACCAATGGATCAATTGTTATATAAATCCTTTTCTTTTAATACTTTTTTAAAAGAATAAACTTTTCTGACGTTTGGGATTTGGTAATTCCAAATTTGACCAATTAAAGTTGTAACTTTATGTAGATTAATCCACTAGTTGTGTAAAGTCAGACTTTTTTTTTTAAATGAAAATGGAAGAAAGTACTTAATATTTAATTAAACTATGTCAGATAATATAAACATCAGTAACTTATATGTTGCTATTCATACATAGTCCTAAAATAAATATTAACACTGTGTTACCTAGAAATAATTAAAATTAAAGATTCTACTAGAGTAATAGTAAAATTGGATTTTTTTGATTGTTTATTTGTATAAATCGGCAATAACATTAGTCTTTTTTGCAGTTGCATCATTTCGCACACCATTGTCTGGTGTCACTAAACTAAATGTGCTAACTTGGTCTGCTTGTACTGTTTCAAAGGTAGGTGTTTTTAAAAAACTGCCAGAAAAAAAAAAAGAAAGTGACCAAATGACTCAAACTTTTCTGACCATTCCACGTTTTTGGATCTGAAATCCAAAGATCTGAAATCCAAAAAATAACTATCACAATGTTCTCAGATCAACATCTTTTAACAAAATCTAATGGAAAAGGTATTACTCTATATTCCCTTTTTATGAACCATGTTCTACCACTTTTTTTGACCTGTTGCAAAACATAAAAGTCCATCATACAGCATCACAATTGATTTTCCCAACAGATCTTTCAGTTTATGTGCCTTTTTTTTTGCCAATTTGAAAAAAACATTGTTCCAGCTTCTTAAAATAAGAATACATTTGATTTTAAAGATGTTGTTCAGACTCAATGTTGCCATACATTTAAAATAATAAAGTATATAAATCAATTAGACACAAAACAACAATTCCAACTCCAAAATAGTAGGAACACCTAAATTGACGAGTTTTGTCCTAAAGAAAATAAAATGAATTGAAACGACGGGAGGAGAGGAAATGCTCAAGTCACGGGTGGAGCTACCATTGCTGTGAGTTCGGATAGATGGACACGTACGAAGGATCTGAGTGGACAGGTAAAGGGATGTGAAGGAAAACATGGGATTATGAGGGGGTCACATTGTGAATGGCCTTGTGAGGTTAAAGCAGTATCTTGTATTTGATGCAATATGTGATCGGGAGCTGGTAAAACTGCTGGAGAGCGGGTGTAATGTGAGTTGAATGGAGTTATTATCCATACCAAGTGGACCTTATATGAGGCCAACATAAGCTCTTCAATGAATACTGCCCTGGGCAAATTGACTTTCTGCAGATTTGAGTCAAAGGCATGAAACAAAAAGAAGGTTTTCTAAGTGGGTGCCAGAAAACCATCTACTGCTTATTGTTCTGCATTTTTGCTCAGGTGATAAAATGAATGTGAAAGTTGAAAAAAGGGTAAAGCTGAATACTAAGTGCCAGGCGAATTTGATGTTCTCTCATTTAAAGTATTGAGATTAATTTCCTTTCCCAAATGTTTGGGTTGCACTTCCTCTACAGTTAATTGTTAACTCCTGTAAAAAACTGTAGATTACGGTCTCCAGATAGTTACATCTTAAATCTATGACAACAAAGATAGTTGGGATTTTTTAAAATGTTTTTCGATTAAGATTTAGTGTATTCTGGACTTCCAATGTAGTACAATCTCAGGTTATCCTTGCTGAAGAGAAAGCCCACCATTCTGTTCTACCAGTCCAGAAGCACTCTCTTAGACTGCCATGTAATGTCGCTAAGGGGGGTTCACGAGACAGCCCCACAACATTCAGAAACTCAAGGTACTTAGGGTGAGCCTCATCCACCCCCTGGGGCATTACCACCAAGGAGCTTTAACTATCTTTGTGACTTCAGCATGGGTAATGGACTGACCCACTCCTGCGTAATCACCCTCTGCTTCCTCAGTGGAAGGCATGTCCATGACATTCAGTAGATCCTCAAAATATTCCCTCCATCTCTTGATAATGTTCTTTATTGATATCAACAGCTCACTGCTCGCACTGTTGACTGTAATGGCAGAAAACTACTTTCCCCTTTTTAGGCACAGAATAATTTGAATTTCTTTTATGCCCAACAACCACCATGAATTTCTGTCCTGACAGCCAGCACAGATTTTACAGCAGCTTTATACAGCTGTGCTGACAGTTGAAGGTGGAAAATATGGTCCACTGGGACTCTTGGTCCCTACCGGATGAGTTAAGGAGTTCCCTGACTGTGGGCTCAGCCAGATGTTCCCAACAGAGTCTCACGGTACGTTTGGGGCTGTAGAGTCTTCCTGGCTCCTTGTCAACCAGTGACTCCAACTAACCACCAGGTGGTGATCAGTAAAACTCCACCCTTAACTTCACCTGAAGGTGACTGAAGGTTTGCTAGCTACAAAGTTGATAATTAACCTCCTGCATCCTGGTGCCACTGATGGACACCCTTGTGTTATGGACAAACTGACTAACATAGAAGTCCAATATCAAAACGCCGCTCTTGTTAAGATCAAGAGGTTGTTCCAAATTGCCAATTATTACAGTCATTTATTTTTTTTTAGGCATTTCTAAACCTTAGTCACATGCAGTTGTTTGGGAGGATTGACCCGTATGGGTGCTGAGTTTTTGGGTTGTCCAGGCCTGTGGATAATCAGTGGAGCAGCTGCATCTTAAGTGGAGCACAGGTGTGTCTTGCCACTTTCTTTGAGGCTTGTCTGACAGCCTCAAGCAACATCTTTTAAAATGAAATGTTTGATTGCCATGCATGTGGTAAGTTTATTGTGAAGTATTTTTTTAGGCTAATAGAAGTTGCATGCGCTTATGACAAATGGGTGATGCTGAGGTGGTGTTACACTCTTTATTAAAAAAAAAAAAAACAAGGAACTGCAGGGGCACCTGACAAAAATTTGCCGCCGGATACTTCTTCGTGATGTTTAAAATTTAATTTATTGCCTCGCAACAAATAATCAGTGTATGCAGGATCCGTATTTAAGACTCGCCAATAGCTAGCATTTTTTTCTCTTTGGCAAGTAAAAGTTAGAAGACGATTTTTAAAAGGATCCAGAGATAACTGGATGATAAACCTGCCGGACTTACAGCTGCAATAGAAAGTTTAATAAAAAGGGTTGATTTGTTTGTAGTGGTGTTGTTAGACGCTGATGCTATGATGCTATTATGCTACGCAAAAGAGCTGTTCTATGTGTTGTTGCCACTATATGACCACTGACCATTTTTATGTCAGACAATATTTTCACGGACCAGACGGCATCTTTACTGTCAATAGCTGCGTTTACATAGACAAAAGTAATTGGAATGAACGCCTTATTGGAAGAAAAATGTGTCATGTAAACATGCAGTTCGGAATAGTCTGCCCCGATCAGACTAGTTTCGGATCAAAATTTCTTTCTGACCAAGAAATTTGGGGGTTTGGTGGGTTATGCCGATTGTTGATCCGACCGTGGTGCATCTAAACAGTTTATTCCGATCGTGTGTCACTACTGCTCTGGTTTTACGTCACGCATAGACGGTGCGGTGCTCCAGAGAAAGCTTTGGAGCGCAAACCGGGCACAGCAGCCGGACTTAGAGGGTAGGGGGTTGCTTTGTCTCTCGGTGAGCTGCCGGACTTGGGAGAACCGTGTTTTCCAGTAGAACTGTGTCTCACCGAGCAGAGCTTGGACTGCCAGCTCACACACCGGCTTTGGGGCGGTGTGTGAGCTTAAAGCAGGAATGTCGTTCAGTCCTTAGAAACCGTTCAAACAATCACGTGGATTTGTGCTTCCAGTTGTGTCCTGACAAAGTAAAGGCTGATGTTATTCCCATATATTTACGTGTAGCCAAGATGCAGATTGCGGCATTTCCTGCATGGATTTATGCTCATCCAGGCTAAATGTTGTTAGCGTGCGTTAGCCTTCTCCTAACCCTTCTCCGGCTCCGTTCACAAAAAAAGCACTGACCATATGGATTAAAAATAAAATGATGAGCGAACAGGCGCTTCATAATAACCATAACAATAATAAAAGAACGTATAGATGATCATCCCGAATCTGGCAGCTCGGCTTGTTTACAGTGGAACTCATTTCCTCTTCTGGTATTTTAGAGAGTACTGCGCATGTCTAAATGATTTATTCCAACCGAAAGTGTGGCACATGTGAACGTTTGTTATAATCTGAAAAAGCTTTTCTGGGCCCATGTACACGGTTGAATTCTATTTAGATCTTTGATCCCATCAAGATATTTTGCACATGTAACCGTGGTTATTGTCATAATGGCAAGGATCCAAACACTTATAATATTAAGTTATTATAAAGTTATTAATCTCCTCCTTTAAAGTTTTGGAAGTTGTGAAGTAGATCAGCAATCACTGGAAAACAGGTTAGGAGTAATCATAGTTGTCAACAGTGAGAGTAGTATTAAATCTGCCTTCTCTACTGCTTTGGAAAATGCATTTAAAGAGTCCTTCAGCGCTCAGGTAGTTGCCTCCTAATTTCTTGTCACTAGCCTCTCACTCTGAAAACTTTTGAGGCCCCTGGAATTATTTTTTGGCCACATTTCTTATAAAACAAAAAAATATATCATTGCTCTCTAAGGATTGTGCTGTGTTCCTGGTTCTTTGGTACTGACATGTTTAGAAACAGCTTTGGAGGAGGTTTGTTTCAGCAGGATTTTTTTCTAAATTGCTGTTTTAGTTTAGAATAACTGGAAATTCCGGTTCTTGAATCAATACTATTGTGCTGTGTCAGTACCAAACATTTTAAAACAAAGTCATCTTGAATTTCTGAATGTGCTTCTAGAAGAGGAGCGAATAACTCTTTAAGTAAATGTATCATTTCAGTTTTGGTAAAAATGTCTTTTTGGGGGAATGTGGCAGTGTTGTCGCATCATTCATGGAATGGAGACCCCACAGAGTTCCTGACAGATGAGATGATGAAGAACAGAATAGCAGTGAGGAAAGATGGACTCTGTCCCAAAGTGTATAGTGCTGTCCTCAATCTAAAATAGCCGAGTGCTGTTGGGAGCTCTTTGCTGCCGGCAGAAACGATTGTGTCAGAAGCAGCAGGGATTTGAAGATAATACCTTTTAGTGCGGTTAGGCACTGACTTGGATCTCAGACATGATTATAAATGTCAATTCTCGTTGCATAACAAGAACTAAGTATGGCTTCAAACCTTGTCTTTGATATAACACTGTAGCAAGAATTTATTGTATGCAAGTCAGATTAAATCTTGCACAAAGGCAAGATTAAGAGCTGCTCCAGGGTATTCCCATTAAAAAATGTTTGTCTCTTTTGGAGTAGATGAGTATTCCTGTGGCAAAGCTAATATCACTCGTTAACACAGCTCTTATTATAGTGTGTTCAAAGAAACTTTCTTTTTTTTTTAGCTTCTGTAATTTTCTATGTAGTTTTTTTCAAAGTGACGATTTCTAATTTGTCTCATAGATGTCTCATAACATTCGAACATGATTTGCTTTGTATTTCTTTGCAATGTGTCCATTGATTGTGAACAGTAAAAGAGGTTTGCTGCTTTTGGACATATTTATGCAATTTCTGCTTTTCAAAGTGTTTTCAGAAAATCCATTGAAGCACATCTGCATTATTACGTAGCTGTTTCAGTAATGGCAATTCAGTAATTGATTCTTTTTTTCATTTTTGTATTCTATTTTTTACTTTTACAGTGTTTAGCAGATTTCAGGATGTTGTTGAAACTACGAAGGACGATCTTTTTGTTTCCATTTAAGGTTTTTTTTTAAACTGCTCTTAGTTCTGTGTTCTCAGTTCATGAATTGTGCTTTGGTTTTGCTTTGAAAGTAGATGGCCGATGAGGTATTATGTGGGAGGATGGAGTCAGCATGGGGGATGTGCTAAACTGAATGTGTTTCCAGAAATGGTAGCCCTTTGTATATGGATGCTTTTCCCTCCTCCTTGGGTCTAGCTGGACTTCTTCTTTTTCTGTAACTTAGCTGCCATTAATATCTCGTTCTTTTACAGTTACTTTGCAATTAACAATTCAGTTGTCTAAAACAACTAAATTTGTTGTTTTAGACCATTTATTTTTGCGGAAATGAAGATTTTATTTTCCCAGCTCTCTGCACTCTTGCCCTTGCATTATTCGGAGTAAAGTCAGTCCGTCAGTCTCTCGCAAAGCGCAAATGTGAAAACAGCAACAAACAAAGGGGAGCTATTTCCACGAGGCTAAGGAGGAAAAAAAAATACTAGCGCACACGCCGCGAGAAGCACCCGCCACCCCAGTAACTTCTTTTAGTTGCCTCAGTTTAAGCTTTTAGTTTAAGCTGATGAAGCAGCAGAACATTTGAGAATTTTTACCAGGATCCAGAAAGACCCAGAGGATAAATCTGTTGGACTTACAGCAGCAGCAGAAAGTATATTTAAAAGTGTTGCTTTGGAGACACCAGTGTTGTTTGACCCTGATGCTACGATGCTATCATGCTGGGATGCTAATTGCTATGCTAACGAGCTGTTCCGTGTGTCATCTGCGGACTTTAAAACAAGGCTGATAAATGCAACAAAAGTAATTCATAGAACATTTATACAAACTGTATGTTTGTATAAACGCCCCTCTTCTCATGGAGGCGTTTTTCAGCCAAAGAACAGAAAATTGTTGATATGTCAAGTACATTTCTAATAATTAACTTAATAAAACATATACCATATGTACATGGCTTTGGACATATACCCAAATAGGACAATGGATAAATGAGCTAAAAAGAGAATGAAAATGGAAGCTCGGTTAAGATCTGACTCCCTTTTTTTGTTCCTTTGTCTTTTTGTGCCTATTATTAAGAGCTGCATGGTAGCGCAGTGGTTAGCGCTCTCGACAAAAAGTGAACAGAAAAGGTCTTGGTTTGAATCCCAGGCATTCTTGCTGAAACAAACCCTGGCTGAATGGAGTCTGCATGTCCTCTTGCATGCATGGGTTTTCTCCGGCTTAATCCCACAGTCCAAAAACATGCTTTACAGTTTAATTAGTTACTCTAAAGTGTCTCTAGATGTGCATCGGTGTGTGTTGGAGTGATTGTGTGCCCTGTGACAGACTGGCAACCTATCCAGGGTGTACCCCGCCTTTGCCCAACAGTAGCTGGGACAGGCTCCGGTGACTCAGAAGGGATATAGCGGGTTTAGAAAATGGATGGATGGTCTATTGCTAAATACACACTGATGTAAATGATTAGCCACAGTATGAAAATTTCATTTGTTCACGACTATTTACAAAGTGCTTTTAAACAGAGCAAAGCATTTTTAACACAGCTTTTTCTAACATCCAAGATTTATTTTGAATGCTTACATTATTTTTACATTGCATGTAGAAAAATATAATTTCACCAAAATGAAAAACCACCAGGGTGAAACTGATGAGCCCCCCTCATGCAAATACTCAATTGTGTATCGCTTTCCCTGGTTAACAGCCTGCATTGGTTTGTTGTAGTTTTTGAGAAGTCTCTGACACAACTCCTGAGGAATCCTAGCCCAGGGGTCGGCAACCTTTTTTACTCAAAGAGCCATTTGTGACCGCCCCTAATAAAAAAAAAACTCCCGGAGCCACAACCCGTTTTGACATCATTATATATATTATCAGGGCTCCAGACTAACTTTTTTCACTAGGAGCACAGTGGCCCCTAACTGAAAATTTTAGGGGCACAACCAGAAAATTTAGGGGCGCATACCGTAAATCAACATTCTAACAAAATCTGTTAATTTCCACTGCATTAATAATAAATACTTTAATAATAGATGCAGAAATTACAATGTGCTGTTTCTAATTCAGTGTCACATTTTATTCTGCACTTTTGAAGATGCAACAACAAGGTAAACTGACAGCACCATCGCTGTCATGACAGTATAAATAGTAAAGAAAACGGATGGAAATTCATGTTGGTGACACCAAATAAGTGCAGCCAAGATGCACAACAAGCGTGTTTGAGATCACCCAGGTGGACTCAACGCTGCGCAGATCACCTGGTGTGTGACATATATTTTTGTTTTTGCTCCAACATTAACTGTCAATCATCACAAAAATATCGGGAGAAAGGGGTGGGAACAAGGGGCAAACCTACCCGGACACAGCTGGAAATTTAGTACTGAACTGACTGAAAGCTGCCCTCCAGACTACAAAACAATGCATTATGGGACATGTGTCCTGATGGTTTTTGTAGTGGAGTGATTAATTAGAATAATTTAAAATACCAATTCATTAAAAAAGGCTACATACATTACAAAATATTAAGATAATCATAAAATATATAATAACACAGATCATACTAAGGGGGAGAGGAATATTAAAACTAAATTGAATGTTAAGGACTCCAATTTCCTGTTCTCCTTCAGTCTTGCTGCAGATTCGCTTTCATCTCACAGCCCCCCCCCCGTCTCCTCAACGATCCAGGCGAGGCGCTGGTTCATCTCAAACACGTCTATCGTTGCATTTTCCCCACGTATTTTCAGTGTGTCTAAAACTAATGTTGTTTTTGCTCGAGCGTGTTTAAAGTTCAAGCCCCGTTAGCTGTCACGCATGTAGGTATGGGACATTTATTCTCCTCAGCTGCCCCGACTCCCGCGGGACGGGAGCGGTGTGCTGCCGTAACCCGTATGATGCGCCGCCGTAACCGTAACCAAAACCTAAACCTTCCTCCGGGTCTGTGTGACCCAGAGAAAAGTTCAGCACGGACTGCATGTATTTAGGAAATTACAAGCGAATAGATACGTTCTAGAAAGGAAAGTAAGGAACTCCTTAATGTGGTCCGGGGAAGGGGGCTGTCAGGTTTCCTGCTTGCAAAACCCTGTCATTGTCACGCCCCCAAGAGTCATATACCCCACTGTGATTGGTTGGTCAGCTCTAGGCCCCTCCCCCTACACGCATTTTAGCCACTCACAGTGACTTTCCCTATTCTTCTCACACGCAGTGGCCGCCTCACACACAGGCATCACGCGAGAGTGTACGTGCTCGCGTTTCATGAGTATGTGCGCGAGTGTGTGTGTCTGCCTGCGTGCGTGTGCGCTCGCGTCTCATTGATTATTTAATTGATCATTGACGTGCCCCTTCCACGTTTAATGTATAAAAAAATACGAAGGGTGGGGGAGGCAAATTTACTGCTCGCACATGTGCGACTGGATGTAAAATTCAGTCGCACACTCTCAAATTTTGGTCGCAAAATGCGACCAATTGCTCGCAGTCTGGAGCCCTGATTATGCATGTATATATTATTCAAAGGTGCTCATTACGTCGATCGCGATCTACCGGTCGATCTTCAATGACATGAGTGTAGATCGCGGGCCAGAAATGATTTAAAAAAAAAAAGTACTTCTTTAAAATCCACCAGCCAATCAAAATCCTCACTGACAAGTACGGGACTTGATTGACATGGAGATTGGCCAATCGGAGATCGTCTGAAGCATACACCGCTGCAAATGCACATTATGTTCTTTAAAGGATGATACCGCAGCCGCGTTGGGAGGAGTTACTGGTTCTGGTCTGATCGCTGCATGGAGCGATGTGTTTATCAATGCATGATAGACACTGAGAATGTGGAGAGATCAGGATTATTATTTTGAAGAGTTCTACTTGGTAATCATGTTTCCATGTGTGAGTTCATAAAATCATCACAGAGAAATTCTCTGCTTCAACTCCTGCAGGGAAAGCTGCGTCTCAATCTGACGCCCGTGTTTTCATCTCTCTGACAGAGTTTGAAGCCAAAGCCCCTCCACCGCCTCTCTACCTGCTTTTCCTCTCTACCTGTTCACCTGTTCATATCCTCTGCAGATGAGAGTTGGTTTCCCCCGCGCTCCTCAGTGTGTCCTACACAGAGAGCGCTAAATACGATAGTCGGGTTGCTCCAGCGCAGCACAAGGATGAAAGAGCCGGGCGCAGGTTATAGCGGGGATAGAGCGGGTTAAGAAAATGAATGGAAGAAGGCGGGCCGCTGAAGAAATATTCAATATTGTATACATTTTATTTTTAGTCTGAACTATCTTTTATTTAGAAAAATATTTTATTTTATCAGTCCAGTATGAAAAAAAAACATCATCAAAAGCTGTGTTGGGCGGTTTTTGGCTGGGTCTGGCGGTTTTCAGATGACTTTTCGGCTGGAAACCAGTGACTCTATCTGGCAACGCTGGCGCGAACTCTCAGTCTGTCATCAGTCTCTGCACCGCGGTACGTCAAGTTCCCGGCAGAAGATCGGAGTGTTTATTAAAGCCGCCCCGCGTGCCTCTCCTTGCTATCAGCTCTGCAGGTCTCGCCCGAAAAATACGAGCTCATTAAGAAGCTGTTTTTTTACGTGGCTCGTGCTTCGTGCGGAGCTAGCAGCACCTTTGAAATGCCATGAAAAATGAAAAAACTAAAATAAAATTTAATTATTATAAAATACTCATTATTTTCCAAAGTCACAGGGAGCCACAACAGATGGATGAAAGAGCCACATGTGGCTCCGGAGCCATGGGTTGCCGACCCCGTCCTAGCCCATTCGTCTTTGGCATTCAAGCTCCTCCAAATTTGATGGCCCTCCGGCATGGACCTTGGTCTTCAAGGGGATTCAAGTCAGGCAACCCAGTCAATACTTTTCACTTTGGTCTTCTTAACCCTTGTGCTATCCTATGACCCCACCCTTACATTGATGTGTTATCCGTACCATGACAAAAGTGGATTTCATGTAATCCATGGAAACCAGTGAAGATCACAAATCATTGAAAAAAAAAGTTTAGCGCACTGTCTAGTGGGGTCTAGATGACCCAACTCCCAATGTTAAAGTGCCTAGGATAGTACAAGGGTTACGGTGTTGTTGTTTTTTTTAACCAGGAGAGCTGTACGTTTTGGGTCGTTGTGGCGATGGAAGACAACGTGTTGACCCAGGCTGCTGCTGACTGTTCACAAACCCTTCTTTCTTCATTATCGCTTTCACCTTGATGACATTTCCAGCTCCTGTCACACTGAAGCCTCCCCACAGCATAAAACGCTACCACCATATTTTATCGTGGGGACGGTGTTCTTTTGGTTGTATGCCTCTCTCTTCTTTCTCCAAATATAAACAACATCTTTTTGGCCAAAGAACTCTAATTTGGTCTCATCTGACCAAAGGACATGCTTCCAGTCAGCATTATCTCTCCAGGTTCGACTTTAGCATACTTTAGTTTGGGTTTAAGGTTTCTTGTCTACTGAAGGGGAGTTCGTCTTGGTCTGCAACCTCATAGTCCATACCTCTGCAGAGGTGAGGTGATTTAGTCCTTTGAGACTATGATTCCTGAGTCTTTGAAATCCTTTGCTCCCTACCCCTGCCAGGCTAGTTCTGTAATGGCTCTCATTGAATTTCTGGATGATATGTCTCACTCCAATTCTTGATTCTTGGAAACATGGTGAAACCTATATTTCCTTTTTCTGCTTTGTGAGCCTCAATAATCCTTTTTTTCAAATCTAAACTGATTTGAGGTTGATTCTTAAAGGGGGTAATAATTTTGACCCTGATAGGTTTTTGTGAAATTATTTCGTATCTACATACAAAGTGAAATAACAAAAGCATCCAAAATAAAGCTTGGGTGTTAAAGCTCTGTTAAAAATTCTTTGCTCTGTTTAACAGCACTTGAGAGATAGATATTAGCCCCAAGGGGGCTAATAATTTCGTCCTCAAGTTTATGTATGAATAATGCCGTGTTTTTTAAGGGGTGTTGTAACACCCTCTTGTTACAGGGTTTGTAGGTTTTGTTTTGTCTTGTATATTATGTTTTGTTTTTGTCATTAACTTAAAAAGAAGAAAAAAAAGAAAAGTAGCATATCAGGAGATAGATAGAGAAGAAGGAGGACACCAGCGTTCAATGCCCAGAGGGAAGGATGATCTAGGGTTTATGTCTGGATTGGACAAACTCCTCAGAGACTAACAGAGATGCAATGGCCTTTTTCTGCTGGTGTGCTGCTTCTCACAGCCCTGCCATGCTTGCACACCTATACCTTGCTTTGTGTGGCCGCGGTGATTGGGCTTTTTTCCTTTGTGTGCCAGCCTTCCTGTGGTTTCTCGTGGAGATCTGGCATTTTCCTCTTCCACTCACAGAGAGTAGCATTTTTGTTGTAATGTTGCACCTGCCAGCAACATTCTGACAGAGCTGTTGGCTGTCAGATATGTGCCAGGTTTCAAGTTGGGTGCTTGCTGAGCAAACCATGTACTCACTGGCTCTTCAGTGCAGTTTTTATTAATGAAACCCTCAAGTAACCCAATTAAAGTGGACCGAAAGCATATGTTTTATTTCATTCTTAGACCTTGGACTTGTTATAATCCAGCTCCAAGAGCCAAAAGCATTTAGCTGTTTTTGGAAGCTTTTTCTTCTTTTTCCTTCAAAATAAAAGAACACCCTAAAACTATTCAGTCGGTAAAGAGAATACATTAGCTGTTAATAAGTGAAAAGACTTGTGCAGTTTCATCATAATCACTGTCAGAGTCCCCCGTGAGCAGCAGTGCTTTGATTGATGGGGGGGATGCTGTCTTCAGGGTTTCATGTTTTGATGTTCGGGAAAACAGCATGAAGGGCAAATAGAACATGAACAGATTCGCATGAACTGTTTATTTTAGTGACTGACATTTAAAACATCTATTTGGCATTTGTTTTAAGTATCTTCAGTTTCCACTTCCCATTACATTTGATTGTCTTGTTCATGTAAACAAAATGTATTTTTTACAAAACATCAGAGCTATAATGACTTTATTTGGTCAAAATAATACATTTTTTAGAATTCTTCTTATGGAGTTGTAGAAAAATGGTCAATTTATTACTAAATTTTTAATTAAGAATTTTAACCAAAAGTATTAGTTTTTTGTATTTAAACAATTGCTTCACGGACATCGGTTTCTTTTTTATTCATTTCTACAGTTAGATTGATGCTAAATCAGCCGCTGCAGTCTTTTTCTTTCTTTATTTTAAATTTATTGTAACGTGTGTATGCTATCCTTTGTCCTTAGATAACCTATTCCTCAGTGATAGATCTTAGCGGCACAGTGGTCTGTGTGCTCAGTCGACCAGAAGGTTTACTGGTTTAAAAAGAGCTTTTTATGAGCGTCGACCTCATCACCTCCCCTTTGGAAACAAAGGGTGCGATGGTTAGACACTCCTGCTCACTACATGCTTTCCTGCTTTCCTCTCTTCCCCTCACACACAGCCTCATTAGATGCATTGTGGTGGCTCTCTTGTTCTCATCAATTCCCTCTCCCATCACCTTTTTGTGTTCAACGGTTCTCTGAAACAGATGAACACCACCATGCTTCACAAGTCTATTCATGCACAGCTGTAATTGGGTATGCATGCTTTAGGTGGATAAGACCTCTAGGTCGGTATAGCCTCCTGAATATTTGTTCACGGTTTTTGGTTTCTGACTCAACACTTACAACTGAGTTTATATAATACTATCAAATTTAAATTTTACTTTTTTTTTTACATTTATTTCCTATCGTTTACTGTTTTTTACACTGTTCTGGTACTTTAAACCTACTCCCAAATCAAGGCAAAGCAGTGGTGGCATGCAGTTGCTACTTGCTGTTGCGACGTTGCAAATTAGCAACCTGAAAATATCTGTCAGGGAAGTCAAATGAGCATTTAACAGACTCCACGATACAATAGTCAAAGTAGTTTGGAGTTTGTTTTTTTCTTTCTTTCGTCGTGTTTGACGCATCTTTGCATCAGCATCAGGAGTGAGCGATATGTGGACAAACACAGGAAATGGACAACTCCAACTGTCAAAATTCCCGAGCACCTTAAAAATAAATGTTTTCCAAAAGCATGACAGTGACTTAAGCATCTCTCATTGCATCATGTTTGGCTTTCTCTGGGCACTCTGGGTTCCTTCCACAGTCCACTGTTAAAAGGTTCCATTGGTTGAACGGTTAAACTGACCGACTGACTTTTAAATAGTTGCATGTTTTTACGACCAGGTGCTACTGCAACACCCATGAGAACTTTTGGTGTGAATTCAGAATTATATATCTGGGAGAAAAGAATAAATAATTAAAAGTGGTTTGTGAAATGAACTCCTAAGACCAAAATTGATCAAATATTTAAACAGTAAATGCACTAATATTTTAAGAGAGGTATACAAGAGCTGACATTTTTTAAAAAAGAAATTTGTAAGCAGAAGATCAATGTTTTGTTTCAGCTCTTTGTTCAGTCTAAAGTTTGATGTTTTTGTCAGAAGACACAACTATTTTATTTACATAATAGAATTTGAAACAAAAATGTTACATTAAGTACATATGATTATTTAGGGAAAATGGTCAGTATTTACCCATTTTAGTTTTGTTTGCTGGTTCTGATTATCACCCCGTTAGGGCTGCTTAACTCTACCAAAATACTGAATTGATCCATGCAGATTCTGACTGGACACAAAAGTAATTGGAATGAACGCCTGATCAGAATAGAAATGCGTCATGTAAACACGCCGTTCGGAATACTCTGCTCTGATCGAACTCATTTGGATCAAGATTTATTTCCGATTGAGATAGGTGGGTTATTCCAATTGTTGATCTGATCGTGGAGCATTTAACAGTTTATTGCGATCGTGGGTCACTACTGCGCTGGCTTTGCGTCATAGACGGACGGTGTGGTGCTCCAGAGAAAGCTTTGGAGCGCGAACAGTTCGAAGCATGTCTCTTAGCAGAGCAGCCGGACTCGTAGCTTCTTGTTTACGGGCAGGCGGGGGGCAGGGCAGGGTGCATTGTTGTCCGTCCAGCCGCTCTGCGTGAGGGAGCTGCCAGACTCGGGAGAACTTTGTCTCCCGGGAGGACCGTGTCTCCAAGCAGAAGAGCGGCTTTAAGACGGTGTGTGAGCTAACGAAGGTGGCTTTTGAATGGAGAAATGCAGCGCTATCCTGGGAAAACATGTAAATAATCATGTGAATTCATGTTTCAAATCGTGTCCAGACAACATTAAGGCTGATTTTATTCCCACATATTTACAGATATACATATGATTTATATTTACATATGTTACATATGTTACAGATTTTACAAGCATCTACGGATCAATGTTGTTGTTGACACGTATTATCCTAACCCTTCTTCTGGTTCCATTATGTCAAGAAAGCACGGATTAAAAAAATTATGAGCAAACAAGCACTTAATAATAATCATAACAATAATAAAAGCACGTTCTGAAAATTATCTCTCTCCATGCTGCAGGTTTCCTTTGTGTACCACGGAACTCAATATTTCTTCTCCTACGGGCGTTTCCGGTATTTTCGAGTCTTCTGCGCACGTCAGCATGATTTTTTTCGTTTGAAAGTGTGGCCTATGTAAACATTTGTTATAGTCGAAAAAGGTTTTTCTGGGCCCATTTACACAGTTCAATTCTAATCCGATCTTTGTTCCGATCAAAGATATTTTGCACATATAACCGCAGCTATTGATATTATACATCAACCCTGACTTTAGCTGCTGCTTGAAGACGTTGGTCCATTATTTATACATAAAGATCTTTGCTGTTTTGGCTGCTATTTGGCTGCTATTTTACTGTTAAACAGACCACAAATAGAAAATCCAATCATCTTAAAAGGCCAAAATATGTGTCACTATCTGATTTGACTCCAGGCAAGGTTGTTAACATTAGAAATTGGCAGATTCTGAATCTTGTCTGAGATATTGGTGTGCCTCAAGCAAATGGGGATTCTTTGCTGGCTGTATAAAAGATACAGGAAGTGGAATGCAGCAAAGCAAACCCAACAAAAACATAATAATGGTAGTTCATGACAAAAGAGCGAATTCTCAGTCTTTGTTTCTATAGTGTTACCCGTCAGATAAAAATAATCTGGCAA
Source organism: Oryzias latipes (assembly GCF_053564925.1). Classification (NCBI taxonomy): domain Eukaryota; kingdom Metazoa; phylum Chordata; class Actinopteri; order Beloniformes; family Adrianichthyidae; genus Oryzias; species Oryzias latipes. Next base: position 15,638,288 of record NC_136249.1, read on the forward strand.
TGATGCATCTCGTCTTCAAGGGAAAACCAGTTCTGAATTTTCCTATCAGGATAGGCAACAATTTATGTTCCTGTGTATGGATCCTATGTTTGAATAGGATAGAACCCCACATAACTATAAAAAAAAATATGTATTGTTTTTGCATGAATAATTTCCTTAAAATGTCTTGTAATCCTAGTGTAATCTTGTACTTAGAGACTAAGTAGACAGGAGAAACCTAGTACACGAAACAAAGAACAACTGCAGTGAGAAATTAAAGAGGGAGGCAGGGCAGAGCTGTTCTAGCGATGGGTTGATCAGCTCCTCTGGGACCACCCTCTATTGAAAGATATGAATTGAAGCAGAAAACCAAAGCAAACTTGGTTTTAAAACACCTTCACACACACAGGCTTGTTGTTGTTTTAACATATCTGCTGTGCAATTCAAACATAAAACACCCGAAAAAGGAACTGCAGTCAAGTGTGTGTAATTTCTGTCATTTTCTGTCTCCATGTTGGTGTTTTTGGTTGAACTATAAAACACTTCCAGACCTCCAAATTGAAATGGTTACTTCCTCGTGGTACATGAAATGTCAATGATACGCAGCTCCAAAGGGTGTTTGTGTATAAGGCTGTTTGCTGACGTGAAGCACAAGTTTTGGGTGGATCTTTTTTTTTGTTTGTTTAAATTTACGAGTATTTTCATCAAAAGCAAAATGTTTATATTAAAATCAGGATTGGACAGACACCTTGTGTACATTAAAACAGCACTTGAGTTGCAGCTAGACAGGTGCAGGTCAATTCCATCACATTCCAAGTCTCAATAGTCTGAGACACCACAGTATAAACCATCACAGAACATGCATAAAGTCAGAATGGATCATTTGCACTTCTGCTCCCTTTTTTTGCTCATGGTTTGCTGTATGTTGTATTTTTTGTGGCTCGTGTGCATCCCTGCCTTTGCTTCTTTGTGCAGTACTTACCTTTTTTTCAGTATTTTTATAATTTCTTTGCTGTGTGTCACTATCCAGCTCACTGGCTTTTGTTTGTGTATTTTTTCATGGGCTGTATCAGCGTTTGCTTGTGCTGGTTGTTGTGTGCGACATATGTTTAAAAGTCCATGCTCATGCTTCATTGTTCTCGTTTAGATGTATATACTTTAACCACAGCAGTAAATTAAATGCTATATAAAAACAATAAGAAAGCATTTTATTGAAGAATTGGTTTTTAATCTAAATATTTCTTGCTTTAAGGGACTGACTGCACTAAACATAAACAGTCCATGAATCTTATTCAATCAGTTTACTACATCTTACTGCTAATTTGGCAGAAAAAGACAACAAACACTTTCCCGTTCTCCTCGCAGCTCCCACTAATCATTTTGCACCAGTGCTTGCTTTTTGCTTTGTTCTTTTTTGCTGCTTTATTTTCCTAAATTTGCTTGTGTTCATTGTAATCATGAACTCTCGCTGTTTTAATTTCAGATTTGCATATCCACTTCCACTCCTTCCTCATTTGCATACAGCAAGAATGGCGAGCGGGCATCCCACAGAAAAATTCAGTTTCATGTACCAACCAGACACGCACAAGAGGTACGGGGCACACGTGCACACACACACTTACAATTCTGGTTTTGCGTGCCCGGGTTCCTCATGAGCAGGTAAGAAGAAGATCTGGGGCCTCGTTTATAAACGTTGCGTACGCACAAAAGAAGGCGTACGCCACTCTCTACGCAATAGTTGAGATTTATAAAAAGCAAACTTGACGGGAAAATGTGCGGTCCTTCACGCAAGCTCTGACCCAGGCGTACGCACAAAAACGGGTGAAATGAGAAACGGCGACACCGTCGGCAGATGGAAGAAACACGTGAAAGTGAAAATGACAATACTGCTTGTCATAAATAACATGAAGACTTCACAAAGCAAGTCTTACAATTAACAGCCTACACGAACACCCGTTTGATCGATCAGCAGTGAAACAAACAAAACAGATCAAACGAGAATTACAACATAAATTCAAATGAACACATATTTGCAAAAAGAAAAGTTATATATGTTCTACAATATTGGCATGTTGTGCAATTAATCCTCATAAATAATATAGTTAACAGAACGAACTAATGTACAAAACTGATATTCTCGTCAGTGTGTCCGTCTGGCGGAGCAGATAGGTGCGGACGGACAGACAGATGTACTAATTGTCCACTGGGGAAAGTTGTTTTCATATTAAAACATTTCTTCATAAGCTATGGAATTATGGTATTCATGCATATGCCGTTAGTTTGTTTTATTTTTGATAAAACAATGTATGGCGTATGTCTCAACCATTCAGAAAGCCACAAGAAATTACATTTGCGCTGATAAATTTCCCATTTCCACGTCGATTATTCCCGACATCTGTAGCTTGTCAGATGTAATTAAATGGAGAGAAATAAATGCCCCATCACAATGCGTAATGACGCACAATGGCTGATCTTAGAAGATGTGGCAAATGGAAGAATTCAGAGTGAACGCATCTTTAGACAGCAAGAAGACTTGCTGGAAAATGAGGACGAGTGGCTTCTGAGCCGGTTCCGACTTCCTCGAGCCGTCCTTTTGGACCTCTGCGGGCTTTTGGGCCCGGCGTTACAGAGGAGCACTCGGAGGAACCACGCGTGTCACCCGGTGCATGCATCTGCCGCTCCGGTCCCCCCCTCCCTCCCATGGAGCGCTGTAGCCTCACAACCTCGGACCGGCCACCGTCTGCCGCTCACGTGCCTTTTTGGCATTAGTAATGCCCACACTGTGCCCTCCAAACAACACTTTTCCCCTCTTTTCCACCTCGCCAACGATAAATTCTACTTCACATTGAGTGAAGTCACGTTTTTTTGATTTCCTCTCTGTCACGTTTTTTTGATTTCCTCTCTGTGTTTGCCATGGTTTCGCAATCAATGAATATTCATTTGTGGGCGTTTCACGGACTATTTTTGGGCAACTATGGGCGTGTCATGGGGCCGCAAAAGCTGCGCTGCATTTAGAATCGGTTGTGATTTATTAAGGGAAAGATGCGTAGGATGTGCGTGCGCACGGTTTTATAAATCCGAATATTTCTGTGCGTACGCACGTCCTATGTTTCATCCGTACGCCACTTCTGACGCAAGTCCTACGCAAAGTTTTATAAATGAGGCCCCTGGACTCTGGTACATCAACATGGGTGAAAAATTGCTTGGATATTAAATACTTTTGCCCCAAGTTGACGTGGAAATTTGTCATTCAATCCTGTTCATATTTTTCTACTTTCAAGTTGGCAAATTTGCCATGCAGCTTTTAATGCGACACTGGAGACCAAAGCATCATTTGGTTGATGGATCCATTCCCTCTTGTGCTTCGCTGTCAGGGCTTCTCCTTGCTGTTGTCACGTCATCTCTGGTTTGAGGGGTGATGATTTACAGGACTGCGTCTTTGTTGCAGAATCCTTTATCTGAGGGATTAATTTCGAGAGCCTGTGTGCATGTTAGTCATAATGATTTTCTTACAGATTTTCATGGTTTATGTCCCCTTCTCCATCTGTTTTTCTTACTCCTTCCCACCCCTCTTCCCATTTTTTCCATTCTGTCTCTCGTAGCAAGAACAGGTTATCTTCAGCCATGAATCCCCTCTACAGCCCCGTTCAGCCTGGCACTCCATACGGAAACCCCAAGAACATGGCATTCACAGGTTAGACCCAGCCGCCTCACGCTCGCACTACGCTTAGCAATTTTTAAGTCCCACTCTGATCGAAATCATATTTTTTGTGTTCTTAACATGTTGTGCCAGAACTGCATTTCTGAGTATTTCTTTATTCAAATTGTTGTGAATCAGGAGCAGACGAAAAAATGCTGCTCTGTTGTTCCCATTTTGTCTTTAGGTTTCCATTGCTGGACAGTTACATTTCAGAAATTAAAAGACCACATTTTTGATCAATTTAACATTTTATTTATTTTGTAAATATTACAAATAGCTACACTGTAAAACACATTTGCAAAAAATATAAACAACAATGTTTTTTATTGTCTTTATCTGTGGTGAATATTTATAATTAATAATCATGTTAACTAATTCTAAAACAGGAGAATGCAGGTACTGAAGCTGCCAAAATTTAAATTGAAAAGTCAGCAGTCACAAACAAACACACATATGAACAGACTGGTTTGCATTCTTGTGTTAATGAAAGAAAAACATCACAGAAATAACCTAAAACTGACCAGAGTTCAAGGTAATTACAATTTATAGAAAAAGTAATAAAAATCACGGCCTCTTATTTGTCTTTTTGGATGATTTTTCATTGATTTTCTTTCTCTTCTCTCAGTTTTTTGGTCAATTCAGTGACCAGAAACTGGGGGGGGGGGTTCACCTAGAAAGTGGTGACCTGACGATTGCCCAAGGGTTTAGCTCAATAAATGTCATAAAGATGTTCATTCCGCATCTGAAAACATTCACTCTGTTGGTATTTGCAAGAATCTTTAGTATTGATGTGCTAACCGTGTTAGCCTGGAGCGTTTCAGCTGATGTGGCTGTGCTCATGTCGTCTTTGTCTTTTAATGCTGCCTCAGCTCCTGCTGCCTGCAGGAAAAATTTTCTTCGAGTGTTCTTCCCGCTTCTCCAGCAGCTTCGTTCAAGGAACAAATTAGTTAAAGTGCAAAATAGGCTCAGCGGTAGTCAATGAGAAGCATTCCAGTCCTGTGTATTCCTCTAAGACATGACCTTTTTGATATAAAAAAAAATATATTAATCAGTTATTCAGATCATGCAGGATCAAATCAGACTAATAAAAATAAGAGAAAAATGTCTGAATTTCATCTAGAGAAAAAAGTGGACTTTTTATTAGAATTTATTCATACAGTCGGACAAAAAGTATTTAGTCAGCCACCAGTTGTGCAAGTTTTCCCTTTTAAAACAATGAGAGGCCTGTAATTTTCATAATAGGTATACCTCCACTATGAGACACAAAATAAGAAAAAAAAATCCCTAAAATCATTTTGTCTGAGTTTTAAGGAATCTATTTGTAAATAATGGTGGAAAATAACTATTTAGTCACCTACAAATAAGCTAGATTTCTGGCTCTCAGACCTGTAACTTCTTCTGTAAGGGGATCCTCTGTCCCGTTACCTTTATTAATGGCACCTGTTTGAACTCGTTATCTATATAAAAGACACCTGTCCACAACCTCAAACAGTCACACTCCAAACTCCACTATGTCCAAGACCAAAGAGCTGTCTAAGGACACCAGAAACAAAATTGTTGACCTGCACCAGGCTGTGAAGAGTGAATCTGCCACAGGTGAGCAGCTTGGTGTGAAGAAATCAACTGTGAGAGAAATTATTAGGAACTGGAAGACAGACAAGACCACTGATCATCTCCCTTCATCTGGGGCTTCCTGCAAAATCTCACCTTGTGGGGTCAAATGGTCATAAGAACGGTGAGCAAAAATCAGGGGGACCCTAGTGAATGACCTGCAGAGAGCTGGTACCAAAGTAACAATCAGTAACACACAATGTGACTCAAATCCTGCAGTGCCAGACGTGTCCCCCTGCTAAAGCCAGTACATGTACAGGCCCGTCTAAAGTTAGCTACATTTGGATGATCCAGAAAAGGTTTGGGAGAATGTCCTATGGTCAGATGAAACCAAAATAGAACTTTTTGGTAAGAACTCTACTCGTCGTGTTCAAGGAGAAAGAATGCTGAGTTGCATCCAAAGAACACCATATCAATTGTAAAGCATGGGGGTGAAAACATCATGCTTTGGGCCTGTTTTTCAGCAAAAGATCAGGACGACATATCTTGTGTAAAGGAAGGAATGAATGGGGCCATGTTTTGTCAGATTTTGAGAGAAAGTCTCCTATCAGCAAGGGTATTGAAGATGAAACGTGGCTGGGTCTTTTACCATGACAACGATCCCAAACACACGGCCCGGGATACGAAGGAGTGGCTTCGTAAGAAGGATTTCAAGGTTCTGGAGTGGCCTAGCCAGTCTCCAGATCTCAACCCCCTAGAAAATCTTTGGAGGGAGTTGAAACTCCCTGTTGCCCAGCGACAGCCCCAAAACATCACTGTTCTACAAGAGATCTGAATGGTGGAATGGGCCTAAATACCATCAACAGTTGGTGAAACCCTTGTGAAGACTTACAGAAAACGTTTGACTGCTGTCATGACCAACAAAGGGTATATAGCAAAGTATGTTAGAGTTGAACTTTTGTTATTGACCAAATACTTATTTTCCACCATAATTTACAAAATACTTTTTAAAACAGAATGTAATTTTCTGGATTATTTTTTCTCATTTGTCTCTCATGGTTGAGGTATACCTATGATAAAAATTGCAGGCCTTTTTGCCCCTCTCTGTACACAGAAATTATGAAATAAGAGTTCTTTTTTAATCACATAAACTAGCTTCAGGAAGAAATTTGACTTATTTAGAAAAAGTAACTGACAAGTATAACTCCATCCAGATTTGATGCTTTGGAATTTGGCAGGTGTAAAATGGCAAAAAAATTGACGATTAAAATGCCTTTATTGGCTCTTGTCTGCATCTTTCATTCAAATGATTTCAGGGCCATTAAATTGTAAAAAAATCTAATTTTACAAATGTGCCTTTGCTTTCTCAGGTTGTGTTACAAACCTTTAGATCCATCACAAGATTTCCTGTAGATGCATCATTTACATGCTTTTACTATGCTCTTATCCAGGTTACTAAAGACTTTAGTATCCTTTACATCTTAACAAAAACGAAGCAACAAATTTAGATTGAAAAAAAAAAATCCAGAATAGTCATCAGAATAAAATGAGCCGTGTGTTAAGGTATCCCTCCCTAATCTAAATTGGTCTCATTCTTTAACCGTGTGATTATTTAGCACAACCTCCTCATGCAGTGAAGGTGTAGACATTTATAACTTGTTACATCTTTGCTTCACAGTGGAGCTGCAGAACCAATAATATGAGAGTTTCTGCCAGTAATAGCTAACAGAAAGAACACCCCTCTGAACACACTTTTTTAATTTATTTTTTTAGATTTTTTGTTTGTTTCTTTACCTTAAATCCAAATCTATACCAACATTGTTTTTGATGCAGATATTTCTCTCCTTGAGCGCCATCTTTGCGCTTCCTGATCCAGAGGATAACCTTTACTGTGTGTGCGTTTGTGTTGGGCATTTCCTTTTGCTTGCAAATCAGTGTTTTCTGAAATGATCCGACTTAACTGACAACTTCTTACAGGCTATCCTGGAGCTTATCCCGCCACGGCCCCCACCTATACTCCCAACATCTATCAAACAGGAAGTCCTGGGTATCCACCAGGTGAGCAAAATACACTAACTCATGCACCTTTTCTCATTTTAGATTAAACCATTGATAAAACTGTTTACTCTTTGCTTTTGTTGACTAAACACAAGACAAATAAAAAACAAAGACTTAGTCTGTTATGCTACCAAGTGTTTGTAGAGTTGTTTTACCTGGTAAAAATGTGATGTGTGATCATTGACCGTATATAACAGGGGTGTCAAACTCATTTTCACCGAGGGCCACATCAGCATAAGCACACCTGATCATAAGCCGCACCCATTACATTTCTAAAGGATAAACCATTTTGTACATACATAAGCCACACCTGTCTATAAGCCGTATGTGCCCACATTAACCCTTTAACTACCCCACCAAGAAAAAAGCTATCAAAAAATTATTTGTTTGCATTTCTTATTGCTTAAGGTAATTAGTGACCACAATCTGTTTAGTTTTTTTTAACTGACCTTTTAGTTTTTTAAATAATGACCTCTACCAAACGGTTGAGATGTCCTTTAATGGTAAAAGTGCAAAATTTCATACAGATACAACAAATATTTGAAAAAATCATGTAAACCAATTTATTTAGACATTATTAACACTCAATATTAAGGACATTTGTCTCCATTCTTTTTATCATGCCTCAAACATTGAACTTTTTTAAAACAAAGCAAATTTTGATCTATATTTCCTAGAAGTTGTTTGACAGTACAACGATTTTGGATATTGACTCACTTTTGATGGTATTTCATAAATAGATTCTAGGTTTGGAATGAAACACAGAAAAACATATTTCTGACATCTTGACCTATTTTGGCCGAGGTTTCATCGTCCCAGCTTGTCAGAATGAAGAGGCGCTGTACCATGTTGTCGTAGTGCACACTGTTGTTTTGGTCGTGATGGTCTTAGTGTGTGGGCTTTCCACATCTGTGGTAGAGAGCTCAATGATGGTTGCTTGCTTGTTGATCTTATTTAAACTGTCTGCAACAGCCAGGCAGAACCTTTTGAATAACACTGGTTTTTGCTTCAGTAGGTCCCTCTTGTAGACCAGCCATGAATTAGTGACACACAAGTCGATGATGTATCCAAACAGGGGACTGTACTGTCACCTAGATTTAGCTGTACAGGTCTTGTACAGGTGCACCAGCATATCAAAGAGATCTATTTAGCTTTGTAGATTTGTATCATAAGCAATATGCTCAATCATTTCATCAGTGAAAAGCATTTTGAAGTATTGGAAGGGTGTGTGTAGTACATCCTCGGGAGGCTCAAATCTTGATTCTGGAACCTTGAATTCCTCAATGTCCTCATGCTTCCATATTCTTCTTATGGTTTTGCTTGGGTTAGAGGGGGATATTGAGTCAGGAGAATAGCCTGTCTCCTCCAACAAAATTGGAGGAGACAGGCTATTCTTGGTGGGGTAGAATGGCGTGTGTTTGCTTGTTCAGTTCTTCTTATGAGGTGGCAGTGTAGATGATCTGCTTGTTGAAAGAGATTCTTCTTCATCCATGGATTCAAAAGAACTGTCACCAATGCCCTTTGCATGTGAGGATTGATAATCAGGATCCTCTGTTGAGTCATCATCACTGTCATACAGATCTGCATCTGATTCATGTGGACTTTGTCGTGGTCTAGCACTGTAGAATGTTTTACTGTCTATCTACTAGTTGTAAAACAAAAGAAAATGATAGAAAACTTTTGTAAATGTTGTTAATGTTATTTTTGCAGCTTTTTTTGTTGAGTTTTAAATGAATTGGTTGTAATAATCTTGATTTTTTTATTTATTTACACACCAGCTGATATAAACTCAAAAATAGACAAAACTATACAGTATTATGTATTTTAAATTATTATTTATGATGTGTTAATGAATATTTCTTTAGTAATGGATTATTTATAAAGTTGTTTTAACTGATTTTATGACAAACAGTCCCTTTATTTAACATTGGCTTGATTTTGCTACTTATACCATAAGGTGACAAATCAACCGTTTGGTAGAGCATGTTTTAAAAAAATTATTACAAACAGAAATTTGTTTATTTTTGTTTATCTAAGAACATATTTCTGTTGATTAACGCCTTTACTACTGATCACTGCTTACTGACCATATCTGGCTCCATCACAAACTTTTTGCAGAAAAAATGGTGAATGAATTGACTTCATTTGGCTGGACCATTGGTTCCAGTTCTCATGTACAGTCAATGTGTGTGACCAGGAAAAAAATATAAAAATCTGCCACAGCTGAGCTATTTACACTCCAACCAACAAAAACATTATATTTAGTGTTCACTTAATTCTGAATTTCATTTAGATAGAAGTCTTCTCAAATGAGTATTTAGGAAATTCATATACGTAAATTTAGCTGACTAACAAGTAGAGCAAACAATTTTACTGTGTGTAACCCTTGTGCTATCCTAGGCACTTTAAAATTGGGAGTTGGGTCATCTAGACCCACTAGACAGTGCTCTGAACCTTTTTTCTTCAATGATTTGTGATCTTCACTGGTGTCCATGGTTTACATGAAATCTTTCCACCTTTATCCACCTTTGATAGTAGGGAGAACACGTCAATGCAAGGGTGGGGTCATCTAAGATAGCACAAGGGTTAAACCAGACACTTGTTTCAAGAGGATCCATTACTGTTTGTTGAATTTATTATAGATATTTAACCAATATCAGCTCATGTTTCCAAGCTTCCTCAATCTGTTTGAGTCCAAAAAGGTTACAGTTTTGTTGTACATCAAACATTGCGGTTCAGTAGAAGTATCATCATTATCAGTCGTGCAGTCAGATGGCAGCCTACAGCTTCAAGGCAGTATGGATAAAATACAGCCCTCTGCCTGGAGGCATCAGTGCAGGACAAATGAGCAGCTGGCCGGCCATGTGCGCCCGTGTGTGTCGCAGCAGATACGTTTTTTTGCCGGGCTCTGGAGCAGATAGACAAGAAGAAAGTTCAGAAATGTTTTGGGCTTTAGTGAAAAAAAGAATCAATTAGAAAACTCAGAAAGAGGATGAAGCTTTAAGGACACTTTTTGTCATCAAAGTCCCCATAGGAAGCAAAAAGATTGATGTTTAACTGAGTCTTTAAGACTATGTTATACAATACAAAGGGCTGATACTTTCAGCTAAACATCAAAGGACAGTACAGAATCCCCTGAGAGTCTGATGATAAAATGACATGAGGTTGTTACTTTGTAAAGAACAGTTTTCATTTCCGATGGGAATGATATCTGCTTTGTAGCTTTTTTATCTTTCTTGGCCTCTCCCTGACGTCGGTTTTTATGGTAGAAATCCAGCTACATGTCGAACGTCTTGGGTGAATCTTACTCTGCTTTGTTCCTTCAGACACATGAGGCTCTTTGTTGCTGCTGTGCTCTAGTTGTTATGTTTTTACTGTGCTCTCAGTGGCGTTTATAGGCTGCTGAAACGACAACCAATTGCCAGAAATACCAGCAGTGGTCTGATTATAAATGTGTTCATTATTGTCCATTATTCCTCAAGATCATTGATGAATTGTTGTCTGTCAGCAGGGCATTTGTGTAATTCTCACACTCTATTGTCTTCCATGCGCTCTGCGTGCATGTCAGAGTGATTGCAGGGATGCATGCGCGCACACACTGACGAGTGTACAGACTTTCAGCCCCAGAGCAGCTCCAGCGTCTCTTTGTTCCCTTGTCCTTGTGTGAGAAAAGGGCTTTCATAAGCATCTATGGCAGCTGCAGCTAGCTTGTAGCATGTTTGACCTTCAGGCTCCTCCATGTGGCAGCTTCCATGTATTACAGCCAGGAAGAAAAAGACCCAGATTAAATAAATATTTTAAAGTGGATGCTTCAGCTCTGCTTTTCAACCGAAGGCATGTCTTCATTTAAATATAGATTCTATGCATAAATGTTCTTTTTAGGTGTCCAGTTTTCCAGTTTGAGAAAATACAATCCATCTAAGATTAAACTGGATCCATTTGAAGTGGCTGTTTAGAATCACATAGGAACAGAGCAAAGATGCCATTTGGAGAAACTCAACATTGAGCTGTCTAGTTAAGTCTTTTTTAATAGACCTACCAGGTTTCACTGGTTTAGATTAAATCCTCTTCAAAGAAAAGCCCAAGTCTCCATCTGGTGGACTTGATTGGAAATGCAAATGTTTTAATTCAGACACATTAATGTTATTGTGTACTGTTAGTATTTTCTCCTTTTATACATATGAAAAATACTGAGCTTGATTTGAAGGCTTATTTTTGTTAATTTAATATCTGAATCTTTACCAACTGTGAACCAGTTTATCCGCAATTGCCTGAAAGATAGTTTAATTGCTTATTTTAATTTTTATTCAGATGCAATTAAAAAGAACTTCCTGAGACACAAAGAGTAAACAAAGGCTAAATCTATAGGACATGTGACCTAAAACCCAAACAAGTAATTCAGTTTCCATTCAATTTTATTTATATTGCCCAATATTACAACACAGTTGTCTCAACGGGCTTCACTAATCGTACAAAACATTAAATCAGTTATAAAATACAATACCTGATTGCTAACCTAAACTGGGCATCCCTGCCTTTTGACCCCCTTCTCAGTAAAGAAAAACCTCAAACCTAAAAAGAAAAAACTCAGGGATGTCCACGTGAAGGAGGGATCCTCTCCTAGGACGGACAGCCGATGTACCAGGACTGTTAAAGAAGAATTAGCTTATTTACCTCTACAACTACATGTTTGAATATTGTAGCAGATCAGGCTTCATCCTGATGGAACTAGGGTACAGCTGGGGGCGCGGGACGAGCCAGAGACGAGGTCCACGGACAGAAGCACAGACGAACTCCTGTAACATTTCTTAAGCTCTTATGAAGGGTCCTACTTTAATTTATCTCCTTGGACATTTTTAAGTCCCACCTCACAGATTGCACACGGTTTATTACTGTTTTCTGATGCCGCTCTTCCCTAGTGACTGCAGGTGCTCGCCAGGGCTCTTTCCTGGAAACCCCACTTTTCAATGCTTTTCTACTTCCCCTTAGGAATCTGATGGTTTTATTCATATATAAATTTGCTTTCATACCACAAACATACCTGTTAGCTCCAAAGGTTTTCTCAAGCACATGCATCTCTCACCCACATTTGATATTTCCTTCCATTGTTTGCTGATGACACCTGGCTTAGCCTTATAACTTTCAATTCTTTACCCCTTCACTGGATTGTCTCTCTGAAGTTTGATATTTTTCTCTGACTTACCTGTCAGAGACTTACCCTTTAATGTAAAAGATGTTCCAGGCTACTTCTAAATAACACACGTTATCTGAGATTCCAGTTTTGGCCGCTCACACAATCATTGTGAATCTGCTAATTCTGACATGGAGAAAAGCAGCTTTCCATATCGGCTGTGTGCCGATATGACATAATGGTGCAAAGCCGCTTTTTTCAGAATCCATTGTATTTACAATAATTGCATAAACGTTTGAAGGGGCTTGAAGAATGTTACTACTGGAGCTAGAGCAGTGTTTTTCAACCAGTGTGCCGTGGGAGATGGTCAGGTGTGTCGTGGGAAATTACCCATTCACTGATCTAAAAACATTTCCCATCTCCAAGATATCAGCTCTTTGTTCATCCAAACAGGCCCTGATAAAACAATGAGTAGTTAAGAAAATGAAAGATCCTAAAATGACTCATATTTCATGTAAAAAATATTCCTTAGTATGCCAAAAGTAATAAATTATCATATATATGGATTTAGTTTACTCTGAAAGTCTTAAGGAAAGCATTATGTAGGCCCTTTTAATAGCTGTTCTCTATCATTAACTCAATAGTTACCCCCACCTTCCATGTTAATAGAGTCTGGTTGTCATTCTTAACACCTCCTTAGACTTCTAAAATCACACCAACAACATCACTTGGTCTGCATCTCCTCCATCCCTCCATCCTTTCTCATTCTCATTCTCCAATCTGGTCCATTGTCATCATCCGCATCAACTAATGCGATTAACTTTAGGGTTCCTCACAAATCCTTCAACAAGTTTCAACAGACACACATTTAACAGAAATAACCTGGTTTTCTACATCACACCCGTATTATCCAGATCTACCTGACTGCCATTATTTCACTCTAAGTTTACCAAACATCATCTTTTTTTTTTTAATTGTGAAGTATTTGTGAGATTCCTAATTAAACCTATACTTATTGTTTAATTATTTGTTTCTGATTTGTTTTAGGGTATACTTCAGCAGGAACTCCATACAAAGTATCCCCCACCCAGTCAAATGGAGCACCTCCTCCTTACACTCCTACGCCCACCCCGTACCCGACAGCCATGTACCCCATCCGCAGTGCCTATCCTCAGCAGAACATTTACGCACAGGTGAGGCTGTTCTTCTGCAGAAGTTGTAGGAATCACTTTTGTACTGTGTGGGTAGCCGTGTGTCTCTGTGGTTGAAGCTTTTTCAACAAAATGCACATTTTACTGAAAGTTTCAGTAAATGTAATAATTAAATCTGAATAATATAACCTTTTACATCATCTGTTATTATAAAACCCTACTCCATAAACCCTCTCATGTGTTTCTACCTCACAGGGAGCTTACTACACTCAGCCAGTGTACGCAGCTCAGCCCCATGTGATCCATCACACCACCGTGGTGCAGCCCAACAGCATCCCCTCCACAGCGCTCTACCCCGCCCCTGTCCCCGTTCCCGCACCTCGCAACAATGGCATGGCGGCCATGGGAATGGTGGCTGGAACAACTATGGCCATGAGTGCAGGTATGACCAACTGTCCATCAGATGTTTGTCTTTTTGTCAGAGGTTGTAAAGTGTTCTACAAGTATTCACCATTTATCATTTTACTAGAGCATGTTCTCATAGTTGGAAGAGGCTTTGTATGAAATGTTGAATCAGGGCAAATCTCGCTCCAGGCTTTTTCTCTCACAGTTCTATTCAAATATATATAAGACTCAAAGCCGACTGGGCACAAACCACAGTGATTAATTTCTCCTCCAGGATCAATTCTTAAACAGTTGGCACTTCCATTATTGAACGCAAGTAATCCGAAACACGGATTTACTATTTTGACTATATTGACTTTTCATTGGAAGCAGTACCTTTGATGCTTTAATGTGAACTTAGCTTTTGAAGTCAAAGGACTTAGGATGGTCATTTTTCGACCATTTAACTTAAAATGTATTTTACTTTGGTGATTTAAGGGACCCTGTTGACAACACCCCAGCACCCCCAGATTGGAGCACATCAAGTTACGGTGCCAACCTACAGGCCCCAAGGGACACCTGGTTACAGCTACGTACCACCTCACTGGTAGAGCCCGCCCTTTGTGTAAGTATCCTCTTGTTTGTCTCTCCCACTTATGACTCTTTAAGCCTTAGTCCCATCGATCAGTGCGGGTAGGGGGGTGCTGCAGGTATATAACGTACTGTCAATACCGTGGCACGGTGTCCTTACGCACGCTAGTCATCAGTACGGTTTCAGTACTGCCCCAGTAAGGGGGTTTGCATGCGATATGCAAGTGCCCATAGGATGTCCACACAGACTACCAGTACATACACTCTAATCGTCTAATTTCCTAATTTCTAACAGTCAAGCTGCACACATGGAGCGCACACTTATCACGTGAAAAGCACTACGGGCCTTACACAGTCCACAGGATTCTGACAGGATGAAAAAACACGCCTGCGTCTCATCTACTTCACCCTTACAAATGTTCACTACAACCTGTTGCCTGGAGCATGGATGGAGAAAAAAATGTGCATGAACATTTTCTCTCCACCTGTTTACTGAGCGATCTACAACCTTGATATTTCGTGCAGGCCACCTGTGTGCCCTGTTTATTTTTGCCCTCAAACAGTCCATATCCACCCATGAGGGCAGTTGTGACTAAGGCTTTACCTTCCATCTCTGTCCAGTTCCTCCTTCCTTCTCTCCTTTCTTCCTTCATCTACCCGTGCAGCCTTTTCAAATCAATCACCTACCTGTGTATGTTTTCTTCTTTGTCTCCAGATCTGGAGTCCACCATCATATGCAACTGCTTAGATCTTACACGAGCTCCCAGTGGTAAACACGAGAACTCGGCACGTGTCTGCAAGAACAAACTAAAGTGCAACAGCCACTTTACTATTATTGTTATGATGCGACATTCTCTTTTTTTATTTTTTTTAAAGCTGCTTTTACTTTGTCATTTTTTTTCTGTTCATTTGCCTACAATTCATTACCAATTTTTTTTTTTCTTTTTCTTTTTTTTCTTATGTTGATGTCCTCATGCTGTCTGTCATTGGAACTCCAGAAGGACTCAAACCATCACAGGCGTTGCTCGCTCCCATTTGCATTGTGTTGGGCTATTTGTGGTCCTGCCTGTTGCTGCTGCTCAGTTTGGCTGGAATCCATAGGGCACTTACTCTTCATCGTCATCTTCATTAGTCTCTGGAAAGACTTTAGACTAATGCTGCCAAATTTTCTAACAGGATATCAGCACAGGGTTTTGACATTAATAGGACATTTATTTTGTGGGGTTTGTTTTGGTTTTTTGGTTCTGTTTACTGCGATTAGCCATATTTGTTTTCTCGGTTTTTCTACCCTTTTGTTCATCCCTTTTTCCTTTCGAGTCTTTTTTTTCCCGCCTGGTTTTTCAGTTGGCTCTCATGTGTCTTCCAGCATGTTCTTGTCTGGCTGTCAGTCCAGCTGTCTTCACCTGAGTGTTAGTTTGTGCTAAGAGTGCTTACCGAGCATCATTCAGCTTGTCTGACTCCTATGTTGTACCTAGTACACTCTGCAGAGAACCCCCCCACCCCCCGTTTCATGCTACATACTATGCAGGCTGGCATGTTGTGACTCGCCAACATTGGAGGACATTCGGGGCGCTTTGGGTCACTTTTGTAACGCGGGCAAAATCTGTACAAATGTTAATAGTAACAGACTCAACAGCACACACATACACACGCACAGGGGCTCCTGTTGTGTGCGCTCACTTAGAGGCACTTACTGCTGTCATCACACAAAACGAGCAAATACGTGGGGGTATGCACGGCGGACACCGCCCTCGCAGATGGAGCTTAAAGGGATCGTCGTGGGAGGTGGAGGTGAGAAAGGAGGCGGCGATGCCATGCTCACAGGCACTCCTTTCGTTCAACGTACAAGACATCCGAGTTTGTGTCATTTCACCTCCAAAGGCACAAACGGATAGCTTTCTTTGCACGGGATGTTTTGTACGTTGACTTTGAATATTTTTCCCGCTGTGACCGTGACATCTCCTCCTCCTTTCCTTTGTCAGACAAACATTAAAACACCAGAGGGAAGAGAAAGGCTATGTAGAGTCACATCTTGATACCTTTGCAGACATTCAAAACATCGGTGGCGAGAGCGCGTTTGTCTTAAAGGCGTGAAGATCCGCCTCACTGAAAGCTGGCGTCGGTCCCCACCCAGACTATAGTCTGCTGTTGGTGGGGATTCATATTTAGGTGAGGCCTTTTTCAGGATTAAAACATGAAAAATACAAAAAAAAAAGATTTGCAACCTTAACAGATTTTAGAGTACATGTGGGGATTAGAAAATGCATTTGCTATGCGGGTATTTGTCGGAGGGGGTTCAATTATCGCAATAAATAAGAGGGAATGCCTCCAGCTGTTAACTTACAGTCATTGTTTTATCAGCATTTTTAATTGATTTTTATAAATGCTTGTTGTAATATCTAAATGTGGATTTGGAGCTGTTTATTCAGCTTCCATTCAATAATTATTCCAGTTACTGCTAAGAACATATCAAAAGTTTGAATAACGTGAGGAAATATTGTACAACTTAAGGTTTAAAAAGAAACTTGACTATGCTATTCTAATTTAATGCTAAGTAAGAGGTACTTAGGCTTTGTAGTGCAGGACAGACAAGGGCGCAGTTTATTAAAATCAAACAATAAGGTGGCACGTTTGAGGTTTCCTTAGTCCAGATGTTTGTAATCTTGTAGGTTCATATTCAAAAGGGCGTTGCAAGAAAACGTTTCTGAAGGACGTCAAAGAAACGTTTTTTCCTGCGGCAGCCGTGATGCTACTCTACGTTATTTAACCAAACCACTACGTTTGTCAGTATTCCTCAGTGAAATCTTGGTTTTTTTTCCCCCCTCCTTCCCCTCTGGTCATATGAGCTTAAATGGGTATGCATTATATTCAGGTGTATTTCAGGATAGCATTGGAAATAAAAAACATGCAGTATATTTATACAGCGAGTGGTACAGTAAGGTACTTCTAGCGAAGCATGGTTGCATTGGTGTGGCAGCTATTGTTTGTGCTTTTAAAGGATAGTTTGGGTTTTTTTTTTTCTGCATCTCTACATATCCATCACCACATGAGGAGTCCATGCAAGCTCTGTCATGACTGTTGGAGCTTGTGGAGTCCCCCCCTCCCCTCCCCTCCCCCCTCATTTTTAGGACGGTTGCCTGAGTTTGCTGAAGGATGTAGCAGCGAAACCTCTTTTAATGGAGTGAGAAAAGCCAGCTTTTTCCTGTCTCGTTTTTGTGCCATATTTCGACCAATTGCTGTTCAGTAAATGAGTTTTTCTTCTAAATAACTGGTAAACTACAAGTCCTTGTTAATGTCTAGTTTCTTGTGAATCTGTGTTTCTTCCTGTTGCTGTCCTGTTTCTCATGTGACTGATGCCGTCTGACTTCCTTTGAACTTGCGTCTGTTTTTTTTCTTTTTATCGACACTAAATGATGTTTGACTTCTTACTGTCCACTCACCTCCTCATTCCTCTCTTTGCTTTTCCATCCTAAAATGATCTCCCATTGACCTCTGATTTACGCGAACAGCCGCATCGCCGTGGTTTCAAGAGTTGAGCCGACAGGGAGAATCTCTTCCTTCCTCATTATCGCTTTGATGCTGTTCTGCACCGAGGTGTTTCTAGGGGGGCATAAGCTTTTGTTTTGTTTTAAACTATGATACTTTTAGGGCATTTTCATGCCGCTTCACACACGACCTTCGCCGCGGTCTGAGACGAGGATTCATCCGGACTGTCCAACAGTTTCGGTGAGAGTGCTCGGGTCTTTTTCAGGACGGTGTAACCGCCTCCTCGTTGGACTCCATTCCTTTCCACTCACTTATTTGCACTTAAGTGAACGTAAATATTCAAAGACATTCGGGGGGAGGGGGGCGTTGGTGTGCAACACTGTCTTAATCATAGATCTTTGTATCATCTTTTTCGTCCTGCAAACCTTCCTGTTTCATTTCAATCACTTTCAAAGTGAAACCACAAAGAGCCTCTCCTTCTTTTCCTTTTTCTCCGTCTCTGTTTTATTTTTTTTTCCACCTTGCAGTCGCTAAGTCTTAGTTTTTCCTAATAAAAAAATGGAAACACTACTATCACAATTAATAGTGGGCTCTTAAATGTCTTTGATGTTTTGCTGCAGCCTTTTCATTTCAATCTCGTCAGATATATCTCTTAGTTTGATTGGACACTAAATGTGATGCAAAAAGTGGAAATTCCTCGTCTTCCAAAAAAAAACAAAAAAAAAAGTAAAAACCCGTACTCGAGCCCCCCGCTGGGCCGAGTATCCAGAAAAGCCCATCTTTGGAAGTTTTCGTTTGGTACAGTTTGCACATGCTATGGTATTTCTGTTACCGTAAGGTTGTGTTTGAAACTGAAGCCCAGCGTCTGTTCAGCGTTGAGAGAAGTGTATGTTCGCTATTCGGTCCAGAGTGAAGGACCTGCATCAGGCTTGTGATATGAAGTGTAAATTTGTTTTTCATTTTTTTAATGTTTCTTTGATTTTTTCTGTTGTTGTTTTTTTTTTCTTCTTTTTTAAAGATCAGTTAGTGATCTTAGTACTATAACTAAGCCAAGTTTGTAATTGTATATTTACTGTAAAATGTAGAACATTAAATAACTATTAAAATTTTCCTATAAAAGGACGTCTGTGTTTGTTGACTTTTATTCTGTGAAAGTGGGGAAACGGGCCACGTCTTGATTTTTTTTTTTCAATTGTTGCTGCAAAAGGGGAAGGTATTCACAGGAACAAAGCACAATGACAGACTTTCCCTCGAAGAAACTACTGACAACTGCTCTTTCACTTCTCTGTGGACCTTCAGCCAGACATCCGACTTTAGCAACACTCCCAACAGACGAGCGACCGAAGGCGGGAAGGTCAAACATCTCTGTGCTCTGAGAGTCATTCAGACTTTGTTGACCAAAAAGTTCAAACAGAAACATGGATGTGTCCAAAACCAAATCCCCCTGCAATCCTTATATGTATGTCCCACAGCAGTCCTGGATTCACAGGGTTTTCTCACTTCACCTGTAAGTGAAAATGTGAACAGGAGACATTGCCAAAAAAAAGATGCCATCACAGCAGGGGGAAAAGGAAAAGGGCCAAACTCTCTTATGGGGCTCAAACAAAACAATACAGCATCAAAACCAAGACACACGCGTCTGGGATATCCAAAGGAAGTTTTGAAATTATTATGGGATGGCAACAGGACCTATAACTTGGCAGCTGTTTGATGCCAAAGTGGGAAATTTAGTGTTTTTTTTTTACATTTTCACACAGTGTTGGTTGGAAAAAATACTTTTTGGAGCAATCTTCACAAAATTTTACACACACGCTGCCAGGTCAAGCCTACAACCACAGCCAAAGTTTTGTTGACCTTTGACCTCAGGAAGAGGCCACCGTCTTGAATTAAAAAAAACACACATTTAGTACAAATTTAAACTCCAAAGACATTTTGATCTATCACCTTCTAACTCCTGGAGCATCATTTTGGTCAAAAAATGTCAGAAATAAAGCTTTGTAGATTTTACATTTAATAAATGAATTGTTGGCTCAAGCTGAAAGAAAAGGAAATCACATACGATAGGAACATATTAGGAATGTGGGTGTGGTTGAAAAAATGCCTCTGTCACCACGAAAATACAAAAATCTACTTCTGCTCATTCTTCTAAAAATTACGACCTGTTCATCGCCCCCAGCTGATGAAAAAATAAGTGGCAGTACCCCTGTCACTGAGGGGGTGTGCAGCCAGTGAGGCTGAGTCAAAAGGAGGGAGCACGTGTGGGCCATACAATGCCGTTTGTGGCTTTAATCTAGTGCTTCAATTACCCTCCACTGCTTTAGTTCTTGCAGCTTTTATGTGAAAAATAGTTCATTTTTTTGTTACTTTTTCCTCCTTGCGTCATCTGTGCTCACATACAGAATACATTTAAATTTAGGTTTACCAATCATTTCCTGATAAATAAAACATGAGGGGCTGAACATGAAGCTTCAGTTCATTATGAGCATCTAAACTCAAAAATTCGTACAAACGTCTGACATGAAGCAAAAAATATTTTCTATTGCCTTTCTCCGTTTTTTTTTATATTTTACCCAAAAATGACCAGAACGAACAGGAAGTGGATCACTCACAAAAGGTTCGTTTTTAAATAAGAAACGAGTATAAACATTTATAAACTCCACATTTTATAGAATTCTACTGGGGTTTTTTTTCTATCAGTTTAGCTTCTTCATCTATTCTAAAAAGACATTTTTTACTTTTATTTAGACACAAAGAATGTTTCAATGTTTAGTTTTATGAAGGGCTGAAGTTTCTATGTTGGAACTGCAGTTCTGACCACAGTTAGGTAAACATAACCATTAATAAATAAAAGGATAATTCATCTGCCTTTTCAGGTGACGTTTTGAAAAAAAGGTGTGTGGTTTAAAATGACTGTCTGCATCCTGAAGGTGGGCTCAGTCATTGCAAAACTCCCCGCTAAGCTTTGAGCAAGGCTGCAGCTTTGTCTGCACATGCCTGTTTCCACATCAGCAGGGAAGTGATTCAGAAGAAGGTCTGCTGCAGAAGATCATCATCTGAGACTTTCCTGAAACATAAGAGTTGTTTTTTTTTTCATTCTTCTGCTTTTAAGTTTTTATATCAATGCTGTTTGTCTGCTCATCTGTGATTCTGCTCCCTGGAAATAAATGATACTTTCTTGAAGCTTTTATGTTCAAGGATGTGGATTTTTTTGAAGTTTCCTATAAGTTTTTGTTTTTTTCATATCTCACCAAATAAACTGAATAGTGGTACGTAATTGGATTTGTTCTCCATCTGGATCCTCAGACTCAATTCCCTCTCATGGAGACAGGAAAACAGCCAAATCTCATTCAGTCGATGTTTTTAATTAAAAAACAAAATACAGAAATGCAATATTTTGTTGCACAAAGACTTACAGACCTGGAGAGAGGAGCATTATGACCTCACCGTCTGCTTCTGCACAGTGAAAAACATCAGGGTTTCTTATGTCAAGGTGAATTCTAAAGTTCTCTGATGGATATTTACAAAGGACAGGACAATCACTTGAATACTTTTAAATGTAAAAGCAGCTAAAACACTGATATTTAACCAACTCTTGTTCCGATGTGAATGTCTCAGAGAACCGGATAGGAGACAAAAAGCTCCTACAAGGCTACAGATGATGGATGAGGGTAAATACCTGTCCAGTTTCAAGCCACACTGTATGTGCGTAAATGCAGAGAACCTCCCTCCAGCCCGTTTATG
This sequence comes from Oryzias latipes, assembly GCF_053564925.1. NCBI lineage: Eukaryota > Metazoa > Chordata > Actinopteri > Beloniformes > Adrianichthyidae > Oryzias > Oryzias latipes. Next base: position 15,660,060 of record NC_136249.1, read on the forward strand.
AGCTTTGTTCTGACAGGAAGCGGACGCTGAGCCGGAAGCTGTGATGTTGACCCCAGAGGAGAACAATAAAAGACTCATAAAATTCCCAAAAATGAGACGGCTGACACTTCTTACCATTACCAAGAAAACTCCGTTTTCCCAGCAGAGTTTGTTCTAATTTAAAGACAGGATGCCCCACACTGAAAGGTTTATCACACCAAACCTTCTCGCTCCTGGTTTGTTCATAAACAGCTGCAGTTTAATTCTGTCTCAGTTTACAATTTGACCTGATAAGGAGTTAATGTTCACCAAAAGTTGTTTGGGTTGGTTATTACACATAAATTGTCTTATTATCTTCTGACAAACATGGCTTTAAGCATATGGACAACTTCATTTCATACATGATGCAAAAATAAATATTTAGTTCTGATCTTTAAAATTTTCTGCAGGGATTATGTCTTTGCTAAATTGTCCAAACAGTTTGATTTCTCTCAGATGCATCAGACTGAGCGGCTTTATCCTCTGAAAGGACTGCGTGGTGGAGGAGATGCAAAGCAAAACAGCTGCAGAAACCTCAGAGGATTGTTTGCAGCAACACCAGGATGAGAGGACATAGAAATGATGAGCCCTCTGGGACCTGGAAGTGCTGAAACAGACCAATATAAACCGCCCAAATCATAAATAAATACAGAGTTCATTTTAAACTTAGCAGCAAGGATCAGAACCTGTTGGACAGATATGTTTATTTAATGAATAAACAGGTTTTTCTGCAGAGAACGGCGTCTCTTTGATTTCTTTCAACATCCTGTTTGTTCAGTTTGTTTTTATAAAGTCACAAGCTTTTTACGACTGTATTTGATTAGATACAGTTATAAAACTGGGTAGTGTGTTGCACGTCTGTGTTACTACAGTCTTTCTTAAGCTATAATTTGTGTGACTATGTTTATTTGTTTAATAAAAAAATTAACTGAAATGTATTTTTAGTGTTTAGTTGTAATTGCTTCATTTTTTAAGTTGGATTTATAGTTTTTTGGTTTTTTTTTTTTTTCAAAAGCTGAGGGTTTAAAGGTGTAAAAATGGAAAAAGAAAATATGGGGAATATATTATATGAACATTTTTTTAATGAGAAAATTCAGACATCTCTTGTTCTACAGATCTTCATCCGCGGTTCTGCTCAGAGACCGAAACCTGAGTCCACCTGCAGATCCTTACACGTCTGTTTTGACAGTCCTTAATATTTTTCCACTGAAATACGTTCAGGAAATTCGCTGAAACGTCCTCTCGTTAAGTTTTTTCTTTTGTTTCGCACTGTGGCGCAACACCACCACGCGCGTTTATGCCGCGAGGTTTGCCGCAGCGCAGCGATTAGGCGCCTCCGCAGAAAGTAGGTCCGACACGCACCACGCACGAGCGCAGGCAGCGGTTTGAAGCTCACCTGCTCGTGTCGTGGAGTGTGGACGCCGAGGAAGTTTCTTGTGCTCGTGACTCTGCTCGCACTCTCAAAGAAGAAGAGGAAAAAAGAAGAAGAGGAGCTAATAACTGGGATTACGTTCTGCTTCTATAACTTTAGGTAAGTCCTTCACTCACTTTTTCATGTCAGCTTTGCAAACTCTGCAGGAACAGGTATTCACACGTCCTTTTTGCGTTTATGAAACTTTTTTTTTAAATAAGACAAAAAAAAATAGAAGTGGACCCCCGTGTTTTTCCTCATGTGGATTAGGAGGACAAAGTCTTATGTATTCTGCATGTACTTTTGTTGTTATTATTGCACGTGGTGCAAAGGAGTAGATCTAGATCTATTTATGTTTTTTCAGTTTCAAATATTGAAATAAATGTAAGCGGGGCTGTCTCCCAAAACTGCTTCTGTTTTCATGAGTATAGGAAAAATGAGGAATTTAATAACTCATCCAATGAAGGTTCAGACTCAGATGGATTTCCTCCAGAACGGTCCGTGTTACAGGCATGTCACTCATAGACATGTGTTTTTGCTGACTGACATCTTTCTCTTTTGGAACATTTCTTCACCTCAGAATCATGACAGCAGAAACCACAGACCGACAAACAGATATTTAGGCCTCTCGGGAGCATTTGATGGGCTTCTTGGACCTTTAAGGCACTTATTAAGGGGTTTCAGAAACTCCATGCTGTAGAACTTTCGGAAAACATGTTTCTTTTTTTCTCCTCGAAACCTAACCATTAAGAAAAACTGTTTAGGAGCAAAAACAGGAGCAAAAACATGGTTAAACATTTGTTATGACACTGGTAGAAACTGGAACATGTTGATTCAATTTATGAAATAAGGTCCTTTGTGTTATATTACTTTCCTTTCTGTGAATAGATGCAAAAGCAGGGTTGGAATCCTGCTTCTTTATTAGAAGGTCTGTACATTCTCTGCATCCAAACACACCTTGATGTTGGCTTCCATCCACCTTCTCTTTGAACTCATGCCTGATCCGACCAACAGTTCAGAAACAGCATTGAGGAAAGGGTCTGAAATGTCTCCAGTCATGTGTCATGTGATGACATTGAGTCCACCCAAGCAGAGAAGATGCTGTGGAGGGGATTTTACTGAAGCCATATTTCGTGTTTATCAGAAGCCTCAGTTTGACACGGGGGGGGGCACAAACGACACCGACTGACAGTCTCTATTGTCAAAAGTTTTTTCTTTTACCTGTCTGAACCAAATCGCCCAGCAGGACCCGTCCCTGCTACTGTTGGGCGAAGGTGGGTAACACCATGGACAGTCATTTGCAGGGCTCATGGAGCGATCGCCATCACTATGCCGGCTCCCGGGAGCCAATCTGATCAGGAGCCAGCCTACTCTGGCCTCCTGAACTTTAGGACATTTTTCATATTTTTATAGAGGTAATAATAATAAAAAAGGTACCCTGATTTTATTCTTGTTTTTATTTTTACCCTCTCTGGTTAATGCGGGACAGCAAGCCTTCAAACTCAGTCAGAGAGAGAACAAAAATGCAGAGAACACATTTGGGATGTTAACTATAAGTTTAATTTTAAACAGTGCAGCCAACAACAAAATCCAGCCTTGGACGCACTTAAAATACGTGTGGGCAACGCAGCAATGTGCCATCTTCTCTTCTCTCACACCTGAGCTTGTGGACCAGGGGTCGGGAACCTATGGCTCGCGAGCCATATATGGCTCTTTTGATGGTCACATGTGGCTCGCAGACAAATCTTTAATTATAGTTTTTTTTTTCATTAGACCAGTCCTTCTCGGGCGCGATGCGATGCCAGAGGCGCGCAGTAGTAGCGGTGCTTAGAGAGAGAAATCTGCGCCAGCGCTATCAGTTACTATTATCTATTATTTCACAGAGTTTGTACCAGCTGGAAACCTGTGAATTGACGTACCTAAAACTGCGCGCTCCCGTCTCTGAGAAAGAGCGCGCAGTTGCGGGGACGGGATGTGTGAGGGAGAAAGCAGAGGGTGGGGGTGAGGGGTTGTGGGGACAGCAGGTGAATCGCGCAGGGATTGTAAAAACGTAAAACCCGCTGCCTGTCACTCACTGTGGCGTGTGAGTGTGTGTTTGGCTCCAGGTCTGCATGTGAGCAGTCTGTCTCACATCTACAGAACATTCAGACCTACGATCACGTTTAAAGTCTCAACGCCTGCATGAAGCAGAAACTCACCACGTATCAACCAGACTAGACCATCAGCAAAAATACCACGAGAAATACTCATCATTTATTAGCAACAGAATAACAATGTTATTAAAAAGAATCCACAGACTTATTGTACTTTAAAAATGTTGAAATTAAATCAAATGCACACATTCATTTGTATATTTAGTTTTAAACAAATTGTCGCGGACTGAGTTGGGTGGCTGTTGGGCCGCGTTAAAAGTTCTGGAGTTCATTGAACGCGTCAAGCAGAGATCTGATTGGCCCTCAGTTCTGTCGCTCAGCCTGTTGTTAGGGAGTTTGGACCAATGGGGTTCAGCTATGGGCCGAATAAGGGAAATGGGAGGGCTGCAGCGGGAGGGGGGAATATAAAGTTGGGAGAAGCGCTCTCGTCTCGGCGGGAGAGATTCAGGAGTTGCTGAATTAATTGAACGGCGTTTGTTGCGGTCTGCAGTAACCAGAATAAAGAACTTTAAAAGAGGTTAAGTCTCCGTGCCTCAGTGTGGGGAAGGGACACTACATTATTGTATGGCTCTTTCGAAATTACATTTCAAAATATGTGGCATTTATGGCTCTCTTGGCCAAAAAGGTTCCCGACCCCTGTTGTGGACGCTGGACGGGGCAGATCAGGGAGCTTGTGCAATGTGCATGTGCTGTTGTGACATCACAAAAGCTCATTAATTTAAACTTTGCGACAGTTTGATTGACAGCGATTTAAAAGGAATGATTTTTTTAATTACATTTGTTCTCTTTCATGTGAAAAATGCCACAAGTACTTATCAAGAACTCAAAAAACAGGATTTTCATTCTGACAACTTCAACTGAATTCTCTTAAAACAATGCCGTGTCACCACAACGATGAGACACAACAACTCATTGAAATGTGGGCGGATGACTGCAGGCTCATCAAAACAACTTTTAACGTGACACGCATGGCTTCTCACTGTTTTCCTGACAATCTAGATGTCATGAACATTTGTTAGCGTCTCCTCAGTAACTGCAGCAAGCCATCACCGGACCAAAGCAGCAATGAAGAATGCTACAGCTAATGCTGATGCTGATGTTCAAAATATAAAGTTTGAATAAGTGAACTGTCTCAACAAGGATTGGAAACGGCAGGACTTCCATAATTTCTGCCTCTCGCTAGCTTTGCCCCGCCCTCGTAATTCCTGGCCAGTGAGTAAAGAGACCTTTAGTCACATGGTTTTGTTTTACCATCTCTGGTTCGAAACAAGAAAGTCCACATGACGGCAGTCTGAATACAGACCAAACACAAGGTCCAGGACTCAATCTGAACCAAATCAAGCGGACTCGGTCAGGACCAACTGACTTTTACTGTCTGAATACACCCTTAGACTAAACAAAGTGGGTACTAACGAACTGAAAAGGCTTATTTGGCCTAGAAAAAAACTTTAAAACTTATTTTAAAAATTTGTTGATGCATAAATCCAGCCTTGCCGATGTCCTGCTTAGTCCCAGAAACACCTGAGAGGAGAAGAAAGGACTCTAGGAGAAACTCCTGGGCTGTCCACTAACGGTTTCCCACTGTGAATGACCAGGTTGCGATCTTCTCCTGTAACCCAGAACCAGGTTTTTGCATTTCAAACCACGCAGAAGCCGCATTCCTCTTCTGTCTTTACGCAGCTCACTCTGTGTATCAGCTGTTGTTGTGTATACAGAGACAACAATGTGGTGGCAAAGATGGAGGCGTTTAAACAAGGCCCGTTGCCGTGGCAGCAGCTGGTAGAAGAATGCAGTTCCTTCATCTGCAGGATCAACTCAGAGAAGAAGATGGTTCTGCGTCAGGAATGTTCTCATCACTGCAAATGCAAAAGACTATTCTACTAACTTTGAATTACTACAACTTTTGAATTATTGCGAATTTCTTCCAATTTTTTCCAAAAATTTAAAAATTTACAATGACTCAAATTAATGTCTTAAAAATGTGCAGATATTTTATGTTTAAAAAAAAACTGAGACTTCAGAATAAAATGACAGACCTTTAAAAAGCTCAGCCTCCAGAAGGAGAAACAGAAACTGTTTTTCCAGATGCTTCTGCCTCTCATTTTTGAGGAAAATGATTTTGGGGGAAGAGCATGTCTGTCAGTAATGAGTGACTAATTGAGCCAAATACTGTTTATTCGATTAGGAAATGACTCCGGATGAACACGGCAGCCCTAAGGTGAGCAATGGCAGCAGGAGTTTTCCCTTCAGAGAAACACAAGCTCTGGAATAATTGGGTTTAAAAACTGCAAACAATTTGACTGACTTTTTTCAGCAAAAAATAAATCCTGAAAGAGCGGCATGCTGGGGTGACTCTCAGCCTTTGAACGCCAAATGAAACTCTGAGGACAAATTCTAAAGACAACATGCGTTGACACGTTTTCCCCTTCGAGTCTCAGCAGGACAGGCGAGGACTTCTGTGCTTGCAGCCCAGGGTCAGAAAGTGGAAATAAGTGATGGAAGGATTTGCTTGTATTTGTTTGTCCCTGTTGGAAATCCAACAGAGCAAATGTTCTGTTGACGTTGAGGCACAATACTGGAAATAGTGGCACAACTTTTTAACCCACTTTTATGCCAGTAGTTACTTGTGTTCTTCTTCTGACTAAAGGCTGAGTTGCTGGGCGTGTCTGTTTTCACAAAACGAACATGGCTTCCCTCTGGGGGGGCTCTGCTGTAACCACCCTTGGCTATTATTCAAAAACAAAATACAACTTTAGATTTAGGTAAACTTATCATTTAATATTTATTTCTTTTTTTACTATTTTTTGGCTGTTTCTTTTTTTTTAGGCTATTAAATTCTTTTTTTTTTCTTGGTCACTTCTAAATGCTGCTACCCAAAATGAACACAAAAAAAAGGCCAGTTAAATCGCCTGTCCGTCCTGGGGGAGGATCCCTCCTTCATGTGGGCACCCCTGAGGTTTCTTCGTTTTTTCCGGAATCCGTTTTTTTTGGGAGTTTTTCCTTACCGCGAAGGGGGGTCTAGGGGCAGGGATGCCAGTATAGCTTAGTCAGTTTGTTAGTTCATTTTAGTATTTTCCTATTGAACTCTTTGTATTCGTGATCCTTTTAAGTTCATGTTTTACTTCGAAGCCCATCTAGACGACTGTTGTTGTGATTTTAGGCTATACAAATAAAATTGAATTGAATTGAATTGAATTAAAATTCAAAGCCCCCAAAAAATAGTTATTGGGTAATCCAGGGTTAAATTAATTTGACTCACCCTGCCTTCGCCCTGCAACAGCTGGGATTGTATGGAGTCAAAGCAGGGCCATAAAGATTTGAAACCCAAAAACAGAAAACTAGTTGAAAAAATTCAAGTTGAAATATTGGTCTGAGCTAAAAACAAAAAAACAATTCAATTTAATTTAATTCAAACTGTATTTTTCAATATTTATGCTGAGATCTTTGACTAAGCCGTCAAAGTGTCAAACACTTGAAGATAACTTTTCCAACTGGCTTTTAAATGCGGCATTTCGTGCGAACACGCACGCTGCTTTATCAAAAAAGATAATTTAAATAATTATTCATAAAAATAAATAATAAGATCAGCTCCCGGTAGCATTTTCCAACGGTTATGCCTCCATTAAGACTGTCCGAGCAGTTTAAATAGAGGATAATACAGTAACCGCACGAATTTGTGTATTACTTAACAACAGAGAGCTTCCCCCAACTGAATTACAGCGCCGAAAAATAGAAGAACATCCCCTGAATGCATCATTGTATTTTACAGACAATGAAAATCTTTACAATGTGAGATAGAATAAAAACTACACGGCTTGGAGTCGTTTTCTATGGAGCCCCTGACCTGACATGAGTAAAAAAAAAAAAAATTTCCTTCCAACGAAATAATTTATTTGTTCCCACGAAATAACATTTAGTTCCCAGGAAATGTTTAATTCGTTCCCACGAAACAATAATTCACGTGATAAATTATTCATAAACACAAATGTAATTAATACTTGTAATAACAGCAGATATCTTCACATTTCCGTCAGTGTTTATCTCGTGACAGTGCATGTCAGAGACACGAAGGATGTTTAGAGATCAGATTGATTTCTTTTAAAAAGCTCTACAATAGCATCAGTAATCATGTCTCAATGTCTGGGTTCATTCACATCCCGGTAAGCTCTCCGTCAACAAGGAGAAATCATGGTTATATTTGATCATCATTTCTTTTTTTCAAAGTCTGTTTTGGTTATATTTATTTTAACACTAGTTTTTAGCTTTCAGTTTCGAGTTGTTGTTTTTCGGTTTTCAACATTTTTGGCCCCTATTTGTCACCATACATACCCCATGACCCTCAAAGGTATTCAGTGAGTTTTGAAGTTGGACGGATGGAAATTTGACTGAGAACCTTTGACTTTTTAGCACTTATATTTTTACTATTAACATGTTGGCATATTTGTGCCCCCCACCCTCCGGCTGTATTTCTCCTCTAAAGCTGTAAACAGTTTTATTTATCACCACTGTGTGATCAAGAAAGCGATTTCCCTCCCAGCTGCATTAGTCAGGATATGAGGGCGGGGAATGATGTGATCTGCGTCTTTGTTTGGAATAATCAGGGACAGCGGAGATCACTGATAGGACAGAAATGAGGACTGAAGAGCTCCCCAGTTGCTCTCCTGTCCTGCTTGAAGAGGAGCAGAGCGTGTCTGTGGTGTTTTCCCCTGAGGCCGTATCTGCCAGAAGCCCACACTTTCAGATAAGATGATTACAGAGAAGCTTTCTCCTGAAGGTACTCAGACAAACACTGACTGGCTGTGAAAGTTTTGGGTGGTGTTTGTGAAGGTCTTTACGTCACTGAGCACATTGACATGCAAACCAATGATCTGACGTCCTTTATCTGCCTTTTACCTAAGAAACCAAAACAACAGTCAATGTAAAGTTTAGACTGAATTTTCATTGAGTTTATTCGTCTTCAGTGACATTTGAAAATCTGTATTCAAACAGCAGCAGCAACAGTCTGCTTTAATGACATAGTTTTGTTTGGATAATCTGGGATTAAAAACAGTGATTCAGGAAGCCTAAAGCTGTAAAGTTTAGTCAGTCCTTCTACCACCATTTAAAAATAGTCTGGTGTCACACTACTGGCCGACCTTTGCGTCAGGAGCTTGCAGAGGGTCTGCACGTGCATGCAAGTGTGTGCACATGAGCACATACCAGAAAGCATGAAGGCGAGGCAGCCTGTGGGTGGAGAGGTGTTGGGCTAAAAGACACTCTCCGCTGTGCGCAGGGGGAGGGGAATTAGCTCAAATGGTAGAGCGCTCGCTTAGCATGCGAGATGTAGCGGGATCGATGCCCGCATTCTCCAGAGCAGGAGTGCTCACTTTTTTTCGGCATGCAAGCTACTTTCGAGACGATAAGTTCTGAAAGATCTAACTATATGTAGATGATGTGCCAGCTATATCTAAAGCTCCAGATGACTGGAGAGGTCTGGCTGGAACACACTACACACATCTACTCCCTTATCTCTTTCTGAAAGGCTAAATGAGCTGCATGTGGCTAAAATTGCTAGCATTGCAATCAGTATCATATACTGACTTAAGAAAACACATTGGTTATAATGCTAATTATGCTAAATATGATAGTTATGCTGATGTGGCGAAAAATACCAGTATTGCAATCAGCATCATCACTTGACTTAAAAATTCATATTACTTAAGATCCTAATTATGCTAACTATGCTAGTTTTGCTAATGTGGCTAAATGTGCAAGCATTGCGATCAGCATCATCAACTGACTCAGAAAAACCCATTGGTTCAGATGCTAACTATGCTAGTTATGTTAATGTGGCTAAAAGTGCAAGCATTGCGATCAGCATCATCAACTGACTCAGAGAAACACGTTTCTTAAGATGCTAATAAAGCTTACTATGCTAGTTATGTTAATGTGGCTAAAAGTGCAAGCATTGCGATCAGCATCATCAACTGACTCAGAAAAACCCATTTCTTAAGATGCTAATAATGCTAACTTTGCTAGTTGTGTTAATGTGGCTAAAAGTGCTAGCATTGCGATCAGCATCATTAACTGACTCAGAAAATCACATTGGTTCAGATGCTAACTATGCTAACTATGCTAGTTATGTTAATGTGGCTAAAAGTGCAAGCATTGCGATCAGCATCATCAACTGACTCAGAAAAACACATTTCTTAAGATGCTAATAATGCTAACTTTGCTAGTTATGTTAATGTGGCTAAAAGTGCTAGCATTGCGATCAGCATCATTAACTGACTCAGAAAAAACACATTGCTTAAGATTATCATAATCCACCGTATTCAAAATGGCGGCTTTTCTGTTGATTTTGTCTCCATAGCAACGATTTTATGTTTTGATCGCCTGGGGATAATGAACAGATCGACAGCAGTTTCAGATGAATCGGCAAAAGTAAACTTTTGGATGTCCTTTTGGTTGTCCTTTGTTGTTTTTTTGCTAACCCCGCCCCCATTCCTTATATGTTCGTTCCCAATGTATATTAATATGTTCAGTTCCAGTCATGGATGCATTCATTGAATTTTCCTAGTATTCCATATGCAAAATATGCAAGTGATAAGAGTACGCCACTTTTTCCATAGTGGCTTGCCATTGATGTCTGAGAAGTTACGAGACAACCAATAAAAATCCCTAAGACGAGTTTTTGTTTGTACCTGGAAGTAAAGTTTTTCTTGAAAATTCAAGATGGCGGCCTCTTCCCGAGGTCAAAGGTTGACGAGATACCTGAGGTAGTTGCAGACTTGAGCTGGCGGCATGTGTTTGTTCGCACAAACAAAAATGTTGTGTTCCCATATTGTCGAAAAACGTGAAAATCGCCAATTCTCATAGTTCCCAACAAAATGGCCACCAAGTCGTAGGTCGTGTGCCCATCCCATAATGATTTCAAACCTTCCCCGAGAAATCCCCGACACGTTTTTTGGTTTTCGTAACTGTATTTTGATTTTTTTTTCTTTGGCCCCATTAGCAATTTTCGGCCCATTCATTTCTATACGGTATGAGGGTCAAAATTTCCCTCAAAGACGCAGAAATCTTTCCAACTGTGAAACCAATATGGTCCTTGGCGTTAGTAACTTCTGCTGCGGGCCATAATAACGAAACGTTGCAGAAATAATATGAGTGTTTTTGTGGTTAGGACTATCTATGTCCTAACCACATAGACTATGTATGTTGTTTTTTGCTAAACACTGGTCATGTCTTTTTTGGCTTATTCCTTTTCTTTGAGGGCTTTTCAAATCTTTTTCATTTTTTTTCCGTTAACATTGCTGAAACAATTTGGATGTTTTTGTGGTTCTGGTTGTGTGTCTGTTTGTGCATTTCGTGTTCTAGTACGCACTGATAATGTCGGTTTGGGCTTTTTTCCTTCTTTTGACGTCTTTTTTTGACGTTTTGTACCTTTTTGAGTTTTTTTTTCCCTTGTTACGAAAATAATATGGTCCTGCAGTCAGTAACTAGGGTTACATGCGCCACATATCTTTGATCCGATCAAAGATCAGATTAGAATTGAACTTTGTAAACAGACCCAGAAAAACTTCATCCAATCATAACAAGCGTTTACATACGCCACACTTTCAAACGGAATCAATTTTTGCATGTGCAGAACTCTCTAAAATACCGAAAATGGGTGTAGACGAAGAATTAGCTAGTTGTAGAAAAATAAAGCTGCGGAATAAAGCGAGATGATCTTCTAAACCGGTGTTTTTCAACCTTTTTTCAGCCACGGCACACTTTAACTTTGACAGAAATCCCAGGGCACACCAGAATCCAAAAATTAAAAAAAAGAAAAAACTCAAAGTCTGTGTTGATCTACAGACCCTTTGTGATAATTGTGGCAGAAAAAGCTGGAAGCAGCAGCTGTTTTTTCTAAAAGATGTAATAAAAGTTAAGTAAGAAGATTTAAAAATTGTGTTCGTTGTTTCAAGATGTTTAACAAGGACGACTCATTGTGCGCTAAGACACTGTCACTTTAACCACATGCATCATGGGAGTTGTGGTGCAAACAGCCACCGAATTCAGACAGACTAGCGTCTCTGAGTTTCATTGTTTTGTTCACTTTTTCCACGGTCTGATACCGGATTCTGTGGAAAGCTACACCACTAAAGACGAGCTTTAGATGTTATTTTTTTTGGCACTAAGAGACTTTATTAGCAGAATCAGAACAAGAAAGGGAAGACTTTAACCACTTCTGATTGGTCAGACTGATGACGTGTGATTAAGCCTCCAAGAATGATTGGTGGAGACAGTTAAAGGGGCGGGACTTTTCCTAAAAACAGTTTAGCTACGGCTAAATCGCGGTACCCTCATTCTTATCAAAATGTATTTAATAGAATCAAATAAACACAAAGAAAAAAGTCTTTTGTGATCTTTCATGTTCCGAACTACTCAGTGTTTTATCAGGCCTGTTTGGATGAACAAAGAGCTGAAATCCTGGAGATGGAAAATTATTTTAGATCAGTAAATGAGGGCAATTTCCCACGGCACACCTGACCATATCCCACGGCACACTGGTTGAAAAACACTGTTCTAAACGGACTCAAAAGAAGGGTTAGGATTAGGCTAATACGTGCAGCTTTAGGTGCAATCATGAACATAAAATCTGTGCATCTTGGCTGACTGAAACAATTTGTCCTACATATTTTATGAAACATAAAAATGGCCTATTATTAATTTTGAAGATTTTTACAGGAAAAAGATGACCACATTTACTCCTCAGAATACAGTTTTTTGCATAGTTTCTGGTTTGTTGTGGAATTATTGAGTAACATTATATAAACAATAAGATAAATGTTTTCAAGAAAGATGCGGAGGTTCTACAAAAAAATTGCTATCAAGTTCTGAGTTAATAAATTGTTCAAAAAAGCTTCCGACTACTACGGTTACTGTTGGCAGTAGGGGGGGTTTGTGGCCCTCTGCACAGATCACGGTTACTCAGAGGGCAAATTTAGTGGTCAGGGTATCTATGCAGACATGAATCTTGCCTGTCACTGGGTTTATGGACTGACTGGTTTCCTGCTCTGATATTTCATACCTGCAGCATCAGCTGACGGCTGAGGAAAGGAAAAACTTTACCTGCTGCACATCGAAGCTTTTATGATTCTTCATAAATCGAGGAAAAAAGGGTTTTGTTTGTTTGTTTTTTAGCTGCTTTTTTAAGAGAAAACCCCTGTGATTAAGGCAGAGTTCCCACTCTTAATTACTTGGCAAATTCAAAACCAACTTTTTATGGTTCTGACAATTTTTTATACATATATAAAGCTTTCAAAGGTTTTTATTAAAATGATGCATTCTCAAATGTTTTTTTTTTGTTTCTTATAGCACAATAAATGACTTAAAAAGAACCTTTGTGGATTTGAGTAACCCCTGTGCTATCCTAGGCACTTTACCATTGGGAGTGGGGTCATCTAGACCCACTAGACAGTGCTCTGAACCTTTTTTCTTCAATGATTTGTGATCTTCACTGGTGTCCATGGATTACATGAAATCTTTCCACCTTTATCCACTTTTGTCATGGTAGGGAGAACAAGTCAATGTAAGGGTGGGGTCATCTAAGATAGCACAAGGGTTAAATGATTTTTTTTAAACTCACTTTCACTTTTAGTAAAGAAAAAAATCTCAATTTGAAGAAGAAAAATGGAGGATGAGTGGGTGAAATGTTTGGCAGTAAAAAAAACATCACAAGTGTGAAAACAGAACAAATTTGACTGTAAGGTTTGACCTGCGATAACCTCTGATCACATGCTGCATCTCATTTTAAAGACCCACTCCAATGAAAATGGTAGTTTTGGTGTTTTTAACATGTTCTTCTGGCATTTCTCTGGTGATAGAGGACATTGATTGAGAAAATTAAGCTTGAAATTGTCTCTGAGTACTTTTGTAGACAAATAGATCCATGTGTGTCTTTGTACGAGCTGGCATCAGGCCTAAAACTCCACAGCCGGATAGCTCCAACATTGCTCACCATTTTTTTAGGTTTGGGGTGTGAGGGGCTGTAAGCTAGTGGGAGAGTGTGTACACAGACAGCTTTCAGCGATGGGGGGGCGGGGTCGCTCCGCACCAACAGTTCCGCCCACAACTCCGAGGTGAATTTGTAATAAACTCCTGCCGCTCTGCAGAAACTATGTCCTGGAAAACGACTCAGGTTGCTGCCAAATTTTTTGTAATAAACATCGAGGCTACTATTAGAAGACATACGGTGTTCATAATCAAAAGATCCCTGGGAATACAGACAATAGATCAACAGATGATCGGAGTGGGACTTTAAAAGCTTTTTTGCTGTAGGAGATTGTCTCTTCATTCCTGCAAACATGTCAAACATCTCTATCATATAAAACTCCTTTAGTATTTTTACTGTGTAAACAGGTGATTGATGCAAGTTGGAGGAGATGTGGTCTTTCTCAATGAAAAAGACAATTGTGCAGGGGTGCAGACTGCGGGAATACTTGTGCATTTTACTACTTACGACTATTTGGTTGCTTCACATTTTCCTCTCCTCGTTTCATTTACTAAAGCTTAAATGATGAAATACTGAATGACTGTAGACACATAATGTTCATGCACACACACATACACACACACACCGAGGGCTTGGCCTGGCACACACTTTATCAAAAATGTGCTTTTTTTTCCCTTCACCTTTCATATATCGGTGCACATTTACTCTCTTGCACACATAAGTTGTGAAATGCGGTGAGTCACCCTTTTTGAGGCTGCAGGAACTAGTTCCAGCAAAGGACTTTCTCAACTGCATAAAAGATGTGTGAAGTTGGAGGGTGGGGGGGGGGGGGGTATACTTTTCATTAATCTCTCCTTTATTTTTCCAGAGATGAAGGTGGGAGTCCAGACAGTCTGTGCTAAATCCCATTTGTTACCTTAAGCTAAGTCACACCTGACAGGAAGTGACCTCATACATTTTGAAACTCATTTCCTTGATGCTCAACATTTTAGGTTTCATTAAAAACTATAAGGTTAGCCATATTCTCGTAATTTACCCTTAATTTGGGATAAAGAGGAATTGAGGAATGTAAGGAAATTAGGCTTGGCATCAAAACTGTAATTTGACTTGTTTCTAATACTATTTTAAAATGATGCTGCACTAAAACCATTGTCTGTAAATGAGTGAGTGTGACATCACCCAGAGAAAATGGTATACCTGTGGGAACAGGTGTCTGATGCAAGTTGAAGGAGATCATTAGATTATAGATTATTATTAAGGCATCTGATTGGTCTTGAATTACTTATCAAAAACATGTTATGAGAACGGTAGCAGAGCATAAATGGTTATTCTGACAAATAGAAGTTCATAAGATATTTGCCGCTGGGTTATGGGCGGGACTGTTGGTGTGGAATAAGACCCCCTCTACTTCCTGTCATCCATCTGTTTACATTGTCTCCCTCTAGCTTACTTGCCCTCCCAACCCTGACTTAACACAAGTGGTGCAACAAAAAGGCCTACCAATATTGGAGTTATCCAGCCGTAAAATTATGATCCAGATTCCAGCTCAGACAAGGAAAACAAAGACATACATGAATCTAGTCGTCTACAAGTGGATCATCAGAATGGAGCAGAGCAGGGAGCTTGTGGCCCGCCTAATGTATTTTCTACATCACAAATGAGCTCTTTTTCAAATGGCTATTTTTCTGTCTGCTCCTGATTCACAACGTTTTGAATAAAGAAAAACTCAAAAAATCTGTTTTAAACCATCTCCATCATCAATAAAATGCCACAATAACACGATAGAACCACACACACACACAAAACACTGTTATTAGAGAAAGTCTTATAACTCCTTTCAGGGTTGCTGGAGCTTATCCCAGCCCCTGCAGGGCAGAGGTGGGGTTGACACCGATAGGTCACCCATCCATTACAGGGTCACATGCAAAATGCAAAAGAAAATGAGAAACCTTTGTTGCCCTCTGGTGGACAGCTGTGGATTTGCAGCTATCCTGTAAAAACTCCAGGATGGATTCATTTTCAGTTTGTTGCTTTTTTGCTTTTATATGGTTGTCGTAATAGAATTTGACAGTTTTGTTCCAAACTTGAAACTCTACTGTGTTTAACCTAAACTATGTGTTCTTACCTCAGATTGGGAAAATGCCCCCATCGTCCAACTCCCTCCCCACAGAGACCCTCATCTCCAATCCTTTTCCGTGGGACTTTTTCTCCACCAGCTTTCATCCCACAGAGCCGTACGGGGCAGATATTTTCTCCGTCGGAAACAGCAGCAGCGTCGCTGAGACGGCCTCTCCTCGTTGCACCTACAAGGAAGACTTCAAGCAGATTCTACTTCCTGCGGTGTACTCCATCGTCTTCCTGCTCGGCTTCCCACTCAATGCTGCTGTCATTCTGAAGATATGGAGGACTCGACCCAATCTGTCCAGGAGCAACATCTACATGCTCAACCTGGCTTTAGCAGACTTCTTGTATGTGATGTCACTTCCTTTACTCATCTACAACTACGCCAGCCACGACTACTGGCCCTTTGGGGAGTTCACCTGTAAACTAGTCAGGTTTCAGTTCTACAGGTAGGTTCATCCCTGAGTTTTTTCCTGGGTTTGGGGTGCAAGTCTGGATGTGCTGAGAGTTTGGGTGTCAAGTCCCTCCAGGCTTCTAAAGTGCTTAGAGAATCATCTTATCATCATATCAGTTCATCTACCTTCTCCTTCGATCTATTTGATGTGCTAAAAGCTTTTGTGTTGAATGCTACCCCCGGCATTTACCGGGCTAGCACAAGCAGGACATTGGTTTGCGCCCCCTTTGAGGCTGCATTTATCCTGTTTTTTCTTTTTATGTCTGTCTATTTGTCCATCTGTCCGTCCATCCCTCCTTAGATTTTTTAAAATCTAATTCATTTTTTGTTTTTATTGTTCTTTTGTTTGTTTTTCATTTTGTAGTGTTTTCTTGGTGTTTTCTACAGTTCATTTTGGATTCTTGCAGGCAGCCAAAGTTTGCCTGTATCCGGCCTTGATGGTCACCAGAGCTGTCCTGTTCTCCTCTTTCAGTAATCTCCACGGCAGCATCCTGTTCCTCACCTGCATCAGCATGCAGCGCTACATGGGCATCTGCCATCCTCTAGCTGTGTGGCACAAACAGGGAGGTCGCAAGAAGGTGTGGCTCATCTGCGGAGGGGTGTGGCTGCTGGTTATCACCCTTTGCGCGCCAACGTTTTATTTTGCTTCAACCGGAACCCAGCGAAACCGCACGGTGTGTTACGACCTAAGCACGCCGCAGCGCTCCGGCGACTACTACCCGTACGGCTTGGCTCTGACACTGCTAGGCTTCCTGCTGCCCCTCATAGGAGTGATGGTCTGCTACTGTCAGATGGCCCGCATCCTCTGCCGCCCGGTGTCCCACCAGGGCGTCCCCATGGCAACAGGGGAGAAACGGGACAGGGCTGTGAGGATGATCATTGTTGTGGCGTCTGTGTTCTGCGTGAGCTTCCTGCCCTTTCACCTCACCAAGACCGTCTATCAGGTGGTGCGCACGTTGCCCCACGCCTCCTGTGAGACCAGGAACCTGTTCTCCATCATTTATAAAAGCACCAGGCCGTTTGCCAGCATGAACAGCTTTCTGGACCCCATCCTGTTTTACTTCACTCAGCCGCGCTACCGCCGCAGCACCAGGAGGTTGCTGCTCAGGGTCACAGCAAGGGGGGACAAAGCCCCCCCAACAGGAAGCAGATCCTACAGCGCCGCTGTGTCAAAGTCCTGATGCTGCAAAGTGTGAAGTAGCTGCTTTTTAACAGGTGATGCTTCAGTCTGGAGCCAACAAACTGATGCTTAGTTCAGCTTAAAAAACATAGCACTTCTGCATCTCTTTATTGTAGATATGAGCTTTAAAATACAGAACAACTGAAGTCTTTTCTCTGTGAAAAACAACCTGCTGCAAATGTAATGTGGGGGCAGAAATGGCAGATGGAGGATCCTGCTATTGACTGGGCCTCTGAATTCAGAGCATCTTCTGACAAAAACACAGTGATGTTCATTATCGTTAAATCCTTTAAGATCCTATCAGTTTACTTTTCTGTAAACTGATGGAAAATAAAGAAAAATATTCTTTACTGTTTTTATATTTCAAATCCAAATCAGCAAAAATTAGAAAAATTGAAACATTAAATTAGAAAAAGTGTGAGGCCACAGCGCAGCCCTCATGTAAAATAATAAAAGTTTTTCCATTTTGTAACAAAGGCAGAATTTAGAAACACTGAAATGTTAATGTGCTGCAAACGTATCTTCTGTGTTATTGATTTTGTTTAAGCTAAATGCAGAGTGAGAGGACAAATACAGATGTTTTTTTAATGAAACATCTAAAATACTTAAGGATATTCGTGGTTTATCTTGATATGGAAAGAAAAACCTTTAAAGCACTCAGAAAAATTGATGATGAAAGTTGTAAAATGTTGAATATGATGGTAGTTTGTGTTTTTCTCTCTACCTGTTGTTGCACAATTCCACCACTGGGTGGAGCTCTCATCTCTGTGTTGAAGTGATGGACAAACATTGAGACCTTTTCTTCTGTGACATCTACATGTTGGAGTCATCAGGGTGGATTGTTTCCACGGAGCTGAAGGAAAGCGTTTGGTGAGGATGGGGAACCATCATTGATTTATTTCATCCTGATTCTGAGGCTGTCAGGAGAAATGGCCTAAAATTCAGCTATTTATAAAACTGAAGGATTGTTTTATAATGTCTGACCTATTAAGATCTGCAGAGTGCACTGTGAGTATTTAGCTGCATGGTAGATGCATCTGGAGGCCACATCTGTCTTCAGGTCAGACAGGTGAGGAGGGGGGCCTGATGGAGACCAAGTTTTTCCTGCAGCAGCTTCATCATATTTATTGTGTCTGTGAGTTCAGCCTCCTGACAGTCATGTGATGTTGGTGCATCTTAATTGCAGCAAATGTTTGGAAACTCTGAGCTTTTTGTACTTGAACGTTGTGTTGACCTGCTATGTGTCTAAGCATTGTAAAAGTGTGTTATCGTGAACTGTGTGTGTTGTGCTGCTGGCTTCAGCAAAAGCTAAAGTAGCGGTTTTGGGTCAAATGTTGTTTGTAACAAACTGTCATTTTATGAAAAAATAAATCCAGCCAGTATTATAAAGTTATTTTAGACTTTTATTTTTGCAAAAAAAAACTTTTGCAAATTGCAAAGTTGTCACTGTGAGGCCATTGATGCTTGTGTGAAGATGTTTTGTTCTTTAAGGCGATTCTTACTGAAAGAAAGCTAATAAAAGTATTACAGTGCAAACTGTTTGTGATCCTTGCAAAGATTTCAAACCCTGTTTTTAGACATTCAGGACACTTTAGCAGGTCTGAAGTTGATTTACATTCTCTTTGCTCTACACACCTTTCCAAGCTTTTCTTAAAATCAACACAGTCCAGATTTTCTTTTTAGGATCTAGACAAAGATAGGATCTTAGGAAACTGTTTTCAAAATGAGTCTAAATGCTTGTGCTACAAACTCTCAACAAGAGAAAAACCTAATTTAAGATTGAGAACATTTAACTTTAATGTTGTATTCAATTTTAAGGGGTTTTCATTTATATGACAATCAAGTTAGTTGGGCATTCAATGTATTTATTTTGAAAACAAAAATATAAGTGCTAGTTTTAGATTTTAACAGGATTCACTAAGATGGGCCAACTTGTACTAAGATGGTTTTCTCATTTTGTTCACATTTTGTTCTAAACTGAATCATTTCCACTATAAACTATAGTTTTTTGTCTCTGTAATAAAAGAAAAACTACTATTAGATTAATAAACACTCCAAAAATACAAACCATTTGCTTCACGTTAGCAAAAGAAATGTTCTTATTATTGGGCTGTATAATATTCCAACAATTATCTCTTTTGATTATTTTCCCCCTATTAAATGCTTGTATGGAACTTCTTGCTTCTAGATTTCTATATATATATATTTTTATAAGATCCAGACCTCTCTGGCTGCAACATGAAAAGAAAAACACTTAAAAAAGGCTTTTCTGTTGGTTTAGCGCCACAGCAGTTTCTAACTCTCCTTGCTTTGCCCCCCCTCGTTATTCCTGGGCAATGACTAAAGAGATATTTGGTTATGTGGTTCAGGACTCAATCAGGACCAAATAAAGTGGACTCGGTCTGGACTAAAATGGTTTTCCCAGTCTGAATACACCCTTATACTCGTTTGGGACATTTTATGAAGATCACTTAAAAGTTTGCTTTCCCCATATTTTACAAAAATGTGAAAATTCCCAAAATGTTCACTTTGCCACTACATGATTGCCAAGCCGTAGGCTCTCTGGGCATCCCATAACAGTTTTATAACTTCCTTTGGATATGCCTGGACAAATGTGTTTTGGTTTCATTGCTGGATTTTATTTTATTTTCAGCTCCATAGGTCCCTCATTCCAGGACTGCTGCAGGACAGAATGACTTGCTGCATTAACAGATAATTTTACTACTTTCTAGTTTTTTTCTTCTTAAAAGATTTGTTTTCTTTTGCTAATTTTACAGGAGATTATAGGATTTTATATTGTAAAGCTTTATAAAACACTGATTGTTGTATGAATGCATAAAATTGCATTTATTTTCTTTCTGTTCTTGTAGGAAACTGCAATATTTTGGAAGTCCCTCTTCATTTTTAACTAGAAGAAGAGGAGTCCCAGTCTGATGTTTTACGTTGAGGAGGAGGTGGTGTTACAGAGGATGAAATGGTTAATCTACTGCAGGTTCACTGCTGCTCCGTCTTCCACCTGTGACCTGACATTGCGGTGTTTAGCGGATAGAGGGCGCTGCGGAGCCCACCCTCTTTGAACCGATGGGCGCCACTGCTGTGCGCGACTTCAAGCTTTCATCTGAAATGTTACTACCTATTAAAGGATTTAAAAAAATTGTAAAAGAAAAAGTGATGTGAAAACAAAAGTTAAGCTTTTTATAAACTATTTTTTTTTTAAATTTTTAATGGGAAAAAGCTTACATTACGCAGAATCATTCTGCAGATCTTCCATCCAGAACGTGAAAAAAAGTATTTCCTCTTAATACCCGAGGGGGTTATGACAGCCCCCGTGCCCCTCACCCTGGTCCCGCCCACCCCCTGCCCCATCCAAAGCATTTACATGCAAAAAACACAACATAAGTCTCGGAAAATCCTGAAAGCAGGAGATCCACCGACGGTTTGTCCTGAGGATGGGCCCGGCGCGCGCGCCGACGGGCTGCACTGAAAGCTGAGGCGCTCCGGGAGCCGCGGAGGACAAAAAGCTCTCGTTTTTGTTTTTTTCTGGGGAGGAGGGCTTTTTTTCTTTTTCTGCACGGAGGAGGTTTCGGGATTCAGCTGCAAACATGTAAGTTGTGAGGAAAGAGGAAGTTCTGCGCTGCTTTCCGCGTGCGCCTCACCTGAGCTCGAGGCTCTGAACTCTCATCACGCTGTTAACTTCCAAACAAAAGGAAACAAACTAAAGTCAAAGTTGGTGCAGCTGGAGGCTCATTACGGGAGGGGGGGGGGGGGCATGGAGCTCGGCTCCAAAAGGTGCTGCTGTTCGTGGAGATGAAATGCGCGCGTGAACAAAGGGGGACATGAACAATGGCAGAAAGAGGGAGGAAGAACACGCTCGTGTACCGCAGCGTCTCCTTCAGAAAGTTGGGGTCGGTGGGGGCCGGCAGGAGCGAGGAGCAGCACAAATCAGAGGCAGCTGGGGCGGCCCTCCCCGCTGAGCGCTCGGACGCAGCAGGAGGGACGCGGACTGCGTCAAGAAAAGTTTCCAAACTCACAAGCAGCGCCGGCCTCCCCACCGCAGAGCAGAAAAGAGCCCCCTCCGCCCTCCCCACCTCCATTTCTCCATCCTTCCGCCAGCTCACGGAGAGGTTCAGCAGCGCGAGGACGCCGGGAGCAGCGCTCGGCGGGCGGAGTCGAAGCTCCAGGAGGAAAAGTTTTGCCGAGGAGGAGAACAATCTGCAGGACAGCGACTCCACCACCGCCGCAGAGTCTTCTTCGGAAGCCAAAGCAAAGCTCCTCTCCAGCACCGACTCTCTGTCCGGTTCGGACTCGGAGAGGAAAACCGAGAGAGGAGTTCTGACGCGTCTCCCAGCCGAAAGCAGAAGCTCTCCAGGGAAAAGGGACTATTCTCAGGTCAACGTGCGCTGCTCTGAGCCCAGGAAGGCTGCAAGCGAGGAAGAGGAGGATGGTGGCAGCAGAGGAGTTTCTCCACCCTGCAAAACCCACAGAAGGTATCTGTCTGCCCACCACAAAGACTTCAGCCCCCCACACCCAGAAACATGGCCCAGCGTCACCAGAATAAGACAACTTTTCGATGAGAAGGAAAGCAGATGTTTGCAGAACCTGAAAGCGGCCGACAGAGGACTCCTGCTGGAGCTCAGCTGTCCTCCTCCTCAGACACGGAGCAGAGAAAGCCTCCCTGCAAAAGAAACCTTCTGCCGTGACCGCATCTCCAAAGGTCATGTCTCAAAGAAACCAGAAGCAGACGTAGGGCCCAAAGGAGATCCTTGTCAAAACTGTTGTGGTCACTACTGTGGGATTAAGAGGACTGGTAGTCCGGAGGTGGAGCACAAGACCCCCAAATGGACGGGATCGACATCTGACCCCGGCCCTGACCTTCAACCCGGTGCTGCTTCATCTTTCAGCCGCTCAGAAACCTCCTCCTGCTCCTCCTCTATCCAGCAGCCTACACAGAGGGGGAGAAGGGATAGACAGGGGGTCGGGCTGCCCAGGGATAGTTTACATTCTTCACATAGCTCCTCCAGAGAACCAGCCCCCACCTTCTCCTCCTCTGCCCCAGATAAAGCTATTACCTCCTCCTCTTCAGTTGCTCCTTCATCTGAGCTGGAAACCCCACAAACTCCTAAGTCTCTTCTTTGGAGGTTTAGCTCTGGAGACGAAGAGGAGGTTCAAAACAGGAGGCGAAGAGGAGGTGGTTGGGGTGTCCCCCCCAGCTCCTCTGCTGCTGCAGGAAGGGAAGGAGGTGCCACAGAGCGAGGGGCCAGCTTTTTGTCCCGCAGTAAAAATGACTGTTGGGCGACGAAGGGCTTTGGCAGGTCCTCAGGCAGCGAGGAGGACAGCCCCTCCACTCTAGGCTCCCACTGCCAGGAGGCGGCACGTCGCCGCTCACTGAGAAAAAAGAAAAAAGTCGCCGGGTCGGCTCCAGCCGCAGGCCGGGATGATTACAATCATGACGATGCAGAGTTAGAAGACAGCGACAGTGACTTGGCTGTGACCATGGACCCTCTTGAGAGGCAGCAGCAAAACACCGGCGGGATGGTGCAGAGGAGCCACTCTGCGCGAGAAGCCAGCGTTCGCAGCAACAGAGCCAGGGTTCAGCACTGGGAGCGCATCTCCTCACCTGTGACGTCCAGCACACTCCCAGGTGTGTCGCGTGTGGCAAAGGTCAGCATCCCCCCCTTCGCCTCTGGGGATTCACGCTGCAGCAGCAGATACTCCAGTTCTGAGACGCTGAAAGTTGAAGACCCAACCCTCTCTGCCAGCCACGCCTCCAAGGGTTTCCTCTGCTCTGGTGGGACCCAGAGCAGTCCGAGTAGAGCGGCATCTTCATCCATGCTGAGTAAAACCTACCACGGGAATTTCACCATGTATCGCTCCCCAAGCTTTGGCCACGGGGACAACTTTTCCCGCTCTCCTGTGCGCCCCAAGCTTGTGCCAACGGTGTTACCCTCACCTTCTCCAATCGATAGCGTCACATCAGGGGTCAGACGTGGTGAAAAGGTGATGTTAAGGAAAACGGGAGGTGGCATCCTAAATGAGAAGAACAAAATCCAAATTTCCACGTCTAACCCTGACATTTCCTCAGAAACAATCACCCTCCTAAACTTCCTGAAGTCGGATTTGTCAGGCCTCAGGGTGCACAGGACGAGTGTAGGAGACCGAGCTGCGGGTGTGGAGAGTTCGTCGGCGTACAAGAAGGACTCTGGGCCTCCACACAAGGCCGTTATGTCTTCCAGCCATCGGCCTTCGCTGAAGGACCTGACAGCCACACTACGGCGCGCTAAATCTTTTACCTACTCGGACAAACCCTCCATCGGGGCGAGGTGTTATTTGAAAGGTGGCGCCACAAGAAGAAGCTCCTCTGAAGAACAGCTGGACTTGGATGGAGAGGCAGGTGAGGTGATGTCAGAAAGGGAAGTGGAAAGTGATGGTGGAGACATTAGAGTTGGGCAAAGAATCAAGTCATATGGACACGATGAGGATGATGATGAAGAAGTGATGCAAACCCCAATGCAGAGGAGGTGTGCCCAGGAAGCCCGGCAGGTCATTCAGGACATCTGCCAGATGTGTACCAGGAGTGATGAAGAGGATGATGCGTTTCTAAAAAGAGCCAGTGGTTCTGTGAGGGAAACCTGCTCCCAGTTTAATGGCACCGGTCTGGAGACTGAGAAGGTGGAGAGCATCAAAGATGAAAGAAGAGCTGAAGGAGCTGAGTTTGAGGAGGCAGCAGGCAAAGATAAACATGAGCAGGAGACGGGGGAGAGGAGTGGACAGAGAGTGCAGCTGGAGAAGCTGCTCAGCACGGGCTCAGAGGGCTGGGAGAAGCCAGAGGGACGGCACAGAGCACTACAAGGAGATCTTCTCAAGGGGGACTCGGAGGAAAACATGCTGTATGAAGGTTCAGTGGATGAACGTTCAGGCCATGAGTCCAGTTTGACCGACGAGGGGATTGTGACCGAGCCGGAGATGGGTCCCAGTGACCTCTTGGAGAGGTCGCTCCCAGCAGGACTAAATTTGGGGTCACGAATGGCAAGAGAGGAGCTGAGGCAGCCTGTGGATGCGTGGAAGCATTTGGGTCTCTGTGACTCTGAAGAAAAGAGGATGGAGAGCAGCTCGGGTGGTCCAAACCGCCTGAGTGAGGTCAGGATTTCTTGTCTTCCTGATCTCACGGCGAGTCTGAGCGCCGATGCTAGTGAGGGGGTCCACGTTAACCCTGCTGCGTCACAGGGATCAGGAGGAGGCGGCTTTGAAGCTCCTGCAACCCCAGGTGCTGTCCGACGGAGGCGCAAGTTCTCTCCTTCAAACGGCAACAACACAGGCTCTGATTCCAATTGCGGCAGTCATGCAGAGTCAGCAGCAGCTGTAGGAAACGGGGAGTCAACTGTCTACCGTTCCCTCAGCGATCCCATGCCTCAGCGGCGCTGCTCTGCTGCAGGAGACGGAAACAAAAACTATTCTTCTGTGGACAGCAACTTTCTAGGGTCGCTGTCTGTGAAGGGAGCAGGTGGAGGCCCTTCGGAGGCCTCTGATGCAGCCGCAGTGACCGAATACAAGGGAAGTGTCGCCAGTGACCTGTCAGTTTGCAGCGACGGCGGTCTCCAGGACGACAGTGTCCGCGATTACAGTGGTGTGATCAAGAACATTGTTTCTGAGCCTGGCGCGATGGACAATCTGGTGGTTGACGATCACAGCAATGGCAAAGCCCCCAAAAAAAAGTCTTTCAGTGACCCCAGTCGTCGTAGTGACGCCCTTTTACTTTCCCAGAATGACCCCCAGCTCAGGGGTCAGGCGGGCGGCGCTCAGCCAATAAGCGAGCTGGAGCAGTCTGGTCAGATTCCGCCCTCCAGCAGTGAGCCAATCCTGAGCGAGCAAAGAGGGGATCTGTGGGAACCAAAAGTCCAGCCTGCACGGGTCAAGGTCACCCGGTCCCAGTCAGAGAGCTGCCCCAAGTCTAACAATGACGACGAAGAGGATGGTGACATGATAGACCAAGACGGAGAAGAAGAGGTGCAGAAATTTAACTTCAACCTCAAGCTTGCTGAAGTCTTGTCTCCTAGATTGATCCGCAGGCCCACCAGAAAACGTCCAAACAGGCTGTTTGTGCCCCAAGAGGACCCGTTTGAGCCCCTGGAGCTGGGTCCAGACGGCCAACAGGTCAGTCCCAACGAGCTCGCCTCTTCTCCACCACTGACGACCAACTCCAAGACAGCGCTGAAGCATGTCCGGCACACTAGTGAACCTGCAACTTTCATCCCCATATCCCCTGCTCCTCATCTGCAGCCTCTCAAGGAAGCAGAGAGCATCACTGTTGGACCTCCTGCAGACCCTGAGGTGACATCCAAACCTGCAGGTGAAGAAGCTCCCTCATTGGAAGATGTGACACAAAAATATATCCTTGAACTGAACGCCTCTGAAAGAGACACAGGGGCAAAGGAGGTCTCTCAAGGTTCAGCATCAAGTTTGGAGGCGCCTGGAGAAACCGGCATCGGTGGACTGGTAGAAGCTGCACCCCAGAAGAAGGACAACGCTTCAGTTTCTGCACCACAGAGGACCAAACCCCGAGTGGTGAGTCCGATTCACTTTCTCTTGTCCTCTGTTTGCTGCTGCTGCCTTGTGTTACGCCGCATGACATCTTTCCAAATTCAATGGTCGGCTGTTGTCCAGATGAAACCGCATGACCGCTGTCTACACAGACAGTCCCACTCCAATCATCTTTTGATTTGTTTCAAAGCGTTTCCAGTGGTCTTTTAATTATTATTATGCTGTGTTTAGACAAAATAAAAAAAATGTGTTGTTTTTTAGGACATAATTTCTGCAGAGTGGCAGTAGCTCATTAGAAATTCACCTCTGCGTTTTTGGTGTGACCACTGGCATGGAGCATCCCCGCCCCCATTTCCCTCCCCGTTGCTGAGCAGGTAGCTTGTGGCCCAACCAGTCACAAATGAGCTCTTTTTTTTATCTGCTCCTGATTCACCACTATAAAGAAATACTCAGAAATGCTATTTTAAGCTAAATTTTCTTTATTTATGTCCATCATCAGAAAAGAAATCCACAAGAACATGTTAAAGATATGATTTTCATCAGAGGGGAACTTTAGAATGAAAACAGCATCTTGTGTCGTCAGCACTGCTCTGATTCTGGATCAGCTAGTTTATCCAGAGCTTCACCAGAGCAGCCATTAAAGACTGAGCCATGTTAAATAAACATCTGTGGATGTTAATAATTTGATCAAACAAAAGTCACACAATTGGCACACAAAGGAAAAGTCCAAAGCTCTGTGCCTGCCTTCATTTATCTACCTCGCCTTGTCTGGGCCAAAGTCATCCAGAGAGGATGCACTGAGCATCCAGACACAGACGCTTACCTGTAAACTTCTAGAGTAACCACCGTTGGTTATTGGTCAGGTTAAAAAATACTTATTTTAGCTCCTGGAGATGTGTGACCTACAGAAAAATCTCATCCTCTCTGTTGTGGACAAACAGGCTTTGATCTCACTGCTTTTGCTGTTTGTGCACACGGCTCTCTAAAAGCCAACTTTTGGCGTTCTGTCAAGCTGCCTGATTGTTTTGCTAAAGTATAATTTTCATCCATTATCCCAGAATTCATTAAATGCTGTCCCTGGTTGCCATGGTGACAGAAGCAGGAGCTGGCAAGCAAGTCTAACAAAGCAGGAAATGGGTTTAGAGAAATGGGAAGTTGTTGTGGTCTCTGACGGGCTTGATGACTTCCAGCGCTACATGTGCGTGCGCACATCGTTGTGTTGACTTGTCTGAGTTTGTGTGGAGCGTGTCAATGCCACAGACTGATGGACCTCTGGAATGTAACAACGTTGTTTGGATGGGAGAAAAAGATGTATTTTAAAATTTTTTTTTTTTTTTTTGCTTTATCTTAATATAAGCTCACGTCACACTTTCAGTTCTTCAGGTTTGGAGTCTTTTCTGACCTGCAAGATGATTGGCTCACACCGCTGCATCTCTACATTGGTCATTTTTCTTGCACATTCCTCCTCATGTTATCTTTTGCTTCCCTCTCCTCGCTGTGGAACATTGCGGAGCAGTGAGGTCATGATGCTTTTCTTGGTGTCGGGCTGAGCCAAACGTTAGAAGGATGGAGGAGGAGAAAGAAACCAAAACAGGGGATGGAGCTGGAAGAAAACTCACTGGTGGTTGAAAACGATTCTTCTCGTAAAGTTTGGTTCTACTTAAAATAAAATAACACGTCTATATTATAAATCATTTGATAAGTTTTCATTCTGTACATCATCCATCACTCTGTTGTGAGATGTGGTTTGTTCACATCTACAGCTCTGCCATTGCTTTTCTGCCTCCTTATGATGGATTGTTTGCTCTTTAACTGCTTATGCGCCCCCCCTTTACCCCCCACCATGGTTGGGCCCTTTTCACTTCAGCAGGCAGTGGGAATGTGGCCCGTCTTCCCCTCTCCCGTCGTTGCATAACAGCCCTCAACCTCCCAGAAAGCCGACCATTGATGGTTTGCATCTGTCATGCATCGCTGGCTTCATGCTAACATGCCACTGTTTTTTGTTTGTTTTTCATGTTTCCCATCATTCTCTTATAATTTTGAATACTTCTAATTCAAACACTTGCAGTGTCTAAAATGTGCAAAAATGAACTTTTCTCTTTGGTTCAAGCATGGCTGTTTGTTGAGTTTTGTCTTTCAGAGATAAAGGAGGTAAATAGCTTGGAGGAAGAGCAGTTAAGTGCAGAGTCTGTGGTTTTGGCTCCCCACTTGAAGGATTAGCTCTTAAAACAATGTTTACAGATCCAGATTATGGGGTTGACTTGGTTTGATCAGGTAACTTAACACTTAGCTTGGTTATTTTCCTTCAGAACTTTGTTGCAATATCTCCATTCTTCCTAAATGTAGAAAGAACCAAAGCATTTCGATTCATTACATTTACAGTGATATCAGAGTCGACGCGGTTGGAGCTCAACAATGGAAGACCTGCAGCAACAGATGGAAGCACAGCAGATACAGAGCCAGCTCTCTGTTTTCAGTTTCTATCCACTTCACAACTTTTCAAACTTTTACTCCGCTTCTGATAAACAACCACACTTATACAGCATTGTGAGCTCAACAGTGGTTTCAGCTCCTTGTAGTTTTTAGGTTTATTGCCTTAGTCCCAACTGCCCTTACAGGTTGATATGGGCTGTCTGCGGGTGAAAAAGGGTCAAACCTGTAAAGGGGCACTCGGGTGGCTGGTTCAGTGCAAATGAATGACTCTTTCCTAATAAGACGTGATTTGTTTTTTTTGTTTTTTTAGTAGAATATTGTCATGTGGGCCGGTTTTCTCTTCCTTCCTGCAAACCTTGAAGCAGAAATCAAGTTTCTTTAGTTGGTATCAAGCCTTCAGCCTGTGACTCTCTAGTAAGAGAACAATCACATCAGCATGTGGGAAACATTAGAATGTTTATGATGATGATAAAACCCTCCCACCACAGTCCTATAAATTACCGTTATCAGGGTCTTCTGTGTCCAAGTTGTGGGACTTTTACCAAGCAAAAAGGAAAGAGGCCAACCAAAGAGCAACTTTCCCTCTTAGACAGACTTAAAAGTTGAGTCAAAGGGCACATTGCATGCAACAAGAGGATTTTTTGTAGGTCAACAGTGCTGTTTTTTCTTTGACCTGCAAAGGTCAGCGGAGGTTTACTGAGGTCCACAGAGCCAGGGAGGCTCAGAGGAGAGAATCTAGACTCGGCTTTGCAAAGGCTGCAGATGATGGGGAATAGGTGGGATGAATCGGAAGATAAAAGACCTCCTAGCAACCCTCTGAGCTGTCTATACGACACACAGGGAACCTCTGAACCCCGTTCTTCAAAAGGGAATTGTAGAGAACCGCAGTGTGGATGTGTTTTCTCTTTTACTGTTAAAAGTATGTATGAAGAAGCGGATCAACCCTCTTTTAGGGTGTCTTTGTAGATTGTTCATTTTCTGGTGTCAATTTTTTCCTGCCTGTGTACGTCTTATGAGGAGGGACTGAAGGCAAATGGAGCATTGTGGGAAATCACACCTGAACAGAAAACATTTCTATTTAAAGTGGTAGCTGAACTTATAAGTCAATGAGTTTGGCTCCTGGAGGAGGGGTTTGTCCTGCTAACCCCATGTTGAGTAGTTCTTCTAACTCTCTTTGCTCGTCCCAACATTAAACAATCATGCCCATGTCCTCTTCTTCCTCACTGAGTTCTTGTAAAATGCATGTTTTGTGTCATTAATGATGTTAGGTTTTTGTATTTACACAATTAAGCTTGAGGGTGAGATCCACGGTGACGACGACCGTCCTTTGGGTATGTCCCCTTAAAAATAAAACAAATTACATAAAGTTTTACTTTGAAAGTACAATGGAAGTTTTTATTTTGAAAACCCAACCCCTTTTCCCAATTCTCCGGCTTTTTGCTGCAACATTGAGAGAAAATGACTTGAAATGGATCTCTTGCGTAAAGCTCGTGTTGTGGTGTGAAGAGACTGATTTCAGATGTGGACATGACGGAGCTGATGGAAACATTCCAACTAGGCCTGCACAATATACCGCAAATTTATCGTTATCGCAATATCCAGCTCTGCAATAGGCATATTGCAAAAGACTGCGAATATCGCAATAAATCGTAAACCCAAAATGTGTTAAAACAATCTTATGGCAGCTTGACGCTTTTAACAAATCAAATAAATCCCTTTATGCTTTGACCAATCAGATGGACGCCTTCCCATTGTTTACCAATCAGATGGAGGCCTATTATGTTAGATGTTTGTCACCTATGTCAATAAGTGTCATTGGAGTATAATTTCAAACTGTTTCTAATGAAATGGGAAGGAGGTTTTTGGCATTTTTCTATTTTTTTATATACCGCAAATTATATCGTTATCGCAATATTAATCTCTAATATCGCATATCGCAAGTTTTCCTCATATCGTGCAGCCCTAATTCCAACTGAGTAATGAACATTCTATTTTTTTGTGTCAACACACTGTCAACACACACAATGTAGACGCATCGCAAACGGACCAGTGGAAATCCGCCTTTATATGGAAAACATAATGTATCGCGAAGCTATTAATGCAATAAAAAATAGGAAATTTAAAATCCACATTTGATATTTGATAACTATTTGGTATCTGGCCAAGCGTTTTAATTTTTATTCGGTTTAATTTTTATTCGGCTTTGGACACAAATTTTAATGTTGATGCTTCCTTACTGTGGACAAACGTCTTCTTCTAAAAAAAAAATAAAACCTTTAGAAAGTCAACAGTTGTGAATTGTGTCTCTAAAGAAATCCCAAGATGAGGAGGTTCCATCTGTTTTCTCACAGAGAAGAGAAAAAAAAGACTGTGGGAAACGTCCCTGTCCTTGGTGACGATGGGGCTTTGAAATCATGCAGCTTGTCCTTTTTTAAGTTTAGGTCCTTGATTTTTCATTTGTTTGTTTATTTTTTTTTAGATTTACTGTTAGTCATAAGAGAAACATTGATGTATTTCAGGACAGTAAACAGGAGGTCTCTCCGGGTTCTTGCTATGATCCTCTTTTCCTTTTTCCCCGTCTCTCCTCTCTTCGGTTGGTGTGGATCCACCCAGTGTAATTACAGAGCAGTTTGCTTATGCAAGAAAAGCCTCCCCTGAAACAGCACTTTTGAAAAGCCGTTTCAGCTCTTTCTGTTGTGCACCCGAGCAGATTTTGAGAGCGACTCTGTGTGGGTCTGATATAAATAATTACAGTTTATTCTGACAGTTCTTTGAAAGTGAGTTGACCTTGTTACACATATACGCTGTGGTAGATCGTTGGTGTTCCTCCGACATTTCAATTGGTTTCTACCTCTTGCATTTGTGTTCAAAATATGGAGAGAATCCAATGATTTATCTCTTTCACAGGTTTCTTTCTGATGTTTTCCCTCCCATCAAGGTCGATGCTGCACCAAGGCCTCCCATCTGTTCATCCAAACAAATGCACGCCATCCAAACTGTTTTCTGTTCATGCTACAAAAACACTCCTGGACTTATTGATTAATTTTACGTCTATTCACTGAACAGATGTACCACTTTGTGAATGAAAGAAACCCCACAATGATTATTGAAATAACCAAAACTAGAAAAGGAAATAAAAAAATAAAACTGAGAATAACAATCAGAAATTGCTTTTTGTTTAACAGAATCCTCTTGAAAACCAGACCTGTACAAAAATAACTTTACATTTTGTAGCACAGCCTTTTGAAATGATCCCATTCTGGGACTGTTGGGGTATTCCTGTCTCAGCACGTCGCTGGTCCTTTAGATCAGGACTCATTGAAGACCATTACTCTTTAAAGAGTAATGGCCGCTTAGGTAAAGGTCAAAAGTTCTTACCCCAGTGGTAGATTTTCTTTAAATAAGTTTAAAAAAAAAAATCTGCCAATAGGGTTTAAAATGTGGTCTTACCAAAATTCTAGTCACTACGACATGTTTTCTCAAATTTGATTATATTGCTATTGAAATACTTTCTCGATAAGATTCTTTTCTTACAAGACAGAAAAAATGACTTTTTTTCTTGAAACAAGACCTTTTTTACTTTCTTAAGATTCAGTTCTAAGGAGTAGTTTGATGGTTTGCTTTGTAGCCACTCATAGGGATTGTGGCTGTTGGTCTTTCGGGTACATTCCTTGTTGAAGACCCCTGACTTACAACTGAAACCAAACGCGGACTCTGATCATCAGAGTCCCCTATAGAAACATTTTTTATTAGTTTGTGTATGCAATAATCTGATATATACAGTACATCAGAGCCGCCCAATCGTGGTCCACATGATCTACCACACTGCCTGTTCTCCAGCTATTCCTCCACTTCTACCTGCGGATTACCTGGATGAGGTATTTTCTGTCAATCAGAATGAGGAGACACTTGAGTCAGCTAGTCGCCAGAAAGCAGCAGGGATGCTACAATTCTTGGTTTAAAACTGAACCATATGTTACACCAATGAACAAATAGTAGGGGAAGTGAATTGCTGTATCCCTACAGCATTCCAGTATGTTTATGCCAAAATGTATTGCATTTAAGGATTAATCATGTTTTGTTCTAATACATCATATCAGGCTTAGTATAAGCCAACTGAAAGGTTTTACTTTATTCTTATTAACAAATTAAACAAAGATTTTTCTGAATTTTTGTTTTGTAACTTGACCCAGTGATCAAGTTTTGAACTGGACTGTGTAGAAAGTGTACAATTTTTGTCCCTAAAAGCAGTGCAGAAACAACTGGACTAGGGTTGTGCCGATGGACGATATCATCGTCCATCGTGATGGGTGACTGACATCCCGATGGAGAGACCACCATCGTGATGCCACGCCCCCGCCACGTTGCGCGTCGACACCATAAGCCGCTGTTACATGTACAAAATATCTTGATGGGATCAATGGTCGGATTAGAATCCAACCGTGTACATGGGCCCAGAAAAATGTTTTCAGAATATAAAAACGTTCACTAAGGTCACACTTTCCGTCGGAATAAATCATTCGCACATGCGCAGTAGGGTTTGAAAACCGGAAGGATATAAATTCCGCCGAGCGGCTTTTTTTTCAAACTTTATTGAATGTAACACTTCAATACAAAACAATGTTAAACAGCGCCGAGCGGCTATATACATTGACATGTCAGCTCGGTAAAATACGAGATGATCTTCTAAACGTGCTTTTAATAATGTTACGGTTATTATGAAACACCTGTTCGCTCATCATTTGAATTTTAATCCGTGTGGTCAGTGCTTTTTCTTAACGAAGCCAGGATTAGCAGTATGCTAACACGGGCTAACAACATTAGCTTTGGGTGGTGCTGCTTGCTGGCTGCACGTAAACATGTAAGAATAACATCAGCCTTTATTTAGCCGGGACACGACTGGAAACACAAATCCGCGTGATTGTTTGAATGTTTTCTAAGTTTTCTGCTTTGAAGCTCAAACCGCTGTGTGTGCTGACGATCCGAGCTGTGCTGTGACACACACTTTTAGACCCGGTTCTGAGTTCGGTAGCTTGTACCCCTAGAGCTGTGGGACGGATCGCAGTCTTAAATCTCCCACACATAGCGCTCATGTAACAAAGCACCCCCCCCCCCTTCCCCTCAAACACAAACCTGTAAGTCCGCGCTCCGCCGGTCCACTTCACTAGTGAAGTGCGGGAGCGGACTACTTCTTTTCTATTTTGTTTGTTACTTTTTTTGTTAAAGTCACTTCCCTCAGTTTATACTGGATCATCGCGGATTAGTCATTAGTTGGGAAATAAAATGAAAAAAGCAAAAAAACGAATAGCAGTTATAAAAGAACGAAAAATGTAAAAATGCCCCCCAACCCCCCCTCCCCCCCGACGATGTCATCGTCCATCCCGATGGTTGACAGCAAACATCGTCAACGGCCAATTTAAGGGACATCGCCCAACCCTAAACTGGACCAGGATTTGGCAGCCCTGACCCACAATGTCTGATTGTCATTTGCTGATTTGTAGTAAAAGCTTTTTATTTTCAGTTTTAAGTTGTTTTGGTCTTGTTTTTTTCTTTACTAACAATTTTTTTTAACCTGCAGCTAAAGTTTGCATCAAAGTAGAAACGCACCAAAGATAAATTCCAAATTTTTCTTTAAACGTAGAAAATCCTCTTAAGATCAAGCTGTTTGTGTAAATGCAGAAGAATACACCATAAAACACCAGCCAAGAGTTGTTAGAAAAAAAAGTGCCGCTGGATCGACGGGGTTGATTTTGCAGTAAAAGTCAAGTTACACCTCCCGTGTTATTGACTCTGCAAACGTATGAGGCGTTATTGACTGTTGATTACAGATAACAGCTGTCTGTATCTTCACAAACATGCACTCAACTCGGCGTTGGGACATTTCTCTGTGGTAGTTTGTGGTTGTAGACCTGCTGCCTGCCTCACTTTCACACAATGGAACATCTGTGCCACTTCTCCACGAATATTGGATAGCATTGTTCATAGTGTGGTCAGATACGGGGCTGCATAAATGCCCCGTACTGCGAGTCCAGGCCTTGGTTCAGAGCGTGGGCTGATTTGGCCTTTCAGCATTCTTCTTTGTCCACCACAGGAACATGGCAGTAGAAGCAGTCTTCCTCCTCTCTCTGACTCTGTCCTCATCATCAGTTCGCCCGTCTTATGGCATCAGTCCGTCGGTTTGGATCATGCTCCAGCTGCCGGTTTAGAAACGCTGTTGAACACAGGAATGTAAGATGCTGGAAAAGTCACAGCGCTGCACTCGAGTGGCTGCTGGGATCTCGGTTAAAAGCTCAGGGCGAGGATGAAGATGACTGGAAGACAAAGACAGAAGCAGTTAAGGCCCAGGAGGCCTCACAGGCGAGTGGAGCTCTTCTTTGTCATTTAAGGACGTTTTGCTCAAAACTACGGTGGCTGAGTCTTTGTTTTGCTGTTCGGATTTTGGCTGGATGTACCATTGTAGTAAAGTGAAATCTTTGTTAGTCTTTTGAGCAACAAATATTTTCTGGTGGTGACGTCCCTGCATCATTGCGGGTTCATCTTTGCCCGGCTTGTGATGTTAGAACATCATCTGCTGCATTTGGAAATCATTGCTGGTGTCTTGTTCACAGTTTCCTGTGTTCAGACAAAGAGGCATCCATGACTAAAGGACTCTGGCTTTGGACACTGTTTTGTAAAAGCCTTAGTCCTTATGGGTGGATACAGGCTGTCTTGAGGCAAAAATGGTCAAATCTGTACTGAGGCCTGCAGGAAAAATAATAGTTGTCGACCACTCGGTGAGCCCATAGAGCAAAAATGTTCATGTACACTTTTTTCCCACGGGCATGCTGCGGGTGACCGGTCATAGTTGACATTTATCCAACATGTAGGGGTGAGCAAGGGTGACGTAGGTGAGATCCATGCGTGACGTACAAATATTTCAAAAGCCTGTTAGTGCTGGTCACGTGAAAAGTGTGCGCTCTTTGCGTGCAGTGTGCATGTTAGAAATAAGGAAATTAGTCTATTGGAGTGTAGTTTGTGTGGACATTCTAAGGGCACTTGAATATCACGTGAACACCCCGTGCGTGGAGTAAGGAACAATACTCGCACCCCAACCAACAGCAAGTGTGGTGGAAGTAAAGCTGTGATGGTGTGGGATTTTTGATCACCGCGGTGATGAAGCAGCAGGAGTCCTGGTTAACCCCCCTGCCACCGCCGAACACAAAATCCCCCAGCGGCCCGCATCGCAAATGAATACAATTCATAGCTACAACGCGTTATTTTTTATTAAAAAATAACAGTAACAACTAACTACTATCTAAGTAATAAACCAACTATATAGGTGTTGTAGAATGTGTATGTGTCTCAGCGCGCTGCTTGTGTAAGTGAGAGCGCACGTACAAGTGTTGGGGGGTGCGCGTTCATGTTTGGTGTTACGGAGTGAAGGTGAACAGTAAAAAAGGTTTTCCTCAGAAGAACGGTGATTGATTCTTTATTAAACCGCTCTGGAGTAGAGCTGTGGTTCGGGATTTTGTTCACAGCGGTGATGAAGCTGCAAGAGTTGCGGTGTCTGACTCTTGCTTACATCTTCCATTCCTATCCATTTCTGATTTGGTTTCTCAGTTCTCCTCGTTGTCATCGTCGTCGCCGTCGTCGATCTATAAAGCACCATCCACCACCAGCCAAGTAGGCTCAAAGTGCTGGATGGAGAGCAAAATCAACAACAAATAAAGCATAAAACCAAATTTAGCATTGTAGAGACATTCATAGAACAAAAAGCATGAAAGGAATGAAAAAGGGAATAAAACCAGGGCTAGGCTGATGCTAAAACACTAAAATGGAGGACTGTGAGCATTTAAATGAATGTTAGCAGGTTTTTGGTCTTTTCTCCATGACCTGTCACAAAATGGGATATGATTCTTTGGTTTGTAAGAGTAAATAGAAAGTCGTGTGAGCTTCAGTGCCTTAAACAGCTGAGGATCCTTCACATTTGCTGTGTTACTTTAAAATTGACCTCTGCTGTTGCTGTGTGCATCAATGGATCGTGGTGTTGCTATTTTCTGTCCACTGAGGGAGGCAGACGGAGAACCTGATATTTTTCAGACATTTACTTCCTTGTTAGGAGTTCAGAGGCAAGACCAACATTTTCACAGGCTGGCTCTTGTTTCTACTGCTGTCAGTTTGTTTGTGGACTACCATATTAAAGCCATGAGATCAACAAATTCTCTGTCCAATCCATTTTTTTTCTCTCCAGAACAATCCCACTGTGCTCCTGCTTTCTGCATGAAACTTCCTCCCTCTTGATAGTAGCTCCTGAAGAGCCGCTCTAAGAAAAATAGTGCGTTTGGTGTTTTTAACATGTTCTTGTAGCATTTTTCTCATGGTGGAGGACACATTTAAAGAAAATAAAGATTAAAGCTGTATTTGAGTATGTCTTTGTTCAAATCTTGACAGATCAGAAGCAGATTTGAAAAAGAGCTTATTTGTAACGCAGCAACTGAAATGGGCTGGCCAAGGTCTCACTGCTCTGCTCCATTTTCATGCATTCACATGCAAACAAATAGATTCATGTACATCTGAGCTTACATCCGGCTCAAAGTGTACAGCTGGATAGCTCCACTATTGCTCACTGTTTCTGTTTCTCCGTTTAATGTTTGCTTGTGGTTGTGAGGGGCTGTAAGCCAGCAGAAGAGAGTATAAATAAAGGGATCATGGGATGTCCGCGGAGGGGGTACTTACGTGCCAACAGTCACAATTTCCATTGAATTTCTGCTGCACAAAATGTCCTAGAAAACAACACAGGTTTTTAAAAATTTGCCTAAAAACAACATCATCGTGATTAAAAGATCACTGGAAATACTTTACAGCAGATAAAAAATATAGGTGGAGTGGGGCTTTAAAGCTGCGGTTAACCACAGTTTAAAAACTTGGAACAATGAAGAAATGTCATGAAAATCCACTGAGTCATAGTTATTTGTGTGTTCTCATTTTCGTTCGTCCTGATCTAATGAGTCCTCCCTGTCTGTCACTCTCATCCATCAAATTTGGAATTGATCCAGAAATAACAGCAGTCACTGTCATGGCGATGATGATAGTTAATGATAATGACCGCCATTTATCCTGCTGGAAGGACGGGTGTGTGTTCCTGCCCGGAGATATGTTTGAAGGACTCACACAAAGCTCCATCACCCAGCGGCTGCAGAGGCTCAATGGCTGCTTTCTCCTCAAACAATGCCGTCCTTCTTCGCTCCTCAATGGCCTTCTTATTTCCCAGAGAGACTCAATGTTTCAAATATTTTATTCAACAATTTGCATTTTGGTATTGACATTCAGAAATGTTTTTGTGAGGGGAAGAGACATTATCCGAGGTTTGCTCCTGATTTTACTAAAATTTTACTTGGTGCGGATAAATGCTGCTCAGAGTTGAAATTCAGGTCATTGGCTCCTCCACATCACAATCAGCCAAAGGTATTGTGTTTTTAAGAAAGAAAATGTCTGGAAGCAAAGAGCGGAAAAGTGTGTGGACGCTTTATGACAGTATATGACAACGACAAATCTTGACTTGTGAAAATAGGCAGATTTTTTCTGAAGAGTGGTTTTGGAGCATGCTCAGTAAGACTTACTTACTGCTTAGCAATGAACAGTAAGCAAAAATAGGAACAAACATACTTCTCAAAACAAGCAGAAAAAATAGACAAGATTTTTTTATTTGTTGTAGGTGGAAAAAAAATCTAATGGAACTAGTAGAATTAGTCTTGGTAAGATTTCTTGTGATGTCCTGCTCTTTTAGTATTAAATGAAGTCTTCATTAGCAAAAATTAGCAAAAAACGCTCATAATTTGGTATTTTTCTCTATTAATAATGAATATCATCAAAAAAATAAGCATTAGTGCTCCAAAAAATGGGTATTATATCTTGAAAGTAGTTATTATATACTTTTCCCCCAACTATCTTCCATTTTAAGTTTCTAGCATATAATCATCTTAAAATAAGACTAGAATTAAATATTTTAAGGTAAATTTGTCGTAAAAATTATTGTAAATTTAGAGTCATATCAAACTTAAGTTTCCCTGAATCAACGAAATCGGTTTCTTTAAAAGCAAAATCACTGTTTAAAAATGAAGCTTCTCCTTAAAATAATTGTGTAAAGTAAACTTATTTCATTTGAGATTTGGTTCAAATAAGATGATTTCAAGATCAAATGACACAAGATATTTAAGATTAAATGTCTTAAAAAAGTGGTAATTGAAAAGTAACTAGTATTGTCTTAAAGCATGTCTGATCCTACGGTCACTCCAGGCGTATGACGTAGATTCAAGCATGCGCTGGATGTGGGTTCTTGAATGCGCGTTCAGTATATGGTGTTCACACAGATCTGTTGCTACACCATACTAGCGCATGTACCCACAGTTTGAAGAGGCTAAAATGTCAAAGTGGTGCAAATCTTGTGAATTTTGCTCCAGGTGTTTCCTTTCACAGCTAGACTTCGATTTATGAAAGACTTGGTGCGGCAGAATTCTGGCCGAACACAAAAAGCTTGTACTGATTTGTCTTTCCTGATCAGTTTTTAAACATGTTTTGAAAAGAACGCTACCCATACATCACCACCAACGCCGAGTCCCTGATTGGTTCTCTGTAAATGTACGTTTAAACGTATTAAAAGTCGTCGCTTGAACGCGCATTGCTGTAGCCAGTGGGAATGTAGCACGATCCAGTATTTAAACTACAAGCTAGACAAACGTACTTGGTGAAATTCAGTGTTTTTGCAGTATAGGTTTTGTTTTATGGAACTAGACTCAAAGTTTAGCATCAAAACTTGCTGCAGAGTGACCTGCGTCTGGAACAAACCCCTAATGCTTACTTGGGGAACTGACCTGGCTCCAGGCACCTTTGTTGCTATTTGATTCAAATGCATCGTCAAAGAAACCCTAAATACATAAATAAACTACAATTAAATAAATGATACGCGGATTGTTGATTCAGAGGCTCAAAACAGGGTCCAGTTTGACCCACCTTTTCAGGACTGCTGGGGGGGGGGGGTTAAGTTTGGCTCGGCACAAAGTCTTGCTGTTTCTCTAACAGCTCTAAGCGCCTCTGGTCTCTGTAAATAGAAAGATGAATAATTTTGATTCTGCTCTCAGTATTTGGTGACATAAATTGCACCAAAGTGATGTTTCCACATGGAACACCTACACGCAGCAGCGTCTCTGCACTATTATGTCTTTAAATCCAGTCTGTGATCTCCATGGCAGCCTGACACTTTTTTTTCATAAAGCAAAGCTGTCTTCAGCAAAGTATTTTATATTTGAAAAACATGTGGTATTGGCTTTTAATTTGAAAAATGTGTGCAGAGGTGAAAACCAACATGGATCCTGCCTTTTAAGGAGCTTTTTCTTCTGTGTAGTCCTTCTTGCAGGAACCATAATTGTCTTCACTGAGAGGGCAGGGCAGGAAGTGGGTTTTGGGGAGGTATTTTTTAAAGCATTCAACACAAACACACTGGGACACACTAACACACACAGACCCACAACCTATTCAAATCTTTGAAGTAAGACAGAGAAAAGTCAGGGAAACTCGTATCTTTAGGGAGCAGAGTTACAGTTTTTGTTTT
Source organism: Oryzias latipes (assembly GCF_053564925.1). Lineage (NCBI taxonomy): Eukaryota > Metazoa > Chordata > Actinopteri > Beloniformes > Adrianichthyidae > Oryzias > Oryzias latipes. The sequence goes on from NC_136249.1 coordinate 15,699,934, forward strand.
TGGTTTGGAAAACGTTGTCCGCTTTATGAGTGTTGTCCATCGCCGTGGCGGCTGTGTGTATGTCGTGGTAGGAACGTAGGTGGATGAGGGGTTTTTGTATTGCTTTTCAAAAAAAAAATAGAAGAGAGGAGGATTTCTGGCACAATAAATTGAACTCTTCGGGAACTTGGGTTCTAGTACTTTTTAGTCTGGTACATTTATCTTCTAAGATGATTGTTTGTCTGACTTGGCTCCTGTCTGACCCTGTCCTGGTCTGTTTCTTTGTGCCTGTCTTACCTCTCTCTTGTCTATTTTTATCTCTTCTCCCACTGCGCTCACATCTGGATCTTATTGACAAAGCGAACAGACCTTCAGTTAGAAACTGGACTGTGTGTGTGTGTGTGTGTGTGTGTGACATGAACGTTCTGTCTGGCAGATGTAAATGTAACCTAGTCTGATTAAAAGAGGATTTTTGCGACGCCACACATGGATCAAAACACATGGAACAAATGCTGATGACATGCAGTTGTTTGATTTCCTATGTTCTCAAACCTGTTCTGATCAGCTATTTTTGGGATTTTCTCCTGCTGGTTCTTACATTTCTTCACCTTTTTTTTTTTTTGTTGTCGCAGCATTTCCAGTGCTAAAGCTTGTTGGCTATGAAGTGCAAATTACATCATAAAATCACTTAATGGAAAAACAAATTAAAGATCAAAAGAACAAAGTTCCAGAAACAAAACACAGTTCCCCCCCAAATAGGAAACATTTTGGAAAACAAAGATAATTTCCAAAAATCAAAATGAAGTGAAACAAAATAAGAAACTGGAAAAGGTAGATATAATGGGAAATCACTGGATGGATTCAACAGGAAGTTATTTGGCGTGGAGTTATTTTCCAACAGAAGATATTTCTTTAACCATCTGACCACAGCCACTGCAAAAGTTCAGTGATTGATCAATCTACCAGAGTTCAGGTAAAACATCCTTCAGCTTTCCCTCTTCTTCAAAACTTAAACATCATCATCTAATCAGTGATGTCCCATAATACCTGCCTTTTCCGGTTTTTATTTAATTTCATCTTTTAGCAGTTCATTTTGATTTCTGTAAGTTGCTTTCGATTTTATGAAACTTTTTTTTTAATGTTTTGGTCTTTGGATTTAGTTTTGATCTCTAAAAGTAATGGTTTTTTTTATTATTGTTTTAATTTTTTAATTGTGATTTTTGTTTTTAATGTTTTTGCATTGAGTTAGTAATTGATGTGATTTGGACTTCAGGGACACCGTACAAAAGAAATTACAGTTTTTGTTGACAGGTTTTCTATTTAGCATCACCGCTGCGGTGCACACTAAAGAGGCACTTCTAGCTCTGGAATACCCTTTCATTCCTCATAAAGACACATTTCTCTGTCATTGGAAAGCCCAAAACACTTCAGCATTTGAAGAAGCGAGACCTGATGGAAGGAGGTCACGCTTTGACGGCAGATTAAATAAGCGATTAGGCAGGTTGTTTATGTTTAAGTGGACTGAGAGCTTCGGGCCACACAGTGAGACTCAGGGCGGACTGTCCTGCCCACCCCAAAAAGGGATAGCCTAAGGAAAAGAAAGTGAATTCGTTCTTTAAATGATCATATATATTCATCTATCTACAAAACAAACAACAATAAAAATTCTGCCTTCTTCAGAGTTCACCCTGAACTATTTTAATAACTTGGTTTTTATGAGGGGAAGGCCACAGACTGAAGTTTTCCTTTGTCAGTCCTTGCAGTCCCGTCGTATTTCACATGTTCACCCCGTCTAGTAGACTCTCATAAACCTGTCAACCAGCTGACATGCTGTGCTCTGACGGACCGCCTTCATCGCTGTTGTCTGAGAGCCGCGGCCTTCAGGCTCTTAAAGCCAGCGTCCCTCCGCCGCGCCGCAGCTGAGGGGCTTTAAACCAAATAAAGTTAATGACAAGGTGAAGGACAGCCCCCATCTGCCTAATTGTAGGCTTTACTTCTGGCAAAGGAAAAGTAGGTTATGTCTAGTGGAGGGGCGGGGCAGAGGCTGATGAACAGCATTTTATTTTTAATTTTTGGGTGTCATTGTAGACAATAAACATGGACACGTTGCAGGCGTTTGCTAAAAGCGTCGGTATATGACCTAAAATGGACAGAATAAATCTGAGAGCAGCAGGATTAACCATAAATATCTCATTTTAACTCCTTTCAGTCTCTGGTTCTCTTTTCCCTGCAGCTCACTGCTGTTTATGACCCACAGCGTCACACGTTGGTTTGGATTCATTTTGGTTACGGGGTTCTGCAGAAACTCCAGTGGGGAGCTTGTGTTTGGGTTGGACCTGAGTGTGTGTGTGTGTGTGTGTGTGTGCGCGCATGTGTGCGTGTCGCTGCTCTATTATTAGAAATAGGGATAGTGCAGGCCTGGGAATATTGTCCTTTTTGGAAAAACCAACTTTATTTTTTCATGTTTTTCCTTCATTCCGTCTTTTCTGCATCAGCTGATGGGAGGGAAAGAAAAAAGGATGAAGAAAAAGATCTCAGTACATGAGAAGATCAAAGTAAACAAGTTTTAGTTTACTTAGTTTTAAATTTGTCTTTGTTTTCTTCTGCTTCTCCTCTGGTTAGATATAACTTCTGAAAATCATTTTGCTTTTATTCCTGTTTTTACTCTCATCGGAGCCTCGGAGCTGCTAGATTTTCTCGTCAGGTTTGATAGTTGTGTGAGTGTGCTGCTGCTGTGTGATGTTTGGAGACTTTGCTTCAGTGTTCATTGACTGTGATGGCTTTTGTTGTTGAGTGAAACCACTGGGGGGCCACAATCCAGTCCTTGTCATGTCCAAATTCCAGGTTAATGCAGAGATTTTTGTGTGGAGGAGCATCGGACGTAAAACCAAAGACAAATCAATCCGTTAAACCAAGGACCGGTGACGTTGACCTGCCGACTTCTACTGGATGCTGGACGACTGTCTGTGGTTCTTCAGCAGAGAAAGAAAAGGAAAGGCAGGAGTCAAGTTGAAAGAGGAACTTATAGAGGAGACTTTGACAGAAAAACTAGAGAGTTGGTCGACATGTTTAGGTGATCTCCTGAATGTTCAATGGACCAGATGGAAAAGTAGCTAGTAGTAGTCTAATTTTGAATGTTGTCACCGGTTTTGCCCTCCAGGAGGGATGTGAGGTAGAGGAGAAGGAGATGGATGAGGAGATCCAGGGTATCTCTAGAGGGGGAATGAAATTTGCTAAATAAATGGAAATGTCAGTGATGAAGACACTTACACAGAAAATAGAAGATTGTTTTAGATGGAGGGTAGAGAATCCTTTCAAGTTAACATCAGTTTCTAGAGATATTCAATTCAATTCAATTCAATTTTATTTGTATAGCCCAAAATCACAACAACAGTCGTCTCGATGGGCTTCGAAGTAAAACATGAAATCAAAAGGATCACGAATACAAAGAGTTCAATAGAAAAATACTAAAATGAACTAACAAACTGACTAAGCTATACTGGCATCCCTGCCCTTAGACCCCCCTTCGCGGTAAGGAAAAACTCCCAAAAAAACCGGATTCCGGAAAAAACGAAGAAACCTCAGGGGTGCCCACATGAAGGAGGGATCCTCCCCCAGGACGGACAGGCGATTTACCAGAAATCTTAGAGAAGAATTAACTTATCTAAATCTACAACTACATATATAAAAGTCCAGCAGACGAGCTTCATCCAGCCGTGGTTATCGGGACAGTCAAAGGCGCGAGTCGAGCCGGAGACAGGAACCACAGCCAGGTGTAGGAGCAGGAGCAGAGACGAGGTACTCGGTCAGGTACAGAGCAGAGACGAGCCAGAGATGAGCCAGAGGCAGGATCCACAGCCAGGTGTAGGAGCAGGAGCAAAGGCGAGGTAAACGGTCAGGAACTGGAGCACGGATGAGCCAACTGGAGTCTGGAAGCACTCCCACTCCCCAGGAGGGGAGAGGAAAAGAGGGACAATACATGAATCGCACTGCACCAAACAGAGGCATGGAGAACTAAATGATAAATTATGATCAAAAATAGAGGAGAGGAAGGGTAGAAGTAAAAAAGGAAAGAGGACAGAACCCCAGTGTACCATAGTTACCCCAGCTTCAACTTCTAGCAGCCTTTTAAAAGAAATAGTTATTATTAAGTTTAATTTAAACAAACTAACATTAAGTTAAATAATCTCTGAATACTAACTAGTCTGACAATAAGCCTGTCCAAAGAGGAATGTTTTCAGTCTAACTTTGAATGTAGAAACTGAGTCGGCCTCTCTTACATGAGCTGGGAGTTTATTCCATAAGACAGGGGCTTGGTGGCTAAACGCTCTACCTCCAACCGTACTTTTACCAATTCTAGGAACCACAAGCAGTCCTGCATTTTGCGAGCGAAGTATTCTGATTGGTTGGTAAGGGACTATGAGGTCCTTAATATAGGACGGGGCCATTCCATGTAAGGCCTTATAGGTTAACAGGATAGATATAAACATTCCTGCTTTGTTCCCACAGCCACGTAGACGCTTCATGCTGCAGTTAACGTGTTTTTGCCGTGTTACCTGTCAGTTCACCTTTTTCAACATGAACTGCCTCCTACACTGTTTTTGCATGCCGCCTGCAGAGCATCCATCAGCAGTAAAGTAGAAGCAAAAACTCCAAATTAATTTTGAGAAAAGCTTGGAAAGGTGTAGACCACAGAGAAGTTAAAACAACTTCAAACCTGGTAGAATGCTGTATCTTGTATGAAGTTTGAAATCTCTGCAAATAGTTTGCAGTATACTGCCTTAATTTTAATATAGCGGAAGTATACTTGTAGTACACTAAAATAGACTACTTTTGCTAATGGTAGAACTGGATTTGGGATGGTATCGAGTGTGATTTATTATTTTTCACACCTACAGATGGTAAAATTCCTCTTTTTCTGCTCAGAAATAGCTTTTGAATCAGACTTTTCAAAAAACATTTGTAAAAGTTTTCCTCATCAGCATCATCTCCGTCCCCTAACCTCCTATTTGTACCTTCAGTTGCCATAAAACTGACCGTCAGTCAAAAAGGTCCCAGCTATGGTAGTAGAGGTCACAGAGGTCACTCATACGTCTGGAGCTTCACACCTGCTCTGTGTGTGCAGAACATTCCTGCTTGTGTACCACGACTCGATGACTGCATTGTGGGGGATTGTGTTTATGCAGGACATGCTACCTGGATTCCTGCATTCCAGTCAATTGGGTTCCTACTAAAGCATTGTGGGAGGGGGGGTTGAAGAAATTAAAATAAAAGGGAGGAGAAGAAGAAAGGATTCCTTCCATGTTGAAGCACAGATCCTAATCTTGTCTTTTCGTGTTTTCTGTGTCTCTCTTAAGTGCTCCCTCCCCCTCAGAGATCTTTATTGAATACAAACTTAGTATTTGATGCTTGAAGTCCTTGAATGAATGTTATGGAATGAAAAATAAAGCAGAAAACCTGGAAAAGACTTGAATGTAGTCAGTATGGTGATCTAATCGCTCCCTTTGAGAGCCACACTGGGACTAAGCCAGCATCAAACGCACACACACACACCCTCTTGACACACACACACACAAATACACACGTAACACAACCATATAAGGAGAGAGCTGGAGGCAGTTGGAAAAAGGTTAAAACCAGGGGTCTTCTGTTCTTTTTTTCCCCATCCGCTTTCATTGTAAAGTCAACAGATTGTTTTTCTGTCTCCGCTTTTGCGCTTTCCTTTTTCATCCATTCATCTCCAACCTGATGCCGCGCCATCGTTCATCATATCTTCAAGTTCAAGACGGCCGTTCCCTTTCTCGCTCTGCTGCACAGCCTGGTTTTCGGTTTGGACAGCATTCTCAGGACATTGAAACATTTCTCTCCAGCTTAACTCAGGACTACACATTAACTAAATGTCTCCCACTGATTCTTGCACATTGCAAACACTCGATTCAACCACAGCAAATAGAAAAAGAACTTCCAACACACATTTACTTTGTTTTTTAATTTCACTTATACATTTTAGGGTTTGTTCAGGTATTTCAACTGCACCCAAACACTTTCAGCCAATATTTTAGATTTGAAAATCCACAAACTATGTGGAGTAAAAACTGTTTGAAGTCCAGAATTCTTGGAAGTTAAAACACTTAACTAGTTTGGGAAGTGTTTTAAGTGTTAGATTGCTGCTGTTAATCCCAGTATGAATTTTTGCTGTCTTTGCTTGCCTTTGTAAAGGTTTTCCATCTCAAGTGGAGCCTCAGAAAGTGTCTGAAAGTCCACGGTGACACCGTGGATAGTTTGACAGAGCAGTGGTTAATGTGTACTGCAGAGAGTACCCCCTGTGGATTATGTGTGTGTGTATGTGTGTGCGTGCGTGCGTGCAGTGGAATGTGACTCTTTCATGTGAGCGGTTATAAACGGCTCAATTTTCCTGGGAGTATCCGGTATTGGAGAGTGTGTTCCAGTGTGTGTGTGTGTTGAGATAAAGGAAATGTTTCCCTTCTTTAGTTCTGTCTCACTGGGGAGGTATTTGAAAGGAGGGGGCGTGGTCTCTGCCAGGCCCTCCTCTTTTATGTAGCGGCGCCCTTTTGGCACAGAAGCTTCTATAAACTCCAGAAATTTTTTTGATGTGCGACTAGTGCTACTCGATATTAGGAAAGCTGCAATCTGTGATGTAAATGATCAATAAGGCTGCACAATAAATCGCAAATTTATCAACATCGCAATATTAAGCCGTGAAATATAAATATCGCTAAAGTCGGCAAAAATTGCAATATATGGTAACCTTAAATGTGCTAAAACAATCTTATGGCAGCTTGAAATATTGAATGAATTAAATAAATCCCTTTATGCTTTTGAGCAATCAAATGGACTGCTTTTATATAAGATGCTCGCCCCTTATGCAGACGAGGGTCATTTGGAGTTTAATTTAAGTTATGTAGACTTTTTTTCAAATCAAACGTTTGCAGTGAAATAGAAATTATGTACTGGTATTTAATTGTTTTGCTTTTTGTTAATGTATCGCAAGTTACATTGTCATTGTAATATTGATCACTAATATCACAAGTTTTGCTCATATCGTGCAGCTCTAGTGATCAATATTACAATGTCGATATGACTTGCAATGCAGGAATAGCAAAACAAAAAAAAATTCATATAATTTCCATTTCACTGCAACAGTTTTACCTAAATAAAAGTCAACATTAAAGCTGTGAGCGGCGTTGTATGACCTGTGGGCATTACTCACCTCCACCCTCGCCGCCTTTTGACCCACCCTCACTGTTTGAATGGCTGCTACACAATTCTCACTCTGCCCTTCTGCCCCTGCCACCCTGGCATTAAAAAACATAGCAACCATTTGATTTTTTTTGGTCACCTGGGGAAGACAAACAACTTTATGTAGATTTTAGAAAAATTTAGCAAAAATAAACTTTTGGATTTCATTGGCAATTGAGGTTTTTTGGTAACCACACCCACATTCCTAATATGTTCATATCACATGTCATATCATTTTGTTTGTCTTAGGCCAATATTACATTTTCATAAATTTTCGGTCAAAAATGTGCGAGCAACGGGAAAATGCCACTTTTGCGAGCTTACCACACTAACACCGTTCAAAATCTACAAACTTAAGATAAACTTTTTTCCAAAGTAACTTCTCAATGGTTTTCAAGAGTTATGGGGCAAATTCGAGATGGCCGCGTCTTCTTGAGGTCAAGAAGGAAATCGTTTATGGTTGTGGACTGAAGCCGATGGTGTATGTGAAATTTAATCAAGATTGCTCAAACAAAAATGTTCTTTTCCCATATAGTGTAAAAATGTGAAAACCGCCAAATTTCAAAATGGCTCCCAAACCACAGGTCTTTTGACCATCCCATAATAATTTCAACACCTCTTTTGAATGTCGCCAAACGTTTGTTTTGGTTTCGTGAGTAGATTTTTAAATATTTTTTTAGCCTGCAAGAGATTTTTCATAGTTTGGATGGTTTCTCCCTCCAAAAAGTGATTGTTCCCTATGTCAAAAATGTATTTTCTCCAGGTCCTAGGTGTGTGCATATTTTAGTGAGTTTTTGAGTATGTGGCAGGGGTGACATTTTTGCTCAAAGGTGCAGTAAGAAAGAAGAATTGAAAAAACCATCTGGTCCCTGCTGTAGGACAGAGTGACTTCAGTTATTCTGTTAGTCATCTCAATAGGACACAGGTAAGAACTTGTCTGTCGGGGAAACTCAACAAAGAATAATTATCTACAGTACCTTTTTGGTAGTACTGGCCAATACTAACATGATCAACAATTAAAAAATCTGTAGGGATTGTGTGCTTGGCCTTTTTTTTTTTGAAAACACAATGGTTTCTCTGTCTATGGATGAATTGATATTTTACTATGGCAAGTTCTGGGTAAGGAAAACCAACATGTTAATATTGTAAGGTTTCGAACATGTGCGGTTAAATGCTACTGTTTCCTATTGTATCTTTTTATGTTATAGGCAAAAAAAGAAAAACCTCTACAGTACCTCAATCCAAATGGTATTTTCTAATATTGATATTATTTATTAGTTTCATTTTGAAACCATTTTATAATGGCATTGGTTGATTTGATTAACAACTTGCCATAGACTAACCGATCTGGTTGGATCGTAGGAATATAAATCGATTCATTGATCAAGTCAAATGATCGTTTCAGCGCACAGTTTACACCATCATTTGCAATACTCATGTCGCACAAGCTGATGTCATGATGACGATACATTTTCAATTTATTGTGCAAGCCTAAAGGCATTCAAAAAACGTTCTTTATTCAATGCTTATAGACTTCAGCTGTTGAAGCTTTATTTTCTAGGGCATGAAATGTATAAAAATGCAGACGTACCTAAGTCATCTTGCTTCTATGTTGATCTGAAATGGAATTGATACTGTAGACAAATTCATAGGCTCTATTACACCCCTTTTTTGACAAGAACTTTTAATGACCATGCAGTCAGCTTTAGAGTTGACCACATGTTTGATTTAGTGGGATTGATGCTGTGGAGTTCAACATTTTTACTCCAAAAGTGTATCTTTAGGTTATAGTGTTTCACAGTTTCTTGCATTTCATCGATGACTTACAAAGGATCCTGGTATCTACTCCAATCAGAGTTTTCATTTTTCATTTCCTTTAACCCAAATCCTCTTGTAAACAACTCTTTTATGTCTACGTTTTGTGTGTTTTCTTTTTGGGAGAATCTGCTCGTCCTTTGTGTTCGGTGGCGTCACATGTCATCACCAGAGGATTTATCATCCAGCTATGCAGCCTCTGCAGCGCTGATGCTCTGTAATTATGGCTTCTTCTGCTGTATGTTTCTTTTTCATTCATGCTTTCTGTTGCTGTCACTTGTTTCTGTGGAAACCAGCCGCCGACCAGCTAATAACACAGATCTGATTCTCCTCTTTTCTACTGCTTTGTGTGTGTGTGATTTTTTGTGTGTGTGAAAGAGTTTCTTTTCTACTTTCTCTTTAACTTTAGCAGATATTTATGAAGGGGTGAAGCTCTAAAAGCAACTTCAGGGGTAACTTGGATGAAAACAGTGAAATCATTGCATTTTTTCAAAAAAACAGCCGTGATTCCTAAAGAATAAAGAAAAGTTTGTTTCCATCTGCAGATCCAAATTTAAAATGTTTATTTTTTTATTTAGAGAAACTTTTAAATCAATCATTTTTTTTGAATGCTAGAACCTTATTGAGTCGTACCAAATGGTCACTCTGAAATAATATATAAATGAAGTATTTTTTATTTAGCAAAAAAGAGAATTACATATCGTAAGCATCAAAATGCTGCCGGAAATCAGGAGGATTGGAGAAAACTACTCGCGTCAGGTCTGCATTCAAAGTTTGTCCTGAATCACTCGGTTACATTTTTTTAGTGCAGAAAAAATAACTTTTTTACTATCAGGTTAGAGGTTTTCACAGAGTTTTGAATAAGTTCCTTTTTGAGTCTTGGCCTTAAGGTGTGCAAGAGGAAATCTGAAAGCCTGAAGAGGAGGAGGAGAAAATATATGATGGAGGGCATCAGAAAGGACCAACAGGGCGGGAGAGATGGAAAGTATTTCCGGCGTTAAAACGTTCCGTGGTTGATGGCTATCAGCGGCAGAGCCGAGCATTGTGGGACATGCTGCTCGACAGGAAGTGGATGTCAGATTAGGGGCAGCGACGGCATCTCAGGACAGAGATGGACCAGAGGCTCCTCCTGGTGTATCCAGACGTCCTCGAAAGAGACTCTGCGTTCATCAGGACAGGGAAACTTGCATGAAAGTGTGGCGCTCCATTCAAGCTGTTGTTCTCCAAATGCTTCATTTCTCATTTCTGCTTTTATCAATTTGCTGCTCCTGTTTTTACTTGTTCTTCTCCAAGCCACAATCACTTCATATTTAAACCAAAAGGATTTTCAAAATTAATTTTGCGTCAATTTAGAAAGAAAAAAAAAACAGTAAAGAAAGGTGGAAGTCTTTTAGTGTTTAACATCCTTAAAGACCCACTCCTATGAAAATTTTATTGTTTTAAGTTTTTACATCTCCTTGTAGCATTTTATTGATGATGGACATGTATAACAAAATAATCTTAAAAGCACCTTTCTGAGCATCTCTTTATTCAAATCATTGTTACACAGGACCTGACGAAAAAATGCCAGTTGAAATGGATCATAATTGTGATATAGAAAAATACGACATGCGACATGCTTCCGTCTCCGCTCCATTCTGATGCATCCCCTTGTAGACTTACTAGATCCATGAACGTCTTTGTTTTCCTCGTCTGTTAGCTTAATGTTAGGTAGGGACTGTGAGGGCCTACAAGCAGGAGAGCATATATACGGAGAGCTCTCAGTTATTGATGAGGGGAAAAGGGGCGGGGTTGCTCTGCGCCAACGCTCCCGCCCACAGCTGTACTAGAAAACAGCAGATCTTTTTTTTTTTTGGCTAAAAATGGCATAATTATAATAAAATTACCACTGGCAAAGCTTTTGCAGGTGTTCTTTATATATATTCTAATATATTCTATATTCTAAACTCATAGTCTGTATTGATCTACAGCCCCTCCACAATCTCACATGTATTTTTGTGATAATTGTGGCAGAAAAAGCTGGAAGCTGCAGCTGTTTTTTCTAAAAGATGTAACAAAAGTTAAGTTAAAAGATTTAAAAACTGTTTGATGTGTGTTCAAGTGGTTTCAAGACGTTTAACAAGGACGACTAACTTTGCGCTGAGACGCTGTCACTTTAACCCAATGCATCATGGGAGTTGTGGTGCAAACAGCCGCCAAATGCAGACAGACTCTGAGCTTCATTGTTTTTTTCACCTTTTCCACGGTCTACCTGATTCTGTGGAAAGCTACAAAAAAATACCAGCTAAAGACGAGCTTTAGCTGGTATTTTTGTTGGAACTGAGAGACTTTATTAGCAGAATCAGAACAAGGAAGTAAAGACTTTAACCACTTCTGATTGGTCAGACTGATGACGTGTGATTAAGTCTCCAAGAATGATTGGTGGAGATTGTTAAAGGGGCGGGACATTTCCGAAAACAGCGAAATCGTGGTACCGTCATTCTTATCAAAATGTCTTTAATTTAATCAAATAAACACAAAGAAAAAATATTTTACGATCTTTTATGTTCCTAACTACTCAGTGTTTAATCAGGGCCTGTTTGGATGAACAAAGAGCTGATATCCTGGAGATGGAAAAATGTTTTTAGATCAGTTAATGAGGGGAATTTCCCACGGCACACTGGTTGAAAAACACTGTTCTAAAGATAAAACTGACCTGTCTCAGTATGTTTTAAAAAATATAACCCCTTTTCCACTTAAACTAAACCCATTTTGCACTTTACTAAAAAAACTCTACAATAAATAAATAACCTAAACTTATAGAATTCTTGTTTTATCTATTTAAATTAAACTGAAGCGCTCAGAACAGCAGGAAAAATGATAAAAGCTAAAAGGCTTAAACACCACCTCATCCAATTTTTTTAATTGTGTGTGTGTACGTACATACATATATGTATACATATATGTTTGTACGTATATACATATATGTATATATATATGTATATACGTATGAACTCTGAACAACTCTGATTATATATATAAAACATACATATACGTATACATGTATGTATGTTTTAAATATACAATCTCAGAGTTGTTAAACTCACATTTTAAGGTTTTATAGACAGTTTGTCAACTTTTTTAAAACGACAAGAATCAGTTAATGGATGCAAATGACCAGATATGTTCTCTGTTTGTTTAATCAAAAGAAAAAAAGCTGGATATGTCACTGCATATGGATATGGATATGGTTTTAAACATTGATATGGATATGGATATAAACATTGAAGAAACCAATGGGTTAACGATTGGGGCTGTGTTCTGCTCTTTACACTCTAAACTCATCAGATGAACAACACGAGTGACCGTTCCTCCTGCTCTGAAAGTTTTGTTTCTGCTACACATTAGAGCATCATTTCCAATCATCACCACAGGTGTTTTTGTGCTTGTTTGTGGATCTGGGGCCTTCGACTCATCATATCAGAGCTCTAGTGACTCACAAAAGATCTTTTTACACCTTTTCTTTCCTCTACACACTCACACAGAGACACACACCATCCCATCAGGGCGTATTTTCAGGAAAAAGGAGATCTGGTTACCCGCGAGTTCCCTTATTCAGCAGCTCAGTTTAGTAACAAGCTGTTAGATTTAGGCTATCCCATAAAAAACAGAAGGAAAATGGACAAAAAAGCTGCTCTGTGTTTTGAAAAATCTGATTTTAATCTTTTATCCAGGTGTTTTGACTGACGATAACACAGATTAGGAGATTAGGGAAACAAGTTACACCTAGTAATGATGTAACTGCATCACGAATGCTGCCCCCATGTGGTTATTGTGCTTTTTTTTTTTAATATCTGAGCTAAAATTTTTGGAAGAAAGAAATTCCACTTTTTTTTTACCTGAGTGTGTGTAGCAAGAAGGAATTTGAGTGTTGTTTTGTTTTTTTGTGTATAGAAGGGATGACCGATTGCACAAAGATGGAACAGGAGGCAAAAAGAAGGGGGGAATGATGAATCAGGGAAAACAGGGGTAAACGTATGCAGAAATCTGCCACCATGTTGTTGCTCAGCTCCAAAACCCAAATGTTGACGGGACAAGCTGTGCACCGGCACAGGTGTGAGATGACGAATCTGTTTTGGTTTAGTCAGTTGTGCGTTTACCTCTTCTAGGGTTACTCACCTGAGTGGACGGGCATCGCCAGATCTCTGTGGTCATCAGTGACTGAGGTAGTTTGTGAGGGTGGAGGGCAGAAGCTGCTGTGCCCCCATGCTGGCAAAGGAGGAAATGAGGAAATTTCCTGAACGACAGTTAAGCGTGTCGACACATCTGTCCGCTGAAAACCTCCCGTCCTGTTCTCGTGTTTGTGTGTAAGCCCCTCCCTTTCGACCACCGGAGCATGCTGACGCCTCCCTGAACATTTCAGTCATTTTCAGGAGTTGGGGTCTGTGTGAAGGATGTGTTTGAGGGTGACGTTGACTGAGCGGTCCTAGGAAATTTGGGCCAGCTCACCACATGCCAAGAAAGAGCTCTCTGTCACCATATGCTCCCCTCCTTCCCCAATCACACATAAGTGCTGTTGCTGTGGAAACGGGATGCTGCTTAAAATGAATGAACTGACAATGAACTCTGTGACCCTCGAAAGCTGAGACGTGATAGAAAAGACAGGATGTCCTTGAATATTTTAGATGTTGCTGTTCAGGCTTTGTGTCCCATCACAAACCTTCAGCGTCGTTTTTTTCCTCTTTAAGGATTTTGGAGGCAAACATCTGGAGCTTATGTTTAGATGAGCGTCTCACTAACATTCTACAATATTAGAAAGCAACAGGAAAACACCCCGTTCATCTGAAACAAAAAACATAAGAATGTGATGCAAGAGAACTGGAGTTTTTTTAAGCGCATCATTCTTATATGACTGATAAAATGCTTTACAGTAAAGTAAAAAACAGAAGGAATTCTGACTTGGGAACAGCAAATGCAGCATGATTTAAGTTCTGGGTGGAGTTATAGCAGCTGAGTGATCAAAACCTTCTTTTTTATCCATTTAAAAGACCTGCTCAAATGAAAATTGTGTTTTTGATATTTTTAACATGTTTTTGAAGCATATTATTTGATAATGGAGGACAAATTTTAAGAAAATTCAGTTTAAAAAATGCATTTCCGAGTATTTCTCTATTCAAATCGTTGTGAATCAGGAGCAGAAGAAAAAAAATATTATAAAAAAAATATTTGTAACAAAGATATTATGCTGGACGAGCCACAAGCCTTCTCCAAGCTCTCAGCAACAGGGAAGGGGCGGGGTTACTCTGTGCCAAAGGTCCCGCCCACAGCTCGGAGGCAAACTTGTAATAAACACAAAATGGCATAATAATAATTTATAGAACACTTTTAACATGAGAGAGCTCTGCAGCATCACCAAGAAGATCAGAGGTTTCCTCACGTTTGACACACAGGTGATGGAAAAATCTCCAAAACCATAAACTACAATACAATAGAAGCTGGCTGGACTATAAATTGGTCTTAGCATCGATTCAATCGCCTGCAAAGAATTTAAAAAAATAATCAAACTTTTGCTAATTAACATAGTTTTAGGATAAATAAATGGTTCATCCATGTATTCACACCTTTATTTATGGGTTATTTCTACAATTTTATAGTTTGGTGGGAAATTATTTATACTTAAACATCTTGGACCCTTCCTTTTTCTAGAAACGTGTTGCTGTAAGGTAGACGTAGAGTGGTCGACCTTTGATCAGAAGATTGCAGGTTAGATTCCTTCCTTGTCTGCCCGTGTGAGGATGATACCGATGGTTATAGGCTGACGCCATGTATGACTGGGTGAATGTGACTCTGACTGTAAAACGCTTTGGGCCTTTAAGGAAGGTAGAAAAATGCTATATAATATATATAAAAACGCATTTCTTTCATGTTTGAAATGTTTTTTATTTGATGTTTCTTGTAGTTTATTATTCTTGCATTTGCATTCCACTGTAGTTCTTCTGCATAGTATAACTTAGTGTAGCAACTTCATCACTTGAATGATGATAAACCTTTCATAGCTACAGTCAGACTGCTTGAGAGTAATGACTCGAGAACGTCAAAAGTGCGAAGATGAAACTGGACTTCTGCATGCAGACAAATAAATGAGGAGGATAAATCCTCATCAACCTGTAAAGGGCAGTATTGATCCTCCAGTGGTTCTTGGTGTGAAAATAAAATCCCTGCAGTAACAGGAAGGGGGTGGAGACATGCGGACTCGGCTTCAAACACATCTGTGAAATCGTTTCTTTCTGTAGTTCTGATGCTGACGAGGATTAAAGTGCAGATTCCCACCTTCGTGGCCTTTAAATGTCGAGCTGCGACCTTTCTGTGGTCGGCTGGCCTCTGCCGGTTGAAACGGTTTGAGGTTTGTTTGGGTGATATGCAGGTTCAAACGATGTTGAATCAAACCATCAGGTGAGAGCCTGATCTGTATTGTTGTGAAGCCTCTGTGTTCGTCAGATTCATGTGTCTCCAGTCATCCTCCAATCAGATCACTGCAGTCCTTTTTCATGGTTGCTTGATTACAGGATCTTTTTTTCTTTTTTTAATTAGACCACAATGAACTGACACTTATTCTTTCTACAGACACCATTAAAGCATTTATAGTGTTTACTAGCAAACATTGGAGCTCAAGATGCAAATGTATCAAATATTAAGTGGAGGGACTTTTTCTGCTGGTGATGAAGCAGATCTAAGATAAGAGATAAACAACTATTAAAATATTGTTATTCTAGCAGAAAAAAGTTATAAAAAGGGTCATTTGGACGTAGTCACATGCACCCGTATGGTTGGTTGACCTGTACGGGTGCTGGAGGTTTTTGGGTTGTCTGGTCTGTAGAGGATGGAGAAGAGCAGCTCCACCTTAAGGGGAGCACAGGTGCCTCTTGCAGTTCCATGAAAATGGAACGTCCCGTTGTTGTGCGTGTGGCAAGTTTACCGTGACGTATTAGTAAGGTTAATGGAAGTTGCACACAGTTATGATGTACGGGTGAAGCTGCGATATGGTGTCCTTATGCCACACTCTAGTCAGAAGTAAGGTGTGAGACTGGCTCCTTACTGCTGCATGTACAGAATGTGTATGCCAGACCGAACTGCCAGGCACATTGTGCAGTCAACAGGATTTGGGGGCAGGAGTTAAAAGAATGTAAAAAAAATTGGATGACATGCCTGCATTTCACCAACTTCACCCTTACGTTTTGCATAAGTGTTCACTATGACTTGTCGTCCGTAGCATGGCCGTAGTAAAGTGTGCATGAGCATTTTCTCTCTACGGGCTCACAGACCGTCCTCAAACCTTAATATTTCATGATGTGTGCTCCGCACTATTGTCCCCTGCAGACAGGAAAGGACAGTTGGGACCAAGGCTTTAACCCAAATGACCCTTTTTTAAATAACCGTTTGTACCATGTAACCATTCTGAATGAACAAGTCTTATCATAGTTAATCATACACTTTTACATAATTTTATATTATTCTAACATTTAAACAATGTCTAAGAAAATAATGGTTTCTTAGTGGTACAAATGAAAGTTATATTGATGTTTTCTTCTCTTAAATACATTTTTCTGGAAAATCACGTTTCAGAAACATCTACTGTTTATCATTGGACGTTGGGTAATAATCAAATTCGGTTTCTACATGGTTGTCAGTTGCTGCCTCTGCAAGAAATGTAATGGAACTGTTTTTCGAAAGAAATCCATGAATCAATTTAAATCTTTTAAAGTGCAAATGCAATAACGAAATTTAAAATCCACAAATGTTTCCAGCCAAAACACTTTTTTTTTTACTTAGTAAAAAAGTATAATTTAATAAAAAAATGTTCCATCTATAATACAGCTCATTGTGTACCAGTTCTTAGAACCAAACAAAACAGAACTTGAAAAACCATTTGGAGAATAAACTTAAAAAAAGTAAAAAACAATTTTAATATGCATTAATTCCAAAATTTGTTAGTGATGTGCAGACTTAAGAAGATACAAGAATGAAAAATCATCTTTAAAAGTGATTTTCATTATTGCTAATATTCTTCTTCATGAGATAGAATTTAACAGGAATCTAGGGAAAAAAGGAAGACAGAAGGAATGATTTTATGACAGAACTGTTTGGGGAAAAAGCTCAGTAGCTTCTGTAGAAGCTAACGAGCTCAGCTGGAGTTGCCGGGAGTCTAACTGTGCCCCCCAGCTGCGGTTAGTTCTCTGTTCAGAAACGGAACGAATAAAAAAAATCATTAAAGGTTCTTAAGGTGAGATGGGAGGAGCAGCTTTGCTCCGTCAGGTAGGAGGGGGTGACATTTAGAGGTGATGCAGCTCCTGGCAGGTCGTAGGGTAAATTCTCAGTCAGACGGGGAAGGTGGTGGTGGTGGGGGTTAAAAGTCTTCCTGTATCCCCTTAAATCAGTTCTTCATGGGGGCGATTAGTAGAGTCTGGCTGGTGTGAAAGTGCTGTGACCGTCTGCATGCCTGCTGTCTCTTATTATACACTCCCAGGGGGGAGGGCTGTGACACGCTCGCACACACCCACACACGCGCCGCCCCCCCCCCACACACACACAGACTTCGCCTGCATCACCCATGTGGAAGGAGCAGACCAGACACCGAAGCGTATGCGCTGAGGACGACTCCTTTTTCCTGTGGTGCGCTGTATGACAGACGAGCCGTGACGCCGGATCTGGCTCAGCAGAGAGACGCTCGCCAGAGGAGATTCATGGAAGCAGCTGGAATGACGGAAGGATCCCAGTGAAGAAGATGCCCGTTCTGTCCTGTAATAACAGGGAGAAGTGGTAGCTCCTTCAACTGTCCTCCTCAACAGGACTGAATTGATGTGAGTGAAGGAGAAGTTGTAGACCTCGTGGGGTTGTCTGGTTTATATATGCCAACCTAAAGGTTCAGAAAGCGGTCCACATGCTGCAGATGGTTCGAACCCTCACCCAGTTCAGCATCGCTCTGGAGGAGATGAATGAGAGCGGGGAGAACACGGGAGATGACGGAGGTGGTGGTGGTGGAGAGGAGGTGTTGGACAGAGAAGCAGGAGATCAGTTCAGGAACTCCAATGCCAGTTTGAATGGATTCTGTGCTGGAAGCCCCAGTGGAGAGGTAAGGCTGGTGCTTCTTGGGTGATGTTTTCTGGACTGAAAGACCGTCTTTCACTGGTTCATGTCCTCCATCCTTCCTCTGAGACGTCTGTCTGCAGAGGATGGTGTCTCTTTCATCAGCTCCGTCTCTGTCACTTCTGTCCATAATAGAATTAGAGCAGAGTGAATCACACGCTTAACTACCACATATAAATACTCAACCCACTCACTGTTTGTCCTTCGGCACTCCCCCTTGAATCTACAGACAAACACATGACGCTTTTGAGTTTATTTCTGTTCATTTTGCATCACTTTTGTGGGTCTGAAGGTCTGAAAATGCTCAGGAAAACTGTGGATTACACTTGTATGATCACACACTGCAGACATCTTATTAGACAGCTTGTTAATCCTCTAAAGTGTGTGTTTGTGTGTGTGTTTGTTTGTTTGTGTGTTTGTGATGCATGTGAAGACAGACAAGATTTTTTTAAACAATATCAGGGTAGAAAATCTATATTTTAAAGATCACACTTTTCTTAACTTTGTGACCAAAACGAACGACTTAAAAAGTTTAAGGACCCATTCCGGTCATCTTTTGATCTATTTTCAAAGTGTTCCCAGTGGTCTTTTAATTATGACGAAGCACTTTTTAGTCAAAATGTCATTTTCTAGGACATAGTTTTTGCAGAGCGGCAGGAGTTCATTAGAAATTCCCCCTCTGAGTTGTGGGCGGGACTGCTGCTGAGAGCTCTCTGTTTACACGGTCTCCCTCTAGCTCACTGACCCTTAAAGCCCCACCCTAAGATTATCAGCGTATAGCGGCCAGCAATATTGGAGCTATCCAGTCGGACAGTTTCGAGTCAGATTCCAGCTCAGACGAGGAAAACTAAGACGTATAATGATCTATTTCAGTACAAGTGAATGCATCAGAATGGAGCGGAGCAGGGAGCTTGTGGCCCACCCAGCATATTTTCTATGCAGCAAATGCACACTTTTATGCCTGCGTCTGTGTAACAACGATCTGAAATAGAAAATACTCAGAAATGCAATTTTGAGCTAAATTTTCTTTACACATGTCAGAATATATATATATATATATATATATATATATATATATATATATATATATATATATATATATACACAGGATATCAGAAAAATGTCACAGAACATGTTAAAAACACCACAAACATTTTTTTTATCACAGTGGGTTTTTGTATTTTTCAGATGCCTAAGTTGTCATTTTTACAATGAAAACTTAAATCATTAGATTGATTCTTGAACTGTTGGAAAAGAAGTGCAGAGTCTGAACTGACAGGAGGAGGTGATGAAGGAGCAGTCAGGAGGAGTGCGTGAAGCAGATGGGAGAACATAGGAAATGCGCAACCTGGAGATGTGGAAATGTCGCAGAAATATAGAGGTGAACTGAGGGAGCAAAAGGTGGAGGAAGAGGCGCGCTGCTTTTGCTTCAACCAAGTGGTTGCCAGGGGAAACTGTATCCACAGGAAGTACGGGGTGAAAGGGGGCAAAGGCGCAGAATGGGAGGAATGAAAGCAGTGAGATGAGGAAAGATGATTTTAAGATCAGATCTCTGTGAGAAACATTCAGCAATGCTGACAATAATTCGATTTTTAAAAAAAATCTTCAGTTTATGTTTGTCTTTTCTAACAAAAGTTTTGTTTCTGGTTTCCAACATCAGTTGTGTTTAGGATGAACAGCACACGGATGAAATCAGACAACCTTTGACTTCTCAGTCATTAGGCATCTTAAACCTAGAAAGCTGAAAACCTGAGCTTTAGCAAAGCTGCAGTTTTAACAGTAGAGGACCTGGGTGTCCGCCCTCCGTCAGCGCCGGATCCTCGCTTCTTTGTGATGGAGATGACTCCATGAACTTTCTGGTCTTCTAGGGGTCAACCACGGGGAGAGCAGGTCGTCTGCATCTCAGTAAAGTTGGAATAGAATTCACATATGAATAGAAATAAACAGCTAGTGCTAAATATTTGATAGCATTTACAGCCTCACACATGAAGGCCTCATTCTGCACGTGCTCGTCTTTTCCACGGGGTAAAAAAGAGGTCACCCACTGAAGGAAAGTGATGTTTAATGACACTAAATTGAATTCAGCTGTGGCAGTAATGAGGTGCTTAAATCCGTTTTTAGGTTCAAGCAAAGTGCTCGTTTTGGGAATAGGACGTTTTTTTTTTGTCTGAACATGAAAGATTAAGGCTGAAAATTGAGACCCTTAGATATCAGACCCGCAGCTCTCTGTTTAGACGGACAGTCGGGCGGCGGTTTGCCGTTCATCTTTGTTGAAAGGACACCCTGACTAAAACGGCAAACATCCAGAGGAACATTTGTGAGCGAGGAGCAGACGGCGATGTTTGGGCCGCGAGGATTGAATTACACAAACGCAGCCCGTCTTTGAGCTCATACCCTTTTCCTCAGACGAGGATTGTTAAAAAGATCAGCAGGTTCTTGTTTCAGCAGCAGAAAAATTCAGTGACTCATGGGGCTTTTTGGACATTTTTGAGATTAAGGTGATGCTAAATGGGATTTAAAAAAAGAAACTGACGTTCCTGCTTGTAATGTCAAATCAAGTGAGGTAACGTTTGGAGTTACCAAAGATATGAAAAATGATCTGCGACACTGTCTGTGTTGAACAGTGTGACTGAATAAAGTTTAGCTTAGTTTACAATCTTTGAGAAATATGTAAGTTGAGCTTTTCAGGCTGTTTTCTGTGTTAACCACTTAAAACTCACAATCTGATTTAAACTCAGACTTTTTAAGGATTTTTAACAGAATGTAAAAGTTACAACGGAAAAAGAAGCCAAATTATTTTTTCTGATTTTAAATCTTAGAAAAAAAACAACTCAGAAATAGAAAGGGGGAGAAAAATAGTCCACGTAGGAATTCAGGGGAAAACGATGATTAATTCACGGCAAGTGCAGATAAATGAGGATGTTTAAAGCAAACCGTGGGGGCTCAAAGGTTTGGCAAAATAAAACAACAAAAGGTTTAAAAAAAATGTTGTTTTTAGGATTATTTTCAGATTATCGCATCGTTTTATCTGTCAATTTCTTCTGACATGAAAATTCAGACAAAGTAACAAACGGTGGCGTCTGTTTCAGTTAAAAATCATTTCAGCATTTAAAAAAAAAAATCACAAAGTGTAATTTTACTTTGCAATAAAATTGGACACATTACCTGGAAAATTAAATATGGAAAATTGAAATTGAAAATAAATGAATTGTATGAATGCCATACATCCAATATCTGTCATTACTTTAAAATATTTTTAAAACTGTAAGATTATGTTAACATTCATATATTCATATATTGATGGCATGTGAACAACTATTTATCTTTGTTTAGCTCAATATTAAAGTCTCTATATAAATGTATGTCAAAGATTTCTAGTTTTGTAGCAACAAACGTTTATTGTTATTTGAAGTTTGAGCAGATTTATGAAATGAATCCTCACATAAGAAGTTAAAAAATGTTCATTTAAGCTTTTCTTTCTGAGAGGGGTCAACTGATCATTGGCCAGGCTGATTATCGGCGCAGATACTGTATTTGTTATTTTAACGCAAATTGGTATTGGCCTTTTATTTTAATTAGACTGGTCACTAGTTGTTTTGGCTTTCTCTAGCATTGTCCCGCCCACAGCGCCATCTGGATGGTTATGCAAGTCTTGCTACTACCAACTAGGGCTGTCACTTTTAACTCTTTTTCACAAATGTCTTAAAATGGCGTTAAACTCGCATTAGAGGTTGAATGTGAGCTCTCTGCCTTTTTGTTGGAGAACACGCAGAACAACTTTGCTTTTTCACATTGGTTTTATTTATAGCTTATTTGTTTAAGCTAAAACATGAAATTCCTTTTTTTTTTAATGGCTACAACATAAAAACTAAAAGACATTTTCAGAAACCTTGGTTTCTGCAAAACGTTTTAATCTGTAAATGTCTCTGAAATAAGGCTCACTGTGGAAGAACTTCCCATCGGGTCTTCTGCTTCTCTGTTTCTGTCCTGCTGCTCCAACACGCCGTGTACGTTTCCTGACACCAAAATGCATTTTCTGTGTGTGCGATCCAGTGCTGCTGCTGTTTGTTGTGTTTTTGCGGCTTTTGTTTGACAGGAGCTGCAGTGAATCTGCGTCTGCGGCGCTTTCACAGCATGAGGCCAGTGTGTCCGGTGACCGCGCAGCCTCTCGGCTGAGGTTTCCATGGGAACCCAGCTAGCAAAAGGAAACTGGCATTCCTCACATTATTTCACCTTTTTTTTTGTGCTTTTGTGTGTGTGTAATCTGATCAAGACAGCAGCAGTCTGATCAAAGCAGGACTTTTCCTCGTCTGGTTGTTGCAGCAACATGGCCATCGGTTCTGCAGCTGCTGGAGAACGACAGCTGCACGTGTGCAGCAGCAGCCAGAGCTGCACTCGTTAACTCCAGACAGTCATGGGAGCCATGCGGGTGGATCTGCATTTGTTTGATTTGATCTACTGTGATGAGGCTTAATTAGTGTGAAGCCGTCACGCTGCTGCAGCTGTAAGCTTGTGGAGTGCAGTTTGTGTTCAGACTCTGCAGCTGTCATCAGTCAAGTTTGTCACGATTATATCCAAAATAGATAATGCTTTTACTCTCTTACAATCTGCAAAATGCTAAAATGACTAATTAATTTTTTTTAAATTAAATTGAAAGTCAATGAAAAATATATAAATATGTCAATATAAATGCATATAACAGAGGAGGAAGTAAAATGAGTAATTCAGAAAGAAATACAAATATTTTCTGAACAAATGTAGCTTTTTCCTCTAACCAGCAATAGTTTCTTTATTCATTTATCCATTGAACCTTCCCAGTTTAGAAATTGAAAGTTAAACTTTTTTAGGGGAGTTTGCAGGAATCTGCATTCGGAGCAGAAAAAAGGCATTTTCTGCTTTGTGTACGTTTTTAAAATTAAATCAGGAAAGTTTGTTCTTTAGATGAAACACTTTCTTTAAAGACCCACTCAAATGAAAATGGTGTTCTTTTGTTTTCTAACAGATGTTACAGTTTTTGACATGTTCTTGTGGCATTTTTCTGATGATGGAATACATGTCTAAAGAAAATTAAGCTTAAAATTTCATTGCTGAGTATTTTTTTTTATTCAAATCGTGAATCAGTGTTGGATCAGTGACCTGTCTATGGTGGACCCTACCTTTGTTCTGCAGTTATTGGGACGGGCACCAGCAACCCCTAAATGGGTTATAAGACCCTTTTATGGAAAAAAGGGTCTTATAACCGGATGCATCCACTTGTAGCTGACTAGATCCATGTTTTCCATGTCAGACCTGGCATCTGGCCGTTTCTATTGCACCTGTAATGTTAGGCTTGGGCTCTAAGCCAGAGGGGAGGCGCTTAAACAGAGAGCTCTCAGCTAGGAAGGGGAAGGGGGGGATCAGGGCTTCTCCACACCAACGGACCTGCCCACAACTCAGAGGCAGATTTCTAATGAACTCCTGCCGCTCTGCAGAAGATATGTCCTAGAAAACAACAGGTTTGGGGATTTTGGCTGACAATGGCACAATCATAGTTAAAAGATCACTGTGAAAAGATGATTGGAGTCTTTGAGGGTTTATCTAAATACTTGAATTATAAACCAGACAACAGATCTTTTATCTTTTTATGGGAAAATGTTGATCAGTATTTAGGGTTATGATCTGAGGGTGGGTTTGTTCTGTCCTCCTGAACGGATCCGGATTGGACCTCCAGTTTTAATTAGAGATGAGAACTAGATGATTACTGTTGTTTTGTGTGTTTTCCTCTTTAACCTTGTTTAGTGTCATATCCCCGCGCCCCTTCGACTCAGTGGTGTTTGCGAGTCAAGCATGAGCAAACAGTGGTCAAACAGTTTAGTAACAGAGCACTGATCGTACTTTTTGCTCAACTCTTAATTGCATCATTGAATTAATCTGCTTTTGGGAGCCCCCCCCACCCCTCTACTGTTCAGGGCAGGTTCATCCCTCACAGTGACTCATTCTATTGCAAACAATGCCACACATTCCTCCCATCCAAACACCACCTTTTACCCCCACAGCACCCCGGGGTCCTTCTGGATGGCAAACACTAAACAACCTTTTGGGATCTTCTGTTAAGGTTGTTTGTAGGACACGGAGCTGCCAAAGTGGAGGAGAGGGGGGTTTAAAGACTGACAGAAATGCACATGGACGGGGGGTTTGCCCTGGGCTCCCTCTGACATTTTTTCTAAAGTTCGGTTATTTTAGAAATCTCCCCAGCGACTCCTCACATTCTGACGTCTTCCTCGTTCTGCCCCACGTTCCTCAGTCAGGGGATGGTGTTTGGAACCTTTCTTCATCCTTCTTTTTGTGGCTGAGTCCCATCCACTCTTTCCCTTCCCTCCTTTTGTTTGCTTTCTTGATGCCGTAGGTGTGCTGCAAAGTGCTGCAACGCAGTAGACAAATTATGGCACATTATTTGCTGAGTCATGCTCTGCTACTTAAAGCTTCCGCGTGGAAGACTTGAAGCGCTGCTTCCTGCATCCACATCATTTTTATGATGCATCCAGCCAACGGCGTCTCGTGGGTACAGATTAGTGACATGAAAATCATTGACTGTACATTAGAACTGGACTGACCCCCTCCCCGTGGCGTACCCGCAGGCTCCCATAGATCCCATAGACTTCTATAGAGAAATAAACAGCTAATACTCAATCATTCTATTGGTCAGAATAACCATTCTTGCTCTGCTGCCTTTTATTCTTAATATGCTCTTGAAATTCTGCTTACTGTTGACATCTCTCATCAACGTGGTGGTGTACATATGAAAAAATGGTGACGGAATTGCCTTCATCTGGTGGAGCCGGAATTATATATTGTTCAAGGGCGCTTCAGCACTCCTGGAATCTCCAATAATTTTATGTGGAGATGCAGGATCTGCTGAGCAAGCATAATATTTGGATGATCTTCAACTCATTCTTGTGTGATTGCAGCTGGAAACATCTGTCTTTTAGTTTAACATTCTTGGTCTGTATTTCTTGTACCTGACAAAAACATGAACTACTTGTACTTTTCCACTGTTTGGTACTTGTCACTCTGCACCATAATGTGCTGTGAAACATGGCAATTGATTGAGAGGTTTTTAAACACCAAAAGGATACTCTAGAAAGTTTCTATGACAAAACGTAATACTTTCTATGCTCTTCAGTGACAAATTTTTAATTACGTTCTGAGATTTTTAGTACCAGTACTTTATCTTTACATGATCTATTCTTTACAATTTTGTCTGGGATAATATCCTAAATTCTAAATTTAGTTATCATTCCATTTAGGGCTGCAGGATATGAGGGAAAACATGCAATATTCGATATTGGTTATTAATTTTGCGATAACGATATAATTTGCGGTACATAAACAAAGAGCAAAACAACCAAAAACATCATTCCCATTTCATTGCAACAGTTTAAAAATTATACTCCAAATGACCCTCGTCAACATAGGAGTGGGAACATTTAACATTATAGGGCTCCATCTGATTGGTCAACAAAGTGAAGGGGGTCCATTCGACTAGTCAAATGCATAAAGGGATTGTTTTAACACATTTAACGTATCCATTTATTGCAATTTTCACTGTGTTTTGCGATATCAGAATCAGAAATACTTCATTGATCCCACACATTGGAAATTTGTTTGTCACCATAGCAACTGACAGCAGAGGGAAAAAAAGACTTAGAATGAAATAAAAAAAAAACAAGAACAAAGAAAATGTAGCATAAATGCAAACATCAAGGTAGTATAATTTAAAAAGCTATTTACAGTGCATATTGCACAGCGATAGCGATACATTTGCGGTATATTGTGCAGGCCTAATGCCATTGAACAAATAAATGAAATAATGCTGCAGAACTTCTTCATGCTTTGCTCTACTTAACCAAACATTTAAATTATGAAAAATTTTAGGCTAAATCGGATGCAGACTGCAAGCATTGTTTGTCATTTCCCACCGTGTGCAGACTTTAATACTTAAATTTGAGATTTAGATCTCAGAACCCGCTTCACTTTAATCCGTAACTTTACAGGAATGAAGAATTAATGTGAAATTGTCTCCTATAAACTCACACTGAATTTCCTCACTACATAGTGCACTAAATTTTTTCAGGGTTTTCGAATCTATAATTCCAAATGTGAATTGGAAATTGCGCAGAAGTCTCTGTGAAAAACCATCGTGCATCAGTGCTCACTAGATTGGTCAATGTAGACCAAAGTGCATTGTGTTTTAACGATTTGTTATTAAAAAAACATGAAATAATTTTTGTTTTTTTTATAAATCATCTTAGTTTTCATAAAATGTTTGTATTTATTAGGTTTTCACTTAAGCAAAGGGTTGTCGTCATATTTAGCACTTAAAGAAAAACGAAAGTAGGAAACGTGTCCGAATTATGTTAAAATCCAGGACTCTGGACAATCTTTTAGGAGTGTTGGAGTAGTGTGTGAAGTCAGACAGCCACAGTCGGAACCATCATCCTGTCAATATGTTTGACGGTTAATTGTTGTGGTTGACAGAATGAAAAGCAGCATTTCCATCCAAAAGATGCTGGTTTGTTGCTCATCTGTGAATTCAGACTGTAAAGTTTAATTCTCCTGCACTTTTCCTGCTCTGTCTCCACAGGACATGAGGAAACATGTGATGATGACCCTCCTGGACACAGAACAGTCATATGTGGAGTCTTTGCGCAGCCTTGTTCAGGTAACAAAACTCACAGGTGACCCCACTTCCAGTGAGCTGGTGATTTGTGATTTTAGTCAAGTCCAAGTTGTTTATTCATGATCACAGTTCTCATGCTCAATGTGCCAAAGAAACCCACTCCAAATATTCTGGAACCTGACTGCTGAGAATACTCATGGGTAACAATCATGTTATGTAATCCACTTATTACCATTCATCCTGTCAGTCTTATCCGCTAACCTTATCACATGTCGCTGTCATCAGCATTATCTGCCCCCACACAAACACACACACACACACACACACACACAAACATAGACACTTTCTCCCGTATGCCTGAGTGATCTAAAAGCTCGCTAACCTTTGCCCCAAATCTTAACCCTGCAGTTCATTCCCATTGGTGGGCTAAAACACACACGCATACCTGTTGCCCCGCCCCCACAGCGGTTTACCTGACACAGTCTCCTGTGGGCGGTGTTCAACAGCACTTCAACAGCACTTCCGGTTGCTGTAAGTGTGTCTGCACATCACATAAAGTGAAAAATCCTGCTCTGTGTTCCCATGACGACACGGGGGGGAGTAAGTGTTACCACGGCGACTGCTGCGAGAGTGGAGATATCCTTGAGGGAGGCTGTCAGATGTGGTTCGGATGCGACTGCTCTGCAGCAGTAGCAGCTCAGCTCAGAGCAGAAGTCTGCTGTTTGACTCACATCATGACAGATTTTACTGAAGCTTCACTCAAAAATTTAAAGTCTGTGAATGTTTCCCAGTCATACTGGATAACGCCCCCCCACACACACACAAAAAAAAGAAAGAAAGAGAAAGTGTTTTCTCACAAATTCAATATGAAACCAAATTTTAATTTCAATATTCAAGAACTAGAAATGTTTTGGGAAATTTAGAAAAAAGACTTCTAAAAGCGACAACCAGTGTTGTGTGGCCTGGAGGCGCTACGCCCCCACCCTCGCTGCCCCCTTTGACCCAGTCTCACTGACTGATATGGCGACATGTGCCTTATATTCCATCTCTGCCCCTGCCAAACTTGTCATAGTTGCAGATGAAAAATTGTAGAGAAAACTTTTCTGTTGGTTTTATCTCCATAGCAACCTTTTTGGTGGCAGCCTCTTCCTGAGGTCAAAAGTCAATGCAGCTATGGAGGTGTTTGTAGACTTAACCTGTGTAAGATTATGTGAAGATTGCTGAAAAATAAGTTTTCTTTCCATGTGGGAAAATGAGAAAACTGGTCAATTTCACACTTTGCCACAACACACACCAAGCTGTATCCATAAAAGTTTTAAAACTTCCTTTGTATGTTCCCGGCACGTGGGTTTTGGTTTTGTTAGTGGAGTTTGAACTAAAGTATGAGCCCCATGAGAGATCTTTGCACCGTTCATTTTTTGACAGTTTGGTGTCCTCTTTTTTTTTTTTTTTTGAGTGGGGGGCTTCATTATGTCAAAAATAAATTTTCCGGGGATACTAGGTGTGTGCTAATTTGGGTGAGTTTTTGAGTATTTGAGGCGGTTACGTTTTCGCTTAAAGACGCAGAGGAGAAGAATTGCGTAAAAAAAAAATGTCCAGGAATTCTCTCCATTCCTGCTGACAGTCTCTGGAAATTCCAGACAGTTGTTGAGCATTTAAGTTCCACATTTACGAGACGCTGACTCGATTTTGCAATGCAAATTATTCTAATTTCCTTTTTTTACTCTAATTGGTTTTCAATGCCACTGATTCAAGCAGTGAGACACCAGGTGTGTCTCTAGATTTTGGGTGGAGACCAGCACCTGTCAGATCCACCTCAGACTAACTTCATTCTCCTAATTTTCATGTCAAACAGTTCTCAGTGAGTGATTTTTTTTTTTTTTTTTTTTTTTGTGTGTGAAATCCGATCGGGTACAGTTTATTAGGAGCACACTGTGCAAGTACAATTGATGTTGGAGAGGAAGACATTTCTGCAGGGAGCAACAAAATCTCTCTTTCAGTGCTTTGTTGAGAAAAGCAATTTTGCACACATTGTACTTCATATTTTAAAAAATGAGAGGATGCAAACCTACACACTAAACTAAAACCCTGCAGCAACCATTTAAAAAGTCACAGATGAAGGGAAGATTCTGCTTTTATGTCTGTTTTTATTGTATATGTTTAAAATACTAAAAGAAAGTTGACTTTTCACTAACATTCTGTGTGTTACTTTGATCTCTGCAAATACAAAGGAGCCTTTTAAAAAAGAAATCCATTAATTACTATATCTAGAATGACATGAGGTGGTTTTTTTGGTGCTCCAAAGTACTTCCAAAGGGCCTAGAAAATAAGTTATTTAATCACTGGAGCAAAAGGAAAGAAAATAGATTTTAATCCATTAATCAGCTTTTTACTTTCTAGGAATTTAAGTTGCTTCAATGCTAGAAATAAAAAGCTGTTAAATTTTCACCTTTTGAAGCTTTTGGATAAAATAAACTATAACTTTAGCAAACCAGTTCGTTAATTAAAGATCCACCCTAATGAAAATGGTGTTTTTGATCTTTTCAACTGTAAATAACTGTAGCTTTTTTTGGATAATGGAGAACATAAAGACAATTAACCTTAAAATAGCATTGCTGAGTATTTTTTTGATTTAAATCATGAATCAGGAGCAGACCAAAATTGACATTAGAATAAGAGCTGATCTTTGACAGAGCCATGTTTGACTTTAAAATATATCAAAGCACAGAATTAACATGTTTTTATTGAAATAGATAAAATGAACAATGTTAAATCCAAACTGTCA
This sequence comes from Oryzias latipes, assembly GCF_053564925.1. Classification (NCBI taxonomy): domain Eukaryota; kingdom Metazoa; phylum Chordata; class Actinopteri; order Beloniformes; family Adrianichthyidae; genus Oryzias; species Oryzias latipes. The sequence continues at coordinate 15,729,555 of NC_136249.1, forward strand.
GACAACAAAAAATTAAAGTAGTTTATTATCTCATGTAATTGAATTTGAATTTATTTAGGGAGATACAAATTAGATGTAGGATTTGCTTCATTATCTCTTCAGTTCCCTGGTTGTTGACACATTTCCTCTGTTTGTGGTTCTTATCTGGACTCATTTGCTGTGACACATCACTTTGACACCCTGTACCTGCGATGGGCCTCCAGTTTTCATCGTCATGTCCTGCAGCAGCTGTGACTCTCAGCTTTGACACACCTAAGAAGGTGACAGCTGCTGGTGGACACGAAGAACTCACTCATACTGACTCATGCTCACACTGACAAGAACAAAAACAGCTGTTTTTAAGGAAGGTTTTTGATATTTATATATTCATAGCTTTGCTGCACTCACCTCTCAACCAGAAGGTGATGGTTCAAATCCCAGTTCTGTATGGAGTTTACATGGTCTTGTCATGCATGTGTGGATTTTCTCCGGCTTCCTCCCACAGTCCAAAAACATGCTGCATTGGTATTTGGTGACTATTAATGGTCCCTTAGGCGTGAGAGTGTGTGTATGGTTGTTTGTCTTTTTGTGGCCCTACTGTCCAGGATATACCATTGACTGTATGTGAGAACTGGACCAAGTGAGTGAGGCCACCCGTAGAAAATTGCTTACAACAAAATTAAGTCTATTCAATTGCCTTTTCTTTTGGCGATACCGTCGTCACCCTGTTGGAACCAGATTGCGCCAGTGAGCAGTGATTGGTCCTACCACTTGAAAGCTGGCTGCACAAAATCTGTCAAACGTTTTGAATGGTTTATGCGGGAGCCAGCAGGCTCCACCTGCTGTTACTGAGGCATCTGATTGGTCAGTTTAAAACTTGGATAACTTGAACTACAGTAAAAACTATCATGAAAAAAAGAGGATGATCAACAACATGTTAAAACAAGGTATCAGAGCAAGAATGGTTATTCTGACTAATAGAATGACTGAATAATACTTATTTATATCTCTATAAAGGGGGTAGGTTTTTAGCCTCTTGGAATCAGCAGGGACTTCCTGTTTGGAACACCAGGGGTCACTCAGTCCTGTTCTCATATATAGTCGATGGTATGTACCCTTCTTTTGCCCAACAGTGGCGGGGATGGGCTACAGCAGCACTTTGATTTAATTAGATTCGTTGATTTATTTCAGCCATTGTAGTCAAAGCAATAAAGAATTTAGACAAATTTAGAAAACTCATTACAGATATGTTGAAATGCATAGATTAAAAAGAACAAAAAAAAAGTCACTGAAATCACATTTGCTTAATTAAATACGGTGATCATTAACTAAAGTCAAGTAGAGCTTGATTTAATGCTTGAAAAGGAGTGGAAAGAAGGTAACTTGTATAATCCCACTGTATAATCCTACTGAGTTCATTAATTTTATGGTTTTACAGGTTTTGTAATCCTGTTCTGATCCGATAGATTCTTTTCAAGTAACAAAATCAAGTGCTTAGTAATGATTGATTATTGTAATAAAACATTCATTCATGATTTCAGTAAACAGTAACGGTAACCATTATGTAATAATCATTGATTATTAGATCACAATAAACCAGTAATTATTGCTACACATTGCAAATCAAGTAAAGAAAATCAATAGCTTATTGATTGTAATTTAAACATTTCAGTAATAATTATCGCACATTACAATGTAATACTCATTGATTGTAATTAAAAGAGCCTTGACCCTGAACAGGAATAAGCAAGAAAGGGGAATAGGTGGATACCTCTGGTAACTAAAGAAATGAGAAAATGCTAAATGATGTTTTTGTGACTCATCACTGACTCAACATTTATTGACCTTTTCAAACAGCCAGTTAGAGGCGAGATGGGTGGGACTTTACTCATGTATGATGTTTGCAGAGCTGATAACTTTAGAAAAGATGAACGTTTTAGCTGAATGATAACACCTCAAGAGGTGTCAGGTTTTGTGGCATACCTGTAAAAATGTTGCTTTGGGATGAAGATTTAAAATCTTCATTAAGTGTTTTTGTTTTTCCCTCAGGGCTACATGCGTCCTCTCAAACAACCAGACAGCGGCACCATTGTGGACCCTCTGCTGGTGGATGAGATGTTTTATCAGATCCCAGAGATCCTGGAGCACCACGAGCATTTCCTGGACCAGGTTTCCAGCTGCGTCAGTCAGTGGCATGACAGACAGACCATTGGACACATCCTCGTCCAATCCGTGAGTGAGGATAACATTAAAGATCAGATTTTAATTCAGTTTCCCATGCAGAGTCTCATCATCTTGAGGTATAGATGCTCTTTCAGAAGTGATTGTGCACATTAAGACGGCTATAAATCTTTGTCCAGTTTGGAGTAATGCACATAGTCCAAATAAACCTAAAAACAGAAGATCTCAGCATAAACGCTCTGGTGGAGCGTTTCTTCAGAAATGACAGGAAAGTTATGTTAGGAAGAGGTCATTGTTTAAATGAGGGGAAGCAATTTTTAAAAGATGGTGCCCAAAATTGGCGATCCTTGTATGATCCAGTGTTTTTCCGGTGACCGCTCAGTGCCCTTTTCAACATTTTCCCATGACCTAACAGCGGCTCTGAAACGGCCTTTAAACAAACAGGAGCTGCAACGCATTAGAGAAACATTATAGGCAAAACTCTACTGCTCCTAGATATAAAAACATTTCACAGCACAGTTCCACATTTTACAACAGTAAAAGACCAGATAAGAACATGAAATGCCACTGGGACTCAGCTAAGCCGCTCAACAGGATTGAAAGACAGCTCTGTCTGCCCCACCCCCGCTCCTCTGCAGTCTTTAGCGTGTTGTGTTTCAGTGAGGCTGCAGGCCTCGTTGGCGCAGTAGGCAGCGCGTCAGTCTCATAATCTGAAGGTCGTGAGTTCGAGCCTCACACGGGGCACATTGTTTTGTAAAACAGACAGTTTGTGCTCTCTGTGAATCATTTTCCAGTCTGTAACTCAGAATACACCAAACTACTGATAGTTTGTTGTTTAGAAATCCCTGCGTTTTTGAGAATTTATTCTCTTTAAAAATGAATCAAACCTATTTGAATAAGATCATTAGTATGGATTATTAATTAAGAATTAAACTGTAGAGGGTGGATTACATAAGTATCACCCTTGATTAAGTGAGGAAAAACTGCAATAAAAATAACTATTTTGCTTCTTTAAAGTCTTTAAAATACAAGTAAATCTCTAAAACTTGCAGCTGAAATTCCCTATTTATTAATCAGCACTAATGCAGAGTCTATAAAATTAAGTGTGTGCATTCCAATCATTTTGAATTTCTAGACAGAAGAAAGCATAAATGCCTCGGTGGGTCCAACGTTGTATAATTCATCCCTTTTACGGCCTGCTCTCTGGCTTCCACCATTTATCTCCATGTTAATGCTGAGAGGGGTGGACACCTTCAAAAACAGTTAGGCAGAGATCAGTCGACACCCCCCTCAGAGACAAATCTGCAGGAAAAGAACATGATGTTTCCTTCATCCTGGCTTCTTTTTCTTTATGCCTTGTTGCAAAAGCCTCTGCTCATTGAAGCATTGAAGCAAACGTGGTGATTTGACGAGTCAAATATTACATTTCATGTGTTTGAAACGGTTACTAAGCCAGGCATTTATCAGTACATTTGTGGCACTGTTGGATCTAAACCACTCGTTTAGGTACAAAATCCGACAACCATGTTCTCCTTTGCTGCAGTTCTCCAAAGAGGCCCTGGCTGATATGTATTCAGCATACATCGACAATTTTCTCAACGCCAGAGACGCCGTGAGGATCGCCAAGGAGGCCAAGCCGGCTTTTCACAAGTTCCTGGAGGTGAGTCATGGTGATTAAGCGATGGGGGCTGTTTTTGGACCTGCTGACTTTTATTTTTGATCTTGAAAACTGAGAAGAGCTAGTAACTAAACATTTTGACTCCAATTTTGCTGATTTTTCCGCCTTGAACAGATTTTACTATATTTTTTTGTCTCAAAAAGAGAAATGGAAAGTAAAAATGATTTTAAAGACTTCAGGAGACAGAAACCTCTTGAAAAGCTGTCAGCGAGTTGGTTAAGTGTCCAGTAAGTTTAGGGAATCTCTGCTCTGACTGTTTAGTTTGTTCTGGAAATGGATGAGTGAAGGAAAGTTGTAGAAACTGACCTCCTCTTAGTTAAACGTTTGTGGCTTCTGACAGTGAAGCCACAGTGCCATCTTGTGGATAGTCTCTAAAATGCAGAGTATTATTATTCTTTTTTTCAATAATCTATTTTGCTTCAATCCAACAGCAGAACATGCGAGAGAACAAGGAGAAGCAGGCTCTGGGCGATCTGATGATAAAGCCAGTGCAGAGGATACCTCGCTATGAGCTGCTGGTCAAGGTGACCAACGTTTCGTGCATCAAATGAAGACGATGTGTGACAGCAGGTAAACATGTTTATGGTTCCGTGGTTTAGGACTTGCTGAAGCACACTCCAGAGGACCACCCAGACCACTCGTACTTAATGGACGCTCAGAGGGATATCAAGCGGCTGGCTGAGAAAATCAACAAGGGTCGGCGCTCCGCTGAGGAGGCAGAGCGGGAGGCCAGGGTGATCCAGGAGATCGAGGCTCACATTGAGGGAGTGGAACATGTGAGGATTTTATTGAAGAGGAACAATGCTAAGCAAACAGCAATTGCTTATTTTGATGTTTTCTCTTGTATGTCAGATTCTGAATCCACAGAGGAAGTTCCTGAGACAGGAAATAGTTATGGAAGCGGTAAGACACACTTTTTTGAAACATTTGGAAAAATGTCTTAGCAAAGTTTCCCTTTAAAGTCCCACTCTAAGCGTATTTTGCTCTATTGTAAAATCATTCCCACTGGTCTTTTAATGATGATTAAGCCGCTTTTAGCCAAAATGATAAAATGGTGTCGTTTTCTAGGACATAGTACTCTACGACAACTGTCCTGCAAATAAATCAGAGGTAGAGGATGACACCTGAGTGTATTTTCACTCCCGTCCCGTCCCAATCCCAGACCAAAGTTTAGAAAGTAAACCGGTCCCGTCCCAGTCCTGGTAATCTGACTCCCACTCCCATTCATAATGATCCCGCTCCTGTCCCTCTCCTTTATATTTTTGTCCTTATTTTAGTCATTATGTAAAAATATGTCATTTTAATGTGATGTTTTTGGCTTTTAATTTTTAAGGCAAAATGACAATTTAATTTTTAATTACAAGCTGCACGTGACGTTGCATCAGCCAACGCTCAGAAAGTTCAGCTTTCTGAACTTTATCCTAACTCTTAGCTGGATGTCGTGTTTTTTGTCATCAAACTTGCCGTGGGTTTTAATTCTTTAGATTTAAGCCTTTACTATATGGATATGTCTATGAAGACTCTCATTCATCCAGGTAGATTCCATCAAAGTAGTAGGTTTAAAGGTTGTCCTCTGGCCTTTTTCAGTTCGACAAATATCCAGAACAATTGTCAATTCGACAAAGTCTTTTAAAACTTTAAAAACCAAGTCCAGATGACGACCTTTTAACCTCCTACTGTGATTTATTATATGGAATTATTTTCCTGCAGACTCTACACTCTTCCTTTTTATTATTAACAAAAGTAAAATGGTTCTGGATTTTGCTTCTTTTCCTGCTGTCACTCATTTCCTTTGCTACACGTCTTTGTGTTGGGTGCACCTCCGCTCAGCTTAAACACTACTCCGTGCAAACCTTAGGCGCAAGCACATATGTGTTGACTAATCACATGCGGCTTGAAGATAAATTAAAGATAGAGGGTGAATGGGGATAAAAGACCCCCCCCCCCCCCAGGACGAGCCGCTCTGTGACTCTCAGGCTGTGAGCCATTTCATTCGTGACTGAGATTAGTTGGTTCCTTTTTCTAGAATTTCTAGAGAACTCCTGCCGCTCTGCAGAAACTGTCCTAGAAAACATCCCAGGTTTTTTTTATTTTGGTAAAAAAAAAAAAAAAAAGGTATAATCATAGCTAAAAGACCATTGGGAATGCTATGACAATAGATCAAAAGGTGATTTAAGAAAATAAATCCACGACCTTAACTTCAGCCTATCTGCACATTTGCAAATCTGAGCTCTCTGTGTGTTTCTGTAGAAGACAGTTGGTGGGAAGAAGGACCGTTCCCTCTTCCTCTTCAGTGACCTCATCATCTGCACCACTCTGAAGAGGAAGTCTGGTTCATTAAGACGCAGCTCCATGAGCCTGTGTGTGAAAACCCCTCTGTGTCCTCACACTGCCCTCTGGTGTTGAGCTACAGCTAATGCATGTGTTTGTTCCTGCAGATACACTGCAGCCAGTGTAATTGATACCACCAGTAAATACAAGTTTTTGTGGAAACTTCCTTTGGAAGAGGTGGAGGTGGTAAAAAGTAAGACACAAAAGCAAAATTTAGTTGTTGTTTTTTTTAGCAATTTTTTTTTTTTTACTGGTTTTGCTGCACTTTTTATACACTGAGGATCTCTGCTTTTGTCCACAGGTTCCACTCAGGCAACAAACAAGGAGAGCATCCAGAAGATGATCAGCCGACTAGAGGAGGATCTCAGCACAATGGGTCAGATCAGCAAACTGTCAGAGACCCTCAGCTTCCCACACCTGGTACTGGATATATACAGTCTGGATGTCCAGCTGTCTACTTATTGGTCCTGAGCTGCTACATTTGTGAGTGTTTGACCCTTTTCCATGGCATTTGTCAGTCCTTAGACGAGGTCATAAAGGATCTAATGGCATCGGTGCACAAAGAGCTGTCAGAGAAGCAGTCGTTGGCCTTCAGTATGACGTTCCTGCCAACAAAGCTGGAGTTTACCACAGTCTCAGCTGAAAGCACCTTCGTCTTTGAATTCAGCTCACCTGACGCTCTCTCCAGCTTCGAGCAGGCCTTCGAGGACGCCAAGAAGAAGCTGGGTGAGTGAGGCAGGAGACTCAGGCTTAAATGAATGAAAAGTTCGACCTTTTTCTGTCTGGATCAGGGGTGTACAGCAAAGAGGGACAGATTTTGTGATGAGAAAATATGTGAAGGCTAACCACTCAGCCTGCATTCTCTGAACCCTTGTACTGTAATAACATCAAATGACATTTGGAGGTGCCTGGCCTGGATGATCTGAATCCTCTCTGATTGTGTCTCTGTGTTCAGCTATGAATAAGGACCAGTGGGACCCGGAGTTCCTGAAGGCCATCCCCATCATGAAGACCCGCAGTGGAATGCAGGTGAGATGCCAGAAACCAAAGCACCTCTGAGTACGATTCCAGACGATAATAAACAGTTCACACCTGAACCATTGTCATCCATCCTCAGTTTTCCTGCGCCTCTCCCAGCCACAGCTGCCCCGATAGCGGCTGTGAGGTGTGGGTGTGCAACAGCGACGGCTACGTGGGGCAGGTGCGACTCTCTTACACATGAATGGAATCACTGCCATGGTAGGGTGGAAGAACATCAACCTCAACAATGTTTTCTCTTCAGGTCTGCTTGTTGAATATCAAAGACGAGCCCACGGTGGAGGCCTGCATCGCCGTCTGCTCTGCAAGAATCATTTGCATCGCTGCAGTTCCAGGGCTCAAGGGAAGGTCAGATTTCTATTTCTATTTTTGCTTTTTTATTTTTAACATGTAATAATGACATAAAAACATTTGAGCATGCATGTGTGCAAGCACATAGAGAGACGGAAGCAACATACTTAATATGTGTGTATATATTAAAATGATAAAGAAAAATGGATAGAAGATAATATATATTTGATACAAATGTCGGAAAAGGAGAGTGAAGAAGAACAAATATATTTAATCCTAACCCTTTCCCAATTAGGTCCTAAACTTTAGTTTCCATTTTACATATACAAGAATTTTTTTGTAAACAATTTTTTTAAGAAGAAATTACAAATAATGCTTATTCTTTTACCTGCTTTTAAACCTCTCTTCACAAAAGCAATCCCTCCACATTTTTTCTGCTGCAGTTTTATGTTTGCCTCTTTTCGTTCATTTATTTGTTTTTATTTATGCTCAATAAATTATTTTTGCTGTAATTTGATTAATATTGTAATTCAACAAGGTCATGAAACAGTCCAAACCTTGATTATAAAAATAAAATGTGAGCTGGAACATTGAATAAGTGTACAGCAAACAGGTTAAGCTCCTTTCCTGCCTTCTGCTGGTCATTTAAAGGAATGTTCAAAGAGAAAGAATTAAAACCAACTGGAACTTTGGATCAATTATGTCACCTGAAATACTGTCTCTTGTTTTTTTTTTCTTGTTTTAAAAGGCCTTCTAACGTATGTTTGTACATGTAAATATATATATGTGTGTGTGTGTGTGTGTGTGTGTGTGTGTGTGTGTGTGTGTGTGTGTGTGTGTGTGTGTGTGTTGGTTTACACAATTAGTTTTTTCTTCTATTCAGTTAAGTCAATTAATTAATTCTATGGAGTCAAATAATGCCAGAGATGTTGATCTGTCTGATCTAAATCCAGATTGAATTTCATTCGAATTCTTATCTAAAAATGTGCCCTGTAGATTATTGAAAGTTTTTTCTCATAAAAATTAGGATAATCAAGGGAGCAGGAGAGCGGATTGATATCAATACTTTGGCTATCAGCATTTTATTTTGAAATGTCCCACTAACAGAGCTGGTAAACTGAACTGGTGTAAAAAAAAAATAGGAGTTCCCTTGAAAAACCTTTTAGCAACAGTCATGTAAATGTCCTCAGGACCTGCAGTTTTTTTGTTTTTATAGTTAGGATAAGAAAATAATCTTTTTTTTACTCCTTAGTGGGAAATTTTTTATTTTTAATCACAATGTTGGTTAATTTCACATAAATTATTGCAGTTTAGGACACAAAACTTTTAGCATTCTCTGTGTTTGTTCCATCACTTTAATCCCAAAAATATCAGCAGATTAAACACTGGTTACTGAGGGCACACATAAACTAGTTTGACTCTTTTTCTTAGCCTTCTCTGTGAATTTTTCGCCATTGACGGTATTCACTCGGTTTCTCAGGGACCGTGGGTCGGAGCCGACTCCATCGTCTACAGCAGCTGGTCACTCCCAGCAGCAGCAGCTTCACATTTCCATCTCTCGTTCCACTCTGGAGCTCGCAGAGCAGCCGACTGGTTAGTTTGTTCTGTCCAAACAAACCTGGTTTGTGCTCCGCCTGTGTTTGTTCATTTTGGATGCTGTGTTGACTCCAGGACCAGGAGCAGAGCTGGTTCCTTTTGACAGTGACGACACAGATGATGAAGACTCCCCCAGTCCTTCCTCCACTCTGCAGAGTCAAGCCAGTCACTCAACTATCTCCTCCAGCTTTGGCAGTGAGTGTTTTGTTCTTTTTTCTTTCTTAATCTTTGTGACCATTTTTACCATTTCTTAAAAATCGGTTTCATCTTCTAAAGATGATGAAGGCCCGGGCTCCAAAGACATGGCTACAGAGACCACCAGCAGTGAGGAGGAGCAGGAGTTCCCAGTAGCGGGCTCTTACAGCGCCCCGGGAATGTTGGGCGTTGGAGGAGGAAGCCGGGCTCTCACCGAGAGCCCCATGGACGGCAGGGCCATGAGACGATCCTCTCGGGGATCCTTCACCCGGGCCAGTCTGGAGGACCTTCTGAGTATCGACCCGGAGGCCTATCAGAGCTCTGTGTGGCTGGGCACCGAGGACGGATGGTAAAGATTCACTAAAACCAAACTCACCCAGTATCCCTCCTCAAACTGCCACTGATGAATCAATTTCTGGTATTTGTGCCAGCATCCACGTGTACCAGTCCTCCGACAACATCCGCAACCGGAAGAACAGTATGAAGATGCAACATGCGGCCTCCATCCTCTGCATATTGTGAGTCCGACTTATCTTGAAACCATTGACTGTTTCTGAGAAGTGGACAGCGAGTGTGACATCACCCATAGAAAATAGCCTACTGTATTTTTCGGACTATAAGTTACAGCAATCAAAAGAAATGCATTATAAAGAAGAAAAAATCATATTTAAGTCGCACTTTTGTGAATAAGACCATGCTAACACATCCATTAAATTCTTTATATCGCTTTAAATCCATTAAATTCTTTATCCTCTCCCACTTTGAAACAAAGCCTGGTGTAAGACTGAGCGGCGCTTCTTTTTCTGCGTTGCTATCAATAGCAAATAGCAGTGCTTTCTAGTGGTTGTTGTTATTTATTTATTTTTTTAAATCATATGTAGGTCCCCTCTCCTGGCCAATCTATTCAAAAGAACATATACTATTATAGTCCGAAAAATCTGGTACCTCCAGCTCCAACCAAATGAAGTCAATTCTATCACCATTTTTTCGCGATACGTCATTAAACAGGGATTGGTCCAAATCAGTCTGAGTCAATGTTTCTACAGCAACCACTCTCACAATCAGGAATGAACTTGTTGGAAGGCCACACCCCTATATATCACCCCTACAACTTAAAAGCAGGTTACACGAAATCTGTCAAACGTTTTAAATGTTGGGCGTGGGGGCCATCAGGAACCTCCTACTTTAATTCAGGCATCTGATTGGTCAGTTTATAACTTAACTAACTTTATAGAAATAGTATGAAAAAGAATGAGGATCATCAAGTACATGTTATAAAAGGTATCAGCAAGAATGGTTATTCTGACAAATAAATGCCTGAGTAATAGTTGTTTATTTCTCGATATAGAGGTCTTTGGGATTTTGCCCTTTTGGAGCCCAGGGGTACTTTGTTTGGAACGCCAGGAGGGAGGAGTCACTCAGTCCAGTTCTCATTGACAGTCGGTGCTTGAAACAAAACCAGTGCTGAGGTTCATGTTTAGAAACATGAATTTTGAGTTGATTTTAAACAAAGTTTTTCTGTATTTTTAAACACTTCATTCTGCTTTTTCTCTTCTTTGTTTTCACCTTTTTTCTTACATCAGGTTTTTCGACAACAAAGTGTTTGTGTCTTTAGCAAACGGAGAGGTGATTGTGTATCAGAGAGATGCAGGTAACTGATGCAAAAAGTAAAACATTGAACTAAATTTGTGTAAGAAGTCTACCTATGTTCTGACCCACATGCTCTAATCTAATCTAATTGCCCCTGTCCAATTAAAATCTCAAAGATGTTTTTTTTCTTTGTTGACTAACTTAAACATATTAATTTATTCTTTACATTTTAATTAAATTTCAGGTAGTTTCTGGGACCCTCAGTCTTCTCAGACACTAGTTCTTGGTACGCCCAGGAGCCCGGTCACCAAAATGGTTCCTGTTGGAGGGAAGCTCTGGTGTGGCTCGCAAAACAAAGTTCTGATCATCAATCCTACTACACTGGTACAAGAGGTGAGAGGAGGCTCTGTGTGGAGAGGAGGTGGAGAAGATTGACTGGTTTTAGCTGCATCCTCTTCCTGTTCCCTATCAGCACTGGTTCCAGGTGGGCACAGACAGCAGTCGCTGCGTGATATGCATGGTGGCGTACGGTCATGGTGTGTGGTTGGCGCTGCAGGGGAGCGCCCAGGTCAGGCTGTACCATGCCCAGACCTGGGAGAGCCTGACGGAGGTGGACGTGGCCCCCGCTGTGCACAAAATGCTTGCAGGTAAACACAAGAAGATGGGGAGGACCTGAGTGGAAATGCTTGTATTTTGTGCCTTCTGAATGTGTCTTTGATTAAAATAGTCAAATACGGTTAAGTGATTCCTCGCTAAAACGTGGTTCACCTTTCATGGTCTCGCTGTTTGGCATATTTCGTTTTTCATAAAGCATTGTATACTGCATCCTGATTGGCTGTAGACCACTGTCAATCATTCTCCTCTATAGCTTGTCTCCTGCACAGAATGCCCTCAGTTTGACAAATCTATAAAAATGTTCCATCATGAGCAGATTTGTTTTTTTATTCTTTAATACTGTCTTTATTTTTCTACAAATGTTTGAACGTTAAGAGTTTAAACAAGGGACAAAAGTGTGAAAATGTTCATGTCTGTCTGAGAAAAGTGTGTAGAGGGGTTTTACAGCCTTAAATACGTCATGGATCGGCAGTAATTTCTTTGTACAAAACTCCTGCGATGAACCATCGTCACTTTTTTCTTGCGTTTCTGTTGTGTTTTGACTCTGCATCTTTTGCTCTGTTCAGGGGCAGATGCAATCATCAGACAGCACAAAGCTGCCTGTCTCAGAATCACAGCCCTACTGGCCTGTAAAGACCTGCTGTGGATCGGAACCAGTGCAGGTAAGGCTGCGTTTGGATCACCGACCTGTGCTAGAAAAGTACAGAGACTGCAAGTACAGCAAACAGTTGTGTTTTGTTTTTTGAACGTGCATTTCATTCCTCTGTTTCTCTTAAGGGGTAGTTCTTACACTGGCAATCCCAGCAGTGACTTCAGGAACCGGAGCTGGGACTCTGAAATCTTCTCTTGTGCCAATGGGGTCAGCTCATGGTCACACGGGCCATGTCCGGTTCCTCACATCAATTGAACTGCCTGAAGGGTTTGACATGAACTTTCCTCCTACAACAACTAATTCTACAGGTATCTGAAATCCAGAGCCGTACTTGTATAGACTCAATGTAGTTCTGCTTGCTTAAACACCTGGTTTGTGGTCTACAGGCAATCTGTCTCAGAGCAGTAGCACAGTTGAAGGAGGCCTTCAACGGCGAGACTCGGCACATCGCAGGACCTCCGCTCACATCCCACCAAAAACCAACCATCTTGTCATCTCTGGTGGAGATGGATACGAGGATTTTAGACTCACCAACAGCAGTGAAACGGTCGGGCGTGATGACAGTACCAACCATCTTTTACTCTGGAGGGTCTGAGACGATCAAAACCCAGCTGCTTTGTCTGGCCGCGATCAGCTTGAGAGCTCGTGACCTTCAACCTCAACAGACTTGTGTTTTTGGACCTTTGCTTGGTCTGCTGGTGTCTCTGTGCAACAGTCAGCTGCTCCCTCCTGGATGTACGCTAAAATGCATCATCAAAGCTGGTTTTGTTGTGGTAATGTCCGATTCTGTGCACATGTCTGTAAGTGTAGCTTAAAAAATGTGTCTTTAGACAGTAGCTTTTACTGAAAAGACTTAAAAAGACAAAGAAGGGATTAAAAAATAAGATGTTCAGAGGTTTGGTTATGCTCAAGACTGTCAAGAAGGGCTACACAGACGTGGATGTGGATTCTACGGAGCATCATTGCACAAGAAGAGGAAGGAAGACGTTTTAAAGAAGCATTTGTGTCTTTTTGGAATTCAAGATATCATCATTGCTTTAGACTTGGCTCCTCCAGACCGCATTTGAAAGTTCTGGCTAATGAGTTTGGGTTGGGATAAGCGGTAAATCCTCACAGACGTAGAAGACGGTGTTGTGTGCTTTGAACCTGAGTGGAAATCACGTCTTTGGGTGAACCCACACAGAAAGCACCGTCTTACCGGTCAGAATGCACGGGTTTTCTGAAGAGGATGACTTTGTTGTTGTTTTAAGATATCCTTTTTATGCCAGTTTTGCTGCCATTTAAAGACGACTGAAATGTCAAAGACGCCGGGTTTTACTGCTGGTTTGAAGAAGACAAAAAAATGGAGACATTCCTCCTTAACATGACCATGCCAAAGTCTCACATGTGCAAACGTGTCCTGCCATGACATTTCCGTTTTTGTTGAACGCTGTTATTTTTGACAGGGCCTCTTTGAAGAGGATGCTTGATGATGATAGCAGGAAGAGATAGCTGTGTACAGTATTTATGGTTTCAATTTTAGCGCCTTCTTTTACAGCACTTAATTTATAGAAGATGTAGCTGTCACGTTTTCTTGTTGAGCTGGCAAACTCAGCGCAATTGCTTGGTGTGAGGACAGGCGGGCACATTTTTGGGCTGTGGGCATTGTAGTTCACCAAAATAAAAAGATTTTGAAAGGTCATAAATGCTGTTGGGCATTAACCAAAATACTTGTGCCACTGAAAGAATTCGTCATGTTGAACCTATCCCTAGTGCAAAAATAAATGATCGAAAACAAGATTTTGGTCAAGCACACAAGACGGGGAGTTTGTCAGAAGGACAAACGTTGAGCCAAATGTGGCTCCTGAAGTCTACAAATTAAGCCATGACACACACCAACACACACAAGGTGAACAACAGCAGATGTCTGTAGAAGTGAAGGATGACTCGGCCTTTTCCTCACACGCACTCTCACACATTGGAGTTTGCTTCTGGCTGTGGGGGGGTTAAAGAGTGTTTGATCCCTCCAAGCCTAGAAACCCTCATTGCACTTTACCGGCCATCTGGACTCTTCACCTGAGCTTTCCCGCATATAAATGCAAACATGCTGCTCTCTCCCTCTGTCAGGGATAAGAGGATTTACCAGCTCCTATCAAGCCGGCTAGCATTTAAAAAAAACTCAGAGACCTTCCAGGGGTTTTGTTATTTGCGTGATAAAGCTTTGCTGTTGTTTTTTAGCAATGCTTAAGCAAAAATACAGCTAACTTATGCTAGCCTATTAAGATCATGGCACCATGACATTTTAAGAAAGTTTTGGTTCAACAGAATGGTACATTTTCCTCTCCAATGCTAATCCCAGCAGCGTGTTCACTTGAGTACGCTAAATGTTAAAAATCTGCAAAAGCACATTGTGTTTTAGTGTTAGAATACTTTTAAATGCCCCCCCACCACCCCCCAGAATACCAGCATGAAAAGCAGTATCAAGGGTCGTTTCCTATAGTTTTTGAGTTAATGGTTTAAAAACTTTTTTTCCATCTTTTGTGTGACCTGTTTGTGTAAAGAGCTGCCATTTTTGGTCTATGAAAAGTCCAAGTTGATGCTGACGGTTTAACTCCTTGCAGGACGGAGTCACTACCTTCATGATGACCCACTGGGAGTCAAGCAACTGGACTCTGTGAATGTCTGTTTTCATTGGACCTCTTGATTATTGACTGATCATGCACTTCGGTTGGAGTTACCTTTAGATCCAGTAGATTCATTCCATCATCAGAGCTTTGAGCCAAACATAATGAAACTGAACTTGGATTCTACAAACGCCATGATATGAAGTAAAAATAATTAGTAAAAGAAAGCAACGTTTTCTGAAATTCATTCAAACTTTTGCACCAGATTGTACATAACTTTATCAGGCCCGTCTGTGAACTAGGTCATATTGTTGTAAATATTGGTACACCCCTCCTTTTTCTGTTTAAAAAAAAATGCACCCACGGTTCTCAATTGTTGATATGACGTGTGAAAGATTTGTTTATATTTGTGTTTTTTTTTCTCCTTTCTCTTTACATTTGCTGTCAGTCACTTTTAAATTATAGCTGTCACCTATTTTTTTAGGATGATCTCTGTTAAGATTTGGTATTTATGTCATCACCTTCAGCTCCTGGCCATGCTCTTGTTTGCTTTGTTACTCATGATCACCAGAAAGGAAAAAAAAAAAAAACATGTCAGTTTCTTTGCACGGCCAACTTCCTGACTCTGACTGACACCTTCCAGGTGTCATGGCTACCCTCCCCCCCCCATCAGAGGTACCTCCTGTATGTAGCTGTTTCTCTTTGTAATTAAATCATTTCACTGGTGGTGGGTTTGCTTTTTTCCTTTTATGTACAGTAGAGTGACCTAGATGAAGACCTTCTGGACCACTATTTTGTAGGAGTGCAATGGTTCATTTTAACAATTTGATTCATATAATTTGATCTTGCTGATGTGAATCACAGTCTATATCGGTTCATTTTGAACAATTTGATTCAATCTGATTCGATCGACCTAAAATCGATCCAGGACATCTTTAGCCAAAACTTCAACTAGTGTGACTCAGAGATAATATCTGGGAACAGTGCAGTTGAAGTTTTCCAGATTCCTTGTATGTCTTACAAAATAATTAATTGTAAATTAAAAATTTGTACAAACAAGTAAACAAGAAGTAATGGCAAATTCATTCACATTTTAGTTATAGTTCATCCCACTGTTGTTTTTCCACATCAAAATAATCCAAAGGGAACATTATTAGAACATTCTAACACACTGTATGGTCACGTCTTTGAGAAATTCAAAGTGTTTCCACAGATTGGACTGTAATGATAGATTGATCATTTTCTGCTGCCATCGTGTCTGTTTTCCGCTGTGATCATCCTTGGTCATTTTTACATTGATAAAATAAACCTACCATACCCCAATCCAAATGATACTTTCCAATACTAATTATAGTAGATTTATTTCATTTTGAAATGTTTTTTTCTGATGAACAACTTGTTTCAGACGAATATGGTTGGATCGTAGGAATGTAACTCTAAGAATCTTGAATAATTTTGAATTTTGAATCTTAAGTTGATTTATCATTACACCCCTACTATTTTAGAACTGCGAAGGAAAAACAAAGAACACGCTTAAAACAATAAATTGGATCCTTCTGTAATGAAAGTGACTCAATTGTTGTGGAAAACTACTACTTAATTCAGTAATGCTCAAAAATGGAGTCACTGGAACTCCCTGACCTACAATGAAGTGTATTGTGATCTGATGTTTGTAACTGAATACATCTTTTCACAGTCAACACATAAAACTGCAGCCCAGCCCTCACGAGGACTCCTGAATGGAGCAAACAGTGAAGGTTTGTGATGGTGGAGAGCAGCAGCCCACAGTTTCTTCCATGCTTCTGCAGAATGACAAAGTGGGTCACTGACTGACACTGACTCACCAGAAACAGCATCACTGACTTCATCTCTTACAATTATGGAGAGAAGAAAAAAATTAACATTAATTCACCAAATATGATAAAAGAAGACTGAGTATGTTCTTTCAAATTAAATAAGATTATTCTAATGTTTGTGTGTGTGTCTGTGTAATACAAGTGTATGCATTTAAAGCAGGTCAGAATATGGAATTACAGCTAACATAATATTCAGTTCATTACTGTAATTGTGAAAAAAAATAGCAGCCTCTCAAGTATAACTGAATGAAAGTTTATATGTATCTGATAACTTCCAAGAATTCAACCAGAAAACCCTGTTTTAATTCTAGCATCACAAGTATTTAAATAAACATTTAAATAGATTCATTAAGTAGATGTAAAACCTCATCTTTTCCATCAATAAGCCTAATTTATGAAAATAAAGATAAGACCATTCAAACTAAATTAGAAAACAAGTTTTTAACTCTGTACTAATTCTAATTTTGTTATATCTCTGTTTCTGCTTTTTATGAGTATCTATCTATCTATCTATCTATCTATCTATCTATCTATCTATCTATCTATCTATCTATCTATCTATCTATCTATCTATCTATCTATCTATCTATCTATCTATCTATCTATCTATCTATCTATCTATCTATCTATCTATCTATCTATCTATCTATCTATCTATCTATCTAAGTATCTATCTATATCTGTCTGTCTGTCTGTCTTTAGTTAAATTACTTTCCTGAAAAACTACTCTCAACGTTACATTTTACTCGGTGTGTTTGAGAAAGTAATTGTGTTCTAGGCGTACACGCACGCGCTGTGGCTCGCGGTGAGCTCACTGGTCCCGCGCTCTGGCTCTGGGCGCGCGCGCACACGGGCTCCTCGCCAGCCGGCTTTGTGGTTTTCCGCCGCTCCACTGCGACTCTCCACCGCTCCGCTGATGCCTGATTCTCCACTTCTCTGATGGCTGATTATTTGTCCTCCATACAGGTGAGTTTGTTTAAAAGCTGCTAATAAAGTCTGCTGGGATGTAAAGTTAGGAGGACAATCCCCCCCCCCCCCTTTTTCCTGTCGGTTGGAGGTGTTGAACAAACGGAAACAGCTTTGACTGCGTCATAAAGTCACTTTTTCAACCATTAATTAATTAAAGTTTCTTTAAATTCAAGTTTTTTTTTTGGAAACCTGCGTTTCTCTTGCTCTCTCTGGTGACAAGTGAGCGGATGTTTGCCGCACCGTCAGAGTGCGCGATGACGTCACGCAGCAGTCGCTTCTCTTCGCTTTTATTTGGTTCCAGTTTGGTTTCTGTCCCTTAATGTACGCTGAGCTCTGCGTGACCAAAAATATCCAGATAGTTTATAGAGTATAGCAAGATGTTCAAATGACTTGCAAATGTTTGTATTTTAATTTTATAAATTACATTGTGTTTAATTTTAAGGGACACACTAAACACTCGAATAACCCAAGTTGGGTTGGTTTTAACCCAACTCAGAGGTTAAAAAGGGACTAACTTTTTCCTGGGTTATTTTAACTCAGGGGGAAAAAACTCAGGAAAACCCATAAACTAAGTTAAAATGAAACCACTGTAACTCCCCAAAAATAGTATTGCTCCAAAGAGAAACCTAAAAATATATTCCAACATTAATACAAAAGAAAGTGAAGGGTTAAAAAATATTTGTTGTAAACAAATCAATATTGATTTAAAAAAACATAATCAAATCCATCCATTCCATTCATAGTTTATTTCTTTAAATCAATTTACTTAAAAAAATGTTTGAACCAAAAACAGCTTTTCTGTTATTCCTTAATGAAAGGACTTAAAATGTGTGCAAACGAAAACAGCAGCTCAACTGTTATGAAAGTTCCAAAACCTTTGTTTGGTCTAAATTGCTGATTATAAGTGGAATGTAATCGTTGAACATCGTTAAAGACGTACGCACATAGACCCAGTGTTACTGTGGTTGAAAATCTGCTATGATCTACTCACTCACAGACACACAAAGACCCACATGACACTGTTCTCCAGTAGACACCATCCATTGTGTGAAGCTGCATTCCTGGACGCTTGATTCCATTAGAGGCTTTTGACTTCCGTCACACAGCGTGCAGCTGGAACCTCACATATGATCACAGGGATCCACCAAAAGAAGGGTTTACTGACAAAACCCACAAATGGATCCAGAAAGTATTTTCATACTTTCATTTTTTTTTACCCTTATTTAATTCAAAATTCTACACACAAAACGAAATTATTAAAAGAGGAAAATAAAAACGAATAAGTAGACACATAACCATGTCAAGTTTTTGCTGTCTTAAATTCATGTGCCTCTTCTGCCACATTTAAACTTTAGTTCACTTTAGTTTGTGCCACTCACATCTTTAGTGGTACACTGCACATGTCCTTATTTATGGCTGGAGTTTGTTTAATGATCAGTAAACCAGGAAAGAAAAGGAAAATTTAAAGAAAAGTAGATGCAGAAAATTTGGCTATGGTCAGCATGTGGTATTGTTAAGATGGTCCTGAAGATTCACATTAGAACTTTTTATTATTTAAAAACAAGATTTGCCGCATTTGAGTTTTTCCTCACATCGTTTTCCTAAAAAATCAGCTAAAAACAAATGTTTACCCAAAAAAAGTGTCAGAGGGCATGTGGAAGTCAAAGCCCTACACCAACCTCCAATGAACTCAGTCGTACAGAGTCAGTCTTCTCTGCCAAACAGCATGGTTGGGAATTCTTTGGATTGCCGCCGCTTTGACTGCAAAGCCTCCCCAATGTCAGCCAGGAGCCTCCGTGCCAAAGACGCTGCAGACCCAGCCGTAGATCTTCATCCAAGCTCGCTCGAGGCCCAAAACATCCAGTCTGACAAGGCAGGGTAATTACAGGGGAGTCAGCACAAAAGCCGGACAGACACCAGCAGGAACTTTGGAATACAAGCTTACCTTTAATCAGCATTCATGTTAGTGGCTCCTAAAAAGATCAGAGATCCTGGATAGGAGATTTTTGTGACCTCGTGAGGATTTGGGGTCAGAGAAGAAACTGTACAGAGAGAAACCAAAGAAGTCAAATGAAGTTTTTCACTAATGTATATAGAGTGAATCAGAATTGAAATTTCTACCTGTTCTTATTTGGTTCACTTTTAGCCAAAGTGTGTGACAGTAATAGTTCATTAGAAATTCGTTCTGGGCAGAATTGATGGTGCATAGCAGCCCCGCCCCCACTTCCCGTCACCTCTTTGTTTACGCGCTGTCCTACTAGCTTACACCACTTCACAACTCCAACGTAATATTGCAAGAAAATAATAGTGTAATAATAATAATGTTATATAATAATAAAATATAATAATAATAGTAATAATAATAATGTAATAGTGCAACAAAAATGGTGAGCAATATCAGAGCTGTCCAGACATACAGCTTTGAGTCAGATGTCAGCTCAGATGAGGAAAATAAAAACTTACATGGATCTATTTGTCTTCAAGTGGACGCATCCGAATGGAGCATAGCAGGGAGTTGAAATGAAATGAAAATGAAATGAAATGAAATGAAATTTTATACTTAATTTTTGTATTTGACTTTAACCCATATTGTCCTTTTTTCGAGTATCTTATGCTTTTCGGTGAAAGAGTTCAAATCTAGTTATGACATTTTTTTCTAGTATTTTTGAGAACTGTGGTAACATAGAAACTGGTCTACGGTTTGTGAAGTGATTGTTCCCGGTTTTGTACAATGGTATAACTTCTGCTATTTTCATTTGATTTGGAAATCAACCTGTTTGGAATGAGAAAATACAATTATATTCGAATGGTTTCAGGATCCCATTGATTACTGTTTTCACCAAAGTCACGTCAATGTCATTAACATCAGTGGAGAGTTTACCCTTCATTCCTCTCTCTGTCTAATATTTCATTTTCGGATACTGGGTTAAAAACCATGGTTCTAATTTACAATAACAACCTGGGAAATAGATGAGGATGTGAGCAAACATCATGCTTGCTGTTGGTAAGAATTTGAAGATTTGGTTAAATGGTTTAATCTTATGTAAATGAGTGTTGATCAACTTTAGCGTTAATCCTTGGGTGGTTATATTTTAGTGTTTGGTTTAAAGTGACACATAAGGAGACTTTGCCTTGTTATCTTTGAGGTGAAGGAGTTTCTGTGTACTGCAGTTAACAGCAGTTGGTTCATCTGGTGCGAAGGTGGCAGCACACTAAGAACTTTTCCATATGGAAATAAGAGACTTTCTCTTGAACGCAGAATAACAAGTTTGTGATGCCTTCAGAACGAGGATGCACGATGGAAGGAAAAAGACTCAGTGTGATACTGATGCTAGCATGAAGTTAGAAAACCATTAGTATCTATAGGAGATACCTTTTTACTGACAATGTACAATATGCTTTGATCTTGGCTTCCTAATCCCTGACGTGCTGGAGAGTCTCTGCTGGGATCCACTGAGCCCCACTTTTGTTAAAACCCACTAAAGTATTGATGAAACCAATAAAGCCCTGAAAAAGCTGAATTTGTGAAAGATGACTTCTATTTTCAGAAACCTCTGGGTTGTCCGAG
The DNA here is from genome assembly GCF_053564925.1 of Oryzias latipes. Classification (NCBI taxonomy): domain Eukaryota; kingdom Metazoa; phylum Chordata; class Actinopteri; order Beloniformes; family Adrianichthyidae; genus Oryzias; species Oryzias latipes. The sequence continues at coordinate 15,750,697 of NC_136249.1, forward strand.
TATGAAATGTTTGTTGTAAGACAGTTTCCATCACAGTTAGAAGACTTTGCTTTTTAAAAATAATAACTTGTTGACTTCAGTTAATATATTTTATGATTTAGATGTATATTTTACAAAAACAGAACTTGATCAGCCATTTTAAAAGGAAAGAATAAGATTATCAACAAAAAGAGGATTTTACACTTATCTAGTAGATGACATTCCATGTGGAAGTCTGAAAATACACAAGTAAGGAGTTCCTCTGACGCCAACTGTGAGCAGCATTAATTCAGTCACCTACAGTGTGACCAAATACCTCCCAACCGTCTTATCTCCATTGGAAGGCAACACAATACCCAGCGTCCACAACACCCAGGACTTTGTCAGAAAAGTACAGCACATCAAGATGGACCCACAATGGTCTCCTTAGATGAGACATCTCTTTTCACCTAGATTTCCCACCACATAAGCCACAGAAATGGTGAGGACAAGACTTCGAATAAGACCCAACACTGCCTGAAAGAACCTGCTGACACCAAAACACATTTGTGATCCACCGGACATCTACCTGAACATCTCCTACTTCTAAAACACATGGCTGTTCCAATGGTTGACCTGTGTCTAACCACATGGGGAGTGGAGGAAGTCCTTCACATCTGTGCAGTGGACAGAAACTTCACACCAGAGAAGACCCCCTCACGCTGTCCAGGATCTCATGTTTACATCCCAACACCCACTAGAAAATAAGCCAGGAGTAATCAGAACATTACAGCAGAAACACCAGACTCATTAGCTCAGAAGGAACCAACAAAGAAAACATTTCCCTCAGAAACTTCCCTAGAACTGTCAGAGAAACTGTTAACTTCAAACCCAGAAACACACACAGGCAGAAGCTGGTCCACCCCAACAAGTGATGAGGTCTTGTTAGGAGAGCTCTGATCTGTACCCCACACAGCACAAAGGAGCCTCAGCATCAGGTCAGATCATCTGAAGGAGAGTGGACTCAACTCTGAAGACAATAAAGTCACATTCTGGACAGAAGGTTTGAAGAGGAGCTAAGGAAGGCATCCAAGTCCAAAGGGAAAAATCTTCTTTATGGCTTTACTTGGGAGACAAGAATCCCATTCACCACCCCTACAACCAACAATAAGCCAAAAACGACAGTCCTCAAAACCACACCAAGACCCCCACCATGTAACAGAACAGCTGACTGGACTGTAGTAGACATTTGCATCTTGTCACATGACATCTTTTTAACTTTGTAAGGTAAACCTCTGAAGCAGTCGGCACAAAAAGCAGAGGTTCTACCAGAACCTCTTCACCTGTGTGAAGAAGAAACTCAGATGATAAGAGAAACCTCTTTAGATCAGCATTTAGAATCCAGCTGGTCCTGTGAGAACATCACCTGTATGACTGAGAACCATCACAGACTTAGAGTGAAACCATAACTCTGCTTGGTGACAGAAACAGTTATTATCTAGATGGCTCCTATTTGTTTCAAGGAAATGGTCAACAAGTGGTTGTTTTGAGGCCTATGTGCGTGAAAACATACGGAATCAACTTGAGTGAACATATTATGAATCATCCTTCAAAGTGTTGTGATGGTGCTGAGGTTGAGGAAAACAGCGGACCTTGACAAACATCTCTGCTGCGTCCGGCTCTGATTGTCTTACCTATCAGCTGTTTGGGGTTAGATTGTCTTAGGGCTGCCCTGTGGTTGTCAACAGCCGAGTTCTTGCTGGGAAAAATATTGTAATTTGGTTTAATTTCTGCAAGTTTTACATCACCACTGCACAGGGATGGAGAACTTAGATCTAGCTTGGAGACGTATTGAAAACACATCATTCACCACCGTGAGACCCACAAAATCTAGCCTGTTCTACAGCAGATGTGAAGTGGAGACCTGAAAGAAGCTGTCTTCATAGTATTATATATTCAGTTTTAATACTTAGAGCAATGTTTTTATGCCTGTTTGGCTTTTAAGATGCTGTTTGAAAATATTTAGGTACAGTGGATAGCTGGTTTGGATTAGAAGATTGTTTGGGTTCAAACAAACCCTTTCATCAAGCACTGAGCAAACAGAGCTGTTTTCATTGTCCTGCTAAACAGTCTAATTATTATTTCTCCTTTAAATAAGAGGACTTCAGGCTTAACTTGAGTGCAGAGACCATGTTTTTGGGATCATGAAAAGGCATTTTTGATCCAGAATGACAGATGTGCTCTGTGCAACAATTCTTTTGCAGATTTGTAATACCATGCAGATTAAAACACAATTTACAAATAAGAAGTTCAAGGTATGAGCTGGATGTTCCCTCAAAGAACATGTTGTACACTGCAGAATGGTAGTATTGGTGCACACTAATGCCATAGGGATTTGTGTTTATGGCTTCCAAAATGAATCTATATGTTGTATTTGGGATGATCTAAGGTGAAGGAAACATCTTCAGTGTTATTTGCTTCAAGTCTAAAACCCAAACCAGACCAAATCTTTTTGATGTCAGCCTCATTTGATCTTTTCTGTCGGTTTTGGCCTCTTGTTGCTCACCTTTTTTTCTGGTTAATTCGACCTCCTTTGCTCCGATCATTGGCGTTTTCCTGCCAACGTCCTGAACAGACACAAGAGAAGGCCGCAGGTTTCTGCAGGTGTACAGTTTCCACGGGAAACATGACCACTGAGGTCACATCTACGGCGAGAGAAACCCATCAAAGAGTGACTCCTGCCCGGTTATCAGACATGTTCCTCGTAATAAGACATTGTCTAAGCTCCAACGTATAAAGCATTGGCGTAGATCAGCCTTACATTTGCCGATAATGGGCACCTCCATGAAGTCAAACAGAGGGTATGGTTCTCCGATCGCGTCGTTGTTGTGCACACGTGCACATTATCTCCGGACCCACCAAGCGTCCGATGAATAATGGAGTGTAATTACCCTAAACCTCCTTTTGCTACCTCAGTTCTTTTGTATTACATTTCACTTTTCAAACTGTTACCTGATACTCCAGTGCATCACAATAAGGTGTTCCCCAAGGTTGTATCATGGTATTTGACTATGTGGCCTCAAGAGGTGGCCATTATCTGCGTCGTCAGGCTCGCTTACATAATGCCAGAGGGGAAGATCCACAGTTTGAGTGCCATGCACGGACATTAGTTTGACCCTGAACCGAGGCGTAAACACAATCAATTTGACTTTATTAGGTCAACAATTATCTTCTCTAAAAAATAAATAATTTCAGAGTCTAAAAAAATCACCAGGTTAATTGACAACCTTTAATCAATCAAGACAAAATATTTTCAAAAAAGAAACTACTACTACTACTACTACTACTTAAAAGAACACCTCTTCCATTAGGTCAACACATGGGAGTTTGTACAAGTCAAGACAGTAAACGTTGAGATGATTTTAGGTGTTCTTATATTTACTCCATAAAAATAATCCTTTAGCCTTAAATACTTTTAAGATTACGAGAGAAAATTAACATTCAAACAGAGATTTAAACTCTCAGTCTTTACAGGATTTTAAAAAATGCCATCAGTTGGATTATTTGAGGATTTCTTTTTCTTAGAGCAGCGGGAAATCTGTTGGAATCAAAGCCAAACTGAAAATATTTTTCTTCAAAGATGTTTGGAGCAGAATTCAAACCCTGTCACTGCATCAGAACTGCAGAACCTGAACCGCCTGCGTTTGATAAAACTTTAGTCAAATTTCTCATCCGAATAATTTACTGTTTGGATGAGTTGTTGTTAAGGATGACTTTGCTCCTTTCTTTGTCTCGATTAGTGTCAAGTGAGCTTTAACAGTAAGCCACAGTGTAGAGTCATCCTCCATGACCAACGCTTCACTCAATATCCCGAGCAAGATCTTCATGGAACAGAGTTCCACCAGATATTCAGAAGAGCTGTGATAAAAAAAATTTTTTTTATTCCAATCCTATGGAAAAAGCAGGATGCAGACATTAAACCAATTTTTGCATTATTGATTTTGACATTTCTGGCAGCCCCGTGACCCAGAGAGGGAACAAACGGTTTAGAAGATGAATTAATGATTAATTAATGTAATGAAAATTTTAATTTTGTTCAGTTTTTCTATTGAAAAATTGCTTGTTGTAACCAAATACAAATAAAATGGATTCAAAGGTTAGAAAAATGAATCTACATTGAATCGAATCGTGTTGAATCTGGAATGTAATTCTGTAGAAATGAAATCAATTCTGAAATATGGAACAGATGCTCAACTTTAAAAGTGTTACTCTGAAAAACTTAAGTCTTTTTTTTCCTAAGTGAAGACAGATTATCTTCCAGTTGCACATTATTTCTAAACTTTCGAATTTTCCACAATCCATAAGAACCAAAACCATTATTTGGGCTTAAGCTACGTTTAATGTAAACAACAAAAATGTCATTCGTTAATCATAGAGATGTCAAAGGGTGAAAAAATATTTTTTTCTAGTTTTGTAATTTTTGACCAGTGTTTTGTTGTATTTATTTATTATGTATTTAGTGTTACGATGGAGTTTTAGGGCCACCAAAAAAAAGGTAAAATTTTAAGTTGAGAGATTTTAAGTTGAAAATTTACAAAAAAAAACTTGTAATTTTACGAAATTTAAGTGGAAGTGAGCATACAGAGCAGCAAGTAAACGCCGCGCAGCAGCAGAGCAGACAGACTAAACTCAATTAAACAGGTAAGCTAAATATTTATTGATAACGTTCCAAATGTTTGGAAGCTCATTTTTTTGATTTAGGATTTATTCATGTTTAATTTATTGATGGGTGGTTTGCAGGATCTCTGCAGCCAGATGAAGACATTGGTATCTCTGCAGCTGTCCACTTCAATCCTTTCTTCCTCCACCAAAACCAAGATCTCTACGTTTGTGTGACGCTTCCGTCCAATGAGTTATACAGCGAAATAACTCATTGCTTCTGTCTGAGGAGCAGCACTTACGTGTCCCAAACGTGTCTCTGAGCTCCTTATCATAGAAACTCCGCTTTAATGACACTGAACCCCGGGAAGACTGTTACACTAAAAATAATCTGATTTTGAGTCGCCAAAAGGTTCAGAATCACTTTGTTTTTTACACCTATGCGGAAATAAAGCTTCACAAAAGGCTCCACATATTTCATGTTCAGGCTATTCTCCGGAAATAGGAAAACCTTGGTGTATTTTCCTCGTTAATCTATTACGACTTTTAAGTCGTAAATTTACGAGAAAAACACTCGCAAATTTACAAGTTTTTATTTCGTAAATTTACGAGATAAAAACGTGTAAATTTGCGAGTGTTTTTCTCGTAAAATTTACGACTTAAAAGTCGTAATTTAAAAAAAAAAAAGTTTTATAAACTGGCCCTAAAACTCTGTCGTTTGTTGTGTTTTTTTTCCTATTTTTTATTTTTCTATTTTCTTGGCAGCTGTTAATGCTGCTACCCCAAATAAACTATATAAAAAAAGTTAAATCAACTTTAAAAGCCTGGAAAAAAATAGTACTTGGCTTCTCCAGAGTTAAAAAGCGAAATAATTTACAAAAATTTGGTGTCACCTTGTTACATACACAGAGCCAATTTTTAAACCAAAGTTACAGATTTTCTTGTGTGCGTTCTCCGAGCGTCTCCTGCTGTTGTGGTTCCCTCCTTCCGTCTCAGCTTCATCCAGGAGGATTTCTCAGCTCATCTGCAGCCTGACGTCAAGGATCCAGAAACAGCAGTCCAACACATTTAGCTCCTCCTCACCACAAACATAATGTGCGTGTTTTTGTCAACATTACTTCTTTATTATTACTATTTTTAGCTCCTTTAATCATAACAGGAATGTGACTGATGTTTAGTGACTTATTGATTGTTTGTGTAAAAGCAGCACGGATGGCTTTGGATAATTACTGTTTTACAAACTTAATGGCGAAGCTTCTCCTTTTCCTTGCAAGTGTTTTGATCATTTTCATCCTTTCAGCTGTTTTGCTCAGCTCACGTGACGAAAGAGTGGCGCTTGTTGGCGTTGGCTGGCACGCGCCTTGTGTTTGCTGGGATATTCTGAGAGGTGTTAATGTCCTGTTACGCCCTGCTCTTCCTCTTCTCTCTTCATTTTTCTTCTCCTTCATCTGCCTCCTCAAACCACTCTGCCAGCTCCCATCACAGACAAAGGCAGGAAACTCTCTGAGCTGTAAAAAAGGGAAAATAATGCAAACTATAAAAGTTTGATTACAGGACTGGCGGCCCAGACTATAAGAGCACGTGGAAGACGAACGACTGAGTCCAGAGCTGTGAGATGATGTTACAAAACCAGGAGAAAAACTTCAACCTCTGTGACCATGTGAGCCATGTGAGGCAGTGTTGGAAGGTGATCAGTTCAGATGCAACAGTCAACCGTTACAAGCAGCTCAGAAGGTTCACAACAGATCTCGATAAACCCAATTCTAATGTCTTTTTAGCACTTTGAAAGCTCCCTGCAGGAAATGTTGCTGTTCAGACACAAACCTCACAGAAAAGCACAGATCTGTTGTGTGCAAATGGCCTGGATAGTGCGGATCAAATGCGTTTATTTCTGTGAGAAGAATCTTGTTAAATTATGACATGGATACATTTCCTCGTCCTGCAGATGCTTTTACCACTCACACGAAAAAGGTACATCCTATTTTCATGACACCCCTTAGGATGGTCGTACGACCCTAAAGTGAACTAAGACACACTTGGGCTTCCCTTAACATGCGACCGGCTGCCTCTCTTCACAACCCTCTATAAGCCCAGACACCCTAGAAAAAAGGCAGCACCCATACGGGTCAACCCCTGATTACCTGGATCAGGTGTGTTCAGTCAATCAGAATAAGGAGACATTTGAGTCAGCTGCTCAACAGAAAGTTGTGAAAAGAGAACCGGAAAACAGGGAGGGTTATAGATCTCCAGGACCAGGATTAGGGAGCCCTAGTTTAGACGATGAGTTCAAAATTTATGCACATTTTTTGGAAAAGATCAGTGGATGTCACCATGCTGACAGTGATTCTTTGCAGGATGACTCGGTAAAGTGATCTGATATATAGGACAGGAAAAGCTGCGTGTCGTCTGCAAAGAAATGGACAATAATTGGAATGATGGAGGTTAGTCCATGAGGAGCAAATGTGCAGCATGATCACTTCTGGGATGCTTCTGAAACATGGTGAAGCAGCCTCAACTCAGTGGTCTAGTGTTAGAGTGTCCGCCCTGCAACTGGTAGGTCGTGGGTTAAATCTATGGTCCAGTCTGCAGCTCACTGCTCCCCCAGGGGATGGGTCAAATCAGAAGAGCACACACAGGTGTGTGTAAAACACCTGGGACTTCAAGAATATTCTGGAACAGGGCACTCAGGCCATGCAAAGGTCATAATGTTGGAAATATGAACATCCAGACGTTGGCATCAGAGCCTTTCTGATGGTTTTTAAAGTCCTGCTCTGACACGTGGGCGGTCACGTGCCTGCAGAGCCGTGAAAGCTGCACATGCAGCGGTCAGCATTGTAGTGGGTTTTTTATGGGGAAAATGTGTGTTTGCAGACAGTGGAAGCTCTCTGTTTGCCTGGCTGTGAATAGTCGGCTTCTGAAGACCGTGGTCAGCCGTTTCAGAGTTTGTTTCTTTGAACTTTTCATCAAAGAATAGTTCATTGCGGATCACGTCCGGCGGGGTTTTCATGTGCACAGTTAACTTACATGCTGAACCATGGAAGCATGTTTGTGTATTTCTGTTCCTGGTATAAAACTTAGACCATCCTCTTTTCCGTAGAAGTAAATGATGACGTAGGTAGACGAACATTTGTCCCACAATCCACCTATAAACAGGTGTCTGAGGGGCTGCTTTGGGAGTCAGTATTCCTCAGCTCATGACCTTTGTGTAGGGTTCATGTAAGCAAACTCATGCCTCCACATGTGTCTGCCTTGTAATTAGCCTCATGCTCTGCTCTGTATGGCATTTTAATCAATGTTTCTATATATATTTATATAATCTGGCCTATCAACCCAAAGTCCTCGGTGGCTGGCGTCTTTCTTTCTATCTTTGACCCCATTGACCTTCTGCTGATTTTCCAAGCCTGTGGTTTCTCCATCCTCGCTTCATCTTTCTCCTAAAATGCAGTCCTGGCAGCCTCCCTTGTTGACCGCACTGAAATGAGGAATTTGTTTCAGTTTTTTTGAGGTTATTTCTTTCAAAGGAACAGTTTGGTGTTTGCTGGAGGTGAGAACATTCAAGATGTCAGAGTTGATACCTCAGCAGTGGAGGTGCGCTGTACGATCCCTGAGCACACCTGTGCAGGTGCTGGTGAGTTTATGGACTGGTGCTGACTGAAAAGAGGAAACTGCTGTGTTTTTTACTGTTTACTCTAAAGAGGACCAGCAGCTTCGAAGCGGACTCACACATGCATATTAACAGCACACAAACACACATAGAGACACACCCACTCCCCCCAGAGGCTCTGACAGAGGGGGGCGGGTCTTGCACGCGCGTGGGTGTGTTTGTGGTTAGAGTGACACTATAAGACGCTTACAGGTACTCTTGCTTTTCCACTCAGAGACACAGACTGTGCATCAACTTCATAGATCATTTTAGTCTTGCTTGTTTGAATTTTTGAGGAGGTCAGATCTTGTCGGAACTTAAATATTTTAGTTTAATCAAAGTTCAATTCAAACCTCTGAAGTTGTTTTTGTCAGTGTAGCTCTTAGACAGCAAAAGGCTTATTTGAGTTTGGTCCTGATTCAGCGTTTCTAGCTGTTGAGCATCTTTGCTTTGTTGCCACGGCAACATTGTCAGTAGTTCCAGGCTGGGGTAAGTGTACTGCTCAGTGTTCTCATCTCTTTCTTCCTCCTTTTTCCAACTTTTTTGGCTAAAATGACCTGATCCGTTTGCAGGTTAGAGGACTTTTTTGCCTGGTCCTCTCTGACCCTACAGGGGCTCAGCGTGTCAGGTCAGCTCCTGTAACTGTGGGGGCACAGCATCAGTATGCCTCCTTCATCAAAATGATTCATTCGTTCACAATTTCCGCTCAATCATTCTTTCATTTCCAACCTGAAGATCTCAGTTCTTGTACAGGAAAACATGCAGCAGAAACAGAAAAAAGTCGCTGATGATGAGAAACAAAAAAAAGGGTTTCAATGGAGATGAATAATTACAGAGCAAAACTATTTCAAAAAAGCTTTAATCAGATATTCTTCACCTCTAAAAGCTAAACTCAAAGATGATAGTTTTGGTATTATCTGTTTTTGTGGAGAAAGTTAGACTGAGTTTGCAAACGGTGCAGAATGAATCACTGCACGAAAGGCATCTGCAGTCCTAAAATAGCTGCGGGAGATCCCGGCTGCATTCACAGCTGTGCAGAAAAAAAGCCCTGAGTCATGTTAAAGACTATTTTCAGCTTTTGAAATGCCCCCTTCCTTTCTGTTCTTACTACTTTACAGAAAAAGGACTCTAAAAATGACTCATGTGTTTTTTTGCCACGTGAGCTCGTGTGGTTTTTGTGAGAGTGTGCAGGTGTTTGTGTGACAACATGATGCAAGTAATTGTGTTATTAAATGTTGGAAAACATCTGATGTCACCTCCAACTTCAGAACGTCAGAACAAAAAGGCAGCTATAAAAAAATGTTATTCAAATTGTTCTCCCCTTTCAGATCATATGAGTATAGAAGAGCACGCTGAAGAAGATGAAGAACCACCTTTGCTGCTCAGCTCTTGTCCTTCTTGCAGTACGTTTGTTCATGTATCTTGTGTGGATCACCAAGGGGAGCACTTTTTTGCTAAATTGGGCTCCGTTTCTGGCAGATGCTTGGCTGTGGTGGATCAGCGGCAGTGCCGTGCACGTGGGCAGAAGGATGTGTGTGTCTACAATGCGCTGCAGGCCAGGAGCCTTCAAAGGTGAATCTCATCCCTCACTGGACTTTGATTCTCCAACATGAAAAATGTTATTTAATTAAAAATCATCCATTTGCATCCTCCTTTACCACTTTTATTCAGCTGACAGTGTTTTTTCTGTACCATACGTTTTCTGTTCGACCTAAACTTATGACCCTTAAAAGTCTTGGATTTTTTGTAAAAGCGTACTCAATGGTCTTATAAATATGAGAATGCAGTTTTTAGCCAAAAATCTAAAAACGTGTCATTTTCTTGGACATAGTTTCTGCAGAGCGGCAGAAATTTGCCTCTGAGCTGGGGGCAGAGCAACTTCGTCCCCACTTCTCCTCCCCATTTGCTGAGAGCTCGGAGCAGGGAACAAATAAGATCTTTTTTCCAACAGCATTTTTTTCATCTGCTTCCGATTCACAACAATCTGAACAAAAAATACCCAGAAATGCAATTTTAAGCTCAATTGTCTTTCTATATGTCCTTCATCATCAGAAAAATGCCACGACATGTTAAAAACACCATTTTCATCAGAGTAGGTCTTTAAGCACCAAAATATAAGTTTATAAAAATGTCATTTACCTGTTTATAAATGGATAAAAGATGAGTAGCATTAAGATAATTATTCTTTCATGATTTCATGTGTTTTTTTTCTTCTTCTGCAGGCCTGTGAGAAGATACAGACTCCGGCAGAAGAAGTGCAATGTCAGCCGTGTCCTTCTGGAAGCTTCTCAGATGCTCTGAACACTGAGCTCTGTCGGCCGCACACGATCTGCGAGATGCTTGGCAGAAAGGTGGCGATCTCTGGAACCGCCACCTCTGATGCTGTCTGCGGAGCCTGTCTGCCGGGGTAAGGTCTGCTTCTGTGCAGCTTTGCATGCCGTTAGGGTTTCAGTGAGGATTCCTTCCTTTAAGTTCCTCCTTTTTAAAACATGGATCTTGTCTTTTCGCAGGTTTCACTTTATCGCTGCAGACCAGGCTTCTGTTCGCAGTCTTTGCCTAAAAAGTGAGCAGAATTTCCATCTTCATATCATCTCACAGTCCCATTTTCAACACTTCTCACTTCTTGGTTCTCCCCCTCCCCCTCATCTCAGCTGATTCCCATGTCAGGATGGTCCGCACGGTCGGGAAAGGTCCCTCCAGCGGAGCCGGACTGGTCAACGCCACGGTGGTTCGCAGTGCAGAGGAGAAAACCACTGAGTATGCCGTTTTTGCGCTGGTACCCGTCTTTTGTGTGATGGGCCTGCTAGGAATCCTCATCTGCAACATCCTGAAGAAGAAAGGATACAACTGCAGCGCGGAGAAGGAGAGAAAAGATGAAGAGGCCGCCTCACCTGAGAAGGAAGGTGAGAAACTGGGAACAGAGGAATTCTCTGAAATCTTACGGGTAACACCCAGCTTGGTTCGCTGTGCCTGCATTGCTGCATTGTGTCCTCCAGAAAAATAGATTTATGTGAAAGTAAGTAGTTCAGAGAGAAAAAGCAGAAAATAAATTACAATCTGCAAGAAGCAATATTATATAAACCAAATATTAAATCTCTTAAATTGCTCTTACCTGTGTCGTTTGGAAAACTCATTGTGGTCATTTGCATAAAGTAAAAAACTCTGTAATTGGTTTGAAAGAGAATTTTTCTTGATCCCTAGTGGAACCGGAGCTGTTGCTGCTGGTCAGGTTCTTAATCTTGTTAAGGTCACAGTATGTTTGCCTCAGTGCGGGATGCCAGCAGTGATTAGTTCAAGTCTTGGTTAAGTGACACGTCAGTGCGTGTTCGAGATCCTGAGGGATTTAACTGACAAACGGTAAAGGTGCAGTAAAAATGGATTTGTGTGGAAATTGAACGAGTGCTCTCACCCTGAACTGCAGCAAACGTCTCCGATTTAAGTGGAACTGGGACACTTTTACAGTTTTTCTGCTGCACAGGGTTTTTCCAGGAAGTCCGTCTCTGTCTGGCAGCTGCTGCTGTTTAGAGTGTAAGCTTAAAGGGATTTGAAGTACCTGATGGCAGTGGGTCAGGTTTGTGTTGGAGCCCAGCTGCAGCCTCAGCAGGTCAGCTCCTCTGTGGAGAAAGTCTTGACGGACCTTCCCTTCTGTCACGCAGCCTGTCTCATTGGTTTACTTCAATCAGTCACATTACAAAGGATTCTGTGGGGTCAACTCAGGATCAGATTCAGATCAATGATATACCAGATTATTCATTTGATGAATAAAAACTGAACATTTGAAAAAAGAAAAAACTGGGAATTTAGAACTTGAATTAAAAAACTATAAACCTAAAACTGTTGCTAAATGGAAAATAATGTTTATTAGTAGTAGCCGCGGTTTTCAGAATTTATCCTAATTTGTCATGGGGGGGGGGGGCTTTGAGCCCACTGGCTACCAGGACATGATTGACATCAGGTGACAGAGGTTATGGTCAACACCATAAGGTCTGGAGCAGAGGTGACAACACCAGGTGATGTCACTTTGGCGGTGACACAGGCAGCGCCAACAGCAGACAATGTTCTGGAGCAAATGATGCAAACAATACCTCTGTCGTGTCCCGGTGTCGTGTCCCGGTGTCGTGTCCCGGTGGCCAATGGGCTTAAAGCCCCGCCTCCACATAAAAGTAGGATCTGCACCAAAAACGAAAATTCTCAACTGAAATTGTAAATTGAAGACTAAAAGCAAAGAATGAGAAAGTGAAAAGACAGAAGTCGAAATTACAAAACAGTGGTTACACGTAAACCTTATCGCTTATTTGGTAATTAAAATAAAATTTGGTAAATTGGTACTTCAAATTTTTTCTTCAAATTTTAAAAGTTTTAAAAGTTAAATAGTTAAAAGTTAAATATTTAAAAGTTAAATATATTATTTTCCAATTTACCTTTTTCCATTTTATTTTTCAAATTATTCTCTTTAGTCTTTTAAATATTTCTTTCAAGTATTGAAATGATATTTCTTCAAATTTACATTTTTTTTCTTCAAGTTTTTGATATTTCTTTCAAGTTTACAATCTGTTCTTTCTTGTTTAAAGTCTAGTTTTTTTCAATTTGAATTACATTAATTTTTTATTCGCTTTTATATTTTATATATCCTGATTTGACCCTACAGATTTCTGTCAAAGTAAAGCCGTTGAGTTGAAAACCCAAATATTTCGAGTTGCTCTGCAGTTTTTGCCTCTTTGACGTGAAATCCTGCCTGTTTTTGAATCCGTTCTGTCTCCAACTCTCAGTTCCTCCAGTTTATTACGTTTCCGTCCCGTCTCATGGAAACACGACACCATCGCTCCCATTAGCTCTCCTTTCCTAGACAGATCAATAATTTAATCAGCTCCTTATTTCATTGTTGGCTTCATCATGTCTTTGCTGTTATAATACTAAAGCTGTGTTTTAAGTCCCACTTTGTAGTCTAGACTAAAAGGAGACTAACATTCACCTTGAGAGTAGCACCATTTTCTAGAGAATTAACAATCCACTCATATCTGGGGTCTAAAGTTTTAATTAAATTAAGAAACCCCGTCTTCTCCACGGAGAAGATGATGAAGCAGCAGGATTTAGTTATTTTTGAAATCGCCCGGAACAAAAAAGTCAAATTAATTCATTCAATTGATTTTACGCCCCGGCCTACTTAAAAGAATAAAAATGTTTAATCCCCATAATTAGAGAAGACATTTTAGGTTCTAATCGTCATCAACATTGCCAGGTCTCCCTTGAAAAAGAGATTCTTAATCTAAATGGGACATTTCCTGAGTAAATATAGCTGAAATAATTGTTTTTTTTTAAATCTCATTTTCCTCCAACACCAGTCAAGAGGCAGTATTTAAATGCTGAGACAGCGTGTTAGGTTTAATGAGGGGGGAGACTTTCACAATAAAAGCAAGAAAAGAAAAGAAAAAAAAGAAAATTCTAGCAATGAAGCAGGGATTTTCTGGAGTTTTTCTGACTTCGGTTTCATCCTGAAAGGCTGCTGTTTCTCCTCCAGCTTGAGCCGAGGTTTTTCCATCACTTCTCTTAGCGCCCCCACCAACAGAGGAAACACCCATGGGGATAAATTACAGCAAAGCAAGCTTGACTCTGGAGTGGCAGCTTTGACGGAGAGGCTGATGGAAGCACAAATGGAGTCGTCTCTTTGTGGAAACTAAAGCGATACACTCACGTCAATGTCAGAAGAAGAAACTACGTCGAACTCTTTCCCTGAAAGAAAGAGAAGGTGTGAAATGCTGTTGGTTTAGCATACAGGTCGGAGGATGGAGATGTATGCATTCATCCGCGTAAATAAAAGGATGTTTTATTCAATAGAAGTAAATATATCCACTGAGCCTCAGTGGGTTTGGTTCCTCAGTGTGAAGGACTGAAGTCCTCAGCTGATGCTGGAACACATGAAGCTCATGCTGTTCTCCTCACAGACGTGACAGAGTTCTGTCATGGACACACCACTGGCTAACGCTGACGCATTGAGTGGCGCCGGTTCGTGGAGGAGGGGGGGTAATGGAGGGCTGTGCATCACACCCCAGCAGAGAGAATGGATCTGCTGAGTAAGCGTGTTTCAGCTTTTGTGCGTCCACTGCTCTCCCGGTTTGAGAGGGTGAGGCCGTCACGGATTCTGCTGTGTCGTTGTTCATCTTTGCGTTTTTAGTCACTGTGCTTCACCCTAAAGGGACACAATGTTCCTGTTGTGCACTGTCTTTCAGTGAAACGACTACACCCAGGGTGGCTGGGATCCATGCAGATCTCCTTTCACATGTGCTGGAAATGACTGAGGAGGTCAAATGTGGTCACATGACCGACTCGCTTAAGGCGTGGGGGTTTTATCGTCACCATCTGAGGGGCTTAACTCCTCAGTTAGAAGCCCGTCCCCTGACTGTTTCTAACTCTGAGATCGGACTTTACAAATGACTATAAATTAATATATTCGACCACCTGGTGGTTACTAGGTGAACTGCAGCAGGTAGCTCTTTTTATTTTTTAATGAGGTTTAACCTACTGTACGTAGATGTGAGGGGCTTGCTGGGCTCTCTAAACTGGAGTTCTTCTCTAACTGACATTGTTGACATATATCAAACTTTTTTTTTCATTTCACTTGCAAAAATAATGTGTAGTTTTATATTTAGTATGCAACAACAAAAAACAGAAGAAAAACTTTCCAGAAATCCACAAAGTACAGAGTGAACAAGTTGGAGAATAAGTCCAGTAGATCTTGTACACCTTCATGGAGTTCAGAGGAGAAAAAAACACGGCCTGGGCAATTTGAAAAGGGGATAAAGCTTCTGGGGGGAAGGTGGTGAAACCATAAGGCAAAGGGACCAGAGGGTTAGGAGATGCCACAAAAAGTATATTTTACAAACAGGAACAGAGACTGTGGAGGGTGGGAAAAAAACAGAATAAATGGATGAAGGGATAAGTGGATAGATGGATTGATGGATGGATGGATGAGTGCACAGATGGATGGATGGAGTGATGGATGGGTGGATGGATGGATGGATGGATGGATGGATGGATGGATGGATGGATGGATGGATGGATGGATGGATGGATGGATGGATGGATGGATGGATGGATGGATGAGTGTTTAGATGTATAAAGGATTGGATGGATGTTTGGATGATAGAATTAGTCAATGGATGGATGGATGGATGGATGGATGGATGCATGGAATGTTTTACCTCACAGATTCTCACAACTGGGAGGATGTTTGGAAAAAACATCTAAAGTTCTTACAGCAAAAACATCAGAAAGATCTGAAGTTCTGACAGTTTTCAATTTTCCTCAAGATAATCAGATAATTTGGGGGCTTTAAAGTTGGTGGGCTGTGGTGTATTGGACAGGAAGTTGGGTTTTCAGCTGAGTTTGTATAATCCATCTCACCATGCTGTGTGTGTGAAAGCGTCTCCATTAGGCCTGCACAATATACCGCAAATTTATCGTTATCGCAATATCAAGCGGTGCAATATGCATATCGCAAAAGACAGCAAATTTGCAATAAATGGTTACCTTAGATGTGGCCAAACAATCTTATAGCAGCTTGAAGTGTTTAATGGATTGAAAGAATCCCTTTCTGCATTTGACCAATCAGATGGACCCCTTCACGTTGTTAACTAATCGGATGGCGCCCTATTATGTTGTATGTTCGCCTCCTATGTCAACAAGGGTCATTTGTAGTATAATTTTTAAGCTGTTGTAATGGAATGGGAATAATATTTTTGGTTGTTTTGCTAATTGTTTATATACCGCAAATTATATCGTTATCGCCATATTAATCAGTGATATCGCATATCGCGAGTTTTCTTCATATCGTGCAGCCCTAGTCTCCATCTTAAGGTCCATTTTCGCTGGAGGACGATGCTGAAGAGCTGCGGACTTTCTGTCAAGTCCTATGATTGGATTCACTTTCCTTTTGTCTGTCTTTCTGTCTGTCTGCAGGTAACAGTTGCCCCCACATGTCTGATGAGGTGAACGAAGACACCATCAGCGTTCTGGTGCGCCTCATAACCGAGAAGAAAGGTGCGTTTGATCCACATATCATCATGTCTCTGGTGGAGGTGACCACATGCTCGTCAGAGAAGGTCACATGCAGCCAAAAACCCCCTCTTTGTTCTTTTCCTTACTCAGCTGCTCTCAGATCGCTGCCATTCATGCTTTAAAGTAAACAGAGGTGCTGCAGCTCACCTGACTCTTGAAAAACTCTACAGTAAGGGTTTTGAGTCTGGACCTGTGTGATTTTCAGAAAACGCTGCTGCGCTGGAGGAGCTGCTGCTGGAATATGAGAGCAAACAGATGAGCAAGGGCTCCTCCATCAGGTATGTCACCACAAACCGCCAATCATGTCGCTGAGGTCACTGCTGACGAGCAGGAAAGGAAAGTTTGAAAGAAAAGAGCCTGAAAAAGTCTGGAGAAATGACTACCAGTAAACAAATTAACTCACGTTTTTAAAAAAAAATTAATGTTTTTCCAGGTTTGGGTCCTTTACATTGATTGAGCCGATGAACTTAAACCAGCTTCATTCACAGCACATTAAAATAGCATAATGCCTTACAAATGCTTCTAAAAACTCCTGTGTAACATGGTTTGGGGAGTTCAGACCACAGTGGAGGCATCTGCTCAGTTTGGCGCAGCTTGGCGGTGACTCAGTCCTGCAGGTCTGAAGTGATGGCGCTCACTCCGTGCTGACAGCCGTCTGGTCATGTGGCTAAAGCAGACGGTCTGCTTCTTAACCCGCTAAGTGAAAATCAACAGCAGGATTGTGGCGTTGAAAGTCAGAATATAATCTAATAATCTGTATTAGTCCACAGCTTTTTTGAATATATCTTTTTACAATTTACTCTAATATTTTTTTCTTTAAAACTGTATTATGTGGCAATGCTCACCATCTTTTTAGTGCAACTTCTTTTTTTTTTTTTTACACACAATGTTTCCACAATGAACCTGAAACAATTGCAAAAATTGAGATCGAACCTTTTTCATGTTTTATACCAGAGAACAAATGTGTAGAAACAAGATAAAAATGCATCAATGCAAACACAAAGCAAAGACAAAACAATGTTAAAAAATTGTTCTGGTAATAACTCTTATTTTAAACCAAAGATTTTAAAGCTAATAACCTTTTTAAAACCTTCATGTCAAACTTCAAATGAAAACTAGAATAATGGGGTGCCAGTGTCATTCCTACATCATTTAAACAGCTGATGTCATTGGCAAACTTACTGATGAGTTCAGAGACTACTAAGGATTAAGTCCATTAATGCTTTAGTCCCAAATGTCCTTAGGGGTGGGGACCCGCTGCCTGCCTGCGAAAAATAATCTAACCTGTATGGGTTACCGCTTTGGTACCGCTTTGTGAACCTGTAGAGAAAACAGGTTCATGCACCACGTACACTCACATCTACTCACATTACTAACTACAGTGTGGAATGAGCGCACCATATGACAGCATCACCTGTATGTCATAAGTGCATGCAACTTCCATTAGCCTTACAAGTACAAATACTTCATGATACACTTACCAGAGGCATGAAAATGGTACGTTCCACTCTCATAACGACCCTTAAGGTGGCCATCCGTACGAGCCAATTCAACTTTCAGAGTTAAATTCAAAAGTGTCTGTTTAGGTCCACTCTAGACTGGGTTAAAACTCTGAAACAGAGTTGGAGAAACACTCTTTGTAGTTGAATTTTAACACAGAAAATGTTGGATTTTTATAACTAGTGTCAATAATTAACACTAACAGTGATTTTTGAATAAATTGTTCAAATTATTTGAATATTATAAGTGGTGTCATATGTTTTGTGATTCCCATTCACACGCTGCTCCTGAACACCGGCACCAACCTATAATCACCAGGAACAATGTGTGGGAGTGTCTGGCCAAAGGATACTTTGGCACATGAGTGTGTAAAGCGGGAATTGAACCTGCAATACTCCAATCAGAGGTTGACCGCTCTACCTCTGCACCACAGCCACCCAAGTTGCCTTTTGAACTGAGCGGGGCCAGGACAACCCAAAAACCTGCAGCCCCCTTACAGATGCATGTGACTGGGGCATGGGATTACTTTTGTCTTTTTAAACACCAACTTTTACTTTTTGTTTATAAAAATTGCACAAAAGTTGTAAACACGCTGAGTAGAAATAGATGGAGAAGAACTTCTAGTAAAGCGTTTTTTCCTTAGTAGTTCATTTCTTCTTTTTTGCAGGACCAAATTTGATAGTTCTGGCTGCAGAATGAGCTTTAATTCCACAATGTTCTGACATGAGGTCCATGCACGGGTCTGGAAACCTCTCAGTTATGTGTGTATGGGGGGGGGGGACTCATGCATGGCCTCATTTGGGCCCCCACAGGGCAGCTCCCTCAGTGAGTTTGGCAGTGACAAGCATTTCCATTCATCTCTTTAGTAGGTTCTGTGGAAACAGATGAAAGCTTCAGAGTTCTGCTGTCAAAGAGTTGACGAAACACCAGAAGAACCAGCACTCTCCTTCAGAGGATGTTGCTGATTAAACTGATGGCCCCCTCCTCTGGTTTGTCTTTCACCCCCCAGGTTCCCCATGCTGTCTCCTTTGTCCACGCTGTGCTCCCTCCCCAGGCCTTGCCTCCATCACTCCCACCTCCACACCATCTCCGGCCTCTCCGGGCTGGCCCCCAAACACGGCTACCGCTGCTCCCGCTGCGCTCACAAAAAATGGCCCGCCGTTCTCATCCCTCCTCTGGATTCCCTGAAGGAGCCCCTGAAGACCCCCCAAACCCTCAAGCTGCCCTCTTTGGACACCCCCACCGAACAGCAGAAGAGACCCTTGCTAGGGGGAGTGTCTGCAGACACAAACCACGCCCCGGCTGTGCCAAAGGCCGTGCAGGACAAGATGGATGGGAGCGAAGAGAAGAAGAGGAAGGAGGTGGAGCCTGCAGTGTTGTCTGTGGGGAGGTGAGCTCCGCCCCCACAGGAGGAACGGGCTGCACAGCCAAAACCTCTGAAACACTATAAACTGACACATTTTGACCAAAACTTTCAACCGTTTTTCTTCTCAAATGAGAAATGTACAGACCGTTTACTTCAGACCACTTTTACTTTCATGCATCCAAACCTCAACAGCTTTTCTCTGTGAAGTATTTTTGATTTATGCAGATTAAAACCTCGTCTACAGTCAAATTTTATTCACTGTCTTTACTTTATCTCCAGATTCCAAGTGGCTCACATCCCTGAGTACAAACCCGTCACCACCGAGAGCAAGACCTCCTCCCTGGAGTACAGGAACTCCCTGTTCGGGGGGAAACCCTTCTGCTCCTCGGCTCCATCGTCTGCTTTCAGAAGGTAACACGACTGATGGAGCATCATCTGACTTTCATTTGAAACCTCTTCTTTAAAGTCTCGCTGCGATGAAAATAGATTTTGGGTGTGTTCTTGAGCCCTTTTTTCTGATGGTGAAGGACATATGGAAAGAAAATTAAGCTTGAAATTGCATTTCTGAGTACCGGTATTTTTTTTCCTAAATCATTGTGAATCAGGAGTGATCAGAGAGGGACTTTGATCTAAAAAAATCGAATTAATTTATGAAAAGTACTTGAAGGTTCCATCCTTTTCTCTCCAGATGAAGAAGTGCAGAAGAAGCCGCTACCTCGAGGAAGAATATGGCATCCTACGATGACTGTCGGGATGGAGCGTAATATTCAGCGATTCACAGAACCCCAGAGCGCCATCTGCTGGAAGAGGTCGTTCCTCTTTATGCGATAAAAGGAAAATAACTGTATTTATTATGACAGATAAACTTCTTTTTTGCTCCAGTTGGACACTAACCTGCTTTAAAAAGTCTGTGGGACAAAATTCTCTGCAACCTTTGAAGGATGTATTATCAGCAGATATTCAGGTCTAAAAAGTTACTGAGAGATGAACAATAACAGATCTGAATCATTCACAATCAGATGGTTTAAATAGTTGTGACGCAAGAGTGAGGGGCTTCAGCTCACCCCTACCCAACTTTCATCAAACCCAACGTGCAGATGACGGAGGGCAGACCAGTAAAAAGCTGAATGTCATTTGATCTGAATCTCGTGCTTTGAGGTCAGTGATCCAAAGCTCGACTTGAGCCGCACAGTATTTCCTGGGGTTCCTCTCGGAGCTTCACGTTACTGTCTGTTTCTTTGGACATGTGAAGGTCCTGACGCGTTTAGTGTGCGTGGAGGTCATGGAGGCCATCAGGGCACTGGCATCTGTTACTTCAGCATCTCAACGTTTTCACAAATGTCAAACATCTTCATGAGCCGTCCTGCTCCTCATCAACTTTCACCTTCTTGATCCGTCAGCTTTGATGTTCACGGGTTTAGCCAGCACTCAGATCTCACAGATTACAGATATTTATGATGAGATGTGCAAAAAGTGAGATTTTATAAACCAACACATGTAAATATGTTTATATATATATGTACATAAGACGACACATTCTCATTTATTTCAGGATTTTTTAATGGACAAAATGGACGGCGCCCTGCAGCATGGGGGCGGAGCATTTATGACAACTCAAATACATTCACTAAACCACCTGACGTTTCACTTTAACGACACGCTGAACAAATTCACTAACAGAAGATGTACAGTCTTTATAAATATTAGAAAGTGCTAAAGTTGGGTGCACATGTATTCACATCCATCAAGATATAAAGCTTTTACATTATTTATACTTTTTCTAAACTTATTTCTGATCATCCTGTCAAAGAAACAGCGGGCAGGATATTTACGGCATCAAGTTACATCTTTTCATTTAATCTAGTCATAGATTAGACAGCATATTTACCATTTATTGTTTGCCAGATGTGTTTTTGTTAAGCAAACCTTATTTTAATGCATTTGTAAAAGTTGTTAATATCATGCTTTTTGTTTGAAGTTTATATTATTGAAATAAAAAAGAGGAATATTTAAAATATTTCTGTGTGTGCTGCTCTTGTCTGTAACAAATATGCTGTTTCATGTTGTATGAAAGAAAGAAACAAAAACTAAAAAACTGGTCCAAAGCTGTTTTGGAGCCATTTTTGCTGGTAAAGTTGAGCGTTTTCGCCCCCTACTGGTCATCTTCTATATAACACCAAACAGCTGAGATTTCACTTCAACACTTAAACATTTTTCTTTTACTTTGACAGATGAACCGCTAAAAAATGTTGTGAATGGACATGAAAGAAATGCTGCAAAGGAGCAATATAAAAATGAGTAACAATGTCATAAGGTAACATTTGTTCATTTTTTAGATGCTGGGACATAAAGTAGGCATGAATGCAGACTTTCAAAACGGTCCTGAGGTTGTCATGAAGTGCTCTGTAAGCTGGAAAGAACTTTCTATGAACAAAAAAAACAACCTTTTCTAGTTTAGTATATAAGAGTATTTTTGCTTTAAAAATACTGCAGTATACTTTTAACAAAACAAACTGTGTAAAGTATTTGGGAACAGATTGCTTCTGGTCAAAACCTATGGTTTAGAGTTGTTTAAATTTAAAGATAAAATCATTAGACACGTCTGTGATGAAAAAGTGATTTTGTAAGGTACTAGGAGTCCAGCTCTCTCAAAACTAGAACTGAATGTTTACTGATGGTAAAAGAAAGAACAGTTTTATTGCTGTCAAATGAATGAAATGACAGCAGACATAAAGGTTAGCGATGTATTGTTCATACCTGGAATTAAGGCTTTCCCAACATCTTCACCTCTAAAGTTCATTTCAATAAAAACCCTAAATAATAAATACTATTTTTACTCTAAACATAAAGACTTTCTCTGAGTTCATGCTATATTTCAGCTTTCTGTTGCTCCAAACAAACAGCCAGAGTGAAACTTTTTCTTCTTGAGTCACATTTGGAGCTTTTGACTCAGATTCGCGTTGTGACATCTGGACTCACAGTTGGTTTGGGTGAAGATGGTCTGCTCTTCCTGATGAAACTGCTGCGGGTGCCTTGACCCGCCAGGAAATAAAGGATGGGGTCCACGCAGCTGTTGGCACTGGCCAAAGGCCTGGTCACCTTGTAAGCCACGCTGGAGGACTCCAACAAACTACAGCTGACCTGATGAACACATCAGACTTTCACACACCCAGCTTTCAAAGACACAAGAAGTGTTTGTTTAAAAAGGGGGTGTCAGCCTTTACCTGTGTTGGATCCACCTTTCTCAGGTATCTCAGAGAGTAGTACAGACTGCGTGTGAGGTGGAATGGGAGGAAGCAGAGCATGAACGCTGCCAGCACGATGATGATCATCTTCACTGATTTCTGCTTTGTCCGTTGGGCTGTCAGTACCTCCCCTCCAGGCCCCCAGCCAGGCTCCAGGAGCTTCCGCACCATGAGGCCGTAGCACACCATCAACACCATGAAGGGCAGCGCGAACATGAGCACAGACACCACAGAGCTGTACAGGAGGAAGTCATCAAAGAGCTCTGGGCTGGTGGTGTCATAGCAGATGATCTGCTTGGTGGTGGTACTTCTGATGGAGGAGGTGAGTCAGTGATTTCATAAAACTTGAAAGATTCAATCATCTGTACGGTGAAAAGTTACAGCATAGTCAGACTCAGAATCACCTCGTTCTAGAAAAGTAGAGAACTGGACCCTGGCAGAACAGGACGCTGGCCCACACTGCCACCGATACCAGCCTGGCCCGACGAGTGCTGACCCAGCTGAGAGAGCGCACGGGGAAGCAGATCCCCACAAACCGGTGCAGACTGATGCAGCACATGAACAGAATGGACCCTGGAACCACAAGGGTTAACGTAGAAACAGATTTACATTACTACAATGAGATCTTCTGGTTCTTTAAACAGTAAAGGACGTTACTGAAGAGCAGACAGGAAACTTCAATCAAATGTGCGTGTGTGTGGGTGTCTGTGTGTGTTGTCAGTTCTGATAGGTCTTTGTATGTTACTTTGAGAACTAATGTGTGTGTGTGTTACTGTGAGTATTAAATGTGTGTGAGTGTGTGTGTTTGTGTGTGTTATTGTGAGTACTGTGTGTGTGTGTGTTATTGTCACTACTGATGTGTCTGTGTGTGTGTTGTTTGTGTTGTTGTCAGTAGTGTACCATAGAGGTTGGAGTAGAACAGGAAGCGGATCATCTTGCACAGCGGTTCGGTGAGTGTTTGTGTGTGTTGTTGTTAGTAGTTGTATGTGTCTGTGTGTTGATGTTAGTAGTTGTGTGTGTTGTGTGTGTGTTGTCAGTAGTGTACCATAGAGGTTGGAGTAGAACAGGAAGCGGATCATCTTGCACAGCGGTTCGGTGAGTGTTTGTGTGTGTTGTTGTTAGTAGTTGTATGTGTCTGTGTGTTGATGTTAGTAGTTGTGTGTGTTGTGTGTGTGTTGTTGTCAGTAGTGTACCATAGAGGTTGGAGTAGAACAGGAAGCGGATCATCTTGCACAGCGGTTCGGTGAGTGTTTGTGTGTGTTGTTGTTAGTAGTTGTATGTGTCTGTGTGTTGATGTTAGTAGTTGTTTGTGTTGTGTGTGTGTTGTTGTCAGTAGTGTACCATAGAGGTTGGAGTAGAACAGGAAGCGGATCATCTTGCACAGCGGTTCGGTGAAGGGCCAGTCGTTCTCATCGGCGTAGTAGAAGATGAGGAAGGGCAGCGTGAAGATGTAGAGCGTGTCACACATGGTCAGGTTGAACATGTAGATGGTGGAGGGCTTCCAGTGCTTTGTGCGGAACACCATCACAAACAGCGCCGTGAAATTCAAGGCCAGTCCGACCACAAAGACCAGGGTGTAGCTGACTGGAAGAAGAATGAACTTAAAGTCCTCATTGAAGCGACAGAAATCACTGCGGCTGTTGTTTTCTGTGAGGTTCAAGCCGGAAGCATTCATGTTGGAAGTGGAAACACCTGAAGATGAAAAATGCCAAAAGGAAAAAGGGGAGAATTATGCTGCTGTTTACTCCATGCAAAGCCGTTTTCCACACAAACACATAGGGATGAATTTAAACACGAAGGGAAGAGAAAACAATTATATCAATCTTCAATAATAATTATAAAGACCTATTACAAGTAGTTCGGATTAAAACTGAGACGTGTATTTTTATTGACATCATTTACAAGGTATCTTTGTTCATTTGTCGACCATAAGAGTAATGAAAATGTATAAATAACAAAATATTTGTCACAC
Organism: Oryzias latipes; assembly: GCF_053564925.1. Lineage (NCBI taxonomy): Eukaryota > Metazoa > Chordata > Actinopteri > Beloniformes > Adrianichthyidae > Oryzias > Oryzias latipes. The sequence continues at coordinate 15,775,095 of NC_136249.1, forward strand.
AAATATAATTAATTCAAATAATAATGTAAATATATGCTTTTTTTGGGTAAATACTAAAAGGAATATTTATTGATTTCTGAACCATTAGATCTTGTATTTATTTACTTATTTCAGAAATACATGCCCTAATATCTGATAAATGGCAAATTAAAAAAATAGTTGCTCATAAAAGCAATTTACCATTTATTATTAGGTCATAAAATCATGAATTTAAGTCTTAAATTATTACTAACATCATCATACAGACTGTTTTTTTATGTTTTTATTTTCCTCTGGAGTTTGGTGTTGACCTCAGAGATCTTGATCCCCACTAAAGATCATCTTCTGAAGCTCAACTCATAGGTATGTCCAAAAACTCCCAAATTTGTAATGCAAATCCTGAAGAGAGTACATTTCCAACTGTTATTCAAGCAAACTTATCTAGAATTTTGTTTTTTCATGATGTCAATCAGCAGATGGTTGATTAGAGGAATGACTTTTGGCTCAAGCAAAACCCTCCAGGCGTTCTGTCTTAATGTGTCTTTGCAAACCCCCTTAAGGGTTGAGCTTATCCGAAAAGCTCAAGTTCAAACCTGTCATGCAGAAACAAACAAACAAATCTTCACAACTGGTACGTCAACTCACCAGCAGATGCCAGATTTACAAGGTTCACTGCAGAAGGTAAAGCTCTCGTCGTGCTTCTGGTCTTTTATCCGTATTGTTCTGTTGTTCTTGGATTCATTGACAGACCCAAAGTCAAAACTGCATTTTTAAATCAGTTAAATCGAATGACTGGCTGTGATTCCTTCACTGTTCCGAAAAAAAACCGGAGAAGTTCCTGTCTGTCTCCGCAGTCTGTCCAGAAAGGTTCAGAGGAAGTTTCTCGCTCTGTAGGAGCAAAGATCGACTTACTTCTGAGGTGTTCATAACTGAGATGTTTGACTTGCTGTGTGTTGAGGTTTGCTGCTTTAACAAGCTGCAGCCTGCAAACCTCAGGTGTCACCAGGTTCCAAGAACGGGCCGCGATTCAGAGAACTGTAAACCGCCCACACACCCACAATATCACAGATTTATGAAGATGATTTAACGTAAAACTACAGGTTCCTCATTTTTAGACGACCTTTACAACACTTTTGATGTGATTTAGTCTTTGTGAACTGGATCGATCACAGCGGCAAATCTGAAAAAGAGCTGTACTTTTGCCCTTGGGGAGTTGAACCTGAAGACAATTTTTTAAGATAAAGTGTTTTTTTCATTATTCTAAAGAAGAAATCTGACCTCTTAACCTGAATTCTCAAAAATCCAAATGATTTTTCTGCTCACACAGACTGATGACAGACAGATGAATATCAAAAGTTCCCGTCCCTTCGTCACTTGAAGGGGGGCAAGATTTTGTCCTGGATGGGTGGGCAGGGACATTTCAGGTTCTGTTGTTGGACATTGGGGGGGCTGGTAGGGCAGCGGGGTAGGACCCTGGGGGTAGCTCAGGACCATTGGGCAATGGTCATCTGGGGGGTCTTCTGCTGGAATCTGGGAGCCCAGTCTCTGGGGCAGAGACATTTCAGCGTCCTCTAGCTCTTCAATGGCAGACATTTGTCTTTGGGTGTTTGGTGTCAGATTGTCTGGGGGGGGGATGAAGGTTCTCAAGTTCCTTCTCCATGGGGAGTTTCTGTGGTTGCCTGCATTTTTGCACTCCCCAGTGTCTGTGTGCGGGGGGGGGTGAGGTTCACTCCTTTTTTATACATTCAGCAGCATTATGGTACAATCTGACACACACTTGCCTGAAAACACCAGTCTGCTTGTGTGTTTGCAGACAAGCCTGATGTACAAAATCTGTGTGTGTTTGTGCAGAGAACAGTCAAATTATTCCCAAAGTAAAATAGATAATAGTAAGATATAAATAGTAGTTAAAATAGAAAACATACTAATGATAATAATAATAATAATAATAATAAAATGAAACAAATAAAAACACATAGAAACCCAGCACATACACATCCCACAAGTACAATAAAAATAAATCGAATTATTTGCTACTAAGATTTATGAAACCCAATGAAAACATGTGGACAAGTAAAAACTACATCTTTACTAAAAAGATGGGTTTGAAGTTTTTTCTTAAAAACCTCCACAGTGGGTGAAGCCCTCACGTCCTCAGGCAGATGAGGCCCCCCAGTGCTGAAATGAGGCCCCGCTGTGGGTTTTAGTTCTGACTTTTGGGACCCCCAGCAGACCTGCACCTGCGGACCTGAGGGCTCTGGGAGGGTCATAAACTAAGAGTAAATCTGATAAAAATGAGGGGCCAGTTCCATTTAAACCTTTATAAACTAATAAAAGAACCACATAGCTGTGTGTGTGTAGTTGTGTGCGGTTGTGCACACGAGTGCAGCTCTTTTGTAAGCACACTTTTAGGACATTTATGAAGTTACGCTTTAACCCATAAGAACCCAGATCCAGTTTTTCTTCAAAATAAAATGATGTGTATTTGACCACAAACCAAGTGGACCACAGAAACCATTTCTGCTATTTTCTGTTACACTGATGTCACTATAGGGTTCTTATGGGTTAATCAACTTTTGCAGTATAGTTTGGAAATTTCTCTCTGATGTTTTTGCTTTGCTTTACCTCTCCCTTCTTTTCAACCCATTACCCCCCTCCCCACTTTAATTTGGTTAGCATGCTCCTCATTCATTCCTGCATTTCAGGAATTAAAAAAATATTCTGAGAATCTGAAAGATGCTAAAAAAAAACATGTATAATTTCAAAATTCAAGAAAAACTGAAATCTTTCTCATCACGGATATACAAAGATAGAACTGCTAGTTCAATGTTTTATGGAGGCTTCTGAGCTTTGAGAGATTGGGAACAGATCAACATCAGAAGATGAGTTTAGAAGAAATTCTTTAAATTTCTGCAAAGACATTTTACTTCCCCTCTAGATTCAAAGCTCTGACCTTCAACATCTCCACCAGCTTCACCTTTTTTACCTCCAAACATAGAATCGGATTGTTAAAAAAATTAAATCCATCATTCTCTGTCTGAACCAAACAGGTCCTCAGGTAGCCCCCACTGTGCTGCACACCTTCTTTACAAACCTGCCCAGAAAAACATCTACAAGAAATTGTCCATCTCCATAATAATGACTGCTCTTTTTCTGTTTTGCTCTCATGTATGTTTTTATGGTGAATTTAACTGGGTTTTTTGTTTTGTTGACTGGTTTAAAAGAAAAATGTCGGTTTTTACTGGAACAGACACCGAAGTCTTCGATTTGATCTTCTATGGGAAAATGGACGTGAAGAACCATCAAAACCCGCTGTGAGGCCGGCATGAAGGTTCACCACACTTGTCAAGATTTAGCAATTTCAATAGAAATGCCAAAGTTTACGTTTTTCCAGCCGTGTTTTTACATCCTTCAGCTAAAGGTCTGCACATATTCCAGGAACAGTTGTGCATTTATTAACACCCTAGCAAAAGCGAAAAGCCACATCCTGCACGTGTTAGAAGCTTTAGGAACTCCGGAGGAAGTTTAAAGATATTTAAAATTGGAAACCAAAATACTGAGCTAACACTGAAAGAAAAAAACAACAACAAAACAACAACATATTATCACTGAAAACTCAGGAATTCTCTTTCAGATTATTCATAGACGAACTAAAACACAAATGTAGAAAATGTATTGTTCCAATCTGTCCATGTGCTGCTGTAAATGTACAAGTGTAATATGTTCTTCAAAGTCAGTGTCAATGCTGAGCATTTATTATTTTCTTTAGTTACACAACTTCAAACTACATTTTCTGTCTTAGAACCAAAGAGGCAAACATTCATGTTCCTTTCAAAGTAAAATACTTTTTTCCCTACCTCAGTCTGTCAAAAAAAAAAAAACCAGTGTAGATATTTGGGAGAAAAACAAAATCATGGATCAAATAACATTCCAGGAAAATCCAAGCAGGAAAAAAGAAATACCCAAAAATGGAGGCCAGCTATTTTCTCCTGTGTGAAAAGGTTCGCTTGTGGAGCAGTGAGTGTGCGAGCACCAGTTCATCTGATTGTGAGGTGAGAGAGAGAGCATTAATGTCTTACCTGCTGCAGAAACACACTGCATTAATGATTACCTTCATCCTTAACATGGAAGCAAGAGAAGGAAAATGCTCACCGTTTTGATTTCCTCAGTCTTTGCCGGTGGTCAATCATCTTGGTTCCCTGAAGTTATTTCATCTTTTTTCTTTTCTTTAAAGACATTGAGTGTTACAGGAAAAGTTTTTGCTAGGAACCAAACCAGAGATTGTCCTCCTATCAGCATCATTCTAACCCGGGTGAGCACAAAGAGGAACTTCCTTAACTCCACCTTAGAAATTATTCTAAGGTGGAGTTAAGGCGTAAAACATGGAAGAAAAGTCACCCACTGATGTGAAACAAATTAACTGAAATGATTAACAATCTTTCACCTTCACGGCTATATTTAAATCAAACGTAGGAAAATAATGAGTCATTTCTGTAAAATACAGGCTAAGTCCCACTGGACTATTAAATGTTTCATGTTAAATGTCTTAAAAGTTTATTGTTCTGATCTGCTTTAAATGGGATGTATAAGCAGTCGACAGCCTCAGGGTTTTTGATCAGCAACGGTTGCCAGATGTGTTTAAAGTTTCACTACAATCATCTTCTGATGTATTTCCAAAGCGGTCTTTTAATTATGATTATCCCGTTTTAACACAAAAAACAAACAAAAAAATGAATTAAAAAAACGGTGTCCTTGTTTAGGACATAGTTTCTGCAGAGCTGCAGTGATTAAGTAGAAAGTCACCTTTGAGTTGTGGGTGGGTATGTTGGTGCGGAGCAACCCCGACCCCCCTTTCCCTCTCGGTTAGTGAGAGCTCTCTGTTTCTGCACTCTCCTGCTAGCTCACAGACCCTCACACCCCCAACCTAACATTAGCAGAGCAACAAAAATGGCCACCAATATCAGAGCTGTCCAGCCGAATATCCAGTTTAGAGCCAGATTCCAGCTCAGACGAGGAAAATAAAGGCGTTCATGGATCTATTTGTTTACAAGGGGATGCATCTGAATGAAGTGGAGCAGGGAGCTTGTGGACCTCCCACCATATTTTCTATGTCACAAAAATTATCTTTTTCAAACTGCATTTGTACTTTCATTAGCTCTTGATTTACAAAATTTGAATAAAGAAATATTCAGAAATACAAGTTTTAGCTTGATTTTACTAATATATTTCCTCTATCAGGACAAAAATACTGCTAAAAATACCAAAAACACAATCTTCATCTGGTCTCTAGTTCTGGCTCATAAGTTAAAAATGATCCAAAGTGATTAGGACTCTTACTGATTCTGCTGTTCTGTTCTCAGTCTTCTGATTAGTTTTGTGTTTTTATTTCTGCCCCATCTCCCTGTAATCGAGCCTCATCAGTCTCCATTGTGGACCAGAGCATACGTAGGGCTGCTTCTGCTCACCCCGCTTCATTTGCTGTTTTTATTTTGTTGTGATTGTGAGTGTGAATTCCTGAAGGGTACAACTGTGTATGATTACTCTGCTTGTTTTTTCCACCTCCTTTTGTTTTTCTTATTTGTGATGTGGTTGGGGATATTTGTTTTCTTGTTTTTAGGTAGTTTTTCCTAAAGGAATTTGGATTTAATGGACTGCTCACATGAGGATGGAAGAAGGAGGACCCTGTGGTGTGGAACTAGTTCTATGGAGGTTATCTTCCCCTGTTAAGAGTGTTGCCAATGCCTTTTTCCCCTGCCCCTTAGGACAAACCTCCAAATACGTTTGTTTCATGCTATGTTCTCAATGTGGGGCAATGGAAGTTTTTCTTTGAAAATGGAAAATCCTTGTTTTATTTTTCTTTAGTCCTCTCCAGGTTCTGTTCCTTCCTGTTCTTTTCCACTAACATGCTCAGTAGGGAGGACTACACTGTAAATTCTGCTGAGGAAGCCAGTGACCATCTCTAAGCAGGATTATGACTCTAATTATAATGAATACAGCCCTTCAGAAAACTGTAGTCCCAGTTTTTTTGCACACTTCATGATTCAATCCAAACCAACCCAGTTTGAGGCAGTGCTTTGTGAATAAACAAGAATAACTATAGTTGTCATGTATATGTATATTTCTCTATAACTCGTTAATTTGGAAAGCTGGGTGGCCGTCAGAATACAATAGAAAATAATTTATTATTACAGAATCAATGTCCAAATGTCAACACCAAAAGAAACAGGAGACAAAATAAAATTCAAATACAACACAAACTGCGAACTTAAAAACTCAGATATCTCTAAATGTAAAGTTAACCTCCTAAATTCTGGAGGTTTTACGACCGCGCAGGCTCACAAACCGCAGGAGGTGCTGGGCCGTGATCTTCTTCTTTCTCTTTCGGCTTTTCCCATCAGGGGTCGCCACAGCGAATCATCCTTTTCCACCTCATTCTATCATGAACATCTTCTATCCTAACATTAGCCAACTTCATGTCCTCTGTCAAGACATCCATGTATCTCCTCTTTGGCCGTCCTCTTGCCCTCCAGCCAGGCAGCTCCATCTCCAACATCCTTCTACCAATATATCCACTATCCCTCCTCTGAACATGTCCAAACCATCTCAGTCTGGCTTCTCTGACTTTGTCGCTAACACAGGCAACATGAGCCGTCCCTCTGATGTACTCGTTCCTTATCCTGTCTAACCTGGTCACTCCTAAGGACAACCTCAACATCTTCATCTCCGCTACCTCCATCTCAGCCTCTTGTCTCTGTCTCACTGCTACCGTCTCTAACCCATAGAGCAGAGCTGGTCTCACCACTGTCTTGTACACCTTTCCTTTGAGTCTTGCTGACACTTTTCTGTCACACAACACTCCTGACACTTTCCTCCACCCGCTCCAACCTGCCTGCACTCGCCTCTTCACCTCTTTTCCACACTCCCCATCACACTGAACTGTTGACCCCAAGTACTTAAACTCCTGCACCTTCTTCACCTCAGCCCCCTGTAACCTAACGCTTCTACCTTGATCCCTCTCGTTCAGACACATGTATTCTGTCTTACTATGACTGACCTTCATGCCTCTTCTTTCCAGAGCAAACCTCCACCTCTCTAGCTGTTCCTCCACCTGCTCTCTACTCTCACTGCAGATTACAATGTCATCCGCAAACATCATTGTCCAGGGAGATTCCTGTCTTACCTCGTCTGTCAGCCTGTCCATCAGCATAGCAAACAAAAAAGGACTCAAAGCTGATCCTTGGTGTAGTCCCACCTCCACCTTGAACTCCTCTGTCTGACCTACAGCACATCTCACCACCGTCATACTTCTCTCATACATGTCCTGAACTACTCTGACATACTTCTCTGCCACTCCAGACGACCTCATACAGTACCACAGTTCCTCCCTCGGCACCCTGTCATACGCCTTCTCTAAATCTACGAACACACAATGCAGCTCCTTCTGACCTTCTCTGTACTTTTCCATCAACATTCTCAAAGCAAAAATGGCATCAGTGGTGCTCTTACGGGGCATGAAACCATACTGCTGCTCACAAATCTCCACCTTTTTCCTAAGCCTGGCTTCCACTACTCTTTCCCACAGCTTCATTGTGTGGCTCATCGACTTTATTCCTCTATAGTTGCTGCAGTTCTGCGTGTCACCCTTGTTCTTAAAGATCGGAACCAGAACGCTTCTCCTCCATTCCTCAGGCATCTTCTCACTCTCTAGAATCCTATTGAACAACCTCGTTAGAAATTCCACTGCTGTCTCTCCTAAGCACTTCCATACCTCCACAGGTACGTCATCAGGACCAACGGCCTTTCCGCTCTTCATCCTTTTCAGAGCCTTCCTAACCTCATCCTTTCCAATCTCTGCTACTTCCTGCTCCACAACAACCACATCTTCCTCCCTTCTTTCCCTGTCATTTTCCTCGTTCATCAGCTCCTCAAAATACTCCTTCCATCTTTTCTGTACACTCTCCTGGGTTGTTAGCACCTTTCCATCTCTGTCCTTAATCACCCTTATCTGTTGCACGTCCTTCCCATCTCTGTCTCTCTGTTTGGCTAGCCTGAACAAGTCCTTTTCTCCTTCCTTTGTGTCTAACCTGTCAAATAGCTCATCGTAAGCTTTCTGTTTGGCCTTTGCCACCTCTCTCTTCACTCTACGCTGCGCTTCCTTGTACTCCTGTCTACCTTCCTCAGTCCTTTCTACATCCCACTTCCTTTTAGCCAACCTCTTCCTCTGGACGCATTCCTGTACTTCCTCATTCCACCACCAAGTCTCTTTACCGTCTTTCCTCTTTCCAGATGACACACCTAGCACCTTCCTACCTGTTTCCCTGATAATCTCTGCTGTAGTTTCCCAGTCATCTGGAAGCTCATCCTGACCACCCAGGACCTGTCTCAACTTCTGCCTAAATTCCTCACAAGTTCTTCATTCTGTAGCTTCCACCACTTGGTCTTCTTTTCTGTTTTCCCTCTCTTCTTCTTCCTGACCTCCAGAGTCATCTTACACACCACCATGCGGTGCTGTCTGGCTACACTCTCTCCTACCACCACTTTTTGGTGCTGGGCCGTGATGTCATCGCTTATTTGTCCCCGCGTGCTTCATTCGGCTTTAGCTGTCACGCGCTTTTTGACCGCACGGTGGCGCCGCGGAGCTTCTTGACGGACAGGGCTCTCCGTCAATATACCCCCCCCCCTCCCGCTGCTCTTTATTCCCCGCCTGCCCTCCTCTGCTCGCGGCCGCGCAGGACTCTCGTATGGCAGCAGCCAAAACAAGTGTGTGCGGCGTCTCCCCGGAGCTTCACAGTCCAGCTGGCTATCTATCATCAATCATGGCGGCCGAAGTGGAAGTTTAACTCGCGTCTTCCCTCCCTTGTCGACCGAGGGGAGGATTTTTCGCAAATTTTTTTTTTTACTCCAAAAGAAGGAAAAAAAAATCAGCCTCGCGCTGATTCGGATATCCTTTCGGAATTACTGCACATCTCACCGGGGAGATACCATTCATGTCAACGCTGCAAAATGCAGCCACCGCCGCGGAAGGTGAGTGATCTCCATCGGTCCGTTAGGTCGGGGCGACAACCGCAGACACACGGCGGCGGCGCAGCCGCACATCTGGACGCGGGTATAGCCTCTCTAAAAAAGAAAAAAAAGAGGGCTGCACGCCGTCTGAGGGGGCTTAAAATCCCGCCAGGGGGGGAAGAGATGCACCGCTAACCAGCATTAGCAAGCGAGCTAGCCAGGCGAGCGGAGAGGCTCTGACACGCGCGAGTGCATCTGTCCAGCCGTCAAACAGCCGCGAGGCGCCGGAGGAGACAAAGCACCGCGCCGGGGAGGCAAAGGGGGGACGACCAAAAAACATCATTTGAACGTTAACACGCGCGAGCACTGATTTCTTAGGAGACTGTCTGTCTGTGCAACCGTCGTTGCATCTTCATGCGATTTCTGTGATATTTGAGTTCCCATTCAAAGCGTCAGTCTCTGAGAGAAGTCGTATGATTTTAACACGAGGAGACCGTCAAGCTCTCCGGAGACATCATAAAGCGGGGGCCATGTCGGATCCACGGTTATTGATTGTCCCTTTAGACCCCCCCCACCCACCCCCGCCATGCAGTAGAGACCGCTTCTGTCAAACTCCTGCTCTTCATTTAAATCCAATGGATCGAACTGATGGAAAAGATGAAGCCTGATGATCCACAGAGCAGAAGCTTCTGAGATGTTTCACGAATGCCTGCATGGTTGTAGGATAAACACGGACACGTGGTTTTATTTATATTTTTATTTTCGGTGAGTTTGTATGTCATTCTTAGAGGTCAGGGTGATACATGTGTTGATACCTGGTTGTTATGGCGTGTGGCATTAGAGATGCAGTGTTTTTCCCCATTAATTTGCGCCAATTGCGATTATTTTTAAGACATATATATATATAAAATATGCAAACAATGTATTTGATAAAAAGCTCTATTTTCAAGTTGAAACTTATTAAAAGTGCAGTTTTTTCTTCTCCTATATTCTTCCTCTTTTAAAATAAAGTGTTAGTTGAATGAATGGTGTAGGACAGGCATGTCCAAAGCCTGGCCCCTGGGCAACCGGCCTTCAAATTTCTTATCTGACTGCAAGTTCCTGTCATAAAATCAATACTATGCAGACTCCAGCACTTTCTAAATACTGCTGGTACGATTTCTTGATTATGATTTGCTAAAATATGTGGCCACACTGTCGCAGGACCCTTTTGTGACACATTCTGGCTCATTTCTAAAATGTCAACTGCGTTTTGTACTTCTGAATAATGATTAGATTATTTTCTTGTTCACGTAATTTACATTTCGAAGTTAACATTGAACGTTTAATAATAAATTATATGTAACATTTCATAATATTGACAAAACCTCTTGTCTTCAAATACAAATTCAAAGTAATTATGGTAAACATGTATTTACATCTATTTCAGTTCTATTTGAAGATATGCAAAGTATAATAGTTTATTTGCATTTCATGTCATTATAAATGTTCAAAGAATGCAAGGCGATTGGTTGGCCCTCACACATTTTCACTTCACCAAATCCTGCCCGCTGCTAAAAGTGTGGACACCCTTGACAAAAGAACAACACTGTAGGAGTGAAGAAGTAAGCATATTTGAACTACTTTACATATTTTATTCCTCATTTTGAAGATTGAACTATCTTGAAAAATCGGCTTGAATTAGTTGTGAACAGTCTTCTGATAGGACAGCATACAGGAACCTCTGTACAAGCTCTAGCCAGTGTTTTCACTGAGGTTCTCTGCTTCAAATATGTGTTTGGCTACTTTATGATGTTAAAAAGATACAATAAAGGGCTAAAAGTGCCACTCAAAAGTAATTAGAGTACTGTGTTCACATAACAGCAGTCACTGCCTTCTTATTTTGGATGATCGCCATGATTGCCATCAAACACAATTTTTTCTGCCACGCAAGACAAATCCAAGCGAAGCAGCTAATTGTAGTTGTGGAGAGCCGTAAATTTACACCATATCACTTCTGCAGCTGGTAATTTGTTTTGCCGTTGGCCTGTTTTCAGCAGAGGAGTGTCTGTGTTGATCTGCTTCAGAGCTGAACCAACGTTCTGCCTGTTAGCTGCCATCTAACTGTTGCAAAACTGTCATTAGTCGTGTTTTGAGCCCCGCTAGCGTGTTGGAGCGGAAGATTGGGACAGATATGTCAGCGTGTTTTTAAAAGACATTTTTATTTGAGTGACTGTACAGCAATGTTGCCATTTTTTTGTTTATTTGAAAATGAGATATTGTACTATTTGTGTAACCCTTGTGCTATCCAAGGCACTTTAACATTGGGAGTTGGGTCATTTAGACCCACTAGACAGTGCTCTGAACCTTTTTTCTTCAATGATTAGTGATCTTCACTGGTGTCCATGGATTACATGAAATCTTTCCACCTTTATCCACCTTTGTCATGGTAGGGAGAACACGTCAGTGTAAGGGTGGGGTCATCTAAGATAGCACAAGGGTTAAACTTCTTAAAGACCCACTCCAATCATCTTTTGATCCATTGTCAAAGCATTCCCAGTGGTCTTTTAGTTATGATTATGGTGTTTTCAGACAAAATCAAAAAACCTGTGTAGTTTTCTAGGGCATAGTTTCTGCAGAGCGGCAGGAGTTCATTAGAAAATTGCCTCTGAGTGGTAGGCAGGACCGAAGTAGCCCCTCGCACCCAAAACCTAACATTGCCGGTGCAACAAAAAAGAAGCTATACAGTTTGAGCCAGATGCCAGCTCAGACGAGGAAAAGCTAAACCTACATGGATCTACTTATCTACTGGTGGAAGCTATGTACACACCGCTTTCCGCAATGCTCGTTCAAGCAGCCACTTCCACTGAAAAGTCTATATAAGCGCGCGTTTCAAGCTTCTGCGTCCGAAACTCTTCCGCTCCCATGTAGCTACACAGCTACACTTTTTTTAGGACAGTTTTTGGGCTCTATGTACTAAATGCATAGCCATTAAACGCATACAAATTTTGACCAATCAGGTACTGGGATTTGAAAGTGACTCTGTGAAATTAATCAGACTCAGAGTTTAGCTGGTTTATCTGGTGAACCCAGACAAGGCGACTAACCTGACGACGCCTGTGTTTGTTTTTCAAATAAAATAAACCAAGGCCACTCTCCTGACATGATGGAAATCCATATCCGCCATTGCATGGGTGCTAGCAACCATTTTGACAAATCACACCAAGCCTCTTCCAACTGCAGGTGGCAGACGTGTGCTAGTAAACAGTAGAAAAAGAAGAAGAAGCCCCTTCCTGCTTGTCCACTGTGAACACTATAGGCTTAAATGTGTGCGTTCAAAAGTGCACATCAAATACCCGGTGTGTATGTAATGGAGCAGAACAGAGAGATCAGCATATTTTTTACATAACAAATATTTTTCAAATGGCATTTTTTTGTCTGCTTGCGATTCAGGATTTGAATAAGGAGTCAGAAATGCAACTTTAAGAATAATTTTCTTTATATGTCCTCCATCTTCAGAAAAATGCCACAAGAACATGTTAAAAACACCATTTTCATCCAAGTGAGTCTGTAAAAGTTACAAGTTGGCTCCTCGATCATCACATAGTCTGCTAAAACGAGAGTCGTCATTGCAGTAACAGGTCAGGAGTATTCCTGCACATGAGAGGAAGTTCCAGCTTGTCGTTTGATTCTATGTTGTCTTCAAGTAGATGCATAACAGGCAGTTTCCATGCTCCTCTCTACCTCAGCTCCTCATCCTCTCATTATCATGTATCCTCTGGTGCCCTGAATGTGCTTCTACATGCCAAGTCATGTCAACACCAGAGCCTGCAACTTCATATTTAAAGCTGACTGGTTTTTGCTCCGGTCCTCTGTGTGATTCTAGGAATCTCCTCGTCCTTTATCATGTTCTCCTAAAATACTTTCAAAGGCTGCAGCACATTTGTCTTAACATCTGATGTGATGAAGCTGGTCAGTGCACTCAGACTTCACAAACCCAGTCAATGCTGAGTGTCTGGTTGTCGGACACAAGTAATTCCTCTGCTGGCACGGCATATAAAACCCCTCATGTTTCTTCTCCGTGTTTCAGCACATCTGCTTACAAACTGAGCTCGTTGGAGTCTTGTATATTAGTTTTTATGTGGCTTGGATTAAAGATGGCCGCCTCTGGGCAGACACAGGCGGTTTATCACCACACATCACGCTTCAAGACTCCCTTCATTTATCTGTGGAACACATACACGAATGGGATTCAAACCTGCATGTTGATCTAAGGAATTCCATATTTTCAACATAGATTAATTTACCTCGATAAAAAGCTATTATTCCACGTAACAGTGGCGAAACCCAGCCAGCATGGACCTCTGGTTTCAGACACATTTTCCACCAGACGGTGCAATGCAACCCCAGTCCTGCCGAAACATTTCCAGTTTTCTTTAGAGAACGTTTGTGAGGACATCTTTGGCTTCAGGATGTTCTCCTTGTGTGTCGATCACGCTGCCTGTCTCTCCAGCCCGTCCTTGTCAACCAGCTGCTCTCTGTAAGGAGTTGCTGTCCTGCTCGTCACACCATGTGTGTGGACCAGAGATGTGGGAAAAGGTTCTATTTACTGTATTTACTGTGCATGCTGCCACAGATAATACTCCATCAGTAGAGATGATTATTCTTTTTTAAACTCTGTTAAATCGTATAATCCACATACTAATGTGTAGCTGGTCTAATCATGGGAATAATTATAGACAGTTGTTATGGCTGCTGCAGTCTTTTAACTCTAAGGTTCAAATGATGGAAAGTAAAGGTTTAATGACGAGCTGTAAAAGAGACATAAACTCTGATAGATATACGTTTGTGATCAAATTAATGGTTGTAGCTGGAAGGCAAAGTGGGATATTTATATTTTAAACTCACAATAAAGTGGAGAAACCTCACATTTCTACTGTTAAACTATATTCAGGATATTCCTGTGCTCCTCTGCAAACATGTGCTGTGGCTCTTTCTGAATATTCTCGCTGGTTTGTATGGAGTTTTTGCAGGAATCACTAGGGATGCCACATTTTAAAACCCAACTGTATGAAGTGAATCATCTCTACTGCTATTTTGAAAAGTGGCAAACAACTGCTGTGCTAATTTTAAGAAGGATTTTCTATTTATTGTTTTATCACATCACACCAGGTTGAGTGTTGGTGAACTGAAAGCTTTATCTTCATTGTTACTCGCTTGTTAGTAAATCCCCCCAAAAAAAAAAAAATTCAAGGTTTGAACGGAACTGTGAGGAAAGTGAACGATTGCATCCCTAGTGTATTTCAGCTTCTTGTCTTTTGCCTCAGTTGACCTGTGCCTGTGTGTCTGTCTGTACCTGCTGCTGGTGTGCCCCTGCTCTGATAAACACCTGTCCCTCCAGAGTCTCAGTGTTGCGTTTGTTCGTTCGCCGTGTCATGTTAGTGACTGGCAGTGCGTTGCATAGAAAGTTGTTGATTGTTTTGTCTGGAAGCGTCATGAATTTGGTGAATAGGTGGTGGAATTTACCCAACATTCATAGTGACCTTCACAGTAATGCTGTGCAGAAGCTTGTCTTTGTATTCATATTTCACGAGTTTGCTTTGGGACTTGGTCTGCTTTAGCACAAGACGCTTCAGTTCTGTGGGGGGAGAAGACAGTCCAGATTTGTCCTGAGATGCTCACTAAGGTGGTGTGTCTGCTGCTGAGCAGAATCCTCAGTCCTCCCATCTTTCAGTTGAAATCCACCATTACAAATAATTACAAATACCCAACGCCAAATGATTACTGGTGGGGAGTGTGTGTGGATCTGTTCCTCCATTTTCACCTGATATAAACATGTTTACAAGCTCTTATAGAGCACACGCTTCAGTTTGGGAAGGGCATGGATCAAAGATTCACAGGTTTACAAGTTCAATATAAAGGCTGAGAATCGCTGGTTACACAAACTCTGTCAATCAAATGTTTTGAACATTAAACGTTAGACCACTTACTTTTATCTTATTGGTCAGATTCTAACTCAAATAACTTGCTCTACAGAAAAAATCTCATGAAATTTTTTAAAAAATATTTTAAATTATCAGGAACATGTTCAAAAAAGGTATCAGACCAATAATGGTTGTTCTGACAAATAGGATGACTGAGTAATAGCTGTTTATTTTCCTATGGAAGTCTAAGGGATTTTGGCTTCTTGCAGCTAGTGGTTACTTCCTGTTTGGAACACCTGTGGGGAGGGGTCACTCAGTCCAGTTCTTTTATACAGTCAATCGATCTGGTCTTCGGGTTGGTTTGTTATTACCCAACATGCATCTAAATGGTTCTGGGCTTTAAATGAGAGGATGCAGAGTTCTGGTTTTTATTCATGTGTTTGGTAATTCAGGGCATTATTTATTCCAGAAATGAGAGTCTGTTCTGCCATAAAGGGATAATGGATGGATGGGTAGATCATTAAATATTCATGTTCATCGTTTTGATAAAGAAAGAGGTTTTCTTCATATTGCACAATTCATCGCTACCAGAAAAACAAGAATGTCATGTTCCATGACCTCATAGTTTCACATTTATTTTGTATTAGCGCGTTTGCTGTTGGTTTGTTAAAGAGAAGTGGAATGAAAACGTTACACATCCTTTGTTTTTGCTCTTTTTTTAACAGGTCAAAGTGACACAGGAGCTGAAAAACACTCACACAGAGCAGATGACAAGGCTGCACTTTAAACATCAGACTGAATGTGACCTGCTTGAAGATATGAGGTATGAACACGTCTCTGAAACACGCATCTGACAGAGTGTACAAGTGAAAAATAAAACTCATCACACGGGAATAGCTGACAGTTACAAATCCCTGATAGAAGAGACCATGGACAGAGCGAGAAAAGAGGATGAAGAGAGCAGGATTTATGGAGAAGTGGCATGAGAAAAGGAGGAAGAGGAGGAGGAGGACTGTCATGAAGCAGAGTTTTCAATGTACAAAGGGTCAGGAAAACGATGAAGGAATTTCCTGCTGCCTCTTTCCTGCTCTGGGACATTGTTTTTATACACTCCTCATCTTTTCTAATTGTTTTCCTTTCTTTTATCTTTTGCTCCCTCCTGTTTTTTTTTTAATCTCTTTTGCCATTGGTTTTTGGGCCTATATTCATTCATATTCATTTCTTTTTTCTTTTGGCTGAGCTCTATTTACTTGTGACGTGCGTTTGTTGGCAGATTTCCCTTTTGGATTTGGCAACGGGGCCGAGAGAGCTTGGCTTCCATTCTCTCACTCTCCTTTCTCCTTTTGTCAAGTACTTATTTGTCTCCATTCTCGTCTTCCTCCCTGCTCCTCCTCTTCACCTGGCCTGGTTGTGCCCTCTCCTTGCTGGACTCCATAGGGCTGATCCAGCTGTTTGGGAGCAGATTGCTTCAGTGCTGCAGGGCTTTTGGGAAGGGAACAAGTCTCCAGACCCACTAGTGGGAGAGGGTGAAACCTGTAAACATAAGCAACCACAGTGTGTGTTAGTTCTTCCTGTCAGTTAGAGATTAAGCTTCGATGAAAGGTTACAAATTGCATTTGTGATCTTCAACATTAGAAGCAGCAGCTGCTGGAAGTGTTTTCTCAGCATGATGTTTAGGTGTTTAATGTTTAGTAGTTCTCATTTTGGTTGAATCATGGGGCATTAGTGTGGTATCCAGTACACTTACACTTTTTAGGCTGGTGTCGATGTCCTAATTCCTAAACCTGTATTTTTATTTACTGAAGATAGTTTCAAATAAAC
This sequence comes from Oryzias latipes, assembly GCF_053564925.1. NCBI lineage: Eukaryota > Metazoa > Chordata > Actinopteri > Beloniformes > Adrianichthyidae > Oryzias > Oryzias latipes. The sequence goes on from NC_136249.1 coordinate 15,791,801, forward strand.
AGTTTTGAATCTGGTCAAAGTTCCTTTTAGAGATCAGGGGTGGGCAAATCTTTTGACTCGTGGTCCACAAAGGGTTCTTAAATTTGACAGAAGGGCGGGAGCAGGAGCAGATGCTGGAGTGCTTTGGTAATCCACATCATTAAAGAAAGAAATAACCTGGAATCTGGATAACATGCTTACATTTTGATTGAAAATTAATGTATATTTTAAAAAAATAAAACATTTTGGAACTTTTCAACTTTTTCAAAACTTTGACTTTCTTCTCATTTTAATGCAAAATGCACCAATGGGTTGTTGTCCCTCAGGGAAAAATGAGGAATCTTCCAAAAACACATGAATGCAGAATAACCTTTTGCACTTAAAAGGTTAATAGAGCACCACCTATGGGGAGACACCAGAATTACAGGGAAGATAAAACTATAACAAGGAATATGAATATAATTTATTCCAGTTTGGAAGGCCAGATTAAATAGTTTAACAGATGGCATATGGCCTGCTTTGGATGGATTCCTGTTAGCAGGTGGTTTCGCTCCAGGGTTTATTGCTGCAGATAGTTGGCTTTGTTTGGCAAATGTGAAAGCTCTGGAGGAGGAACTGATATATAGTTAATGTATGAATGAACAACTGTGGGAAGTTATGCAATTTACTGTGACTGAAATATTGATCAAAGTGCATCCTAATTTGTATTCCGTAAAACTCATAATTTTGCCTGTCTCTAAGCACAATTTAGGACATAACCTGAAAAGGAGACTTGTTGATTTAGATTGGGATTTTGTGAGGCCTCTGCTGCTAAGGTTGTCTTTAAATATATGGGTTATTTAACCTCTTCAATCCAATGAATAGCAGTGTGCTCAATTGCTGCCATGCAGTGTACACAAAGGCTAAGAGGTTGAAAAGAGAATAACAAGAAGAGATGAATAAAAACAACAGTGACAATGTGGTTTTGTGTGTTTTTTTTTAGAATTATTTTAGTTTTTGCTGGATTAATTTAAGTTGGCTGGACAGGAGAAAGACAGAGAGGACAAAACATGACTTTGTGGATATGAGAAGTAAATTAGTTGTCCTCAGTCCTCACAACCTAATGTGTGCCACACCTGCCTTGGAGTGTGAAGTAGGTTTATTAACTCTGCCGTTAGCTAACATTTTACCATTGGTAAAACCCAGATTTACCCTTCCATGCACTTTACTTTAAAGCGAATTGATCGGACTTAAAAATCTGTTTTGTTTCATGTAGTCACATATCAGAACTGCAGAAAACCCCACATTTCCCAGTGGTGTACTTCCTTCTGGATGGCATATTTCTGAGATTCACCATAGTGCCCCCATGCGCTTAAACTGGTTAAAACTCTTGAAAGGAAAATCTTCTATTAATAAAGGAAGAAGTATATCAAAAAAATTAAATCTGTATTTGCTGTTGGTGTGAAGTTGGTGATATGGGATTAAATTGGGATTTAGATGTGATCTACCCCCCAGATTTCCATTTGGGCTGGCACTTGCTAATGGAATGAAGGAGATTTGTAAATCACAAAGATTTATTGAACAGTTTCTAAGCATTCCATTAATTTTAAACAGCCCCACCATGATATGCACCAAGATGAACCTCAGAAGTGAGAGACCAACTTGCTCTTAAAGTTGTCAATTAATGCTCATGAGCAAAGCCTCCATACTTTAAGAAGATGAAGAACCCACATAAATGCAAACTGAATCACTGTTGGCTAATGCAGTCATGGCTTAGAGTCGCTGTGTAAATTACATTACAGACAACCTCAGCTTTTGTGGATCCCAGTTATTGTAAACAATGAAATTATGCTTACAAATTGACCTTTTGAAAAACATTTTTGAGTTGTTCAAATGAACCCTTAATAAAGCAGAATGTAAGCTAATGAGATCACAAACAGGTAGTTATAAGGTAGGTGTATGCTACAACAACATAAGCTTGATTGAAACCGCAATATGACAAGGATTTACTCCTGTTTCACCGTTTTGATTAAGATGCAAATAATGTTCGACACAAGACAAAAGCCATAGTGATGTGCCTGTAGGGGTTTTTGGGTTGTCCGGGGCCGTGGAGGATCGTAGAGAGAAGCAGCCAGCTCTTTTAAGGCTCGATGAAAGTGAAATTGTTGTGTATCCTAAAGTATTGGTAAAGCTCACATATGACATGGATGATGCTGGTGCACGGTGCAGACACCACATTCTACAGTAGTTGTTAGTAAAGCATTAGTCACAATTGCCCTTATGGCTAGATACAGGCTGAAAATGGGCAAAAATGTTCGGGACATGCAAGGAGCATGCACTTATCACGTGAGCATGTGATAAGTGTGTATTTAGCCATAAGAGCAGTTTTGACCAAGGCAAAAGACGTCCAGACATAATAAATGCTGTACTATTAGACTTGGTTTGTTTTACTCATTGATGTAACATCGATTATGTTACCAAAATGAAGTGAGGGGAGTGGAAACTTTCACAGTATTTGAACCAGGTGTACTGATTTAGTTGCCTATACTCCAAACTGTCCCTTAGGAGTGAATGCGAGTGTGGCCTGTAATGAACCGGGAACTTCACTCTATAATAGTGAGGATTCTGATTCTGATGACCCTGTACTAAATAAAGTAGGAACGAAGATGGATGGATGGATGGATGGATGGATGGATGGATGGATGGATGGATGGATGGATGGATGGATGGATGGATGGATGGGTAATGTTCCCATTTTCACAACCTTCTCAGATTCACAGATAGAGTAGCGTCAAGTCTGAAGTACTTCAGTATTTCCTGCTTGGCTCACTATAGAGTCTGTGCTTTTGTGCCTCTTGTGCTTACATGCGTATCTAACTCTTGCTTCACACAGCTAAAATAAAACATCAGTAATGGCTGTCTAAGTGGGGGCAAGAAAGTAGAGAAGGTATTAGATTAGTAAAGTTTGAGTGAAAGCAAGAAAAGAATGAAAAGAAAGGGGAAAAAAACGATCACAGTTCGTATTGGGTTTTGGGATGTAGAAGAAGATTTAGTATAATATAGATTATGGCATATTTACAGAATGTTGTTGTTGTTTATCTCTCGACTTATCCCTTCTGGGGTTGCCACATCTGACTTGCACAGGTGGAATTTTTATGCTGGATGCCCTTCTTGACACAACCCTGTAGTTTATCTGGGCTGGGGACCAGCACAGGGGACCCAGACTTTGCCCCCCTTGTGGCCCCCGAACGCCCCCGAACCAAATCCCCATTGCTCACATTAGTGTAATGTAAAAAATTAAGATTTCATTCATGGAAGCTTGTTTTTTTCAGTAGTGAAAAAGTTGTTGTTCATCGCCCAAATAGTTTGTATTAGGTTGGATTTTATTTTTTTTAATGGATAATGAAAATGCAAATTGAGTGGATTAGGATTTTTGGCAGTGATGCCCAGCCCAACACACCAACATAATCCACTCTATTACAAAAGGAATCATTTCAATTTTAGGCGAAACTCTAACACTAAGACTTAACAAAGAAAATCCTCTTTTTATTTCCTTTTCTCTCGTGACCATGTAAACTGGTAGCCTAATCCATATCAGAAGGGTGATTGTAAAAGCAATAGGAAAGAAATACTTTTTCTAAGGTTTTTCGTCTTGTATATTTTGCCACCAATGCTTGTAACTACATACAGTTTAATAAATATGTTTATCTCTCTTTAGGAGTTACAGCCTAAAGAAAGGACAGCTGGAGCGGGACTACGCACAAGTAAGAATTGCTGTTCCAAATATTTACCGTCTTTTTTCTGTTAAGTTTGTGAGTTTGTCCATAAAAACTTTCTGTATTTTTGAGTCATAAGGCGCACATAAAATCCTTGAACTTTCTCAAAATCTGGTTTTAGTACAAAATGCTTTAGTATGACTTAATAAACTCTGAAGCTGGACTGCTTGATGGTTTTTTCTGAGCATTATGGGTACTGTAGTCATGACTCAGGGGCCTGGTGGAGTGCTATGTTCATTGTTCTTTATTTTATGTTGTTTTTGTAGATACAGTTTGATTTAAGGGTTGTGTTTCACTCTCTGCTGAAGCTGACTATTACAGATAAAAGAGGTGAACAGGAATAACATTACAGTTTGCTACTTCAACCCCTCTAACCAATTGCCTGCCTTTAACCCCCTCTTGGCATTAGGGGAAGTGTAATCATAATGCATTATATGACTGTTTTGTTTTGCTTAATACGCCTTGTAATCTGATGCGTCTTATGTTCGGGAAAAAAACACTAATGATGGAAAAGAAACTTGAAAAAAAGAAGTTTTGATGCATTGTAGAAATGGATCCAGGCTATAATTTCTCTTTAATGTCAATTGATTATCTAAAATACAATCCCACATTTGCATTTTTTTCTTATTGCATCAATATGTTTAGATTTGTAAAGGGTCTGTCTGTTGCAGTGACCTTTCTCTGGTCAATGTACATGACAGGTTGATGTAGTTTTAATGTTTTAAGGTTCAAGTATGCAGAAAGAACTCTGAAGATTTTGCTTGTGTTCTGCTAATTTACAGCTGGATTTAAAATAGATTAAGCACATTTAGATCAAAACACAGATTAAAAATTTTAAAAATGCAATTAAAAGAAAATATGTAAACTTCTCCTAAGCAGTTAAACAGAAAATGCAGCTTATTTGCCATTGATTTGTCTTTTTACAAAACAACAACTTTGTATTAACCAATATTCAAAATAAAAACAATTTGGAACACATACGGCACTAAGCCTAAATGATAATTTTACGTATTAAAAACATGAATCAACTTCATATTCTGGAAAGATTATCAACAAAACCCTGCTTTGTATTTGCTAGTTATTCTTGTGAAAACTCATGATTGAGGCAGGGAGTTTTCAGCAGGAAACTTCAGGAAAAATGTGCCCTAACATTTGGAAACTGCAAGACTGGAGCAAGAAAAGTCTAGAAACAGTTGGTAAACAGGGTAGAAACGTATAAGTCTATTTTGGTCATAGTTGTATTACCTTTTAGTGCAATGGTTGGACATTAATCCAACAGTATAGTGCATAGCCGACATTTTACATAAAATCGTTTGAAATGATTATGCAGACTTTTGAGGCAGTTATAGTTACTGTCGGTTCATTTGAGGCTGTTAAATTCACATTTACATACAGACGGAGCCTTCTCCAGGTTTTAAATTCCTCTTTTAATATTCTAGTTTCAGCTCATTTTGCTATAAAAGAAATGCATTCACACAGAATTCATACGTCTTTGTGACCTTAATAACAAACTAATACAGTAGTGGTGGAATGTCATTTATGTGTGTGTACTTTAGAATTTCACACCACCCTTTCTGCCTCCCAATCCCAGGTGTCTGATGATCTCCTTAGTCACTTGCCTTCTTTCCATCACTCTTTATATTCTACTCTTCTGTCACTGTAGAAATAAAGGTTGCCTAGCAACAAGCTCTCTAATCAGCAGGACAATGAAACCTCTTCTAATTGTTGGTGTATCTTTGGGTGGAAAATCTCAGGCACTGTAGATTTCCCTTTTAAAGAAATGAAAGGGGAAGTTTTTAGATCAAAATAAAAAAATAATATGAAGGGAAATGTTGTTTCCCAACCCTTTTTAATTTACTCCACATTATCAGCCATTGGTTTTTCTTCCACTTTGAAACAAAGACCTTGCACAACCAAGAAAATCAACAATAACAACAACAAACTAACCAGCCATTTCAACAGAGAATCTGAAGATTTCCACAAACAGTCTAGAGCCAGGGAGAGACAGTGACATGATTTAACAGAACAGGCCAAGCGGATGCTGTTGTGGGAGTTCAACCATGCAACATGGAAGAAGATGTTGCCGTTGAACTGTTGACCTTTCACTGTGCTGGACTCCCCTGTGAAGGGAGTTGTCCAACTACCATCAAAACCAATCAAAAGCACAGTGGGTGGTGGGTGTCTGCAGACATGTGATCGTCAACGAGCTGTCTGATGTTCTCTTCCCATTGTAAGCATAACTGGAATACTTTTAGACTTCATGAAGACTTCTCTGTACTGACAAAAGAAGCAGGTTTTGTTTTACATATAACTTTGTGTAACACAACCTCTTTTTACCATGATGTGGGGCTCAATAGTTTTTTTTTATATATATATAAATTCTAATGTAAATTATTGTGGATGCAGAAAATTCTTTAAAAAAAGTCTCTCAATCTGTTTTCCAAATCATACCTAAGAAATCCTTTAGAACACGCAAGCACAGCCTTCTGTGCCTTTGGCAGGGCATCATGGGAAACCATATTTGAGCAAAAAGCCTTCCAGGTTCCAGGTCAACAACATGCCACTAACTTAGAATAGAGTAGAACAGATATACTTTAATAATCCCAAAGGGAAAGTTTTGGGCTTGCTGAAAACCACATACAGATAAAACAATAAAAAACACATCATAAAAGTAGTCAAGGATTAGAAATATAAATAATAAGTATGAGTTAAAAGATAAAAGGTCACTAAAAATATGTATCATTATATAAAAATCATAACATAAATGTTCACACAGAAGTAACTCATTGCAGGGCATTATATTTGACCAATAATAATAATAATAATGGATTAGATTTATCTGCGTTTTTCCAGACGCTCAAAGCGCTTACAGTGTGTCCATTATTCATTCACTACTCATGTATACTTGGTGATGGTAGAGGTGTGGCTGCCAGATGGCGCCTACGGTCCCTCTGACCATCACCTTCATACACATTCAGTGGAGCCACACTGGAGGCAGGAAGGGTGAAGTGTCTTGCCCAAAGATATAACGACAGTTGACTGTGGGGAGTGGGGATCGAACTGCCAACCCTTGGAAGACCTGCTAAACCTCCTGAGCCCAATTCTATTGGGCGGCACAGAGTCCAGAATCGAATCAACAATAGACTGCTCTTCTGACCAGTCTGTTCAGTCTATTAAGGTCATTTTTTTTTTTGCACTACCTCCCCAGCACACTATGGCATACGAGAGGGTGCTGGAGACGACTGACTGGTAAAACATGTGTAGAAGCTTAGAGCAGATGTTGAAGCTGGCCACTCTCCTCAGGAAATGCATCCTGCTCCGTCTTCTGCTTTGTTTAACAGAAATGAATGTTGAATCAACATTTGAGGATGTTCATTTTCTTAAGTATCATACATAAACATCAGAGTACACTTCTAAGAAATCTGTGTTTTGTTTTAAAAAATCTGGTGGACACTTTAAAATGAATAATTCATGTGGAAAAACTAATTTTAAGTTCACTATCTAATTTGACCAAATATTGATTCCCCCCCCCCCTACACACACACACACACACAATTTCCAATTTACTCCAAAAAGAATTTACTCAACTAATGATATAAACTTAACAAAGGTGGAACTTTCTGTGATATAACTATGGATTTGAGAAAAATTAAGGATGTGCTTAAAATATCAAGTTTCAAAAATAATTCCAGTCTTTATTAGTTGGTCATAGATTTTATACCTTCAAGGAGCACATTCTCCTATGAGCCCTATTGGTATGTATTGCAAGGATATTTTTATACTCTTTCTTCCTGTTTGGTCAAACATTGCTACGTCAGTTCAACCTTAGAAATACGTTGCTTACTTTTTATCCTACATGTTATTTCTGTACCCAATATTTATATTCATTTTTAAAACAGTGCAGTCAAATCAAAGTGATCCATAATGTTTATGCAGTAAACCAGAGAACATCTGAGGGGAAAAGAGGCGACGAGGAGGAAACCTTTTCTTTATCTCACTGCTGTCTCTGACACATTCAACAGAAATATTTGATGAACAATTCACCCAAGGTTCCTCTGTCGTCATGTCTTCTGGAACTTTTCATACCACAAACTTCCTCTCATCCCTCCCTGACTTCATCCTAACTCTGCTGATGTGGATGTCAGATCGCCCTACCAAAAACACTGAGAGGTCTGCAGGGGAAGAGGACTACAGACAGGAAGACATGGGAATGAAAATCAAGTATATTGATTTGAGAGGAAGTTGAGAAAGTGAGGGGGTTGAAAAGGCAGACGCACACACAGCAGCAGGGAGAAATCAGATCCAGACAGCAGAGAGTAAACCAAAGTGACTAAACCACAGATCAGATCAAGTGTTTGAGTGCAACAGCAGCAGTAAACACAAAGCACAAGCTTACTGTCACCCGAAAAAATGCTTGCAGGTGACAGAATGAAAAACTGATTCTGGAGCAACTGACAGGAGGACAAAAATACGAAGCTGTCTGGAAAATTCTCCAAATGCACAGATAGGCAGACTACTGGGTTCCTGACTCTGATATAAATCCACAAACCAGTCACTTCAAGGCATCTTTCTAATCCTGCAGTACATACATCAATAAATCAAGTCACGCAGGGTCAGCCTGATTCCCTGTTTATGGTGCCACATTATCACTGAGTTACTGCATTCCAGGACCAGACAAAGAATGCTGTACAGCTGAGTGTCTGCGGGGAGGTTGCTGTCCTTAAGAGCATTGATCCCCAATCCCCATGCAACAGACCGTTACGGGTCCGTGGGACAATTGGTACCGGTCTGCAGAGACAAAAAACACAACCTACATTTTTCCTGTTTTACAAAACAGACTGTAGACTATCTTTGCCCAGCAATAGCTGGGTGCTCTCCAGCATGCCATGATAGGGATTCAGTGAATACTGAAGTTTAATTAGTGGGTTTTATTTTGGAAAACTACTAGATTCTCCCCTCCACATCCGACTCATTCTTGACGTATGTCAAGGCACTCGGTCACATGTGGAAAATCCGTCCACTACTTTCTTAAAGCAGCTGTACCAGCCACTAAATTGGCAAGCACAGTTAACAACAAACATATATAATTGGAAAGTTTCCTTTAACAAAAAACAGCCAATGAGGTAACAGAAAAATCTTTCAATCAAAAGTCTCTACTCCAAATAGGGATTTGTTCCCACATACATACTGTGACAGTTGTTCCCACATACAATATTCATCAGCGATCTGTCTAATGTTACGAGGACGCTGCTAAAAAGGTTGTCCAAATTGTGGATTCACGTTTGTAGCTATACAATATTTAGAAAAAACAGTTTTAATTAGTTTTCTCATTTATTTATCTGTCGCAATTATAAAAATCTATATCACAATTTAATAGTTCTTACACGAAATCTAGTGTACAAATAATCTTTACCCTCAAAAGTTAAAAGAAACTGGAAGCTTACAAAAAAAGGAAAGAAATATCATACACCAACTAAAGTCTTGAACAGGCCGGTCCGTGGAAACACTGTGTGTTATTAAACCGATCTGTGGCCTGAAAAAGGTTGGGGACCACTGCTTAAGAGGAACATGGTGAAGGGAAGTGGCACCATGGGCCTCTTAGAAATACTTTTTCTATCTAGATGATTGATATTTTATCTTTACACAGAGTTAAATAGGATTTATTGAAGGTCCCTGACCTTGTAGGAAAGTCAAAAACATGATGTTCGGACCTGCAGCTGTAATGGAGGGCCCTCATTCATTCCTAATTTAAATAAATGGAGTCATCACTGTATAGAAGAGTCAATAGGCTCATGTGTTTACAGTCATGTAACGAACCACATGAACAACTTTTTCAATTTTCCTTCCTCTTCCGTTCCATTTTATTATCTTTCAACACACACATATACCCAAACACACCCACACAAACACACACAATGATTTCCTTAGGAAATCCGTCTGTCTGGGCCGGTTGGCATCACAATCCCAAAAACAGGATGTGTGGCATTCTTGATTTGGGTTTTACCCTATTTGTGCTCTTTTAAGACAAGTATTTGCACCTTGCCCAAGAACACATTGGGTGGGCTGGGAAAAGGATGTTGCCATGGCAACACGCAGGAGTGGAAGTACAGCAGAGAATCATTTAAATGGGCAAACAGTGAATCTGTCACAAAAGGGTCCCTCGGCAGTCCCACCAGGCAGTCACTGCCATGTTTTGTCATCGCTGCTCCTGCAGCTACAGTAAGATGGCTATCACATGTGTGTTTTTTTTTTTTTTGGGAACACATCAAGATCAGTGTCTTATCTGAAAGAAACACAAGATGTCGATAGCTGTCTGTTGACGCGGATGATGCTAATGTTTGCTCTCATACAGGTGAATGAGTCTCAGGTTGTTGAAAACCCTGAATTTTTGTTAATGTTGTTAAAGAAAACCCTTTCTTTCAGTGAAATTGCTTCATTTAAATTCTGTGAAAAAAATTGTGACACCCGTCCCACATGACATGTTTAACAAGGGAACATTGGAAGTTAAAGAGCGTGGGTACCGTCTGTAAAGCTCTAAACAGAACTATGGTTATTGCTTCACTCTATAGGTTAAATCGTTAAGCCTTTGTCACAACTGTCCTTACATGTGGATACAGGCTGTCTGCGTGTGAAAAATAGACAAACCTGCACAGGACATGCAAGTGACCCGCACGAAATATCAAGGTTGTAGAAAGAAAATGTACAAGAAAATGTTCTTGTACATTGTTTTCTATGGACATGCTGCGGGCGACAGGTCATACCAAAGAACATGTAAGAGTTAGTAAGGGAAGAATAGGTGAGACGCAGATTTCCTTTTTTGCCCCCAAATCCTGCGGATTGTATAAGGAGCCCATTAGTGCTGTTCATGATAAGTGTGCAGTCCCTGCAAGCAGGCTGACTATTAGAAATGAGAAAATTAGTATGTAGTTTGTGTGGATGTTCTATAGGCATTTACATGCGTGCAGCATTTGTGCACGGTCAGTAAGCAGCCAGTACTCACACCTTACTAAAGAGTGTGCTGTAAGGACAATGTACAACAGCATCACCTGTACGTCATAAGTGTGTCCAACTTCTTTTAGGCCTACAAATACTTCATGATACACTTACCACACGTACAACAATGTTAAGTACCACTTTCATGACGACCCTTGAGGTGGCCGTATGAGCGTCAAAGGAACTGCAAGACACACCTGCACTCCCCTTGAGATGCAGTCGCTCCTCTCTACGACCCTCCACAGACCCGGAAATCCCTTTAGCACCCATACAGGCCAACCCCGGTACGAGTGCACGAGACAAAGGCTTTAAACTGAACACTGGGGTTTCTTACTTCCTGAGAGGGATGCAGTTGACTGTAAACCTTTAACCTGATTGAAGATAAAAATGAAAACAGCAAAAGCCCAGATAAGTTGTAAGTTACTTACTTCCAGAGATAAGCTGACAGTGATCACCTGTCATCCTGCTGGCCTGAGCTCAGCAAGTGGCCATGAACTAAACTGACCCTCACTAGCTCAAACCCTTCTAAACGGGTTCTGGCTCACTGTCAAAACTCTGCGTCTCTCTGGTGCTCAATGGCAGGTTTAGCAGCCTTTCATCAACAAACAGATCACCAGTACAGAAAAGGAAGTAAGTTAATTGGATAAAAAGGACTAAACTAAGGTGAGCTGAAGCTGTCTGGATGGATTTGGCTGGATTTTACCATTGATTAACAGATTAACAGACCGTTAATGCCAGCTGATTTTAACGTCTGGCCTGTGCAGCACAAAACATTTGAATCCTTTATTTTTAAATTTTCATCAAGGCCATCCCTTTATGAAATGATGATCTACATTTTTTGGGTTTCCGATCTTTTTATGGTATAAAGGGAAGACATTAATCCCCATTTTTAATTTTTAATTCAAATTAACAGCTGGGCCAGCTTGTGCCCCACATCTGTTTGAGTGCAGCACCTGCTTCTGCCTTTCTGTGCTGCAGCTCACAGGAAAACCCTGGAAAAAGGATTCGACCTAATGGGATGTCCCGAGTGGATGCATTGTTTCTTGCAGCATCATTAAATATCTTTGTCTGGACTTCTTACCAAGATATTAAAGTTTCAGTTTTTTTCCAACACTTGTACAGAATATATGTGCGGCTATATTGGACACATCTTTATTATACAAAACTAAAGAGGTTGTTTTTGTCTTTGGATGGACAGAGATGTTGGTTCTGTTGGCGATTCTTTAGAAAAACAATAATATTGCATTAACGCTAATATTACTTATTTCCCATGAATGATAGTAAACAGCATAAATGACATTTTTTTGGATTTACCTTGTAAAATATCTGCTTTAAGTGCACTTAGAACTTGTACCGATATCATGCACTCACCGCTGACTCACTTCTGGAATTAAACAGAATTTCATTGCCATGTATGGTTAAATGGAAAAAACTTGTGTTGCTCTCTAGGATATTGTTTCTCCAGAGCAGCAGTAGTTCATTAGAAATTAATCTCTTAAGTTATGGGCAAGACCTTGGTGTGTGTGTGTCCCGTTGCTGAGAGCTCTCTGTTTACATGCTCTAGCTTAAGGCTCCTCACACGCCCAACTCAACATTACCAGTGCAACAAAAATGGCGAGCAATATTGAAGCTATCCATCCGTAAAACATAGACGTACGGATCTAGTCGTCAACAAGTGGATGCATCAGGATAGAGAGGAGCAGGGACATTGTTGTCCGCCCCCTGTATTTTATGGCACAAATACGATTGTTTTCAAAGGACATTTTTCCATTTGGTCCTGATTCACAAAGATGATCAGAAAAATGTCACAACATGTTAAAACACCAAAAATATCATTTTCATCTGAGTGGGCCTTTAATATCAAATTGGAACCTTGATCAATTTGGATTTTAAACTCCTGTTTTCATGTCTATGGGTTAGTACCAGCTCTTTTGAGATGTGATGGGAAGAAGAGCTCAGAGAGGTGTTCTTTCCTGAAAACTCAGGGTTCAATCCTCCTCATGTACTTTTCATGATGTGTGATGGTTTCCTGTGCAAACAAAGACAGTTCAGTCTCCCTGTGAGATCAGACACAGTTGCTGCTGACAGTTATCTGCGCCTTTCACCAGGGCGTTTTGTTCAGGAGATGACACCATCTGCAGCTGAGGACGCTGTGGAACTCCAGCAAGTGTTATTCCAAAATAAGGCTGGATGATATGGCCTAAAAATTAAATCTCAGATTCACTTTTTTTAATTCGATTTCCCATTTTTTTTCCCGACCCCCCCCCCCCCCCCCTTACTTAAGGAAAGCATTAAGTACAAACAGCAGACGACTTAAAGCAAATTTTGCTTTTATTTAATCAAACGCAAGACAAATGTAACCCCCATTTCTGGGATGAATAATAAATAAATAAACACGCTCTTGGAATCAAACTTGCGGCTGGGTAGCTCATATCTGGGGTCTAAGGTTTTAATTAAATGAATAAACCCCGTCTTCTCCACGGTATCTATGGGTACCATGTCTTTGGCTATATGCAAAGCGACTGCTTCGGTGATTGTTCGCCACTGTGCCCCTGTAATATGCGGTGCCTTGTGCAAAGGATTCGGCTACAGTTAGCTGTTTTTTAGCCATTTTTTTATGGTCGCTGCGGTTTTGTTCGCCTCGGAGAGACTGGCATTTTTCATATTCGGCTGGATGTCTCTGTTTCAGGTGTTGGAATAGGTTTGTGGTGCTGCTGCCTTTGACTGCGATGGGTTTTTGGCAAATGTTGCAGCGTGGGGTCTCTTCCTCCATGTCTGTGGCAGCAAACCCATACCAGTTCCAACAACAGATGATTTTATTCCTTTCTTGGGAACAAACTTCCCACTCTCACCGGTAGCCATGCTGTCGCTTGCTGTTTCGTGTATGCTATGATGTTGTTTGTCGCTTGCCATGCTGCCATACTACGGAAGCTCCAGGGAGCCAAAAATGCACCATTACACAAAAACTTGATTTTGTTATTTTTTAAATTACCGGTAACAAAAAATTCGAATTAATTAATTCAATCGAGTTTTCGCCCAGGCCTACTCCAAAACATGGACTTTTCTGCCTTCATGGTTGTATTTTGAAAATGTACAACCCCTCTACCAAAGAGCATACTGTCTTGAGTGAATCTCTTTTAAGAGCTTTTAATTAAAACAGTCCACTAACTATGATCTCTCTTCTTGGATGCCACTTTCCTTTTAAAAAAAGTATGTTTTTCCTTGGATGTTCAGATCAGAAAACTGGAGGATGAGGAGATTTAGAGGGAAATCAGGAAGAGCAAGTGTGTTTTTCCTGGTGCCAAAGCTCTGCTTGTGGTGATTAGAATTTGGCTGATCTCATTTGTAAACTGTTTTATTCATGAAGGTCCTGCTGTCCCGCTCAGCAGAACGCGCATGCGGTCAAAGACCAGAGCGCAGGGAGCCCATGAGCCGCTGACACAGTGACCCAGTCTGCGGGATGTGGGTTACCCTCCATCGCAGCCCACAGGTTTCTGCCTGACTCACAGGAGCTGACGAGGAGCTCACGTTTGCTGACTCTGAGTTGTTGAACCTTACAATATCTTCCAATACTTCCAATACCAATCTTGTGGATGAAATTGGGTCTGCATTAGGCCTGCACAATTAATCACAAATTTATCGTTATCGTGATATCAAGCTGTGCAATACGCATATCGCAATTGTCGGCAAAAATTTCAATAAATGGTTACCCTAAATTTGCCAAAACAATCTTATGGCAGCTTGAAGTATTTAACAAATCAAATAAATCCATTTATCCATTTGACCAGTTGGATGGACCCCCTTTTATGTTAGATGCTCGCCTCCTACAGTATGTAGACAAGGGTCATTTGACTCTTATTTAAATTAAAGTGTTGCAGTGAAATGGAAATGATGTTTTTGGTTGTTTTGGTGTTTGTTCATATATCGCAAGTTATATCGTCACCTCAACATTGACCACTGATATAAATTGAAAGTTTTCCTCAGATGGTGCAGCCCTCGTCTGCTCCATATCCTTCACATCCATTGGTTGCATTTTGGAGCGCCAGTTGGCGTCTGAGCTGTTGGGCAGGGATGCACACATCTGCAGTCTATATGAAGTAGGATCTTTGCAATACAAACATTTTCAAATACTGGTAGATAAAATGCATTTGTTTTCTGAGCACCAAGTGTCCCTTTTCCACTGGTTTAAAGAGCCAATGGTCAGAAAAGCAGCCGTCATTCTTCCTCCTACAGATGTCATCTTTTGTGTTTTCAGGCTCTGCAGAAGTTAGCAAGTCAGTACTTGAAGAGAGACTGGCCTGGAATCAGTCCTGATGACCAGAGAACTGACTACAGGTAGGTTTGGGGAAAATTTCTTCACATATGTTGTCATCAAATTTAAGAGTGTCTGTCTTTTTTATGTTTTTGTCTATTCTGCCAATATCTACCAGTACAGTCTGGGGATTGAGTTGTGGAGGTTCTGTAGCAGTTACAGTCAGAAAGACCAAACCTCCATCACCCCCCTTCCCCTCCATGGGGCTTTTTCAGGAAAGCTTGTTAGACACAGACAACTTTAGTTAAATGCCTTTATTTTGGTATGTTTTTCTTTGAGCTATGAGCAATTCAAGAAAAAGGCACTAACTTTAAACTCTACAGAGATAAAATTATAGTGTCCTGAAGATGATCAGACTGAAAATGATGGGGAAAAAAACCAAAATAAGAAATGTATACAGAAAAAAGATGATGTACAATGAAATAAAACTTTTAAGATTGGCAAAAGAAAATGATGTTTAAAGAAGCAAAAGTGGAAAAAGTATGTTCTTTTCGACAACAATATATAGGTAGAAGCAACACATATACTTTAATGTTATAGATTAGATTCAAAATAATGGAAATTAACTTAATTAATCATTGTTTTGTTTAGTCGATTAGTCTCAATTGTTTTGAAAACATCTTTTTTTAGTTTTTCTATAACGCAAAGGTGAGAACTTTTTTTTTGTAAATTTTTTTAATTTTCAACCAATTTCAAAGTTGATGAAAGCCTTGAAGTTCTCACACATTTAATAGTTTGCATTTTATTTTCCAGGGTCAATATTTTTTTCATTATTGTTAGTTTAATCTAAAAAGGTTTGCAGAATATCAGTGAATATTTCTTCAAATAGAAGTGGATTTTCTCAACAAATGTTCTTTTTTCACTAAGAACTTGTATTTCTAGTGCAATTCATATGCATCTTCTAGCAGTAGTCTTATGGGATCAGTCAGTAAAAATATCAAATATTTTATTCCACTGATGAATCTCTCAATAACCGGGTAAAACTGACGAAGATGGATAATGGATTCTGGGTGGAAATTCAGGACCAAAGTTTTGACTGAAAGCAATTAAACTGAGGAACCTTTTCTGCTGCACCAGATGTGAATAGAGGAAGGCAGAAACAGATGCTTTGAAAATACAAGTTTGTCATTAAATATTTTTTTTAAATTGATGCATTATATCAGCGGTCTCCGATCTTTTTTCAGGCCACGGTTTGATGTCAGGCATTTTTTTTTGGTATATATGACAAAGATTCAATCAAACAAGATTGGTGACTTGTTGAAGTTGATTCTGATTTGTGAAAAAAATTAATAAAGGCAATGTTTTTTTCATAGAATGTCATAACACTGAGACCTCAACCAAGTCTCGGATCATCTTTCAGGGCAAAAAGGGCACTAGATTTATCAAGATTTATTTAAGATTTATTCTTAACAGATGACTACCTAGTTCTCCCTTGTTATAGGACAATTCTTAAATGTCCCTTTTACAAGCCTCCATAAATCACCAATTTTATTTGATTGAATCAGGATTCTCTGTAAAACTGTTTGTGGCTGGTTTAAACTTAGATTTTGTGATGAAGATGAAGACATCAAAGTGGATGCTAACAAGTGGATGCTAACTAACTTTAGCCACGTCTGACTTGTAAGGCGTCAGGCGTAAATAAAGCAAAATAAAACTAGAAGAAGCTGCATTTCCAGAAGAAAATGCAGGGTTGAATGCTGTATTGCTGAATGAAAGCAGAAATATGATGAAAAAGCTGAACATTGTAAAAGTAGAATGTCTAAAATAGGTCAAACATTGTAGAAGGAGTTAAGCATGAAAGCTGAAATTGTTGAAAAAATAGCTGAACTGTCCTGGAAAATCCTGGAATATTTTGAAAAGTTAAAGGACCAAAAGTCAAAGGTGAGCATTGTAAAAGTAGAATGACCAAAACAGGTCAAGATTTGTAGACGGAGTTAAGCATGAAAGCTGAAATTGTTGATAAAAATGGATGTACTGTTGAAAATTTGAAGATGATGCTAAAATGGCTAAAATTGCTAGCATCAGCATCATCAACTGACTCAAAAAAACACATTGTTTGAGAGTATCATATTGGCAAAAGCTACATGTTCTAAGTTGACAGAAAATCCACTTTTTTCAAAATGGCGGCTTTTCTATTAATTTTATCTCCATAGCAACCATTTTATGTTTGGGTCGCCTGGGGATGACGAACAAATCGACATTAGTTTCAGACAAATCGGAAAAAGTAAACCTTTGGACGTCCTTAGCAACGAAGTTTGTTGGCTAACCACGCCCACATTCCTTATATGTCCAGATCCAGTGAATTTCAATATGTTCCGTTCAAGCCATGGATGAAGTTTATTGCAATATTTGCTTTAGATTTTGTCATTAAATGGCAACCAAACAGTAGGTTGTGTCGACATCCCATAATGATTTCTAAACGTATTTTATAGTCCAAAGCCTGGTGATCATTTTAATGTTTGAACGGTATCTCTAGCTACAAGTATGTTGAACTTATAATGCTTGAAAGAAACAAAAGTTTTCAAGAATTCTCCATGTATTTAAATGAAGCAAAAATCTTGGAAAATCCTGGAATATCCTGGAATATCTTGAAAAGTTCAAGTATATGAAGGCCCGAGATTCATAGCTGAAAGGAATAAGCTATAAGAGTTGAACATTTCAATAGTAAACTGGTTAAAATAGGTTAAAAACTGAAGGTTAATATCGCCTCACATTTAGGCACAAAATGGCCGCCAAACTCCAGGTTGTATTGCCATCCCATAATAATTTCAAAACGTATGTTGAAGTCCAAAGCCTTGTGAGCATTTCAATATTTGAACAGTGTCTCTTGCCAAAAGCATGTTAAAGTTATAATGCTTAAAAGAAACAGAGGTTTTCAAGAACTCTCCATGTATTTAAATGAAGCAAAAGTCTTGGAAAATCCTGGAAAATCTTGGGATATCTTGAAAAGTTCAAAGATTTGAAAGACCAGAAGTAGTAGCTGAAAGGAATAAGCTGACAGGGTTGAACATTGTAATAGTAGAATGATTAAAGTAGGTGAAAGTTTGAAGAAGTTTAAAATTGCCTCACATTTTGGCACAAAATGGCCACCAAACTCTAGGTGGTGTTGCCATCCCATAATAGTTTTGAGCCTTATATTGAAGTCCAAAGCCTTGCGAACATTTCAATGTTTGAACGGTGTCTCTAGCTGGAAGCATGTTGAAGTTACAGTGGTTAAAACAAAAAAGGTTTTCAAGGATCATCCTTGTATTTAAACGGAGCAAAAATCCTGGAAAATCCTGGAATATCTTAAAAAGTTCAATGATTTGAATGACCAAAAGTCATTGTTGGAATAAGTTGAAAGGGTAGAAAATTTTAAAAGTTAAATGGATAAAAAAAATTTGAAGTGTCCAAACCGGGTTTCGAACCGGGCGCCTCATGCACCATAACTTCCCAATGCATTTTAATAGGGTAAAAATTCCCGGAAAAACTGGAATATCTTAAAAAGTACAAGGATTAGAAGTACCAAAAGTCATAGCAGTAATTAGCTGAAAGAGCTGAACATTTTAAAAGTTGAATGGTTACAATCGGTTAAAAATTGTAGAAGGAGTTAAGTGCCGAAAAACGGCGGAAGATAGCAGAAGAGGAAAACAAAGGGTTGAATGCTTTACAGCATTCAACCAATAACACAACCGTCGTAAAACTGGTATTTTCTAAATATATATTAAAAAAAATGAATCCACCGTGTTTTGAACTTCATTATCTGTGTGAGTGAAACATTCAAAAGTCAGGCAGAGCGGTGCAGGTTCTGGTACCTGGGAACAACTGTCTCCAGAAATCCGTATTTGGAGGAAAGCTCCTGGTTTTGCCTGTAAATAACAGCTTTATTCTTTATTCTTTAAAGTTTAAGGCTCTTCTTCAGTTTCCTTGCTGGCTCTTTTCTCCACAAAGAAACGTTCCAAATGCGTTTTATTATTTGGTTTTTGTGAGCTTTAAGTGTTGACCTACCAACTACCAACCCAGCAGCTCTGTCAAGACAGATGGATGTGGTGAATGGAATCCGGTAGTTTTCCAAATAAAACTTTCGTCAGTATCAGAAAATAAACAAAACTTACATAATCCAATTTAGCTTATGCTTTTTATTTTTTTCTGTGCGGACCGGTACCAGGTGGCCCACAGACTGCTAACGGTCCACAGCCTGGGGGTTGGGGCCTCTGCAGTAGATGACAAACACAATGGTCTTTAGTTGCAGCCATACCTGGAATATGATTTTTGTCTTTTTCCTCTTTTGAAAGGAATGTTTATGCAGTTTGGAGGGCGTACCTGGAGGGAACGGTCCAGGTGAGCCAGTCCAAGCTCAACGTGTGTGATAACTACAAGAGTCAAGTATCAGAGCCTGCAAAGACTGTTAGACTTTATAAAGAACAGCAACTCAAAAAGGTGAGGAGATCCAGAGCTCCCCGTCTCTGACTTACTGTCATGAATCTTACTGGTGTGGACTTTTGAACAGCTGACCTGTTTGCGTTTTGTCCTTGCAGACCATCGACCAGCTAAGTGACATTCAAGCTGAGCTGCAAGAATCTGTGAAGGAGTTGGCAAAAGCCAAGAAGAAATACTACGAGTGTGAGCAGGTGGCCCACGCTGTACGAGAGAAAGCCGATATTGAGGCCAAGTGAGTTCAGCCTCACTTTGTGTGTCAGAAGGAAACTTGCTATTTGGTAGATACTCTCATTATTCAATCCAACAAACAAACACTTTTATTTGCTGTAAGTCTCTGTCCTGTGTTTTAGTATACACTTATATACCAAAAAAATGTGTATTTCCAAAAATCGAACATTTCAAGACAAAGTATCTGTAAAGAAATCAGCGATACTGGCCCTGTAAGTACTTGGTATCGGATCGATACCCAAATTCCCATGATCTCCCACCCCTAGTGCTGAAGTGAATGTGACAAAATGTCCTTATCATTTAGTAGGACTAATTTATTTATTTTTGTCGTTCTTTTTCTCTTAGATCTAAATTGGGTCTTTTTCAGTCAAGAATTAGTTTACAGAAAGCAAGTGTGAAGGTAAGAGAGCCTCTAGTGTCACCAACCTTTAAAGGTCAGCCTTTCACTGAGGCTATTTTAAGACATTTCACCTTGTTTCTCCTGAATGCCTTCATCTGAATCTCTAAGCTCTTATCTGTTTCTCCAGTGGAGTCCTGCATTGATGTGTTTTGCTGTTTGGTTTCAGTTGAAAGCTAAAAGAAGCGACTGTAACTCCAAGGCAACGCAGGCCAGGAATGACTACTTGCTAACGCTAGCTGCTGCCAACGCTCATCACGACCGCTACTACCACACGGATCTGCCGCACTGCATACAGGTATGTTTACTGAAGGATTAAAGCAGAGACAATACAATTATTTAGAACCTGAAAAATTATTAGTTTACACCAGAACAAAATTTTTGTAAAAGTTTTGGCTCTCTAAGTGTTATCTAATCCGTTTTATCCCTTTCGGGGTCACGGGGCTGCTGGAGCCTATCCCGGCCACTTGTGGGCGAAGGCTGGGGACATCCTGGAGAGGTCGCCAGTCTGTCGCAGGGCCACATATCACACATCCATTCAATCTCACATTCACTTAGGGACAATTAAGATTAACCAATAAACCTATGAAGCATGTTTTTGGATGGTGGGAGGAAGCCGGAGTCCCCGGAGAAAACCCACGTATGCTCGAGGAGAACATGCAAACTCCCCACAGAAAGATCCCCCATTGATGTTTTGTTTCACGTCCCCCAGCTGGTACTTGAACCAGGGCCTTCTTGCCTTGTGTTGGTTCTTTAAAATGTTGGTTCTTTATAGTGTTGATTTTTAAAAGTGTTGGTTTGTAAAACTGTTGGTTTATAGAAGTGTTGGTTCTTTAAAATGTTGGTTTTTTAAAGTGTTGGTTTATAAAAGTGTTGGTTTTTAAAGTGTTGGTTCTTTAAAGTGTTGGTTTGTAAAACTGTTGGTTTATAGAAGTGTTGGTTCTTTAAAGTGTTGGTTTTTAAAAGTGTTGGTTCTTTAAAGTGTTGGTTTGTAAAAGTGTTGGTTCTTTAAAGTGTTGGTTTGTAAAAGTGTTGGTTCTTTAAAGTGTTGGTTTGTAAAAGTGTTGGTTCTTTAAAGTGTTGGTTTGTAAAAGTTTTGGTTTTTAAAGTGTTGGTTTGTAAAAGTTTTGGTTTTTAAAGTGTTGGTTTTTTAAAGTGTTGGTTCTTTATAGTGTTGATTTTTAAAAGTGTTGGTTTGTAAAACTGTTGGTTTATAGAAGTGTTGGTTCTTTAAAATGTTGGTTCTTTAAAGTGTTGGTTTATAAAATTGCTGGTTCTTTAAAGTGTTGGTTCTTTAAAATGTTGGTTCTTTAAAGTGTTGGTTTGTAAAACTGTTGGTTTATAGAATTGTTGGTTCTTTAAAGTGTTGGTTTGTAAAACTGTTGGTTTATAGAATTGTTGGTTCTTTAAAGTGTTGGTTTTTAAAAGTGTTGGTTCTTTAAAGTGTTGGTTTGTAAAAGTGTTGGTTCTTTAAAGTGTTGGTTTGTAAAAGTTTTGGTTTTTAAAGTGTTGTGTTTTTAAAGTGTTGGTTCTTTAAAGTGTTTTTTCTTTAAAGTGTTGGTTCTTTAAAGTGTTGGTTCTTTAAGTTGTTTGTTTGTAAAAGTGTTTGTCCTTTAAAATGTTGGTTTTTAAAAGTGTTTGTTCTTTAAGGTGTTGGTTTGTAAAAGTGTTGGTTCTTTAAAGCAGGGCTCCAGACTGCGAGCAATTGGTCGCATTTTGCGACCAAAATTTGAGAGTGTGCGACTGAATTTTACATCCATTCGCACATGTGCGACCAGTAAATTTGCCTCCCCCACCCCCTTCGTATTTTTTTATACATTAAACGTGGAAGGGGCACGTCAATGATCAATGAAATAATCAATGAGACGCACACGCACGCAGGCAGACACACACACTCGCGCACATACTCATGAAACGCGAGCACACACTCGCGTGATGCCTGTGTGTGAGGCGGCCACTGCGTGTGAGAAGAATAGGGAAAGCCACTGAGTGGCTAAAATGCGTGTAGGGGGAGGGGCCTAGAGCTGACCAACCAATCACAGTGGGGTATATGACTCTTGGGGGCGTGACAATGACAGGGTTTGAAAGCAGGACACCTGACAGCGCCCTCCCCGGACCACATGAAGGAGTTCCTTACTTTCCTTTCTAGAACGTATCTTTTCGCTCGTAATTTTCTAAATACATGCAGTCCGTGCTGAACTTTTCTCTGGGCCGCACAGACCCGGAGGAAGGTTTAGGTTTTGGTTACGGTTACGGCGGCGCATCAAAGGGTTTATGCACGGCCGTTACGGCAGCACACCGCTCCCCCGGGAGTCGGGTCAGCTGAGGAGAATAAATGTCCCACACCTACATGCGTGACAGCTAACGGGGCTTGAACTTTAAACACGCTCGAGCAAAAACAACATTAGTTTTAGACACACTGAAAATACGTGGGGAAAATGCAACGATAGACGTTTTTTAAATGAACCAGCACCTCGCCTGGAAATGGAGTTGTCCTTAACATTCAGTTTAGTTTTAATATTCTTCTCCCCCTTAGTATGATCTGTGTTATTATATATTTTGTGATTATTTAATGTTTTGTAATGTATGTAGCCTTTTTTAATGAATTGGTATTTTAAATTATTTTGATTAATCCCTCCACTACAAAAACCATCAGGACACATGTCCCATAATGCATTGTTTTGTAGCCTGTAGGGCAGCTTTCAGTCAGTTCAGTTTCCAGCTGTGTCCGGGTAGGTTTGCCCCTTGCTCCCACCCCTTTCTCCTGAAATTTTTGTGATGATTGACAGTTAATGTTGGAGCAAAAACAAAAATATATGTCACACACCAGGTGATCTGCGCAGCGTTGAGTTCACCTGGGTGATCTCAAACACGCTTACTGTGCATCTTGGCTGCACCTATTTGGTGTCACAAAGATAAATTTCCATCAGTTTTCTTAACTATTTGTACTGTCATGACAGCGATGCTTTTGTCAGTTTACCTTGTTGTTGCATCTTCAAAAGTGCAGATTAAAATGTGACACTGAATTTGAAACAGCACATTGTAATTTCTGCATCTATTATTAAAGTATTTATTAGTAATACAGTGGAAATTAGTAGATTTGGTTAGAATTTTGATTTACGGTATGCGCCCCTAAATTTTCTAGTTGTGCCCCTAAAATTTTCAGTTAGGGGCCACTGTGCTCCTAGTGAAAAAAGTTAGTCTGGAGCCCTGTAAAGTGTTGGTTCTTCAAAGTGTTGGTTTCTTTAAAGTGTTGGTTTGTAAAAGTGTTGGTTCTTTAAAGTGTTGGTTCTTTAAAATGTTGGTTCTTTAAAGTGTTGGTTTATTCAAAGTGTTGGTTTTTAAAGTGTTGGTTCTTTAAAATGTTGGTTTGTAAAACTGTTGGTTTATAGAATTGTTGGTTCTTTAAAGTGTTGGTTTGTAAAAGTGTTGGTTTTTAAAGTGTTGGTTCTTTAAAGTGTTGGTTTATTCAAAGTGTTGGTTTTTAAAGTGTTGGTTCTTTAAAGTGTTGGTTTGTAAAACTGTTGGTTTATAGAATTGTTGGTTCTTTAAAGTGTTGGTTTTTAAAAGTGTTGGTTCTTTAAAGTGTTGGTTTTTAAAAGTGTTGGTTCTTTAAAGTGTTGGTTTTTAAAAGTGTTGGTTCTTTAAAGTGTTGGTTTGTAAAAGTGTTGGTTCTTTAAAGTGTTGGTTTGTAAAAGTTTTGGTTTTTAAAGTGTTGGTTTTTTAAAGTGTTGGTTCTTTAAAGTGTTTTTTCTTTAAAGTGTTGGTTCTTTAAAGTGTTGGTTCTTTAAATTGTTTGTTTGTAAAAGTGTTTGTCCTTTAAAATGTTGGTTTTTAAAAGTGTTTGTTCTTTAAAGTGTTGGTTTGTAAAAGTGTTGGTTTGTAAAAGTGTTGGTTCTTTAAAGTGTTGGTTCTTCAAAGTGTTGATTTTTAAAGTGTTGGTTTGTAAAAGTGTTTGTTCTTTAAAGTGTTGGTTCTTTAAAGTGTTGGTTTGTAAAAGTTTTGGTTTTTAAAGTGTTAGTTTTTTAAAGTGTTGGTTTTTAAAGTGTTGGTTCTTTAAAGTGTTGGTTCTTTAAAGTGTTGGTTCTTTAAATTGTTGGTTTGTAAAAGTGTTTGTCCTTTAAAATGTTGGTTTTTAAAAGTGTTTGTTCTTTAAAGTGTTGGTTTGTAAAAGTGTTGGTTTGTAAAAGTGTTGGTTCTTTAAAGTGTTGGTTTGTAAAAGTGTTGGTTCTTTAAAGTGTTGGTTCTTTAAAATGTTGGTTCTTTAAAGTGTTGGTTTGTAAAAGTGTTGGTTTTTAAAGTGTTGGTTCTTTAAAGTGTTGGTTTATTCAAAGTGTTGGTTTTTAAAGTGTTGGTTCTTTAAAGTGTTGGTTTGTAAAACTGTTGGTTTATAGAATTGTTGGTTCTTTAAAGTGTTGGTTTTTAAAAGTGTTGGTTCTTTAAAGTGTTGGTTTGTAAAAGTGTTGGTTTGTAAAAGTGTTGGTTCTTTAAAGTGTTGGTTCTTTAAAGTGTTGGTTCTTCAAAGTGTTGATTTTTAAAGTGTTGGTTTGTAAAAGTGTTGGTTCTTTAAAGTGTTGGTTTGTAAAAGTATTGGTTTTTAAAGTGTTAGTTTTTTAAAGTGTTGGTTTTTAAAGTGTTGGTTCTTTAAAGTGTTGGTTCTTTAAAGTGTTGGTTCTTTAAATTGTTGGTTTGTAAAAGTGTTTGTCCTTTAAAATGTTGGTTTTTAAAAGTGTTTGTTCTTTAAAGTGTTGGTTTGTAAAAGTGTTGGTTTGTAAAAGTGTTGGTTCTTTAAAGTGTTGGTTCTTTAAAGTGTTGGTTCTTTAAAGTGTTGGTTCTTCAAAGTGCAGATTTTTAAAAAACCATTAAGAAAAAACAGAAAATGTATTACAGAAGCAACACTTTTTATGAAACTACACGTCTTAGGCAGAAAAGACTGGATAACTTTGTTTCTGACAGTAGTTTATGTTCTATTCTTTTTAGTGTCATATTCAGTAAATGTTAATTGGAGGGTAATGATTTTAAGCAGTTTGTTGGCCACAAATTCTGGAACGAACAATTATTTTTTTTATAGTAGTACAAATTAGGGGTGTTTTCCACTTCACCCTCTGACCGCTAGTTGGCAGCAGAGCACACGGAGCCTCTTTGAAGAGCTCTACTCTGCACAAAACAACAGGAAGACCTCAGCCAGAGGCAGTTTTTTTTGTTGTTATGAGTAATGCTGCCTCATCATCACACTTTATTGTTCTTGGAAAGAATTAGTGCCCCTCCCCCCTCCTTTAAAAAAATTTTTTTTTGAAACACCATTCAGGCTCCTGAATCGGGAGCCGGTTTAGCTCGTGCTGGTTTGCGGCGCCTTCCGTCCGTGAAACCAGGGTTCGACTCCGGGCTGCTCCCTGTTCCCTTCTCTACCTCTGTGCCGGTTCCAAGCCCGGTTTGAGAAGGTTGCGTCAGGAAGGGCATCCGGCGTAAAACATTGCCAAATTTACCATGCGACTTGTTCGCTGTGGCGACCCCTGATGGGAGAAGCCGAAAGTGGAAGAAGATTCAGGCTCCTGAATCGCTTAAAGGTACTGGAGAAGCTACATTAAGCAATATTGAAAATACAAAGTGCTTTATTTCCCCAATTATACTTTTACAACCTTATTGATTAAGCCACATTCATTCCATTTTTTTCATATACTGAAATATATTTTGTGGTGGAAATCAGACAATGCTGACTTTTCCCTTTCTATATTTTAGGTTACCAAAACAAAAGCACTATAAATTTGCCCGGGTAAAAGCAACTTCTATATGAGACACAGTTGCAGTGCTTAACATTGTGATCATTAAATAAACTGAATTTGACCATATTTATTGAAATGAAAGACGTATTGAAATTCAAGTAGAGTTTTTCCTAAGTCATATTTAAAAAAAAAAAAAAAAAAGAGAAAAACATGTGTTCCGGTACAATATCGGGATACGTATCGTATCGCCAGAATCTTGCCAGTACACACCCCTAGTGACAATTGCTTGATTTTTGTAAGCATGCAATTACCTCAGCAAATATTGGGGGGAAAAATTACCGGTAGTTTACAAAAAATTACGAGTTATGATATAAATGCTTGTTTCAAGAAATAGAAATGCAACCCAACAGCTACATCCCTCTTAATTTTTGGTAGTCAGTTTTGTTTGAAATTCGAGTGCTTGTTTCCATTTTTCTTCCCCCCCAATATTGCTTCAACATGTTCTACTTGACTGTGACATACACCGCTGCAGGCGATCCTCAGCATCTATACTAGGAGGCATCTCTGAATAATAGATCCTTAGCTCCTGATGGAAGGATGGAACTGTAAGGAAGATGCATGTAAACAAATATGTGCATGCAAATCCACAAGGAAAGTGAGAGACACTGCTAGAGGGAAGCAAGCTGTTCATCTTCTCCGTGCTTTAGTTTCATTTGTGGTGTTTACACATCTTATCTGTAAAACACTGAAATACTCACTCCGATCATCTTTTGATCTATTTTCAAAGCGTTCCCAGTGGTCTTTTAATTATCACAATGCCGTTTTTAGCCAATAAAAAAATAAAAAAAACTTTTCTAGGACAGTTTCTGCAGAGCGGCAGTAGTTCTTTAGAAATTCACCTCTGAGTTGTGGGCGGAACCGTTGGGTCAGAGTAAACCTGCCCTGACTTCATTCCCCAAGCTAACATTACTGGTGCAACAAAGATGGCGAGGAATTTTGGGCTATCCATCCATAGAGTTGTGATCCAGATTCCAGCTCAGACGAAGAAAAGACGTACATGGATCTAGTCGTCTACAAGTGGATGCATTAGAATGGAGTGGAGCAGGAAGCTTTTGGGCCACCCAGTGTATTTTCGACATCATAAATACAGGCTAGGCTTTTTCAAACTACATTTTTTTAAAATGCGCATGATTCATTTATATTTGATTAAAGAAATAGTCAGAAACCCAATTTCGAGCTTATTTTTCTTTAAATATGTCCTCCATCATGAAAAAAGTGCCATAAGAACATGTTAAACAACCTATACCATGCTATTCTTAAACCTTTTATAGTAAACAATACCCATGTATAGGATGATGTATTCTTTGGCACACAAAAGGATTTTATTAATAAATAGTAGTTATTTTCTTGAGCTTCCTACCTTTCCTACCCTGAAGTAAGACGACTCCATCTCTGAAGCACTGCCTTTTGCTCCTTGTGGATGCAGACATCCAAACATTTGCAAAGATGGATGTGCATAAGACAGGGCAGCAGATTTAGTACCTGGGATAACGACTTGTTATTTGTCCCTCTTATTTAGAAAGTGTCTCACTTTCCAGCCGGTGGACTGTACCACACCTTTCTGTGTGGAGTTTGCATCTTCTCCCCGTTCATTCGTGGGGGGACTCCGGCTTCCTCCCACCATCCAAAAACATGCTTCATTGGTTAATTAGTTACTCTAACTTGTCCCTAAGTGTAAATGTGAGAGTGCATGGGTGTGTGATTGTGGCCCTGCGACAGACTGGCGACCTCTCCAGGATGTCCCCAGCCTCCGCCCACGTGTGGCCAGGATAGGCTCCAGCAGCCCAGTGACCCCGAAAGGGAACAAAATGGCTTACAAGATGAATGAATGAATGGATTTACATATTGTGCATATAAAAGGAAAGAGTTTTTGCTAAACACAGCTAGCTCAGAAATGCATGAATGTATCAAAATACCACTTTGGGGATTGTTTTCGTGAGAAATGAATATTGTGATACACTTTGCATTGTATAGGGTCTTTAAAACTACCAAAAACACACAATAAAATATCTCCAGAACTAAGGAATCATAGGAAAGTTGCAGTTTCATCATCAAACAGTTTTTGTTCTTGAACAGAAAGAAACAACATTTTTAGAAATGTTGTAGAAGAAAACAGAGCCAGTTTAGCTCGTGCTGGTTTGCGGCGCCTTCCATCCGTGAAACCTGGGTTCGACTCCGGGCTGCTCCCTGTTCCCTTCTCTACCTCTGCCGGTTCCAAGCCCGGTTTGAGAAGGTTGCGTCAGGAAGGGCATCCGGCGTAAAACATTGCCAAATTTACCATGCGACTTGTTCGCTGTGGCGACCCCTGATGGGAGAAGCCGAAAGTGGAAGAAGTTGTAGAAGAAAACAGTCCCTCACCTCCATTTGCCATAATGAAAGCTTGTCTCCTATGTCACCTATGAATAGAAAAAATACAAATATATATTTTTAAAAATGACATAGGAGTGAAACATAAGCATGGACTGAGTGGAGGAAGTAATGCTAGACTGCAATAAAAACCCAAATCTTAGGCTGGTGAGTTCATCTGCTGGTTATGAGGGCAGGAACTGCTCCATGACTCCCCCTGCTGTCTGGAATCAGCATGGCTGTTTCTGTCCTCTAAACGCACACCGATGATCTCCTTCCTGCTCCTCTGTGCTGTAATTATTGTTGTTTTAACTGATGAAGTCATTTGACGTTATCGCACACACAGAAAAACATACACACACCCAACAGCCATAGCACGGGAAAGAACCTTTTTCTGGAACCTGACTCATTTCGTTTTAGTGCTACCATAAATGGACAGAAAGAGGAGGGCAGGAAGAGAGGAAAGGGGGAGGAGGAAGTTACCAGAATGATGAGGGAACATGTGGATTGAAGTCAACCAACAACCCACCCTTCATGACATAATTCCTTTGCCAGACTCCCATTGTTTATTAGCTCTGTTTAAAACCTCACTTTAACCCGGCTTCTGAACATGTTTGCAGGAAATGTATTTTTGTCTTTATTGTATTCATTTATTTTTTCTCACAACCTAAAGCCATTCACTGACCCCGGCAGCTGTGAGAACTTGCTCCTCCAAACACATATTTTGGTTCATTCAGAAGCTGCATTCATGAGTATTGACTCATTCTGAGAAATGAATGCAGCTTCTTCTGTCTGTGGTCCACAGCTTTGCTCATTTCGCCCCTGAAAGCCCCCTGCTTTGTGGTTTATCCTTTAATGTGAATGGATGAAGAAGAAACGCTGAATAAATGTTGGGTTTAGCATGTAACCCATCGGTCTGCCTGTTTGTCCTGAAGGCTCTGGATGGGAGGATCTATGAACATGTGAAGGACTACCTGGTAGCGCTGTGTCGCACCGAGCTGGAGGCCTCTCAAACATCACATAACACCTTCCAGTTTCTGTTGGAGAAATCGACCAGAGTGAGTCACAAACATCTCAGCTATGTGCATGCCCAGTAGCTTTTATTTTAAATGAAAGGTTTCTCGTCATCGTGATGACATCATGATGTTTCACATTAGGGGTGTGATTGCATGAAACAATGGGGTAATTTATTTTAGCACATTACGTTTTGTGTGTGCATCCTAAAGCCTTAGTCACATGGACAGGGTCAATGGGGGGTTGACCCATACAGGTGCTGTGGTTTTTGGGTTGTTCGGATCTATGGAGGGTAATGGAGAGGAACTGCTGCATCTTAAAGGGGGCATAGGTGTGAGGCTCATACTGCCACCTCAAGACGCATCATGAAAATGGAACATATCGTTGTCATGCATGTGGGTTCATGAACCATTCAAAAGGCTAATGTAAGTTACACATACTTCTGACGTACGGGTGATGCTGTGTCGTACGGTGTCCTTACGCCAAGCTGTAGCCTTTAGTAAGGTGGCAGTACTGGCCCCTTACTGTTTACCTACGACTGTGCAAGCACAGGGTGTGCATGTGATTGCCCATAATACACCCGTAGGATTCCACACAAACAACACTCTGATTGTCTAATTTCCTTATTTCTAACAGTCAGACTCCAAACAAGGAGTGAGTACCGTACATCTTACGTGACCAGCATGGGATCCTTGCGCCTGTGTCACTTGCTTTCCCCCTTACATACCTATTAGTGTTGTATATGTGTTCGGTACGACCAGTCACACGCAGCATGCTGGTAGAAAAAATTGTATATGAACATTTTCTCTGTACGGGTTCACTGAACGGTCCATGATCTTGATATTTCCTGCTGATAACCCGTGTGCCCCCAACAGATTTAACCATTTTTAGCCACAGACAGCCTGTATCCATCCATGTGACTAAGGCTTTAACGGTGATGCGCCACTCCTGCTGTATATTAGAATAGAATCATGCATCTCATACATTTTTCTTCTTGCTCATTTTGACCTCATACATGCTGTTCAATGAAACTGTCACTCTTTCCATTGAAAGGGATCAGAAACAAAACCTGTTTAAGACAGTTTAATGATTGTCTCCTTGAGTTTAAACTTGGTTTTGTCTAATCAACAGGCTGCAGTGGATTAACGTTTGGATTGGAATTTTCTTTTCCCTTAGATAATTCAAGAGTTCAACCAGCAGTTGTTCATGCAGGAAAACCCAGTCTTTCACAAATCACAGGACTTTCAGTTCCAGCCCAGTGAATGTGACATGGTGAGACTTTTCTGCATACACGAGTGTACAATTGTCCTGCTGTGCCTAAAGTCCTTGGATTGTTTGTACTTGAGCCTTTTTGAAGCTGAACCATACTTTATCCAAAACACAAGAGCAAAAAAACACTGATGTTTATTTAGAAAAACAAAATGTGGCAGAGTACGAGTTCTTTCCTCCGTTTGCTTTTGATATTTATGATATAATTTAAGAAATAAGTAGCGATCACAAATGAATTGTAACAATGCTTAAAATTGCTCATTGTTTTTACATGTATTGAGAAAAGATATTCCACTTCTCCAATTTTCTAATGAAGTCTGCATCCACTTCTTTCTACATTTAGAATGAAACTCCAATGCAATAATCCCGTTAACTTTAACAAAAATTTTCTTCTTTTACTTGTATCAGTCATCCAGTCTAAAAAGTCTATTTATTAAGAAATATAACACATTTTGAAAATCTACCAAATGAATGTCTGTCCTGGCTTTTCCATCCATGTCTCTTTATCTATCCTTTGATCTTTTCTGCCTGCCGCTCTGATGCCTGTACTCACCGATAAGCTGTTCCTTCCTCGTTTGTCTTCTTCCTTTTCCTTTAACCTGTTCTAACACTCTTCCCCAAACTCTTTTCTCACTGACCCTCCCCTGATCGTCTGTGCGCGGCAGACTCTAAGCTCGGAGGAGCAGTTGGTGGACATTGAGCCGTCGCCCGTCAGTGCCATGAGAATGACCCTGGCACAGGTAGTTTTAACCATTGTTGGCATTCCATCCTCATTCCTAAAATGGTCCCCTAAAGTCCATATGATAGCGCTCTGGGTTGGTCACATTTGCATACAGTTAAAGACTGAAATAAGTTAGACAAAGTTTTACTTGATTTATCGCTTTAATGCAGAAATTTAAATAGTATATTCTGTTTTTTTTGTTTATCTAGGGGTATATGAACGATTACATGTTCAATTTTAGACCTTACAAACCCAACTGATGCAAATTTGAAGTTTAAATATCAAATCCTATGTAGATTTTGTCTTATAAAGTCAAGCCTGAAATAATTCACGGTTTCAAAAAATGTGACTTTATTATTTGACAAATAGGAGTTTTTTTCCTCTTGCATGAAAATGACAGACAACATCACAAAGGCATAATTGTGTTAAAAAATCATCTTTTATCTACACGTGAACCAATAGGAAATTGTATTTGTAAATCTTAAATATTTTGTGAGTCTTTTGATTCCGAATCAGAATTAAACCAAGATAAACAAATGACCTGATGCTGTGAGGAGAACCTGCAAAAGTCATTCGAACTCATGATCTTGGCCATCAAAGTTATAATAATGTCACAGAAGAAACGCTCTCATTGTGTTGCTGCAGATGTAAAGTACATTTGAAACCATTAATGTTCTTGAATTTGTATACGTTTCTAATGCATTTTGACTTCTGACTAAACAATGGCATTGATGAGTAAAGCCACCTCATCAGGCAAACGCATCACTTTTGTTGTGAAAGATAAAGATTCACCAGGAGAAATCCGACCAAGGCAGGACAATTTCTCACTTTTATTAAGTCTTATTTGCATTCACACTCAAGTGAGCAAAAAGCCATGCATCTATGAAGCGCTGGCCATTTAGGGGCAGTATTTTGAATATATAATGTTCCTTTATTGATCGCTAGAGCTAGGTTCTAAAATAACCTGCTATAGGTGAAATCCATGAAGTAGTATTATAGATGTTTAAGCTGTAAAACCCCTCACTACACACTTGATGCATCTTTTTTTTCATATTTCCACACTTTTCTCACAAAATTCAAACCTTCAGAAAAGTTACTCCAGTATTATAAAATGAAAACAAAGATTTCTCACAATTGAAGATTTATGTCAATGTGGCGAGCCGAACACATTCTGTACAGGAGACACAACATTTCAGGGTCTTATCTTTAAAGCCTAAACTACCATCAGTATATGTGGTCCCGCCCATTCTCACACTTGTAATGTTGTGATGGCATCCTTTAAGCCCCGCTCCTTCACAATAACACACTTGCTCTGCACAGTCGTCTAAAAGACTGTTATTGTGACGTTGTTGTTGTTTCTAAAGTGCTTGAACCACAACTCTGAGGTCATTGTGATGTACTTCATATGTCCATGATCTAACTGGATTCTCAATGTTAAAGCTAGACTGCTGGAATGGCTTACAAGAGAACTATTCCAAGATCCCTAGTGAAAAAGTTGTTGACGTTTCTGCAGGGGTGGGCAATTTCAGGCCTCGAGTGCCGGTGTGTCTGCATGATTTCTAGATATCCTTGCCCTACACATGGCTGATTACCTGGTTCAGGTGTGTCCAGCCAATTGAAACATGCCAGAGCAGGGTATGCAGGAAAACATGCAGGAATGGGACCCTCAGTGCCCAGTCAAATGTGGGGTTGACTTGAGTATCATCCATCGTGTTTTCACTTGGAGTTTATTTTTGCATCAGTGTGTTCCTTGTTACTCCATTCAATATCTGTTATGGGAAAATGTCTGTATTTTTTTTAAAATTATCATGATAGGAATATCACTTATCCACATTGTATTTCACTCTAACCTAATCTGTAATCTGAAACCCTGAAACCCCACTTAGAATTTAACAGTAAATCTCCGCTGCTTGGTTTTTTCTTTAACATTTATGTGTTGCTGGATTTATGCTGAAGTGTCACTGAATTGTAATGAATGGGTTTGTTTTGCATTGTAATGTACAGACAGCCTTTTGTGCTGCATGTTTGTTGTCTGGTGTTGGTTTTTAAAGGGGAAGTCAAAGGATTTCATCTGGATTCTGACAAAGATATTTAACACTTTTTTCTATAATGCATGAATTGAAATTAGGTTTTCCAAAGATTTCAGAAAGAGAACCTGGAATTAGTTGGGCATACTGATTAAAAACACAAGGGTTTATGTGATTCTTGGGTCCTAAAAGCTCCTTAAAACGGATTTTCATTTCAGAAAAAAAAGAACTTATATTTTTAAGAAAACAGAATAACATAACCTAACATGAACCTTGTGCTTGTTTTCTACACAACTTGAATAAAACCACATTGAAACAGAGTCATTATCCTTCATGAGAATCAAAAGTTTGAACAGATAATAATGAAGAAAAACAATCAAGTTGTCACTTTTTCGAGCTTTTACAGTTTTACACACTGTTAAAAAGCTAAACGATGGTGTGTTTGTGTGTGTGTGCGTGCGTGCGTTCGTGTGTGCAGAGTCGACAGCTGGAGTCTGAGTCAGGAACAACGGAGGAACACAGTCTGAACAAAGAGGCCAGAAAATGGGCCACCAGAGTGGCCAGAGAGCACAAGAACATCATTCACTTCAAGAGAGTAAGACTAACCTGCGGATGAACCCGCAGAAAAACTTCTACTTCATCTCATGGATGGAGTTCACGTTCTCCATACTCCGTTTCCGTCTGAAGGTTTGCTTGTGTTGCTTTTAGTCTCTGGAGGAGTGTGAAAGTCACGGTTTGCCCCCCACTGAGCAGGGCAGACTGGAGCTGGAGCTGAAGATAGAAGACACCAAAGAGATGATGCGCAAAGCTGAGGTCTGTGACTCCAATGCTCTTACATCTGTTTTTATATCACTATTGGGGGGCTGGTTCATCAAGTTCTGCCACACTATATAATATATACATCAAACGATTCCCTTGTTGGTTTCTTCCAGTTTAGTCTATTCCTTTCTTTCATTAAGGCCAACCTACCGTAACAGTGTTTTTTTTCTTAAAAATTATCTGAATGTAAAGAATTTAGTCCACCTTCAATGTGTTTCAGTTCTGATAATAAAATCATTAAAAATAATCTGTGTATTTAGAATAGTTTAAAGAATCTATGGAAAAACCATGGAAGGTCACAGGTTTATCCCATTGACTGAATATGAGGACTGAACTGAGTGTCCCCTGATGTTCCAAACAGGAAGTACCCGCTGGCTCCAAGAAGCCAAAACCCCATAGACTTCTACAGAGAAATAAACAGCTGTTACTCATTCTATTTATCAGAAAAACCATTCTTGCTCTGATACCTTTTTTAACATGTTCTTGATGATCCTGTTTTTTTTATTATATTTTTTCTGTAGTTTAAATTCTTCAAGAAATAAACTGACCTATCACAACCTCATTAAAAGTGAGTGGAGCCTGCCGGACCCCACAGTTCTCAGATACAGTCAATAGCTTTATCCAGTTTGCAATTTCACTTGATTTGATTGATTTAATGCTATCATGGACTTTTGAAGAAAAAAACAGAGGAAAAAAATTCAACAGTGTACAGAGAGGCAGAAAACCTGTAGGATTTAGACTAATGTTGCTGTCCAAGGTTCCTTTTGATTAAAGGACAAATTTTGTCTGATCACGTGGATCTTCAACACTTCTAAAATGCTTACTGTCCTTTATCTGGAAATATTGACTTGAAGAAGGTTTGATACAAGTCAACTTAAAAGGATTAGAGCTTTGACATTTCAATGAACAAAATGTAAATTTTAAGGGAAAGTTATACTTTGATTTACCATTATTTGTTCATTTCTTCTTTTTCTAACCTATAACTGTCTGCTCTTCAGCCTCTGGGAGCTCATCCCCCGTCCTCATTAAAGCACTGGTATCTTCCCGATTTCTGCTGTCGTATTAAATAGAACAGAATTTCCAAACTTTTCTTAACTGAACTGGAACTGGAATTTGTGTAACCAGTGATCAAATGATCTCAGCCTCTAAATGAATGCTGCCTCTCCTACTCTCATTAGGCCCAAAACTGCCTTCCCTGTGCTGATGAATATTTAAAGAGCTCATTGGATAGAAATGATGAGCTCTCAGCTCATCATATGAAACAGACAGAAGACATTCATGCTTCGAGATGGTACTTTTATCTGGATGGTGATGGCGCCAACGATCCTTTGACATGAACTCATTTCCTTTAGCTGAGCCTTTCAAAGGTTCTGTTTCATTATCAACCAAAAATCCAAGTGTGGATTTAACAGAAAGAAATTAGGATTTTTAGGTTTCAACTGAAAGGGAATGTGAAGAAAACAGCATTCAGTTCATCACAGAGGAAATAAATCATGCTCATGACACCATGTGTCCTTTATGGATCTCAAGAGACAATCAGTTCTTTAAAATGATGACAAAAACATCTCTTTTGAAGTAATTGATTGTATTGACATAACAGTAAATGTGGTGGTCAGGTGGGTCTCAGTGTCTATTTAGTGTTGCCAGCTTGGAGGGTACCATGTTCTAAAAAAGGAAAAATGCTGGAATAGACAGGATGGTTCCAATGTAATCACACAGAGGAAGAGGCTGTGAAAGCAGGGGAGGCAACTTTCAGCATTCCTCTAACGTTTGCTGTCATCTACACATACCCCCTGTCTTTAACTTTAGTGGCTACTGCCCTCACGGGTGGATACGTGCTGTCTGCGGGGCAAACCTGTATGGGACCCATAGAGAGAAAATGTTCATGCACATTTTTTTTATTGGTATGCTGCAGACAACAGATTGTAATGAACACAGGTGAGAAGCAGGTGTGTTGTAAAGATTTGTCCCATTTTCAATATCCCCAAATCCTGCGCACTTCTCAAGGAGCCAGTTAGTGATGTTCATGTAATAAATCAGTGCTTTTTGTCAGACTGTTATTCATGAGGAAGTTAAACGATTAGTGTAGTTTGTGTGGAGTTTCCTACTGACAAGTTCCACATGCACAGTGTGTATGTGGAACTTGTCAGTATGGAGCCAGTGCTCACACCTTATAGCGACTAGAGTGTGGTGTAAAGGCACCGTATGACAGCCTCATCCGTACGTCATGAGTGCATCCAACGTGCCTGACAAATACTTTACAATACGCTTACCACACGCACGACAATGGTACGTTCCATTAACATGTCATCCCTTGAGGTGGTCGTACAAGAGAACTGCAGGACACACCTGTGCTCCCCATTAGATGTGGCTGCTCCCCTCTGCGAGGAAAAAGAGAGTCAAGGAATTGAATAGATTCTGCTTATTCAGAAATACCCAGGAGTAGGGATGGGTATCGTTAAGGTTTTAACGATACTACTACTCTTGTCGATACTGCTTATCGATCCGGTATTTTAACGATACTCTTATGGATACTTTTTGAGGATGAAAAATAAATAAATAACAAATTAAAAACATAAAGTGTTTTATTTACTCATTATGCAACAACATAGTTTAAAAAAAAAAATACTTTATACATGATAATGTTACAATACAAAATACCATAGTTCATTTGGCAATACTTGTATTGATTCAAAATGCTGTCAGGATATTTATTTAATTATTTAATTAAATTATTTTTATTCTTTATGAGTGTGATGTTTCCTTTGATCTTTTGTCCATTTTCCACCACCTTGAATAGACTTTTCTGTCTGTCAAACACCCAGAGTTAAGATGAATGAGATGATGGAAACAGATTCACTTTGATGCAGACTCCTTTCTATTTTTTTTTTCTTTAAATCCAGTAAACCCAATAAAGTATTTTAATTTTATGGATAACAATAATTTTTTTATTAGCAAACAGCTGTTAGTTTGTCTGGAATCATAAGCGGTGAGTCTAAGCCCCGCCCCCGCGTCTCTACCTGTTCGTTGTTTTCCTCTGTGTGCAACCCCCCCTCCAGCGTGTTCTACACAGACAGCTCAACATACGGTCATCGTAGCAGCAAGGTGACAGGATAATAGGGGCACCCTGACACAAATGTAATTAATTTTACTCGGAAATGGGTGGTTTTAGTCTAGGGGGATAAAAGGATTTTTTTGGGAGGGTGTTCATGTGTCCCCTACGAGATCCCCGCTGACTGTCTCTCCAGAAAAACGTTCCGTCCCATAATAGACTCTGGTCGCCGTTCATAGCTGCAGACACGCCCCTTCGCGTGCTCACGCTGCTCTATTCCTCCTGCTTGCTCGCTCTACCCGACGATGTTAAAGGCATCACGACAATCTGAGAACATGATAGTTATTTTACAAAAGCACAGAGAGCCGCAGCCCAAGGAGGAAAGATCTGCATTTTAGACCGTTTAGCTCTTTCACCATCGTATATCTTTGGTAGCGTTCGTGTGTGCGCGTGCCGCGTACTGTCTGAACAACAGCCCTCCCCCCCTTGCACACAAATTGCCAGACAGACCTCTCCTCTTCAGCGAGAATAGCGAAATTAATGTCATCATTAATTATTAAAAATAATTGCCTTGGTGAGTTAAATATGGCAGATAACGTTTATATCTTGTGGGACACGAAAAAAGCGACTTCTCCTGTACCGATAGCAGATGTCAGAGGTCAGATCTTAACTATACAGCGGTCTTGAAGAATGTTGCCCGGGGCTCGTTCAATACCGGGGCTCGGTACCCATCCCTACCCAGGAGCATCCTGGGCGATGGAGTTTCATTCAGTTTGTTGGATCTATGCTGACCATTCAGAAGAGAAAACTTTCTTTTTTAACGTTCCAAACCCTTTTTTCTTTCCAAAGACCATAAAGTTGAAAGCTGAAGCTCGTTTGGATCTTCTTCGACAAGTGGGAGTTGCCGTGGACACCTGGCTGAAAAGTGCCATGAACCAGGTGAGTGCTAACTGTGATAAGCTGAAAGGAATGATGTGAATGTTGCAAACACTCCCTGAACCAACGGGCGCTGTCTCTGCGCGTGCTGTAGGTGATGGAGGAGCTGGAGAATGAACGTTGGGCCAGCTTCACTTCCCACGGTCCCTCACTGTCGGTGAGACACTCCCCCTCAGAGCTTTCGCTTTCTTGCCAAGTCAACGCAGAGGAGCCTGTGAAAACATTTGGAGCTGCAGAACTGAGCCTCCTTTTAGCTGGAACCTTTTTAGGCCACAGCGCTTTTTCTTAGTTCTTCTGAAGTTCTCACACAAACAGCTGCTGTTCAGCTTCATCCATTCATGTGTTAGAGCACAGACGCTCTTTAGCACTCAGCGGCACCAGATTTCCTTCTTGACTGAAAGAGTTTGAAAAACCTGACATTAGTGCAGATGATCTAAAGCAGAAAATAACTTTGCTTTGACTTGGCTGGATGGTTGGAGCGACACGCCTTCAGTTATGATTCCAGTCTTTTTTTCCTGCTGTCTCCGTCTGCCTGTTTGTGTTGCATGAAGTTACGTTCTGCTTCAAGGAAAACATTATTCATCAGCGTAAATTGAATGAAAAACCAGATTGTAGTTAAAAAATAACTTCTAAGGTCACATTGCAAATTTAAAGGAAATATCTAAAAATTGAAGAAGAAAAAAGTAAACTCAAAAAAATTGAAAATGTACATTTTTTGAAATCTTGAGTGAAAAAACTATGCATAAAAAACTGTTATCAAATGATAAATCTTTGTAACAGCTGCTGTTTGGTATTTTTCCAAACTTTGGGAGCATTATCACTACTACACAGACCACAGTAGAGATGACATTGGCGGCTCCAACAACAGACATTTTAGAGACTTTAACCTCTATCACGCTATGTCAGTCATGTCCTGATAGCCAATGGGCTGAAAGCCCCGCCCCTACAAACATTTAGGATCAACTCCAAAAGTCTGAATTGAAACTGTAAATTAAGGACTGAAGGTAATGGGGGGGGGGGGGGGGGGGCAAAAATAAAAGCTGAAAATAAGAAACAGCAGCTGTTCCAAATATTATTCTTCATTTGGTAAAAGTTTTAGTTTCACAGCTAAGTTTAATTTTTCTTTTAGTTTTAAATATTTATTTCAAGTTCACAATGTGTTCTCTCTAGCTTAAAACTGTTTTCAAATGTTCGTTTTTTCTTCTTCCAAGTTAACAATCTGTTTTTCAAATTCTCTTCAAGATGATCCTGATTTGACCTCATCCATGATCTTTACAAACACATCACTGCACTCCTGTCTTAGTAGGTCAAAGGTTGAACTGCAAACTCTCATCTAAATGTCTCATCATTACATCATATTCCTTCTTTGAGATAATTTCCAAGTTTGGGATGAAAAGTCTCCTTCTGAGGGAAATAGACGGTAAGATCAGGCCTGAAGTTTAACCTTCCTGTCCTCTAGAATTACCGACACTCACAGACTGCTGCTTTACCTCATGAATATTTAAGCAACAGTAAACTGAGTGTTGGTCTGAGTCGTGCACATGTTTATGTTTTTCAGTGCTGCACAAGTAAACTGCAGATGCTTCATTATTCCAGTGAAATATATCTAAAAATTTCAATTAATACTTATTATTTATAATTTTGTTTAATTATTATTTATTTATTTTTATTATGAACACGTTATTAGTAACATTTCAAAGAAAACAACTTTTAATATAATCTTATAACAGAGTAATGAACCCAACAAAAAACAACAAAAAGAAATTTAAGAAATAAAATAACTAATTAAAAGTAATATATTTAAAAAATTTAGTCTAATTGTTTAGATATCTTCAGATGAAACATTTATTTTATTTTTCTAAAGAGGACAAAATAAATTGTTTAAAATGAAGTTTAATCTTCAGAATTTAAGTTTCTTTTTTTCCCTCCACATCTACTCTACAGAAGGGAAAGATTTTTCCGGGTCAGCGCTCCTTTATCTTCCCATCAGAGGTGAAACATGTTCTGGTCCATCAGTCGTTTGACATTCTGCTCACATGATGGTGCAGATATCACCCAAAAAACTGAGAGATCCTGAATATGGGGGGTGGGGGAGTCTTTGTGCAGATAAATGAAAGGAGCGAGGATAAAAGATGGAGTTATGCACAGCAAGATGGAGCATTAGGAAGACAACTACTGAAGGAGGGAAAATGGAGTTGAGGAGAGAAGAGGTGGGAGGGGTGAGGAAGAGTCGTGTCAAGGTGAGAACGCGGAGGTAAAATGGGAGGCGGAGGTGACAATGATGAGGGGCTGTGAAATCAGAAAATAGGCTGAGTGAGATTTTATTTCAGGTTCTGATGCCTGAAGTCTGTTTTATACTCGAACAAAAAAACAAATGAAAAAATTTCTCTTTGTGTAACCAACCAGTCAGATGCTGAGATCCTCTATAGCCTCACTTCTTCTACTCTTATTTCTGCAAACCTTCCTGTTCCTTGTGGCAATAATCGTTAGTCCCATCTTTAGTGGATCCAACACAGAGAAACTGGATTTGTTCGGTTGTTATTGAGATGAACGCTGGTCATTTTACTGCAGAAATTCTCCTGATAGAGCTTTGCTGTAAAACTGAATGAGAATCATGTGATGCAGCAAACTAACTAACCAACTGAGGAACCAGAAGGCACTAAAACCTGCACACAAACCAAAGTTAAAGCACCAGAAAACCTAATCTGAAGTATACATACATTTGACCTCTAAGTCTTTAAAATGAAAGCAAAATATATATTTAGTGTACATTTCTAAATTAAACTTTAAGCTAAGAGGCTGCAAATGTCTAAATCTCTAAAAAACAGATGAATAAAAATATTGACTTGTTAGCTCACATCTGGACTGAAGAACACTCCGGCTTTTGAAAAACTTTTTCCCCTGCTTTACGATGACAACCAAAGGTTATTTAAAGTTCCACTTTGAACATCTTTTGAAAGTATTACCGGTGGTCTTTTAATTATCATTATCATATTATTTTTGGGTTATAAATCGCCTAAGCCAGAAAATACATGCAAGAATAGATTTTTCATGTTGAAAGGTAAATCATAACAATGAAAAAGATAACAATCATAGACTGAATCTTAAACTGCACTCTGAAACTTTTTTAGCCTTACGAAACATAGAAGAAATCTAGTGTATGAGTCCAACAGATGAATAAAAATAAAGATAACCATAAAGAACATGGCAACAGGTCAACTACATTCTTCACATCACTTTAAAATATTACATTTGTTAAATTCTTCATTCCCTGTGTCGCTTGGGAAAAATTTTGCCAATCCCTGCAGAAGACTGGGTGGTGCTTCTGCCGTCTACTCAATACTGATACACACACATACAGCGCCCTCTACTGGCTCTTGCTACTTATTTAAAGAAAAAACACCTCGCATATAAGTCACACATAAGTATGTCGCCCCCGGGCCAAACTATCCACACAAAAGAACACAATTAATACTCTGAAAATAAAAAGGAAAAAAGAAAAACCTGTGTCGTTTTCTAGGACATAGTGTCTGCAGAACAGCAGGAGTTTTTAAGAAATTCGCCTCTGAGTTGGGGGCGGGACTGTTGGTGCGAAGAAACCCCACCCCCCTTTACTACCCCTCACTAAGAGCTCTCTGTTTTCCGTGCTCTCCCTTTAGCGTACAACCCATCAAACCACCAACCTAACATTACCAGTGCAATAAAAATGGCGAGTGTTATCGGAGCTATCCAGCCGTACAGTTTGGATCCAGATCTCTGCTCAGACAAGGAAAACGTGGCCATACATGGATC
Organism: Oryzias latipes; assembly: GCF_053564925.1. NCBI lineage: Eukaryota > Metazoa > Chordata > Actinopteri > Beloniformes > Adrianichthyidae > Oryzias > Oryzias latipes. The sequence continues at coordinate 15,833,643 of NC_136249.1, forward strand.
TAGTCGTCTGTAAGCAGATGCATCAGAATGGAGCAGAGCAGGGAGCTTGTGGCCTTTTTCAAATGGAATTTTTTCCTTCGGTCCTGATTCACAACGATTTGAATAGAGAAATATTTAGAAACGGGATTCTAAGCTTATTGTTCTTTATGTATGTCCTCCATTATCAGAAACATGCCAAAATAATATGCTAGGAACACCAAAAACACAGTTTTCATCGGAATGGGTCTTTTTACAAACTATGAGGGATTTAGAACTGAACTATAACTGCTGCTATACTATGGTTAGACACTGTGAACAGCAGGGAGGCAGAATCATTAAAACTGAGATTAAACAAAACAAGACAGAAAATGTAAAGTAAAAAGTCAACTGGCCTCACAGCCCTTAGACCAGCTTGAAGGTTTACATTTCTATTTTAGAATAAAACGGAGGAGATGAGACTTAAAAACTGTTGTTTAGTTCTGCAGACGTGGAGAGTTTACCCTGTAAACAGAAATGTGATGACGAAGCACGAAAGCTTTGGAAAGACGCACACAAACACACTCTTTTGTTACTGGGCAGGTCAGTTTGCTGTGTGTGATGGATCTTTCCATTAGCTGGGTCACATGATCTTCATCTAAGCCAGTGAAGTTCTCACAGAACAAAGGGGGGGCTACAACATCTGAGAGGCAAGTACCTCCCCACCTTTCTTCAGGAGAGCTGAGGGGAGGAGGAGGTGAGGGCTTGTCAATTCAGGTGAAGGACGCAGATGAACTCTCATGGTTGAACCTGCTAGAAGAGCGCAGAGTCAGACGTTCACCGTGATGTTAGACTGTTGTGAAAGTCTGGATCATCTGAGCTGGAGGACCGTCCTCTGGTTGTGACCGGAGCTCTTTCAGCTTTTCTTCTGTGTGTGCGTCCAAAGGGCTCGGTGGACTTGGAGCGGGAGGAGGGCGAGGAGGGGGAGGAGAACATGGAGGTTTTTGACGACAGCAGTTCCAGTCCTTCTGGAACTCTCCGCAACTACCCACTAACCTGCAAAGTGCTTTATTCATACAAGGTATGACCAGCTCTGAGACACACGAGCTGCTCCCTCTGTGTTCTGACAGGAAGACACCTGTTTCCCTTTAAAAGTTTTATGGATTAAGTACTGCTATTACTAAAAAACTGCTGGTTTGTAGTAGTCAGACATGTTAACTGCATTCCAATAGGAAATACAAATAGAGTGGTCCCTGATTTGTCTCAGGAGTTACATTCTAAAAATAACCTCTGATAGATGAAATCTGCGAAGTAGTCATCCTTAGTTTTTACAATAATTACACGTGTTTTAAGGCTTTATAACCCCTCAGTACACACTTTATACACCTTTATCAGAAACACACCAAGGTTTTCATTAAACAAAAGTTTGTTTCAAAGAAACAAAGTCCACAAAAGCTTCCTAGATCACCTTTATTAAAGAAATATCCACCATCAACAAGCAAACAATTTCTTTATTATTTAATACTAAAATTATTTATTTACACATATTTACTCTGTGTCAATCAATAAGGTAAACAAAGCAAAAAGACAGCAAACTGTTTGAAATTAAAGTCAATACAACTTTAGAGTTTTTGTCTGTTAGTCTTCTTTAGGTTATCTCTATATAATGTGTCTGGTTTCTGATCAGTTTTCGCCATTCACTGCTGGCTTCTTACATTGTTTGGGGAATTTATATATAGCTAAACTTACGTGAAGACAATGTTTGCAAATGCATACATGGTTTGTCTTTTGTTAAAAAAAAATGATAGACGAAATTCCACAAAGTTGTCTTTCAGGGACTGGAAGTGTAGGACCCAAAATGCAGAAAGCAGGGGCTTGGTGGCTGAAACTCAAAACATTTAATAAATAAACTTAAATATGACCAAAACCATAGCGAAACAAGAGGGTGACAAAGCAGATGACCAGCCAATTAAGACTGGAAACCTAGACCTGGTGCGACTGACAGAAGGAAAAAAGAACATGATCAAAAACATCTCTGAAAAACTAAACTAAAGTCCTCAATCTTCATCTGGTCATCTCTCTTCCCCCCCCCCCCCCCCCCCAAGTATGAAAGATGATTTAAGGCTGTAAATCCCTCTCTACACTCTTTATACCCTTAACTAAAACAAAAACATTGTGCTTCTTGTTTAAACTTTCAAAGTTCAAAAATTTATTAAAAAATAAGTCCAGTGTCATGGAACGATCTGCATGCATGCATTCTGGCTGTACATGAGACACGACACATAAATCAGGCGCACACAACAAAGCATGCACTAAAAAATCCACAAGACTGTGAGAGGTGAACCACATGGCAGAGAGGGACCACTGTCAGATGAATCTCTGCATCCTGTGACAGTGAGAAGAAGTATTTTTGCCACAGTGTTGCATCGTTTTTACAGGAAACTTTATTCAGTAGGACTTGAACGGTCAGAGCAGACCTCAGTCTTCTCATGACAGGTTTTTAAAAATCAAGTTATTGAAATTTTATTGCTCATGTCAGTCATGAAACTCTATTTTCTGACTTTCCTGCCTCTTTGTTATCTCTGAAGGCCTCTCAGCCAGACGAGTTAACGATTGATGAACAGGAGATGCTGGAGGTTATTGAGGATGGAGACATGGAGGACTGGGTCAAGGTGCTCACTTCTTTTTTCATAGACATGGACCTGCTTTGTGTTTTCCACAGCCGCTTGTCGTTGCCCTTCTCACTCTGACCTTTCGCACTCTCTGGGTTTCTCCAGGCCCGCAACAAGACGGGTCTCGTGGGTTATGTCCCTGAAAAATACCTGCAGTTCCCGACTTCCAACAGCCTACTGAGTATGCTCCAGTCCCTGACCACGCTGGACGCTCGCTCCCACACGTCGTCCAATTCAACGGAGCCAGAGCTGCATGCGGTCTGCGTCAATGGAGACACAAACAGTAAGCAGCTGGAACATCTTCGAAAGCTGCACAAATGCACACATTTTTCCCCTTTTCTTGTCATTGCTCTGTGAAATTCAAAACCACCAATTTTACTCAGTATTGTCTTCTTAATAGTTACTACATTCACAGTAAATTTCCACAGTGAAAGACAAAAAAGACAATATTTGAATTTAGTGGGAACAGAATTTGGTTTATTATTTTGTTTTAAACCCCAAAAGTCGCTTTGTGTCTGTTTAAGAGAAGAAAAATCTATGTAAAACTGTCAAAAGACGACATCTAACACGAGTTTAACTTTCCAAAGTCAACAGAACTGAAAGGCCCTGAAGTTAGAAGTAACGTTTTTTTTAGAAATTCTTGCTGCCTGACACAAGTGTATTTGGACGCTTTTTCTGAAGGCTTTTTGTCCCAGGATAGCCTGAATGACAGAATAACTAGAAAATCAGAGCGTTTGTTGATTGTTCTTTGCTTGTTTCCGCTGAGGATATAATAGAAAGAGGCCCACAAGAAAAACCTACCAATAACCATCTAATATTTTGCACTTTCTATTATCTTTTATTATATTTCCTAATAACCCAGTGACATTATCTGAGAACTAGAGTGAGTGAATGTGATATCATCCATAGAAAAGGATTTACCTCCAGCTCCATTTAAATGAAGTCAATTCAGTTGCCATTTTTCATTATACAGACGCCGCCATATTGGAGCCAGACAATATCAGTAACATCAGTATTGGTCAAAGTTGGTCTGAGTCAATGTTTCAATGGAAACTACTCTCACCAATCAGGAGAGAGCTTATTGGAAGTCCACACCCCAACCACTTGAATGCAGGTTACATGAAATTTATCAATCAAATGTTTTGAACGGCTGACACCTACTTTTATTGGAGCATCTGATTAGTCATTTTATACTTAAATGACTTGGACGACAGCAAAAAAAGAAAATTTAAAAAAAGGGGATTATTAAGAACATGTTAAAAAAGTATCAGAGCAAGAATGGTTATACTGAAAAATAAAATGACTAAGTATTAGCTGTTTATTTCTCTACAGAAGTCTAAGTCTGTGAAGTCAGTGGGTACTTCCTGTTTGGAATGCCAGTGGGGAGGAGTCACTCAGTTCAGTTCTCATATACAGTCAATGTTTTACCCCCTGTGTTGGTGAAATAAAACTGTACAGTACAGGAAACAGATGAACAGCTGTAAATCTGAAGATGAAAGTTTTCTTTCTGTTGCCATGGTGACCTTCTGTCTCTCCGTGTTTGTGTCCCATAGCGGCGTTGTTCGTCCGCGCGCTCTACGATTATGTCGGCCAGGCCGACGAGGAGCTCTCCTTCTCTGAGGGCGCCGTGATCCGCCTGCTGAGCCGGGACACCCAAACCGACGACGGCTTCTGGGAAGGGGAGCTGAACGGACGGGTGGGAGTTTTTCCTTCTGTCCTTGTGGAAGATCTCACAGAGAATGGAGAAGCTGGTGGGGGAGCGCCACATGACAGACAGGTACTGTAACCACCTGCACCCCAAAAAACACTCACGTATATCATACTCCATTGTTTCTGTACACATACTGGCGGTAAATTGCTGTTTGTTTGGGAACTCTAGTTTCACTCTTGAGGACGTCCAACCAGCCTGAACGTCTCTGCTTTTAGCTTTCCCTGTTCTGCTACATGTAGGTTAAACCAGTGGTTCCCAACTTTTTTCAGGCCACGGACTGGTTTAATGTCAGACAATATTCTCATGGACTGTTGTGTGTATGAGGCTGAAGTGGGCATTGGTTTTTTTTTTTCTGCTTCCAGTTTCTCTTAATTTCTGGAGGTACGGTTTATCTTCATCTTCTGTAAAACATCTGCAGCTGCTATAAACTTTATTTGTACTTAGGATTTAGTGCAGGAACCACTTTAGGAAACAATAAACCTGCTGTTTCAAAAGGCAAAGCCCCTTCCGGTTACTGTAACATTTTTATGACTAAGGGTATATTCAGACTGGACTCGTTTGGTCCGCTTAAAATAAGACAGAGTTTGTTGTTCCCCGATAATCCACCCAAGTGGACCCTGGTCCGGTACCAGGAACCACTCTCAGACCCGTCTATGAACGTGGTCTCGGTTTGTTTCTAAGCTTCGTTTCTCTCTGAGATTCCTCAGTCTGAATACAATCCATTCTTGGAGCGGATCAACTGAACCAAAACGTCCACCGTAGCCAAAATAAACAGATTAGGATGTTTATACACCAACATCAGTTTTAAATGTAAAGCAAAGATTGCCATGTTATCAAACACAGAAAAGAGTTTAACTGTTTATTTGTTAGAATGTTTATTTTAACACAGCTGAAAACTCTTCTTGCATGCTTTTCTGTGTCTCATTACGTTTCATGAGCCCAGCGCTGCTGTGACGTCATGCTAAAAGCTGCTTTGTAGTTCCTGAACAAAATTCTCTCAACAACAATGTCCTAACACCACAATGATGAGACACAGCAACTATGCAGGCTCATCAACACAACTTTTAACGCGACACACATGGCTTCTCACTGTTTTCCCCACAATCTTATCTAAATGTCATAAACACCTAGTAGCACCTTCTTAGCTGTCTTCTTGCCAGTAACTGTCCTGCAACATTCCTTTAGCAGACCAAAAAAGCAGGTAAAAAGCTTGTTGAGCCCGACGTTAATACAGACGTTTAAAAAATCGTGAGCAAAATATAAAGATTGAATGAACTAACGCCAGCAAGGACTGCAAAGCGCAGGACTTCCATCTTTTCTGGCTCTAGTTGGATTTCCCCGCCCTTGTAATTCCTGACCAATGAGTGAAAAGATTTTTAGTCACATGGTTTTGTTTACAAGCTTTGGTTTGAATCAGGAAAGGCTGCTTAACGGCAATACACACCAAACACAAGATTCAGGACTCAATCCGGAACAAATTAAGCAGACTTGATCCGAACCAAATGGGTTTTTCAGTCTAAATACACTCTAAGAATATGAATAAAAAGGTTAAACTGTAGGTTGTGTTTTATTTTTTTTTCTCTGTGGCCAGGTCCCATTCACGCCCATTGAAATGGGACCACTTTGTTAAAGCGGTTCAAACACAGAGACACTGTCAATGATTTAAATCAGACAGCAAGAGATTTAATGAAGCTAAACAGGCAACAAGAAGTTCAGAAAATGATGAAGACTCTGATCGTGAGCAGCTTTTACTCTTACAGTGATTCAACAGGTAGAGGAGTATTCCAAACAAAAACAAAAAAAGGTTTATTTGTTCTGAACACTGACATTATTCCAGTTGGTCTCATTTGGGCTGCCTGTGGTTTGCTTTTATTAAAAAACCATCAGATGATGTGTAAGAGTGTGTACTTTAACTAAATACAGCTCACAGACATCATCTATAGAAACGAGGGTAAAGGGGATGTTTGGGGCATAAGGAAGCTTCTCAAAGGAGAAGAAAACCCAAACCTGGAGTGTCATCCGCTGTGCCCCCATAAGCCACAGCTTCCCCCCCTTCCTGTCTGCTGTCTGGCTGATCTGTCAGCGGCGGTGCAGCTCACAAACAGCCATGTTCCTGCACTCTGATGAAAAACACGCCACGACAATTATAAAAACGCTCTTATCTGTGGCCTAAAGAGAGGAAGGATGCAGCCTCTCCCTTCCCACAAGCCTGTAGACACAACACATCAAACAACAACTTTTAGGATCTTTAATGTCTTATTAGGAGGTTATTGTAGTTCAGAAAGTCTTTTAGATGTTCTCAGGAAGTGAGAAGATTAATCTGTGTGGTATGCCATACTATACGGATCTCATTAGACCCACACTGCAAAAACAGGCGCCTTAGAAATTAGAAACTAAAACTACGATTATTTTCCCTATTTTGATAAGATTATTTATTTCAAACAGTCCAGTTCTCATTACTCTCAATGGTGCAGACTGTCAGAAAGAATAAATTGAAGCATTCTAGCACATGTTTTAAAAAAACAGTGGTGCCATTTTTAATTTTTGGCACTGGCACCAGATAAAATCCAAACGACACCCATTCAGCTGGTCAGTTGGGGGAAATAAAGTTGCTTAAAAATATTTGAAATGCTCTTCAACACGTTTCCATAGTTTACAGTGAAGTCAAAAGTCGGTTCTAACTTTTATTTGACCTTTTTTAGATTTCTCCATCTGTAAAATTGCAGTCGTCTCTGCTGCCTCTCCCACTGTACGATCAGCCTCCCATCAGCCCTTTCACCAGCCCGGAGACTTCCACCCCCCCTCCTCTGCCGCGCTCCCCCTCATCTGCACTCAACGGGGAGCACAAGCTTCCACTGCCTGCAGCATCGTACAAAGGGCAGCTGTCCTCTCACAGTAAGACGCACTAGCAGCTTTCATCTGAAGACACCATTTGGGTTTTTTTCTCTGCTAATCTGTCATCTCTCGCTTCAGATCAAAGCTCTGGCCGCAGTCCGGTGTCTCCGGGGTTTACTCAGCCTCTACGGTTCACCCCTGAAGGAGGACCCGGCAAACTTCGACCTGTTAGTATAAAACGGTTTAAAACGCGTCTGTAAGGTGACAGATGATGGGATTGCTTTGATGATGGGTAGCAAAGATGAGGTGTCAGCCAGTCTCCAAAAGGGCTTTTACAACGTGAATGTAGAGTAGATGTGCAGTGGAGTAAAAATTATTCATCCGTCACAGATTTTGTGGTTTGTTCCTCATAAAAAGCTGAGTTTGGTCCGTAAGAAAAGCTCTTCCACTGTGAGACAGAATGTAACAAAAAGAGTCAAGGTAATGACATTGTTTGATTTTAAAAGAATTTATTTGTATAACGGTGCAGAAAGTAAGTATTTAACTCTTTCAAACAAACAAGAATTCTGTCCCTCACAAACCTGTTACTTCTTAAAAGCTCTTCTATCCTCCTCGAGTTATTTGAAATACACCTGCCAACACCTTTTAACAATCAGACTGCAACCTTCCCACTGTGACCAAGTCCAAAGAGCTGTCGAAGAACACCAGGATCAATACGTTTTTTTTATTTTTTGTTTTTTTACTTGTCCTGTCCAACAGCTGGGCAAACAGATGAGAGCTGAAGGCCTCTTGTGTTGGACATATTTTACTTTAACAACAGGGGTTATAAATCTTCAGACAAACCAGAGGTATGTCTGAATAAACTCCTTTTGTAGTTGAGGCCAAACTTCATTCATTTTAATCATATTTGAAAATCTTTTGTGTTGGACTGGACGGAAAAGGAAAGAAGGGAAGAAGAAAGAGGGATGTTAGAGAGGGGGGGGTGGGAGGGTGGTTATAGAAAGGGGGGGGGGGGGGGGGGGTAAAACCATGAAGCAGCATAAAACAACAAGTTTCTGGATGGTTATACTCATTACATTGAGGTTCAGATGTAATACCTATCTAGAAGGGGTGGGGCCTGTCCAGACACACACTCAGATGTTGTGAACATACCTGTTCGCTCCAAAAATGTTCACATGTCAGCATGTACACAATCCTAATCATATTCACACATGCATACCTATGCCTTCAAACCAACTAGTGTGAAACGTTTCATTCAATCACGCAAAATGTTAGTGCAAAGGTGAGCTAACATCTGTGCTCAAGTGAGTGTTTATGTTCTTCTAAAGTGGATGATGGAATGTCAGAAGAAGGAGGGAGAGTGCCCAGTCATCCCCTCACCAAGACCCCTGGCGCAGCAGCAGCGGCAGCTAGAACCCCTCCAACACCCGCACGGCAGCAGATAGAAGACAACCGCCCCCCGGGCGATAACATCCGCCACCCAGGCCAGGGCCAGCAGGACCGCCACGGAGGCACCCAGAGCCAGAGATCAGGGAGGCATGGGGGGACAAAGAGTGCAGCTCCAGCCCAACCAGGAGAGCAACCCCCCCCCCTGCGCCGGGAGGGCCCAGCGCAGGGCACCGCACCAGAAGAGCGCCCACAGCCCCTGAAGAGCACCTCATCACCACCCAGGAGTTCTGTGCATCCCCCTGCCCCAACCCCGGGTACAAGCCAGGACCCCCAAAGGGAGACCCGGCCCGCGCTCCAGGCAGCCACCCACCCGTCCCACGGTTGGTCCAGGGAGGAGCAAGGCAGGGGCCAGCTGTTCCCGCCCAGGGGGAGGGCACCCAGGAAAAGAGGGGGTTCACAAGAAGTGTTGTAAACATGGCCCGACCAGGCTTGCCCACAGTTGGAAATTTGCAGAGGCCCAGCGCTCAGGGGCAAGGACCAGAACCCACACCACAGGGACACGGACACCCCCCGGCTCAGATGTGATGTGTTCCACGGCACTTGGTCGCCGTTGCCAAGGGCCCAGTACCCCCTACCAGGGATGGGGTAGGGGACAGGTGGTCCGAGGTCCCACCTTCCTTGTGAAATGCATGTGTGTGTGTTTTGTGAGGACGTGTGTGTGCATGTTTGTGTGTTTATGTTGGAGTGTATATTTTGAGGGTTAAATGGTGTGTGTACTATGGGGGTGCAGTTAAAATTGGCGGGTAGGGCACTGAGGGGACATCTCCTGATTACTCACAGTGATATCCCATCATCCTCCCAACCAAGGGGCCCTAAATGTCTGCGGTGCAGTTAAAATTGGCAGGTAGGGCGCTAAAGGACATCCGCTGCTTGCTGACAGTGATGCCCAAGCACCCCCCCCCCCCCCCCCCCACTATCAATGGCATTACATGTCTAAGGTGCAAATAAAGGATCAAGATTTTTAGATTGCAACAAGACTGGGATGAACCAATCTACAGTAAGCAGCAGCTTGGAGAGAACAGATCAGCTGTTGGAGTAATTATTAGAAAATGGAAGAACCTTTGATCAAGCAGGGTTACTGTATTAAGTACTAAGTATTAAGGTGAACTTTTGTTAATTTTTCTGCTCCATTATACATTTACAGTTTTTAAAAATCAAACAATGTTGCCTCGTAGATTCTTTTTTACATTCTGCCTCACAGTTAGTGTCTCTTCTACAGACCAAACTAAGCTTTTTAAGAGGAACAAACCACAAATCAATACCTTTCTGCTTTACTGTAAATATGCAACATCTTTTCTTAATGTTACAGTAAGATCTGCGTGCAGAATTCAAAGAAGGCATCAAACAAAGCAGAGAAAAGAGCCTCTGTATTTGTTTGCTGGATGGGTTTTGACTATAACTTTTAGAATTGCTTTGTTTGCTATGTTTATTTATAACATTCTTCACCGTCCAACGTTCCTCAATGTGTATGTGATTTAGTTTAAAAATAATCTGAAAACTAAAGAAGGGATGTCATTTGTTCCTTCTAAAAAGAATAATAAGAAATAAATGCACAAATGGAAAGAGAAAGAAAGCAAAAATTTTACATCTTAATGCTGTTTGTTTGTTTGTTTGTTTTCCTCAGGTACGAGCAGCTCCTCCCCCACCCAAACAACACCCCCGCCGACACCAGGAGAAGAGCGACAAAACAGAGGAGGTGGAGATTACGCTTGTGTGACGAGGAGCGACAGCTGCCCTAAAAGAACTGGAGACACCCCCGGACCTGAAAGCAGGAGGAAAGCAGGCGTAGAGCGGATTGGAAGCGGTTTGATTCCTCCAGACGCTCGGCGGCGATCTCAATCTCAAGATAATAACATGAGCAGAGATATGGGATAATAGAACCTCCGCTCTCTAAGGAAAGGAAGCAGCGCCCCCACCTCTCTGCTCCACCTTTTCTGTTCTTCCGCTCCAACCTCAGACCTGACAGACAGGAAGTAGACCTGCTGCAACAGGAAGAGGGTTCCGAAAGAGGGTTCCGAAAGGTTTTGTGTGTCGTTAAACTCAGTAGACGGAAAGTAAAGCAGTAAATTTGATGTTTTAGCTCAAGAGCGTCAAACAAGGTTTCAAAGTGTGGTCAAAGATTCTCCGGAAACACGAGTTTGTGTGGAGGAAATCGGATTGGTGTTGGATTTTCTGAGACGATGCTTTACGAGTGTTGGGGGCTCAAAAGTGTTTAAAGGTAGTAAACAGAGAAAGCCTACACCATATATAGTCATTATCATCATCATCAAATGTATGTATTGTGTATTATTAGTACAGTACATTACTGTTGTCATAGGAATGTTCAACTCAGCGCAAAGTTTGAAGTTTGTGTAGGAGGAAGGACAAACCGATGAAAGGAAATGAGAAGAGTTTAAAAAAAGAAAACTAAAGAGCAGACGGAGGCTGGATCCTCTGATCTGCTTTAACCTTCATCTGGTCTCATCCCTGCGGTGAATCTGTGTTTCTTCAGGTCCGTCCCCACTGAGTCCTGAACCACACAGACGTACATTTTCTTCTGTGTGGCTGATTGGAAAGGTGGTTTACTTTATTTTGAAGTGATGAGAACAGCTCCACTGAAACCCGGTGAACTCGTGTCTTTGTGGCCGTGCCATGCATCACGTTGGTGGGGGCTTTCTGTCATCGCCCATTTTCCAGCCGTTTTCCCTGTTTTGACCATTGACCATATTTGAGAACTGGACTGAGTGAGTGTGACGTCATGCATAGAAAATGGTTCACTCTCCGCTCCGACCAATTGAAGTCCTTCAGTTGCCTTTATGGTTGTTTTTACATAAAAGTAAAATAAATCTACCATCCCTCAATCCAAATGCCATTTTTCAATGTCAATATAATCGATATTTATCTTTTTGAAACTAAGTTATAATTCTTGAATTCCACTCAATAAATAACTTGTCGCAGACAGATTGATCTGGTTGGATAAGCCGATTAATCGTTAACACCCCTAGTTACTACCAGATCTGAGTCCCTGATTGGTCAAAGTTCAACCTGATTTAACTTTCAATCCACTGTTAATGGATGCGCGATTTGGGCACATTTTGTTTAAAACCCCAGGGAGGAGTCACTCAGTCCAGTTCTCAAATACAGTCGATGATTTGAACCCACAGCAAAGGCAGCAGGTGACCAGCGAGTGACGTTCAAATGCAGCAAAGTACAAACCTGTGACTTTCCTTCAAGTAAAACAGAATCTCTCCTTCATGTACACTTTAAGCCTTTGGGTCTTTACCTATATGACAAAAGTAGCACTTTTATTTATTTATTTGTACCCTCCCCTAAAGGTCATTGTAACCTCATGTGGTATCTGCATGGATAGAGAAAACTGACAAATCAATGTAGCTACAAATACAGAAATATTGTTGTTTTTATTCTATACTGACTTTATAAACGAGCAGATTTAGTGGCATTGATATTTAAAAACCTCCAAAGACATGGAAAGAAAATTGTCGAGGCTTTAAAATTTTCTGAATTTTATAAAAAAATAAAAATAAAAACAGAAGAATTTTGAATTGAGATGTGATGTTTAATTTATTTTACTCATCTATTCTGGATTCCTCCCAGTGTCTTTTCACATCAGCTCTATTTTAGAGCTCTGTGTTCGCTCTGAATAAATCACACTTTTAGCTAAAAATAGGAGTTGTTTTTTTATTGCGCTATATGAAGTTGTTGAAAGCAACAAAGAAAGTTAACACTGCTTAAAACAATCTTAAACAATAAACTGTGCTTCAGAAATGAAAAAAAGTATATTTAAACTTAGTACAAAATAACAAATCCCCAAAGATATAAGAACCCTATCAGTAACAGTATAAATGTCATTGTTTTGTGACTGCAGAGACAGTATTCACTAAATACTAACCTTGACAGAAGTTCGGTAGAACGTCTCATCCTGCTGTTGCTGGATCAATACCTGAAAACTTTAACCTCCTTTATTTTGAAATGATGTTTTTCTAGCTTCCTGTGACCCTGATGAAAAAAAGAAGTGAAGTGTGGAGCTTAAATCCATCGGCGTCCGTGCTGCTGTCACTCACATCGTTCCTGCTTCCAGGTTTCCCTCCACTAACCTTCTGGATCTGCTGACGTGTTCAATGATTTGGTTTCTATGTTTTCTATACGTGTATTTTTTATGATTCAGAGCGGGAACATTCGGCCTTCTTCTCTTCTCACACACTGCTGACTGAAATGAGAACAGGCCTTCCTGAGTGTCATATCAGCTGTACAATAACTGAAGTTTGTATTTATTGTGTAAAAATGTTAATAAAAAAATATGATGAAGGTGGTGTTCTCGTCTTCTGAGCTGAAGGAGGTGTAGATTTGACCCCAGCCCCTCTTGGGCGTGATCAGGAGAAGTCCATAAACATCCTCTGACTGCAGCTTCCTGAGCAGAACCAGAAGCAGTTCCTCTGAGGAGAAGCTGCTCCTGCAGAAGGTCTCCTCTGGTTTTTCTTTTTCTGTTTAGACATGCACACCGAAGGAAAAGACTGCTTCCCAGGACCCTTCAGCTCTTCCTGTGTGAAAATCTACCTATGCTCCAACCCAGAAGGTATGGTAGCTGCGCAGTGTGAGTCTCCGTCAGGATCCTCAAGACTCTGAGTCTCCTTCCTAAACTGTGTTTGTCAGACAGCAGGACGGAGCGCCAGGCGCTCAGACAGGACGTGTTCCCCAGGTTCAGAAGATACTGCAGACGCTCGCTGGGCCTGGATGTCAGAGTGAGTCATCAAAGGGACACCCCTGTTCACCTGCTGAGAGTTCAGCTCTGGAAAATGTGGCGATTCTTCGACTGGAGAAGAAGCAGATTTGACCACTTCTTCATGTTTCTTACCCTGATCATCTAATTGTACATCTTTCCACCAACAAAACAGAATATATAATCTCTGCATAATTACTAAATTCACTGCATATCTAGAAGGTTTTGAATTTTAATCAGATTTTTGATCTGCTAAATTTGCGGCAGCACTCAAAGTTGTGTTGTCTCTCTGTGTTTGTACATCCGTCCTTGATTGTTTCACACTTCCAGGTTGAAGCCACTCTTGTCATGGTGCGATCACCTCTGCTCAACTTCTGCTAATTAGATCCGACAGTGAAGAGGAGGAGCAGCGGGAAGTCAACCACCTGACTTGTGTGTTTGTTTTTGTGTGTTCCTCACATCAACACAGTTGGTCGCAGACAGAGCAGTGTATCATCACAGCCTTCCAGCGATTAATGGCTATAAAAACCTGGTGTGTCACGCATCCACCTCCCTGCTGTCTGTTAGTGGCTCTCCAGTCACAGGTGTGTGCTTTGCAGGTGATAGATCCATTTGAGTCCAGTGATCCTCGTCGTTGGCCAGATGAAAACACCAGACAGCGGTTGATTACAGAGTGCAGAGAGAGCTCAGCCGGGCCCTATTTGCTGGTAAATACCCCCACCCCACCCCCCATGATGGATCAGTCTGCACTGAGGCCTGCAGTGAACATTGCACACACTGACGGCAGCAGCCAGTCCTGAAGTACTGACAAAGAACATCAGCCATAATAACTAGTGATTCATTCAAACGTTTTTTTAGGTTTTAGTTTTTAGTCCATCAGTGCACAGATTTCAACCCAGTCACATAAATTATTGTCTTCCAGAGTTTTCGTAGGAGTGCTTGCATGAAGCCTGTTTCCAATTTCAGCAAAGACAAATCAGTGGTTTAAACTCTAAAACATTTCTTCAAAGTCCCACTCCAAGAATTTTGATTTTTGGAAAATTGTTCCCAGTGGTCTTTTAATCATGATTTTTAGCCAAAATCAAAAATCCTGTGTCGTTTTCTAGGACATAGTCTCTGCAGAGCGGCAGGGGTTCATTAGAAATTCACCTCATAGTTGTGGTTCAGGATTTTCATAGTTCACCCTCTCCTCTTTCCATTACTGAGAGCTATCCATTTACATGCTCTCATGCTAGCTTACAGCCCCTCACACCCCCAACTTAACATTACCAACACAACAAAAATGGGGAGCAATATTGGAGCTATCCAGCTGTACAGTTTGGAACTAGATTCCAGCTTAGACGAGGAAAACAAAGACGAACATGGATCCATTTGTCTGCAAGTGGATGCATCGGAATGGAGCGGAGCAGGGAACTTGTGGCCCGTCCAGCAAATTTTCTACGTCACAAGAACATGTTAAAAAAAAGAAAAACACAATTTTCATCTGAGTGGATCTTTAAAGATTGATTTAAAAAAACGCTATTATTGCTGCCACATAAAAATTAAAAAAAATATATATTTGTTTAAAGTCATAAAATATACCAGAAGCCCCTTAACCCTTGTGCTATCTTAGATGACCCCACCCTTACATTGACGTGTTCTCCCTACCAAGACAAAGGTGGATAAAGGTGGAAAGATTTCATGTAATCCATGGACACCAGTGAAGATCACAAATCATTCAAGAAAAAAGGTTCAGCGCACTGTCTAGTGGGTCTAGATGACCAAACTCCCAACGTTAAAGTACCTAGGATAGCACAAGGGTTAAACAGAATCATCTGCTATCTGGCACAAATTCTGCACGAAAAAATGAAAAGAACAGAAAAGAACTCGTTCTGACGTTCCTTCTGTGTCCACATGGTGGCGCTCTAGGCTCTGGTGGGACATCAGTATGGCGCCAGCTGTCTGCCCGCCCAGGTGCAGGTGTCGGAGTTCCAGCTGCTGTTGCAGGAGAGCCAGCGGGCGGGAATCAGCACCCTGGAACTGGAAAAGGCCTACCAGAGGGACGAGAACATCATCCCCGCATCCTTCTGTCGGAGGTCCTCCTCCAGTTTTCTGGTGAAGTTAGCAAACTTTATTCTATTCAGAAGTTAACATTTTTGATCTTGACTCACATTTGCGATGAAGAAAGACTTGTATTAGTGGGATGCAGTTTTCTGAAATTTTTTTTGCTCAGGAGTCAGACGGAAAGGAGGAAACAGAGAAGAAGAGGAAGAATGAAGAAGAGCTAAGGAAGATGCTTCAGGCAGCAGTGACTCTGAGTGTCTGCAGAGGTCTTTTGAGCCCAGAGAGAGCCCGTAGTTTCCACACTTCAGGTAAATCATCTGTCTTGTGTCCGCTGATCTAGCCTGTGGTCAGAAAGTGTTACAGTTCTGTTGCAAATGCATGCAAACCTCCCAAACTGTTCTTCCAGTGACACATTTAATATCTCCTTCAGTTGGATACAAAATACTTCTCTGCAAGATGGAGAAAGACACGCAGATCTGGAGCTGGAGCGTCCTGAGATGATGACAAACTGAATTCTCCCCTGTGTTTTTAATTTGTTCCCCAGTCCTTGATAAAGATGTGCGATTTGCTTTGGCGAACCCCACAGTTGAGGACGTCACCAACCGCTGTGTGGTTTACGTCCACAAGGTCCTCAATGCCAGGAAGGACATGTCCAACCAGCTGCTGACAGACTTGGAGGTAAAAAGCTGCATTTTTACAGAAATCTGTGAACATTTGAACAAAGAAAAGTTTAACAAAATAAAATAAAAACAAAATACTAGATCTCTTCAACAAAATGTTTTTAAAGATTTATTTCAATTTGATTTTGCCAAAAACGTTTTTTTTTGTCTTCAGCTGAACCTTCAGGCAGAGATCTCTGATCCCACCCATGACCAATTCCTATCAGAGATGTGTGACGATTACCTGCCTGCTCTTGTCACCTCCTGCCACCTTCTAGTTTATACCTTCACCACTGAGTGTGACCGTCGCCATGGTTACACCACAGCCAGGAGGCGAGCCTACGCTGACTCCCTGAGCCAGCAGGTGTACGCAGACCTTGTCTCGTTAATCGGTCGCTCAAACCTGTCGGGTTCTGGAGGGGTTATCCAAAATGTTGGTTCTTTAAAGGAAGAGCGGGCTGAGCAGGTGCATCTGTGCAGCATCCTGTCTGAGTTTTATGACATCATTCAACCACAGGAAGAAAAGGTCAGGAGGATCTCCAGTTTTTCTGATTACACTGTAGAGTTCTGTTGGGTCTGCAGTCTGGACTTCAATCTCCGTTGTTTCAGGTCAGAGCTTATGTGCAGCAGAAGGATCAACACTGCCCACTAGTGGTTGTTGGAGGACCTTGCACAGGGAAGAAGGTGCTGCTGGCTCATTGCGCTCATCAGGTAATGGAATGTTAACCCAATGAAAGACCTTAACAGCCGTCAGCACTAAGAATAGATTTGACAGAAAACTGAATAAACAAAAATTAAAAAATAATACAACAAACCCAAAAAAAAAAGCCAACACATAACACTTGATCAGGGGAGAATCTTTGACGGTAAATGCTCCACATTGATCAAAAACCTGACCGAGACCTCAATCAGGTGATAAATGAGGGGATGGTGTTTCATAAAAGACAGAAATATTATTTAATCTTCGTGGTCATATTATTTTAATACATTGTTGGTTTTTCTAGGTTGGAATATCCCAAGATAAAAAAACTCTGTAAAGAAACAGAATTTATGTTAATTAACTTTTTACTTTCTAGGGGAAAAAAAGTGAAACTAAAGTCTTTTTTGTTCCAATTAGTTGTAATATCAAACGAGATCATCAGAGGATAAATTAATAAATGTGATTTGTGCCAGAATTACATGACATCAAGTCATCAAGACATCAAGCTAGTAAACAGTAGAAAAAGAGAAAAAGGAATAAGTTCCTACCTGCTTCTCCAATGTGAAAACCTTGGGTTAAATGTGAGTTCAAGAACACGCTTCTAAGTGTGTCCTTGAATGCGTGACACATACCCGGTATGTGCGTTGCTTGAGATGATGATCCAAACCTACGGTACTCTCTGTTCTTACAGCTGAAGTCTTGGCTGGCAGATGCTGATCCTGTGGGGCTCAGTTATTTCTGCAGCATGTCAGTGGACGCTTCTCCAGAACGCCTGCTCACCAGTTTGTGTCTTCAGATCACTGCAGAGTATGACCACCAGGTTCCTGCAGATACGGACACCAGCTTTTGCCCAAACCCCACAGTCACGTCCTTCCGTTATCCAAGACGATCCAGTTTAGGCTTAATGAATCTCTCTGAGCTCCAACAGCATCTTGCATCCCTCCTAACTCTCCTTCCGTGCACCAAACGGCCTCTTATCCTTCTGCTCGAGGGTTTGGATCAACTGGAGAACAGCGTTGGTGTTCAGATAGTCAGGAACCTCCCCTCCCCCCTCCCCTGTGGGGTCAAACTCATCATCACAGTTTCTTCTAACCAACCTCACCTCCTGAACACAATCAAGCAGCAGTACTCCCATGTGGGAGGTCTTCCTCACCATGTGTCAGAAGAAGAGTCAGGGTTCTTGTGTGTGGAGATGGGATCAGCAGACACCAAACAGTGCAGGAAGATGCTGACGTTCCTGCTAGGAGGTTCAGGGAGGAGGGTTACATCTGGACAACAAGCTCTGATAAACGAGGCGCTCACTTCCTGCCGCCTGCCGCTCTACACCAGGCTGCTGCATGTGCACGCCGCTGGGTGGAGCTCAGGTAAGACGGACGCCTAATGAAGCTGTCACCTTTTTTTTCACAATATGGCCAAGTTGGAACCAGACAATTGGTAAAGATCATTTGGTCAGTCAGTCTGAGTCATTATTTTAGCTTGTTGGACGGCCAAACCCCTACCACTTCAATTCGGGCTATACAAAATCTGTCAAACGTTTTGACTGTTGGATGTGGGGGCCAGCAGGCTCCACCTACTTTTATTAACTTATTACGGTAACTACAGATAGAAAAATCCTGAAAAAAAGAGGATTATCAAGAACATGTTAAAAAAGGTATCGGAGCAGCGGGTACTTCCTATTTGGAACGCCAGAGGGGTGAAGTCACTCAATATCTGTATACATTGGATCAACCAAAAACGTTTGTTCTTTTTTTCTTTTTTGTGGTTGATTTCACTTTTATTTCTCTGCTAGTCTCTGAGGATCATCTGGTCTTTGCTAAAGTTGAAGAATTAAATCTTTTATTTACAATAAATCCATATTTTTAAACTAGTTCCATATCAACACATCCTTAAAGCCCAAGCATCTTCTGTAACCAAAAAAGGGGATGATTTCTCCTAGCAAAAAGTAGTACACTTGAAGTTTACTTTGTTAAATATACTTGAGTATAAGTCTAGCAAGGATAGACCTAAATTGAAACATTTTAAGTTTAAAATATAACTTCAAGTATATTGCCTCACTTTTAGTTTAGACTACATATACTTGTACTACACTTAGACTACTTTTTTGAAAAGGGTTACTTTTAATGGTACAGTTCAATAAATACACTGAGTAATATATTTATTACTCAGTAACAAATATATTAACAGTAAGTTACTGTTACTTTTCCAGGACTGTGAAGGCAGATATGAACCCGTCTGTTAAACTGATGTCCTTCTCTCCGTTTTTCTTCTCAGACTCAGAGGTAAACGAGTCCTTTCTTCCAGATGGCGTTCATTCCTCCATTTCTGCGCTCTTGGATCACCTGGAACTCAAACATGGCTCCGCCCTCGTGGCTCGTGCTACGTCTTTCCTCACCCTCTCTAAATCCGGGCTCTCGGAGGCTGAACTCGCCGATCTGCTCTCCAATGCCTCTCTGGCTGAGGAAGAAGAGGAAGACTCTGTTTTTAGGCCAAAGGTCACACAGGTCGACACGGAAAAGCTGCTTTTGGATTTCTGGAGCTTTCTTCTTAAAAGATCAGTAGGCGGTACACGGGTTCTGTTCTGGGTGAGCCGACACTTCGGTCTGGTGGTGTCCAAAAAGTATCTGGATGTTGAGGTGAAGAGGAAGATTCATTCAGAGATGGCAGACTCCTTCAGGGGATGGAGGGTCGGAGGTCGAGGACTAAATAAGGACAACCAGCCGTTCCTCTTTGGTTCTCCAGCAAACGAGAGTTGGGTGAATGTGAGAAAAATCATAGAGCTGCCGCATCACTTGCAACAAAGTGGCAGGTGGGCGGAGCTGGAAGCTGAGCTGTTGATGTCTTTCAGTTTTCACCAGGCGATGCTTCAAGCTGGACGTCTGGGAGATCTGATCTCCATGTTGGAGTCTGACAGAAGCCCCTCCAGCTTTCATTTCTTAAGGGAAAGACGGCTCCTTGCAAACATGCTGAGGTCATCCGCCTGCTTACTGCAGAGATCCCCCCCCCAGCTACCTACAGTCATGGAAACGAACCTCCTGCCTTTTTGGGGGGGGTTTCCCACCCTTGGGGGTTACATCCGAGACATTAGAGAAGAAAAATGGCAGAGAGGAAGAGGGTTAGATATCCTTCTCTGGCCTTGTCTCCACTCCGTTCCTGCCCTTCAGGGCGTAGACGATAGACCGCATGAGACGCGTGTCACTGAGTCTGCTGCTACAAGATGTGGAACCGTAGCACAGACCATGGAGGACGGTTTTGCTTGGATCTGGAGAAGCTCCAGATTCGTCAGACTCAGGATTTCCCTGAGCTGTGATCAGCAGGAGGTGAAGTTTACTGGAGTGAGAAGCAGTGGCCGGTTCCTGCTGCTGTCAGCTGAGGGCAGCAGGCTCTTTGTGTGGGACTTGACCGATTCAGAGGAGCTCAAGGAGGTCGAAGACCCTCTCAGATCCGGAGGAGCATCAAAAAGAGTCGGAGGTTTTATTGCACACCAGGAGAAGTTAGGTTGGTGGTGGGAAAACGAAAATTTTGTCGGTGTGTTTGATGTTTGCGGTAGGATCGTAGCTCATTTCCAGTGTTGGAGCGCTGTCACCTACGTGGCGTTCTCCACCCACAGCTTTCACCTGTTCTGTGGACAAGAAGATGGCACCATGTCTGCGTTTGACATCCAAACCGGGACCCTGCTGGGCTCTTGTTCCCACTGGAAACGCAGCGCCATCATGTTGATGATCTTCAGAGAAGAGCAGCAGGAAATGGCGTGCCTTGCCAGGACTGGGAACATCGCATTATGGGATGTTGCAGCGAAAGAACAGACATTCAGACTTGTCAGAGAGAAAAACAGTCATAATGAATCTGACATCCTCAACACAGATTATGTGGAGGACATCAGCTTGCTTCTGGTGTGTGGGGCGAAGCAGGTGACCCTTTGGGGTTCGGACAGCTGGGAACTGTTGGAGAAGTTCTCAGCGCCAAAGACGAGAGTCTTCACACAGGCGATGCTGAGTCAGGATGGACACCTCTTCTCAGCCGTGTTACGGAACTGCAGCTTGGTATTGGTGTGGAAGATCAGCTCTGGGCAGTGTGTCCTCTCCTTGGAGACAAACAGGCCACCGCTGTTGCTCCTCAGAACGCTCTCAGAAACCATCTGTGTCTCTCAGAGTGGCGGCTTGACAATCTGGGACTCTGGGATGATCGATGCAGCAGGAACCACTCCAAAAATGAGATCTGGAGTGAAAGAAGTTGTGGCGGAAAAAGCAGGAAAGTGTTTTTACACGTCCGATGGTTCACGCGTAGTGTGGAGGTGGAGCTTAGACCCAGGACACCCACGCGACAGCTTCCTCCACGATGGCGCTGTGGAAAAATTACAGCTGTCTCCCAACAGCTTGAAGCTCGTGTCGCTGTCAGCTGGGGAGATCTACGTCTGGGACACAGAATCGGGTCAGAATGTGGTCCGGATCGGCGGCTGCAGAGCTACAGATCTCCTCATTACACCCAACAGTAACTTTGGCGTGAGCATTTCTGAACAAGGACTCTCTCATGTTTGGAAGGTAGCACAAGGAAGCATCGTGTGCAGCATTCACCTGCACCTCTCTGACGCCCAGGTGCTGCCTGATGGAACCTTCCTCATCGGTCTGCACCGCGGGGACCTGCTGGCTGCCAGCTTGTGGTCGGGCTTGATCAGTAAGCGTTTCTCCTGCATGGAGCCGTCTGAGGTTGTAGCTTTCCACACACTGACGGAGCATCCAGACTTTGTGGTTGTAATGGCTGCCTTGGGGGCAGTGTACACCTGGAAGGTGTCAGAGGAGACTGTGTGCCAGCACTTTGAGCTACCACCTATGTTTTACTGTGATCCAGGAGACTTCCAGATGTCATCTGATGGGAGCTTTGCGCTGTTGTCCACTTGTGGTGACCAAATAAACCTTCTAGATCTGTCCCGGGTCAGACTGTGCTCATTTAAAGCTGAAGGAATCGTCATTAAAGCCTGCTTGGACCAAACCGGATCGTACGTTGCATACATAAGCAGCCCCCGCAGCCTGGAGGAAAGCTGCACCTGTCACCACCACAACCGACCTGTCCTCACAGTCACACGGCTTTCAGACGGAGAGCAGATGGGAAGTGTGCAGCTGTCTGAAAACCCCTCCACTCTGCTTGTCTGTGATCAGAAAAGGGTTTTCGTGGGATTTGAGGATGGATCTGTAGGTCTGTACTCCATTTTAGATTCCACTAATGATGAGGAAGCCTTGCTCAGAGGCACAGAGGATTCAAAAGGCCATTGGAAAGAGAACTTCTGCCCCTTTGAGGATCCTCTCAGCTGGTTTCCTCAAGCCAAACCTAACGTGAATTGGCCTCAAATTGTGTGATTTAGAATTGATATGTTTCAACACACAAAGAGGCTCACATGTTCTATTTCTATTTGTAAATGCATATTTTAGTGTAACTTTTTTGTAACCTGATAAATATAAGGTATATATTTATAATATAAGGGAAATATATTGCATAAATAAAATGCAGAAAATAAGTGGTGTAATGTCAGCAGTGTTTAAAAAAATAAAAAGTTCATTTTACCATTTGTGATGCATCTCTGTAAAATATGTGTAACTCTACTCAGAGCTAATGA
Source organism: Oryzias latipes (assembly GCF_053564925.1). Taxonomy (NCBI): domain Eukaryota; kingdom Metazoa; phylum Chordata; class Actinopteri; order Beloniformes; family Adrianichthyidae; genus Oryzias; species Oryzias latipes. The sequence goes on from NC_136249.1 coordinate 15,855,992, forward strand.
AGTGACCCTTACTGTATTTTAAGACCATGACTTAAAATCTCTGCTTTTTTTTTTCAAAAATAGAAAAACCGCCTTGTAATTTAGTGCACCTTCAATGACCTTCAATTGATTTTCTGTGGAACACGGTGCTTAAAAGTCAATCATAATGTTTTAGTTTGACTTGAGGAAAACAATGAAGCTGAACTGCTTGATGGTATATTGGAGCATTATGGGTACTGTAGTCAGGAGCCACTTGAAGTGATACATTCTGTCCTTCAACTGTTGAATAAAGTTTGAGTTACTTTATATTTACTTTATTACTCACTTACTTTTTACTTCACACCTAGTTTTAAAATTAAAAATGTTCTTTTTCTTTAATTAAAGAGCCACCAGAGGAGTAAAAGAACCACATGTGGCTCCGGAGCTTCAGGTTGCAGATTCCTGTTCTTTACAATCGTTTTTTAAGGAAAGTTTGGATCATGCTAATGAGATGGGGGTCTCAGAAATCCTTGTATGAAATATGATATGAATGGTTATTTGGGATGACTCACCCGTATAATGTGTCCCTCAGGTACTTAATTGTTCCATTTAGTGTCTGTGATCCAGAACCTTTTAACCTTTGGAACTTTCGGTTCTGTTTTTTTTCCCTGAGCTTCTCCTAACAAGACTTTCATTGAAAATTCTGCTCAGAAATACAACATTACCTGCCTTTTCATAGTCACTTTTGAAGTGTCAATATAATTAAACACAGTCATAATAATTTCTTTTGACAAGTGTTTTATTATAAAGTTATGACCAGTAATTATACATTTCTGGCTTGATAAAACTGGCAAAAAACAACAACATGTATGTACATTTGGCCTTAATATACACACATATTTCACTCTAAAATCTACAGATTTTTAATCATGTAGCCCCTGGAATCTGGACGTGATATTTTGCTTCCATATCTGCTTTTTTTTTGTTTGTTTTTTAGAAAATATGGATTTAATGGATCCGCTGTACGAAGGCACTACAGCATGTATTATGTACTGAAAATCTTTCTTCACATCAATTTATTTTTTATGTGCAGCATTGTTAAACCAGTTCCATGTGTGTCTGTGATTTTTTTCAAACCGCGACTTAATATATAATAGTGTACATGATTCATAGTATACAGATCTTTTATAGAAAAAGGAACAAACAAACATTTGAAGCCTATTCACTGTGGTTCCTACATTTCTATCTTTCGTTGTTAAATCTAGAAGCAAATATTCTCGCTGAGCAGATTGAAAACATCATTTTCCGTTTTGATCAATCTTACATTTCAAACAACAATTTGTCAGTACATGGTAATTTATCAACACTTCAATCGTCAATAGATATAATGTTATCATTCATTTCTGAACAGTGTGTCACATGGGTCAGTCTAATTATAAATATCGTTCACATTGAGGCTGGACTTCTGATGGCGAGCACACCAGCTGACAAACGACCATGGAACTACAGGTTAGAGGGGGTCACAAACACACTATTTAACTGAGATGGAGGTTACAGATCAGCGTGAAAAGAGTCAAAAGTAACTACCGTATTTTCCACGCTATGAGCCACACTTAAAAGACTTTGTTTTTTCCCCCCCAAACAGCAATGCACCATGAACATAGATTAATTCTGGTTATGTTCGCTGATGTCGAAGCGATTTTAAGAGGTACACGGTGGTGTGTAGACATGTCAAGCTGTTTAAAAAAAAAAAAAAAGTTTTGCAAACAAGGTTGGCTGTTATTTTCAATACGCTAATGCAGCTGATGTGTAGAATGTCGGACTGGGTTTTCGTTTTGTGTCACTTGCAAGGTTGGGGATTACAAGTATTGTACAAGTATCTAACCTAGCTAACGTTTAGCGCGTCACACAGAAGTTCCAGAACTACTGTGGACGATAAAGTCTGACTGACTGACAGACTTATTTTTGACTCTTTTGTCTAGCTTAATGCGCCTGGTGCTCGTTCACACCGGGCATGTGACGTGCATTCTTGAACCCGTATTTGGCATGTGGTAATCACAGGACTGTTGCTGCAAGATACTCCTGCATGAAAATAATGAATTTTCCTCGGGATCAATAAAGTACTATTGTATCATATTGTATTGTTTCATTGCATGTTCGCCATTTACAGTTGCAGGAGGCTTGATGCGAAATGTCAAGCAGTGCAAATCTGACGAATCTCGCTCCAGGCTTTTTTATTTTATAGCTCTATTCCAAAATATGAAAGACTTGGAGTCATATAATTTCATTACAAACCAGAAAGATTAATTTCTCCTTCATGATCGATTTTTAAACAGTTGCCACTAACATGAATTGAAAAGGTCGCCATCCAAACGTCACTAACCAATCTGAGTTCCTGACTGATCAAAGTTCAACCTGGTTTAATTAGCAATATGAATTCAACGGCAGTGCGTTTTGCATGTTGTGGAAACGCAAGAGTTTTAAAAGCGGGAGCCAAAACACTCGCATTTACATAGACTTTTTATTGGAACTGGCTGCTGGAATGCTCGATGGTGAAGGTGGTGTGAACGTAGCTTCATAGTTCAGTGCACCTTATTTATGACATGCATTTGAAAATAGACCCTTTATTGACTTATAATCCAGTGCGCTGAATAGTGTGGAAAATATGGTACATGAAAGCATCGACAGATGGAACACGAGGTGTTTATTTTGGTCAGAACAGGCTCCACACTAAACATGTAGGAAGAATTGTCCACCAACCATCATTTCAAAATCTTTTTGCTTATTAGAAACACTAAATAAATAAAATTCAGAGAGTGTGGAAAGTAGCTGATCCAAATTAATCTAACAGAAGATCATAGACATCATGGTTCATCATTTAAACTTTTCATTCAGCTCTTATGTTTATTAATTTGAAAGTACAGTACTTGCTTTTTATAATATTTAAGGTGGGATTGATCAACAAAGCTCCAGGCTACCTTAAGGTTTTCTAGGGTTTTTTTGGCTGCTTTTTTCTGGTTTTTAAGCCTGTTTTTGTATCAGTCCTGCAGGGAAAACCTGATGTTGTGTTGACACATCAAAGCTTTAGAACTGATGTCCAATTGTCTTCTCCGCGAGACGTGGCTAAAGGTAGAAACCAAAGATGAGTCAAAGTAAGAGCCTGAAGCTACATTCTTAAAGTTGCTCAGTGATTCCTTGTTTGCACTAAGACAACACAACAGTGGCTCATTCCTGGTTTAGGAGCTCTTACATCCAGTTGTGTCCTGTCAAGGTATCAGTCTGTAGAAAACTTCTTGCAGATCTTGTGAGACTTTTTTTCCATCCTCCTCCTCACTCCATCCTGTCGCTGCCATCCCCGTTGATCTGTACCACACAGTCCCTGCTCATGGGCTCCTTTGAATGGGTTGTGTCAAAGTGCTCGATGCTCACCATGTACCTTCCCCGAGCATCCAGCCCCAACGCAGGCACAAACCGACGGTCAAACTGAATTTCTTGCCGCAGGTAGGAGGTTCTTTTCTGGCAGGAGTCCCCCGTTCCCTCCTGTAAGGCTGTGAGGAAAACCACCAGCTCAAAATGGTTGGAGGAGCCTTCGCAAAGCGCGGGGTAGAGCGGGCTGTGGCAGTCCAGGGGGTGGTAAAAAGTCAGCGGAAAAATAAAGAATGGGCATGGCTGCTGGCCAAGATGGTCCAACAGGAAGTCCAGAGTGGTTTGGTAGAGAGCCTGACCTTCGTGCTCCTCGTAGAGAACGGCACTCACCTTCACGTCCACCAGGGGGCGGTGGAGCAGATTGGTGGCTCGCACCATCAGGCACGTCTTGCCCTGGTGTTGGCCCACCACTGCTTGGGGGCTGAACTGGATGGCTCCCGCTCTCTTCTGAGGACGTGCAATCTTAGCCACAAAAGCACCTGAAGGTAAAAACATCAACACCTCAGCAGCCTGTGATGGATTCAAGCTGTTCAGCTTCATTTACTTTTACAACAGATTTCAAACATAAATGTTCTGAAAACACTTGATGATCAAGTACCAAATATGTTGAAATCACAGTAAAAAAATATTTTCTTTTCAGATTTTACCAGTGTAAATCTAACATTTGCTTTAAGACTAGATCCATAGGACCAACTTCAATTTGTTTATTCAAATTCTGTTAGTTAAAATCTTGAATGTGATTGAATCTTTAGTCAGTTGGACATACATTGCAGCAGCAATAAACAACTCCTCACTTGGCAAAAATTACTACACTTGAAGCTTATTTTATTAGGTATATACTTGAATATAAAAATAGCAGCTATACTAGACCACATGTGTCAAACTCAAGGCCCGCCATGTCTTTTTATGTGGCCCACGAGAGCATAACATTTTAAAATTTCTTAAAATAAAAATGTATGTGTATTTGTTCATATCTAGAGGGAATTGGACTTGAAATATGGGATTGGGCAACTATACATTACGACTTAAACACTGTCTGTATAATGTAACCTAACAGAATCAAATTTAAAAGGATTTATGCTAGAGTAACAAGCAAACATATGCAACTGTAATTGTAACTTTAAAAAGTTATAATAAATTAATAATGAGTTATTAAGGAGTATTTACATTTATTTTTCATTACATTTAGTAACATGTTTAAGTTATATCTGGCCCTTTGAGGACAACCGCTATGCAGATGTGGCCCTCGGTGAAAATGAGTTTGACACCCCTGATGTCAGTAGCGGTTCTAGGCACGGGCCGTCCGGGCGGTGGCTGGGGCGGAAAACTGAAGGGGGGCGGCACCGGCGGCTCAGCCCTTGTAAAATATTATATGCACCACTATTGGTTTACTTATGTCACAGTTTGTGAGTTTGTAACAGCCTGAACCTGGCCGCGCCGCCGCCCTCGCCCCGCAGCTGCGCTCTCCTGTCTTTGAGAAGTAGACACAAATGTGTGTGAAGAAGGAGAAGGGAGGGGGCGCGGGGTGAGCACGGAGCGCCGCCGCGTTTGCGCATGCGCAAAACCTGGCTGGCTCATCTTTCAGGGGAGGCGACGGTCGCGGGCTTGATGAAAAAAATAGAAGTAAAAACTGCGACTGCGCCGTCATGTAGCGAATCAGCGCCCCTGGCTGTAGCTGCACGCGCTCCTGCTGGGAATGTGTGAAGAAAGGGGGGGGGGGGCTGCGGGGAATCAGTTCAATTGTGGGACGCTTCCAAATTAAGTGGCTAGGTGGGGACAAGGGCGGGGGTTTGAATCTACTTTATAAAATCCTTTTTATAAGTCAGTCATAAGGTGACATTCTATAACCTACATTTTAATAAAGGTATAAAAAATATATTCTGCTTTTTGGGTTAATTTTGTGTGAAATGCCCAAATAAAAAAAATGGCAACACAAAACAATGCTGTCACTAAGGTGACAGTTGGTTCAGTCGACGGACTTGATGCCTTCTTCGTGACGTGAGGACATTTATGCCAAACAAACGCCAATAAACATCTAAAATATGGAAAAGAAAAGGTCAAAGCCATCTGGTGCCCAATTTAGAAAGAAAAGAAAAGAAGAAGAGGAGAAAAGAGATAAAGAAAAGGGTAAGTCCTCACAGCTTGATGCATGTTTTTTCCAAATTCTAATGCTACCTGCCCTACAACAACGTTGCCGATGAAAACTTTATTTTGGTCGATGACCAACACTGAAGTAGGCCCAAATGTTGCAAATAGCGTCATTTTTAATTTTTTTTAGATTTTATTCTTAAAAATTTGCTCTGCCTTAACTTGTAACATTAGTTATGATTCGTGTGTCTGTCTGCTCTGCTGTAACACAAAGGTTTTGTTGTGTTTTGCTGTTGTATACTAGCTCATAATGTTAAAAAAGCTGTGATGGTTACACAGCATGCTGCTGCTGCCATAAGATGCTAATGGGGCAAATAATTTGAGATTGGTCATTAATTTAATAATCATTTGTGGCAGCCTAAACGTTTTCACAATGTTTTTTTGACATTTAACTGGGGATTTAGGGGTTAATTTTGAGCCTGCATATGAAGTTTATTTTTTATTTGTTTTACAAATGTGGGATTATATTTTTAGCCAATAGAATTTCCATAAATCTGTAGGTAGTTTTAAAAATGAATATTTACCATTTACTGCAACTCTATGGGGACAAAACATAATGTAACAGGTCATAACTAAAAATGTGCCAATCAAAGGATTGAAGACGGAAAACATGAGCTAATTTTTCTTCTCTGAAGTAGAGATCGATATAGAACATGACAATTTAAATTTCCAATTCATAAATGTTTTTAAAATATTTATTTTATATTATTTATTTAACATTGAGTTTGATTCAATATTTTCTTAGCTAACTGTATTTTTGCCATGCTTATGGTCTTTTATTTTTTGTGTTCTGATAACTTTTATAATGCTGTTCAGAATTCTGACATCTTTTGTATCCACTTCTTAATTTCAATGACAATAAAACATTTCAGTTGACGAAGACAAACAAAGTTCTGTTGTGACTATGGGGGGGGGGGGCGCCTGGGGAGGGGGGGGGGCGCCTGGGGAGTAATTCAGGGTAGAACCGCCACTGCCTGATGTAGACCATGTACTGAATGTGTAGTGTTGGAAGTGTACTAACTCAATACTTCTTCAGACTAAACATTTTAACTTTACAAAATATAGACAGTTTACAAAAAGTAAACTTCAAGTATACAGCTACACTTCTAGTATAGACTAAGTATGCTTGTAGTGCACTTAAATGGATTTTTTGCAAAGGGTTGCCATTGAGGACAACTGTTTTACTTTTACGAGTTTTATTAACCCTATATTTGCCTGCTTACCCAAATGGTAGAGCATCTGTATTATTTAAAAAAAAGGATTTTGTATATTACTCCCCCAAGGCAAAAGACAGCAGACAAAACATTTATTTTTAATGTTTTTTTCTTGGTTGGGTATTAAAAGGGTAAAAATTAAAAAGCGGGACACAAAAAATTCACTCCTTTTCTATTTTCTTGTTAATTTATCCAACCCTGATAAAAACCGGCTGCTTTCATTATATTGTATTTGGAACTTTAGACTTTGGGTCTACTTTGGGTTTGTCAATCCGAGACGAACTCTTTGACTGAAAGTCCCAAACTAGACCTGATCTGCCCTTATTGGGACCTAAGCCAGGTTGAGCCTGCTTAGTCCTGGGAGTCTGCCTTCAACTACTAGGTGCTGTAAGTCACTGCAAATCCATGGAACAGCTTTCCAAAGTTTGGGCATGCTTTTTCCAAGTCTGGGTTTTGGACCAGGAAAGGACTAAAGCCTAACAAAGTGTCAACTGCTAGTCTGTTCACTGTGGCACCTCCTGAAGGGAATACCCAAAAGGAAAAACAAACAATTGGACATCAATTCTTGACCACATGACAGAGTGCTATTTGTACATCTGACGTTACTTAGAAATTAATATTCAATTCAACATTTGATTGTCTGACTAAAACTATTTTTTTTATTTTTTGAAGAATGACTTGAATATCTCAGGGTGCAGTGAGTTCAGTTATTCTTGAATCCCTCATGTACGACTGTCCTCCCAACACATGTACCCCTTTGTTTTAGGATAGAATAAAATAGATTAGAATGCTTCATTGTCATACAAAGATAATGACGAAATTAAAGGCAGCCATCATGTTACGGTGCATTAACCCTCTACTGCTTAGCATCGCCTTAAGGCAACAGACCATAATTTCGTGTCTCACCATTGGCCATTTGAATAAAAATAACTTATTTCCTTTAAAAAATGCAACAAGTCATTACTGTCCAACAGAATGATGAGTTGAAAGTGTTGTGACTTTAATTATGGGTGGAGGGGGTCCTTTTCTGTAAACAAGAGAGACGTCATCATTAACAGCTAAGATAAAGATCACTTTTTACATATTTATATTGATATAACTGTAATTAAAAAATATTTGAATGTGCATTAAGATGTGAAGAGTTAGTCAACTCAATCTGTTTCAGGTAACAAAACATATTAGTGTGTGTAGATATGCAATGTAAGTATGCACATGATCACAGTCAATGTTTTTTACTTTAAAATCAACTCACCATCACAGGAAATGGACATGAAATATTTTATGGAAGGAAACTTAGGGAATTTTCCGTTAGGTAGATTCCTGCAGAAAGTAGTGAGGACAGCTACGTCTTAGAAAAACAGTAGCCGCGGTTACATATGCAAAGTATCTTGATCGGATCAATGGTCGGATTAGAATTCAACCGTGTACATGGGCCCAGAACATTTTTTCCGATCATAACAAACGTTCACATGCACAGTTCTGTTTAAAATACCGGAAGAGGAAACGAGTCCCGCTGAAACAAGCCGAGCTTCCACATAAATATATGTAGCAGCTCTGTAATATATAAGATGATCTTCAAATGATCTTCTATGCTTTTGTAAATGTTATAGTTATTATGAAGCGCCTGTTCGCTCATCCTTTTATTTTTCATCTGTGTGGTCTTTTTTTGTGAACGGAGCCGGAAGAAGAGTTAGGAGAAGGCTAATGCGCGCTAACAACATTTAGCCTAGATGAGCATAAATCCATGCAGGAAATGCCGCAATCTGCATCTTGGATGCACGTAAATATATGGGAATATCATCAGCCTTTATTCTGTCGGGACACGACTGGAAACACAAATCCACGTGATTGTTTGAACGGTTTCTAAGGACTGAGCGACATTTCTGCTTTAAGCTCACACACCGCCCCAAGGCCGCTGTGTGAGCTGGAGGCCCGAGCTCTGCACGGAGACGGGAGACATGGTTCTCCTGAATTCGGCTGCTCATTCACCTATAGCTGCGGGACGGATCGCAGTCCGAAGCCTCCCACATGTATCAAAGCATCCTCCCCTCTAACACAAAACTATGAGTTCGCTCTGTCCACCGGGAGCCGCGCCCAGACTGCGCAGGGTCCGGACATCAGGGGGCACGAAGCGCTCCTTCCCGGCGCCCCCCTCGCGAGGGATGTCGGAAAAAGATAGGAAGGGAGAGGCAAGGAGGGCAGAGCACAGAGGCGTCCGCGGAGCGGGCGGTCGGTCCTGTTTGAGCTCCAAAGCTTTCTCTGGAGCGAAACACCGTCTTTGCATGACGTTAAACCAAAGCAGTAGTGACACACGATCGGAATAGACTGTTTACATGCAACACGATCGGATAAACAATCGGCATAACCCACCTATCTCGATCGGAAAGAAATTTTGATCCGAACGAGTCTGATTGGGGCAGAGTATTCCGAACGGCGTGTTTACATGTTTAAAAAATCTGTATATAACTGTTTTGTCTCTGAGTCATCATCAGTTAGGATGCAGCATGTATATATATATATATATATATATATATATATATATATATATATATATATATATATATATATATATATATATATATATATATATATATATATATATATATATATACAATCTAGCCACAGGGGTTGCAAGCCAGTTGCCTCTGTGCCGGTCCCAAGCCCGGATAAATAGAGAGGGTTGCGTCAGGAAGGGCATCCGGCGTAAAAATTGCCAAAATAACCATGCGAATCATCCACAACACTTTAGACATACCGGATCGGTCGAGGCCCGGGTTAACAACGACCGCCACCGATGCTGTTAACCTACAGGGTGTCTGGAAATTTGACTACTGTTGGTCGAAGAAAGAGGGGAGGCAGAAGGGTCCGTGGCCAGAGAGAGAAGGGGAAAGGCAGGAACATAGGTTTGAGAATAGGGACTCTTAACGTTGGCACAATGACAGGGAAAGGCAGAGAGCTGGCAGACATGATGGAGAGAAGGAAGGTAGATGTACTGTGTGTGCAGGAGACAAGGTGGAAGGGCAGCAAGGCACGTAGTATTGGAGGAGGATACAAACTGTTCTATCATGGTGTTGATAGGAAGAGAAACGGGGTAGGTGTGATTCTGAAGGGGGAGTTTGTGAACAGTGTTCTAGAGGTGAAAAGAGTCTCAGATAGGATGATGAGCCTAAAGTTAGAAATTGAAGGGGTGATGGTAAATGTAGTCAGTGGGTATGCGCCACAGGTTGGCTGTGAGTTAGAAGTGAAGGAGAGATTCTGGAGTGAGTTGGATGAGGTCATCGAGAGTATCCCCAGAGGAGAGAGAGTTGTTATTGGAGCAGACTTTAATGGGCATGTTGGTGAGGGCAACAGAGGTGATGAGGAGGTGATGGGCAGGTTTGGTGTGAAGGAAAGGAATCTGGAGGGACAGATGGTGGTGGACTTTGCGAAGAGGATGGAAATGGCTGTAGTCAACACTTACTTCCAGAAGAGAGAGGAACATAGAGTGACATACAGAAGTGGAGGTAGGAGTACTCAGGTGGACTACATCCTATGTAGACGAGGTCATTTGAGAGAGGTTATTGACTGCAAAGTGGTGGTAGGAGAGAGTGTAGCCAGACAGCACCGCATGGTGGTGTGTAAGATGACTCTGGAGGTCAGGAAGAAGAAGAGAGGGAAAACAGAAAAGAAGACCAAGTGGTGGAAGCTACAGAATGAAGAAACTTGTGAGGAATTTAGGCAGAAGTTGAGGCAGGTCCTGGGTGGTCAGGATGAGCTTCCAGATGACTGGGAAACTACAGCAGAAATTATCAGGGAAACAGGTAGGAAGGTGCTAGGTGTGTCATCTGGAAAGAGGAAAGACGGTAAAGACACTTGGTGGTGGAATGAGGAAGTACAGGACTGCGTCCAGAGGAAGAGGTTGGCTAAAAGGAAGTGGGATGTAGAAATGACTGAGGAAGGTAGACAGGAGTACAAGGAAGCGCAGCGTAGAGTGAAAAGAGAGGTGGCAAAGGCCAAACAGCAAGCTTACGATGAGCTATATGACAGGTTAGACACAAAGGAAGGAGAAAAGGACTTGTTCAGGCTAGCCAAACAGAGATACAGAGATGGGAAGGACGTGCAACAGATAAGGGTGATTAAGGACAGAGATGGAAAGGCGCTAACAACTCAGGAGAGTGTACAGAAAAGATGGAAGGAGTATTTTGAGGAGCTGATGAACGTGGAAAATGACAGGGAAAGAAGGGAGGAAGATGTGGTTGTTGTGGAGCAGGAAGTAGCAGAGATTGGAAAGGATGAGGTTAGGAAGGCTCTGAAAAGGATGAAGAGCGGAAAGGCCGTTGGTCCTGATGACGTACCTGTGGAGGTATGGAAGTGCTTAGGAGAGACAGCAGTGGAATTTCTAACGAGGTTGTTCAATAGGATTCTAGAGAGTGAGAAGTTGCCTGAGGAATGGAGGAGAAGCGTTCTGGTTCCGATCTTTAAGAACAAGGGTGACACGCAGAACTGCAGCAACTATAGAGGAATAAAGTTGATGAGCCACACAATGAAGCTGTGGGAAAGAGTAGTGGAAGCCAGGCTTAGGAAGAAGGTGGAGATTTGTGAGCAGCAGTATGGTTTCATGCCCCGTAAGAGCACCACTGATGCCATTTTTGCTTTGAGAATGTTGATGGAAAAGTACAGAGAAGGTCAGAAGGAGCTGCATTGTGTGTTTGTAGATTTAGAGAAGGCGTATGACAGGGTGCCTAGGGAGGAGCTGTGGTACTGTATGAGGTCATCTGGAGTGGCAGAGAAGTATGTCAGAGTAGTTCAGGACATGTATGAGAGAAGTATGACGGTGGTGAGATGTGCTGTAGGTCAGACAGAGGAGTTCAAGGTGGAGGTGGGACTACACCAAGGATCAGCTTTGAGTCCTTTTTTGTTTGCTATGCTGATGGACAGGCTGACAGACGAGGTAAGACAGGAATCTCCCTGGACAATGATGTTTGCGGATGACATTGTAATTTGCAGTGAGAGTAGTGAGCAGGTAGAGGAACAGCTAGAGAGGTGGAGGTTTGCTCTGGAAAGAAGAGGCATGAAGGTCAGTCGTAGTAAGACAGAATACATGTGTCTGAATGAGAGGGATCAAGGTGGAAGCATTAGGCTACAGGGGGCTGAGGTGAAGAAGGTGCAGGAGTTTAAGTACTTGGGGTCAACAGTTCAGTGTGATGGGGAGTGTGGAAAAGAGGTGAAGAGGCGAGTGCAGGCAGGTTGGAGCGGGTGGAGGAAAGTGTCAGGAGTGTTGTGTGACAGAAGAGTGCCAGCAAGACTCAAAGGAAAGGTGTACAAGACAGTGGTGAGACCAGCTCTGCTCTATGGGTTAGAGACGGTAGCAGTGAGACAGAGACAAGAGGCTGAGATGGAGGTAGCGGAGATGAAGATGTTGAGGTTCTCCTTAGGAGTGACCAGGTTAGACAGGATAAGGAACGAGTACATCAGAGGGACGGCTCATGTTGCCTGTGTTAGCGACAAAGTCAGAGAAGCCAGACTGAGATGGTTTGGACATGTTCAGAGGAGGGATAGTGGATATATTGGTAGAAGGATGTTGGAGATGGAGCTGCCTGGCAGGAGGGCAAGAGGACGGCCAAAGAGGAGATACATGGATGTCTTAACAGAGGACATGAAGTTGGCTAATGTTAGGGTAGAAGATGTCCATGATAGAGTGAGGTGGAAAAGGATGATTCGCTGTGGCGACCCCTGATGGGAAAAGCCGAAAGAGAAAAAAGAAGATATATATATATATACATGTAATATCAGATGGCAGATGTATTCTGATTTGTAAAGAAATTGGCTCTTTGACTGTCTTTGCATTTTTTTATTTTACTTTAAAAGTTATCCAAGTCCAAAAATATCTTGGGAACAAAAAAATTAAAAAAAGGAAGCCAATTTTAGTAGGTATTGAAATGGACAATCAGCAAAATGTCATAGAACTTAACATAGTCTTAGAAAGAACACACCCTAAATTGTTTACCACTAAAACTTGGTTTTCTTGATTCTTCATCTTATTCTGGTTTAGCAGGTACCTATCTCTCTGTCTTACTCTTGTGGATTTCCCTGTCATTGCTGTCCTCAGGCCTCGTGTCTGCTCTCCACAGGTCCACAGAATTACAGGTCTGAGCTCCCGGCGCACCTGCAACTCCTCTCCAAGCACCCTGGCTGCAAGTGGGTTTTTCCTTTTTTTTTTTTTCCAGAACTAACCCACAAGTCTGTCAACTAACCTCTAGTGGTACAAACTCACATTTGTTAAAATATTTAGTCTGGCCTTAACTACATTTTATACCTGTTGTCTCCATCATCTTCTAGTCAGCCTGGATTATCTTAATCGTTCATCACCAACTCCAGATTCCATCTCCGTCCTTTAGGATCAACAAACTGTTGTCTCATCTCCTCTTCTTTTTCCTGATAAAACACACTTTAAATACGATGTCCAGGGTTTATCCTGTACCAACTCATGTCTATGTACTAGAGTTGATAAAGTACTGTAATGCCTGAGCTGATGAGTATCTGCCACTAGAGAAACACTGTGAAACGCAGCCATCTTTTTAACTCACCTAATCCCTTTTAGGGTTGTGGGGTTGTTGGAGCCTTTCCCAACAACCACAAATTCACCTAGGAACTACTTAGAATCATCCATTAACCCATGAAGCTTGCTTTTGGACTGTGGGAGGAAGCTGAAGAGCCCAGAGAAAACAGGGAGAACTTGGAAACTGCACACAGAAAGAGCCCAGCTGGAGTTTGAACGAGAACTTTTCACTGAAAAGTGTGAGTGCTTATACCACTACTTTTCAGTGCCACCCTGAAAAACCCATAGAGAAAAAAAGAAAGTGCTCCCTCCCATCATCTAATTAGTCTGTGACATTATCTAAAATGGCCACCAAATGGGAGAAAATGTCAAAAAAACCACAAGTGTCATGAGAAAACACGCTGCGTTTTCAGGTTTACACTAGACCCTCCTGAAAGTGTTTTAAATTCCTGTCCTTTAAAGTCCTATTGTCCCTCTAGTTCAGGGGTCGGGAACCTATGGCTCGCGAGCCATATATGGCTCTTTTGATGGTCACATGTGGCTCGCAGACAAATCTTTAATTATAGTTTTTTTTTTTCATTAGACCAGTCCTTCTCGGGCGCGATGCGATGCCAGAGGCGCGCAGTAGTAGCGGTGCTTAGAGAGAGAAATCTGCGCCAGCGCTATCAGTTACTATTATCTATTATTTCACAGAGTTTGTACCAGCTGGAAACCTGTGAATTGACGTACCTAAAACTGCGCGCTCCCGTCTCTGAGAAAGAGCGCGCAGTTGCGGAGACGGGATGTGTGAGGAAGAAAGCAGAGGGTGGGGGTGAGGGGTTGTGGGGACAGGCAGCAGGTGAATCGCGCAGGGCTCTCGTGTCGGCGGGAGAGATTCAGGAGTTGCTGAATGAATTGAACGGCGTTTGTTGCGGTCTGCAGTAATCGGAATAAAGAACTTTAAAAGAGGTTAAGTCTCCGTGCCTCAGTGTGGGGAAGGGACACTACATTATTGTATGGCTCTTTCAAAATTACATTTCAAAATATGTGGCGTTTATGGCTCTCTTGGCCAAAAAGGTTCCCGACCCCTGCTCTAGTGGCACAAAAAAGCAGAATCTGCAGTTGTTTTTTTTGCAACAACTTGAATGTAAAAATAATTTGTTAACAGATCTTAAATGTTTGTTTCAGTTGAGCATTTAGCTACTGTATCTTCCGGTTATTTTATTAGCTGAAGGTTTATTACAGCAGTTCATCCTATTATTAAGAAATGCAACAATGTGTTGAACGAGACAGACACATCTCACATTTCATGCAAAGACTAGAACACATAGTGGATTTGCTATAGTGTGAGGGCGTTTAGAAGATTCTAGATCAAATGACTACATTCTCTCAAAAAAGTGTCTTTGAAGGGTTTTTCCACCAGTGAAGGGATTTTCCAGTGCAGTTGTGGTGACAAACACGCTCACTCCTGCTGCATCTGAATTTCATTAGGACGACCAGAGAGTTTAACACTATTACCAGACAAGACTAGACCACGCACCACCACAGTTCCCACACTAACAGGTTTGCCTTTTTGTTCTCACTAACAGGCAGAATCCTAATTTTCAAACAAAATAAATGAGATCAGAAATATATCATCAGGGATTTGTGTCATGAACTCTTTCTGATTTATTTAATTCCTAACATTATCAAAAGTAACATTTGCTGAATTTGCACAATGCTCTATTAAAAGCCTGATGTAACGCAGCGATTGAATCCACAAATATTTCCTATATCACGTGTATCGCTCCTGCTTTACAGCATTGCCCCAACATATTGTTTGACAACAGCAAATAGAATAGTTGTACATTATGATGACCTTCTAACCATTCACACTTTATTTTTAGGAACAACACCATGAGATCCATTCAACTAAACAAAGAAAGAAAAGAGAAGAAAAACAAATACATGAGTAAAAACATGAGATTTAACTTCGAGGATCCAGTAAAACCACAATGTGGATCCAAATTGAGCTATGTCATTTTTATTGTGAAGCTTTGGCGCATTTTCTATAAGGAATAATATAAGCTGGGTTGTTACATCACTCGTCCCAGCCCACATTTTCCTCTCAGCTAACGACAATCAAATGTTCCCCTTTAGATTCATGGACGGTTGTCTACCTCCTCATTCTCCACCGGGAACGATTCTTGTCATTGGCTGACCCTTACCCACCAATGGCGTCTAGACTCTGTGGTTGATACATCTATGATCCTAGTTTATCCTTCGCACCCAAGAAGTCATTGGACCAGAGCCTAAGCACCGGAGGTCATAGATTTATCTCGTGCACATCTTTCTGTATCACAAACACAGATCTCTCCTTATTGAACTTTTGTTAAGCCCCTCTTGTCAAACATACGCATCAGATGTCGTACCAGTGAAGACATGCAGGTACTCCAACATTTACTAACAAACTACTGGCAGAACTACGACTGGACACATGCAGCTGGAATCTCAAACCACCTTTTAGGAAAATATTAGGACTGTGTCTTTACTTTTAAACTCTAACTGAACAGCAAATAGTGCAGTAAAACATGATCTAAACAGATCGTGGATCATTTTTACAGCCATCAAACACTTGAAACATGTCCGTGTCAACAAAATAATTTCCTGCATTGCAGATGAATATCCTTGTTGTCAGGTAGATTATACAGGTGTCACTTTAGCCAACAAAAGGCAGCCCTAATAGTCTAACGTTTAGGTATAATAATTTGCACTTTCTTTTTAAAGATCATCAAAATCCAACTGTTAACAACTCAAAGCAGAGTCATGCTGAATAAGTTAAAGACTTTCAGCCTCTATGTTTCAAAAAACAACCATAAAGAAACAAAATAAGCTGCTCAATAACTGTGGCAAGAAAACTTTTAATCATCCCGCTCTTTCTTTGGTAAAATTTCATTAAAGTTATTCTCAAGGCTTTTCTTTACACTGAGCGACAGGGGCTCAGGCGGTTGAGCGGGTCGTCCAATGATCAAAGGGTTGGCGGTTCGATCCCCGCTCCCACCAGCCAAAATGTCCTTGTGTCCTTGGGCAAGACACTTCACCCTCCTTGCCTCCAGTGTGGCTCCACTGGTGTGTGAATGTGCATGAATGATCCCGGTGATGGTCAGAGGGGCTGTAGGCGCGAACTGGCAGCCACGCCTCTGTCAGTCTGCCCCAGGACAGCTGTGGCTACAACCATAGCTTACCATCAACAAGTATGAATGAGGAGTGAATGAATGATGGACACACTGTAAGTGCTTTGAGTGTCTGGAAAAGTGCAGATAAATCCAATCCATTATTATCTTTCTTTTGTTAAACAGATTTAATTTGATTTCTGGCTGTCTGAAAAAAATGCATCAGATAATTAGTAAGTATTTAATCTACAGGTATTATTTTTGATCACAAAAATCTAGATTGACTGGTTTTATTTTTTACAAGACAGATATTTTAAATAATACAAAAACTTTTAGTTCCTTATAAAGGGAGACTTTGAGTAACTGCAAAACATTTAAGAAAAACAATTTCCTCTAAAATATGAAAAGAATAATTAAAAGAGAGATTAAAAAAAGAAAAACCTTTATCATGTGATTGCTAAAAAGCCCCCGGGAAGGTATTACTTCAGGGTCAGCTCTCTAAGGTTGGAGTAGCTTCCATCCAGTTGTCTGTGCTCCACATGCAGCTGATCACCTGGATCCCTTATTTGCACCAAATGGTCTGAACATTGTTACAGATTATTTATTATTTATTCACTCATGAAACTGATTAAAATATATTAAGAATATAAAACATTTTTTGACAATGCATGCATATTTTAGGACATACTATTTTCATTTAGCAGAGTAACATAAATAAGAGTGTTTATAGCTAATTTCAAGATTAAAATATTTCTTTAAAGACCAGGACATCCCGATTTGTTTTAAGAAATCTTACCAATACAAATTCTATTAGTTCTAAGTTCCTTATAACATGAACATTTAACTTGTAATGAGAAGGACTTTTTTTTTCCTGTGTAAAAGACAAAATGGTCAAAATGATTTTTCTTTTTTTGTTTTCAATATTTAGCAAAAATGTTGGGTTGTCAAATTTATATTTCTCTTCCTCCAACAAGAAAGGGCAAAAGTCAATGAGATTAGAACCAATTTCTTAAATTATAGATTTAAAAAACCATGAGATAAGATGCTAAACCTGCCCTCTTTAGAACTATGGAGCCATGGTATATTTGATGTTAATTATATAACTGTATATGAGATCATTAATTATTTATGAACAAAAGTCAAGTCTCAAGGAATGGTAAAGTACTGGGCTTTGTTTTTATTTAACAACCAAAAATATTTTATACTGACTTTATTTTTCCTATTTTAGGATTAACTTTTTAATGTTGCCCATCCATTTGACTACTTTTATATTTTTACAAGTGCTTATAGAGTGGTACCTGTGATGAAGGCCTCCAGCATCAGGCCCAGCAGCATCTGCACTGCCAACAGTGCAATGGCACTGGGACAGTCACCGCTGGGAAACATGGTGCCGTAGCCGATCGTCAACTGCGTCTCCAGAGAGAAGGAAAAGGCAGCCGTGAAGCTTGTGATGTATTTGACACAAATGACATGACCAGGCGGAGGATGATCATGATCCTCAACAGCAAGGTCTCCGTTGAGATGGGCCAGCAGGTACCAGAGACAGGCAAAAAGCAGCCAGTGGGCCAGAAACGAAGCACAGAAAGCCAGGAGCACCCATCTCCAGCGCAGATTTACTAGCAGCCCCCAGAGGTCCTGCAGAGCCAACATCCAGGCTCCACTCCAGGCCCTGCTCCACTTTCCAGATGGGTAAGGAGGGGGGCGAAGCGTACAGCGTCCATCTTTGGTGACGAGACGTTGACGTGGAGCAGAGGACAAGAGAGGAGAGGAGGAAGCTTTGCCTGCCAGAATGCTGCCGGTGGACTTGGTTGTCATGGTAGCAACTTCAGGATGCAGCTTCTGAAATAACAAGGAAACTGGACGTTAACATTTTCGTTAAATACATAATTTTTTTCTTTAACATTTTAATTTTGACGTAACTTCACTTTATTTTACCCCAGTTAGATTTAAATGTACCTTTAAACAATGGTTGTATGTTATTGCATTTTTTGTGGACTTAATGGCTTTTCATACATGTGGGATCTCCTCCTTTAAAAGTTCACATACGCACAATTCTAAGCCTGTAAATCCCCTTCTGCTAATTTCTTCCAATAAACTAATTTATTGTTTGTTTATTCATGTCACACACATCAAATAAAACACAAACTTGAAAAGATGAGCCATCCTGATGAGTATACGCATCCATGTCTGTCTAAAAACGAAAGAAATTAGGAATTATGTCTGCAAAAAGCAAATGCACTTGTGTATAAAAAAAGCAAAATGACAGATTACTCTCAGTTGCAATAAATTAAATATGGAAAAAATGTGTACGCAAATTTCACACAGCTTGACAAAGTTTCATACATGTGGCCCTTCATGTATGTGCACAATCCTGAGGAGCAGACAGCCAGAGCTGTGTGCTTTGCAGAGTTTCTATTTCTATGTCAATATTGTTTCCAGAAGATTAGAGCGGCTCTCAGCCGGGAGTCCGTCTGAGCAACACAGCAGCATGCAGAGCAGGAATGTGTCTTTCATCTGTGGGGAGCTTGTCCTGCATGCATCCACACTCCTCTGTCAACCAATTACCAACAAGTACATGTAGTATAAAATACTCCAAAATCAGGGGTGAACCAATGTTTCGTCAACACATCCTGTGGTTCTTTCTTTATCTTTGGTTTTTCTCTACTCCCTTATTTATAAAGTTTTCAGGACTTGCTGTTTGTTTTATTGTTTTTACTGTTTGTTGCATGATTTATTACAGCTTTCTCTGATTAGAATAGAAGACTATTTTCATTTGTGTGGTTGTTTTAAAAATTAATTAATGCAGTTGCTTCTCAAAAACTTGTCATCGTTGTGTCTGTTGTAGATTAATCCCACTTAAACATTCGTATCATATTTGATACAAACATTTCTGAGATCTCGATTTTATTAGCATGATCCAAACTTTGTCCCATTGTTTAAAACTGGGTCCATGTTTTCTGCCCTGTTGTTCATCATCATTCCACTAGAGGCAGTAGAAGGCCTTTTCCTGCTCATTTCAAAATATCTGACGGGAAAGGTTTTGCTAATTTTAAAATTTTATAGTGTGAATAACTCATCTCTTGATATTCATTTTGATATATGGCTACTTGCTGTTCTGACAGAATACGAAAGTAGTTGATTCTTTTTAATACAGTTACACCATGATAAAAGCGTGTATCAAATTTGAGACAGTAGGTAAAAAAGATGTAGTGTGTTCCTTAACTCCGGAGAACCCAAGAACGATTATGTTCTGGACTTTTAAAGTTATTTTCACTGTTTGTTTTGTGTTTGATCATTTTGGGTAACAGCAGTTAATTCTTTTGCTATCTTAGATGACCCCTCCCTTGCATTGACGTGTTCTCCCTACCATGACAAAGGTGGATAAAGTTGGAAAGATTTCATGTAATCCATGGACACCGGTGAAGATCACAAATCATTGAAGAAAAAATGTTCAGAGCACTGTCTAGTGGGTCTACATGACCCAACTCCCAATGTTAAAGTGCCTAGGATAGCAGAAGGGTTAAAAACAAAGAACTGCAGCCAGAATTCGACCCTGTGGGTTCTCCAGGATTAGAGTCAGCTCTGTTGTCGATGGTCATCTGCAGCCAGAACATGCAGGAAACCGCCATGGTTCAGATGACCAGCATTCTAAAAGCATTCCAGTGGTTCAGAGTTGAGCAGTTTGTTTTTTGAGGGTCGAGCAAACAGAAGGGGGTGGGTTATTAGCTTAATATGTTAAGATTCATAGATGATTCTGAATTGTTTTGTGATTTTTAAATAATCAAGAATTGAAACATTTACGTGATTTCACCTAAAGCATTAAGCAGGACTTAAACGCCCAGGGTTTTTTCAATCAGATGTTTTTAAAGACCACACAAACATGGCTAATCCTTTGACTCTGTGATCAGATCTTGTCGCTACCTGATCCGTAACAGCTACGCAATCGGTTCCTGCATGAGCAACCCTTACGCCACTTCCTCTTTGTGCAGCAATTTCGCAATTTTATTTCCCATAATTTATATATTTTTTGTATGTTTGTTGTTCCAAGATTATAAACCTAGTAATTCATTGTTAAACAATGAAAATAAAAATAGTTTAAAAAGGTCAGCTGGTGATAGCATTACCCGATACTTCTGTCTCCTTTACAACTATTTGAGCCTTTTAAACAGTGGATAACTCTGTGATTACCTGAACTTATGTTTTCCTCAACAACGAGAGTTTCCTCGTCCTGAAGTACAGCTCAGAAAAATAAAAGCACTTCGCCTAAAACAACACTGTATGTTGTTGTCATTACAGACAATGAAAATCTCTACAATGTGTCATAGAATCAAAACTACACGGCTTGGAGTTGTTTGCCCTGTTTGATGGTTTTGATAGGCAGATGTCACGGGCTCCTGCTGCCACTTTTGCTTTTAATAACTCGTCTGTGTTATCGGAGTTAATAAAGTGTCAGTAGGTGGCGCTGTTTCCTTGTACGCTGGGTAGTAAAGTGCCATAAAAAAAAACCCAGAGGAATAAAACATTTAGTCCACTTGTAGTCATTTTCAGGATCGTGAAGTCCTAATCCTTAACATTTATTTTTTCTTTCGTTTTTAATGTAAACATTGAAATAAACTTTAACATGAAATCTATTATAATAAACATTTTAGGAGGTAATTACTGTTATTAACATCTGAAAACATACTCTGACCATTAAAATGCTTTAGCGGAAGTGGACGCATCTTCACACTTGAATGGATAGATCAAGTAACCGTCACAGATCGGCCAGCGACTAGACCACTGACTGTAATTGAGAACTGGAATGAGCGACCCGTCATGCTTATGTCCCAAACAGGAAGTACCCGCTGGCTCCAAGAAGCCTAAATCTCATAGACTTCTGATAAATTAACAACTATTACTCAGTCATTCTATTTGTCTCTGATACATTTTTAACATGCTCTTGATCATTTTTTTTCATATTTTTTCTGTAGCTCAAGTTATTAAGCAGTCAATCAGATGTCTCAATAAAAGTAGCTGGTCTCATGTTGAACATTTGAACTGTTTGAGTGATCGTTTGACCCCCAGCATGCTTTCAAGTGGTAGGAATGTGGACTTCCAACAAGCTCAATCCCGATTGGTGAGAGTTGTTGCCATAGAAATATTGACGTACACCAATTCAGACCAATCACTGCTTACTGATGATATTTTGACTCCAATATGGCAACGTCCATATTGTGAAAAATAAATGGCGACTGAATTGACTTCATTCCGCTGGAGCCAGAAGTAAAACGTTTTCTATGGGTGAGTTCACGATCACTTACTCAGTCCGATACAGGCAGTGGATCAGACCAGACCTGACTTTGTTTAACCCTTGTGCTATCTTAGATGACCCCACCCTTACATTGACGTGTTCTCCCTACCATGACAAAGGTGGATAAAGGTGGAAAGATTTCATGTAATCCATGGACACCAGTGAAGATCACAAATCATTGAAGAAAAAAGGTTCAGAGCACTGTCTAGTGGGTCTAGATGACCCAACTCACAATGGTAAAGTGCCTAGGATAGCACAAGGGTTACAGCTAATCTTTGAAAGCATTTTGGTCTTTTCAATGCCGATGGTTAAAATGCTTTTGACAAAAGTCGTGTTTTGTGTAAGTTGTGTTGTACCTAAATGAAGTATTTAGGGAACATAACAAACAAGCAAAATCATATAGCACAATTCCACACTGTACTAAAGTATTATTTTAGCTAAAGCTGGACGCTATTTATTTTGTCTGACTTGAGTTAAAGATCATTGTGTTCAAACTGAGCTATTGATGATAAATCACATGTTTTTTTGTAATTTTAGGTCGTTGAGTTCAGGGAAAAGTTTTTCTTTCTATGGTTGATGCTGTGAAAGATTTTTGTTTATCAAACATAAAACTTTTCTTGTCACAATTTTTATGATCTCAATAAAAGTTCAACAGGTTTATTGATCTTGTCTTTACTTACTGATGCACTTTGGTGGAGAAAAGTAAATATTGCTCAAGTGTCTTGTGTTGAAAACAAAACATTCTGTACACAGAATAAAGATGCATTGAGGCCATATTTTCCACACCGTAAGGCGCACTTCATTTAATTTTTTTAGACAACGATACGCTTTATAATCTGAGGTCGAAGCAATTTAGAGAGGTGCTTTGTCAAAATGTCTGATTGAGTGTTTTTGTAAATAAGATGACCTGGTTAATCTGTAGCGGTGTTGGACGGTGGTTTTTCTTTACTTGTTCGCGTAGTTACCACATAATGTCTGTTTTCCACTGATGTATTAATGATGTTGGGTTGTGTCACTTTGTTTTTCTCTTTCAGAATTTTACATTTTTTGGTTAGAGCAAAACAACTTTTTAACAAACCAAACATTTATCTAATTCTTGAATTAATTAAAATGTGTGACTCCATCCAAAGATCTAACTTCATGTTAAAACTTCAATAAATTTGGGGGTGAAATGCCCCGAGGGGCCACACCTACCCCGAGGCCCCCATTTGTGTGAGATAATGCTCATAGAAGGTGGATCTACTGAGGCAGCCTGACATTGAAACAGGTCAATGAAGCACTGATGTGTGTTCAGTGGTCTGGAAGCAAACTTCAGAGGATGTTGGGTCAGATTAGACTGAAACGGTTCCAGAGTGCTGCTATGAAGGCAATTAATCCCCCATTTATGGGATTAAATGCAACGGAATAATCTGTTTTTCCTTGCTTTGCAATGTTTTAGTGGAAAACTAAATCTGTAAACGTGATTTAAGATAAATGGTTGGATGTTGAGCAAAAACTCTGTTTTCCAAACAAAGTCTGGTTTGTCAAAACCAACAAAGGCTAAAAGCTGTCAGACAGTTTGGAGGGGAAGAAAAAAGAATCATTTCTGTTTTTTATTTTTTTTACAGATTAATTACCAGGAAGGGATTCATTTGCTTGAATGGAAATGTTTAACCAAACATGCATCTTTTTTTAATTGACTTCTGTGTTGTGACATCAGATACTGATTAGGTTCACAAGAAATACTTCCAAAAGGTTGTGACTGTGCACATAAGTTTAACTCAGAACAATGTTGCTTTATTTAAAAAGCAACATTTTGGTAATTTTGCATTGTTTTGTGTGGAGCTCCACGAGTTTCCTCAGTTTCTACATATATGAGCAGAGGTTTGGAAAATGTTATCCAATGGGACCAGGTTTGGTCTAAACCTTCTATAGT
The DNA here is from genome assembly GCF_053564925.1 of Oryzias latipes. NCBI lineage: Eukaryota > Metazoa > Chordata > Actinopteri > Beloniformes > Adrianichthyidae > Oryzias > Oryzias latipes. Next base: position 15,879,612 of record NC_136249.1, read on the forward strand.
TCAGTTCATGTCTCATCCTTCAAGTTACTTTAACACTGACAGTGTTCAAGCGTCAACAGTGGGGCAACCATCAGCTCATGGAAGAAGCTGCTCATTCCATATGTTTAGGTCATCAGATGACCTTCGTGGTCGCAGCTGAAACAATTTGATCTCAGCAGTACTTTTCCATTTGGAGACTGACCTGTTTGCCGAGTTGAATCCAGGTCGAAAACGGAGCTCGGAGTTGGGTGGGTGCGTTCTTTACTCCACCCAACTCAGCAATGTTCCAAAAATGGCAATTGGGTGGAACAAAGTGAAATTCAAAGCCCTGTTAGGCCCACCCACATGTCTGTGAGAAAATTTGACTGTAATTAAATTAAAAAGAAAAAGTAATTTAAACATTTCTATTTTTATTCATGTGGTTTGTTTAAAACAAACATGAGTTGGGATTTATCTAACTGACAGTTTTTGAAGGGACCTACCCCGACTCCCAGGCCCCCTTTTGGAGACGCCCCTGGTCAGTGATGAACGTTTTTATGGTAGAAGATCATGAAGCCTGTCAGTAAATCTGATGCACCTAAATTAAACCCCAAGCTTTAGTTGATTAAATGATCCTCCTTTTTGGGGACTTTGAAGGTGAATAACAGTTCTTCCAAATTGGAAGCAATGGAAACAATTCTAGCTGTTCTACTTTGTGATTTTACTGAACTTTACCCTCTTCACTCATCAATTAAGCTTTTAAATGACCGTGTAGCTGATTCATGCTTCAGCAGAGCTAGTAAAGGTTAACGTCATGAAACTTTTGCCCCAACAAATTCTAGAAAGCTCATGAACAATCTAATGAACATTGTCATTAGGACAATAGATGCAGGTAATGCTTTTCTGTGATTTTGTTCCAAACAAATGCATGAAAAAAGAGCAGAAAGCATGCTCAGAACTAGCTTGGAGGCCTGCAGAGAGGTTTATGTAACATTCACCCTGCAGCTGTTCACTTCAACTGCTCCAGCTTGGTCAAAGAGTGAACTGCCTGCAGCACAAACTGGGGGACCTGTGTCGCATGATAAACAGCAAAATGTTGGCTTGATGATGCAAGTTGGCTAGCAGATATATTACATGAAGTCAGTTCAGATTTAATTAATTTTGTGCTATCATTAGAATGTGTTAATAACTATTGTAATCTGAAATATCCTTTTTGGTGCTGCATTTCCTTCTCTAATCCCAGGACTGCTGAGGATCAAACACATGTTCCCATCTGGAGATGCAGTTGTCATGTCGTCTTACCTCTTCTCCTACTTTGGAAGTTTGCTGTGCCCCAACAGAAAGAGCTGCTGAATGCTGGAGAAAGATGAATAAAATCCCAAATGGGTCCCAGAAATGAATGTGCTCAGTGCTCCCTTTGGGAGAGGTGCCACTGGTGCGAAAGCTGGAAAGAGTATGGCACTCTGCTGGGATGTGCAGTCCAAAGCTCTGTTAGAGAATGATTCAATTGGTCACACAACTCTGCATGGAGCCTATTAGTGTTCCAAGAAGACAGAAGATGGAGATGTGTGTGTTTCTGTGTGTGTGTGTGTGTGCACATGTGTGTATCAGAGAAAGAGACATTTTGTCACAGTTCATTCAAAAATAAGTTTGTCACACGCGTACATCCTGCAGCCTTTGTTTGTATTCTCAGAAACTCTGATCTTTCAGAATAAAAGTTTGAATTTCCATTTTATTTTTCTAGCTGACTTTACAGTTTGTGTTGTTTTTATGGTTAAATAATTTTTCCCTTTTTTGGATTGTCGACTAATAAAAACTTTAGCTTTAGCTGTGTGTGTGTGTTTTTTTTCTCAAAATTAAGTGTGTGAAAAAGAACTCTTGTTTTTATTTTAATCGCCCTTCATGTTGTAAACTTTACCTGCATTATTCTGAAAGGTTGACATATTAACAGAGAAAACAGCGGAGAGCCTTCTCACTATCTAAAAAGCGTTCTTTGACCCAAGCAGAAACACATCGTTGTTGGGACACTCTCTGTCCGCTCGTCATCATCACCATGGTGACAATCACCTTTGATTTAATTAGAAAAACCTTGAGACTTTGGGGTATTTCTGGTTGTATTTCTCTCTTTGGTTAGATTGTATTTTATTTCAGTGTTATACATTATCTTTGCCTTAATGGTTTTTGGGTTTTACCCTTCGAGATATGATCAGATTTGTGTAAACAGAAGTGATTTAAATGAAGATGGAAGAATTTTGTCTTTCTGAAGTTCCCGTCTACTAACGTAGATGTTCTTTCTTTACTGTTTTACCGCTTAATCACACTTTTTAATCTTATCATGGGGCTGTGTTCTCTTATCAGTTGCCACTGTTCCATCTTCTGTCATGCAGTCGCTCTGCCTTTGAAACCAGGAGATGTTATCAGTCTACCAGAGGTAGTGGTATCCAGTCACATGACATGTGGGGGTTCAATGTCCAATTGGAGTTTGAGGACTTGAAACCTGATTGACAAGCATTGATTAAAGGTTAGACGTAACTTTGACTTGATTTTCTTGACATTTGAAACTTGACTTGAAAGGATTTGACATTATTGGGGTTTTGGGTCATTTTTGGGGGCTGGGGTCATGGTTGGAGTTGGGGGCTTAGTACTCTGTCCTCACAGCGAGATGGCCCTGCTTTGAACTCCAGTTGGGACCTTTTTGTGTGGAGTTTGCATGCTCTCCTCATACATGGTGGGTTTTCTCTGGTTTCTTCCCACAGTCAATAAACATGCATCAAAGGTTAATTAATGATTATAAACTATACCTCAGTGTGAATATAATTGTGTGGTCCTGAGATGGATGGGCGACCTGTTGACAGTGACCAGCGCCTTCACCCCATACAAGCTGGGAACCCCGTGATCCTGAAACGGATTGAGTGGGTTTGGAAGATGGATGGAATGTAATTTTTTAAAAGTGGAATACTTTTATTTTTAAATGATATTAAATGATTGTTTCAGTGATAACAGATGTACCAAACATGAACACCTGACCTGAACTCATTCAGTTCAGGGATTACCAGTGACAGAGTGAAAAACAGAACCGTAAATCTCCACTTCATAGTCCACGTCCACCCTGTTACTGCAAAAACCACAAATAAATAGAGGCCACACAAATTTGATGCATTTGGTACCTTTAGTAACACTGCAGGTATTGAACTTGATGCTGCTTAACCCTTGTGCTGTCTTATGGGTTCCAGATGACCCCACCCTTACATTGACGTGTTCTCCCCACCATGATAAAGGTGGATAAAGGTGAAGAGGATTTCATGTAATCCATGGACACCAGTGAAGATCACAAATCATTGAAGAAAAAAGGTTCAGTGCACTGTCTAGTGCAGGGGTCGGGAACCTTTTTGGCCAAGAGAGCCATAAACGCCACATATTTTTAAATGTAATTTCGAAAGAGCCATACAATAATGTTGTGTCCTTTTCCCACACTGAGGCACGGAGACTTAACCTCTTTTAAGGTTCTTTATTCTGGTTACTGTAGACCGCAACAAACGCCGTTCAATTAATTCAGCAACTCCTGAATCTCTCCCGCCGAGACGAGAGCGCTTCTCCCAACTTTATATTCCCCCCTCCCGCTCCAGCCCTCCCATTTCCTTTATTCGCCCCATAGCTGAACCCCATTGGTCCAAACTCCCTAACAACAGGCTGAGCGACAGAACTGAGGGCCAATCAGATCTCTGCCTGATCGATGCGTTCCATGAACTCCAGAACTTTTAACGCGGCCCAACAGCCAAGTTAAACTCAGTCCGCGACAATATGTTTAAAACTAAATATACAAGTGAATGTGTCATGGTGCAGGGTGGCTCGAGAGCCGGTTGGACCCAGACGCAGAGGTGGAGGCATGAGGATCAGAGTCTAGAGGGTTTAATGAACAAACAAAAGGCGCTGCAGAGCAGGATGACAAAACTAAACAAAACTCACTGTGGCGTGGAACAAGAAACGAGGAACATGGCATGACAAGGACAACCAGGACAGGAATAACTAATGGACCAACACAGGAGGAAGGCAGAGACAAGACTTAAATACAGACAGGGCAGACAAGACACAGGTGGACACGATCAGGGCTGATGGGGACCAAAGGAAGTAAAACTCAAGAAAACAGACAAGACAGGAGACTTTCAAAATAAAACAGGAAACAGAAACAAGACAGAACAAGGACCAAAAACAAGACAAGTTCAAATCATGACAGAATGTGTGCATTTGATGTAATTTCAACACTTTTAAAGTACAATAGGTCTGTGGATTCTTTTTAAAAACTTCATTATGCTGTTGCTAATAAATGATGAGTATTTCTCGTAGTAGTTTTGCTGATGGTCTAGTCTAGTTGATACGTGGTGAGTTTCTGCTTCATGCAGGCGTTGAGACTTTAAACGGGATCTTAGGTCTGAATGTTCTTTAGATGTGGACAAGGAACCAAACACTCACTCACACGCTGCAGCGGGTTTACGTTTTTACAATCCCTGCGCGATTCACCTGCTGCCTGTCCCCCCCCTCCCCCCGGCTTTCTTCCTCACACATCCCGTCCCCGAAACTGCGCGCTCTTCCTCAGAGACGGGAGCGCGCAGCTTTAGGCACGGCAATTCACAGGTTTCCGGGTGGTACAAACTCTGTGAAATAATAGATAATAGTAAAGGATTTTCAAGGATTTTTCTGCGAGCCACATGTGACCATCAAAAGAGCCATATATGGCTCGCGAGCCATAGGTTCCCGACCCCTGGTCTAGTGGGTCTATATGACCCAACTCCCAATGGTAAAGTGCCTTGGATAGCACAAGGGTTAAGTCAGGCATCATCTGTGATTCAAGAACACTATGCCCTGATTTACCAAGATCCTGGACAAAGAGCCCAAAAGGGCGTGAATGTGCAACAGGCAGTTTGTTTAGGACTCGTCAGTACAAAGAGGATTTGTGTTATAAATAACAGGCCTAAAAGCAGTATTTAAATGAGGCTACTCTGTGGAGAGCAGAGATGGAGCACAGGAAATTGGGTGCTGCTGGAACAAAGCCATCAAACGTCTGAGGTTACGCACACTGTGTTTCCTGTGACGAGAAGGCCAAAGTGAGCAGATACTCAGGCCTTAGCAACGCACACTCGACTGCTGGACGGCCCGTATATGGGCTGACAAAAATCAAAGACGGGGCAGCGGAGAGTGCTCCCAATGAGGGCAGCAGCCGGGCTCTGGAGAGGAAGGAAAAGCACAGGAGAGATGCACAAACGAAACAGTTAAGATAAAAACAAGACAAAGGAGGAAAAAAATGGAGGTGGAAAGACAGAGTTAAGCAGTGTCTGTATTATTTACTGCAACCAGTTCCATAAAAACTCATACAAGGGCTCTAAGTTAATGTTTTGATTAGTAAACCGACTGCATAGTGTTTTTGTGTGTGCTAAAATGCTTTACAAACACCAACCTTGAGTTGTGCCCTTGGTGGTCATGTCGGCTGTCATGTCATGACTCACAGGAGGAATGTTGGTGTTAACAACAGATGACAAGGATGTCGAGCTTTCTTGTAGATACACACGATTGGAATAAAGCTTTAGAAATTTGACATTTTACCAGAGTGAAAGCTCCATGTAACTTCTCCATGTAACTTTGGCAAAAGCCATAAATGTTATGTGGCATGCAAAACCATTCTAGAGAAAAATATCAGGAGTTGGATCAATGTTTTGTGTTATCATTTTTTCTTTACATTTCTGGGCAATTTATGGGTCATCTAAGATAGCACAAGGGTTAAAGAAAGAAATACTCAGAAAAGCAGTTTTGATCTTATTTTTCTTGACATATGTCCTTCATCATGAGAATAATGCAACAACATTTTAAAAATACCAAAATCATGATTTTTCTTGGAGTGGGTCTTTAAGTTGATGAGAAGGACCCTGGAGTTAACAGGCCAAGGAGAAATACCTAAACCCCCTGAAGGGGGAGGTATGGAGTCATCAAGTTAGGTTGTATTTTATCAACTTTTCAACTTGGTTTTACATCAATGAGTCACACGATGTATTCTAAATAGTTATACATTTAAATTTCTGGTTTTATTTTACTTTTTCCTTCAACTCTTTACGAAACAAATGTCCTATCTTTCTGGGAATTGTAATTTATTCACAAAGTTCACCAAACTGTTTGTGTAGTCTGTTTGAAATCATGGAGACCCTCTAATGACACGAGCCTGTATCTTCTCTCAGAAGATCTCACTCATGAGACCACGTGCTGAGGGGATGATTGTTAAAGAATGGAAAACATTTTTAAACTTTTACTTGATTATATTTTGTTTCTTGGAAAACGAATTTCCTTCCAAGGAAGAACCGCCAAAGAATTTTCCGTTTTTCAAAGAAAGATGGCAATGGTCCCTACAATCTTTAACCCTTGTGTTACCTTAGGCAATTTAACATTGGGAGTTGGGTCATCCAGACCTCTCTAGACAGTTCACTGAACCTTTTTTCTTCAATGATTTGTGATCTTCACTGGTGTCCATGGATTACATGAAATCTTTCCACCTTTATCCACCTTTGTCATGGTAGGGAGAACACGTCAATGTAAGGGTGGGGTCATCTAAGATAACACAAGGGTTAAGGATGAGGAGGAATCATTTGCCATTCAGCTTAGTGATTTAGATCAATGCTCCAACAGCTGACTTATAAAGTGTCTGGCTGCTTTGTGTGAACATGACCCATGACTTTGAAAGAATGTGAGTCTGTGTTGTTGTTTTACTCTGACTTTGCCTTCATTCTCTCTCATTAGTCTGAAGTGTGGAGCAGTATTTGGAAAAATGCCACCCTTCACCTTTCAACTTTCACAGTCCTCACCTCCCAGCCTTTTCTGCTGTGGGGGGGCTTAGTTTTCCTGCAAAAGGGACCTTGAACTCTGCAAACTTCATATAAAAATGTCCTGTCCTGTTAATTACTTGCTATTGTTATGGTAATTGGCATTGCAATTTCCATTACCATTACCTTCATATAACTTCATATAAAAATGAAGTTATATATATACAGTATACGTATCCATCAGGTGGATGGATACGTATTTTGGACTCATGTTTTAATGGTCACTGCATAGAATGCGGGTGCAGATGGTGAAGCACAGACATCCACCGTGGATGAATAGTGTGTTTTTGTGTAGTTGTAGATGGATTCACAGTGCAGGAAGGTGGAGACGCTCGTTAAAATACAAACCGAATGTACCTGTAGACCAATGCATAACAGTTACTATTTAAAAACAACTTTTTGAATCAAGGAATTACATTCCTATACCAAAACTTTATGTAACCAGTGTTTCTGTGAGTAAACAATCAGGAAAAAGACTGCAGCCTCTCACCCGCACAATGAAACACATCTGAAACACATTGGCTCGATCCAAAAGGTATTTTCCAATTTCAATTGTAATCAATTTATTTCATTTTAAAACGACTTTATAATTGTATCAGGTCATTCTATTTCCAACTTGCCTCACGGCATAGCAATCTGGTTTGATCGTTGGAGCATAAATCGATTCCTCAATTAAGTCGATTATCTATTAAACCCTTTTTCAACCATGTTGGGGTTTTTCTTTGTTAGTTTTACCTTTTGATGCACATCAATTTCTTTAGACAACAAGTCCATTGCTAACCTCTGTGGATATTTTGAGACAAACGAAGCTTGAAGGTGCTAAGATTGTGCTCTTGGATTTAGAAAGAAATTTATAATATTGCTTGAAAAAAAACTTAAAACCCAGTTTTATTTATTGTTTGTCTGAGTGCATGTCTGCTGCTCCTCACGAGTTTACTGTTGTCGGTCTGCATGTTCCATACATTCACCCATTATGCTTCCAAATAAAAGGTCATTTCTGACATCATTATTCTGAAACGAATTACTAAAACTCTGTGTTCAATAAAAAGGAGGTAGAATTCTTTCAGGTCAAAGTCAAAGAACGACAAACTCCAGTCAAAACTGTTTTATCAGCATTAAGTCTGTAATCCTTAGATTTTCTTCTGAAGTCTGATTGAGTCCCACACTTCTGCATTTTTGAAACTGAGACCTGATGAAGTGTTGAATGTTTCAATATTAGTGTCATTTCTGATTCCAAAAGCTCAAATTATCAAATGTTTTCTGCTGACTCAGCATATTAGGTTACCATGTTGATGAGGGAGGAGCTAGGTTCTCTCCTCATCTGGTCCTGTTTTTTCCCGGATTCAGGGCTTTAAGATCTGGTTAAGGTTTCTCCTTTCCAAAAATTATCAATTTTGTTTCAGACTTTGAAAAAAATCATAAATCAAATTGAAATGCTTTTATCTTGCTAGTTAGAACAGAAAGCAAAAGCTTTTCTCCTCAGCTGCACAAAGTCAGACCCACAAGAGGAAAATAATTCTTGATCTCTGTGTTTTTCTTCCTGCTGTTACCTTCTTTCCTATCTGACTTCTTTACAGATTACAAACTGGGATTTATTTTGTCTGTTTGACTGATCTTCCCGTGCGTGACCTTAGCCTGTTGTGACTTACCGATCTGGAAACTTTTCTCAGGATTCCTGGAATCATCAAGGTCATCTCCACCAGGGGTCCAGTGAGCCGCTTCGCTGCTGACTTCTCCAGATGTCTATCACCCAAATCCCACATGTACTACCACTCACCAGGTTTGTTGTCTTCTAGCTTCAGGATCCTTTTTTAATTTTTTTTTTAACTTGTTCTGTCCAACAACTGATGAGAGCTGAAGGCCTTTTATGTTGGACAGATTTTACTATTACAAAAAGAGGTTATGTATCTTTGGATAACCAGGGTGTAAATTTGTATAAACCCCTTTTTTGTTTTTTTTAAATGATTTTGTATTCATTTGTTACATTTAATGTTTGAAGTATATGAATATAAATAAATTAATAAATTTTTATATACACAATTTTTTTTTAGTCGAGAGAGAGGGGAAAAGTGTGTGTGTGTGGGGGGGGGGGTTGAAGAAAAATAAAAAAAAGAGAGAGGGGGAGAAAGTGAGGGGATACAAGGGCCGGGTTGTTGATTTAGGTTATGATTTTAAGCTGTGTAACATTTATACCAGATCTGCTGGAAATACAAATATTCCATCCAAAAGTAAAATTCTGATACTAAGATAAGCGGAGGATATCTGTTCATCAATACACTGTGGGTTAGGAGGAGGGATGAAGCAGACAGGGAACAATGTGACAGTGTGCACGTGCACGTGGGGGTGGAGATACATGCGCACTGCCGAAGTCAACCATGTGATCGTTAGGGGAACCACATCCTCCCCAGTCAGACCAGGAGAAAGGGTTCCTTTCTGCTGCAGGTGAATGGAGGTCTCCTGATGATTTATTCTCTTGGCCAGCTTTATAACTCTGAGTGAGTGTGCATGTTTTATAACACCTTGTCTGTCGGCCAAATGATGAAAAGAGTCTGTGCATACTTCTGGAGTCAAAAGGATCTTCATACAAAAAGGAATCTCAGTTCATGGTGGAACATTGTCAGCTGCTCTGCTTTCTAAAGGTTTAAATACTTCCTATACAGAGCAACATATTATATTTGGGTTGCACTCCCCTTATCCAGCCTAAAAGTCTCTGGCCTTTATCTCAACATCTTTGGGCTTTCCTTTGGAAACGCTGTGCAAGGTCGAAGTGGTGAACCCTTGTGCTATCTTAAATGACCCCACCCTTACATTGACGTGTTCTTCCTACCATGACAAAGGTGGATAAAGGTGGAAAGATTTCATGTAATCCATGGACACCAGTGAAGATCCCAAATCATTGAAGAAAAAAGGTTCAGCGCACTGTCTAGTGGGTCTAGATGACCCAACTCCCGATGTTAAAGTGCCTAGGATAGCACAAGGGTTACGAGGGTTCCCTCTAAGTCCATAACTTCAGCCAACCATGTTTCTTCAAAACATGGAGAGACCACAATGAAGAGTTTAGATCATTTTGTTTAGCCAAAGAGATTTTAAAAAATGAAATCCTCAAATGTCTTCAAAAACTAATGAATTCCCAGAGATCTCTGCTAGTTGTTTCCTTTTCTTTGTGGCTTTTATGAACAACTGCAGAAAAAAACTCTGGGAATCTGAAAACAAACCACATTTTATCATGTAAAGCTTTAACTTTACTTCAGATATAAATGCTTAAAGTCTACATTTAGAATAATGTTTTCAGTGATGACAGTCCTGACTGCTCTGGAAAACCCGGGGGACTGTTGTTTAACCCTTGTGTTATCTTAGATGACCCCACCCTTGCATCGACGTGTTCTCCCTACCATGATAAAGGTGGATAAAGGTGGAAAGATTTCATGTAATCCATGGACACCAGTGAAGATCACAAATCAATGAAGAAAAAAGGTTCAGAGCACTGTTTAGTGGCTCTAGATGACCCAACTCCCAATGTTAAAGTTCCAAGGGTAGCACAAGGGTTACGGCAGGAATCTGAACACTGAGGTGTACTGGAAACCCGCTTACGCTGACCAGGATCTCATATTTACATCCCAGCACCGCACATGAAGATAAACAAGGAGTAATAAGAATATTACAGCAGAAACACCAGAACCTCTGACGCAGAGGGAACCATCAGAGAAACTTCCCACAGCATCTGTGGTTTGATGAGGTCTGTGTCATCCAGAACAGTCAGGAGGGATCTGATCTGAACATTAAGGAAAGTAACACCCCCACCCATGCAAACACACACACCTTCACACACACACATGACTGCAGCTCCTGTATCCATTTGTTAAAGTCCCACTCCAATTGTCTTTTGATTTCATTTCAAAGCGTTCCCAGGGGTCTTTAATTATGATTAGCCAGAATCTTAAAAAACGCTTGTTTTCTAGGACAGTTTCTGAAGAGCAACAGAAGTTCATAAGACATTCACGTCTGAATTGTGGGCGGGACCATTGGCATGGAGCATCACTGCCCCCACTTCCCATCACCCATCCATTCACATGTTCTCCCATTAGCTTACAGCCCCTCAAACCCCCGACCTAACATTAGCGGTGCAACCAAATTTTTGAGGAACACTGGAGCTTATTTTGAGCCAGATGCCAGCTGAGACAGTGAAAAGAAAGATGTAAATAGATCTATTTGTCTGCAAGTGGATCCATCCTAGTGCAGCACAGCAGGAAGCTTGTGGCCCACCCTGTGTATTTTTTCTATGTCACGAATACAATTTATTTCAAATGGCATATTTTTGTTTACTCCTAATTCACAAAGATTTGACTCAAGAAATACCCAGAAAAGCTATTTTAGGCTTAATTTTTTTATGAATGCTCTCCATCATCAGAAAAAGGCCACAAGAACATGTTAAAAACACACACAGACAAAAACATTTTCATCTGAGTGGGTCTTTAAGGAAAACATCTAGAAGAAGAAACTCAAAATATCAGACATATATTGAAGGAGCTTTTTAAGGACAGAATCATATTTTGAGTAATTCTGCTTAACAGGTCATAATCTTTTAAAATTTAAAAATTTTAAAATTGTCATTTTTCTTTTAATAAATCCCTCTAATGAGGAGAGTTTGAATCTATTTAAATATGTTTTTCCCACTTTAGGAATAAAATTATGATTTCATGTTCATTTACTTCAGGTCTAAACATCACAGACAGTTTTCTTACAATTTGAAATTCATTACATCATAGGTTAAAACCTGTAATTCATTTTCAATAATAAGAATGCAATTTATTAAAATATTTCAACAGAAATCTTAACAAATTTTCACAAGAACGACTCAGTTTTCTTTCTTGTGTACTAAATGTTTTGCTTTTCTTTTATTCTCAGCAATCATCACGTCCAATCATTACATTTTCTTCAGTCATACTGCCATCTGTGGGAATCAGGAACTCCGAGCTCAATTCCCGGGTTGCCAGGTTATGCAAAGCTGCACAGCCAGAGAAAACTATAGGGGGTTAGGAAAACATCAGATGTGATGCAGTCACAGACCACAAAAGGGGATGTAAAGAAAAAATGATAAAAAGAGGCATAATGTTTAGGTGCTCACAGTATTGAAATATGAATTTATCCAGGGTTTCCTTTCTCAACTGAAAAGTCCTCATCTGTGGCAATAGTCCGTTCATACAGCATCCTGTTTGGCTGGTGTGGCCATAACAGGTGCTGGTCTGTATGTAGGTTTCACCACAATATTATTGTAATGCTGCCATCCTCCGTGTTAGATCTTCACGTCCAGGAAGGATAGACGTCTGTTTCCTGGCGCCTCCAGAGTCTCAGGAGGATTAGTTCTTCTTTGTCCTTGTTTTCATTTTTTGGTTTGTCTTCCTCATCCTCCAAAATGTGAGTCTGCTTCAAGTTTATAGAAAAAATTGGATCTTGTAATTAACCCTAAAAAAGTGAGGGTGTGTCTCCTCCTGTAAGGTTTGTGGTCGATGTGCCAGTTAATTGTCTTTGTGAATTTTTTTATTTTGAGAGCTTTTTTTCTTTTAGGCGCTGGTAACTGTACTGTACAGTTTTACAGGTGTTAGTAGAATGAAAAATCATGTGAAGCGTTGGAAGCAGAGTCTCTATTCCTCCAGAAGGTGGCGTAAGAGAGTGGAAGGAGCTTTGTCAGAAGAAAAGCTTGTACCAGAAAGAGGGAAGGAGGTGATGAAGGAAATCCCGACATGATCTGAGGAGGTGGAGCTTGATCAGAGGCAGAAACTCGGTGGAGAACTTGGGGTTGGAGTCTGGTCAGAAACTAAAAACCTTAAATGATGTGGACATGTTTGTGGATTCAGATCTTCATCGTTTTGCAAAAGATCTTAAAACTGTATGGGTGATGAAGCAGCATCACAGGTTGTAGGAAAGCATCTGAATGTCAGTCTGTTTTTATTTTCATCTCTCTGCTCATCAGCAGGTGTTTGCACACCGTTGCAAGGCAAAAATAGACTTTCAGAGAAGGAATGCAGAAATGTTTGGTTAGTTGGCTTGTGGGAGGGGCTAAACCTTATTTAGGGGGAACTTTGGTCACATTAGTGGTAACAAACTCTTGCAGTAGGGATTTCTGTATTCTGTCTTTTGTTTGGAACCAATAAAATCCCTCTTTTAAAATTTTACATTTTTGGCAGTTTTAGTGTCTTTTTAAAAGAAGGAAGAAGAAAAACAACTCCGTCACAATCTAGTTCAGTTCAGTGGAACTGTAATTTATCAAGTTTGTGCTGCTGTTAACTACAAAAGATATAGGTGTGGACTCTCACTTCTGTTTTCAGCTTCTGGAGATGACAACAAAAAATAAAGAAGTTTTTATCAATGCTACATTTTAAAAGTTGAATAAAATCTCAATTAAAGACCTTAAACAGAAAATAAGACTGAAATGGGACATAAAATCCCCTATTGGATATGGAGAGGAGGTGTCATGGTTTGGCTTTCTTTGTATGAGTTTTTGCTTTCCGTCTTGTTTGTGTCATGTTTGAGTTCTGTTTCCTGTTTTATTTTGAAAGGTTTACTGTTATGTCATGGTTTTGCGTTTTACTTCCCTATTCCCAATATCTCCTGATCATGTTCACCTGTGTCTTGTCAGTGCTGTTTGTATTTAAGTCTTTTCTCTGCCTTCCTCTTGTGCTGGTCCATTAACGTCTCTTCCCTGACTCCCTTCTCTACCATGTGTTCATGCTATGCCCACAGTAAGTTTAGTTTAGTTTTCCTGCTCTGCAGCGCTTTTTTTTAGTTGAATAAATCCCTTGCCCTGGAACTGTGTGCCTCCCGTCTCTGTGTTTTGAGTCCTTCGTGCTTACCAGCCCTCCCCAACCTGACAGAAGGACAGTGAATACTGACAATAGTAGGTGAGAAGGAGATGAAGAGGAAAAGGGAAAGGAGACACAGAAGGGCCAAAAAGGTGCGTGGCAATAACATCAGGACACCCTGTCATAGTGTTCCAAATGCATAAATAGCAGATTATCACTTTTTTTCAGATATTCCTTTCTCGGATGGACTTGTTTTTATTCTAAAACTAGGTGGATTTCAAACCAAAGGTTTTGCATCCTTGGTGTAACTGTATTTGTTAATTGAAAGCTTTCTTTACCTTTTCTGACAGCACATAGAGGTCAGTACAGTATGATTATCCCAAACCTGAAGGGGAAATTGCAATGATTTAGTCAAAGGTGGTGAAACGGGATCCTAGACAATTTATCTTTCCCACTGTTTGTCCTCTGTGGGTAATTTAAGATGACCTATTGTTGTGCCACAGACGCGTAAAAACGCGCACATGGGAGGGGGTGAACCCTCAAAGATCACATGAACAAAGTGAAGATTCTATGTTGTTTCTCCGGTTCCAAAAATAAAAAAAACTTACAGAAGTACAAGCTTTGTGGCAAGCTCCCGTGAAGATCCTCCTGGAGTCGCCTTTGCTCCAAACTGATTTTGTTGCACCCCCCCCAGTAGTCGCTCTCCTCACGCGCGCACACACGCACACTTCCGGCAGGTTGCGCTAAAAGCGCGCATCTCTGCGAACTACTCGGCCCTCTTCCGTGCGGGTGAGCCTCTTGCCAGCAGCCGTGGAGCTGGGATCGGAGCGGTGCTCGCAGCGGATGGATCGCGCAGATCTCTGCGATGTTTTAACCGCGACGACCGACAGCACGAGCGGGTGAGTCTCCTGGATGGATCCGCAGAGTGGGGCATGTTTAAGGGAGGGGGGGGGGGCGTGCAGGGTGCCGTGATTTTGCGTGGGCAGCCTTTCCATTGTGGATCACTGAGGTTTTTCAGTCCGTGGAACGTGCGTTGCGTTGCGGGGCTGCTCTGCAGCTGTGCGTGAAGGGCTGTTGACTTTCAGGGCCGGGGATGGTTGAGCATGCAGCGCTGCAGCTCGTGCTGCACGGGGACGCCTGAAAGGCCGCTTGCAGCCTGTCGGAGCTGTGGTGGAGTGGGAATCCGCTTCATTTGCAAAGGCTTCGGAGCATGAGGCGTGTTATGGGGGATGGTGCGTTAAGGTGTTCTTCAAGACGCAAATGACAGCCTTGGAGATGCTGTCTTTAAAAAGAAAAGCCTCAAGATGCTAATGGGCTTCACTGCAGCGTTTATATGAATCATTTCTTCCCTCAGAGTGTAGTTTAGGTTTTGGACACATCGCCTCTACAGCTGTAAGAGAGAAAAATGGAAAATCTCCAGTGACTGCCGCGCATGTGTGGATCTGCTGAAGCATTGGTTCATAGATAAAATAACAAACAAACCAATCGTTTCCACAGGTGAAATCCCATCTGTGAGTGAGTGCATCCCTCCACCCGCAAACCCACAGGTTCTCCTTTCTCTTTGCGGGCGTGCGTGTGTATGAATACGTGCATGTACCTCAAAAGCCAGTGTTGAGTGGAGCAGTGAATGGAGCCGCTCTGTCATTTTCAAATTAGGATGATGGCAGAAGGCTCAGGTGAGCAGAATCAGACGTGCTTGTGGATCAACAGGGGCACAAACAGACAGACCTGTGCAAACATCTACCCCAAAATATCCACCCTTTCTTCTTCTTTGCCTTTCATCCGTTTCCTTCAAGCGTTGTCACGCCTTATTACTATCTTCCCCTCTCTTCACACCACCATCATATCCTCATTTACTACTTCCATGAACATCCTCTTTGGTCTTCTTCTAGGTTTCCATCCTAGTTCATAGATATACATCATTTACTTACTCAGACCAGGTGTTTCCAGAAACCAGAAGCTGCATGAATGAGGAGAAAAATGTAGGATTGTGTCTCTTAAGGCTCGCAGTTGTCGGTCTTGTGAATAAGAAAAACCCCAACTGGTGCCAGGTCTGTTCACCAAATAACCATTAGGTGAACAGGCCAGACAGACTATGGGTCTACATTTTCAACATAAACGTCTTTTCACCACTGTGCCTTGTGGAGGCACTGGAGCATTTTATATCGATTAGGGCTGGGTTGATAAAATCGATTTATCGATCTGAATCAATCCAAACTTAATAAATCAATAATTAGTTCATAAAAGTAGAAATCAATCTTTTATGCCTTTCCTTTTCCAGTGACCTAACGCATAACGGCAGTAAACCAATGCCCGTTAGTTTGATGCTAACGTATAATGGAGTTTCCCATAGGACGGCTCATGCTAATGCTTGGTTGACCTATATGATGTTGACTAAATGAACAGCAATATATACTAACAGGTATACATTTTTCAAACTCTTTCAAGAAAACTTTTTTAAAGTAGCCATTTGTGGTCTAAAGCAATGTTTTTTGCTAAATCTTCTGGAATAAAGCTTAACGCTATAACGCGACCACCACCTAGTGGCCAAAGTGAAACGCCCTCCAGGAGAGGCAGGACATAATAATCTGCACATTTTTGCTGGAGCTTCTCCGTCTGAGAAATCATATAATGCTGTATGGTGTCAACAATCTCATTGGTTTATTATTTCACTAATACATTTTACAGTATGTCAACTGTATAAGATTAATAACTTTAAAACATATATAGATTATTACTGTTTTTCTATGCAAATATGTCTAAATGTGTAAACTGTGTCAATTCAATATTAAATTGAGTGGATTAAAAAAAATCATGAATCAAATTGGTCCAGACTCTTATTAGTCAAATTGAATCGATTATGGAACATCTTGGTAATACTCAGCCCTAATATCATCCATCCATCCCTAACCACAACTGTTTTAGATAATATTCATTACTTAAACTGCACACACCTGGAGGGAGGAAGGGGGTTATTGACTCGCAGGTTACTGGTCTAAATCTTTGCTCAAAAGCAGCTTTGTTAGGTCCAGAAACTTTCACTTGTTTGTGTCCTTGTATAAGGCCGTGTTTGGACAGGCTGAAGTTTAGTGGAGATGAAAAGGCAAGCCAGTCAGCTCCATTCTCTTGTACTAGGACCATGTCACATTATACTGTTTACCTTAATAATTTCTTTTCTCACTTTATTAAAAGACTCACATATTTAACCACAAACATTGTGGTTAAATATATAACCAATCATTGAGGTTTCACAGATTTACTTTCCACATGCTGGATGAGAGAACTGTGTAACAATGTAGTTGCTGTGGGAGCTAAATAATGCAAAAGAACTCTGAAACATTTTGGTTTAATTGAGAAACAGAGTATTCAGGGCATTTTGTTTGCAGCTTCATGGTTTTCATTCTCTGATTAAAACCATCAAGCACAGTTGGGAAGATTAGAAGTGGAAACAAACAAACAAAAAAGGATCACTGGAGAGGAAAGAAATCCTGATCCAGAGTACATCACAGTAGGTAAAACGTTTTACTCAAAACTTTATTTACAGGAAGTCCACTAGCAGCTGCATGTTATGGTTTCACCTACATGCATGTGGTTAAGCAGATTGTTTTGGGGCTGTGGTGCTGCTGGAATGAACCTGAGCATCGAGGCTTTCATGTCCCACTGCATCGTTGCATCAACAATCTAGTCCTACATTTAGTGCAATTTAGGTTAACGTAAAAGCACTCTGTATTTTTCCCTGAGCATTGTAGTCAAATGTTTTCTTCGATGAGTGGCTAAATATGAATTTTGGTCACACTCATTTTCTATACCCCCATCTTCCCATTTTGAGTTGGTTTATAAAGTCCAGGTTTAGTAAAAAAAAGAAAAAAAAGCATCATGGCTGTTATGTGAGCTCGTTTCATGTGATTTCCCTCCCTATTTCAACTCTGGGTTTTTGTCTAATTACCTAATAGATTGAGGGTGTGGCTAAAAGGAGGGTCAAAGTTCAAATATATGTTTGGGTGGTTTTTAAATGTTTAGGGTACAGGGTGTATCAAACCTTTGCCCAACAGTAGCTGCAAAAGGCTCCAGCAGCTTGTGACCCCAAGAGGAATTGAGTGGGTTCAGAAGAGGGATGGATGGATGAACAATGTTACAGTGTTCGTTACAGAAGAGCCTGCTATAGCTCCTTCGTTTCCCTCCTGTCGATGTAAATGCTGCAAAGTGACTAGCATTATAAGTGTTTTTTTTTTTTTACTAAAGGTTATGATTTAAATGCATTGTGTGCACAATAATGCAAGATAATGACCGTCTCTTATGTTTTTAACATCATGGACCAGACTTTAGACTGTACACATTGTCATCCCATGTAAAACTCCTGTTCATGCGTGCTCTTTCAAAGTGCATACTAACCAAGGCAGGAATATCGTCACCGTGGTCAAAGCATATGATATAATAGACGTATGTTGGAAACAGGCCGCAGGCTAGCGACAGACGACGAGGCTGATGCCTCAGCAAATGTAACTGAAACACTTAAAATGCCCACAGGCAGTATTCAGTCTGGATAACTTCCAAGATGAGTGAGGACAAACACGGCAACAGGTGTGGAGCATGGAGATATGAATGTCGCCCTGTTCATATCCATAGATGGTCCATGTTGTGGAGAAATTAATATGCATGCATTCATTAGCAGAGCATGGTTGCAGCATCACCAGATGATCTGTTATTTCATCACAGAAGACTTACTCCACCTCCCATCCTCCTCTGAGACTTCCTCTGGAGGAGGATCAGGGTTGGAACAAATGTTACGTCGCTGCTGAACGGACGTTTCTTGGTGCATAAAAAAGACTCCTCAGAGATGGAACAGAATGGCTCATTGAAAGGGGCTTCAGACTCTAGGGCTGTCTCTTCAGCCCAAGGGGTCTCCACAGGGGACCGTTTTACCCCCTTCCTGCTTACGCTGTACACTTCAGACAACTTTAAGTCCTCCTGCATTCAGGAACACTCAGGCAAAACTGTTGTGGTGACATGTGTGAGGCATTTGTAAGAGGAGAAGGAGGAGCACAGCAAGAAGATTAAAACAGAGGAGATGCTGGTGGGCTTCGGGAAGGAAGAAGAGCCACATCATTCTTAAGATACAAGATTGTAAATCAAGTTTTATTTTTTTTTTTTATTGTACAAGTATCTAAGAGTGAACCGAGGCGAGTACTCGGAATTACATGTCACTACATGCAATTTCTGGAGAAATATTGGTAATGTCTGCAGGAACAAGCACCATGCATTCTGATAGATGGTGATGGCTTTCTGTATGCTATGGTTTGTTGGGGAAGCAGTTTGTGATGAAAGAATTGTGAAAGGAAAGACTGAAGGACAGAGAAATGAGAGACTCCCTCCTGGCATTCCAAACGGCAAGCTGCAAGAAGCCAAAATCCTGTAGACATCTATGGAGAAATAAACAGCTATTACTCAGTCGTTCTATTTGTCAGAATAACCATTCTTGCTCTGAAACCTTTATTTTTAACATAAACTTGATAATCCTAATTTTCTCTATATTTTTTCTTACAAGTTATTCAAGTTATAAACTGACCAGTCAGATGCCTCAAAAAAAGTATGTGGAGCCTGCTGGCCCCCACATTCCAAATTCAAAATGTTTGATAAATCATTCAGGTTGATTCCATCAAAGTATAAGATAATACGAAAGTGTATAGTTTTTGTTTGTGAAGATGCTTTCATTTATTCATTTCATTTTTGATCTGCTTGTACAAATCTTCTGATTGGTTTTTGATGAAGTTTGCCACCGTACCATTATGAAAGGTGCATCTCTATTCTGTTTGTATTATGATTTGCTTTCAGTACGATTCGGGGGGCTGTGATTCCGATGTCAAATGGTTATTAGCCCATCAAGGATTGATCTATTTTACAAACATATTAGTAAAATTTGTTTTCTTCATCGAGGTATACCAGAACATTTCTACTCGCTGTTTTTAGAAAAATATCTGTTTATTTATCATTACAAAGAAGCTGAATTCACTTATATTATCCTTTAAAACATCCACAGCAGTGGAATGAGCAATCGGTTATTATGGCACAAAGCAATTCCCTGAACCAAAATTGATGGGATTTCGTTAGAAATGTAAACATGTTGACGGCTCAGCCATGATGCTTACAAACTTCAATTACCAGACAACATAAAAAGCTGTCCTCTCTCACAGGAACAACCCTGATTCATTATCAAACTGTTGTGCCTTCAAGCTTTAGGTCAAAAGCAGAAACTCTGTCTTTAGTCTCAGAAAACAAAAAAGCTTCAAGACCTTAAGAAACAAAAAAACAAATTTCCGTCTTTAAAATCCTGAAAACTAAATGTATAAAAGATCAAATATAATACGGTAACTACAGTTATGTAAACTAAAGAAAAAAAGATTTATACCGCTGAATTGTAAAGCCTACGTGTTTCAAATGTTTTTAAACCTTTGTGTTCTTGTGTGAGAACAGGAGCTGACCTTCATGCTCTGATTCAAGTCTGCTCCGCTGTGGAAAGAAACTCTGCAGAGACGCTTGTACCTAGGGAAAGAGGAAGAAAAACTGCCTCTTTCTTTCTCTACCGGCTCAGAGGGTCCTGGGAAAGAGGGAGAGATCAAGGGCTTTAGTGCTTGTTCGCTACATCCTGAACTCCAGTGCACATGGTTGGATGTTGGTTGACCTGAGTGTTGGAGCTCTGCTTCAGCAGATTTGGTAGGATGTTGGTTGATCTTTGTGTTGGTGGATTTCTGCTCCAGGAGATTCTCCAACGAGGAAGATGACCATGCATTCCTTTTTATTTTCATCATCCTCAAGGATTTTATGGCCTTCTCTCACTGGGTTAGGGTTAGGGTCACCCATCCCCCCATTTTTGACCTGAAGCAATTACAAACACAAATTTAAAAATTAAATTAAATTAAATTCACAATTTAAAATAATAAATAAAAAGTAATTAAAAATAAAAGAATATCCCATTTTAGGTATTATTATCCAATCAATACTTAACACTCTGGATTATGTAAAATAGTACTTTGTCTTTAAATTATTTATTGAAATTCATTTTAAATTAAATAGTTGAATTTTACATTTGAAATGACTTTCTACGCAATAAATATGTTGACTTTCCTGTGGGGGAGTAGCAGCCTCAGCAGTAATTCTCTCAGCTACTCTGTAATACTGTCCTTCTTCACATCAGTTTTGCTTGTAAAGGAGCTGAATTGTGGAAATGTTTCTCAAGGTTGTTGTGTTTCTGGCACAGTTTATCTTGGAGTGCCGCAGCAGACACGAGGTGTGGCTTTTGTTCAAATCACCTGCTCCTTGGATATTATTAAACCCAAATCTGGACGCTTGTGTTCAGCCATGTTGTGCTCTTCACAAATTGTCTTGGAGATGGGGTGTCTAAGTTTTGCCCCTCCCTCTAATGTACTGTTTTTTTTTAGTTATGAGTAAATTATCAATGCTTGAACATTTAATTGATTAGACATGGTCCATGGCCGAATCGAGATCTCCCCCTACCACGACCCCTCAAGGGAACACCCTTCAGTTCTCCTTTAACCGACTACAAGAAGGCTTGGTACTCTAAACCAAATTAGGATTATAAGAGAAAAAATACCAATTCCCTAACCCGATGGTGCAACCTTCTCGTTCGCTGAAGAAAACTCAGATAGTATAGGATAGTATAGTTACTCAGCCATTTGTTAGAATAACCATTCTTGGTGTGATACCTTTTTTTTAACATGTTCTTGATAATCCTCATTTTTTTCACGATTCTTTTCTCTGTAGTGCACGTTATTCACATTATAAACTGACCAGTCGGATGCCTAAAAGCAGTAAGTGGAGCCTGCTGGTCCCCATGTCCAACGTTCAAAGTGATTGATTTGATTCCCATTGGTCAAAGAAGAAAAAAAACCTTTTCTTAACTTGCCTATAGGTTACAATATTTTATAATATTTTGAACTGATCTTTTTTCTATTTTATGCATTTTGTTCTGTACTGGAAAGTGGACTAAACTGAGAGAATATTATAGTTAAATCTTAAAACAGAAACCTTTTCAACCATAACAATCGTAAGAAAGAACCAACAAAAAGCAGATGAATAATAGTTTCCCTTAGAAAACTGACTTTTAATTTAATAAATCGTTTAACATACACTTCTATACCGATAACTGTTCTCACATTTTATGTTATCCCGGTGGGGTGCTTATTTAAACTATAGGTAAACAACTACAACAAATTTATTATTAAGATCAAAGTAGAGTCCCAGTTAACTCCCGTTCTGAATCTCTGCGTTAGATCTGGGTTAGCCAGTGAAGTGGAGCAGCATCTCGTATAAATGGTTATTTAGATTTGTGGTCGAACTTGTTGGGGCCCCTGTCCTTGACATGTAGGAGGGTTGGAAAGGACACTGGTAGGTTTATCATCATCTCACTGCAGCAATCCACAGGCTATCCCCCCACCCCCCCCAACAGACAGCATTACTGACACCCCTCCTCCTCCTCCAGCTCCCCCCACTTTCCTTCACCCCAGCAGTCTCTGGGGCATTGTATGCTTCTTTTGTGCCAAATGCCAGTATCCTGGAAACTACTACCCCCTCCATTCTCTCTAAGTGCATGAGAAAAAGAGATGGAGGGGGGTTCTGTCAATTCGCCCGTTTATCTGGGCTGTAGGCTGTTGGCCTGTGTGGAGTGAAGCTTTGTTACCTCTGTTTGTGCGGTTGGCTGGTGCACAAGTATGAGAGCGGAGCTGCTAACTTTCTCAGAATCTGATGTTCTAAAGGTGGACGTCCAGATGCTGAAGGAGCTTTTCTCCAGTTCTGACCATGCAGTGGCTTTAGAAACACACTACAGCATCTCACTATGGTCAATTTCAAATAAGCATCTGAGATATGAATGCACTGTAATAAATCATTATCATTGTATTGTACTGAGGAGTTTTGGATATATTCCGAATCTTTTTCTAAAAGCCTTATTTGATTTAAAACAACATAGAAGCATAACTTTGGGTCACAAATACATATCTGAACTAATGACTTCTAAAGAAGGAAGGTTGAGGCAAACGAAAAAATCTAACAGTTTTTGAGTCTTTACCCTATCAAATATTTTGGACTTAAACTCTAGACATTGACTCCTGCACAGACATTGTACCGTCACAAGAGTTCAACTTGTGTCTTATGGAACTTGTGGAACGACTTGCAAAATCCCTGGTCTTATATCTTGCTTGGTTGGTGGAGGTTGATCTTGAGCAGCTTCCATTAGACCAAGTAGCCCTCCTCCCATTCACTGTCAGCAGTCATGAGGTAACTGCTTCATTCAACTGCCATAGCCTCCTCAAGTAGCACAAGCAAAGTACAAAAGGAACATCCAAAAGTTCCCAGATGTTTGGGCCATTTCAATATGTTTTTTTCTGAGGTCTGTCAGACCTGAGTTATGCCTTTATCCCAATTGTTTCAACATTAGCTCCGCCCTAACAAACAACGGGTGTTAAAAATGGTACGATTCAGTCCAGTTTAATTGGTGTATTTTCATAATGAAAATGCTCAAATTACTAAACGGGTCTTGACTGGACTACCGTACCGCTGTGGAAACGAGGCATATTAGTGCTGTTCAAGATTTATGCAAGATAAGTGCACGCTACTTGCGTGCAGTCTGACTGTTGGAAATTAGGAAATTAGACAACCGGCGTTTAGTCTTTGTGGACGTCCTATGGGCATCTTGCTGGCACTTTTGATCACTTGCACACCCCATGCGTGCAGCATTTGTCCGTGGTCAGTAAGGCGCCAGTACTCACACCTTACTAACGATTAGTGTGGCGTAAGGACAGCAGGATCACCGGCAGGTAATAACCCTTACAAATGCTTCACGCAACACTTACCACACACACACACACACACAACAATCCTACGTTCCATTTTCATGATAGCCTGCACTAGCCCCAAGGGAACTGCAAGACACACCTGCGTTCTCCCCATGCTTCTCTCTATGACCCTCCATGGGCCTGGACAACCCAAAAACATGCAGCACCCATACAGGTCAACCCCCATTTTACTGCATGTGAGTAAGGCATCAATTCAATGTCCTCAGTATCTTCAGCCAGGATTGATGTGGCCAGAAGGTGAAAAACCTGCTTGATGTAGGCCATGGTCACAGACTCGTTTCCAAAGAGAGCATCTGTAAATTCCAGGAGAGACCACAGTGCCTCGGGAACAGACTCCAACACTGTACGTCAGTGAACAATCTCATTTATTCAGCTGATGTCTTGAAGTTGAGTCATGGCATCTAGACTTAAAATTTTCTTTCATTTAATGTTTCACATTTTAATAACAAATGATAAGACTCAACTCTAACACTTTATATCACATATATCCAAAGAATTTCATTTATCTCGAACAACATTAGATTTAAGGAGAATCTCAGCCAGAAAATGCGACTTGAAAACTAACCAACAGTCCCACTGACATCATGAAGGGAATGAGCCAGAACCGTGCACTTTCACCAGCCTGTGCATTCCATGTGCACTTCCACATGCACTTCTATGCACTGGATGAGGAGAATAGAGCTTTAGCCACTTGTTCATACAGCTCCTGCAGATTCTCTATGACAGCACCAAGGGGCAACTCTTGCCTTTCTTCTTTGAGGCTGATTGAAAACAAAAGTAACTGGAGCTAGGTCAGATCACCGTTTAACTGCCAAGGGGACATGTTATTCAAGAAAGGTAGTCTACATTGAAAAACAAAGAAAGCATACAAACCTGTTGTCAGGTTGTAAACATTTTTTCTACTTTTGCTTTAGATTTGTTATTAACCCAAAAAGTTGTGTCCATATTTTATTTTTGGCCTGCAGTTGTTTAGATTTAGTTGACTTTTGTTTTGCTGACTGCTTTTCTAACAAC
Organism: Oryzias latipes; assembly: GCF_053564925.1. Classification (NCBI taxonomy): domain Eukaryota; kingdom Metazoa; phylum Chordata; class Actinopteri; order Beloniformes; family Adrianichthyidae; genus Oryzias; species Oryzias latipes. Next base: position 15,904,116 of record NC_136249.1, read on the forward strand.
GTTTAAGCCCCCGTCTGATTGAATACTTTGAAGAAAGTCTTTCACATCACAGACCAACAACAATAAACCACTAATGAGAGCCCCCACCTCTGAGCCACACTAAAACCCCCACCAAGTAACGGTGTATGAGCTGACCGCTCCGATGAGCACAGGAGCACAGGATCATTGGATATATATCTGCTAATCTGTTTTGGTTCCCCTAAAACAGTCAGAGCACAAAACCCGAATCCGCTGTTAGAACTTGAGAAAATACTCCTAGGATCAGAGCAATGTCCCCTCCATCAATCTTTAAAGTCCAGATTTTCTGAAGAACACAATTTTGTTAAGTTACTTTTTTTTACTATTTTTGAGGTTGAGCTGCAGCTTATTTTATTAAATATGAACTCTCAGCTCTACCTCATTCACATTGGATTAATCAGGTTTTTACATTTATTTATTCCCTTATTTAACTCGTTATTTGTGTGTACTTTTACTTCCACTTTGTGTTATTACTATTTTATTCTTACTCATTGCTACTTTGTTTTTTGTCTTTTTCTAACTGCTATATTTCTTGTTTTGGCTGCTGTGACAACCGAATTTCCCTCCGGGGATCAATAAAGTCCCATCTTATCTATCTTATCTTATCTTATGTGGTGCTCAGTCTGATGGAGCTGTGTTGTTGCAGATTTGAGTTTGTATCTTTACTTGGGTTTACTTTACTTTACTCCAGATTTATTCTCTTTACATTGGCAATCAGTTTGATTAAGAATTGATTTTAAAATTTTTGTATTAACTTGTAGAATTTTAAATGGACCCCCAAATTGTTTCAAAATTGTCTGACTCCCTACTCCTCTACTCACTCCCTATGGGTTCACTGAACGGTCTACTCTAACGACCTTGATGTTTCCTGTGGACCACCTGCGTGAACCATGAAGGTTTAACCCTTTTTGCTCGCAGACTTTATGCACAAGTGTGATTCTTTACAACTTCTTGTGTCTTATCATTTGAGAATGCTGTTTACATTAAAATATTAAATTATGATTGCTTTTCTTTTGGTTCAAATTATGGATCAAAGTGTGTCAAAAATCATGGTATCCAAAGAATTGGGTTACATGGGTCGTTGTCTCCTGTATTCATCACCACTTCAGTGTTATTTAGTCAGACGTTCTCCATTCTAATAAAAAATGCAGCAAAGTCACCGTGACACCACTTGGTAACAACAATTCCAGGGTTTCCAGTGGCAAACGAATTTCCCTGTTAAATGACATTTCTTCTTGCTTGGCTTGTTCTCAGCTTGTTTCTAATAATCTGAACTTTCAAAGTTTGTGAATGTTGAAAATATCAAAATTTTTAATCCCAGAACCTTCCTAACATCCAGAGAACCCGGTTTAAAACTGGTGGAGAACCAACCTTTCAAGCAGCAGCCCCATGACCCTGGTATGCAATTGAGCTTCCACGTGGCTGATTCTGCTGATTCTTTTAAAAGCTTTTTATGTAGACAAGCTTTTGATTAACTTTGTAACCACCTGCCTATATATTTGGTTTGAATTTGTAACTGTACCTTACTTTTTACATGTTATTTATCAATTTTATAGCATTTTGCTTGTACATTGTAAAGCATATTTTGATTTTACCTTCTTCCTATCATTCCTGCTCAAAGTCACAGGGATGCTGGAGCCTATCCCAGCTACTGTAGGGTGAAGGCTGAATTATTCTGGACAGTGTCCCAGCCCATCAGAGGGCCACACAAAAAGAGACAACCATACACATTCACAGCTAAAGGACAGAATCATAAATTAACGCTTTGAGAAGAAGCCAGAGTGAATGGAGAAAACCCTGGTAGACATCCAAACTCCACCCATCCTGAATTTGAACCAGGGCCTTCTTGTTGAGAGGCAAGAGTGCTAACCACTCTTCCGTCTTACAGCCTGACCTACAAGATGCTGATTGCAAATCCAGTCCCCAGAGCCCACTGCTTGTGGGTGCAGTGTTTGCAGAAAGGAACCACAATTTTCCTCATGAATATATGTGTTGTGAAATGGGTGATTACTGAGTGCCAATTTGAAGGGCTGTACTCTGTGGTCACTTCCAGTAAAATGGAAGTGACTCCTGATCATCTTTTTGCATTAAATCTCCTTCTGCATCCCTGGAGAGGACTGAATGTGTGCAACAGACTGAAAGCAGTTGGTTCTCAAGCAACTGCCCTCATTAGCATTTTACTCTCCCCCTGCTCACTTTTTCCCGCCCTTTTCAAACCAAATACAAACACATTCTTAGGCTTTATTAATCGGAAAAAAGTGTCAACTGCAGGAATTTAAGGCTTTCAGTTTCAGAAATGTGAGTTCACAGCATCTCGGGTGCCTTTAACCATGCTAAAGAAGTTATAATTTTCAAGTTCATTGGTTCATTTCCAGAAGTTGTCTGTACTTCTTAAAGATGCCTTCATGTAATATAATATACAATACAATAGGACACCAAATTGAGATTGGCAATTGTAGAGCAAGAACATATACTAATAAAACCATTAACGTTCATATGCTTTACATTTTATTAGATAAAGGATCAGTTTTAGCCCTTTTCTCTTAATTGTGTCTCTTGTTACACATGGGCTTCATCCCAACACAGCACAAGATAAAAAGAAGCTCTTATTCAGAATATGAAAACCTGCTCCCATTCAGCAAGTAGGCACTCGCTGTTGTTAAGGAGTGCAACTCATTAAATGTGTTTGTGACCCATGGAGATTATCTCAGAGACATAAGCCCCGTACTGAAAAGATATCCGGCATTGCCGATTTATTTCCTATGCTGCACAGGATGAGAGAAAATTGTCATTTAAAATATGGACAGTCAGAGAATGTCTGTTGCGTTAACAAGTGCATTGTTTTGAAATAAAGCAAATGACTTGTTCATTACTTCCCTAAAGTGTATTTTTAACATGATACAAGCAGCAGTGGGTGAATATTTTATGCCATATTTTTATTAAAAGCATAATTTGTAAATGGCCATCTGCCTGAAGTCTGTTCTGAGTTACTTCTTCACAGGAAGTGTTTCACCAGCTGTCTCAGTAAAATTTGATTCCAAACATAAAACAATTTCCATTTGGCCATAATTTGATTAAAAAAAACTATATTTATTGCACACAATATATGTCCTTTCCAAACTTGTTCCTGAATCATCTACAACTAAGATATCTACCTGTAGAGCATCCAAAACTGGTTTTTGACCTTTTTTTAAAGAATTTTTTATTTTCAAATTTGAATGAGAAAACAAGCAAAGCAAAGATTTGGGTTCCGAATCATAATTACTTACTTATTTTTTTATTTAACCTTTATTTATGCAGGCAAGATAGATTAAAACAATATTCTTGTGTGGCCTCGTAAAAGTCGAGGCCTTTTGAGAAAAGGAACAGAAACAGCGGTCACATAAGAAAGTCTAAAATAATAAAAATCAAACTGTTTACAGCAACATTTTTTTTAGTGATCATTACGAAACCTTAAAAAACTACTTTTGAAAAAAAGTGTCCAATCTGAGCATTCTTTGTGAATGCTTCCAGTCTCAGCAAGCTGAAAACATTTGACTAAACTTTTACTCTTTACATTTTTTTGTTGTGTCACAAATGAAGCCACTTAAAGCAAGGATACAGAACAATACAATTACTCAATAGCTTAACAGTTGAAAAAAAAAAGTATGTAAGTTTGACTAAAATTACTTATAGAAATGAGAAAACAAGGTTTTTCCTTGATGGTTGATAAATTACAAACAGTAGAATTGTGAAAACATTTTTTACTTTGCAATTTGGACTCAGGTTTATAAAAATAGTCGGATCAGAGCTTAAGATATGACCACCTAAGAGGATAATGTTCAATATTTAAGCTTTTAATTTAAAATATTCCATTTAAATTCATGAAACTGATTTCTTCAGCTTCCTGCAAGGCCATTTAATCAATGAAAACAACTTTTGAGCTAGGCCCTCATTGAAAACTGCCTAAAATACACATTGACAAGGAAAATTATTGGCATGTTAAATGTTTCCTATTTGATAAGACTTAGATGTTAGAGGGAGATCATATTCCCGTTGGAATGCTCAGACGTACACACACAGTGACTGACAGAAACTCCCCCTTCCCAAACGGAAATCAAATTTTCTGGGGTGTTTTTAATGTTAATTTTTCGATCATATAATAATGTTAATTTAAAAAACATTTGTTTTTAAAATGTTTTTCTATCTAATTTCCATTCTTACTAACTAAGCACAACTGTCAAAATGAATATACAGTTATGTAACCTATTCTTTTTTGTTTAAAAATAAATAAAGATTTAACTCCAAGATTTGTACATTTGTCTTTTAGTTCTTTGCCGTCTAGTTCTTTTCTCTCTATTCAAAGAACCAAGCTGCCTCAAAGTGGCTGTTAAGCTTTTTAACACAGTTTGGTGGCTCAGGCTGAGATTTTCTTCTAACATTCCTACAGATAAATCCAGTCAATCCTAAACCACAGTGCCCCAAATGTGATTTTACAATGGATGCCTATCTGTCAGGCTTGAAGGCAGTGACATCTACAGAAAAAACCCTGGTAATCAGTCAGACTGTTGTGATGCTGCTGGACGAGCGATCCGCTTTGGTTTCAGTTTTTCTGTGGAAGGAGAAATAGAAGGAGCTATAATAGGAAATTTAACTGGAGATGGACTTCATGCTGATTCACTTTAAAACCACTACTGCAGCCGCAAAAGACAGCAACATAGGTTATTAACAAAGAATGTTCCATTTTGATTTTAAACTTCTTAAAGCTTTTGAAAATTATAATGCAATTATTTACTTACCCATTGTAAAAAAAACAGGTTAATGACTTTTTATATAGGAGGTCATGGTGCATGTTCATAGACATTATTTTTTAGTTTAGTCCTCTGTTCACTACATTATGGAGCCTAGCCCAAGCCTTAATCCCCTGATTTCATATGGGGCGTGATCTGTACAGGAGGTGAGACTCTTTGGGTTACACGTGGAGGATCGTAGAGTGGGGCCGTTGAATCTTAAGGGGAGTGCAGGTGTGTCTTGCAGTTCCCCTTGAGACTCGTACGGCCACCTCAAGGGATGTCACAAAAATAGAACGTACCATTGTCATGTGTGTGGTAGGTGTCTCGCGAATTACTCATATGGCTAATATAAGTTACACAAACCTATGATGTATGGATGATACCCTTACTCCACACTAATCATTTGTAAAAAATGAAATGAAATGAAATGAAAATGAAATGAAGGTGCAAGTACAGACTTCCTATTGACTGTGCTCAAATACTGCACGCATGACTTGTGCATGTGATATTTAATAGGATGTCCACACAAACTACACTCCTATTGTCAAATTTCCTTATTTCTAACAGTCAGGCTGCACTAAAGGAGCGCACACGTATGTGAAAAGCACATGCTCAGTCCACAGAATTTAGGGGGGTTAGAAAATATTAGAAATCTTTATGACACCCCTGCTTCTCACCTACATCACCATTACTTACCTTTATGTGTTGTATAAGTGCTTACTGTGACCTGTCTGTCACAGACGGCAAGCACACAAAAAAAAAACGTTTTCACTCTACTGGTTCACAGAACGTTCTACGAACTTGATTGTTTTGTGTGGGCCACCTGTGTGTCCCGTACAGGTTTGGCAGTTTTTGCCTGCAGACAGCCCGTATCCACCAGTAAGGGCAGTTGTGACTAAAGCTTCAATCACAAGAATGTTTCTTAATGACTTCTTGTGTCTTATCATTTGAGAATACCGTTTACCTTAAAATATTGAACAATGATTGCATTTCTTTTGGGTTTAAATTATGGGTCAAAAAAGTGTCTCAAAAATCAATGGTGACCAAATGATTGGGTCACATTGGTCGTTGTCTCCTTTTTAACTTGCATCACCACTTACATGTTATTTACTCAGACATTCTCTATTCTAATAAAAATGCAGCAAAGTCACTGTGAAATCACTTGGTAAAAACAATTCCAGGGTCTCCTGTGACAGACGAGCTTCCCTGTTAAATGACATTTCTTCTTGCAGACCTCTGCTTGTTCTCAGCTTTTTTCTAATCATTTCAAAGTTTGTGAATGTTGAAAATATCTAGTTTTAATTAAGCTAATGTTTGTGATTAACATTTGGTTTCCTGTGTTGTCTCTTTTTCTGTAGGATGGAGCTATAATGGGATGGATTTGAATATGGGCAAATGGACAGGCATGCAAGCCCATCACTTTGGTCTGGCTCTCATTCTGTTACTCCTGATCTTCAAGCCTTCAGCCTGTAACAACCAAAACACTCATAAACCACCTCAGGATGGATTCAACTTCAGCTTCACTCAAGCGGTCTACCATGCCACAATTTATGAAAACTCTGCTGCACGTACCTATGCCAACAGTAAAATTAAAATGGGCATTACACTGGATAAGCGCTTCTTGGATATACGATACAGAATCGTCTCAGGAGATGAAGAAGGTTTTTTCAAAGCGGAGGAGTATGTACTTGGTGACTTTTGTTTTCTGCGCATAAGAACTAAGGGAGGCAATTCAGCCATCTTGAACCGAGAGATTCAGAGTAACTACGTATTGACAGTGAAAGCCTTCGTCAAGGGAGAAGTCTTTCTGGAGGCCTGGACTAAAGTGAGCGTCCAAGTCTTGGATATGAATGACCTTCGACCATTGTTCTCCCCCACTACGTATTCTGTCACCATAGCAGAGAGCACCCCTCTCAGGACTAGCATAGCACAAGTTACTGCCACAGATGCAGATATTGGCTCCAATGGAGAGTTTTACTTTTTTTTCAAGGAGAAAGTAGATTTATTTGCAGTACACCCAACCAGTGGAGTGGTTTACCTCAGTGGAAAACTCAACGTTGATGAGCAGACTCTGTATAATTTAGAAATACTTGCTGTGGATCGTGGTATGAAGCTATATGGAAACAACGGAGTCAGCAGCACAGCCAAGCTTTTCGTCCATGTAGAGCGTCTGAATGAGCATGCCCCAGTCATTAGTGCAGTCACACACCATGATTCAAAGCTATACAAAAGCCTTGCGTATGCCATAGTCAACGTGGATGACTCTGACGAGGGGGTAAATGGGGAAATTGATTCAGTAATCATTGTAGACGGGGACCCTTTAGGGCAGTTCTTTTTAGAAAAAACTAAGGAAAATGAGTATGCTATCAAAGCGACTGAATCCATAAACTGGGAGTCTTTCCCTTTTGGATGCAACATCACCTTGCAGGCAAAAGATAGAGGAATCCCACCAAAGCTGTCCACTTTCCCTGTCCACATTTTTGCAAAGAAAGAGCAAAAAGTTGAAGCTAGCTTTGAGCAGGAGCTCTATGAAATTGCTATTAATGAGGTTTCACCCCCGAGGACAGTTGTGTGCGCCGTTAAAATCAGGCCAGAGCATGAAAATGTTGAATACATCCTAATGCCATCTAAAGATTTGGATTTTTTTCAGATCAATACCTTCACAGGTGTAATCTCCACTACCCGCTGGTTAACTAAAGTTTCTAATAATCTTTTTAATTTGGAGGTAGTGGAAATTAGCAGTGATCTCAGAGTGAAAGTTCTAATCACTATCGAAGATGCCAATGATAACACGCCAACATTTTCCCAGTCCTCATACGAAGTTTTCGTCAATGAAAGTGTCCCAGTTGGAACCAATGTTTTGACAGTTTCTGCAACGGATGAGGACAGAGGGGAAAACGGTTACATAACTTACAGCATCTCCAGCCTTCAGCCATTGCCCTTCAAAATCGACCAGTTTTCTGGTGTTATTAGCACTAGTTCTTTGTTAGATTTTGAGTCCTCTACAGAGATTTTTGTGTTTTTGGTCAGAGCATCTGACTGGGGGTCACCTTACAGACGAGAGAGCGAAGTGAATGTAACAATTCACTTGGAAAATGTCAACGATAACCAACCATTGTTTGAGAAAGTAGCATGCCAGGGGGTGATTTCTGCAGACTTCCCAGTAGGGGAAGTAATAACCACCGTATCTGCAATTGACATAGACGAGTTAGAGCTGGTGAAGTACAAGATTCTGTCAGGGAATGAGCAAAGGCTCTTTGACCTCAACCCTGATTCAGGGGTCCTTACATTGGGGCACCCTCTTACCTCATTAGGTCCACAGAAAGGTGTCTTTAGTTTAAAAATAACTGCCACAGATGGTGAAAACCTTTCTGACCATATGTATGTAAATATCTCAGTTGTTTATGAAAAATCTCTCCCTAAACATTTAACTTGTAAAGACACAAGAGTGGCCCAAATGTTAGCGGAAAAGTTACTCAGGAAGTCCAAAGCTAGTAACAAGCTAAAGGTGGAGGAAGGTTTTATTGACCTTTTCTCTGCAAACCGCAAAACTCCCCAGTTTGGCAAAACGTTTCCCACCGACATTGCTGTGATGGAAGACTTGAAGATTGGCTCGAGCGTTATTAAAGTAAATGCGTATGATGGTGACACTGGTTTCAATGGTCAGGTTTTATTCTCTTTTTCAGGTGGAAACACTGACAACTGCTTTAACATTGACATGCAGACTGGTCTCATCAGTGTTTTCCTGCCCATGGACAGAGAAAAGAGAGATCACTATCTTCTCAACATAACTATCTATGACCTTGGCATCCCACAGAAAATGGCCTGGCGTTTACTCTCTATTCACATAGAGGATGCAAATGATAATGCACCCCAATTTTTGCAAGAAGATGGATATAAAATTACCATTCCCGAAAACATGGCAATAGGTACGGACATCATTCAAGTGGAGGCCACGGATAAAGATATGGGACCCAATGGGGAAGTTATGTACTCTATTTTGACGAGTACAACACCATTTGGCATAAACTCCACCACTGGGATGGTGTATGTTGCTGCCCAACTAGATAGAGAGTTAACCTCCAGGTTTACCCTGAAAATTGAAGCTCGGGACAGAGCAGACAAGGAGAGCCCCAAGTTTTCTGTAACTACTTTAGAAATTATATTGGAAGATGTAAATGACTGTTCACCTTTATTTATTCCAAGTGTGTTCAAAGCCAGGGCTCTGGAGGATCTCCCAGTAGGAACTGTTGTCGCTTGGCTTGAAACCCATGATCCAGATCTGGGCTTGGGAGGCCAAGTTCGCTTCTCTCTAGTAAATGACCACAATGGGTGGTTTGAACTAGACAAAGCCAGCGGAGCCATTCGTCTCACAAAGGAACTGGACTATGAGACTCAGCAATTCTACAACCTGACTGTGAAGGCCAAGGACAAGGGAAGGCCTGTATCTCTTTTGTCTGTAACCTTTGTGGAGTTGGAGGTGATAGATGTCAATGAAAACCTCTATGCTCCATATTTTACCCACTTTGCATTAACTGGAGTAGTTAAAGAAAATGCTCGTATTGGAACTACTTTACTTCAAGTCAGTGCTAATGATGACGACACAGGAAGAGATGGAGAAATTCATTACTCCATTCGTGATGGAAGTGGCCTTGGACGATTTTCCATTGATGAAGAAACAGGTGGGTGTCGGAAAATTACTTTTTAATTCTCAATATTAGCTTGATAAAATGCATTTGAATGTTTTTTTAAAAATCCAAATATTGGGGTGTAATGATTCATTTTAATCTATGATTTGATTCAAATCATAATTTTTGGTTGTCAAAATGATTCATGGTCGATATTGTTTCATTTTAAATGATCCGATTCAATTACCTAAAATGGATCCAGGACATCTTTAGCCAAAACTTCATCCAGTGTGACTCAGAGATAAATACCTGGGGACTGAAAAGTGAAGGTGACGTTTTCCAGATTTCTTGTAATCTCTTCAAGAAAATCAAGTGTAAATTTAATATGTGTACACACAAAAAGTAAAGGAAAGTAAACAAGAATGAATGGCAAATTCTTTCACATTTTAGTTACTTAATGTTCAGCCAAATGTTGTTTTTCCATTCTTACAGTAGTTGCCTCTTAGGACATTCTACCACACTGTATGGTCACATGTCTTTGCTAAATTCAAAGTGTTTCCACACATTGGACTGGAATGATGGATTGATTATTTTTTGATGCCATCACATGTGTGTTGTCCGCTGTGATGGCACTTTGTTGTTTTTACATTATAGTAAAATAAATGTACCTTGTCTCAACCCAAATGGTATTTTCTAATATGGACATAATCAATGTATTTTATTTTGAAGGGATTTTATAATAGTATAGGTTAATTTGACTAACAACTTGCTTCAGACAGATCAGTTTGATCGTTGTAATATAAATCGATTCAATGATCAAGTTGATTAATTGTTACACCCCTAATAAATATTTAACCCTTTGCCTCCATCCAGACCTGGGTTTCCATCAAGGATAGATATTTATAAAAAACTACATTTAGCATTGGCGTACACACACATCAAACAGCAATTACGTATATGCCAAACAATACTTGGCATATTGTGTCTTTGCTCCAGTTTGACCAAAATGGGAGTGTCTGTTTTTTTTAAACAAAATTGCTTTTTTATGTTTTATTTTTCCTGCTATGCCAATGATGCTAGTTTCTGTTTTGGTTTGAAGCTTTTGTGATCAGATCTGAGCCTTGGCATCCACAGCTTTAAAGTTGCCTCTAATGCATCTGGTTTTTGAAGTTTTTTCATTTTTGTGTCGTGTCAGAGTTTTTCAGACTCCTTTTGTTGACGGCTAGATTATATTTCAGCAGAGAGTGAAACTCAGAAAATAATTGCTTTGTAATTGCGTTTGTGGGATAACTTGATCAAAAGACAGTTCTCATTTTTCCTTGTTTGTCAGTAAAGCAGCTTGCAGACAGAAGGTACGAGTCTTTTATGTTGGACGGATTTTATTGTTTGTATATATTTTCGTTTTAAATAGTACTTGAAGCTAAAATTTATTGAAATGAATGCCCTCTTCTTTATTCTCTGGGATTGACTGAAAAGAGAGAGAATGAGGAAGATTTAGGTTCAGTAGTCAAGTGAAAATGGTTAAGAGGTATCGAATGCAGAAAAAACAAAAACTGTAATAAAGTGGTGAAAAACTGCTAAATTAGTCAGCGAAAGAGGCCTGATACTTTAATGTCATATTTAAATGTTGAAGAAAAGATTTTTGTTCCTAACCCAAATGTCTTGGTGGGCACATTTGGAAATGAAGCCAAAGAAGGCTAAAGCATATTCATCCATGTCCACCTCAGCCTCCTGTGACCCTGTGAGGTTTTCCGGTCCTCAGTGTGAACGAACAGCAGCAGCATCACCAGAACAAACATAAACTGCCCTTGTTTTAACCTGAAGCAGTAGGAAGTAGCAGGATAAAGGAAAAGGGTTTGAAGAGGCTGAGGTAGGTGTGCTCTATGTTTCATGTCTAGTAGTGCACTGATGTCTTAGAACGTCCTTTCCCCCTGTAGACACAGTGACATGCTGGTAAAAACAACCCAGAACTTTGGCCAGATAGAGGTGGTTTAAGTCTCCTGCTGTCACAGAAAAAGCCTCCAGCTGTTTTTCTTTGCAGCAAGCTAATGTTGTCCTTAAGGTCTTTCAGCGAGTCATTAGTGTGAGGATCTGGAGAAATGTAAACAGACATAACATGCTCTGCAGTGAACTCATGAGACAAGTAGTAAAGCAGACTTTAACAGTTTTGTCAGAGCAGTGGCTTTATTTTTAATCAGCACTAAGTCCTCCTCTGCAGGTCTTCCCTTCAACACTGCTCAGTACTTCATCTCCATCCTCAGATCATGTAAATCCATGCTATTGTTTCAAGCAAAAGTGTTGGCTTTTGCTGGTCTGCTTGTCTTTCTTTTCATCCACACAATGTTGGTTAGAGCAGTGTTTCCCTACCCTGGTCCTCTGGGAACTCTGTACTGCATGTTTAAGCGCACCTGATTCAGCTCATCATCAGGCTCTGCAGACATGGGATAATCATCAAAGGCAGGTGTGTTTAAGCAGGGTAGGAGTGAAAAAAATGCAGGTCAGTGTTCCCAGAGGACCAGGGTTGGGAAACACCAGGTTAGATTGTGTGTAGTAAATGAAGAATGCACGCTCTAATAGATTAGTGGGAGCTTGAGATGTCGCCATCTAACAAAAAATTAATTTTGCCTTCAATTTTCTTTGAAAGAAAGAAAGTTGAGTTACCTTTATAGAAATAAAACTGCCAAAAAATGTGCTTGTCTGCTTTGACATGCATAACGGAGCGGCTTTGGTGCAGAGGTAGAGCGGTTGACCTGGAACATTGCCCATGTGTCAAAGTGTCCTTGGGCAAGACACTAAACCTCACATTGATCCTGGTGGCTCTAGGTTGGCACCAGTGCTCGGCGGCGGAGCCACCATCGGTGAGTGGCTGTGTGTGGGTGAATGGGACTGTGACTGTAAAGCACTTTGTGCATTCTAAGTAGGTAGTAAAGCTCTTTATATTACCAGCATTTACCATGTCCTCATGACTACCAGCAATCATTGACTGTATATAGTAGCTGGACTGACTGATCCCCTCCCTTCTGGCATTCCAAACAGGAAGTACTCGCTGGCTCCAAGAAGCCAAAATCCAGATGATTTCTATAGAGAAATACACTAATATTCAGTCATTCTATTTCTCAGAATAACCGTTCTTAATATGTTGCTTTTTTAACATGTTTGTGATAATCCTCCTTTTTTTTTAAATATCTTTTCAGTAGTTGAAGACATTCAAGTTATAAACTGACCAATAAAAGTAGGTGGAGCCTACAGGTCCCCACATCCAACATTCAAAACGTTTCATTGACATTTTGTGTAGCCTTCAAGTGATAGGGGTGTGGCCTTCAAACAAGCTCCGTTTTAATTGTCCAGAGTGGTTGCCTTTGAAAAGTTGACTCAGACTGACTCGGACCAATCACTGCTTACTGACGACATCTAGCTCCAACGTGGCAGTGTCCTCAATGCGAAAACATGGCGACTGAGATGACTTCCTTTGGTTGGAGCTGGAAATAAACCGTTTTCCATAGGTGACGTCACACTCACTAAATTTGGTTCTCAGATACAGTTAATGCCTGCCAAAACTATTCTCTGAGGATATTTTTTAAACCTGAATAGCTCCCAACCTGTGTATCATACTGCATTAACCCCTTTTAGTATTTATAGAGGCCATTTGGGGTATTTCAGTGATACCAAATGTGAAGCGGTGGGGCTCCGGGAAAATGTAGTTTTAGGTCAATTCTTAAAAATTGACTTGAAAATGTGTTTTTCTCTGAGTGTAAGGAGGATAAGAATATATGTGATGTCCCATATTTAATACATAAAGTTTAATAAAACAAGTAAAAAAGCTTAAACTCTTTTAAGAGGCCGTTTTATGGGTTTAGGGGTGTGTTATGGGAATGTTTGACCATTTTGACATAAGTTTATTTGTGGGGTCAGACACTGATCTTGAACAAAAAAGCTTTTCTCACAGTTTTCAATCTCATTCATTGCAAAGATATTTTGTCGGGTTACAGTCAGAATTCTGCGGATACCAGTCAGGTTCTTCAACACCAAACTTTCTCCTCCATGTTTCTATGGACTTTACTTCATGCGCTGGCATTAAAGCAAAAATGGGGTCTATTGACAAACTGTTCCTACAAGGTTTGGTGCACAGAATTGTTCAAAATGTCTTTGTACGCTGAATATTCATGATCTCTTGAGGTCCTTTCATTGGAACTTCAGGTGAAAGACTAAGGCCTTGTTTCTTGGACATTTGTTTTATTCATTTGCTTTATTTGTCTCCTCTTAAACCAGGGGTGATCTACACCACTGACATTTTAGACCGCGAGACCAAGGATTCTTATTGGCTCACAGTGTATGCCAGCGACCGTGGTGTGGTTCCTCAATTCACGACTATTGACGTGTTTGTCCAAGTGGAAGACATCAACGACAATGCCCCGTTAACATCAGAGCCGCTTTACCGACCGTCCGTGCCCGAGAACTCCCCGCCAGACGTTTCTGTAATCCAGATCCAGGCCCAGGACCCTGACACCTCCCCTTCCACCTCCCTTCACTGGCTCAGCTACCAAATTGTTAGTGGAAACCCACAGCATTTCTTCAACATGGACCCCCACAGTGGTAAGAACCAACGTACAACCCATTTAATACATCATGGACTGCGTCTTGGTACCAATGAATACGAATTATAAAGGCTAATGTGCAGATCTAAAAAAAGAAGCTGCATTGTCAGTGGATGGGTGTGTTAGCTCTGACTGCTGCCGCTGAAAAACCTTCCTTTGATTGGGATTTTCTGTCTGGAAAGTTGACAGAAACCTGCGGGTAAAATTAAAACTTTTATAAAAAGTGTTTTAAAAAAATTACAAAAAAGATATTTAAAACAAAGACCTGCAGAACTAAAAAACTGTTTTGTTGTAAACGTGCTTTGTGTATGGAGCGATTTTCAATTTGTTTTAGCAAACTTCTTTACAAGAGAAAACGTCTTTATTTTTAAGTAAAACACACACTATAATAGGAGGCAGAAGAGCAATTGAACGTTTTTATCTGATATTAAAATAAAAACTTTTAATGGATTTTCCCTGCATTTTTTTTCACAAAAAGCAATGCATTGTTTTGTCTCTTTCCCATTATTGTTTTTTTTTTACTGCAGAGTAAAAATCGTCATTTTAATATTTTCCCTGACTTGCACTATTGGCTTATTGACGTAATGAGTGTTTCTAACTCCAGAATAAAAAGAAAATCAGTATTTTGCTATGAGTCTCTCAAAACTTTTCAATCAATAAAAAAATTTAAATGTGTTAATATTTACAAACTAAATTTAAAATTTCTGCAATGGCATGTTTAAACATGAAGGTGTTTTAGTGTCATGCACTGGACTCTTTATGGAGTATAGTAATTATTTTTCATTGTATTACTTACAAAACATTCACATATATAACTTTTAAATTAACAGAATATCAACATTCTTGTTCAATTTTATAGGAATGAAGATTAAATTTGAGATTATGCAAAATAAACTAAAAATAAACAAAATAAATAAAATTAACACAGCAGAAAGAGTAAAGAAAATACTTTTCATTTTGCTATTAAAAAATCTAAAAAAAAATAGGTTTGTGTCCTATTATGCTCAAATATATCTGCTCACTTAAATAAATTAACATTTTCAATTCATTAGTCTTTAAAAAAACACATTTGAATATATAATGAACTTTATTCCTGTGTTTTCTAATAAAAGAAAACAAAAAGGTTACTCTAAGATCCAGGTCCCAGCACAAACTAATGTTTGCTGTTTTCTGCCCTAAGGTCTGATCACCACAACCTCTCATAAACTGGACCGTGAGCTACAAACAGAGCATGTTCTGGAGGTTAGTAAGAACATACGTCTCATTTTGGTTGGCTTTTTTTTTTCCACCAAAGGTCTCCAAACCTGAAAACATGTTGCTGTTTTGAAAAAAGAAAGACAGTGGACTATCTCAAGAATGACACGCTTGATCTGCTTCTCCATCATCCCAAATATTCTCACTGGTTTAAATCATTTTACAGATTTTTACCATTCTGTGTTGTTTCTTTTTGTATGAAGCTTTAGAAAAAAGGTGTTTTTTTTCCAACTCAAAGAACGCTCCATAAATAGTGAAAGTTGAAAAGATCCATCATGGTCACCATTCTGCTTGTCTGCACAGGTTGTAATCTCAGATGGTGGTCCCAACCCAAGGCAGAGTACTGTGTTGGTAATCGTTCAGGTTCTAGACGAAAATGACAACAAGCCCACCTTTCACGAAAAGGTTTACAAGGTCAAACTTCCGGAGAGGGAGCGCAGAAAGAAGGCGGAGCCTATCTATCGCGTGTTTGCTTATGATCTGGACGAGGGGCCCAACAGCGACATCTCCTACAGTATTGTTGATGGAAACGAGGACGGCAAATTTGTCATCGACCCCAAGACAGGAACAGTACAGTCCCGCAGAGCCTTCCCCGCCGGTGGCTACGACATCTTGACGGTAAGAGGCGATAAGCACAGCTGAAGCTTCTGGGCGACGTAAAGTTACGGTAGATGTTTTTAAGCTTGACTCTAAATTCTTTTACAGGTATTCACAGAATTTTGCAGTTATTCTTTATTATTTTAAAGATATCCACATCTTATTTTAAGTTACTTCAAATTTACTTGATAAATAATTTTATGTTGGATCATTTATGGATAAAACTGAAATCAAAATGCGATCACATTCTGCCAGATAAACACATTAAGTGATTATTATTTTTATTCCATATTCTACCTTTAGATGTACTATTATTGTTATTATTATTGATAATATTATTATTAATAATGTTATTATCGTTATTATTATTGTTGGGGCTGCACGGTGGCACAGTGGTTAGCGCTCTTGGCTCAAAGCAAGAAGGTTCAAATCCCGGCTGGCTGATCTGAAACATAACAGCAATGGGGGAGTTTGCATGTTCTTCCCGTGCATGCGTGGTTTTTCTCCGGGGACTCCGGCTTCCTCCCACCATCCAAAATGTCCCCCATTGATGTTCTGTTTCAGGTCCCCCAGCCGGGACTTGAACCAGTGGCCTTCTTGCTGTGAGGCAAGAGCGCCAACCACTGAGCCACTGTGCAGCCTGAAAAAAAATAAAGAACAAAAAAGAATCCTTTGTTAAATTTTAGAGTCAAGGAGTTTTGAGTAAAACAAACGTGAAGAGTTTCTAATAGAAATTTCTGTTCATTCATCATTCATTTCTGTTTTATTTTATAAAAAAAATAGCCGAGTTGGATTGCTTCTGGGTTTTTTATCCACAGCTCTACTTAAAAAGTTGTTTTCAGTTCTTTAAATGAAAAACGTGACTGTTAACATTTATAATTTTGTACAATTTAATTTATGGATGTTTCAGTTTCACAGATAAAGTCAGTAAGTAGCTTTTAGTCTGCTGCTGAGCTCTGTTTCAGAATGTGATGTAGATGTTTGGCTGAGTAACAAATTTTATGGTTTCAGTGGTGTCAGGTGTCTCTAAATACATTTTTCTCACCCCGCCGTGGTTTGGCTGGTCACGACAGATGCTTCTCCGTTTATCTTCAGATTAAAGCAACAGACAACGGCCGTCCTCAGAAGTCCTCCACCGCTCGTCTGCACATCGAATGGATCCCTCAGCCTCCTGCGTCCACTCAGCCACTGGTCTTCAGTGAATCCTTCTATAATTTCACTGTCATGGAGAACGACAAGGTGGCAGAAATAGTGGGCGTGGTTTCCCTGCAGTGGAGTTCGGCTCCTGTGTGGTTTGACATCAGAGGTAACGTTTCCCTGAAAATGGGATCATTAGTGCTGTTATAGCATCGGGATGCTGGGGGTTTACAGTAAATTTGGGGCACACAGCTCGTAAAGCAGAAGTCATTTTAATACTTTTCATAATAAAACAAGCTGTGGTTTTTACAACCGATGGCTTTTTTTTAAATGTGTGAATTCCATGCCTTTAAACCAAATTCTTTCAAGATTTACGATGTCTGCGTGAAATTATTTAAAACAGAAAATGTAAAAAAAACAACTGATATGGAGGAAAATATGCTCAATAAGTCATCCAGAGAAGTACATGAAAGCAGGATTTAGATCTTCTTCGCCTTTTGGATGCTCCCTTTAGGGGGAAACCATCCGCCTTCAGATAAAACAGGATTTAGATATTTTGTCTTAAAAGAACATTATAAAAATCACTTAGTATGGCAGGATCTATACAGACAGAACCACAGCTTCTGATCATTTCCTAAGACCTACGAAAAATAATCCTCTGTATAAAATAGAGCAAATCAGATAATAAAGCTTACGAGCAAGAGGATAAAAACCCACTTCTGTTAAACCAGCATAAGAAGAAGAGAAGAGCACTCAGAGTAAGAGAGGATGAGCTTTGATCCCCGTCCGCCACGCGTACATGTACTGGTGACTGTGCTGGTGTGGACAGAAACCTGGATAGCCCTGGCGAAGCAGGTCTGGGCCTCACGGTTCATTTAGCAGGTCCACTATCCTTCAGGCCATCCACCATGGTCACTCGGTCATGTCACGCCCACTCTGCAGCTGCTGTGTATTTCTCAAATCTCTGCCCCCTCTGGGCAGTTGTCCTGCATTAGTACCCTCGTTTCTGGTTCTGGCAGAACCGCCTTAGTGAGCCTCTCCTCTACATCCTCAGCTGAACAGTGATTTATATTCAGTTCAACTGATTTTCTTTAAGTCCTTATACATAGACCGTTATTGCAAAGACTCTGCAACCAGCTTGCAAATAAATTTACTGCAAACAGAAATGATCATCAACCCAACAGAAGTAATTTTTAGCTGCATGACGCAGTTCACATTGTTACACAAGATCATGTGTGTGTTTACTCAATAATTTTCTCCTAACGAAAATTATGATTTAAAAACCTCATTTTGTTTTTACTTTTGGTCTTTTTGTTTGAATTTATGTTTGTGCGATGAATCAAAATATCTAAGAGTGACGTGAAGGAAAATGAGAAATCAACCCCGAGGATTCTTTAACACCTCTGTGTGCGTAATTGTGTGTGTTTGTGCTTAAAAGTGTGTGGATGCACATATGTGGTCATGTTTGTGGATGTGGTTTTCTTGTGTGTTTGTGTCTAAGTCATTGTGTGAGTGCAGGCTCACGTGTGTGTGTTCATACTTATGTGTGAATTTGGATGTACAGTTGTATTTGTGTGTGTGTTTTTTTTACATATATGGCTGTGTTATTTGCATGTGTGTGGTTAGATGTGCATCCATATATGTGCGCTTGTGTGTTTCTTTAAAGTTGTTGTAAAGTAACAGCACTTCATTCAGCCTGATGTCTTAATAGAAAAGCATGTATTTTTTTCCACACATTTCCGCTTTTACTGAAACGTTTTTCTTTCAGTTTTGTCTGTGTTTACTGCTGTCGTTTCTTTCATTCAGTCTTCTTGCTGAGCATATTTCATATTTTCTGTAAGTGTCGTTATTTAGGGTTAGTTAAGGTTAGCTAAAGTACTATGTTCTCCTATTTATGGATCACTAATATATATAGAGAGAGAGAGAGAGAGAGAGAGAGAGAGAGAGAGAGAGAGAGAGAGAGAGAGAG
This sequence comes from Oryzias latipes, assembly GCF_053564925.1. Lineage (NCBI taxonomy): Eukaryota > Metazoa > Chordata > Actinopteri > Beloniformes > Adrianichthyidae > Oryzias > Oryzias latipes. Next base: position 15,923,086 of record NC_136249.1, read on the forward strand.
AGAGAGAGAGAGAGAGAGAGAGAGAGAGAGAGAGAGAGAGAGAGAGAGAGAGAGAGAGAGAGAGAGAGAGAGAGAGAGAGAGAGAGAGAGAGAGAGAGAGAGAGAGGAGAGAGAGAGAGAGAGAGAGAGAGAGAGAGAGAGAGAGAGAGAGAGAGAGAGAGATTTAAAATAGTACAATATCCCTTTAACTTTTTATGAAATAGCCATATAACTGTATTAGGTACTATTATAGTCCAAAAAATTGTGTGCCTGCGTAATAGACAGAAATTCTTTCTAATTAGTTTACTAGTTTAGTGTATTTCCTCTGATGTTCTTCTGTTGTTGCTCTCCTCCTCTGAGCCTCTCAGTCTCATCGTCTCTAATGTTTCTCCTCAATGCTTCACTCATGGAAGGTTCCAGGTCTTTCCGTGAGATGTTCTGTATTCTGCAGAGCTCTTCTTGTGTCAACAACTGTTCCTCTGAAGGTATCTTGTTTCCAGCTTCTTTCACCTCTCATATCCTGCTGTTTTCATGTTTTTCCCTTGTTGTTGTTTTCCTTTTTTTGTTCTTTTTCGTTCATGCTGCTGTCACATGCTTCTAAAGGATGACTGGTTGATGCACAGTACAAAGGAGCTCATGCTGAGGGTGTATGTGTGAATTGTTAGGGGATCAGGCAAATTATATCAAACCATTTAACCGAATTACAGCAAAGGTTAACTGCTGTAATGAGGAATTATTAAGACATTACAATCAAATGTTCTTATCTCTGCCAATGGTTACAACCTGAGATGAGCCCATTGGAAAACCTGCTTTTAGCCACATCTTTAAACCCATCTGTCAGGAAATAATCTTCTGCTTTTTACTGTATAGCCAGATTTAGGTATGTGTTCAAATCCCATTTACCAGAATCTTGCTGCTTAAAAGCCAGTATGGTTTGGAAAAAAAAAGTCCAGTCCAGAGAAAGAGAATGGACTGACAGAACCAAAGCCCATGGATTGGTCTAGAAAAACAAAAATCAAAATGAATTGATGATACAAATGATCATAATTAAGAATATATCATAATTAGATTGTCATAAATCAAATAAAAAATACTCAGACACAGGAAAAATTAAACAAAAGTCAATTAAATTATATTAAATTATAAAACACAGAGTGCCCTCAACACTCCCGAGGCCCACATGTAAAATAAGGAAACAGAAAATGACACATGAATTCAACTTAAATAGAAACTGGAAACTTGATGCAAGTCTCCTGAAATGAGTGCATTTGTTAAAATGTGAGGAATTCTTTCCTCTGAACATTTCTCACATGTAAAAAACAAACAGACCCTTTCACAGAATTGTTCAAAAAAAAGGAACCTGAGCCTCACTTTCAAAAAATTTCAACCGCATGACGCACAAATCAGGAGAAGGTTGTTCACGTTAATTTAATGCAGATTAATATTGGAAAGAGAGCAAAAACAAATCTGTGATTCTAACAGGAATTCATTTGACATAAAGTCTTAGAAGGAATAACCGTCTTTTTTCTGTAAGGGGGTGACATGTAATTTTATTTAGAGAAATTTAGAGATACAGTTTCACAGTATTTTTGTAGCAAAAATGCACATTACTTTTTATTCACTTGATAGAAAACAATTTTCTTTTTTTTCTTTTTTTTTTAAATAAACTGGATATTTTTCATCAGAAAGACCTGTAAACACAAGCACACACAAAAAATAGTGTCTTCTTTGACTAAAAATATATTTTTTTATTTGTACAAAATGCAGTTATATAAATATCCAGGTTTCCTTACAGTTTAGACTTAAAGGCAAATATCAGCAAGAAAAAAAAGTAATTTTAAAAGAAAATAATACCATTACTACACATCGATTCTGAATGAAGCTTTTGGAGCAGATGTTTGATGGTGAGTGTTTTGAAGATGTGTAGCTAGTATGTTTTTGGAAGTTGTGCAGCTTTTTGGCTGCATCAATGTGTACACTGTGTCTTCAGTCATTTCTTGCTGCTGATCTCATTATTGTTTTTACACAGACATATTAAAAAGGGATTTCAGTATGTTGTAACAAATGGGTTTAAACTACATACCTTTGTGCTTTTGTCAGTAAAACTGGCTTTTTAGTCATCTGTATTCTAGTTCTCCTGCCTGCCTCTTCTTCCTTTCTGAAGTTCATGGTTTTGAACAGGTGGAAACAGCAATAGCGTGTTTGACGTGGAGAAGGCTGTGGGAACCATCCTGATCGCCAAACCTCTGGATGCAGAACAACGTTCCTTCTACAATCTGACTGTTTTGGCCACCGATGGGACTCACACTGCATACACACAGGTAAAACTTGATCTAACCCTTAAGTATTTTTTAGAAGACCAACTCCCTGATGTCACATGTACCGTCTCTCTTTAAAAAAATAATTAATAAAAAAAAAAGATTAAAAAAGCAAAACGGGTCACTTTTTTAAATAAAAACAAAGAAATAGGCGTGTCTAGCCCGAAGAGGTTATGTTGCATCGCCAGGTACAGAAGGGGGTTATTAACAAATCCAAATGGACCATTTTCTCCACCTCCTTTGCAGTTGTTTTGAGTTGTGGCCAGAAGGTCTCTGGAGAAACAGAAGTTGGGGAACTAGAGGATAAATCTGTGCATCACCTGAGGTGGAGTCACAGAGGTATCTCCTCTGTTCTTGGATGTCATGAGGCTGTTTGGGTTGATACAACTTTGCAGCATCGTTGTTGTTGACAGTCTCTTTGCAGAGGGTCATGTTCATCTTTTCAAGAAAGAGGACTGGAGAGTTTGGTCCAGTGGATCACAACCCTCCTAGGAAGGTCTACTCTAGGGTGCTGGATAGTATCTGACTGACAGTCAAACCTCTGGTCCTGGAGGAACTTTGTGTTTTCTTCGTGGACCAATGATTCAGCACTGTACCCTCCATACTGTGCTTCTGGGTTTATAGTCGTTTTTATTTTTAGATTGGCAGAAGGCGTTTATTCATGTCTCTCATGAGACTCTGGGAAGATGGTGTTTGCTACCCTTGGTTCTTGTTTCCCGAGGTAAATTGTTCCCTGTGCCTGTTGGGCTGTTGCAAAGATGCCTTTTGTCACCATTATATTTTTAATTTAATATGCCAGTATGAAAATTCACATCTCCAAGTCTGACATCATGGTTCTTGACTGGAAAAACATGGCCTGCCCTTTCTGGTTAGGCAGAGAGCTCCTGCCCCAAGTGGTGGAGTCAAAGTATTTGGTGTTCTAGTTAGTGAGTGATAGAAGGATGGAGAGTAATACTAATATTGGCTACACTAAAACAGTTGTTGCATTGTGGCAAAGAAAAAGCTAGGCCCAAAGCTTACAAATAATATGTCCATCTGTGTTTCTGCCCTCTCATGTGGTCATGAATTTTGGATTGTCACTGAAAAGATGACATTCTGGATACAAATGGCAGTTTCCTTGATGGGGGTTGGGCTCTCCCTTAGAGGTGTTTATTGCTAAAAGTAAAAAGTATAATGAAAGGTTATTTATACCAAATGAAGGCTCTTTATATGTTCATACAAAAAGATGTCCCAGGCATGTCCCAGAGGTCAGAGAGGACCTGGGAATTCCTTGGAGTCACTTCAGCAAAGGGCCTGAGAGAAGGTCATCTTTGCCTTGATTGCTGCCCTCACCCCTGGCTCTGGGGAAGTAGTGGAAGACAAACGGATAAACCAAAGTCAATAATAATATTTGCTGTATTTGCAAATAATAATATTTGTTTGCAAAAATATTTGCTGTCAAACTTATAGGGACAAATCAGAATCTTGAAGTGAAAGTGAACGTGCTGCATCCACATTCAATCAGTCTGGAAATCAGGGATCAAATAAAGCACAACAATTAAAGTTGCTGACAAAGTTGAATTGCCTTCACCAGTGTCCATTGTTCCATATAAGTTTCACATCACTACTAACCAACAATGCTGGTCAACAAAGCTGTAGAATGAAATTCTGTTAAGTTGGTGCTTGTTTTCTTTTGGACATTGTTACATGGTAAAGAGATTAAATTCATTTAAAGACTTACTCCAATAAAAATTGTGTTTTCTGTGTTTTTAAAATGTTTTTGTAGCATTTTTCTGATGATGGAGGATTTCTGGGTAATAAATTAAGCTTGAAATTGCATTTCTGAGTTTTCCTCAATCAAATCATTATGATTAAGAAGCAGATAAAAAATGCTGTTTGAAAAGATTGTATTTGTTACGTTGAAAATATGCTGGGCGGGCCACAAGCTCCCTGATCTGAGCTCTCAGCAAGGAGAAGGAAAGAGGCTTAATTTTGCCTTAAAACCGCATAATCATAATTAAAAGACCACTGGTAACACTTTTATGGGCGGCCGTGGTGCAGTGGTAGGGCGGTCGACCTCTGGTTGGATTATTGCGAGTTTGATTCCCGCCTTGCCCGCCCATGTGTCAAAGTGTCCTTGGGCAAACACTGAACCCCACCTCTCCTCTGGTGGAAGGTTGGTGCCAGTGTTCGGCAGTGGAGCCGCCACCAGTGTGTGAATGGGTGAATGGGTCTGTGACTATAAAGCGCTTTGGGCCTTCGAAGAAGATAGAAAAGCGCTACATAAGTATATGCCATTTACCATAACAGATCAAAAGATGATCAGTGTGGGACTTTAAAAAAACAGTGTTAAATTTCTAATCCTAAAATCCAAGACCTCAATTTATTGTTTATTTGTTCTTTATTTCAATAATACTTGAGTGTATAAGTACTAAGAGTCTAACGGTACGCTAAAATCCCAATTCGGTTCCGTTGAGAATTTCATAGGGCTCGGTTGGGTACATTTTTGTTCGGTACTGCTGTTTAACAAATCTGCCTGATATGAACTCCTATTTTATGAGCTATTATTTTATTGTTATTTATTGTGTGTTTTGCGACTGGACACCTGAATTTCTCCCTTGGGAGATTAATAAAGTTTTTTTTTTTCTGTCGGTCGGTTGGTCAGTCGGTCGGACAAAAAGAAAATTAATTATAAAATGCATTTACTGGTTTTACATAACAATGAATAAAATTGACCTATGTATGTGATCTGAAATCATTGGAAGTTGCAGCAACAACTCTCGTGTCCTGTTCACAACAGTAAACAGATTAACTAACCCTCCAACCCAGCTACCAATAGAACTGGTTTGCACACCTAAATGTAATGAGTTTGCTGTATTTTTTAATGACAAGGTTCAGGGCATTAAAAAAGCCATCAACTCCACAACACATATAACTATCGAACGGCCACCTACTCACTCTAAGCTGACTCACTTTGTACCTGTCACTGACCAAACTGTCCAAGAGACCATCACCCGTCTGAGCTCGTCTACATGCTGCCTTGATGTGTTACCCACTAGATTTCTAAAGTCTGTCCTGAACAGTGTGTTGCCATCAATTACTCAAATAGTTAACATGTCTCTTCAATCTGGAATATTTCCAGAGGCCTTAAAAACTGCAGTCATTAAACCTCTCCTGAAGAAAAACGGTCTTGATCCCACTGTACTGAATAATTACAGACCTATCTCTAATCTGCCATTTTTAGGAAAAGTCCTTGAAAAAGTTGTCTACCAACAGCTCACTGATTTTCTCTTATTAAACAATTCATTTGATGTTTTCCAGTCAGGTTTTAGACCCCATCATAGCACAGAAACTGCTCTTATCAAGGTAACCAACGACATCCGCCTGAACACTGATGATGGCGAAGTCACTGTCTTAATCCTGCTAGACCTGAGTGCTGCCTTTGATACTGTTGATCATGGGATCCTTTTGCACAGACTCCAAGACTGGGTTGGCATCTCTGGATCTGCCCTAAGTTGGCTCAAGTCTTATCTAGAAGACAGGAAATATTTTGTTGAAATTGGGAGTTGTGTCTCAGACTACATGGCCTTGACTTGTGGTGTGCCCCAGGGATCGATCCTGGGACCCCTTCTGTTCAACCTCTACATGCTGCCACTAGGGCAGTTAATACGCAGTAATAACATATCTTATCACAACTATGCAGATGATACTCAGATCTATGTGTCACTGACAACAGGTGAATATGGGCCGGTGGATTCACTCAGCCACTGCCTCCAACAGATCAGTGCGTGGATGCAGAACAACTTTCTCCAGCTAAACTCAAACAAGACCGAAGTTATTATTTTTGGCCCACAGAAACAAAGAGAAAGTCTCAGCAGCTACCTTCATTCTCTGTGTCTTAAACCCTCAAATCAAGTCAGAAATCTAGGGGTAATCATGGACTCTGACCTGAACTTTAACAGCCACATCAAGTCAGTAACATCAGCGGCATTTTACCATCTGAAAAACATTGCCAAAATCAAAAACATAGTGTCAAAGCCTGACCTGGAGATACTTATTCATGCATTTGTCTCCAGCAGGTTAGACTACTGTAACGGCCTGCTCACCGGCCTCTCCAAACGAGCTGTAAAACAGCTTCAGTACATCCAGAATGCTGCTGCTCGAGTCCTGACCAGAACCAGGAAGTATGATCACATTAGTCCTGTGCTCAGGTCTCTGCACTGGCTCCCTGTACCTCAAAGAATAGACTTCAAAGCAGCTCTGCTTGTGTACAAGTCTCTCCATGGCCGAGCACCAAAGTACATCTCTGACATGTTAGTGCCATATGAACCATCTCGTACTCTGAGGACCTCAGGGGCCGGCCTCCTGTTGATTCCCAGAGTCAGAACTAAACAAGGGGAATCAGCGTTTCAATATTCTGCAGCTAAAATCTGGAACAGCCTCCCTGAAGTCGTAAGACAGGCGTCTTCTGTGTTCATGTTCAAATCTAGACTTAAAACATTTCTGTTTAGCCGTGTATATGACTGAAAGGTCCTATCTGCACTTTTCTTTCCTTTCCTTCTTTTATTTTTAAATCAGTTTTCAATTTTTTTTTCTTTTTTCTTTTCTTTTAAAGTAAATTTTATGTTGATTATTTCTATGATGTATTGTGATTTTAATGCATTTTTCTGTTTTGTGAAGCACCTTGAATTACTTTGTGTATGAATTGTGCTATACAAATAAACTTGCCTTGCCTTTATAAAAACAAAAAAAAATATTGCCAGGAACCAAAAACTTTGGATACTTACCACAGGCCTGAAAAAACATATTTTAACTTGCACATTTTTTTTTCTTGTAGACCCGATTGTTACAGTCGGGTGATACCGTTTTAAGTTTGTTAACAGATTAGATAGATGTGTTACCTGTGGCATACGCTATTGTGTAACAATGTCAACACACAGCATTCCACTTATCCAATTGTCTTTCCCCTTGATGGATGCTGACAACCAAGCCGAAGTGTTCCCACACAGGAGAGTGTAAGGAGATGGGGGGGGTTCTCCTCTCTGGCCTCGCGTCTGCATTAGCCGTATATTTGACATGCTTACTGTCCGTCACCTAATAGCGTCTTGGAGGAAACTCACAGCTAACATTAGTTCCGCCTTGGCGCAAAGTTAATACTGTGGCGACCTGGGGGTTAGCCCCGCCTATAGCCACTAAGACTTATGGGAAGTGTGAAATCTTGTGTGTTGAATCCTTCACCATAACTGAGAGAGCTGTGAAGAGAATTGACATTCATGTTGGAACACTGTTCATGTGTGTTCATAATAAATGGGTTTTAATGCCGGAAAGGAGATTTAGCAATCTGCCTGTCTTTCCACCTCTCCCTCTCTGAGACTGTTTGAGGGTGTGGGGAGTATGGGGCAAGGACAGCCAACGCAGCTAGTCAATTGGCAACTCTGCTCTCTTTCCCCGCCACGAGTGACATACCAGCTGGGTTGTTACAATGCATGTGCGGGGGAAAAAAAAGAAAAAACATACCAAAACAGTACAGAAGTAACCTGAATCGAAACTGCTGTACCGAAACGGTTTGGTTCAATTATGTGTTTCGTTGCACCCCTTATAAGTACCTGTAGATATTTAGAATGTACTAGTAAGTTGCTTAATGTTTACATTCTTATGAATTCTTAAATTACTACAGCCATATCAGTGGTTCAATCTGAGCAATTGCATCATCAGTTAAGCAGCTGGGTAGCTTGGTTGGTAAGGTGGAAGCCTGCCAAGCAGGAATCCAGGGTTTGATTCTCAGAGGGGAATGAACAATGGTACTGTTCATTGGGCAAGACCCTTGGGCAAGACCCTTAATACTGCTGCTTCAGGGGATGGGTCAAATGCAGAGAACAAATTACGCACACCCAGGTGTGTGACAGATAGTGGGACTTTGACTTTATACTGTTTTTCATCTTCTAGGTTCACATCCTTGTTCTGGACAACAATGACAACGATCCTATCTTCTCCCAACAAGCCTATGAGGTCACCATCTCTGAAGATACACCAACTGACACTGAGGTTCTGCAGATAGTGGCCTCAGACCGTGACGAGCACAATGAGCTCACCTATTCTCTCCAAAGCTCCATCGACCCCAACAGTATGCGTCTGTTCCGCATCCACCCCACACTGGGTACCATCTTCACTACTCAGAGACTGGACCATGAGGCCTGTGCCCAGCACATCCTCACTGTCCTCGTAAGACAAACATTTGATCAGAGAAGCTTGTGGTGTTGATGGTAGTGTGAAGATTCTTCTTTGGTTTTAGCAACATACATTGAAGTTTGAATGTCTCCATATACTTTTTTTTGCTTTCTGAGACAACACCTATTTAGACAGCTCAACTGTTATAACTGGAATTTTCTTTAGATACAAGATTTACACAGTTCCTCCTGGACTCCAACTTTGGACAAATCTAAAAATTTCCTAGTAGCTGGGCTGCTAGGAAAAACTCCGGCAGCGCTTGTGAGAATTTATTTCAATTCTGCAGCTAAAACAGGAAATTCCTGCCAGGATAGAAAAGGGTTAAAATCTTACCTCACTTAGATGTAAAAAAAAACAAACATCAATAATCAAGATAATCTTGAAGCACTTTACTCACTTTAATATGAGACTTTACTCAGTCTCATAATTGAGGAAATTATCTCAAAAACTATTAAAGGAACCAAAGAAAAATGCTCACCCAACTTAAATAATAATAGGACAGGAAAAAAATCTATTTTTACTGGAATGATCAAAAAGTTTAAATTTTTGTCTGTTTTACAGGTGAAAGACCAGGATTTTCCTTACAGGAAGAACTTAGCTCGCGTTCTAATAGAAGTGGAGGACATAAATGATCATGTACCCATTTTTACCAGTCCCCTCTATGAAGGCTCAGTCTATGAGTCAGCAGCAAAGGGCTCAGCAGTAGTTCAGGTCACTGCTCTGGACAAAGACAAAGGCAAAAATGCTGAGTTACGCTATTCCATTGAGGCAGGTAAGTACTACTGAAAGCTGAATATTTTCTTATACAAATTTTACGACAAACATTAATTTTCCTTCAACAATGGTAACATGGTATTAACATCTTTTCAATCTCCCCAACAGGGAATACTGGAAACACATTCCGGATTGAGCCTGTCTTGGGTATCATTAGTGTGGCACACAACTTGGACTTGACCAATGTAGGCCACTATGTTGTGACTGTCAGAGTTACTGACAATGGTGTCCCTCCTCTGTCCACAAACACAGTAGTGCGTATTGCAGTCACTTTATCTGACAACACTGGTCCAAAGTTTCCTCAGCCCGAGTATCAGACAGAGGTCTCAGAGAATGCCCTGATTGGGACATCCATCACCACAGTCAGCGCTTTCAGTCAGTCTACGCTTATTTACGACATCAAGCAGGGCAATGCTGAACATGTTTTTCAGATAAATCAGTATAGTGGAGTCATTACTAATCAGAAGGCTCTAGACTATGAGACCACAGAGTCTTATACCTTGATAGTACAAGCGGTAAATATGGCTGGTATGGCATCCAATGCTACTTTATTAATCCAGATACTGGATGAAAATGATAATCCTCCAGTGTTCCTGCAGCATCACTACTATGGCAGCATCAGTGAAGTGGCACCAGTCAAAAGTGTGGTCTTGAACTTGCATGGCTTACCCCTTGTAATCAGAGCCACTGATCCCGACCACAACCAAAATGCTTTGCTGGTCTACGAGATTGTTGAGAACACTGCAAAAAAGGTTTTCACGGTGGACTCTGGGACGGGATCCATTAGAACCATTGCTAATCTAGATCATGAAACTTTCCCCATCTTCATCTTCCATGTTCAAGTGAGAGACAGTGGTAGGCCACAACTGACAGCAGACAGTCCGACTGAGGTCACCATACAAGTGATTGACTCAAATGATTCACCACCTCACTTCACCCAAAGTGCCTATGAAGCTGTGCTACTTCTCCCCACCTATTTTGGGGTTGAAGCTTTGCAAGTGTCAGCCATAGACCCTGACAAAGATGTAGCCACAGAGCTCACTTTCTCTCTAGTTGATGGATCACTGGAACATTTTGACATCAATCCTACCAGTGGAATAATTGTCGTCAAAAACATCAACTTCTCCAAAGAGCTTTTTCGTTTCACTGTCCAAGTTTCTGATGGAAAATTCTCCAGTTCTGCTTTGGTGACTTTAAATGTTCAAGAAGCCCTTGACTCTGGCCTCAGTTTTACTCACAACATTTACTACTCCTCTATTAAAGAAAATCTACCAAATATCACCAAAGTTGCTGTGGTCAGTGCTGTGGGGAACCACCTCAATGAGCCACTAAAATACAGCCTGCTAAATGCTGGTACACATTTTAGAATTCGTCCAACATCTGGTGTCATTCAAACCACAGGAATACCTTTTGACCGTGAAGAACAAGAGTTTTATGAACTGATAGCAGAAGCAAAAAGGGAACATGACCATCGGCATGTGGCTAGAGTTGTAGTTAAAGTTCAAGTTGAAGACATAAATGACAATTTTCCTGTTTTTGTTGGACTTCCTTATTATGCAGTTGTTCAAGTGGATGCTGAACAAGGGTCACATATATTCACAGTCATTGCAGTGGATGGGGACAAAGGGGTTAATGGAGAAGTGACTTATCATCTAAAGTATGACCATGACCACTTTGAGATTAACCAGAAGACTGGAATTATCAGCCTTAAAAAGTCTTTCGAGTCAGATTTGTCTAATGCAGAATACCAGATTGTGATATATGCTAAAGATGGGGGTGATGAACCTCTCTCATCTACAGTAGAGTTTCCCATCACTGTGGTCAACAAAGCCATGCCTGTCTTTGACAAATCATTTTATTCTGTTTACGTGAATGAAGATGTGGAAGTTTATACACCTATCATCAGCATTAATTCAACCAGTCCTGAAGGTCAGAAGATCATTTACACTATAGTTGATGGTGATCCATCTCTTCAGTTTGATATAGGGTTCGATACAGGAGTCATAAGTGTCATCCACTGTTTGGACTATGAGGTAACATCATCGTACCACCTCACTGTTAGAGCCACAGACTACTTGACTGGTGCCCATGCTGAGGTTGATTTAGGTGTTTTTATTCAGGACATAAATGATAACCCTCCTATATTTCAGAAGATGTCTTACAGTGTTAGTCTGTCTGAAACAGCCATGATTGGTACTCCTGTTCTTCAAGTTATTGCCTCTGACCAAGACTCAGAGAAGAACAACATCATTCGCTACCAGATATTTTCCCAACTGCACAACAGCACAGACTATTTTCACATAGATAGTAGCAGCGGATTAATTCTGACAGCTCGGATGCTGGACCATGAACTAGCCCATAATTATTACTTTGTTGTGAGGGCCACTGATAACGGTTATCCAGCATTAAGTAGTGAAGTAACAGTGACCGTTACATTGAATGACATGAATGATAATGCACCAGTTTTCAACCAGCTGCTTTACGAGGCTTATGTGAGTGAGTTAGCACCCAGGGGTCACTTTATAACTTGTGTCCAAGCTTCTGATGCTGACAGTTCAGATTTTGATAAGTTGGAGTATAGTATTTTGTCGGGAAATGAGAGAATGCATTTTGTGCTAGAAAAAAGTACAGGAATCCTTGCCTTGTCTAGCCACCGAAAGCAGAAAATGGATCCAACCTATAGCCTCAATGTTTCAGTCTCGGATGGGGTCTTCACAAGTACTGCTCAGGTTCATATTAAAGTGTTGGGAGCCAACCTGCACAGTCCAGTGTTTGAACGGAGTGTATACGAGGCAGAGTTGAGAGAGAATGCTGCGGTGGGAACCACAGTGATTCAGGTAAGTGCCTTTGAAATTCTACATACAAATATTATATTTCATTGAAAAAAACTATAGACACAAGGAAATATAGAACAACATTCTCTCCCTTTTTTCCAGGTAAAGGCAACTGACAAAGACCAGGAACCATTTGGCCACATTACTTATTCCTTTGCTAATGATGTGGGGAGTGACCAGTTTAGTATTGATTCAAATGGTTATATCTGTACAGTAGAAAAGCTTGATCGCGAGGATCCAGCAAACAGGGACATTCTTCTTATTGTGGCAGCTCAAGATTTGGGCGGACGTGTGTCTTATTGCACAGTACAGATTACTCTGTTAGACGACAACGACAATTCCCCTTCCTTTGTTGCCACAGAATACCAAGCATCTCTAAAGCATGATGTGACTAAAGGGTTTTTGGTGACGCAGCTACAGGCTCATGATCTAGATGATGGCAGCAATGCAAAGGTGAGATATTCACTATATAGTGAGGCTCGCGTCCCTGTAGTGGACATTTTGGAAATAGACCCAGATAATGGTTGGATGGTGACAAAAGGCAGCTTCAGCCATTTAAGGAACTCTGTGCTATCATTTTTTGTTAAGGCCGTTGATGGAGGAATTCCAGCGCGACATTCTCTAGTTCCTGTCTACATCCATGTTCTCTCCTCTGAGGCTTTCATTCCATTTTTCAGTCAGCACCATTACTCATTCAACATACCGGAGAACACACCCATAGGTTCGGTCATAGGAACAGTTCGCGTCAGCATTCCTCCAGAATATTCTTCACTGACTGCTACCTTTGCCACAGCCAATGGAGAAAGTGGTGAAAACAATCGAGAAATGGTCTTTTTGGTGGAGAAAGACACAGGAGTCATAAAGCTTGATAAAGCCTTGGACCATGAAGCGATTAAAGAATTTTACTTCAAAGTCACTGCCACAGTGAAGCAGGCAAAGCTGGATTCTATGACTTCTGCAAATGTTAAAGTCAATGTTTTTGACATAAATGACAACAGACCAGCTTTTGAGACAAACTCTTATGTTGCTACTGTAATGGAGGGAACGGCAGTTGGAACCAAAGTCATTCGAGTTCAAGCATCAGACCCAGACTCTGGAGCCAATGGCCAAGTGACATACAGACTTGGATCATTAATTAAATCAAAAGGGAATTCTGAGCCATTATCTGACATATTCAACATTGACAGTAACAGCGGTTGGATCTTCATAAGAACGGACCTCGACCACGAGACTAGTCCATTTTATACCTTCACAGTGGTGGCCTTGGATCATGGGGAGGTCCTGTCTCTGTCCAGTACCACTACAGTGACGGTCACAGTGTCGGATGTCAATGACAATGCCCCCGTATTTACTGAAACCCACTACATTGGTACGGTTCGAGAGAGTGACCCCCCTGGTGAGGTGGTGGCCGTACTAAACACAAGAGATGAAGACAGCTCTGTTGTTAATCAACACATCAGCATCCACATCACTGGTGAGTACTTGTGCAAAAAGCTGCCTATTGATATGCAAGCATGGCTTATACTGCGACAGAAACATTGTCAGAGTAGAAACTGATCTCACATCCTCAGAAAGATTGTTCCAGATTCAAACTGGATAAAACTAAAATGCCGCTTCAGTGTTAGTCCTAGGTACTGGTAGAAGGTCTGTTCCTGTCCATGGTGGTTCATATGGACAGGTCCATCATGCGAAAAGTGAAAATGCAATCCCATCTTTGTCTTTTCTCTTTAATTATGTCACAGAATAAGCAGTGCTCAAGAAGAAAATGAACAAGATTTTTGGAGGATTGATTTTTAACTTTATTTTTGGGTCATTTGATGCAGTTACATTGTGAAAATGAAAAAGCATTTCTGTTAAACCATCTTAATTGTCAAATTTGATATTTCTAATTTAATTTTGCTCCACGTTTACTAAAGAACTTTTTGAAAATGAAATGTCAAATACCATTTTCTTTATCATTTTAATTAAGTGACAAAATGAGCGGTGTGGAAGAAGAAAAAGAAAAAGCGGTTTGGCGGATTGCTTTTTTTATTTTATTTTGATTCAATAAATGCAGCTTCATTTTGAAAATGAAAAAGCATTTCTGGTATTGACCTTTATTTTTAATTGTGCTACACAAATGCTTCCATTGGAGAGAAGAGAACTTGAGGATAATCTTAAAGAGCGGAGGGGTAGATGGAGCTGGAGGAAATCATTAGGAGCGTTAAAGTGAGGAGAAAGATTTTTAAATTCAGTTCTCAGATGGACTTGCAGCAGTATAGCTGCTTTTGGACTGGAGCGCTGTGGATGGTGAAGGGAAATGATCTGAGCAGCAGAGTTTTGAACCAAGCTTGACACAACTGTTAAAGTTTTCTTTGAGTCCATGAATATCCTTAACTTTTAACCAGACTTTTAGGCTTCAGATAAAGACACTTAACGTGACTGCTAACACTTTCTTTGTTTAGCTGAAAAATCATGGTTTCAGTCTTGCTTATGTGTGAGTTTAGAAAGTTTGGAAATTTTCTGACAGACATTATTCTTTTGTCCTCCAATGAGGCAAACTCTTTCGAAGCTGGACACCAGAGTCAATTTAGGACTTTGTAATCATTTTGTTGTTTTTTAGCTTGGAATTCTGGCAAAAAATTCTAAAAGCTCTTTTAAGTTTGCCTAATTTTTGGCTCCTTATTTCCCTCATTGTTAGTCCAGTGTTTGCCTTTTTGTCTATTGTCATATATTGTTGAAGCTCAACAGCAAACAAGACAAAAATGCATCCCTTAGAATATGAAGGAAAAATTTGATAAAGAAAATAAGTGCTTTATTTTGATAGGATCATATCTGTCCTGACCCTTTGTCTCCCCCATTGTCTGATTGTGTCATGTAGGTGGGAATGATCGTGGTGTGTTTGCACTCCGTCTAGTTCAGGGGGAATGGAAGATGTATGTAAAGGGTCCACTGGATCGGGAGAAACGCAACTTCTATTTAATCAACATCACTGCCACAGATGGACTTTTTGTTTCTCAAACCAAAGTGGAGGTGACAGTGATGGATGCCAATGACAACAGCCCCGATTGTGACCAGGTCAGTGGGTCAGCTAACTAATTTTACATTTGAACTGAATGCAAAAAGCATAGCAGGAAATTTCTTTTGAGCGGAAATATACGGTAGATACTGGCAAAAGTTTCTGTTTTTAGGCACCTGTAAAAGCCTGTCTTGAATTTTTATGTATTTGTGTGTGTATTTCTTTGTGTGTGTGTGTGTTTCCAGGCAGTGTACACTGCCAGTATTCCAGAGGACCTTCCAGTGCACAGTTTGCTGCTAACTGTTGGAGCAACAGATGCAGATGTGGGAGTAAATGCTCAGATCCAGTACTCTCTTCATGGTTCTGGGTCACAGGACTTTAGTATAGACCCAGACACTGGTATGGATGCTAATTTGAAGAGTTTGTGTGACAAATTAAACAATTACTCTTTGATTTGTCATTTCTAATTGTTCCTTTAATACTAACTTCTGCAGGGGAGGTGAAATCTTTGGTGACCTTGGACCACGAGAAGACACCCAGTTACAGGCTAGTTGTGCAGGCCATGGATGGTGGTGGGCAGTGGTGTAGCGCTGAGATCCAACTGGTGGTGACGGATGTGAATGACAACCCACCAATTTTTACTATGCCACAGTATACTGCCAATGTATATGAGAATACTATCCCCAAGGCACTGCTCACTCGCATTCAGGCCATAGATCCTGATGAAGGTAGAGATCCACTCTTTTGAATGAGACAAAACAGCTTTATGTGTCCATAATGTGGAAAAAATGGCGACTACATTGATTAAGTTGGGTGGAGTTGAAAGAAAACAATTTTTTATGGATGATATCTCACACACTCACTCAATACAGTTCTCAGATACAGACATTGGTTATTATTCTTAATACACATCAACCATTTAGGTTAAGGTGAGCACACGCTTCTTGAGTTGTTTTTTTAAATACTGAAAGGTAAACTTTATAAAATATAACAAAAGGTTTGTTTTGCCACTGAGAAAAAGAATACAAACATACCTACCTAAGTCATAATAAACCATTTTAAATGAACTACAATATAATAGCTATCTAGCCTCTGTGTAATGGAACTGTTAAGCTAACATGTCATCCAAGTAAATTTAATATCAGTCAGCACATTCTGATCAATAATGCATTCTCATCCCTTTATAGCCTATTGTCAGGCACCATTTTCTCCATATTTGCATGCATTAAAAATGATCTGAAAAAAAATATTCAATAGACAAAAATATTCAATATTCACTTAAAATTGTGAAAATATCATTCTTGAATTAAGGTTTATTTAGGAAAAAAACATAAATGTATTAAAACAATTCACTTCATTGTTTTTATTGATCTTTGGAAGCAAAAAAGTTCAGGATTATTACCAGTATTTCTTAATCTAGGAACAAATTAAAATGATTTAGTTATATAACAATACTTCTTTACAATTTCTTTAGTTTAATTTTGATTTCATCATTTAAGTTTTAGTGGTAAACTGATTTTGTGTTTCATATTATCATGTAATAATGTGAGGAGCAGAAATGTTAAAACACATGATGGTTATTTGAGACTTGTTGTGGATTCATGAAGCCTATGAAATGATTTTTTTGATTCCCCTGTGTGGTTCTCCAGCAGGACCAGGTCGGATGGTGGTTTATTCCCTGACAGACTCAGCAGGAGGCCTTTTCTCCATTGACCATGTCTCCGGTGTTGTCATCCTGGAGCACACCTTGGACCGTGAAGTTCAGTCAACCTATCAGATAACAGTTTGTGCGTCAGATCAGGGCTCCCCACTGCCTCTTTACTCTCTGGTCAACGTGACAATAACAGTGCTGGATATCAACGACAATCATCCCATATTTGAGCATCGAGACCAATTGACAACAGTGCCAGAAGACGTGAGAGTCGGCACAGAGGTTTTGAGAGTGTATGCCGCCAGCAAGGACATTGGAACGAACGCTGAGATCACCTACACTATACGATCAGGCAACGAACACAGGAGGTTTCATGTCCATCCTCATTCTGGTGAGTGACGAGTGTGAAACTGTAAAAGTTCCACACATCAAGATTTTAGTGTCTGTGGTGAACGTGTGGATCCCAAATTCAGGCCTCAAGGGCCAACTTTCTGTTACTTTTCTAGAAATCCTGCCTTATCTGCTGTACATTACCTGAATCAGGTGTGTTTAGCCAATGAGAAGCTCCAATGGTAGGATGGTTGGAAAACACGTAGGACACCGGCCCCTTGAGGCCTGGATTTGGGCACCCCTGGTCTAGATCAAACTCTGATTGGTTTTCTAAGATAGTAATTGCTCCAATTGGCTCCAAACCTCCAAATGTTTTTACCTCTAACCTTTTAACACCAGAGCTTTCGCTCCAGTGTTGGACTACCGTAACTCTTAAACCATTTACACAATTGACGGAATTCAAGCAGATTCTGAAGCGGACTAAGGCAGACTTGTGCTGATATGTGACACTACAAAGTAGTGAAGTGTTTAAGCAATCCACGTAAATTAGCTGGTTCTCAGGCAGAGAGAAACAGCTTAGTGTCGTTATGCAACAACTTGCGTTCATAATGCATTGTATATTGATGCAAAGCTGCTTTTCTCTGTCTTAATCAGCTGGCTCACTGTGATCACATCAATGGTCAAAGATTTTTGGTATGTCAAAGAGTGTGTGTTATTTAGATGTTGTAGCTTTGGTGTTAAAGGGTTAAGGTTGTAATTTTCTTCTTTTATATACCAATTTATAAGGAGATTTAAACTAAAACAAAACAACAAGGATTCATTTATAATTCCCAATTAAACAAAGTCTGTACCAGTCAGCAGTAGTTGGTGTAAAAGGCATAAATATGTGCTGGTGGGTGAGGGCTGAAGATAAAATAAAGTATGGAAGAACAGAATCGGTCAGATTGTTTGGTGAATTAACAGCCTAACTGTAGCCAAAAATGACAAGCTGGTTTTCCTGTACACCTCTTTTCTGTAAATATGGAATCACATCTAACTATACAAACTGAATTCAAACACACTTCCCTTTTTTAAAACCCAGTTGATGGCAGTTCCTAATGAAGGATTCCCCTGAAGAGTCTGCCTGCTGTGACTTCTGTCGTGTTCAACTCAAATTGTCTTTCCAATACATTTAGTATCAGTCAGCATGTTTGAATTTCCTTCTGCGTTCAGGTAGCTGTGTTTTGTTTCTGGTTCTGTTTATGCATCATTACCTATGAAGTTGGAATAATTTAAATACGTTTGTGGGGATTAAAGGGATTCTGTAATCATTTTTATCCAGTGTTCTGAACAGCAGTGATATTTTAATCATCGTCTCACAGCCTGTTCTACCAAAACAAGCGTTTAGTTCCAGTCATTTAACAGACACATGTCTCACTTTTGTCAGCATCTTGAGGCTGTGTGTACAAATGAAGTCAGAGCTCACAGCAGGAAGTGGCCCCAGAGTCAGTAGGCAATTCTATAAGCAGAAAATGCTGCACTTATGACTATGAAATAACTTTTAAAGACTGTGGCAAAACCTTTTTAATTACATAAGATTAAACTCCAGGGGTGTCTTAATTGCATCTTTTTATGAACAGAAATCAGAAGTTGCTGGTCTCTTTAGATTAGAGCTGTTGCCTGTTGCTGTTTCTGAGTGAAACTAGAATCTGCTTCTGTTCATTCTGTCATTAGTGGGAAGAAAATCTGCTGATCTGTTAATGATTCCCACATTGAAACATCATCACCTGGACTTCTCACAGGAGACCTGGATCAAGGTCTTTCACCATTTCTGTCTTTCGGTCCCTCTCAGGTGCCATCATCGTCGCTCAGCCTCTGGACTATGAGACCTGCAGGGACTACTTCCTGACAGTGGAGGCTCGTGACGGCGGCACACCCCCCCTGAGTGCAGTTACAACGGTTAACATCAACCTGACAGACGTGAACGACAATGCGCCCATGTTTAGCCGTGACCTGTACACTGCCTTTGTGTCAGAGGACGCTTTTATTGGCGAGTTTGTTGTGCAGGTAGGTTTGCCCGATAAGTCCAGATGCCAGAGCTTTAAAACGCTCTTTTACCTTCTGGTCTCAAAATTTTAAATAACAAAAAGTATATTTAAGTTTTTTATGTGTTGATAGTTGAACTGGAAAAAAAGAAGATTTTTAAAAAATATAATTGGAATAAATTCAGGCATTGAGGGGTTAAACCAGCTTTATATGACAACAGGCTCACAGTGAAACCTGTAGTTTGACATTTTTACCTCGTTAATTTTATACTAATGTCCAATAATTGTAAAAGTCCAGAAAATTGCAAATACTTTTTATCATTAGTTTTTGGATTAGAAATCTATGCCCATTAATACTTTTAACTGCAGCAGCAGGACTCTTACTTTCATCTTATGTTAAGCCGTGAAATGACAAAGAAACAACATTTCAAGTATAACCACGTTAAAGTAAAAGAAATGTCTGACCATAAACATGACCACCTGATATTTTAATATATTTTAAATACACCCACAAAGATTGTGTGTGGGAAAATGGGCTGCAACAAAGTGTTTACAGTATTCGCAAAGTTAGCTCCTAAAGTGCCTCATATGGAATTTATATTGGTTTGCATATGTTCTTTTAGCTTTGTCTATTATTATTAAATAATTTAAACATCATACATGTTTACATGAAATCAAGCACTTGCTAATTTCTGGATCGTGAAGGTCACACTTGTAAAAAATAGAGATGTGTTTTGATTGACAGCAAAGTGGGGTTTTTAAAACCAATTTCTTTGTTATGTTTTGTCAACAATATTTAAATGAGATTACAATCAAGATTCTCTGAAGCTTAACACACTTGACTCATGGTTTGAAATGAATGTTTGTGTGCAGCTGGTGGCAGAGGACAGCGACAGTCACCTGAACGGAGCTGTTCTGTACTCCGTAGTCAGTGGAGACCAAGGGAGCCAATTCTTCATTGATCCGATAAATGGCGTCATCAAAGTCAACAAACCCCTGGATCGTGAAACAGTAAGAACTTACACACTCCTCTGAAAACCAAAAACATAAGCATAATTAAAGAGGGTGAGCTTTGCTAATCACTAACCCATTAAAGAAAGCTTCAATTTATAGTTTAAGATAGTTTTTGGGACATTGTTAAAGCGTCATTATTGGCTAATTATCCGATGGAGAAGCACCTCAGTTCTTCCAGCAGGTTGGTTCAAACTCAACTTTTCAGAATTTTTCTTGACCCCTCCCATTCCCTAATATCATTTATACCTTTGCATTCATTCACCCCTGCTTCATCCCTTACTTCTGTTTCTCCCATCATTGGGGCTTGTGCGGGCTGCATAGTCCATGGTAACCTGGTAAAACACAAAACAATCCACATGAAGAATTTAACTTTCATATTTATTACAAAGCTCAGCACATTTTCTATTCCTCCCTGACATTAGCAAGGTCTCATTTTCCTTTGGCTATTGAGGAATATTTTGGAATTAAATGTCTTAATGTTGAGGTTTCCAGTTCTGTTGTTTTTACCAGTAGTTTTCAGCTGCAGTTTTGTTCTTTTTGATTGTATTGATGCTTAACTGTGAATGTGTTCCTGGACTTATGCCTTATTTTTCCAACATGATGAATAAAAGGATGAGGGTGTTGTTCATTAGACATAAACATATTTGATAGTGACATGTGCACAAAAACTGCTCCAGAAGAGCTGCGTGAGTCTATATGTCATAAAACTAAGTCAGTCTGTAAAATTCTTCCCCCACAGTTTGAAGGTTGCAGCTAAAATGAAGATGTATGAGATCTAAATTTATTAAAGGATGAATTTGTGTGAGACATAGTCTCTGTTTGTGTTTGTTGTGTCAACATTGACAGGTTTTTGCATCAAACGAGCATGATAAACAACTATATAGATGTCTAGATTCACTCAAAGCATCTCATCTGGCACCAACATCTCTGCCGTAGTCAAAATCACTGACTCATCAGTTTCTTTTCTCATTGCTACCAGTAGTTAATAACTCTGAGGGTGTTTACAGCTGATTAATGGGATGGATGGACTGCCTGTGTGCCAGGTTGGAGTCTGACTTGGTCATTAATAATAGCTTAAAAATACAGAGAGCAGCAAAAGAAGGGCCTAAAAAGTGGATGAAGTGGGCCCAAATGAGCAAAACTGTCGCCATGACAACAGCACCAAACAACAAATATGATGTTAACCCACTTTCTTGATGTCCGGCCTCTCTTAATAAAGGACTATGAGCTCTCCAAACCCCATGTAGCATCAACCGTGTCAGTGTATTCATGTGTAAATGGTAATAGTTGAAGTCTTTAACAACCATAGTTCTGTTGGTTTTGGTTGGTTCCTATAAAATAGTGTAAAACATTTTTTAATAAAGAGCACCGTTTGAAAAAGGGTAAAATGCTATTCATGTGTGGAACAAATACCCCCAAAGCGAAAATCAAAATACTAGGGACTAATTTGCCACCATATGCATGTTTCTTCCCAAAGCAAAAAGAATAATCCTCATTCTGTACATTTACTAAAGCATACAAAAATGCAGTCATCTGGAAACCTCCACCACATGTCTGACCTCCAATCTGCTCGATGCCGTTCGGTCTGATCTGGGTTGGCTCCCTGGACAGACGGTTGCCAATCAGGGTTGAGCAGAAAGCACAAGGGCACAAATATAAGAGTTTTTAAAGCCCAGCAAAGATGAAAAGAATCAGCACAACCAAAACTTCATCACTTTTTGAGTTGCTTTTAAATAGTTAATTTTAAATTTTTTCTTAAAATTTGAGCTGGTTCACTTTGGTCTTACTGTTCTTCCCTTCTGGTCTCTTCAGCAGGTTTTATGTGGTAGCCCCTGTGTTAATGAGTCCCCCAACTGTCCCAATAGAAGAAAATCTAAATCATCCAATAAGTTTTTGCTTTTAAATTGTGGTTCCACCATATTGTACCTGGATAAACATGATGACGCCCTTAATTTTAACATTTTGTTGCATAGCCTTTATATACAATGGCTAGTGCTGTGACGTTGTGTGTTAAGGCTTCGAGGTGTGTGTCGTGGAGGCAGAGGAAGAGGTGTTGTCGTATTGAGGCTAGCTTCATGTAAGGGGAGGAGCAGAGAATGATGATGCCCGCAGCCTCACTGCCTGGCTGTACCATGGGACCGATTCAAGAAATGCTTGGGATTGTGCCGCCAGTTTTACAGTTGATATAAATCCCTCAGGCTCCCTTCAAAATGTCGGTGTGTGAGTGGTGCAGTCAGTGAGAGTTTGGAGACGATTTGGAAAGTTTGGACATGTAAGAAAAATTGTAAAAATTGTTCGCTTAAAAAAATAATAATAAAATTGGTTTTTGATGATAATTTGAATGAAAATCAAAAAGAATTTTTTTGACAAAAATGTACTAAGACAACAGCTGCGAGACGAACGCTCCTTGCCACAGCCTGCAGTTTGCTGGGATCTGATAGCATTTAGTTTTCTGATCAGATTTATTCGGTCCTTTCAGATTCCCAGCTTCTCACTGACCATCAGAGCTTTGGACAGTGGAGTCCCACCGATGTCCTCCACCGCGCTGGTCAACATCGACGTCTCTGATGTGAACGATAACCCCCCAACCTTCTCCTCAGCCAACCTCACCGCCGTCATTCAGGTAAGACTGACGCAACAAGCCCAGAGAGAGCAGAGGGTCTGCTAGGTAACCAAGCATAATCTCACAGGTTTCATGTCACTTTTTCATTCTTCTAGTCCCTCAATGGGCACAAATATACATAACCTGAAGAGGAATCCCAAACAAAGTCAACAAAACTTTGAATGAAAACTAATCAAATCCAGCTGAGAGGTGGATTTAAATTGGAATAAATAAGTCATGGTACCAAAATGTACGAGTGTTTCAGCTGATTTAAGTCTGTTCTGAGGATGATGGAAGCTGAATGCAGCATCTCCATGTTTGGTTTGGACTCTAGGAACTGACAAAAGCCTGGATCCAGATGACTGGAGAGGTCTGGCTGGTTCATACTGGGTCAAGAGGTCAATAGTGTATTTTGATGCTAAGCTATTCAAGTTTAAAGTCTATCCTCCAGCAGACAGGCAGCCAGTGGAAAGACCTCAGAACTGGACTGATGTGGTCTACTTTTGATCCCTGTGAGAGACAATGAGACTGGATCCAAATTAAATAGATCTTTATCACAGCAATGTGATGTTTGCTTAATGGCAACCTTTAACAGAACCTTAGGGGACTGTACTGATTATTTTAGCTTCACATGAAGTTTTTGGTTCTTTGGTTTAACACACAATTCCATCTATGTCAGTATTGTCTTGGTATTTGATGCTTTAGCTCTATTATTCATAATTTTTTTCATGGTAAATCCTAACTTCTCCTGTTCTACCAACCCTTACCGTGTGCAGGAAAACAAGCCAATTGGCACTACCATCCTGCAGCTGTCCGTCATCGATCGGGACTCCTCTCGGAACGGTCCGCCTTTTTCCTTCCAAATCCTGTCTGGAAATGAAGGCAGAGAGTTTGTGCTGAAGGAAGATGGAACTCTTACTGCCAACCAGGTGTTTAAAAGAGAGTTTGCAACGGAATACATCATTCAGATTCAGGTAAGATCCAGCTTCTGCTCAGGTTCGGCTGAGTTTAGCTTAAAAGTCGCTCTGAGGTAATAAAAAGCTCTGTTTCGGGGGGTTTTAAGGGAGTGCATTAAGAGTAGACTGACTCTTCAGAGACGTGATGCACTGCTTCCTCTTTGTAGTTTTTGATGTTTACTTTCCTTTAGAACTTTCTTCTCTTTTGAAGGTTTCTGGTGTTCCTCCTCTTCTCCCTCATTGTGCTTGTGCACCTCCTCCTCAGGTGTCAGACTCCGGAAAGCCCAGCTTGTCTTCCTCCACGATGCTGACTGTTGCGGTGATCGAGGAGAGCCTCAACCGACCAGTGGCGCTGCCGCTGGAGATCCACGTGGTCACAATGGAGGACGAGTTTCCTGGTGGCGTCATCGGTCAGCTCCACGCTACTGACGCCGACCCCTATGACGCTTTGACGTTCGGACACGCCCCTCAAGCCCAGCACGGCCTGTTTAAGATCAGCCCCCATGATGGGAGGATCATTGCTCTGGGGGGGCTGGATGCTGGCAGTTACTCGCTCAACGTGACTGTAAGCGATGGGCGCTTCGTCGTGCCCGTTTCTGTGAGTGTGCACGTGAAGCAGGTGATGCCTGAGATGCTTCATGACGCGGTGACGGTGCGCTTCGAGAGCATCACACCGTCCGACTTTGTGGCGTCGCACCTTAAGGGAATATTGAAGGTTCTGCGGGAGGCAGCCACCTCTCAGCCCCAGGACGTTTTGCACCTCCTGAGTCTGCAGCCAGTGGGCGGGACCCAACAGCTGGATATGCTGGTTGCCGTGGAAACAGCAGCAGGCGGATACTATAAGGCGGCCTACCTGACGCAGAAGCTCAGCACGTCTCGGCAAAAGCTGGAGGAGGTGGTCCGGGTGTCTGCGATTCTGGACAAGAACTGCTCTGGGCTAGAGTGTCGGGGTGCACAGTGTGAGCAGAGCATCAGCCTGGATTCCCACAACCTGCAGACCTACAGCACTCCACGCCTCAGTTTTGTGTCGCCGCACTTCCACCGGAGCTTACGCTGCATGTGTGACGGTAAGAGGCAGTACTAACAAGATGACCTGATGGAGTTTTAAAGACAGAAACACTTCAAAGCTGAAGTCATAATTTATGTGATACAACGCCGTTTAAATGCAGCTTAAATAGACTTGGACTTGACTGTCTGTAGGCTTATGTTCAGTATTTGATGTATTTTGCCATAAAACATGTTCACTGAAAAAAAAAAGCCCAGTTTGACCTGTTTCAAGTGATGCATAGCAGCTTGCCTCGTTGCTGCTGTCATGTCAGTGAAGACCTTCGTCTTCATCACCTCAGAGCTTTGACTTTAAAAGAGTGAATTAAATCTTTGATGAATGTTTTCTCTCAGAGAGAAGATGAACTTTGGTTGAGGTGCTGAGAACAGAATTGATGCTCATCCTTCAGCTTTGAATGAACATTGACAGCTTTAAATTAATCACAAAGACTAAACTACAGCAGAGTTGCACGCCATCGGCCGTCTATGCTGTGAAGGACTTAAACCATGAAAACCTGCTGAACCCTCATTTCAGTCTTTCAGAACCCCCTTGTAATCTTACCTGAACTCATCTGCGCCAGAACCTGAGTGCCCTTTGCCCCCTGCATCATTTGCGGCTGAAAATGATTAAGCTGACGCGCTGATCTAGTTTGCATTTGGAATTCCTGAGTTTCCTGCTGCTTTTGCTGTATGTAGCCTATGGAGTTTAAGGTAATTTAGAAACTAACACAGGGGCTGCGTGCTGATCCAGTACTGAGCACTCTTGCCTTATTGTGAGAGGGTCCTGGTTCCAATCCTAACTGGGTCCTTTCTGTGTGGAGTTTGCATGTTCTCCTCGTGCATGTGTGGGTTTTCTCTTAGCACACTGTGGTTTTACTGCCACACTCCAAAAACATGCTTCATAGGTTCATTGATGAATCTAAATTGTCCGTAGGTGTGCATGTGATTGTTTGGCTGTGCAACAGACTGGTGACCTGTCCAGGCTATACCCACGTTTGCCCGGAGGTAGCTGGGATAGTCTCCAGCAACCCCCTGACTCCAAAAGGGATTCAGCAAGTTCAGAAAATGGATAAATGGATTGTGGCTTAGGGTGTAAAGGATAATCAACTTAACCAATGAATCAATGTATATTCCTATATTTTAATGTGGAAAAACAAGTGGGCTGAACTTTATGAAACTGAAATATAAATGGATTTGTCATTAATTCTTGTTTGTTTGTGCACATTTTATTTACACTTGATTATCTTACTGGAAATACATCTGGAAAACTTTACTTGCACTGTTCAGTACCCAGGTATTTATCTCTGAGTCCCAATGGATAAATTTTTGTCTGTAGATGTTCTGGATTGATTTTAAGTCAGTGAATCAGATCGTTCAAGATGAACCAATAGTGACTATGAATTACAAATTATGATATGAATCAAATTGTTACCCCCCTAACCCTAAAAGAACACAATGAGTGGTCCATCTGCACAACAGAATTCCTTGTCTCTGTAACATCAGTCTGCTCCACCTCCACTGAGACTCGTCCTGAACTTCTGTCTCTGGATGCAGATGCCAGCTGTGCTGTTGTCTCAGAACAGTGCGAGGACCACCTGTGTCCAGCCGACATGCACTGCGTTTCAGTTGAAGCCACCAGAGGGCGCTACGCATGCCAATGTCCATCAGGCAAACTGGGAGACTGTGCAGGTGTGTACCTCCAAGTCTGGATGCAAATCAGACACACAATAGCAATTTTTGACCAACAAAACTAACGCTGAGGCTGGTTGGGTGCAGGCCACTCGTCTCTGAGTTTCTCAGGCAACAGCTACATAAAGTACAGATTGTCGGAGCGGCTGCAGACCGAGCTGAAGCTTTCCTTAAGGATCCGGACACTTCAGAGCCACGGAATCATCATGTCCATGCACACCGAGCACTGCATCCTCCTGAAGGTATCATGACGTTGTTCCTCAACAAAAGACTATATTTATGTTTTAAACTATTTCAATTCCAAACTAAGGCTGCTAAAACTATGAAATGTTGAGTGTAAAAATGAGCTGAATTGTGCTATAACCATCCTTATGCTTTTGTTTGTAATATATTGATTTTAATGACTGATGGAAATTTGTGTTTATTAGTTGTGTTCATCTTTTAATTACCTATAAGAGCAGGTTAAATTTTGTTTTACATGTGACAGTGGCAAATACAGACATGTGTCTAAGACAGATCCCCAAGTCCTTTCCAGAAAACAAGTTTAATCCCAAAATCTGATGCAGATCTGAATCTGGAGATGGATTTGTTTAAACCTGTTCTGTGATATTTTTGGGGCATGAATCATCAGGAAGCAAAATAATTGTCATGTCCTCAGTGTTAACTGAAAACAATTCCTAATTAACTGGAGACAATTTTGTCATTTTGATGCGTTGAAACACAAAACGCAGGATTTCGACTGATTTTCTCCAGAATTGTGCGGCATTTGAGTTTTCAATAGGGGGTGAGCACGAGTTTTGAGTATGTGGCAGGGGTGAAATTTTTTGCTCAAAGGCACAGAAAGAAAGAAGAATTACTAACTCTATCAGGTCCTACAGCCCAGGACTGCTGCAGGACAGAACTGCATTTGTTGACGTTGGTTTCCTGATAAGAGTATTAAAAGGTTTTGGTGATGTTGTTGACCACAATCCAGGTGCATGGTGGGAAATAGCCCAAACAAAAATCTAAGCAGCTTTCGTACACAGGGAAGTTCTGTAAAAAAAAGTCCTTCCAGTGATGAAGAGGACGCCCAGTTCTACCAAAGTGGAATTCTGTGCATTTGTGTTGTTGCAGCTGGTGGATGGGAAGCTGTGGTTCCAGCTGGCCTGTGGTCTTGGGGCTGGCGGTTCCAGTCCGGACATTCTGGGCCTCTCTGGTCATCGTATCAATGATGGAAACTGGCACACGGTGGCGCTGGAGATGAATCGCAACTTCAGCCGGCTGGCACTGGACAACAGCTTCATTGAGCAGCGCCACGCACCATCACTGATGCAAACGCATTTTCAGGAGAGAACGATCTACCTGGGAGCGCTGGTGAGTCTCTGAAAGAAGGTAGAAATCATTCCAGAAGGTTTTTTTGGAGACAATGGATCAGCTTGGCTCGGTTTTACTCATCTTATCACTGTCAAGACTTCAGGATAGGTCACAACAATAACTACTAAGTATGGAACTATGAAGAAAGCTAAAGGTTACCAAGGTAACTCAAAGGGATTTCCACATTATTGTCTAAATGTGGAGAAAAGTTTAACAAAAGCAACATTTCATCTTTAAAGAGCGCAACAAAAAGACAGTTAAATGGCTGGACAATCCATAATAGTCACACTAATACGTTTTTGTTTCCTCTAAGTGCTGCTCATCATGGTTTCCATCCATCCTGCTCCATCAAACTGTAACCAGTTTAATGGAGCAGAACCCAGACAACCCAAAACTCAAAAAGATTGATTTTCTCCTAATCGAAGGATCTTTTTACCTCAGGGATGCCCAAGCCTGGTTCTCAGAGATCTACCTACCACACTGTCTTTTTCCAGATCTCCCTCCAGGTCTTGTTGCTGATTACCTGGATCAGGTGTGTTCAGTCAATCAGAATGTGGAGACGCCTGAGTCAGCTAATCAGCAAAAAGCAGAAAATATGGAAACCCGGTTCATCCATGTGACGTCTTTAAGTTGAGTCATCTGGACTTGTTGTAGATGACTCAACTTCAAGACCAAAAAGATCATTTTCAAAATATTTATAAAATTCTTGTACTTTTGAACTATTGTAATCAACTTCTAGGTACAAAAATTTCTGAAGTGTCTTATTTCACATCTAAATTCCTAAATCCCATGTTTTAGGTGCAGCCGCCAAACTCCCGTAGCCTAGTGGACTCCCAGAGGGACTTGCGGGTCCATGATGGTTTCCAAGGCTGCCTGGACTTGGTCACGCTCAACGACAATGAGCTGCCTCTGCAGAGCAAGCGCTCGCTGTACGCTGAGGTGGTGGAGCTGACGGAGCTGAAGCTGGGCTGCGTCCTCTATCCTGACCCATGCCTGCATCAGCCCTGCCACAACGGAGCCACATGCAACAGTCTGCCATCTGGTGGTAAGGAGCTGGAAGCACATGAGTCCTCCTTTTTTTATTGCACCTTCAGTTCTTTA
Source organism: Oryzias latipes (assembly GCF_053564925.1). Lineage (NCBI taxonomy): Eukaryota > Metazoa > Chordata > Actinopteri > Beloniformes > Adrianichthyidae > Oryzias > Oryzias latipes. Next base: position 15,951,960 of record NC_136249.1, read on the forward strand.
AAACTTTCATGGTTGTAAAAATTTAAATTTATGCCACACATGTAAACTGGTGAAGACTAAGCTTTTTTATTGTTTGTATACATTTTCCTGCTTCTAAATAGATTTTTTCAAAGCAAATTAATTGACCTGCTGACATTCAAAGGCGGAAAAAAATCTATTTTTTAAATTTTTATTTTACTATGTTTTCACCCAACTATAGAGAGGAACAGGAATATAAAATAAATCTGCAACTATTTGTCAGATCACCTGATCATTTAGTGGATTTTTGTAAAGTTTTAATACAATGTATTTAATGCTTAAAAAAATGTCATGGTCAAAATGTTTAATTTTCAAGAAAATACTAGTCAACAAGACTTAATATTTGAGATTTTTAGGTTAAGGTCTTTTGATGGTTGCGCCCCAGATTTATCTGGTGGAATCTCAGATGTTATGAGCCTGAAAGTGCTGTTCACGTGATAAGTGCTGCTCCTTGGGTGCAGCCTGACTGTTAGAAATTAAGCAATGAGACCGAGTTTAGTTTGTGCAGACATCCTACGGGCTTCTTACTACCTTCTTACTACTTATTACCTGTTACCTGCACACCCCGTGTGTGCAGCATTTGTGTCCGGTCAGTAAGGAGCCAGTACTCACACTCTACTAACCACTAGTGTGGCATAAGGAGACCCTGCCACAGCATCACCACAAGTGTGTTTAACCAATATCCTTATAAACACTTCAAGACACGCTTAGCACACGCCCAGCAATGATGGTTCCATTTTCATGGTGCCCCTTGGGGTGGCCGTACAAGCCTCAAGGAAACTGTATGACACACCTGCACTTCCCTTAAGATACAGCTATCTATGACCTTCCACAGACCTGGACAACCCAAAAACCTGCTGCACACATACAGATCAATCCCCGTACAGGTGCTTGTTATTTAAGGCCTTGCATGACCATTCAGCCCCGCCTTCTCGTCCATCAGTATTAATGCAGATAAAACGGATCCAAAAACAGACTTATAATAACACAGACATTCAAAAAATTGATAAATCTGTTTCTTTAAAAACCACTGGCAACTGAAGCTACAGGCTTTCAATAAAAATATCAGGATGCAGCTGCTACTCTTGACTTTGGGAGGGGCTGAAGCCCATTCACACCGAACAGCGATACTGAGGTGTACTCCTCCAGGTGATGACCTGTCACACTTTGATGGCCCACTCCCTGATGAAGACCCTGTGGCTCGCTCTCTGCCTTCTCCATCCACAATCCTCTCCTCGAACACGCTTCCAACCGTCAGAGAACACGCCACTCTGTGTCCAGGTTCTGCTTCTTTAAAGCAACCTATAAAGAAAGCCCAGCAGTCCCTCACGGGTGTGTCTCCTCCAACATCACTGAGCTGTGGAGTGATGTCACAGAGCCCCTGCTGACATTTAGCCTGAAGAGCAAAGAGGTGGGAGGACTTTCCAACCTGTGCACCTGTACTTTTCCTCAGTCAAGACTAATTCGGCAGAAACCTGTCATAGTTAAAAATTCGATTTTTACAAGAGTTTTGTAAATTGTTAAGCTTTTTTTATATAAATGAAGAACAACCTTGTGTCTGTTGTTGTGTTTAATGCATATATTTCTGTTTTGACTTTTTCTGTGTTTACATCAGGCTTTTCCTGCAGCTGCAGTCATCAATTCACTGGAGGAAACTGTGAGATGAAGAAGACGGTGTGCGTCCCTAACCCGTGTCAGAACAGTGGAGTGTGTAAACCTATCGGGAACGCGTTCCTCTGCAGCTGTAGGAGAGGCTTCCGGGGCCTGGTGTGAGTTCCAGCAGAAGTGACCCCGCTCCTCCACCAGGTGTCACTCTAATCCTCGTTTCCCTCCACCCTCTCCATGCTGCAGGTGTGAGGAAGATGTGAACGAATGTGACCGAAACAACCCCGAGGGGGAGTGTGAGAATGGAGGCACCTGCGTCAACACCCCCGGCTCCTTCTACTGCAACTGCACCCCCGGGTTTGTGGGCCAGCGCTGCAGCCTGCGGCCTGTCGTCGTCCCCGACATGCAGGCCGGACACGCTGTGGTTGGCAAGGAGGAGCTGATTGGCATCACCGTGGTGCTGTTTGTCATCATCGTCTTCGTCATCCTCTTCATCGCTTTCCGCAAGAAAGTTTTCCAGAAGAACTACTCGAGGAGCAACCTCTCTCTGGTGCAGGACCCGGCCACTGCGGCCCTGCTCAACAAGGCCAGCTGTGTTCAGTTCAAAGGTCTCCACTGCACGCCTGGAGATAACATCAACCTGTATTCCGAGCCAACTATAGAACCAACTATAGTGGGAGGGGTTGGGGTAATGGGCCCCCCACAGGTTCCTGTGAGACCTATGGGATACACGCCCTGCTTTCAAGGAGATCCGCTGTCCAAACTGGAGAGGATGTCTGAGGAGCATTTCCGAGAACATCTGGAGATGAGCAGCTTCCAGCAGGAGTCTCCGAAAATCCTCTCGGGAACCAACAAGAGGGGGGTGGTGGTGTGCAGCGTGGCTCCCAACCTTCCTCCGGTGTCTCCGTGTCGCTCAGACTGTGACTCCATCCACAAAAGCTCTGTGGCGAGCGATGACGGTGAGCGTTTATGGTTGAGGAGATCTTCTGAGGTGAAAATATGAAGTCAATAATTTCCAGAAAAGAAATTCACAGCCATCCTGACAAAAAGCACTAACTACACGAAGCCCATCGAGACGACTGTTGTTGTGAATTTGGGCTATAAAAATAAAATTGAATTGAAATTGAAATTGAACGACACAATTATTATTGATTTTCTGGTTGTTGTGAAGTCCCCCAACGTTCATAATGAAGCTGAACATCCTATTGTGATTGTAAAGGTTTGCCTTGTGACCCAGCATGTGTTGATTGCAACACTTTATAGACACCTTTTAATACCAGAACATGAACAAACTCTTTCAAAATATCTCACAAAATTTAGGATGCATTTAAGCTTTTGCTAAATAAAATGTGAAAAATCCCATAACAAAGTTCTGGCACTGGAGCACTAATGTGCTCTTCCTTATAAAGTTCTGCTCCAGTGTGAGCAGAACTGAACTGCGCTCTGTACAAGGAAACGGATTCTAATATGTTTCCAATGCATGAACCGAAAATTATACAACTAATTGATCAACTAACAAAAAGCCTTTTCAAAAGTAATCATTTGGCCAAAAAAGGATTATTATGAAACAAAAACAAAGAATATAAAATAAATTACAGTTAAAGACCCTCTCTAATGAATATGGTGTTAATGTTGTTTTTGACATGTTTTTTAAGTGTTAAAAACAGTTTTTGACTAAGTACCTTGAATGAATTTGGAAGGACGTTGATTGTTCAAATACAACTTTGAGGTTTCTGAAGGTAGGTTTGCTCGAGGAGCCCAAAGGCACCTAAGTGGTGTTTAATAAGAGATACTTTTTGTTTAGGGGCGTAAAATTATGCTTTGAGATATTGCTTTTTGCATTTCGTTGAAGATTATTTGGCATAAGCCAGTCTTTAAGACATGATAGCTGGTTTATTATTTGTCTTTCTTATTTTAAAAAAAAGCGTTAAAACAACTAGATTTTTCTGCTGAACCTTGTAGAGGGCGGAGTTCTAAAGCCTAGGTTATGTTAAAAAAGTTTTTAAAAAATTACAAACTTGTAAATTAAGTTGTTTTTTTTTTTACCTAAAAAAGCCAAACTGATAATTATGTCACATTCCTATTATTTCTTGAAACTATCCCCATGCAAACAGCTTTCGTTTTGTAAAGCTCATGAACTGTTTCGTTTGTTTCATTTGCAGGTAAGATGACGGACATGGCGGAAGAAGAGACGTGTTTCTCAGGCAGCAACAAAGGCCAAAGCTCTGAGGCCCAATCGCTGAGTTCCTTTCAGTCGGACTCCTGCGATGACAACGGTAAGAAGATCCGGCGCCGCCGCAGCAGGATCACCTCATTCCTCCAGCTCTCTTAATTTTCCTCTTTTTTTATTTTTGACCGGTCTATGATGTAATCACCAAAAGGTGTCTCAGAGAGCGAGATTTTCTCATCAATACATTTTAGAACAACCTTCAGGTTAACATTTGTGAGAAAAATGTGAATCATTTGGACTACAACCTGGTATCCAGAATGTGGATCATAGCAACATGATAAGTTATATATTTGGTATTTTAAGATTTATCAGCAGATTTACTGTAACATACATGGTACATAGTAACCTATAGAGGTAATCTTACAGCCTGACCAACATGTCATCAGAAAATGGATGAATAAAAACTGGGTAATGGTGCAATGGTCCAAATCTCCCTACACTCCTGTTCAGAAACTCAATTTTCACGGTGGGCAGAATTAAGTGCATAAATTGGGGAACAAATGGTTCCTTTAAACTGAAAGGAACTCAAAGAAAAAATGTTCAGTTCTCCTCGAATAAGTGTCTTTTTGTCACGGAGAGGGGGGCTCGAGAGCCGGTAGGACCCAGACGCAGAGACGGGAGGCAAACGGGTTCAGGATTAGAGGGTTTAATGACAAACAAAAGGCGCTGCAGAGCAGGATGACAAAACAAAACAAAGCTTACTGTGGCGTGGCGAGGGACATGAAACATGGCATGAACGTGGCTAGAAACATAGAAACATGGAAACAAAGACGCTACGACAAGATGACGTTAACACTATGACAAGAAGCTAATGGACCAGCACCAGAGGAAGGGAGAGACGAGACTTAAATACAGACAGGGCAGACAAGACACAGGTGAACATGATAAGGACAGATAGGGACAAGGAAGTAAAAATCAGGAACATGACAACACAGAACACCTTTCAAAATAAAACAGGAAACAGAACCAAACATGACAGACCACGAAATAAATCAAGAACCAAGACAAAAGAAACCCAAACCATGACACTTTTTTCTTTAAGCTGAACTGCAGTCATTCCAGGAAGAAAAGAGCCCAATCAGATCATCCTGCCGTCTGTATACACTCATGTTTACACTGATGTTTGGGTGATGCTGCAGCTGACGATCACAGTAGGAGACTGGCTAAAAACATTTCTGGTTTGAAGGAACAAACTGGCAGCATAAAACTTCTTATCATTTCTTCATGAAACTGTATTTGCTGAGCAGCTTCCTCAGTTCTTCTGATCTGGAAGCCTTAGTCACACCCCATGCAGGTTTTTTTTTTTGGCGTTTGTGGGTAGTCTGGGCCCGTGGAAGGTCCTAGAGAGGTCCTAGAGAGGAGCAGCTGCAGCTGTTCATTCGATTACCTCAAGGGACATCATGAAAATAAAACGTACCATTGTCATGCGTGTGGTAAAGTGTATTGTTAAATATTCGTGAGGCTACTGAAAGTTACACGCACTTATAACTTAGTGTCCTTACACCACACTCTAGTGTTAGTGAGGTGCAAGTATTGGCTCTTTACTGACCAGGCTCGGACGCCACATGCACGGGGGGGGGGGGGGGGGGGGGTGTACGGGATACCTACGTTTCTGTAGGATGCCTGTACAAACTTCGCTTTGATTGTTAAATTTCCTTGGCCACACTTATCACCTGAACAGCACCAATGGGTGCACAGTCCCCAGGATTTTGGAGGGGCTGAAGAAATGAAAAATTTGTAAAACACGCCTGCATCTTACTTATTCTTTATGTGCCGTACAATTGTTTACTGTCGCCTGCATCATTATGGTAAAAAAATGTTCATGACGTTTTTTTTCTCTGTGGGTTCACTGAGCAGTCTACGATCTTGATCCTTGGTGCGGGCCACTTGCGTCCCCCGTACAGGTTTTCCCGTTTTTCACCCATAGTTGCTTCCTACAAGAACAGTTGTGACTAAAACTTTAAGTCTCCGATGTCCAACAAAACACCATAAACTGGTTCCTAGGGAAAAATAATACATAATTAGTCAAAGTCATGTCGTATATATAAATGTTTCACACACAGCCAGGGATATTTTCAGAAGTACGTTGGTGCATTCCAGAAGGTTCACTGAGATTTTCTCACAAAATGTGCTGATCAACTCATTCTCACTCCTCCCTGCAGAATACCTCCCTGCAAAGACTTGATGTAAAAACAGTAAAAATGCAGCCAAATCCCATCTTTTGTATTTGGGAGGCGTCACTGTTTAGTAAAGGTGTAGACTGTCCAGCAGAGGCCAGCGTTGATGCAGTCTGAGTGAGAATGGATTGATCTGACAGGAAACACAAGCATGATGCAATTGCTTTTGTTCTGCCATTAAAGTGGAATTTTATTTGTTTTATTTATTATTACTGGACTTAATTTATACCCCATTACATTTCATAGAAAAAACATACGACAGATGTGTTTGTAACATGATTTACTATAAACCCTTCCTCAGGGTTCATTTTATTTGGTTTTCCATCATATTCTGTGCACTGTAAAATCTGACCGCTGCAGCAGTTAGAAAAGACTTAATAGTAAAGATCTGACTCTTTTATGTTCTCACTCCACCTCCTTTGCAAGATTGACCTTGTTTCTACTTCAATTATTTATATGATATATTGGTCATTAATTCGTCATTAACTCTTGGGAACCACACGAGGGCAGACAGGACGGCTCACTTAGCGCTGCCCAGCAAACTGCTCTATTGAATTTCAGAAGCTGCATTTTAAACTCTGACCTGCTCCTTGTTTCCCCCACAAGCATCCATTGTGACTGTCATTCGACTGGTCAATGATGCAGTCAACTCAATCGAAAGTGAAGGTACCATTTCTCATCTTCTTTGTGTGTGGTCTCTTTTTGCTCCACAAAAATGATTTTCCCCCCACTTTTATTGGTCCATAAGTGTCACAACTGAGGTTACCTGCAGAGTTCTTGTGTCATCTGATATTCACTTCCTCAGAAATCTCTTAAAGTATGGATTCAGTAAATGCGGTTTATTCAAGGTATGCTACGGAGCTGTCGTGCAAATATAGACCTCATCATCTCTGGTAAATCTGCTTTTCCTAATTGTATTAAACCCAATATGCTAACTATTCAGTGTGTGAAACCAGCTGAAGCTGAGGCACTGAGCAGCAGAAGTTAGAGATTCAAAAACTGTCAGTGGTGAGAAGGAAAGAAAGTTGTTAGTGTTCTGCTTCAATGGGAGCAGAAGAAGCTTTAAAATCCCAATGAGGGCTACTCCTGCTGTAACAAATCATGTTTCACCACCTAAGATTTGATAATGAGATGTTTTTTTTGGACAATAAAAATATGTCCTCAGATATATAAGAATAGAACATTTATCAGGAAGATACAAAAAGTCATATTCAGGATTAGAAAATCTTCTATTTATTTTCGGAGGACTGAAGTCAGTTTTTTCCCATGGATTGTTTCTGAGAATTGAACTGAGTGACCCGTCCCGTCTGGTGTTCCAAACAGGAAGTACCTGCTGGCTCCAAGAAGACAGACCCATAAACTTATGTATAGAAATTAGGGTTGGCAATATGGCCTAAAAGTAAAATCTCTGATTTTATTTCAATTTTTTATTCGATTTCCAATTTTCCCCCCGATCCCCCCGATCCCCCCCCCCCACACACACACTTAAGGAAAGCAATAAGTGCAATTGGCAGACAACTAGAAGCAAATTTTTCTTTTCTTTAATCAAACACTAGACAAATGTAACCCCCATTTCTGGGATGAATAATAAATAAATGAACACACTCTTGAAAGCAAAGTTAAGTATAAGATTTTTCTTCTTCTCACTCCCTTTTGGACTTGTGTTGTTTATATAGTTTTGTTTTAAATAATTTTCTTGTTTTATATAATTTTTGTCTTGTTTTTGTCTTATTTTGTTATTCTACACTTGTTTTCACTTGTCCAAAATAAAAAGGTTACTTACTTACTTAAAGTCCCAGCTGTGTTTTAAGTCGCACTTTGTGGTCGTCAGAATAACCAAAACCATTCTTTCTTTGATAACTTTTTAAAATAAAAATAAGGTAAATATGATATTTTTTCTGTTATTCAAGTTGTAAATGGACTTTTTAGATGCCTCGAAAAAAGTAGATGGAGCTTGCTGTCCCCCACATCCAACGTTCAAAACGTTTGACTGAGTTTATGCAGCCTGCTTTAAGTGGTAATGTTGTGGACTTCCAACAAGCTCACTCCTTATTGGCTACCATAGAAACGTCGACCTAGACCATTTGTTGTCTGGCTCCAACAGGGGGGCATCCGGAGTGTGAAAAAATGGCGACTAAATTAACCTAATTTGGTCATAGCCGGAAGTAAACCATATATTATGGTTGACCTCACACTCACTCAGTCCAGTTTATCTTGATCTCTGAGTTTGGTTCATCAGCTAAACTATGATCTTCATGAAAATTGAACCCTTGGAGAGTTTCCTACATCCATAATGGAAGTGGTTCCTCAGCTGAGGTGAATCTACAGTGTTTCAAATTGTTAGGCAAATACTATTTTTCTATGATTTCTCTAAATACTCAATGCTAATGTAACTCAGCATAATTTTCAAGTCACTACCCATTACAGTATGCTGTATATTAAATGTTATTGAAGAAATCTCATAAAGATCGCAGTTTGTTTTTTAAAAAGAAAAATCTTCAAATGCACTGTTCCCCATTGTTAGGCACAAAACAAACAAACAATTTAATCTTTTTTACACGTAAATACAGTTTGCATAATATTTTGGAACGCACTGTACTGGACTTGGGACCAAAATACTGGAAGCCCTTCAGACTCGAGCAGATGATTTCTTTGTGATTCTGAGACCTGAATATCAGTTTGAATTATGGGTAAAAACAAAACATAAAATACATCCACTTTTGAAGATGCTGAGGATGTTAAAGGCTGCTGTGTTTTCTTGTTCCATCTGTTAGTGTCTGTTATGAATCAAGATGAAATCTACAACAGAGGTGAACCCCCCCCTCCCACCACCACCACCACCACCATCAACAACAACCTCCACCCTGCTCACCCTCACTGCCCCCCCCCCCCCCTGCCTGCTTCATTTATTCATCTGTACTTCTCTGTAGCGAGGAGGCAGAACAGCTCTACTTTGATTAGAATTTTATTTTACAGCTTTTTTCAGTCAAAGCTTTTATTTCCATACCAACTGGTTGAGGTGAAGTTACATATACTCATGTACCTTTTTAGGTGTACTAGTACTTTTACTGCACCATACCTTTTCTTACTTGAGTTTCTATTTCTCTCTAGTTACTGAAGTTAAGTTGATGTTAGTTCCATTTATATTGAGGCACATTTACATCAACACAGTATTCATATCCACAGATGATTAATGACTATTTTAAATATCAGAGAGATTAAATACTGTTTCTAAGGAGGGATGATTTTAATCCTTGCTTATTCAAAAATCTGATAGATAAATAAGATAAAGCATGTGCAATAAATGCAATCAAAAGCTTAAATATTGGAAACAAGCGAGAATCAAATATCTTTGTATTCATTTTCATCATGTTGTTGCCAAAATGAATGAAACAAGCAGATTTTTCTGTTAATCCAAGAATTGAGAATTTGTTATACCTTTGCACTGTTGTACTTTTTGTTTGCATGATTCCATAAGTCTTAGACTACAAATAGACATGTTCAAAATATTGCTCAAAACTTGAGGAATTATTTTCACAAGTTATGACTATTCTTTTACTTTTGCTTGAGTAATAAAACTTTGAATTCAATCTTATTTGAGTTCAATTCTAGGCCTCTCCTCTGCTAAATTTAGAAGATAATTATTATCATAAATTTCCTGTAACATTCATTCTCAGGATGTGGTAATGATTCTGTCTTGATCTGTGTTTTTTTTTCAGTGGGTCGTTTTACCTTTTTAATTGTTGCCGAGGAGAATTATTAACAAAACGGGTCAGAATAAAAAAAATGTTTTATTTTGGTGACAGAAAAAATATTTTCTAATGTCACATTTGAACTCTAACTGATTTTAATTTCTCCTTTTTTTATTTAGTTTCTAGAAAAGTTCAAACATTTAACACTTAAATTTCCCGACTTCTACTGTAGAGCCATCATTTTTACATTGAGCTTAAATAATTAAAGATTACATTTTTGTACATTTACATTCTGTCTAATTCTAATAACTACTTTTTTATGAAATATTTTGCTGATACAGATATGGTTGTGATGTCATCACGCATCTTGAGAATGAACAAAAATGGGATAACCTACATGAAAACAGCTGCTGAGTATTAATACTTTAATCATAAATATAATCAAGTAAACACAACAAGTGTGCTTCAGGTCCAAAAGCCAAGAACACAGATGCATCCAAGACAATTTTTTAGTTTAGCTTTGCTTGTAGGTACCAGTTAGACATTCATCTGATGTTTTTCTAATTGGTGAAAGTTAATATTCAGATTTTCTGAAATACTGAACTTTTAGTTTTATTTGCTCTTATTGAATCTTTAACAATTTGATTCATTTGTTTATTAGTAATAAATTAAAAACAACACTAAAGAAACAACGCAAAAAATAAAAGAAAATATGATTATATCTGATATATTTTGAGAAATATATCTATAAATTCATTTGAAAATAAATAACACATTAGAAATACACTTTTAATAATGTTAGACATATTATACAATATTTTTTGTTTTTTGATGATAATCAGACTTTCTTCCCTGACCAACCGGTCTGAACTATCTCTATTCAAAACCAATGGATGGCTGTCCTAAAATGTTACTTGAAACTGTTTTTCAGTAAATGCTGTCATGTTTTGTGTTTCCAAAGCTAACAGCTTCTGGACACTTTAAAATGAAAGTTTGGATTTAATATGCTGGTCTTTGAAGAACAGCTGAAACTCTGGAGATCCATAGTTCTCGTCATAACCATTCCCTCTGAAAAGACAAAAGAAGAAAGCCGCTCTTTTTCCACTTTTCCTTTCTTCTTGTTGCCATATTTGTTTTCATCTTCATTCTTGGAGCTTTGTGTGCTTTAATGGACCTTATTTCCAACCCAACCTTCAGCCAATGCTCCACTTGTGTGATGATCAAGCTCTCCATCCTTCTTTTGATTACATTGAACTGTAATTCTAAAAGTTCTTGTTTATCTTCAGAATTTTGTTTTAAGATTACAAATACGATGTAAGATGTAGAGATGTAAATACTCAAACTTGCCTCCATCTTGTTTTCCCAATGAAAGAGAATTGGTAAGAAGGTAAAGTGTTCAGTCACATGCCAGAAGATGAGCCTGAAAATGGAAGTAAAGGACTTGGATCTGGTTCTCAGCAGCAAAACATGGCGGCTGTGCAGATTCATGATTTTCTACTTAACATAACATTAGGTTTTCTTTTCCAGGCTCAAATTAGAAGTCTAATAGTCCTTTTGTCATTTTGTCAATGCACATATGATGCATATGCAGTTAATAATGTAGTACTTTGAGTTTATTTTCAAAGAACCAGTCTTTTAATCCTCCGTATTAAAAGACTTAAATCGTCGTAAACATAGGTGCTCATGGCAGAAAAGATCTTCATCTGGACTTGGTTATTTTAGGTGAACCCATTTCACCTCTGACACAAAAGGCTTTCTCTGTTCTGATTATAAGTTCTGCCTTTAGAAAAACTGGCTTACTTGAGGAAAATATGATTATTGTTCTGCATTTATAGGCACTGTGCTGGTGATCAAGTCATTTAATGTTAATATGCTCACAGGCTGGTTTATTGTCTTTTACAGGTGTCACAGATGTTCCTGTTGTCACAGGGGTTGCATGTTTTGCAGATGTTGCAAGTGCTACAGATGTCGGAAGTGTTACAGTTGTGGCAAGTGCCACAGTTGTTACTGTTGTCTCAGGTGCCGCAGGTGTTACGTGTGTGCAGGTGTTGTCTTCTTCTTTTAAAGGAATTTTAAAGTTGGTTTGTATTCCGAATTTCACTTTAGGTAGATTTTTTTTTTGCTGCAATTAGGGATTCACTTCGATATGACTTTAATTTTAGTTTGTAAGTGGTACCATTGGGGGAAAAATGCAACAAAACAGATGAAACAGAAGCAGAGTCAACAGGATTTTGGGATTCAGACCAACTACTTGCTCCATGGCTGTCAGGTCAGCTGCAGATGCTGATTCAATGCCAAGCCTTTAAGTCTGCACGATCCAAATTCTGGAATGTTGAGCTCGTGCAAACGCAGTTTATCATTTTATAAATGCAAAGCTAAGTTTTTTTATTTACGGTACTGCAAAAATAGTAATTAGATTACACCTTGCCTTTGAGCAGAGCCTCTGTCCAGTGTTACCTGACTCAAGGGAACTTTCTATTGAAGTCTAAAAGGAAAACTTGAGACGACCTGTAACTTTGAATTGTGGTTTTCATTGGAATCAATGAGGAGCATAATCAGAATCAGATTTAGTTTTTTTGCTAGTTTGAAATCCCTCAACATTGCTCAGCTGTTCTGAGTCTTCATGAAGCATGGCATGCACGTCATGAACCCTGCATGTTCTTTGTGAAGAACTTGGTTTCCACCAACCGTATTGTTGCCCTGCATTGCTGAAGCCTTCTCTGCATGGTCTGAACATTTTCATCCTGTTGCATCATCTCTAAGGCGCTCTGGTAAATGTAGATTTGTCGTCTGTAATTAACAGTGTTTGTTTCTGCTGTCCAGCATATCACTGGGACACATCCGATTGGATGCCAAGCACAAGGCTGTCAGACATCGAAGAAGACCAAAACTACGAGATGGGTCCCGCCGGTGGTCCAGTAGCTCTGTCTCCTTGCCTTGAAGGAGGAACCCATGAACTGGAGTCAGACTACTACCTGGGAGGTTATGATATCGACAGCGACTACCCCCCTCCTCATGAGGAAGAGTTCTTATGTCCAGAACAAATGCCCCCTCCACTGCCCACTGGGGAGGATTACCCTGAGCCCTACACACCACTGCTGGCCAGTCGACCTGCCTCCAAGGAGACTGCACTGAGCTCCAGTAGCACAAGGCATCAGACTGTGAGGCCACACTTCCACCCTAGTCAGTACCTGCCTTCCCACCAGCTACCCACTGGAGAAGTTCTCCATGGTGACTTAAGCCCTACAGTCGGTGCAGGAACCCCAGTAAACGGGGACAGTGCAGATTCTTTGTGGAAAAACACTCACCTGTCAGGTGGAACTTCGTCAGCCTCGGACATATCTGGCCCGTGCGGCTTGGACTCTGAACATGGCAGCGTTGGAAGCATGGAGGAACTCCGCCGGGGGGTGACTATTACGACAGACTCCCAGCAACAGACTGAAGTATGACTGCCTCAGTTCCGTTGCCAGGACACCTTTTCTCTGCACCACTGGATCCAAATATAAGCAATGGCGGAAGGTTGTAGGCCACATGTAAGCCTCGTTTGGTGTTTCAGAGACCATCGTCCAATGAGTTTTAGTCCTGCATGTGTTGGAAAGGTTTACAATATTACAACCATCAAATTTATTGTTGTCAAGTGTGGCCTCTACTATTTTCTGACTCTGATTTGCTTGTAAGACTTTGATAACCAATGAGAAACCAACCCAGAACACCCTCATCTATTTATTGATCCAGTGCAGATGAAGATGAAACAAAAATAGACCATCTTTGTGTGCAGCAAAGATTAAAAAAGGATTTTCTTCAAGAACCTCCCAAAAGATGTAAATTGACACCTTCTTTTTCTATTTAATAATACCTCTTCTCTATTCTTTAAAATGTGGAATGTAATGTGGGGGGGCGCAGTTCTTGAAGGTTTTGGTAAGGCAAAAATTGGAGTTCATTCTTTTAACATTACACTGCCATCTCCCTGACATGACGCCCATGAAGTGTCATGAAGAAGCCTCATCCATTCTACAAGACGGTAAAGAAAGACAGTTATGTTTGCTCAGCATTTACCCAACAGAAAAATACTAATAATGAAATGTAGGATATCTGATCTACCTTAAGAAAAGGGCTTTTTGGCTTTTTTATGTCCTTTTGAATTGTTTTGTGTGTACATAAAATGTTTGACAAGATAACTGAGCAGAACAAACTATGTATTGAATCTGGATCTACGATTACAACCTTTCTAAAATTCCAATTGAAGCAAACACTTTTTAGTATCAATGAATTTAAGTGATCTGACTTTTTACTTGCAATAACTTGAATTATTATTTTTTCTTCTGTGTAGCATCCTCGCCATGGTTAAGGCAGAGGCGTTAAGGCAGAATAAAGTAACGAAGGACATCGATGGCTTTGTTTTTATTTGGGCAGAGACAACTGTCTTTACTTTTGCGTTGTATGGAAATCCAAGGCAAGCCCCAGCCCTCTGTAAATAATGTTTATTTGAATTTAACCATTTATAGAAACTCAAAAGCTTGTGATTAAAATGATCATTTTGTAAATATGAAATTGCAATCCATAAATGTTTATTTTTACTTTGATGTGACTCTGAAGAGTACAGTTTTGTCTGCATTATTTCTTTTCTGCATTTTCTTTAGATAACAGTTGTTTCTAAGCTTTTCTTATTGGCATTTCAGCCTTTTAAGAAATATGTGCACAAAATGAAACCCCAACATCCCAGCTGTTACTTTATTTTGTCAAACTACACTGAAAGCAATGAGAACTGCTTTGAACCTTCTTTCCAACTTGAATGTTTTTCCTCTGGATTTTTACAAAGACAGGCAGTGTGAACTAAACTGCACTAATCTAAAGAAATTGAAGATGATACAGTTTCACAATTTTGTACTTCGTGTTTACAAAGTAGCTGTGTATTACATGACACTTCTGTATTCTAATAAAACAAGAGAAAAGCAGCTTTGGTGAGTTGTTAACTACAAAAAATCCTCCACTTGAATGTTTTTTCCCCATTCTTCCCTGCAGCAGGATTTTTCTGTGGCTTCCACGCCTGGGTTGGAGGATTGCTGGACTCTTGGCCTTTTATTGGCCTGAAGCTAAGTACACACCGCTCTAGGCAACGCACGTTCAAGCAGCCATTTCCAACGGAAAGTCAATGCAAGTAAGTAAGTAAAAGTGCATTTCGGGCTGCAGTCAAAACTCTCACATTCGTGCATAGCTTCGCAAGTTCTGACGACCATTTTTGGGCCCTACATGGCCATTGAATGCATGATTCAGGCTAAACCAGGTAGAACTTTGACCAATCAGGGACTCGGATTTGATAAAGACGTAGTGAAACTCCCCAAACACGGAGTGTAGAGGGTTTATCTGGTGAACCCAGACACCGCGACAAGCCCGACAATGTCTGCATTTGTTTTTCAAATAAACACAAACCAATTAATACATATTGCCATTGCAAGGATGCCAGCCATGAACTGAATTGTTATTGTTTTATGCCCAAATTGTGTGATTTGCACCCCTCTGACATTTCACACTAAGATTCTTCTGTGGGTGGGGTAGGAAAAGAAGAAGCCCCTCCCTGCTTGCACAGTGTGAACACAATGGGTCAAAAGCGAGTTACTGGATGCACGTCAAATTCCCGGTGTGTTTGTAGCTTAAGAGTTGTTGTTTATGTAAGGGTTAATGGCCGACGAAGTGTGCGGTTACTACTTTTTAACGCACGCCGTGGAAGCTTCCGCGAAGTGCGTTAAAAAGTAGTAACCGCACACTTCGAAGGCCATTAACCCGCTTATACCATGGTCACTTACAAAAGCAATACATATTAACCAGGTTTTAGTCCTTAATTCTTGTTTTTTTTTTTCGATTTGGATCACTTTTCTCATAAACAGCGTACTATATGTTACGTGATGCGGCGCATCGCGCCGCATCACGTAACATATAGTCCGCGTCGCGCAGCACCACCGCTGCAGTCAAGATTCGATGATATATATATGCCGATGGTCCCGATGGGTTGAATAAAGCATCAATTCAGAGGGAAAGTTAATCGCTTACCGCTTGTTTTTGCCCAGATGATGAAGCAAAAGGTTGTTTTACAGAAGCCGGCGCAGTGATACAAATCATTTAAGCTAGCCGACCGGAACTTCTTTTTTCACCGTGCGGTTATCAGGTTTTAATGCATACCCAGCAGCCAATCAGAATCGAGTATTCAACCGGACCATGGTATAAAGTCTGAAAAACAGCAACAGTGGATATTTTTATATCTAAAACAGAAATGGGGCCCTTTATTTTTCTATAAAGGCTTTTTAAAAGAAATCGAGACTGAGTAGCAGCATCACTCTTGTCTCAATGTTGTCTCTTTTGTCGTAGTCGCAGCACGTGCAGACAATGGGGGGGGGGGGGGGGGGGGGGGGGGCTCAGTCGTCGTTCTGGAGTTGTTCTCTTGAGTTGAAGTTGTTCTGTTTGTTACAATTTTTCTTTTGTTTCTATAAAATGTTTCACCAGAAGTTTTTGCATAGAGTTTCAAAGTAGCCTAATTTGTTTTTTATTGGGTGTAAATAATTAGTTTATTAGTTACATTTTGTCATTTGGGTTTTTTATTTAATGAAGTGATCTTATAATAGTAAAATAAACTTGTTTTAGCCACTCCTGACCTTGTTTGTTTTATCAATCCTTCAAAATGCACACGTTAGATTACCGAACAAATTGACGATGATTAATCTATTGTCAGAACTGTTTATTATCAGAATAAGTTTATGTTCTTATCTTCTGCTGCACAGCAGTATCTATAGTTTCTGTTCAGAAGGAAAGTAAATAAATGACAGAATTGCATAATTATAAGTGCAAGTATTTGTTTCTTTAGGAGCATCTTTTTTGACACATTTTTATTTTGAGAGGAACTTCAATGTGCTCCTGTCAGATTAAAATAAACGAAAATTGCTATACTGTATAGCCTATTGAAAAATTATTAAAAAAAATTATTAAAATTATTGTGAATATTTAAAAGTTAGATGTTATAGTTAAATGGCCTCAAGTCTGCTAAAAAAAAGTGTATTTTTATAGGAAGTGTAGTGACATTTTTGGCTTTAGCTCAGTTTTATCTGTAAATACTGGAGCAAATGGTTATTTTAGAGGTTAAAACCCCTGGTTTAGCTGTTGCATTAAAAATTCATAGTACACGTACACACTCCTTATGCATATGCACACTGTATATGCTATGCTAGCAATGGAATATTTACAATGAATCCATATTAGACGTTAACATAATATCCACACATGTCAAATGAAGCTATAATTGATTAAAAAAAAAATTTGAACTCATCTATTGAATTATTCTGCTCCAGATCTCAGCCCATCAATCATGAATTAACTCCAGACTGACTTTTTACAAGTCAACACATCTGAAAAAAGCCAAGAGAGCCAATCTTATATACAACTCTTTAAAATAACAAAAACCAAGGCTTCATGAAATCCATTAAAAGTCGAATTTTGAGTTGTAAGGTCATTTTATTTGTTTTAGTTTGTCAGATAATAATAAAGAAACAGACAGACTCCTCACTGGCGGTGACAGTGAGTGAATACAAAAAACAAAAAACAAAGAATAAATTAAATTTTACATAAAAGGAACAAAAAAACTAAAATATCACCAACTAAATTAAATCATTAAAACAAAAAGAAAAGAAAAACAAACACCCACAATGCATTTCTTCCAGACACCTTGTGGGCAGAGCTTTTCTCTGTACAAGAACTTTGGCGCTGGACCGCTGGACAGCAAAATAACATCTTTAAATCTATCTTCATCTATCTTTAAAAAAATAATAAAAAAAAACGTAAGTTCATCAGCGAAACGAAGTCCTGTTTGACCCGCAGTGAACCCACTCGAGCCGAACATCATTTACACGCCTGGTCGTATGGAGTTAATTCAGTCTCAATAATCAGAAATGCAAACAACCTGTTTTACAAATACACACGCTCTCATTCACAACTGTAATTTTATGCAAAGGTGCAATATAAATTTGGAAATGCACACATTGTGTTTCACACATGCACACGAAATGTTTCACACATACAAAATAAGTGTCTCACAAATGTACACGCTTTGTTTCACAAATATTATCACATATTGTAATATTTTAATTAATATCACATGTTTTTTAGAAATTCACAATATATTTTTCAGAAATGCACTATAGATGCTTCACAAACATCATTTTTAGGTACACTTGTTTTATGAACTCACAGATCGTGCAAATTTTAGAATGTGCATTCACAAACCCGCTCTCATTTGTGAATCTCCCCACATTTGTGAGAGATTTCTCTGTGGTGAAGATTGAGACTCCCTTCACGCTGCAGGTCAACTGGGATTTGCGATGAATGTTTCACTCGGGATAGTTTGCTAATACTTTATCCTTATTAGCTATGATGCTAGCCTCCTTTTATCACTCGTACACCGGTCCCTTCGGTCTGGATCATGAGGAGGTGGAGAACAAAAAAACATCAACTTCCACAAAAAGTTCTGTGGAGAAACTGGCATCTCTTTGTACCACTCTCCATATTAAAGACGCAGCGGGACTACGTTACCTCAAGCTAACCTCACTGTCAATCACAGATCAATACACCCCCCCCTCCCTTTCTCTCCATTCTTCAAATCAGGGCGTTACCCCTAAAGTTAGAAAAAGAATTACAATACTGACTTTAATTATAGTGGATGATTTTGTTACTCCTACGTTATGGACTTAGCATCTCCTGGGGCCTCATTTATAAAACTTTGCGTAGGATTTGCGTCAGAAGTGGCGTACGGATGAAACATAGGACGTGCGTACGCACAGAAATATTCAGATTTATAAAACCGTGCGCACGCACATCCTACGCATCTTTCCCTTAATAAATCACAACCAATTCTAAATGCTGCGCAGCTTTTGCGGCTTCACGCCTATAGTTGCCCATAAATAGTCCGTGAAACGCCCACAAATGAATATTCATTGATTGCGAGATCATGGCAAACACAGAGAGGAAATCAAAAAAACGTAACTTCACTCAATGTGAAGTAGAAGTTATCGTTGGCGAAGTGGAAAAGAGGAAAAAAGTGTTGTTTGGAGGGCACAGTGTGGGCATTACTAATGCCAAAAAGGCACTTGAGTGGCGAACGGTGGCAGACGCCAAATGCTGTAGCCTCACAACCTCAGACCGTGGCCAAAATAAAAAAGAAATGGTCGGACATCAAAGTCGAGGCATAAAAAACGTCTGGCGCTCCATCGCCAGAATGTCTCTGCGACCGAGGGGGCACCGGAGCGCCAGATGCACCGGGTGACTCGCGTGGTTCCTCCGAGTGCTCCGGTAACGCCGGGCCCAAAAGCCCGCAGAGGTCCAACAGGACTGCTCGAGGAAGTCGGAACCGGCTCATAAGCCACTCGTCCTCGTTTGCCAGCAAGTCTTATTGCTGTCTAAAGATGCGTTCACTCTGAATTCTTCCATTTGCCACATCTTCTAAGATCAGCCATTGTGCGTCATTACGCATTGTGATGGGGCATTTTATTTCCATCCATTTATTGCATCTGACAAGCTACAGATGTCGGTAATAATCGACGTGGAAATGGGAAATTGATCAGCGCAAATGTAATTTCTTGTTGCTTTGTGAATGGTTGAGACATACGCCATACATTGTTTTATCAAAGATAAAACAAACTAAAGGCATATGTATGAATACCATAATTCCATAGCTTATGAAGAAATGTTTTAATATGAAAACAACTTTCCCCAGTGGACAATTAGTACGTCTGTCCGTCCGTCCGCACGCCCGCACCTATATCTGCTCCGCCAGACGGACACACTGACGAGAATATCAGTTTTGTACATTATTTCGTTCTGTTAACTATTATTTATGAGGATGAATCGCACAACATGCCAATATTGCAGAACGTATTTCACTTTTCTTTTTGCAAATAATATGTGTTCATTTGAATTTCTGTTGTAATTTTCGTTTGATTTTTTTTGTTTGTTTCACTGCTGATCGATCAAATGGGTGTTCGTGTAGGCTGTTAATTGTAAGACTTGCTTTGTGAAGTCTTCATGTTATTTATGAGAGGCAGTATTGTCATTTTCACTTTCACGTGTTTCTCCCATCTGCCGACGGTGTCGCCGTTTCTCATTTCACCCGTTTTTGTGCGTACGCCTGGGTCAGAGCTTGCGTGAAGGACCGCACATTTTCCCGTCAAGTTTGCTTTTTATAAATATCAACTACTGCGTAGAGAGTGGCGTACGCCTTCTTTTGTGCGTACGCAACGTTTATAAATGAGGCCCCTGGACTTTAAAACTTTACCGCCATGCTTGTGTGCCGTGCACCTTCAGTTATGACATCAGTGTGAAAGCTGGAGAAAGTCTTAGATGCCATTCGATTGGCTGAAAGCAAGCACGCCTACTTTGCTGATGAGTTTGATGACAGATTCATTAGCCCAGGGGTGTCAAACTCATTTTCACCGAGGGCCACATCTGCACAGTGATTGTCCTCAAAGGGCCAGATATAATTTATACATGTAACTAAATGTAACAAAAAATAAATGCAACTACTCCTTAATGTTAAAAAAACTCATTTATTTACTATAACCTTTTAAAGTGACAATTACAGTTGCATAAAAAACATGTTTGCTTGTTACTCTAGCATAAATCCTTCTAAATTTTATCTGCTTATAAAAACCCACGATCAAACTGTCCAAGTGAACGAAGAAAAATAACATAAAACTGAGCAAAAAAGGACATGTATTACACATGTAACATTTTACGAAAATAGGCTGCACACAGCCTTGCATCAACTGATGGTTTGATGACAACAATTTGTCTGCATTTGTGAGAAACACTTATTGTGCATGTGTGAAACACAGGGTGTGCATTTGTGAAACAACGTGTGCATTTCCAAATTTATATTGCACGTTTGCGTAAAATTACAGTTGTGAATCAGAGCGTCTGTATTTGTGAAACAGGTTGTGTGCATTTCTGGTTATTGAGACTGAATTGACTCCATATAGTCGATCCCACAACTACCCCTGGCTGCAGCCTGCAGAACGCTCAATTTCGTGGAATGCTGAAACAATGTGGAATGTTAACCCCGCCCACGTTGAGCCTGTCTTTTTCTTCTTTGCAAATTACAAGTTTCCATGTGCAATATTGCCACCTATCGTTTTTTTTTTAAGTTTTTCCTTACCGCGAAAGGGGGGTCTAAGGGCAGGAATGTCCGTTTAATTAAAGTTTGAGTATTATCTTATTGTATTTTATACATTTATGATTCTTTTTGATTGTATGTTTACCTTACAATTACCGGTAGGAAGCCCATTCAGATGACTGTTGTTGTGAATTTGGGCTATAAAAAATAAAAAAAGATTTGTTTGGGCTATATAAAAAAAAACAAAAAACAAATTGAATTAGGGAATTTATACCGCGATTGCCGTCTTCTTATATGCCTTTTACATGTTTCCATGTGCATGTATTAGAGAATTCATAAAATTAAGGCTCAACAGCGGTACTTTTTGTTTGGCATCACGGACCTGGACGAAGTATGTGTGGCAGACTTGTATCCTTGGACGCACTTAAAATACGTGCGGACAATGGAGCAATGTGCATCTTGGCTGCATGAATTAAGTGCGGCCAACGTGAAATTCCATCGGTTTTTGTGTTTTTAATCACGTTAATAAATGCAATTAACTGCCTTTAGGATATGTACAGTCGTGCTTTAAGATTTTTTTTTAAATATATATTTTTTATATATGGCTACAGGAGAAAAGAAAAGGGCAGACTGAACAAAGCTGCTGACTAACATTGTCTCTTGGAAATAAAGTTTAACTGGACCTGTCATTTATTGATCAATGGTTTATTGTAAAATTATATCACAATTTAAAATATAGAATTTTATATATAATTTTATCACATCCAGGTTCCACCAAGATATTGTGTAATAACTGTTATGTATTTCAGCTCAGTCTCACACAACAAAAGGACTGCTTAGTCTCAGGTGGGTTAAACGTGGAAAGTAAAACTTCTGACCCCATGCTAGACCTGCATGCGTGGATTTTCTCTGGGCCTTCCTCCCACCGCCCAAAAACATGCTTGATAGGTAAATTGGTCACTCTAAAGTGTCTATAGGTGTGAATGTGAGAGTGTATGGGTGTGTGATTGTGGTCCTGCAAAAGACTGGCGAGCTGTCCAGGATGTCCCCTGCCTTCACCAGCAAGTGGCCGGGATAGGCTCCAGCAGCCCCGTGACCACAAAAGGGATACAACGTAATAGAAGATGAATGAATGTAAAGCTACAGTCATTATAGCATTACACATACACAAATTTAGACAAAAAAACATTTGAAAACTGAAATGAAAAAACGAAAAGCTCCCTCAGTTCCATCAATCTCTCGTCACATTCACTCATGAGGGAGCAGTTTCCGAGCTCTTTCAGAATCTCCTTCTGTTCTCCTTTATCTACCTTCAGAACTTCCGGCAGGGAACATCTTCCTTGAAAGGACTGCATTTTGCACCATGTGGCTGCCTTACTGGTGCCGTGTAGTAAAGCATCTTCTTCCTGTACAGAAAAAGAAGGGAATTCTTAGAGTAGATACTGGAGATGGCAACAAATGATGAGTTCAGAAGGATCCATCCATTCCTTCCTGTCCCACTGCTGGTCTTCATGTCACCTTCCCCTACAAAGAGAAGAGCATAAAAATGAAAAGATATGACACTAAAAAACACCCTGGACATCCCATCTCCTAAACCTTTAGATTAAATGCAATATTCTATTATATTTATAATACAATATTATATTTGCAGGGGCATCTCAGGTCACCTAAATAACTTAACAGAGTGAAAGCATGCAGGGAAAAACTATGTATGTAAGTGTACAACAGCTCCAGCTTCAATAGTTGATGAGATGGATTCAGAAGGCATCTATTTCAGTGAAGCATCTTCTTCATCCTGAAAGTGGTAGAGGGATTAACAATAGCCTCAAAGAAGAGCTTCAATATGTGCCTGATGAATTCAATGACCTCCTCTCACCTGGAGTTTCTGCTCCTCTTTTTCTGGCCTGCATTCTGTCGTCTTCAGACCTTGGTGAATCAGTGACAATGAATGTTCACTATCAAAATGTTAATAGAAGGTCAATCCATAGAGTTTTCATTAGAATATGTAATTAGAAAATAAGGATTTTAAAAGTTTGATCACATAAAGAGCACTTACGGCATTGGAAAGTTAGTTATTAGATTAAGACACCATCTTCTTATATGCTCCATATTTCCTTTGAAGAAATAAAGACACAGTAGGTTACTTTGTGCCACAACCCAAAAGTGTCTTGAATTCACTCGACACAATCTACACACACCTCATTGAAATCGCATTTAGTCCCAGTGACAATGTAGAGTGCATACTGAAAGTCATAAAGTACATGTTAATGTATAGAATCCATGTGACTTTCTGAATGTTATCTTTATATACCATGGTCACTTACAAAATAAATAAATATTAACCAGTTTTTACTCCTTAATTCTTGTTTTCACTTTTAAATGCACACTCAGCAGCCACTCAGAATCAGGTTTTTCACCCAGAGCATGGTATAATTCATGTTGAAACAATTCAGTTCAAAAAGCAAAAGGGGAAAACATTTAATCAAAAACAATCTGTGATTTTTAAACTGCCTTTCAATAAAAAATTAAATAGAAATAGTATATGAAATTCTGTCAGAAAAATAAAGGCTGTAATTTGAATCAGTTCACTTCCCGTACCTCACTTCCTGTCTTTCTTCCTAATCACTCCTGATTGCTTTTCATCTCACTCACCTGTGCCCCTCTTGATGCAAGCCATGCACACACATTTATTCAGTATTACACGAGCTCAACGTGGGCGGGGTTAACATTCCACAGCGTTCCAGCATTCTGCGACGTTGAGCGATCTGCAGGCCGCAGCCAGGACTTACTCGTCGATATTGGTGCTCCGGTTGATCTGGTTCTGCTCACCGGCTGTCCACAAACAGCTTTTAAAACCTGCAAAAGAAGAAGAAGAAGAAACAGATTAGCCTATTTTTCTGGAAAAGGTTGTTAATAAAAATGTCACAAAAGGGACTTTGCTTCACAGCCTCATTCCCACGTCCCCTACATGTAAAACATTAAGAATCTGTGGGTTAAATCATTCAAATAATCGCTGAAAAGGAAAATTCACTGTGATTTTCACTGTTTGTATAATCCAGGGGTCCACAACCTTTTTGAGACTGAGGGCTATTTCATGGGCACTAAGTGGTATGAAGGGCGCCACAGGACCTGTTTACTAAAAACCTCCAATTGTTGTCATTGACAGACATGCTGTGATTGTTTGTTGAATATTTGCTTCAATTAAAAAAAAAAATGTGTTGGTGCATTCCCTGCGGGCGTCACAAGGGGTGCTCGGGGGCGCATGGGCGCCCGCGGGCACAGGGTTGGTGACCCCTGTTCTAATCCATGGATATTCTCACATTTGATCATCAATAGAGAAAGAAAACTCTAAAAAACTATTACATTGTCATGCTGCCTTTGCCCTTCCATTTGTTTCAGTTTCATAATGAAACATGACTAAAATTGAAATGTGATATTCTTTTTTTTTTTTTTTTTTTTTTTACAGAAGTAATATTTGGAACTTCCAGCTCAGAGTTTCTTTATTCACTTTCAATCCCAGCGTCAGTCAGGAAAATGAAACTTATGAGTAGTTTTGCTTTCATTTTCTTTCCCTGCAGACAGAATAAAAGCATGGGGTCACTTCTGGGTTGGACACTGACAGAGACAGAAGCTGGTGATCACCCTACAGGTACGTGAGAGCTGTTTGCTTCAGAGGAGATGTTTGACCTCAGATCTTCTTGATTTGATTCCATGAGCTCTTTCAGGTCAGATATTAAAATCAGAGTCGATGGAGGACTGAAGGTATGCTGATGACTAGTATAACCCCACTAATCTGATTTGTTCAGTGTGGGTGAGTCTGGAAGCAGTGTGGGAAAGTATTTCTGGGAGACCGGGCAAGCCCTTCATTAAAATGACCTTGATGTCACACATACCCACCCCACCTCCGGGGTTTGAAGTCACAGCTTTGATAGTTTGACTCTGCAGATTCAGATTCATTTCTCTTTAGTCATGCATCACTCTATGACAACTTACAATACATTTCCTATTGAGGAGGTGAGTCTGGAGGTCGTACACTGATGTTTCTTCTCTGATTATTTGAGATCTTTTTTTTATTGATCACAATTTTTTTCCCACTATTTGACGCTATTACGTGTGTTTGGAGTTAGCACTTAACTCTCCTTCTTTGATAGGTTTCCTTTGTCTCTCCTCAAATCGGTGCCCAAAGACAGAAATCCACTCTGTGGCATTCTGTCGCTGCCATGACACCCCATGTGGCTCTGTGCAAGTTTGGTAAGTCTGAATGCCAGTCGAAGCTCTTCTAGCTCATACCGCATCAGTCGCAGTGTTTCTGTTTATACTTAACGGCAAGAAAAAATAGAAATTCAGCTGGAAGTTCTGAGTTGTTCAGCTTTGTCTTTGGTTTTGGTGTCTTCTTGGTCTGCCAGCCCCCCTGGTTCTGGTGGGACTGGTGGTTTACGCTGTGAGTGGACTCAGTGGAGACCCAGTCTTTGACTGCCTCCAGGACTCAGACTACAGCGATCTCCTTGATATGGTCCTCAAAGGTCTTCCCGTCACAAAGAGCCCTCGACATGTGCTCATCGTTGGAGGGGGCATGGCTGGACTGACTGCTGCAAAGGTTTTAGAAGATGCGGGACATAAGGTTATCTATCTTCTGAGGACAAATATCTTGTAAATGAGAGGGGGATGCACATGGTGTAATTTAATGTGTCCATGTGGATGAAAAAGGTGACCATCTTAGAAGCCAGTAACCGTATTGGAGGACGGGTGGAGACCTACAGGAACCAAAAGGAGGGCTGGTACGCAGAAGTGGGTGCCATGAGGATCCCAAGCTTCCATAAGTGAGTACAGTCGAAAAAATGACTTAAACGCATCAGCTGAGGCTCAAGAGGAATTTCTACTGACAGCAACACAGAGAATTGGTTGTCAGGGGCATGATCTAGACTTTTGGTGAATTTTGGTTCCTCAAATGAGAGGTTTTAGATCATGACTTTGATCACAGAGTTTAGACACATTCTGGTTTGGCTGGTGAGTCAGATTGAGAGCAGATTAATGAAGAGGTCAACAGGTTATAAATATGTGATCTACACAGCATAACAATGTCTGAAACGTCATAACTATCCATTCTCCATAACAAGTTTGTTTTTTAATCCAACCTTAACTGACCTGTTGTTGGTTTTAAACTACAGTCAGATTAAGCCTAAACAGATGAATGATAGTTGATCAGGTCTGTCTTCTTCTCATCATTGAACATCAATTGTTTTCTGGGTACATTTTAATCCAGAATTAGTGTTTTTACTCTCAATTATATTCACGAAAAATAAAATAAAATCAGATTTGTAGAAAATACTAATGAAAGCTCCAGGTCCAGAACAGATAAAAACCAAAGACTGAAGATCAGCTGTTTTACTAAGGACCAATTTGTTCTGCACACTGTTAAAAAACTAAAGTATATGGCAATAAAAATGCTCCTGTTCAGAGTTAGGTCACATGTTACCTCATTGGGATTTTTTTGATGGAAAAGTCCCCTTAATCCCACACTTCCTCCAGTCAGTGCAGGTATTTTAATGACCAAAAGACAGTGCAACAGTTCCCATTTACAAGATTTTGCAGGATCAATTGTAACCCTGTAGCAAACTAATACACTTTCTTCGAACTACCATAACTAACCATTTATACAATTGACGTAAACCAAGAAAATATTTGCTGTCATCTGTCTTTTTAAAAAACAGTGAAATATCTCCAGCTTGACAATGAGTTCTTCATTTTACAGGATTCTGCTTTCCTTCATCTCCAAGCTGCAAATTCCTCTTAACCATTTCATCCAAGAGGACATCAACACTTATTATTTGATAAATGAAGCTCTTCATAGAACGTACGCCGTGGAAAACAACCCCAGTGTCCTGAACTACAGTTTGCACGAGGGAGAAAGAGGAAAATCAGCAGCTGAGCTCTTCAGCCGGGCTCTGTGGAAGGTTCAGACTCATGACAAACACCAGTAACCATCAGAGAGATGTTATTTGTGAAGCAGATGTTTTTCCGCTTCACCTTTCAGGTAAGAAATGACCTTAAAGCGATGGGCTGCAGCGCCATGCTGGATAAATACGACTCCTATACAGTGAAGGTTTGTTTTCTGATGAATAGAAGGACAATGTTTGACATGAACGAACCTGAAAGGAGTGTGTTTGATGGCGACAGGAGTACCTGGTGAAGGAAGGGAACCTGAGCCGCGGCGCCCTGAGGATGATTGGGGACATTCTGAATGAAAACAGCCTCTTCTACACCTCACTGATAGAGATGCTTTACATTCAGTCAGACATCAGTGACAGCAACGAGTAAGATCTGCTTTATGTCTTTAATACCTCAAATTGAGAAAACTGACTCATGCAATGTCTATCAGTCCAGTTGGTCTTTGGTTCTGAAGAACAGCTGATGTTAGATTTGTTCTCTGGATATGTCAAACACAGACTCAGGTGCTTCTGCTCCTCTTCTGCTGCTTGATGTTATTGCAAATCTACGGATCTGCCTCCCTCCAGGATGTGATGATAGAAAAAACCCACTTTCATGGCTGTACCTGAGCATCTTCAGAACACTGAGGTCCATCAGAGGAACCTGAGGAGGGCAGGGATGAAGGTTCTGACAGCTACCTTAATAAAAGCTCCTGAATACCAGAGAAAAAAATGTTGTCGAGTCAGATAGTTTTTCAACCCATCAAATATGGTTTTACCCAGAGCTCCACCCTTTCATTTTGGTATCATTTAACCCTTGTGCTATCTTAGATGACCCCACCCTCACATTGACGTGTTCTTCCTACCATGACAAAGGTGGATAAAGGTGGAAAGATTTTATGTAATCCATGGACACCAGTGAAGATCACAAATCATTGAAGAAAAAAGGTTCAGCGCACTGTCTAGTGGGTCTAGACGACCCAACTCCCAATGCCTAGGATAGCACAAGGGTTACAGTCTCAAATGTCCTCCGTGGATACAAAAAGTAGTATGCAGTGGTTGGGGGACATTCAGGGTTAGGACACATGTGCAATGCTGGTAGTCAGGAGGATAAGTGATCAAAGAAAGAGTCAAGAGATCTTCATCTTGTTCTTGAGAAGGTGATTCAGGAGTATCAGAGAGGTGTGATGGGAGCTAGAAACAAGCATGAAACATGCTGTAGGTGTAGAGTTGCATCCTTGGTTTTTTTAAGGAGCAACAACAGACTGTGGAAACAAGGTTAGGAGTTTTTTAAGACCCACTCTGAGGAAAGTTTTGTTTTTGCTGTTTTTACATTTTCTATTTTGTGGCATTTTTCTGATGATGGACAACATATATGAAAGACATCAGGCTCGTAAATGCATTCTTGAGTTTTTCTTTATTCAAATCGTTGGTAATCAAGAGGAGACAAAATGCCGTTTGAAAAAGAAATTAGAGCCATAGAAAATCTCATAGAAAAGTGTGGGTTTTTGACAAAATGTGTTTAGTTGTTTAGCTGTTTTACTGTGTTTTGCCGTGTTTTGCCGAGTTATTTTGTCCTACTATGCTTATGTCTCTGCACCATGAGTAAGAGTGAAGGAGACGATGATGAGTTTATATAGAACCCCTACAAGTATTCGTTGTAATGACAATGATGTAAATTCTTAAATGAATTTTTGCACTCCGTGCATTTTTTTCCGTCCTTTTTATTGTTATAAAAATGAGCATATCTGCCGGCTCAAACTTAGACATATGAGAGTTCAAGAAATATAAGTAAATAAGATGGAAAAAAGATTAATGCAGTAATGTGACATTAAGTTAGATACATATGTAAATTTGAGTTGTATAAAGAATTATTGAGTTTTATAGACGTAAGAAATTAGGTTGAATAAATTTAACTCAATCATTTGTTACCAATAGAAGTAATTATATATATATATATATATATATATATATATATATATATGCGTCACAAGGAAAATGGAAATAAGATCAGAAACTCGTGCGTTTACTTTGTCTGTTATTTTTCTCCAAGCAGAAACTATTTTTTTTTTGATGATGCAGCCGTGTTACTTTTTTGATGGGTTTATAATCTTCATACGCCGTCATTAAAATCTCAGACTCCGTCTCACTTCCGTCTCAAGCGTCGCGCTTTTTTTTTTTTTCACCACGCGTTTCCATTGTGACTCCAGAAATCTGCGATCCATTGAGAATGTCTTTATGTACTTGACATGCACGTGCATTAACCCAGGGTTACCAAGTCGAGCGTAATTACGCTAACTCACATCCGGTCTTTTGGAACCAACATACCCAGAGTAAGCAAGTTCAGGTTTGGATTTCAGCCAGAGTTCAGGCTTAAAGTCCGGCTAGTTTAAACATGCTTTCTGGAATACCCCCCTGGACTCCATATTTTTCGTCTGTTGTTGACTAAAAACGTTTTGTTTTCCAGGTACTTTGAGGTCACTGACGGCTTCGACCACCTTCCCAGAGCTTTCTACAGGGTGTTAAACGCCACCATTCTCTTGAACTCTAAGGTGAAGTTAATAGACCAAAGAGGTGGAGATCATGTGACTGTGACGTTCCAGGACCAGCAAAACCCCGGTTCTCTGTCCAACCTGACAGTCGACTATGTCCTGGTGACAGCCACAGCCAAGGCCACCCTCTTCATCGACTTCCAGCCGCCTCTCTCTGGGAATAAGATGGAGGCTCTGCGCTCCGTGCACTACGCCAGCTCCACCAAGGTGGTGCTCAGCTTCAAAGAGCGATTCTGGGAGAAGCAGGGCATCAGAGGCGGGAAGAGCGTCACTGACCGGCCTTCGCGTTTCATCTACTACCCCAGCCACAGCTTCCCTGCAACGGCCGCAGGTGCCCTCCTGGCTTCCTACACCTGCTCAGATGACTCCACCCTCTTTCAAGGGATGAGCGATGAAGAGCTGATGGCCGTGGTTCTGGACGACTTGGCGAGAATCCACGGGCAGGAGATCAAGCCTCTGTGGACCGGAGGGCTGGTAAAGAAGTGGGGGTTGGATCCTTACAGTCTGGGAGCCTTTGCACTGTTTACACCCTACCAGCAGGGGCAGTATGCCCAGGAGCTCTTCAGGAGTGAGGGGCAGGTGCACTTTGCGGGGGAGCATACGGCCACTCCTCACGGCTGGATCGAGACAGCCGTGAAGTCTGCACTCAGAGCGGCTAAAAACATCCACAGCAAAGAGCTGGCCTTCAATTAAAACCAGATGAAGGACAGCATGTCGGGTTTGACTGTATATGAGAACTGGACTGAGTTTACAGACTTTTTGCCACTTGAACACACGTTGCCAAGGCTGGTGTGACTGTAGAATTAGAAATAATAAAAGTACTGGACTTTTTCCTAGACACATTTATTTTTTTAATGAAGTTAGTTGTTTTCTATCTTGATATACCTAATAAAACACTATTCCTGCAAAAACAAGTCTCAGAAATCTGACCTACAGTGTCCAGATGTGTCCACTCCATGTCTGCTTATCGCTCCAGCAACCAGGTTAGACTTAACGTTTTAAAACTTTATTTTCCATACAGGACAAAAAATGACAGATGGAAGGAATAAATATACAGAATAGCTGAGATTTTGGCGGAGGATGAATGCACCATGTGTAGTTGGAACTTTAAAAGATTGTAGTTAAGATGTGAAACAGGGATGGGTTCTCCAGCTCTAAGGAACCTGCAGTGACACAGTCATTCAGCTGAGGTGATCCCAGCCTGCAGCATCTTCCACCAGTGTACGTCCATCCTCAGTGAGCGCCCTTCTGCACCATCTGCGTGAAGCGGTTGGTGATGGTCAGGGTGGTGTCGATGAATCTCTCCACGCAGCTCACCAGGCAGGTCTCTGTCCGGTGGTCCAGTTTGGAGCCGGGAGTGTCCACACATTTATCCCAGCAGACATCAGTGAACGTGTGCACCTGCAGAACATGGAGAGGAGACTGAAACATGAGAAACAGTCACGAGCTCCTCCACTGTTATAGAGTTTGCTCAAATTTAAAATAAGAGGTTTCGCACGTGCACAGTTCACGTTGACATTATGACATTATGCAGAACGTGACGTTCTGCATAATGTCATCGTTTCTGCTGCAGCCTGCACCTTGAAACAAATCATTTTCTTTTTAATCATGTTCTCACAGCAGGGCGCGTGCCTGCAGTGAATCTGCTAACGAGCGCGAGCCAGAAAATGTAGAACGCTGCGTTATAGCAGAACCTCAGCTTTCCCCAGACCATTGACGTTTGTACAGAATAGTATTCAGTGAACCTGCACGTGCGGACTCCTTGCAGGTAGCCTCTGAATGGAAAGAAGTACGGCTAGCTTAGCCTGCCATTTAGCACCGACCTGCGCCTGAAACTGCGCTTTCTGCTGCTCCACTGCGATCATCCGTTGAAGCTCCGCCGCCTCTGCCTTCTCCGATGAGCTCAGGCTGTTAAAATCCGCCATGGCGGACCGCTGAGGCACAGAAAACGCCGATGGTTTCACTGACTGAGCGGCCACACGCCGAAGGTGAACGCTGACCGTTCCTTCAGTCACTGCGACTGCGCAGATCACGCTGACGTCTGTGATTGGCTAACAGAAACCCCGCCTCCCAACCATAGATCGTTAATGATAAAAAGGAAATGAAGTGTTTTGTAGTTTTTAATCATCTTCATTCTTTCACTGGATTTTAGAATAGAAAAAAAAAACATTTTAAATAAAAAGAAAAAAGAAACAAGTTTAAGAATAGAAAAGATATGGATCATAATTCAGATTATATTTAGCACCGATAAAAAAGAGGTAACTACTATGTACAGATACAGCAAGAAGAAAGGGATCCATTTTTCTAATATGTATCCTCCATAGAAAAGTGGCACAAGAACATGTCAAAAACACAGAAAATACCATTTTTATTGGAGTGCCTTTTCAAAGCTGGACAAAGTAAAGGTCAGTCTTCTATGGAAAAGTTGTGGCCTCAAAAGTTGTCTGCACAAATAAAATAATACTCTTTTATACAGGGTAAAAATATGCAAACGTTTAAAATTTTAAAATAACCGGATTGTTTTTGTGTGATTTTTTGTGTATTTTTTAGAAAAGCATTGTTTTATTTTTTAAAAACCAAAAACAAACAGAAGCTGGAATGTAGTGAGAGATTCTCTTAAAATGTATAATCTCGGCCACGACGCTCCATTCACATCCGGGTACTCGTGGTGACCTTGGCTGAAGGATCGTCATGGCGGCTGTGTACAAACTCTCTTCTCTGTGTCGCAGAGGAGTTCACCGTAAGTTAAGCTCCGACTGTCAGCTGTGGTTGTGTGAAAGTGGAGATGTAGCTGCGGAGTGTGGGACGCCGGAATTTTCCCAGCTTCACGGCTACAAGTCACGCAGCTGTAATTGTTAGCATCGATTACACCAGCGCGTGAAAGTCAGTGTGCTAGAAGATGCTAGGCGCTGCTGACTGGACACTCAAAGGTTCAAATACCTGAAAGAAAGAAAGACGTAATGTGTGTGTATTTGAACTTATTTATGTGTATACATTTGTATGTTTCTGTACGTGTGCGTCACACATACACGTGTTGTTTGTTACTCGTCATGCTGGTCAACAACAAAAAAACATACTACTGTCTGTAGCACTCCTCCTGGGTTAAATTAAGGTTACTGAATCTCTCGTGAAAAATATGCACATTTCAAATAAAATATGACTATAAAATAGACGGAATGTAAAAAAAATTAGAATATTTGTAATTTCAAGCTCCGTCTTTTGAGTCCATTCATCAAGTAGGTACAGTCTGCTGTTAAAATTTTGTTTGCCCTTCACTCTCATGATGATGCTCTCTGAATTTCCTCCCTACTCTCTAGTTACTAAACTATTTAGTGCGGGACAATCTAGTGCCCTGCCTTTTAAAAGCTATTAAGACACAATGCTCGCTACTTTACTTTTAAAACGGCAAATATGACGTCACCGATTTCATGAAGTAAACCCCTTATAAATGTTGAGTATTTTACGAAAACTATGAATCAATTGTTTGATGATAAAAAACTTAGATGGTTTATATATTTTAAAAAATAAATACATTTACTCTCACGAAAATTACTCAAACGCAATGCATTGTGGTCTATATTCGCCAATCTAGTGAGCAAACACTGGTTTGTCGCAGAGACTTCTAGGAAATTTCTAGGGCACTCAGTTTTGGAGTTTTAGAGTCGGACAGCCCTACAAAATGGCAGATGCACTACATAGTGCACTATGTAGTGAATAGTGAAGGAGTTTGGACACAACCTCTGTGATTGGTTGAAGGAAACCCACTGACTCATGAACTCTACAGGATTCACAGTGACTTTGTGGTTATAAAACCATAAAGATAAATGAAAGTGTTGAGGCTTCATAAAGCAGATGGTTAGAGTTACCTGGTCAGTCCTTCATGTTTTGCTGGGTTGTTTTCTGATATCCTGCCTTATCTGCTGCTGATCCCCTTGATCAGGTGTGTTTTACCAAGAAGCTGCAAAGGTGGATCATGTGGAGCAGAGGTTCTCAAAGTTTTTGTAGCGGAGGGCCAAATTAGGAACTTGACATTAGACTGGGGGCCAATTTTGGTGGGGGAAAAATGGATAAACAGAAAAAGTTGTTTTAATAACTTTAATGACCAAGTGTCATTTGTACAATTAACCAGGCCCTTCAGATGTTTTCCCACTTGCTGTCAGAGGTTGCTGCCCAGATCTTCTACTCGTTTAGTATTTGTAACATTTGACAGACTTAATTCTTCAAACTTCTTCTTTTGCTCTGGACAAACAATGTCAGCTTCTTTCAGCATGCATTCTTTTTACAAACTCCTCGTCACTGAAGGGCTTGATACTCCGCGCCATTTCCAAAGCCACAACATAGCTAGATTCTGTCACAGCTTCACTAGATTTAGCCATTTTTGTAAACATTGTCTGCTGTGCAGCATAGCCTCGTTGTTGTTGTCGGAGTTCATTGTTGCGCTCCTCGCCGGTAAATTTGTTATAGTTTTTATGATTTGTAACATAGTGGCGATTTTATTTTGAATTCTTTGAGCATTGCATTTACCTGCTTTCAAATAAGGCACAGGACTTTATCCAGCCCATGAAGTATGACAAAGTAAGCGTTAGTCCACTTAGCTTGAAAGCGCCTTTTTTCCATGCCAACGCAACATTTTCTTCGCCATTGGCCCCCAGGCCGTACTTTGAGAACCCCTGATGTAGAGAGAAGTCGTCTAGGATTGCTCTTTAGTTGTAAAACACTGGGAGATCTTCTGAAGTTGGTTGATGTATGTATTTATATATTTTTGAACGAGGATGTTTTCAAATGTTGTCATTAGTGAGCTCTGCTTGTCCATGTCAGTGGTGGTTCTGTGGACGGTTTTGCCATGAGGACCACTATGACTTGCTGGACGGACCCGTCGCTTACTTCCTTATTTCTCCTCAAACTCTAAGAACTTTTGGCTCCGTCAGGAGTGTAGTCACAGTGGACCGTTCTTCTGCTGAAGCTGTTGTACTTCAGGTTTCCTAAAGTTAAAAGGTCTTTACGCTGCTGCAGGATCATTCAGTTACTTTGAGTCAAAAGGGTTGGTGGTTTGTTCACCTCCCCAGTGTACTCTTCCTCGGCAGGTTTGAGGTTCTTGCTCGCTAACCGCTTTTGATCTAATGGTTGGATGATGATCTCTTTCCTCAGCTCTGCTCTACCAAAGCGCCTTGCTGGCCCGACCAGCTGCCGTCCCACAGAAACGGAAGGAGCCGCCGTGTCTGCTGACGGCAAGGATTCATTCCTCGCAGGCGCTGTACGGTCAGTCGCACACAACGCAGAGAGCTCTGGCTCCATTTCTCCCTCCTTACCCTCATCATCATCATCATCATCATCACCCCCACAGCCACACATCTTCTTTTTAATGAATGTAGAGTTGATGTAAAAGGGAAAGAGTTTGGTTCCACGTGTAACACTTAGGATCTGATACTCTTCCAACTGCAAGCCCGCCTTTCTGGAGGTGTGTTCAGGTGCTGATGCGGTTTTCTTCACAACTGAGCGTGAAATCTGCAGAAAATGTTGGACTCTGCTGACTGTTACTGCATTTTTCATCAAATTTACTTAAAAAACTTCCTGATGTCTCCACAGAAAGAAGTTGAGTGTCTTTTTGCAAGTTCACAGCCTTTATTAGCATCCATTAAAATGCCACACGTTAGGCCTGCACAATATACCACACATTTATCGTTATCGCGACATCAAGCTGTGCAATATGCATACCTCAAAAGACGGCGAAAATCGCAATAAATGGCTACCTTAAACGTGCTAAAAGAAACTCATGGCAGCATGAAATATTGAACAAATGAAATAAATCCCTTTATGCATTTAACCAATGGGAAGGACCCATTTACGTTGTTGATCAATCAGATGAGCCCTTTTATGTTAGATGTTTGCCTCCTATATAGACTAGGGTCATTTGGAGTATAATTTTTAAACTGTTGCAATGAAATGGAAATGATGGTTGTTTTGCTATTTTTTTTTGCTATTTTTTGGTTGTTTTGCTATTTGTTTATATACCGCAAATTATAAGGTTATTGCAAAATCAATCACCAATATCGCATACCGCAGGTTTTCCTCATGTGGTGCAGCCCTACCACACGTGGTCTATAGCTTTACACTGAAGTTACCTTCATGAAGCGCCGATGTTCTCATCACTGCAAACCCCTGAAGTTATCCATCCCACTCATCGTTGCATAAATTTGTATTTTCCGAGGCATTGTTTCCTCATCCTTTTTCTAACTTGCATTTTAACTTCTTCTATCTGATACTGAGTGTTGTCAGGATCCATCTACTTCCTGGAGCTTTGATTCCCACTTTTGTAAGACTGGTTGTCTGGATCGTGATGTTCCCTTAAATATTTAGTGGCTTTTTAAGATCAGACAGGTAGTCACTGAAAAACAAACAAACGTATATGTGGACAGTTTGCTGAAAGTAACAAGAAAAACTGAACTTGAAAGATTTTCCCTCTTTAGCCTGTTGAAACATTTTTAATTTGGTGTTGAAGATAAAACATCAATTTAAGTCAAATAATTTTCTACATGAAGTTTATAAGTAAAGGGTTTAAAAAAGCTCTTGTTTTAATTTTCTTTGTGGGTGTATAATGAATGTGTATGTTGTTTAAATTAGTTTCTTTTATAGTATAAATAATGTGATGGAGAAGAAAAGCAAACACATTTTGTTAATAGTCATTAGTTAAGGTGGTTTAAAGTGAGTCGAGGTTGTGGTTACAGCTACTGTAACGTGGATGACGGACCTCCCTGATCAATCATGTTGTGCTCTGTGTCGGTTCTGCGTTCTACTCTTTGATGATCCTCTTTTATTTATGTTCACAGGTGGAGCTGACTCTAAAGCCGCCTCTCTGCACTGGACGGCCGAGCGGGTGCTGAGCATCGCTCTGCTGGCCATGGGCCCTGTTGCATATTATAGCCCCGGCCCCGTCATAGACTACTCTCTGGCTGCAGCGCTGACCCTGCATGGTCACTGGTGAGACCTGAATGCATTTGTTTCACTGCGGGAATAGCGGTTCATTTTCACTTCCTTTTACTCAGAATAAAAAGATTTCCAGACTATTTCCCCTTTTTATCTCTTTGCTTTACAGTTTATCAACCTCAGATTTCATAAGTCTTAGTTTAAGCCTTAGTCACATGCACTCGTACATGGGGATGGCCTGTATGATGCTGCAGGTTTTTGGATTGTCCGGATCCATGGAGGCTCATAGAGGTAACACTAACCTGGACGGATGCATGGGCCTAACCCTTGTGCTATCCTAGGCACTTTAACATTGGGAGTTGGGTCATCTAGACCCACTAGACAGTACTCTGAACCTTTTTTCTTCAATGATTTGTGATCTTCACTGGTGTCCATGGATTACATGAAATCTTTCCACCTTTATCCACCTTTGTCATGGTAGGGAGAACACGTCAATGGAAGGGTGGGGTCATAGGTTAGCATAAGGGTCATGTTAAGAAAAGCCCTCTAGTCTACCCCTTTGGCGCATAAGCAGAACGTATCATCTATCATCTCTGTGTGACTGAGGTCAAAAGCAGCGATTCTTCTCTGTGATTTGTCCTGACTTTGCTCAGCGACCTTCTTCAGGAGGTTGAAGTGGGAGCGGGGCAGCAGGCGGCACAGCTGTCACATTCTAGCTGAGAACGTTTCTCATTCTGGTTGAGAAACGGCTTTTAGTGTTGAGCTGCAAATTCCAGCCGTAAGTCCAGAAAGCAACGGCTCTCGGGGCAGAAAGGTCCTTTTGGGTTAATTCATGTCGAATACAATCTGTTCACGCACAGCCAGGGTTTGAGGAAAGGTGTCACTTTTCATGGATGCTTATGTTTAATAGGATCTCTGGGAAATTTCTTAAGACGGTTGAAAATAACATCTAGCTGATAAATCAAAGGGACATTAATCCCTTTTAATTAGGTCAGATGAACTGACCCAGTTCTTCAGAAGTTGGGTTGGTCATCACTGACTTCAGTCTGTAAGATCAGTCACCAACAGTTTGTGTTAGAAAGGAGACGACAGTGCTGATGACTCTCCCCTTAATACCACCTTATTAAGGAGACCTCCTGTTGATCCTCAATACCTTTAGAGGAGCATTAGGGTTTTCATGAAATATCAAGGTCGTAGGTCGCTTAGGGAAACTCGTAGAGAGAAAATATTCATGCACACTTTTTTTTACGGGCATGTTGCAGGCAACAGGTCCTAGTGAACACTTGTACAACACGAACGGGTAAGTAAAGGTGAAGGAGGTGAGTTTCAGGCATTTTATAGAGGTTTTTCATTTCTTCAACCCCCCCTTAAACCTGTGGACTGCACAAGGAGTCTGTGATAAGTGCCCACTCTTGGCTTGCAGCCTGACTGTCAACCTCTGTTCACACCAGACATGAGTTCTGTGTTCAAGAATGTGCTGACCGCGGATTTTTGAACGTGTTGAACTACTTGATGCTAGCGCATGTAGTCCAGGCTGTTTCTTTCACGGCTCTGTTCCGACATATGAAAGACTTGGTGTCATAGAATTCCAGCCGGTCACAAACCACAATTATTTTTTTCTCCTTTATGATCAATTTGCAAACGGTTTGCACTTCTGTGTCCCTGATTGGTCAAAGTTCAACTGGTTTAACTTTCAGCATGTGTTCAGTAGTTGTGCGTTTAAACCTAGAGCCTGAAAGCAGACGTTTACAGGGGTGCTGGAACGCAGCAGCGGCTGCTTGAACGCACATTTTTGAGCCCAGTGTGAACATAGCTTCAGAATTGAGGAAATTAGACATTCAGAACCTGATTTATGTGGACTTCCTAGAGGCACTTCTGTATCACATGCACACCCCATTCGTTCATACTCGCACCTTACTTACTTCTGAAGTGGCATAAGGACACCGTTCCACAGCGTCATGAATGGATGCAACTTCCATTAGCCTTAGAAATACTTCACAATTTGTTTACCACACTCACAACAATGGCAGGTTCCATTTTCATGACGTCCCTGGAGGTGACCATAGGAGCTTCAAGGGAACTCCAAGACGCGCCTATACTCCCCATAACCCTTGTGTTATCTTAGAAGACCCCACCCTTCCATTGACGTGTTCTCCCTACCATGACAAAGGTGGATAAAGGTGGAAAGATTTCATGTAATCCATGGACACCAGTGAGGTTCACAAATCATTGAAGAAAAAAGGTTCAGCGCACTGTCTAGTGGGTCTAGATGACCCAACTCCCAAGGTTAAAGTGCCTAGGATAGCACAAGGGTTACGATGCAGCTGCTTCTCTCTACGACCCTCCACGGACCAGACCACTCAAAAACCTCGCACCCCCGTATGGGGGTTGACCTGTATAAGTGCCAAAGGCTTAAAGCCCAGATGTTCATTGAGAAGAAGAGACTTGTAGATGATTCTGTGTCCTTTTCTTTTTATTTTCCTGGAAGAACATTAATAATGAACCTTAAATCATGACTTTCTCCAGATTAATTTATTTCTTCCTTTTTTTTTGCAGCACTAAGTTCATTCAAAGGCTCAGACTCTGAGAAGTGTTTTTGTTTTTTGTGTGTAGGGGGATTGACCAGGTTCTCACAGACTACGTCCACGGAGACACCAAAGTCAAGATGGCAAAAGCGGGGCTCTTCCTGCTCTCCACCGTCACCTTTGCTGGTCTTTGTTACTTCAACTACAATGACGTGGGGATTTGCAAAGCTGTGGCTCTGCTCTGGAGCAAATGAGCTCCTCTGGACTGACAGGCTTTGGATGTCCTGCAGGGAAAAGATTGTAAAGAACAAGATGGGTTCTTTGTAAATTCCTATGAATGGATAATTTGACAGAAGTACTTCAATGTATGTTTATTCATTTCCAGCATGCTTTTTTTAATCATCAGTAGAAGTTCATGTCCGCCTCCAGACAAGCAGCTGAAGCTGCTGCTTCACATCTGTTCATTGAACACATCTTTGTTCTCCAATCGGAAAACCATGACTGGGTCCACCCCACGGTCACACCTCTGACCCGCCGACGTGTTCGTGCGGGTCTGTGGCCGAGGTGAAGCGTCTTCTTTACCGCAGACGAGCCACAAAACGTCTTGGTGCCGTCCTGTTTAATGCGCCGGTTCATTACTACAGTCAGAACCTACCGTATGTTCTGCCGCCGTTAAGCGCTGTGTAAAAATAAACCTATTTACAAACACCTTAAGCTCTGACTTTTCTCAAGTTCCCAGCCGCAGGAACAGGTTTTGGTGAAACACTTAACTCATCAGCTCAACAAAAAAAATACAAGTATGTTTGATGTAGCTTAGCAACATAGCTTTATTCAATGCACTGTGGTGTTTTATTTTGAAAGTCATGGATCCCAGATCCTCGC
Organism: Oryzias latipes; assembly: GCF_053564925.1. NCBI lineage: Eukaryota > Metazoa > Chordata > Actinopteri > Beloniformes > Adrianichthyidae > Oryzias > Oryzias latipes. The sequence goes on from NC_136249.1 coordinate 15,991,641, forward strand.
TTGAAAAACTTTTTTTTTTTTTTTTTTAACTTGTCCTGTCCAACAGCTGGGCAGACAGATGAGAGCTAAGGGCCTCTTGGGTTGGACATATTTTACTTTAACAAGAGGGGTTATTAATCTTCAGACAAACCAAAGGTATGACTGAATAAACCCTTTTTGTAATTGAGGCCAAACTTTATTAATTTCAATCATGTTTCAAAATCTTTGGTGTTGGACCGGACGGGAAAGGAAAGAAGGGAAGAAGAGAGAGGGATGTTAGAGAAGGGGGGGGGGGGGTAGGAGGGTGATAATAGGAGGGGAAGGGGGATAAGACCATGAAGCAGCATAAAGCAACAAGTTTACTGGTTGTTAATCATTATGGTAAGGTTCAAATGTAGTACAAAAAGGCCTGTCCACACACACTCAAATGTTATAAACACCCCTGCTAGCTGCAAAAATGTCCACCTGTCGACATGTACACAAAACAGATAGTGTTCACACACATACTTATGCCTTAAAACCAACTAGTGTGAAATATTTCAGTCATGCAAACTGTTAGTGCAAAGGTGAGCTAACACCTGTGCTCAGGTGAGTGTTTATGTTCTTCTAAATGGATGGTGGAATGTGAAAAGAAGGAGGGAGAGTGCCCAGCCATCCCCACCCCAAGACCCCCGCCGCAGCAGCAGCGGCAGCCGGAATCCCCCCAACGCCACACGGGAACCGGCAGGGAACAACGGCCGCCCGGGCGACCAAGCCCGCCACCCAAGCCAGGGCCAGCAGGACCGCCGCAAGGCCCCCATGTTGAATGTTGAAAAACATTTTTATATCATGCTAAAGAACAGAGAAAAACAGTAAATGTGGTGTTTAATTCATGGAAAAAGTACTTTAAAAAAAATCCAACAGTATTCACATTTTTCTTTATGGTTTTCATAATTTCAGGAGGAAAACTCCAGAAGAGAACATTCAACAAAACTTACAGCTGCACTCAAGCAGCTTCCATTTCACAGCATTTTATTTAGGATCCCACTTGGTCAGACATTTCCCCCAAAAATACAAATCACGCAGCAGACCGTTCTGGTTTTGATGAAGCTTTAGGTGTCCTGACGCAACATGTCCTGGAGGAGTTGGGTTCAATGTGAAGTGATCCTCTAAAAAGTGCCAAGTGTTCATTAATAACGATGAGAATCGATAAACTTTAGCACAACTCTTGAACAGAACAGGGGTCTGCAACCCGAGGCACTGGAGCCACATGGTTTTTGTTTTTTTCATTTCTTGTGGCTCTTTAGCTCTAACCCTTGTGTTATCCTAGGCACTTTAACATTGGGAGTTGGGTCATCTAGACCCACTAGACAGTGCGTTGACCCTTTTTTCTTCAATGATTTGTGATCTTCACTGGTGTCCATGGATTACATGAAATCTTTCCACCTTTATCCACCTTTGTCATGGTAGGGAGAACACGTCAATGTAAGGGTGGGGTCATCTAAGATAGCACAAGGGTTAAAAGAATAATGCTTGAATAAATCAACTAAATTGTCATTTGTGTTTAGATTTTTATAGTAACTTTTTGTACAACTGCTGACTGCTGAACACAATTTCTTGTGTGCTTTTTCACTCATGAACCCAAACTAAATGGTACAAGGAGAATAGTTGATAGAAAAGTCTCAGACTCTTACATTAATTTCAGTGAATCTGCAAAAAATAAAGAAAGTTGAACTTGGTATTTATATAAAAATATACTTTTAGTGTATTTATTGTAAATATTTAAAAGCTTAATTTTATACATAAAAGGCTTAGGTAATACAAAAATATAAAGTTGATTTTTCTCTAGGTTGAGGTGGAGCTCTGCAGCTCTCGCTGCGTTTTGGTCTGTAAGAAACTGGACCAAAGGGTTCTTGTAGCTTCACCTGTTGCAGACGCCTGGTCTAGAAGGTGGTCATGTTTTCTAAAACAAAGAATTTGGAGTCACAATGCCGGTCCAGTAGGTCTTCCGAGTGAGAGTAAATCAGAGCTGGTGCACCGACCGTCTGCTTCACGTTTCACATCTGAGACACGATGACCTGGCAAGGTTCGTCCACCTCATCTTCACTTTTGTTACGCAACACCAGCTTATGAATGCAGGGGTTGTTATCCAGAGGCTCAAAGGCCAGAAACCTGCTCGTGTACACGGAGGACTCAAACATGTAGAGGTTGGTGGAGACTTTGGTCCGGTAGAACAAGGCCTTGTGCTTCGTCTCACAGATGTTGTTGGGAAGATCCTGGCAATAAATGAGACAGGTTTTCCATTTCAGAACATAAGAACACAGATGATTGCTCCCTCATTCACAAGTCCTGACAGATCAACCTGTTCCTTGAAAGGCACTCATGCATTCACCTGCTCTTCAGACAGGGGGCCTTTTTGACCCAATCACAGCTTTTGCTGCAGGAGCTCCAAATTTGACAAACCAAAAAATAAAAACAGGCAAAAAAATGAATTAGAAAATCGGTTTTTAAAATTAAAGCTACGAGCAGCGCCGTATGGCTCGCAGGCTCTTCCCGCCCTTTTTTGACCAACCCACATTGGCTGAATGGCTGCTACATACCCTTTACTCCCCCCCTCTTCCCCAGCCACCCTGATCAGGGTAATCGTGTCAAAAATTCACTGTCACCGGGTACTTGGTGGGTGCAAATTTGGCTGAGTTTTTGGAGTTTGTGGCGAAGGTGAAATTTTTGCTTAAAGGCACAGTAAGAAAGAATTGTGACCTCTAGGTGACCTCTAAAGCTTTCTATAGGAAGGCATGCTGTGTTAGACGTTGCCCCTCCCTCCAGCTTTAATGCAAGCCGGGAATATGTCCAGTGTGGAGATGCCTTTGGTTAAGTTCCTGTCTATGTCAAAATAAAAGCTTTAAACTCACCATTGGTTGACTGCAGATGGTGTGCTCGTCATGGCAGCACACCGCCACCGTCTGGCCGTTTTTGAAGGCGTACAGAATGACCGGCCTTTTCTTGGTGGCGTCTCTGGACGTGTTCTGGTAGTATTGGATGTTGAACCTGCACTCTAAGAAAATACAGGACAAGCAGAGGAAAGAAGTTCAGGTACAAACCCCCCAAAAAATCTCATCCAAGCACCTCGATCTGACTAATGATAGAAGAAAAAGGAAAAAAAAAAGCTGGTTGAATGCAATCTAAAGACAAAGCAATGAATAAAAGAATGATCCTGAATAAATGTATTATTATACCAATTCAATAAATGACCATTTCTTTAATTGTTGGCCTAAAAATGTAAAATATATTAAAGATCCAGTTAAAAAAGATTTTTAGACAATTCTCTTATTCAGAGATTGTTGTGTTTGCCAAGAATTATATTCTAATTGTGAGGAAAACTAAAAAACTAAAACATTTCTGTCAGTTTCCCACTCCATAATGCTTGTATCAAAAGCAAAAGTTCAAACCTGACTGTTGCCGTTGTTCTGCGTTAAGATCCTGAACGTCAAGAGTCCCTGTATTGTGCAGAATCAAGAACTTTTGTTCCTTGCTTTGGATCCAGCAGTTTGACTGGTAGCATTTAGAAATCCTGAAACCGTCTCCCTCACAGCCTGAAGAAAACAGAAACATAACCAGGTTACCAAATTCAACCTGTGCTCCAGTCCACCGAGAGGCACAAGAACCTTTTCTTCTACAGGTTTACAGCAGCGGCACCCAACCTTTATTGCGCCACGGACCGGTTTGATGTCTGGCAAAATTCTCACGGACCGGTATGTTACATGTGGCGGACACACACTGCAGCAAAGCTACAATAAAGTTTAGAGACAGGTGATAAGATGTACTCTGCACTTTTATTTTGAGACGCTAAACATTGTACATCGCACAGGTGTCATCATCCTCTCCCCTTCCCACACTCATGGTGCTAAAAAGAAGTAAACAACAGGAAGAAATAACAAAGGGTGAAACAACATAACTGCCACATAAAAGGACCCGTAGGCAAAAAGAAACACCCATGCTCAACCCTATTTTGACCAAAGCAGGCAAAGGGGATTGATTTAATTCCCTGCAGCCTGTGGAACTCCGATAGCAGACCAAACGTGCATGTGACCGACACTACAGTACAACAAAATAATATGACTTGCATGAAAACTGTGGTATTTTCTAAACATAACAATAAACACGAATTATGACATGAGCAACGTCCTCTCTGCCCGCAACACTCCCTGGTCGCTATTATTACAACATTTAAACATGCCTTCAAAATAAGAGCAGGGAAAATCCAACTCTCCACTATGCTGGATGGTGCATGGGAATCTCCCGTTGGGATAAATCTGTATTTCAAGTAGGACTCCTGATACTGTCTATTAAATGTAGCTTTCTTTTTTTCTGTCTCCTGGCTGGGCCTTTTCGACTTAGCAAAGAAACTTTCCAAAGACGGTTGTTTTTTTTATTCATTTTGCTAGTTCCTGGGTTTTATTTTAGCGGTATCCTTTCACGTGACCAAGACGAGCGAATTGGCCTGCGTCAAGAGTAACATAAACGGATGTAACAGAGAAATGGGCAATTTTTCAAAATAAAACAACTTTCAGATTCCGAAATACCGGTAAATAAAATGGAAGTCATGCAAGTTATTTTATTTTTTCTGTGCGGCCCGGAACCAAATGACCCGCGGACCGGTACCGGGGGTTGGGGACCACTGGGTTTACAACATCAAGATAAATGTAAAGTTGCTTTTGGTTCATCATCAAGTTGACAGGTTCTGCTACGTTCACACCGGGCTCAGAAACAGGTGTTCAAGCAGCCGCTTTCAATGAAAGGTCAAACATGTAAAAAGCATGTATATGTGCGTTTCCAGCTTCCTTCCATGTTCCAAACGAGCCCAGTGTGAACGTATCATGTGGCTGCTCCTCCTACTCACTGGTCTCCACTTTCTGGGCTAACGGAAGAGACGTCTTTTTGGATGGATGCACAGGAAATGACATCACAACCCATTACTTAAGCCCAATTTTCTCACGGGACACAATTTTTTGAATAGCAGAACCAGAACACTTAGAATTTCACAAATGGAGAAGTTCAACGGCTTACATGTTGGAGCTCCTTGACAGACAGGCGAGGGCAGGACTGCATGTTTTTGTGGGAGAAAACAGAAGGAGGTCTCTGAGAAGAAGCTTTTCCATCCACAGACTCAAAATGAAGGAAATGTCCTTTACCTTCAAAAAGGAAGAAATCCTCACATGTTCCAAAAAATGTGAGCGTAACGGCTTCCATCTGAAGGAAACACAAAGATGTTTGTCAGCTGCCACTTCTGCAAAACTCACCGCTGGATTTCACTGAACTGATGGGCGACCGGGAGTTTCTCTGAAATCACAACTTCAGCTTTTGAGCCGCACTAATTACAGCTTATTTTTAAACATAGAAATTGATTAAATGTATAGATTTTGATCAACTTAAAAGAAAGGACTTTCTAAGCGCCTCTGCATCTTTGGGGTCGATTTGCAAAACAACCAGATGAGATGACAGATCCAAAAAACTGGAAGCTCTACTGGAGACGATTCTGTGAGAGACTAACACCAGGGGATTCTGGGTGAAGTTTAGGTGAATTTGGCTCAGAGGGTTCCTTCAGAAAACCGCGCGGATCACGGTAAAGCTGCCGTTTCTGTGCTTAGTTTCAGAATTTTTATTTTTAAAACATAAAAAAAACTTTAACCTTTGTTCAATTTTCTTAAAACAAAACAAAACACAGGGATTCTTTTCGATTACGGGTACGTGTTTAGAGACTTTATCAGCTGAGGCAGCAAATTCTGTCAAATTAGTTTGTTTTTTACTAAAGTCTACCAAGTCAATCATATGATTAAGGCAAAGCTGCATTTAGAAATGTTCAGATTTCTTTCAAACTCAAGTTAAAAAGCTGTAACCAGCAGCTTTTGTTAGCTCTGAGGCTGCAACAGTTCACTAATTCAGCACCTTTTTTTTTTTTTAAAGCTGTGTCCTTGTTTTTAAATCCAAACAAATGAAGTTCAGTTCTGCACAAAAAAGGATCCCTAGTTTAGATCATTTATTTACCAAATGTAGCTTCTTTTCTTTCTTTTTTCTAATAAACCAAACTCAAGTATTTCACTGTATTTTGTGAACGACACAATGATCCAATATAGGGGACTTCCCAGGCATAAAAGCAGGAAGTGGTCAGACGCTGTTGCACATTTTCTGATTCAGTTCTTCACCTTCATTTGTGGGGGGAAAGGGGATCTTCTCCCTGATTCTGTAAACTTTGCTACTTTCAGCTGAACCACATGAGAACGACTCCATCAAAGACGGCGCAGACTTGTGGTACCAAATGGGGTCAAACGTGTTGAAAAAAACAAATACAACAACTTGAAACTGAAAATTATGAGGTTCCATTTGTACCAAAAATATGAAAATGTTTTTGCATCCACTGTCTATGTCTTTGGTCCATTGTCTATGTCTATTAAACAAGTTCATTGAACATTCGTTCATATCTATGTACTACTAAGCAATATTTTCTGCATGCCCATGCTTCTTTGCTTATTACTTTCTATTTGCTTTGTGATCTATATGCTTGCTTTATGCTTAAAACTTTGCATTTGTCTTTATTATTGTCGTCACCCCATGTCGTCTCATTACGGTGTCAGAAAAGTCCTTAGCAACCGTTGCTAGTGTCGTTTGCTACGTGGTGGTCGTCAAGAAAATCCTTAGCAACCGTTGGTAGTGTCGTTAGCTTTGTCGTTTCCTCATGTCGTGCTCTTAGATCTTCATCTTGTCGTTTTTCAAATTTTGCCAAACTGGGCCAAAGTCGTCAGAAAAGTCCTTTGTATGGCCGGTAAAGGACTTTCCTGACGACATATTGAGACGACAGGGGGTAACGTCCGACAATAACAAAGACAAATCATGCAAAGTTTTAAAGATAACGCATGAACCAATGTTCAATGAACTTGTTCAGTAGACACAGATAGAATAGACCAAAGACATAGATAGACAGTGGACACAAAAAAACATATTTTTGGCACAAACGGAACCTCATTGGAAATTGAGCATCATAAGAAAGAGGGACCGTTGTTGTTATTGTTTTCGCAGAACTTCGTACCTTTGAGGCTTCTCTCTCTTTCTGTTCAGGATGAAGGACCTCTCAGGGGTTGTTGAGCTCGACCTCGATGCTCCGTTGGACGGCAACGCACGGCTGATGAAACAACACCGCACGTGTCTGGATCTTTGAGGGTTCGCGGCAGCTTAGCGCATGCGTGTTTGAGCGGAAAAAAAGTCCCGCGTGTTGCTGCAAAGCGGAAGTGAAAACAAAGCTTTTTTTTTTTTTTTTTTTTTTTTTTTTTTTTTTTTTTTTTTTATTGAACTTTTCAAATACAAAACATACAAACTCCAGCAGAGGATGAATACACCACAAAATACAAAAACACTAATGGGGGTAAAAAATACTCTCAGTCATAAACATTAAGTGTTGAAACACTTACAAAAAATACAAATAAAAAATAACAGGAGCCAAATGATAGCACAGGACAGACACTAGAATAAAAGCCACAAAGAAATTTGTTTAGATATTTTTTAACACCTACCGAGGATTGTAATCTTTTCAGTGAGGAATAATATAATTTAAAATCGTTAATAAAACCTGGGAAGGAGGGCTTGGAACCTCTCCACTTGCAACAGTGGATATGGTATTTTCCTAAAAGTAAGATGATATTAATGAAATTTGAGAAAGAATCATCAATATTTTCCATAAACAGCATGACATCAGAAATACCAAAAGGGGGAATATTCAGTTTTAAATTAATCCAATTCCTTATTTGAGTCCAGAACTCTTTGGAGTAATCGCATGAAAAAAACAAATGTTCCAGTGTTTCCTCATTGGAGTTACAAAAAATGCAAGATTCCACATCAAATTTAAATCTGCTTTGAAGAAAATCGGAGACAGGATAATATTTATTTATTATTTTGAAATGAGTTTCTTTTACTTTGGGCAGAACAGGCCATTTAATATACTTTGAGTGTGCTTTAACTAACAGAGATTGGCTGTTGAAATAAGAGAAAGATCTAAAAGAGGCTCGATTATGGACATGATAAATTCTTTCTTTTAAACAGTTGTTCAAAAGATTGTTATTTAGTTTAAAATCTAAGAAATTACATCCATTTATCTGTAATTTTGGTAATGAGATAATTGTTCTATGAGGAGTAAAAACAGTGTTCTTTATTAAATGAATCAAAGCAGCAGGAATAGCTCGACATACTTTTTTAAATTCTTTAAGGCTGCAGGTGAGACTGTATTTATCTATAAATGAAGAAAAAGTCAATAAATTACCGTCACTGTCAGTTAAATCTGTAACAAAAAGAATGTTTCTGTCAAACCAATCCTGTTTAAATATAGATTTCCTACCAACTAATACTGTTCTGTTATTCCATAATGTTGATCCATGGGGGGTAAAATTGTGAATAAATATCATTTTCCAAAACTGAAGAACCTGTTTATGGAAGTTGGACAAAATGAATGGAATCTTGTTGACTTCAAAATCACATTTCAAAAGGAAGTCTATGCCTCCTAAATGTTTAAAAATGGATCTTGGGATATGAAACCACATGGAGTTACTATCAACCAGAAGAGCTTTTAAAAAATTAATCCTGAAAGTACCGACCATAGCTTCAAAATCTAGAGCCTTGATGCCACCATTATCATAACTTTTGACCAGTTGGGAACGTTTGATATAATGTGTTTTGTTTTTCCATATGAATTGAAAAATAATAGAGTTAACTTTCTTAATGTTTGGAGGGGATATGTATAAGGAATAGCAGGGATAAATAATCTTAGAGACGCCTTCTGCTTTGGTTAACAGATTTCTCCCAAAAACAGTTAAATCTCTTGTCAACCAGCGACTTAAACTTTTCTTTATATCAAACAATCGATTTGTAATGTTGACTTCTTCCCTCCTTAATGTGTTTTTAGACAATAACACACCCAGATATTTCACTTCATGAACAACCCTAATGGCTTCAATAGTTTGGTGCTGACACGAGTGAACGGGGAGGATTTCACATTTGGAAATATTTAGCTTCAAGCCTGATGCTTTGGAAAATAACTGAAGCCTACTTAGAGCTTTAACAACCTCTGCATCGTTTTTTAGAAGTAAAGCAGTATCATCTGCAAACTGACTAATTTTGTATTGCTTTTCAAAAATAGAAATACCTTGAATATCATGACTATGTTTTATGAGGATGAAAGTGAAAACAAAGCTGCGTTCGTCAACAGAATTAAACTACAAAAAGTAACACTTCCGCTTCAGAGTTTATATTTATCTCCTCGTTGTTTGGACCTCAATTTTTTTTATTAAAACAAAACCTAAAGTGGAATAAAGGGATAAACTGAGATTTTAACAGTAATATTTTATGCAAACTAAATGTATGCAAAGATAACATAATCTTCTAAAACCTTTGTTCATGTTCCCTTTATATTCTAGTCTATGTATTACTTGATATCTGGAATGATTTTTTTTATTATTGTTTAGAGTTCAATTATTTTTAATGCTAGAAATCAAATAAATAAACTCAAAAAGAATTTGTAAATTAATTACATTATCCCAGATTATTCAAAAAATAAAGCTATTCCCCTAAAGTAACCAATCACAAGTAAATATTTGTTTTAGATTATTAATGTTTTGTGGTTTCCAAAAGCACCTGGAGTGCCGTTGAGCAAGGCATTCATCTTAGGAGCACTGCTCCTGATGGAACCCATGACCTGATCATGCATGTATGGCTGCATTTGAACCAGCACGGGTCAAATAAGAGAATGAATTTCCCTGGAGGGATAAATGAAAACAGCCTTAAATAATCCCATTTATCTTTATTTTCCACTTTATATTGAAAAAAATCATCCGTTTCCAGAATAAAGAGGAGGGGAAAGTTTTTAAAACTGCCATAGACCCCACATTAAGCTGTGTCCTCAGTGGTACCATGCAGGCACAGAAACCAAACAGAGACACTTTGTTTATTCAAGTATGGTTTGTTCAAGTATGGTTACATGGTTTGAACTTTTTCATCATTTTGTCACAGAACAAACTAATGTGCTTTATTTGGGGTTGATTAGACAGACTGCTGCATCATTGCGAACTGGAAGAAAAGTGATTACAGAGGTGAGGATTCAATGGTGGAACCCGTTTCTGGGTCAGACTGTTAGCATCATTATTTCCACTTCAGTTGTGGGGGTTTGCATCATAGTGAAAGGGGGATCACTTACTTTTGAAACAAGCCAGCAGTGCCCCCTGTAGACTTTTTATTGTAAATAATAATGCATGAAGATGTCCTTTATTATTTTATATGCAACTTATGATACATTGTCATTCTGTTGTATTGTGGCTCTGAGCTCAGGCTGTCAGGTTTAAAATTGATCTACTGAAGGACATGTTTTTAGGTGAAGCTTTAGCTGCCAGGCACCTGCACTCACATTCCAGTCTAGAATACTCTGGTTCAGCCCTTGGGTTCTTCTCACAAGCCCCAGTCGGGTCAAGCCCAAAGAGACTATGTAGGATCACTCTCCCTTAAGAACAACTCAAAAGGGGCCAGTGCAATGTGGTTTGGGTGGCAGTCAAAGGCGGGTGCCTCAGCTGCCCAAACCCTGGATTTGGCTTTTGGGACATGGAATACTCTACGTTCACACTGCTTAATGCTCTGGAATACTAGTGAATACTAGTAAACTCTGGAAAAATTAAAAAAATTCTGAAATACTAGTATTGTCTGGTGAATTGGTGCACTCTGGATACCCAGATTACTCTGAAATACAGGGTATTCAGGAATAGTAGAGCACCTTGAAATACCAGAATACTTGGAAGATTAGTATTTTCTGGAATACTAGTATAAACTGGAATATTAGAATACTGGAAAATACCAGAATATTGTGGAATACTAGTATCTTGTGAAATACTAAATGCTCTGAAATACGAGAATACTTTGAACTACTAGAAAACCATGGAATACTAGAATACTCTGGACTAACAGCTCATGGCTGACTCAGTGACTCGAGTGGCTCTTTGTGGCTTTGATGGATTCCATATTTAATAACGCTTTTAAATCATTTTCATATCCTATTCCTTTGTCAAGTACAGCAGCAGCTGCTCTCAGGTTGTTGCTGGTGTTTTTTTTACCTGCTATTAACACAAATCTGAGTTTTGATCATCTGATGGATTTAGTTACTTTGCATCTGAATGCTGCTGACCCTAAACCCTTCCTTTTGGATTCTGAAGATGCTTTCTCAACTGCGACAATGGACCTGGTAGAGGCTGATGGAACAAGGATGTCATCAAAAACAAGATGGAAAAATACTGCAAAAGACATCAGGAGATGTTCTGCTCTATTTCTGCAGCATCTGAGGTTCACAAACATCTGTGTTGTTGTTCAGCTGTTGATAAGCTTAAAGGAAAAGTCCCAGTTTTAAATAAAACTAATTACTTCCAGAAATAGACGAGTGCAACAACAGATAAACAAGGCTTTTAAGTCAGCATCTATTTAAAACACAAAATACCTTCCAGCATCTCATCTGCTTCTGTCATCCACAGACATAATAAAGAAGCAATTGAAAGAAATGGACACAGCGGATTTCCAATTGACTGGGAAATTTTGCAATTATCTTTGTGAATGAGTTTTCTTGTGATTACAGTGTACAGGCTTATACAAGCATGACCTGAGTGTTGTACATGCATCTGTTTCTGGGGGCCTCAATGTCAGACCCAGAATATAAAATCCCAAGTCCCTCTCAAAAGATCAGCAGCGTCTCAGGAAAGAGGCTAGACCAGAGGAGATCCGGAAGCAACCATGAGCAACATCAAACATTGGAAGAGCAACAGCCCAGGTAAATCTGCAAGGGCTGCTCTTTAGATTTACTTGAATTCTTCATTGCTTTTTTAAAAGTCAACAATTTGTTTTCACAGCAAATAAAAAATCGAAGTCTACGAAAAACATCAGGTACTTCACTGATGTGCACGGGCTACCGTGCATTGAGAAGATGGTGAGTTCAGTGGAGGAAACGCCTGAACCCATCAGCTGCTTCATCACAGGCACAATCCCAGATTGGATCAAAGGAAACTTCCTGAGAAACGGACCTGGGAAATTTGAGATTGGCAACCAGAGGTAAGTGTGACATTTTCTCCCATTTTTCCAACCAAAGTAAAGCAGGACCAACCTGACGAAGCTGGATGGCTCCTCTACTCTCATCAGGTTCAACCACTGGTTTGACGGCATGGCTCTCCTGCATCAGTTTAAAATATCAAACGGACAGGTCACCTACAAAAGCCGCTTCCTCTCAAGCGACAGCTACCAATCCAACCAAGAGCACAACAGAATTGCTGTGTCAGAGTTTGGGACGGTCACCATGCCAGATCCTTGCAAGAACTTCTTCCAGCGCTTCCTGTCCAGGTTTGAGCTACCAAGTGAGTGCTCTGTCTGCCAGAGAACAAACACAAACCAGATTCCTGACACGGTCCATGAGAGTTGGTGTTTGCTCTTTGCCTGCAGAACTCTCTGACAACGCCAACGTGAGTTTTGTAACCTACAAAGGAGATTACTACGTCAGCACAGAAACCAACATCATGCATAAGTTGGACCCCGAGACCCTGCAGTCCACCGAAAAGGTAACGTGTCATTGAACGCAAGACTTTTTAAAAACAGAATGACTACAGAGAACAAAAAACTAGTGAATAAAGTCTGAGTTTGGCTCCCTGCTATCAGATCAGAAACTAAAACGCAAACTGGAAATGAGGTCCACGTTTGTTTTTTTATTCTTTTTGCATAAGGTGGACTGGAGCAAATTCATTGCTGTGAATGGAGCAACTGCACATCCTCACACAGAGCCTGATGGAACAACGTACAACATGGGAAACTCCTACACCCCCAAAGGTAGGTCAGGAATGTCTGTGCTGAGAATGAACTCCACTGGCGACTCAGCCCTCTGTGATGACAGGAGCATACTACAACATCATCCGAGTGCCCGCAAGCAAACAGGCAGAGGGGGAAACCCTGGAGGGAGCCTCCGTGCTGTGCGCCATTCGCTCCTCAGAGAAGACCAAGCCTTCTTACTACCACAGCTTTGGTGAGTTTGTCTTCACACGACCTTTCTTTGACCACAAAGACAGTTTTAAATTGAATCTACAGCATCTTCAACCTTAGAAAACACTTTAGCCATTTCCAAAGAACAAAAGATTTGTACAGATTCAAAATAAAGGTTTTTTTTTAATCAAATCAAGTCCCATTAGCTGTCACGCACTTGGATTTGTGAAATTCGTTCTCGGCATTTGAGAACATGGTGGAGTAGTGAGCTGCTCTGGGGAAATATTAGCAGTGTAACCCCTCAATCCAACCCTTTAATGCTGAGTGTCAAGCAGGGAGGCATTGTGTTCCATTTTTTAAGTTTTTGGAATGACTAGGCTTTAGATTTGAACTCACGACCTTGAAGTCACAGGACAGACACTCTTGCACAAGGCCACTGAGCTGGTCAAGTATATGAAATAGCAATGAAATATCAGATCAAATCATATTCAATAAATTAACTTTTTTTTTTTTTATTAGAGACACCCATGCAGTACATAGTTGACTGTCATCTGCATGACAGCAAAGAGAGACACTGGATTTCCAAATTATGAGACCAATTCATAGGGAAATTCCGCAGTTATCTTTATTTATAAGTTTTCTTGTGATTAGAAGCATTCAGTTTTGTACGTACTTTCATTTCTGGGGTATCTGAGTATGTATGGGCAGGAAAAAAAAAGAGGGCCTTAAACTGAGCAGTTTGTCAAGCTACAAATCTCCCTAATATTTGCTTGTGTTTGACCTCTACTAAGCTAGAAACTGCCCTGTCCAGACGCTGCTATGAGGCTATGAGTGTCAATAACACATTTCAGTCTAAAATGCAGAAAATACTCCAGATTAAAACAAAACTATGTTCATCTCTTCCAGCAATGTCTGAGAACTACGTGGTGTTCATAGAGCAGCCAATCAAGATGGACCTATTGAAAATTGCAACTGGGAAGCTGACAGGGAAAAGCATCAGTGATGGTTTCTCCTGGGAGCCCAAATCCAACACAGTCTTCCACCTGATTCATAAAGACACCGGAAAGGTAACACTGACCCTGGAAAACCCTCAGACCTTCAGGGGCAGTTCTCAGATTAAAATTGTCGATCAGTCTATCTGGGGATGTGAGAAATTCATCATTTATGAAGACTTTTATGAAAAAGCTCAGACTCACCCTTTAATCTGTTAAAGCTTCCTCAGAAGGAGGAAACTGCCTAATGAAAAAAACCCAACAGTTTTTATGAGTAGGTGGTAACAACCACAAACTGCCATTATTTAAAGGGTTGAACAGACTGGAGGAAGAAGAAGAGCTGACGGACTGGTGGGCATAGGGGCTGGTGAAACCATTCTGAAATACAATCAGGGTAAATAGAGATGGTTTGCAGGTATGTCAGGAGTTCCCTTCAGTAATCTGGACACTTGTAGAGACAAAACAAAACAGCAGAAAGGAGTCAGCAGACATCAATAACAGAAATGACCAGAAGAGGGAGACAGAGGAACAAGGACATGCTAAACAATGACAGTTCTTATCCCTTTGAGGCATGTAAACGTTGGTAGGAGGGTCATCTGGACCCCACAAGATAGAACAAGGGTTATATATATATATTTTTTATTTATTTATATTATTGAGTCCTGTTGGGGGGGGGGGGGGGGGGGGGGGCCTTTAACTGCAGTGCGACTAATTAACATAGTTCCGGCAGCTGTGTACCACAGGTGAGTGGGCGGAGTCACAGCCAGACTTGCACAGAAATCCAAGAAAATGCAAATGTTTGGCCAAAAGAAAACCAAAATAGCAAATCATAGTTGATTTTCTGTAAAAAGGAGCCTAGACCTTTTATTTGGTTGTTGCTATTGATTGCCTCTTTTGCTTCATTTTTATTTTATGCTATTATTAAGCTCTATTATAAAGCAATCATCACTTCTCTAAAACTCTTTCCTTCTTTCTTTAAATGCCTATTCTGGTACTTTAACTTTGTGTGTAGTTTTTTAATAAGGTTCTAAGCACTTTTTTTGAAAAGTTCTTTATAAATAAAGTTGATTTGAATGGCTGTAGAGGAATCTTCATTCCCAGCTTTACATTTCAGGTGAGCCCCATCAAATATTTTGCCAAGGCGCTGTCAACGTTCCACCAGATCAATGCTTTTGAGGAGGGGGGCTTCCTGATTATAGACATGTGCGCATCCGACGATGGCCGTGCAATCACAAACTATAAGGTCCAGAACCTGCGCAAGAGTGGTGAAGCTCTTGATGAGGTGAGTGTTGCTGCAGTGTTTTTAATGCCAGCCACTATGCTATTGTTCAGCAGCTTCTCCAATGCAAAGATGACTGTGGAGATAAAGTTCCTAAATTTGGATGGGGATGAGGATGTCTCTCCTTGTGAGTCAGTTTGCATAAATTACAAGACAATCATGAAACTGTGCAGACTGTCAGTGATTTTTTTTTTTAAACACAAACATGGTTACAGGGAATTTTATTTTTTGGGTTCCACTTCAACTTATTTAGGAATCATAGGATGAAAAAACTTGTATCCTCCTCAGGTTTACAACACTTTGTGCAGAGTCTTCCCGCGGCGTTTTGTGCTTCCTCTCAACATCGACTCCCAAACGCCCTTCAACCAGAACCTGGTCCACCTGGCCAACATCACAGCCACCTGCGTCAGAATCGGCTCAAACAAGGTGGGCTGCTCCCTTAGTCCATTAGTGTGAGGACTAAAGGGAAACCAATCACAGGACAGGGTTTCTGCACCCATGTGCAGCACACTTTAGGGTGTTACGATTGTCCAGCTGAGAAGTGGGCAGATATAGTGAATCCATTGCTTATCTATTAGAAATTAGAAAGGGCCATAACTCCTTAATCAGCCTTTTGTAGGAAGACTAACGTTTAAAAAGGTCTAACAAGAAGGTCAAACAAGACAGAAGACAAAATCAGGTTTTAATGACTTTTTCCTCTTTATATTTACTGGCAGGAGAATGTTGCATTGGCAGCTGTTACAGTGTAATCTTTGCATTTCTGATCTCAGACTCCCGCTGATTTTATCCATGCTAGCTACAACTATTTCAGGTGGATCTCTGTTACATGTTAGTAACATCCCTAAATTTGCACCTAACCACGTCAGTGTTTTAAGGCACTAAATCCTCTTCGTTATTTTCTCTTTGCTCTGTGCAGGTGTTTTGCACCCATGAGGACCTCCATGGAGAGGAACTCCATCACTATGGGGGCCTAGAGTTCCCACAGATTAACTACGGCAAGTACAACACCCGTCCCTACCGCTACTTCTACGGCTGTGGCTTCAGACACTTGGTAGGAGACACGCTGATCAAAATGGATCTCCACAGGAAGAGCATGAAGGTGAGCTGCAGAACTACTGCGTAGAAAGACCAAATCTGCGCAATTATAACACCTCTTCTGTTTTAATGATCTGACTTGTTGAACACTAAGGTGTGGGAACATGCGGGTCTGTATCCCTCTGAGCCGATCTTTGTTCCTTCACCTGACGCTACGGAGGAAGACGATGGTGTCATCCTGTCTGTGGTCATCACTCCAAACAAGGTTGTTCCAGTTCAGACATGTGAAAAGGGAAAGAAACACTGAAACACTTCTAAAGTGTTATGTAAAATACATAGGAAAACAGTTTAGAACTTTATCTACAGCTAACCAGGTCAAACCTCACTGAACAGGTATAACCTGGAGCTCGTATAGGATGTCGAACCTGAATGATTCTTTTTGTCTGTTTCAGGACAAAAGTACTTTCCTTCTTGTTTTGGATGCAAAGAGCTTCGAGGAGTTGGGCAGGGCTGCAGTGTCTGTGAACATCCCGTACGGCTTCCACGGAGCGTTTAGCGCCACAACATAAGCATGAGGGGGAGAAAGAGGTTCAGGGAGCGCCTGACCTGCACCGTACCATGTCAGCGCCAAGTAACCATAAAACCAGCTGACACCTGGAAACTCAGTGCTTGACAGTCCTACTCCGATCATCTTTTGATCTATTTTCAAAGCGTTCCCAGTGACCTTTTATTGATGATCATGCCGTTCCAAGCCAAAATCAAAACACCAGTGTTATTTTTTAAAACATAGTTTCTGCAGAGCGGCAGTAGTAGTTAGAAACACACCTTTGGACACAGAGTAAGCCTGCCCCTGCCCTCATTCCATTATCCATTTGTCTACATTAGCTTATAGACCCTCACAACCCAAACCTAGTGGTGCAACAACAATGGCGAGCTCTCCAGCCTTATAGTTGTGAACCAGATGCCAGCTCGGACAGGGAAAACAAAGACGTACATCTAGTCGTCTACAAGTGGATGGATCAGAATAGAGTGACAGGAGTTTTTTTGCCCCGCCCAGCAAATACGATCTTTTTCAAAGAGTTTTTTTCATCTTCTCCTGATCAATCAAATCTCCTGAACAATTTGATTAAAGAAATACCCAGAAATGCAATTTTGGAATTAATTTTCTTTGTGTATG
This sequence comes from Oryzias latipes, assembly GCF_053564925.1. NCBI lineage: Eukaryota > Metazoa > Chordata > Actinopteri > Beloniformes > Adrianichthyidae > Oryzias > Oryzias latipes. The sequence continues at coordinate 16,009,117 of NC_136249.1, forward strand.
TATTTTCATTTTAAAAACACAATTTTCATTGGAGCTGGTTTTTAAATGATTTCAACTCAATCTTGTTGAAGTAGTTGATTAGTTGCTTTAATTTGGATGTTTGTTGCAGGATTATTTTTGTTAAGGAGTTAAAGAAGGAAATATGAATAATCATCCAAGAAAACAGAAACCGATGTAAGGAGCGAGTGACACAAGAATGAAGTTTCTGAATGACTCAACCAATCTAAAAACTCACTGTTTTTAATTTGTTTAATTTGTTTTGTGTCTGCTAAATAAAAGTGATGACAATAAAAAAATTGTCGTAATGATTTTAATGACCTATCTGCAGATGCTAAAGATGTAGGTGGAGCACAGACGACATGCAAGGAGAATTTTTTAGAACTTTTTTTATTAGAACACTCCTTTTTATTCTGTCAAAAAAGAATCCAACATTTTTTTAACAGCTTTATAAGCATTTAAGCTTAGTGTGAAATGAAGGAGAAAACGTGAAAACCTGAGTGGAAAGAATTTTAACCTAAACTGGGACGCCAAGAAAGTAAGAGAAATAGGTCATTTGCTTCATGAAGCATTAAAACAACATCTTAAAGATTCAACCCTGAAGTTTGTCAGAAATCTGAGCCAGAGTTTGCTTCAGGTGGCTTTTCTTCTCCTTCAGGTAGGACTCCAGGTTCCTGGCTTCAGTCAGAAGGATCTCCAGCTCCTTCATCTTGGAGGTGTCTGCTGCAGCTCTCTCCCTGCAGAAAAACCAGAGAAGTTTTTCACTAATCAGGTTAGCAGCATTCAGATTGGAAGAGAATGTGACCGAAGGTGTAACCCTTGTGCTATCTTAGATGACCCCACCCTTACATTGACGTGTTCTCCCTACCATGACAAAAGTGGCTAAAGGTGGAAAGATTTCATGTGATCTATGGACACCAGTGAAGATCACAAATCATTGAAGAAAAAAGGTTCAGTGCACTGTCTAGTGGGTCTAGATGACCCAACTCCCAATGTTAAAGTGCCTAGGATAGCACAAGGGTTAAATTCCACAAAGACATCATAGATCTTTAGGTGAGATCATAGGCACTACAATTACAGCTGTGAGGAATACACGATGCTGTCACTTCAGGCCTTTTTCTTTGAGGTTTTGGTTAGTTAGTCCGCAGCAGAAACATCTATACCGCCATCCTAAACTGCCAAGTATGAGTTAGACATCCAGTAACCCCTGAGTGTTAATGAAAACCTAACCCACTCCCTCCTCTAATCTCTGGTTAGATTGTAGAGGAGCTTTGATGCCAGCAAACCGTAAAACCAAACCAAACAACGTCACTTTTTTTTAGTATAAAGGTAAAATACCTCCTGTTTCCTTCTTTAACTCTTGTGCTATCCTAGGCACTTTAACATTGGGAGTTGGGTCATCTAGACCCACTAGACAGTGCTCTAAACCTTTTTTCTTCAATGATTTGTGATCTTCACTGGTGTCCATGGAGCCAGTTTAGCACGTGCTGGTTTGCGGCGCCTTCCGTCCGTGAAACCAGGGTTCGACTCCAGGCTGCTCCCTGTTCCCTTCTCTGCCTCTGTGCCAGTTCCAAGCCCGGTTTGAGAGGGTTGCGTCAGGAAGGGCATCCGGCGTAAAACATTGCCAAGTTTACCATGCGACTTGTTCGCTGTGGCCACCCCTGATGGGAGAAGCCGAAAGAGGAAGAAGATTTGTGATCTTCACTGGTGTCCATGGATTACATGAAATCTTTCCACCTTTGTCATGGTAGGGAGGACACGTCAATGTAAGGGTGGGGTCATGTAAGATAGCACAAGAGTTAAGAAAGATGACATAAGATTTTAAATTATATGGAAAATTATTACGCTCCTATAATTGTCCTGATTTGAAATGTTTACCTGGAACACTGTCTTGAAGTTGAGTCATGGTATCTAGACTTTGACTCTAAGACCAGATACCATGACTCAACTTAAAGACAACATTTCCTGGAGAATAGAGAACCTTCATTGACATACATGGAATATTGTCTTTTTACCTCAACACTTGGGCAAACTTTGTAAGCAGCATGCTGATATCTCTACTCGCCCCTGGAGAAGCAGACCAACGGGAAATGTCAGACAGAGACGAGAACCTTCAGATTACTTGTGTGGATTGATGCTTTTTCACGACATCAGATTTTGTGTTCACTCATGTTGTGTTTCACATCACAGCAGACTTGCAGTGAGGCAAATAAGTATTTGACCATCCTGTGATTCTGCAAGTTCTCCCACTTAGACATCATAGAGGGGTCAAACAAATTTCAGCCAAGGTGCATGTCAACTGTGATATCTAAAAAAAACCTGGAAATCACATTGCATCAAAGTAATTTATTTGTACGCTATTGCTGCAAAAAAGTATTTGACCATCTGTCACTTAGCTAGAATTCTGACCATCAAAGACCTATTCGTCCACCTTTAAATAGTCCACCTCCACTCCACTTCTTATCTTAAGCTAAAAGCACCTGTCCACCCCATACAATCAGTATGACCCTAACTATTAACATGGCCAAGACCAAAGAGCTGCCCAAAGACACCAGGGACAAAATTGTAGACCTCCACAAGGCTTGATAAGGCATACGGGGCAATCTTCAATCAGCTTGGCGAAAAAAGATCCACTGTTGAAGCAATTATTAGAAAATGGAAGAAACTGAACACAACTGTCTATCTCCGTCAAACTTGGGCTTGATGCAAGATCTCACCTTGTGGGGTTCCAATGATCCTAAAAAAGGTGAGGACCCAGCCCAGAACTACACGGGTGGAGCTGGTCAATTACCTTAAAAGAGCTGGGACAACCATTTCCAAGGTTACTGTTGGTAATACACTAAGACGTCGTGGTTTGGAATAATGTATTGGCTAAGAAGGTTCCCCTGCTTAAACCAGCGCATGTCCAGGCCCGTCTGAAGTTTGCCAATGAATATTTGGATAATCCAGAGGAGTCATGGGAGAAAGTCATGTGGTCGGGTGAGACCAAAATGGGACTTTGGTCTTAATTCGACTCCCTGTGCTTGGAGGAAGAAGAATGATGAGTACCATCCCAAGCATGGTAGCATCATGCTATGGGGGTGTTTTCTGCACATGGGACAGGATGGCTGCACTGTTTAAAGGAGAGAATGAGTGGGGCAACGCATTGTGAGATTTTGGGGTACAACCTCCATCCCTCAGTTAGAGCATTGAAGAGTGGTTGTGGCTGTGTCTTTCAACATGACGACCCAAAGCACATAGCCAGCATTACCAAGGAGTGGCTTCGTAAGAAGCACATTAAGGTCCTGGAGTGGTGAGACCACAACCCAAATTAAAATCTTAAGAGGGAACTCAAGCTCAGTGTTTCAGCACAGAACCCTGGCTGATCTAGAGAAGATCTATGTGGAGGAGTGGGCCAAAATCCCTCCTGCAGTGTGTCCTAACCTGGCTGATGCTACAGGAAACATTTGATCTGTGTAATAGCAAACAAAGGCCACTGTACCAAATATTAACATTGATTTTCTCAGGTGGTCAAATACTTCTTTACAACAGTAGCGTACAAATAAATTATTTTAAAAAGTATGAAATGTGATTTCCAGATATGTTTACATTATGTTTCTCAGAGTGGACATGCACCAAAGATGAAAATGTCAGATCACTCCATGATATCTAGGGGGGAAACTTGCAAAATCACAGGGTGTTCAAATACTTATTTAAGGTCTTTCTACTTAACCTTGACACTCCTGTTCAATAATAACAACTCAATATAATAGAAACATTAGCACCTAACTTTTGTTTTTTAGGCCTTTAACCCTTTATCACCAGATCTTTAGCTCTGGTATTTACATTCTTTGGACTGCCGTCTCTCTTCAACCGTTTAAGCAATTAATGCAATTCCACCGGACTCTGACGCAGCTTTGCACTGATATGAAACCCTTTACTGAAGTGAATTGTTTTTGCAATCAACGTAAATCATCTGATTCTGTCTCGGAGAAAGAATTTATAGTTGTGTAATGTGTTTCACAAGGATGCAAAGCACATATGCAAAGCTGCTTTTCTCCACGTCAGAATCCGCTGATCGACATTGACTGCGTAAACAAGTTCCGGTAGGTCACAGGTCATGGGTTATCTAGGTCTTGCGACATCTCTGGTGTTAAAGGGTTAAGATGTGGATTAAAATGGACTTTTATGACATATTTTGAAGGTAATCTCAAACTGCTGTAAGCCTGTTTTACCTGCAGCTGTGGTTTCAAATGAGTTTGTCAAATCATGAGCAGATGCTTCAGAAGAGGGTTTCCTCTTCTTTGGCTGAAACTTGTCTTGATATGAAAGTGTACATTCCATCTGCTGAGACTGGGAGAAAACAACCAACAGATGTAAAAATGTTTTTCAACATTTGCATAGAAATTATTTTTCTGAGTATTTCTAGCTTCTTCTGAACAGGAAGCAACATATTTGAATATTTGTGTTCCCTATTCCCATTGATCCTTTCATATTTTATGGGGAAAAAACCCCAAACAAATTAAAAATAATTCATTTTAAAGCAACATCCAGTGTGTCTTCTTACTTCTTGGGATGCTGTCCATTTTTGTCCCTTGTTGTTGTTCATTGTTGACTTGTTTAACACTAGCGGCTCCAGTTTTCCTGCTACTGTAGACGTGTCCTCCATTGCACTCTGCACAGCCCTCAAAAAGTCAAAATCAGATCAGATCATTCCATGAAGCTGGACTTTCATTTGCTGTGTAGGATGAGGTGGAATGAACAGTCTAAAGTGTTAACCCTTTAACACTGGAGATAACAAATTCACCAGTGTGGGTCCTTGGGCAAGCCCCTTCGCCTTACTGCCTATGTAGTCACAAGGCTTCCAGAGCCAGAGAGAGCTAGAGACTCAGAGTCGGGCCCCCCTGTGCCGGGTCCCAGCTAGGATAAAATACAAGGGTTGTGCCAGGAATGGCAAACCACCTGTGGGAACCTGTGAAAGCTGTGGCAACCCCTGAAGGGATATGCCAAAAAATGAACAACATCTTTGAACTACCCTAACTCTTTGACCATTTATCCAATTAACCTCATTTTGACACAATGTGATAAATCAGCTGATTTATGTTGATTGCATAAACACTTTACTACTGCTGCTTTTCTCAGCGTCAGAATCAGGTGGAATTAGGCTGAAGGGTTGAAGAGTTACGGTAATTCAAAGAACGGGAACTATGGAGCTAAGGCTCTGGTGTTAAAGGGTTGAAACAGTATCTGTAGCTAAAAAAAATCGTAACAAGTTTCCGTCACAGACTGATAGAGCAGCTTGTGTCGAAAAGGGTGGTAAAGAAGCACCAAACCACAAAACCGCTTGATCAACTCAGAACAAAGCATTTATGTTTGGACATAAACAATCAGAACTACTCCAGAAAAACTGTAAGAAGCTTGAACTCTACTATGCAACTTTAAAGTAGATTTTACCTAGAGACACACAGAGCAGATAATCACAGTGTAGTTACACGTTAATAGAATTACCATTATGATTGTTAATCACTCTTACGTGATTAGATATCCTAAAAGTTTTTTTCTCAACTTCTTCTACACAAACTTCTGTTCATGCCGCATTTGAGAAAGTAGCTAACCGAAAGCTAAGCTGCAGAGGTGATGTATTTTCTTAAAAAAGAAAAAAAAGGAAACATTTATTCAGAAAAACAGTGCAGGGAGTTGTCGAAGAGCCGGAAAAAGTCCACCGTTTTTTATATATATATCTAAAAAGGGTGAAAACAGAAGTTAATCAAAGGCTAACCTGATACTCTATAAATGGCGTCACAGTGGCGCGGGCTGGAAATCTCGTCTGTCCGGTGCTGCGTTCAGGGACTCCGGGAAATAACGGAGCAAAATAAACTGTGCTCCTAAGAACACAAGTTTCTGAATTCCCTGGAAGATTCCAACCCAAAAAGGAATTAATGTAACTTTATAATAAAAAAAATTATACTTTAAACCAAAACAAAACAATATTTATTCTGTTGTTAGTATTATATATAAAATAATACTAACTACTACTAACTTATAATGTATATAAATAAACAAACACTTGTTTCACATTTAAACAAAACACTGAAATATGATGAAAAAATGTTTTCAGTTTCTCTCTATATATGCTAATGATAGCTTTTTTTTATTTTCCCCTAACTTGTCCAGCAAATAATGAATGCACAGAGTCCTTCTTCTGATTAACATGTTTTACTTTTGAAATTGGGGTTGTGTGATAACTTCCTAGAGTATGTTATTTTAAACCACTATGTAAAAGAAGCTGAACTTTATTAGTGTACACACAAACTTACATGAACTATTTACAGGTTTTTAGAATATTCATAGAATAATTATGCAAAACTTATCTCACAGGGCGCACCAACTGAAATGAACTCTGTCACACAGACAGGTACACACAATATGTACATATCCAACATTATTGGAGAGGGGTGTAAAAACATTATGCAAAAGCAAATAAGCAGTTGAGTTTAATGAATGCATGCTTCTCAGAGTCTACCTTGCTCACATTGAATGCTCCAGCAAAGGCCCCCCAATACCTCAGAGCCCGTGGCAGACAGCGCAGCAGCTCAATCCAGGCACCAAAGAGCCCCCCAACCGACAAAGGCCCAGGAATGTGCAATAGACCCCTACAATGGTGAAGGAACTGGAGAACTGAACCCGGCAGCCCCCTGGCTGAGAAGCAAGAGGAACAGAGAGCATACAGAGCAGGAGCCTCAGCCCGGACAGGGACCCGCCCCTACCCCCAAGGCGCCCCAGTCCCAGACCCAAGCCCAGACCACACGAGACCCACGCAGGTGCCCAGATAACAGGGCCCCCCAACCGCCTCCACCCCCAGAGGCAAGCCAGGACCAACCACGACCAGCCCATCCACTACAAACCCAGGCAGAATGCCCATCAGCAGAGGTGGACATGTGCAGCGGACATGTGTCTAGGGCAGCACATGCCCTAGACAGGGGAGAAGGGTGAGCCCGAGGACAAGGCACCAGTTACTGCGAGCAACAATGGAAATATTGGGGTGCACTGGTGTGCCCAACCACCAAGCACACCCATCCCAGGAGACGGAGGACTCAACCCCCATCGGCCCCAGCCGAGGCGATATTATATATTATATGATATATTTTCTAAATTTCTGACAAAAACCAATGGGGGTTCCTTGTAACCCTTGTGCTATCCTAGGCACTTTAACATTGGGAGTTGGGTCATCTAGACCCACTAGACAGTCATCTGAACCTTTTTTCTTCAATGATTTGTGATCTTCACTGGTGTCCATGGATTACATGAAATCTTTCCACCTTTATCCACCTTTGTCATGGTAGGGAGAACACGTCAATGTAGGGTGGGGTCATCTAAGATAGCACAAGGGTTAAAAGACTGCAACATAACGACACAAATCAAAATGCCATTTTGTCTGCTTTGGAAACCTGTCATCTATTCTCCTATTTACCACTACAATGAACCTAAATAACAAAAAAACTTCAATGGTTCAAAATTTAGTTAAAAATATATAAAGGTAGGCTACATAGAGTTTGACTTAGCACTTCCTCTCTTGACAGAAAGTAAACTTTTTTCTATACAACATAAGATTATGTGCTTCAAACCTTTTCTAATAATAAGCAGAGCTTGCACAGTTCTACGAACATTTTGCTCTGTGTTTAAAATGTGGGCATTCTGGAATGGTGGAGTACATGAAGCCTCTGGAACCAGTTTAAAAAATTAGCATGGTTTACCCTACTATTCTTGGATACATTTATAAAGTGTACTAAAATTAAAACAGTGTTTAGTAATTCTCATTATTAAAAAAAATGTTTAGCTTTATTTTCCGCTCAGCCCTCCAACAATGGAGGGGTAAAAGAGCCTTGTGTGACTTCAGAGGTGAGTTAAATTCTTGTACTTCAGACCTCCAAGATTTCCAAGAACAATATTTAAAATAATTACTAAAAATGAAACCAATCACTTTATTTAAAAACAAAACAAAACGTGAGTATCCACTGTGGTGTCTACGATCCCCAATTGGTGCATCTAAATTAATAACCAACAAAATGTACACAATAAAGGCTTACATTCACAGTCATCGGAAAAGCTATTAACATTGATGCCATTTTGGTAAAAAACTCCTAATTTTGTTAATGTTCAGTGGCAACATTAACAGGAAAAGTCCAAAATTTATAATCACATGAGGAACTGAACGTTCCTTGGAACTGCTTGCTTGGATGAGGATAGATGACATTAAAGGATTTACAGGAAGAAGATTAGAACCACACTGTGAGTGAAGATCGGATAAGTGGACCACCTAAAGCCGCCGAGAAGGTGGACTTAGCTGCAGAGTAGTGCTTCTTTGCTGCTGCAAAGTGGATTAGCCAGCGAGGTAAATAATACCCAGGGAAGACACCTGACACTGAATTTCAGTGAAAACACTATTTATTATTTGTTTAAAACTATGAATATGTAAAATGCAAGTTTGTTTGCAGAAAATGCAAATTTGTGTATATAAAATGCAAATTTGTGCACACAAAATACTAATTTGTAGCAACAAATTATAACCTTGAGACAATTTTTTTTAAATGTAATCTCCATGAATCCATAGATTTGGTCTCAGTGGATGCAGAGTGATAGTCTTGTTTGTTTATTGTGGGATCTTTTCTTTCTTAGACATGATAGAACCATATGTCAATGTGTCATGAGAACCCACCCTTGGAACCCAGACAATGAACTCTGAATGTTTTATGAAAGCTCCATCTATCTGCCATGACGTGTGTATATCTAATGTAAAGATGAAGGCGTATTTCGGTTCACACTGATGTGAAGTGATTCTGTTCCTCCAGGATCATCAGGCTGGTGGTGGCAGCAGCTCTTCTGTCCGCGCGCGCTCTGTTCTGGACCTGCACGCGGCCTGTGAACGCAGCACGTCACTCCCTCCCCTCCCCGCTGCTGTGACCTCCTCCAGGAGATAAACGTACACAAACATGGCGAAGGGACGAGAAGAAAGGATGCTGCTCGCGCTTCACGCGCTGCTCATCGCTGCCAGCGCGGTGAACTGCGTGACCCTCCGTGCTCACTGGGAGAACCGCGGCGTCTTCACGGTGGATGCGAACCGGGACCCGGCAGGCGGAGGCGGAGGAGGCGCCGCGCTGCCTGTGGCCGCGCATGGTGTCGTCGCGGAGGGCGGCTACACGGCGCGTCGAAGCCGCCGGAGCAGCGGAGTGTCGGCCATGCCGAAGGTGTACGGCCAGGTAGGCTGCGCTCGCGCACTAATGCGGCTGCAGACGGGCTCGTGCGTTGAAAGCCTCGTTTTGCGCATTCACGTGTTTACTGCTGCGCGTTTCTGCGGTTCTTCTCATAACTGAGGAGGCTGGAGCCACGGACGCGCCGCGGCGCTTGTTGAGCGCTTCCGCGGCCCACCTGCTGCTGGTGTTGGGGCCACCAAGAGATATCTGCAGAGGAGCTCCACGCTCATCTGCAGATCCATGAAAAAAAATACATATATATGCCCAAAGCCAGACCCTCCATATTCCGGAATGATGGCGTGCTCTCTGGGGTTGAGAAGGTGGAAGACTGCGGTTTGGATGCATCTAGAAGATGCATGAAAGGAGCCTGGCTTATGATCCTGGATGAGGGGGCAGCTGCTCCGAATTATCTTCCACAGAGATCCGAGCTGCAGCCGACGTCACACAGGAGGACAGGGATCGGCAGAGGAACCAAGGAAATGTCCTCAAATGTCACACAAGAAGACGAACTCTCCATATCTCCTTAAATTCTCTGTGAATTCCTTCAGAGGGAAGAGTGTTGAAGCTCTGCTAGTGCACGTCAACTCACGAGCCTGAACATCTGAAGGTCCAGAACGAGACCTAAATGCCAGTTTGATCATCAGTATTAACCAGAGAGGAAAATAAAAGGAGATTACCTGGTGAAGAAGAGAACTCCACATGTGAAGGCTCTGAACATCATCCTCATCATCAGCTCATAGGAAACGTCACTGCATCAGAGCAAAACTGTTAAAACCAACGGACTGGAGCTCCGTTTGTATATTTGCAACATGGTCAGAGGTGGAAACTGAATCTTCATAGTAGCTTTTGGTTATCACTTACTTAGAAGAAGAAGCTTTTAGGATGAAAGGTGATGGGGGGATAGAAGTCTTCAGGGGCAGGTTAGGATCTCCTGCAGGGTTTTGACCCATCAACAGGTTTTATCAGCCATTATGGTTGAAGGCTGTCACTTCCTCATGTAGTCTTTTGACCTGAATGTCCTGTTATCTGTCGTCAGAGGTCTCACTTCTCAGTGCAGGTCTCACATTATGAGAAGGCTAGAAGAGTTTCGTGTTCAAAAACAAACCTCTCCCGTGAGGATGATCCACCGTGACATCGACACATTGTTGACATCATCAGATAATTACATAATAAAGGGACCTTCAGGATCTTCCTATAGGAAGAACACAACCTGTTCCCCTGCCTCTGAGTGACAGGAAGTTTACCTTTTGGTCCAGATTTGCTCTCAGTTCCTGGAAAACTTCAACTAAAGACTGAAAGAAGAGAGCTCCACAACCAGCAGCACAGATAGAGACCAGGGACTACAGTCAGAGCTCAGAGATTCAACAATATCAAAGCAATCTTTACTTAAAGTACCACTGTGACCATATTTTAATTTAATGAATGTTCCTAGTGGTCTTTTAATTAAGATTCATGCAATTTGAAGCTTAATTTTCTTTATATTTGTCCTCCATCGTGAGAGAAATGCCACAAGAACATGTTAAAAACACCAAAAACACTTTTATCATTGGGCTGGGTCTTAATACATTTTTCAGGGAAAAATAAATTCTGTTAATTTTTCATTTTAAAGAAATAATGATTTAATATTCAACGTTCATGTCACCAGTTGTGTGAAAGTCGCATTTTGTTAGTAAAACTTGTTTTAAATAAAAAAACTGGAATTGAAACCAAATCTATTCAATATTTTGATGCAACCAGCCGAGGCAAAAGAGATTTTGATTTCCCTTTGTGGTTTTGACCTTATTTTTTCTTCTGAACTGGTTTTCTTGTTAAGTTTCTGAAATGTCCGTCTGAAACCCCCCCCAAAAAGGTCAGAATTGAGGAACCTCTTCATAAATGTTCATAATGATTCATCTCAGAGTCTGGCTCTCTGCTCTCGACTTTTAACCCAACGTGTAACATTCCAAGAGCCCAGCTGTCTGAACAATCTGCTTCACAAAACATTCTGTTGAAATGTACTCTTATTGGATTTTACAAAGTAAAAAACATGTTTAAAGACCCACTCCAATGAAAATGGTGAGCATGTAAACAGAGAGCTCTCAGTTATGGGTCATGAAAAACGGGGGTGGGGTTGCTTCGCACCATTGACTGTAAAAACATTGGACAGCTCAACCCCTCCCATCTCGTGTTCCTAAATAGGAATAAGCTACAGGCGCCGCCATGTTGAAACCAGTCGGCAGTGATTGGTCAGAGTCGCTATGAGTCATCATATCTATAGCAGTAGATGGTTATCAGGAAGCAATGGTGAGGGATTTTTCCTCATTTCGCCAGAGCTGGAGGTAATGCATTTTCTATAGGTGACCTCGCATCTCGATGTGTCCGGTTTTTTTTTTACAGTCCATGCACCGTACCAACAGCCCCGCCCACAACTCGGAGGTAAATATTTAATGAGCTGCTGCCGCTCTGCAGAAACTATGTCTTAGAAAACAACACTTTTTTTTGGGCTAAAAACGGCATCATCATAATTAAAAAAACACCGGAAATGCTTGGACAATAGATTAAAGATGACTGGAGTTTTTTTTTTATGGTGGAATCCAAACTTTTGGTAGCTAAATGAACCTCCCTCGCAAACCGTCTCTAAAACATACGAACAGAAAATCTTGATGCTCCTTTAAAACATTTCAAACCGTCGGTTACCTGTGTAGTGAAAGCAATAAAAAGCCGAGGTAAATAATTAAAATGCTGACGTGCAAAGTGTGAGCAGCTGAACGGTGCCCGCATGAATAAGCTGATGGGCTCTTCGGGCAGTCCAAGCCGCTCCTGGTGTTGCTGCTCTGCATGTAAACTGCAGTGATGATCAGCAAACCCTGGATCAATTTCTATTGGTGCTCATTTCCAAAATACTTTCACTCTGTAGTAAATCATTATCTAAACCTTTTCTTTGTTGGAGGTTCTATCTGTGGAGGTGAGGATCTTCTGTCAGGTCTGTGTTACAGCACATTTGTAGAAGCTCATGGTTTTTATCTTGCAAGGCATCCGTCTGTTGCATTTTGAGGTTCCATGTGCTCCTATAGGGGAGCATAAAACTGGCGGCCCACCTGTGGCACCCATACGGGTCAACCCCCGTACAGGTGCATGGGACCAAGGCCATCATCGGTTCCAGTGTTTGCAGCTTACTGCTCCTCCAGGGGAGGAGAACAAATGTTGCCACTCTGTAACAAACCGATGAACCAAAACTCTAACAACAAGAGTGAATATTTCGGAAGTTCTCTGTGCTGCGAATTTAGAACGCTGTAGCCGGCCTGTCCCTTAACCATAGTGCTTATCACTCTTAAAGATATTCTAGTTCTGTATTGCTGCAGTCTGTTGAAGGTTGTTGGTTTCACCGTGACTTTGTGGAGTGTCGCCCGCCGCTCTTCAGAGCTGTATGCAGCCTATCAATGCACTTGCTTTGCGACCAACGGAGCCTGAAATGCGGAAATTTACTGCTGCGAGGTTTTTTGGCCTGAGAGACGGAGACGTAAGGCGGTCCAGAGGGACACACTGAGGAGGAGGAGGAGGAAGAGGAGGAGGAGGAGGAGGGCGGGGAACCAGCTTAACAACAGCCTTAATGTGGAGCCAAGGCCTAAAAACTGAGATGTGCGAAAACCAGTTATCAGTCTGACATTTCAGCTCTGGTGTTCAGCCTCTCCCTCAGCAGAACAATGTGCAGCTACACGGCTTATTTTTGTTTTTGAGGGCACTGGGAGGAGGTTTGATTCATTTTTTATGTAACACTGCACTGACACAACCTTACTGACTAATTCTGAAGTCAAGCATTTTTGCAGTTGTATTACAATACACTTGGATAGATAGATAAATAGATAGATAGATAGATAGATAGATAGATAGACAACTTTATTTATCCATTTGGGAGGTTCCCGCATGGAAATTGACATCTCCATCGCATACAGCACTATTAGACATAATCAGAAAAGTAAAAACAGTAAAGACAGTTTACATTTCTGCAAAACAGCATTTAAGAAAGTCAATCAAGGCCCTTTCCTTTCTGTCCCACAACCCCCTCCTAAGTGGTGGTTGAAGAGTTTGATGGCCCGGGGACAAAGGAGTTCCTCAGTCTATTAGTCCTGCACCTTGGGAGGAGCAGCCTCTTGCTGAAGGTGCTTCTCTGGCTACTGATGGTCGTGTGCAGAGGGTGGGTGGTATTGTCCAGGATACACGTTAGTTTTTTGAGTGTCCTTCTCTCTGCCACAGTAGCCAGAGGGTCCAGCCTTGTGCCAACCACAGAACCAGCCCGCCTGATCAGCTTCTCCAGCCTGGAGAAGTCTGTCTTTGAGGTGCTCCCCCCCCAGCACACCACAGCGTACGTTAGAGCGCTGGCGACCACAGACTGGTAGAAGATGCAGCTGTAAAATAATAATATGCACATATTAAAACGAAAATTGACACAAATTAATGAAAATGAAGAATTTTGATATTTTTATTTTGCACGAGTTTCAAAAGTCTATTTTCTGCCATTCTATTTATTTGAACGAGCAGAATGTCTTGGCCACAAAGCTTTATAAGTACGGCCCTGAAAATCCTAACCCAATCGTTTGATCTATTGTTATCTTTTAATTAGGATTATGCTGCTTTTAGCCAAAATAAAAATTAAAAGTAGTGTTTTTTTTGGACAAAGTTTCTGCATAGCAGCAGGAGTTCATTAGAAATTAACCAGTTTGGGCAGGGTTGTTGGTGCAGAGCAACCCGCCCCCCTTCCCCTACACATCTTTGAGGGCTCTCTATGTATGTGCTCTCCTGCTAGCCCCTCACAACCCCAACCCTAACATTAACTAACGAAAATGACGACCAATCTCAGAGCTATCCAGCTTTACAGGTTTCAGAGGCGCCATGTTTGGTGTGCAGCTCCAAATGAAGGAAGCAGCAGGAGATCTTGGATGGAGGTCTTAGGTTCTTTTCATTGCTCTTCTAACGTCCCTGTTGACTTTCTATGTGCAGGTCAGTCTGAACGATTCTCACAACCAGATGGTTGTGCACTGGGCCGGGGAGAAGAGCAACGTTATTGTGGCGTTGGCTCGGGACAGTGCAGCAGCCAGTGGACCCAAGACCAGTGCTGTAAGTACTTCTACAACGTTTATTTTAGTACGGAAAAAGTCTGAATGGTGACGGACGGTCTGAAGCAAAAACCAAACGCCTGTATGAAAGCGAGACCTGTTCCATCTGAGCTGGTGTTCTTCTTCCATCTAGAAAAATACTGTTTTTCTGCTAACAGCATAATGCAGGAGTCTGTTTTTCTCAGATTATTACCAAGAATATTTACTCAAAAAACTGTGTATGAACTACATTTGATTACAAAACCCTAGCACTAACCCAAAACCTAAAATATCTCTGAACTTTTATATCTTTTTGAAACAAGGAGTGATAAAAATTAAGCTGTAAACTGGATTAAAAATGTCTGATTGTAAATATATTTCAACGGGAAAGAACTTTTTTTTGCCACACTATTGTTGAATTCGATATAAGACAAAAAGGATTAAGTGAAAAGGGAAACTAGCTTCTTCCACCTAATGGGTCGATGGACTTGATGAAAAACCATGTTTTTCACCGAGTTCCTTTCATTATTCTCTACGATTGGACTGATTCTGCTTCAGTCTACATCTGCTGGACTTTTTCTCTCCACCGTTGCCACTCTTCTTGTCCTCTTAATAAATGTTCTTTCTTATCCTGTCTAGTGCCTGTAACTCCGACCCCTTTTGCCCTATGCTGGCTGTACGGGCCCGGTGATACCCCCAATCATGTAGCTGACCATAAACATGGTTTAAATCTGGAAATTGCTTCAAAGAACTCTCTCAATAATGGGTTTAATACAACCCCAAATTTGCTTTAAAAGTTTATTCCCACCTAAAAATGTTGAGCTATAATCCAAATGTGAGCTTTCATGCTGTGGGCGTTGAAAGAGTTCCTCTTTTCTCATCTGAAGGTGTATGTGTCCTATGACTACGGCGGTACCTTCACCCTCATCTCAGACAAGTTTCAGCTATCAAAGGACAAGAAAAAGGATGGCAGCAAGCAAGTTATTTCCCAGTTCTACCACAGCCCAGCAGACAACCGAAGGGTAAGTTTCTGCAGCAGAGATGATTCTGCTTTAGAGCCTTTTCCACCAGCAGGTCAGATGGCTCCACACGAACCAGCAAAAGAACGGATTTGTCATTTAGGAGGATTGTGGTCATTGCCAGAAAGTAATAGCTTAGTCACATGCGACCATATAGGGTAGGTGACCTGTACGGGTGCTGTGGGTTTTTGGGTTGTCCGGGCGCTTGCAGGATCACAAAGAGATGCGGCTTCATCTTACTTACCCTTAAGTGTTGTACAAGTTTTCACTACGACCTGTTGGCCATAGAAAAAAATATCTATGAACATTTTCTCTCTACGGGTTTACCAAGTGATCTATGACATTGAAATTTTGTGCTGGCCACCTGTGTAAACCCGTCCAGGTTTGACCATTTTTCACCCGCAGACATCCCAAATCCGCCTGGAACGGCAGTCGGGGCTAACTATACCTGCCTGCTCCAACATGTTTGTCTGTGTGTTTTGTGGTCCAAAGCCACTGATTGAAGAGCTGCATTCATGCATGGATCTAAAAATTGCTGTGTGCGGCACAAGCTGCTTCTACTGATGATACCAACCAAACTAAATACACTGTTTAAAAGCAATATGATTAATCTAAAGTAAAATTGGGCTCAAATTGTTAATTTACTGTCATTGTCAATAATAAAGACAGATTGTTGCTTCTTTATTTCTTTCAATAGTTTTCAGATTTTTCATTTTTGCAAAAACTTCCATCATTGTAAAGCTGAACGCCAAAGTTTAGAGTGGAGAAACAGCTGCAGCTTCAGATCTCTGAAAAAAACTGGATATTGGTTGAGACCTGTGCTAAATTGCCCTGGGCAAGATATCTAATCCTCAGTTGGGGGTTGCTTTAATTAGATCTGCCCACAATTCCTGGTGCAGATTGCTCAATTCTGGGATGAGTAAATGGATTATAATAAAAACGAAGTTTATTAAAATAACAACAAAATTAGAAAACAAATATTTTTATGTGGGTGAATGCTTAGTTCTGATTGGCTGCTGGTGTCCAGTAAAAGTGATAATAGACACTTAAAGAACGAGTTCTGGTAACATGGCCTGAATGCTCTACATTCTATATTTAGGCGCTGGTCTAAACGCCAGTTGGTAACCAGAACAACAGGAACCTGGAACATAGGTGGACATTCGTTATTCCACAGTTTATCACAGCAGCAAGGCAGTAGAAAAGATCTCTGTCCTTCAAATGGTTCTATGATGGACACGCAGGTATCTGTCAAATTTTACCTCCAACAACAATGTTGCCTTTAATTTTAAATAATTCATTGTCTGTCTTTCTGTCTTGTTTGCCTTATTGCTTGATACAGAGTGAATACATTTTAATAAACAATTTAAGAGTTAATGAATGATGAACACGTATACTATATTGCTCTGCTGGTTAGTCTCATAGACCAGCTGCAGCAAAGCGCTGCAAATGCATCACACAGCGTATTAAATAGTCGACTTGTTGTGAAAAACTGTATAAATGTTAGAAATAGCTACATTAAAGTACAAATAATTGATTTAATATTCATTTCTTTTCTAAATGGCCATGCTATAAGCAGGAAAATGGCCTTCGAGTAGAAATTAATAAACTATGCGAAAGCATCCATCCTCTGCTTGGTGTTGGACAGTTGCTTTCGGGTCGTCCGTTAATTTCTGATCATGGACACCACAACGGCCATTATCCCTTACATCAATGATTTATGAATAAACATGTTTTCAAAAAATGGCTTACAGCATATTCTTGAATATTTGTGTTGTTCTGGTTCCTCTTGTGTTTTTCAGTACCTGTTTGTGGATTCCACTAACAACTACCTGTGGAACACCTTTGACTTCTGCCGTAACGTCCAGGGCTTCTCCCTTCCCTTCAAACCCACCGACCTGCTGCTCCATTCCAGAATGTCCGGCCTTGTGCTTGGCTACGACAGCTCCCATTCCAACAAACAGGTCTCAACGTTGTGACTAATCCAAGTCTATTTTCACAACCTTCATTTTCAGTAAATGGTTATTAAGGAATGATGGAATGATGTTTTTCTTGCTTCCTTTTTTAAATCTAGAGGTCAGTTGCTGTCCCTGTCTTACTTGAGTCAAGTGTGACCTAGACTTTTTGTCATTGTACCCCTCCATTTCTTCCTTTTCTTCTTCTTCTCTGGTCTCTAGCTGTGGAAATCTGATGACTTTGGGGAGACATGGGTGTTAATCCAGGAACATGTGAAGGCCTACTTCTGGTAAGACCTGAAATGTTCAGCCTTTTCTGCTTCAAGCCCAGAAGAATTAATCGGTTTCCATCCACCAGCAAACGCTGCAGTCCAGACAAACTACACTCTAATTGTCTAATTTCCTCATTTCTAACAGTCAGGCTGCACCCAAGGAGCACACACGAATCACTAATGGGCTCCTTGCGCAGTCTACAGTATTTGAAAAGTAAAAGAGTATAACAAAAGCCAAGAAGCAAATCTAGAATTGTTATGGTCATGTGACTGTACAAAGAAAGAAAGGGCTTCGTACTGGAACAGCAAAAACGGATCCTAATCTAAACTGTTCTGCTGGTCCCCAATGGAAAACTGTGGGGGAGATTGGATCAATTATTGAGGTACCCCTTATGAAGTGAGACCAGGGAAATAATCTTGGAGTTTGTCTTGTTCTTGGCTGGTCTGGATCTTCAGTCAGCTGTTGATATTTCTGACATCCAAAGCCTGGAACAACAGAGCCAAACTAGATGTTCTCCTTCAATGCATTTGGTTTGGAGTTGGAGTGCTGGAACAGCCCATCTCTGTTCTTCTTGATTTTTTTCACTCTTCAAAGCAAAATGGTTTCGTTGTGTGTGCTTTTATTTTGAAGTCTCCAAATTTTTTGGGTGGGTGGGTGGAAATCTTTAGGTTAAGAACTTAACCCCGGTTCTCTGAAACATGAGTGAGGTATCTCACTATGGGACACGCCCCCTGCGCTGTCCCCCAGAAGCTCTTTTTCATTACGCCAGTCTTGACTGGCAGACAGAAGGTGACGTCTGCTCTCAGGAGGCAGGACTTCCTCCTGCTATAAGAGCCGGACGCCATCTTCTCTCCTCAGTCTAAGTAAGCACACCTCTTCTCGCTCCAGGCAAGGAGGGTGATCTGGTGAGATACCTCACTCATGTTTCAGAGAACCGGGGTTAAGTTCTTAACCTAAAGTTCTCTTTCAACATTCGTTTCGGTATCTCACTATGGGATGTAGAGACTCCCGTATTGCCAGATAAGCTTACTCCGAAGACCAACAGAGAACAACCAGGCTGATCATACAGGTGAAGGTGTGGACCCCACACCTAGCACTGCGTGAGGCAGCCCTGGTCTAGTGACATCCAGTCTATAAAATCTGATGAAAGTGTGAGGCGTTGCCCAACTGGCAGCCGTGCACACATCATCCAGAGAGATGCCCTGAAAAACTGCCCATGATGATGCCATGCCGCGAGTGGAATGAGCGCGCAGGCCCGCCGGGGGTGTTAACCCCTTGCTGTTATAAGCCATGGTTATAGCGCCCACAACCCAGTGTGACAGGCGTTGTTTGGTTATAGGCTTTCCTGTGTGAGGAGAAACCCACGACACAAACAGCTGCTCAGATTTTCTGAAGCCAGCCGTCCTCTCCACATAGATGCGCAGCGCCCGCACAGGGCACAATGTGTGAAGCTTCTCTTGCTCCGTAGAGGAAAAAGGAGGCGGATTGAATTCCAAAAACTCAATGGGGTGGCAAGGTATGGTAGGGTTGAAAACCTTGGGCATAAATGCCGGATTCGGTCTCAACAAAACCTTAGAATCCCCTCTGGAGAACTGCAAACAGGACGGGTGAACTGACAACGCATGGATGTCGCTCACTCGTTTAGCAGAAGCTAGTGCAATAAGCAGAGCTGTTTTAAAAGAGAGCGCTTTGAGGCTGACTTGCCTCAGTGGCTCAAACGGTGCGCACGACAGTGCGTCCAGCACCACCGGTAAATCCCAAGGAGCAACAAGGCTTTTCGACACCGGTCGGAGCCGACGTGCGCCCCTCATAAACTGACAAATAAGCGGATGCTGGCCCACTGTTTTGTCATTAACACCTATGTGACAGGCGGATATGGCCGCCAGATACACTTTAATGGTGGAAAAGGACAAACCTTTTTCAATCAGTTCCTGAAGGAACGATAGAATGACTGGGACTGGGCTCTGGAAAGGCAATACGCCCATTTTTACGCACCAGTCCTCAAAAACGCGCCATTTGGCGCCATAGGCGGAGCGGGTGGACCGCGCTCTGGCACTCTGGATCGTGTCCACGACGTTCTGCGGGAGTCCCGCTGCCATGAGATTCAGCCTCTCACGGGCCAGGCCCACAGAGCCAGGCGCTCCGGATGAGGATGAAAAATTTCCCCGCGGGCCTGCGACAGGAGGTCCCTGCGTAAAGGCAGGGGCCACGGTTGGCTGTGCAGCATCTGAATGATGTCCGCTAGCCAGTGTTTCCCGGGCCACCGAGGGGCTACGAGGATGAGAGAGTGTTTCCCCTCCCGAACCCTGGTGAGGGTAGGGGCAATCAACTCCAATGGTGGGAACGCATACAGAAGTCGGCACGGCCACTCGTGCGCTAGAGCGTCCACCCCCAGGGGGCCGCTCTGGTCCGTCAGAGAGTAGAACATTTGACACTGGGCGTTCTCCGCTGACGCAAAGAGATCGACCTCTGCTTGACCGTAAATGCTCCACATCTGGGCTACCACCTGGCTGTGGAGCTTCCATTCCCTGTAACGCGGGTTCCCTCTGGAGAGCAGGTCGGCTCCCCAGTTCATTATCCCCGGTACATGGATGGCCCGCAGCGACAGAAGACGGGAGCTGCTCCACATAATCAGTCTGTGTGCTAGCGTGTGCAACTGAAATGAGCGCAGTCCTCCTTGTCTGTTGATATACGCCACCACTGTGGTATTGTCGGTCCTGACTAAAACATGGCGCCCTTTCAGAAAGGGTAAGAAATGTTTCAGTGCAAGAGACACCGCCAGGAGTTCCAAGCAGTTTATGTGAACTGATCGCATGTGGGAGCCCCACAGACCGTTCACTGTCCTGCCCTCGTGAGTGGCTCCCCAGCCTGTCAGCGAGGCGTCTGTGGTGATCACCTGTCTTGTTTGCACGGTTCCCATGACAACACCCGTGGTGAGGAAGGAGATGTCCCTCCACTTGTGTAGGGCGAGAATGCACGTAACCGAAGCAAGCACTCGTCGGTGACCATGGCAGGCGGGGCTTAGATTGAGCGACGCCACCCACCGCTGAAAAGGACGCATGTGTAAGCGGCCAAAAGGGATGACGGACAGCGCCGATGCCATCAGCCCGAGGAGTTTGAGGCACAGTCTGAATGTTATCCACGCCCCCCTGCGGAACTGTGACAGACACGCCCGGAAGGCTGTCACTCTCTCCGCTGAGAGTCGCGCTCTGAACTCGACCGAATTCAGGGATAAGCCGATGAAAGTGATCGTTTGAACTGGTGTCAATACGCACTTTCCCCAGTTTACTGTGAAGCCCAGTGCAGTTAGGTGCGATGTGAGCAACCCGGCCTGCCTCCTGAGTTCTTCGGGAGACTGCGCTGCGAGCAGCCAGTCGTCTATATACATGGCCAGCCGAACGCCCATCTGTCTCATGGGTGCGACGGCGGCCTCCGTGCATTTCACAAACACCCGCGGACTCAGTGAGAGGCCGAAGGGGAGCACTAGAAACTCGTAAACCTTCCCTCGAAAGGAAAATCTGAGATACTTTCTGTGAGGGGGGTATATTGGGACGTGAAAATATGCGTCTTTCAAATCTATGGAGACGAACCAGTCTCCTGGACGCACAAACCGTACCAGACCTGCGTGTGTTAGCATTCTGAATTTGTACTTCCTCAAGTATTTGTTCAGTGCTCGCAGGTCTAGAATCGGACGCAGGCCTCCACCCCGTTTTGGGACCAGGAAGTATCTGGAGTAGAACCCGCTGTGAGCTTGCTCCGGTGGCACTAGCTGAATGGCTCTTTTGCCCTGCAGTGTTTTGATCTCTTCCTGCAAAATTCGTGCATTCTGCCCCCTGGCCTGCGACTGCAGTATACCATTGAAAAGGGGAGGGGTAAATGCAAACTGGAGTCTGTAACCCTTGGTAACAGTGCTTATAACCCAGTCTGGCGCCCCGCAGTGCCGCCATTGCTGTGATTTGTCCGAGAGCGGGCCGAGCGGCATCCGCGCTGAGACACTGGTGGGCGTGGCCAACACGAGCTGCGCTGGCGCAGGGCTCGTTGGTACCACGGTGCTGGGCTGCTGTGCCACTGGCGGAGCAACAGCTCCCTCCTGTGGCCTCATGTGCAGCTGCGCAGCTCCCACTCGGCTTCCCGTCATTTGTATGCGTTTTGTTTTTTGTTTTGTCTTTTTGTGTTGAGGCTGCGCCCTTGGCTCGGGGCCTGGTTGCGCGCCTCGGGGATTTTTTATTTGTGTTGGTTTTAAAAACCTTTTCAAACACTTTCTGGGACCCAACTGTGGCTCCACTGAGCTCTCTGTGGGTCCCTCTTTTCTCCTTTTAAACTGGCTGTGAACAGTGAGGGCCACCTGTGCCTCTGCACGCCTTTTGGTCGGGCTGGAACATGCCCTGGAGAAAAACGACAGGAACGGAACGTGTCGTGGAAGGGGGGAAGCAGGCTTTTGGTTTTGCCCGCTCTCCATCCCTGTTGGTTGCGCCCTAGGTGGCACGCCTCTTTTTCTTTGCGCTCTGAGCGACAGGAGGCGCTGGCTGGGCTGACGTTGTCACGTTTGGAGCAGACGGTTTCTTGGCCCAGGCCCCTCTGGCCTCAGCAGGCTTTCCGTGGCTCCGGTCACCTGGCTGAGGCTGGCGTTTCGGAGTGCGGTAAGCTGGTCTAGCTACCGCTTGAGCGAAGGAAAGACGCGGTGCAGCTGGGGTAGGAGGGGGTACCTTCCTGGGCAGACACAGCTGCAGTGCTTCACCTTCCCGTTTCTTCTCCTCACAGCGCCTTTGCATTGTGGCCATTGCTGGCCCAAATAGGCTCTTTGGGTCCACCGGCACATCGAGGAGTTGAGTCTTCTCCTTCTGAGAGAGACTGGATAAGTTCAGCCACCGGGCTCTTTCCTGGACAACCATGAGGGCCATGGCTCGCCCAGAGGCTTGGACTGCGGACCTGTGGAGACGCAGACAAAGGTCTGTGACCACGCATAGCTCGTTCCACAGGTCTGGGGTTGGAGTGCTTGACATCTGTTCCTGCAGCTCTGCCTGGTAGGCTAGAAGCAGAGAAGATGCATTCAGGGCTTTCACCGATGCGGCAACTGCCTTGTAGCCCTTTTCGGTGAGAGTTGACTGGAAGCAGTCAGCTTTCGAGGGCAGGGCGGGGCCCGCGGAAGTCATGGTGGACTTCTGTGTTGGGTGCAGGTGGGAAGCCAGCAGCGGTTCGACTGGAGGGATCTGCGAGAATCCGTTCTCCTCCATGTTGGCCCAGTCCAAAGCCGAGCCTCCCAGGACGGGGCTTTTGGCTGAAAAGGGGGTGCTCCAGGTCCTGGTTGCTTCCTCCAAGCACTCAGGGAACACTGGCAGCAGCTGTCTGCTGGAAGACTTGGCTTTAGGCAGTCTTTTTCCCTCATAGCGAGACGTGGTGGCCTCGGTGAGGGCTTCAGGCCACTTAATGCCCAGCTTTTCAGCTGCTCTTCTGCAGACATCATGCAGGTCCATCGCGGCGGTCGGGTTTGGGAAGCCGCCGCACGCGTCGCCCGCAGCCAGCGGCTTTGCAGCCGATGGCAGAAGGAAAGGCTCGCTGTCCTCCTCGTCCTCCTCAGAGCCGAAGCTGATGGACTCGTCTCCGGAGTCGGGCACAGTGTCCTGAAACTCCGGGGGCGCGGCCTCCTGCTCATCCATGCCCTCGAGTGGCGCGACCGTATCCAGTTGGTCGCCCCAGCTCATGCCTGCCACCTCTCCCTGCGTAGACTCCTCTGGTAGTGGGGGGCTGGTTACCCCCAAGACCGGGTCCGCCTTGGACAGACTAGCTTGGCGCGCTAGTCTGCGTCTCAGGGTCTTGAGGGAGAGGCGCGCACAATGCTCGCAGCTAGCCGGAGATGCTAACGCGTCCTGGGCATGTTGCAGCCCCAGACATGCAGCACAGGCAGAATGGGTGTCTGCCCCGGCGATTTTGCTGCCGCATGAGCAGGCTCTAGGCAGAGGTCTGACCGTTTCCATGGCGAGGAAAGGTTCAGGCTCCATGACGACTTCGTCGACTCCGGTTGAGAGCGAAGCGCGAAAAATTACTAGTATGGTGACTAGTTCTAACGGGTGCTGTTTGGAGACAGACCAACCGCGTGACCCAGACAAGCTATGTAACACCGACTAGCGTTCAGCGACCGAGTTGTTAGCTCGCTCTAGGAACAGTTAAGCTAGCTTCGGATACTACACCTGCCGTCTGAGGATGCTTCTGGGAGCGAGAAGAGGTGTTAGACTGAGGAGAGAAGATGGCGTCCGGCTCTTATAGCAGGAGGAAGTCCCGCCTCCTGAGAGCAGACGTCACCTTCTGTCTGCCAGTCAAGACTGGCGTAATGAAAAAGAGCTTCTGGGGGACAGCGCAGGGGGCGTGTCCCATAGTGAGATACCGAAACGAATGTTGAAAGAGAACCTAAAAATATAAATCACTGCTCATTTTTTTCTATTGATTTTTAGTTATGTGGGAGTTTAGATACTTTAATCTATTACTTAATAATAAAAAAAGAACCTTTCCTGATATTGTCAGATTTGTAATATTAAGGGACTTTGTTTGTAGACCTCAAACTTGACAAACATTGACTTAAAATGCCACGGTAGTGCATTTTTTTCTCTTCTCACATACATGTTCCCTTTGACATGACTTGGTAGAAGCAAGCTTGTGATTGGATGTCTTTTTTTTTTGAATCACATGTATATAAAAAGGCAAAGACAGTATAGAGACAACAGTAAGAGAAACTGCCAAAGTTTGCCAGACACTGATTACCAGTATTTACTTTTCAATCGATTTTATACTTTTTCATTTGCAGAGATGTAAAGGATATTCACATGTATCAAAGAATCGATTGAGCAATGGGAGTAATTTGAAAACTACATATTGGAACAAGATTATGTTGTAAAAAAGGTATAAAATGAATCGGGAAGTAAATAATTAATGTATCCATTTATACATAATATAGGAATTGGACTGTAGTATACTGCCACAAAGTTAGCTGAATCTTTTAGTTATCAATTTGTGGACCATGTATCGAGTTGGATAGTGCAACCTGCAAGAGGGAAAGATACACACCCCTACTTTTTACCAACATAATCCTGTTTTTATCTGTGGTTTTCAACCAATACTGCTGTTATTCTCAGTACTGGATCAATTTTTGATCCGTATCTGTTATCCTTTACACCTATAGCATTTATGGATCTTGCTATTTGTTGACAGACTATGTTAGACGTTTCTTATTGTCAGAGAAAGTTTCCTTCTTACAGTTTTTTGTTTGAGGTTACACCCAAAGAACCCATTTAAATGCAGCCTTGTCAACGGGTCCCACCGGACTAAAACAGTTCCTTAAAATCTTGGTTGTTTGATGCAATGATAATACTTGTTTTAAACAGTTTTTTTTTTACATTCTCTGAGCTGGATGTTAAAATGACAACATTACAAATAAACTAGTTAAAAATTATTTTCAGATTGGCAGCTAAATAATATTTGCGTGATTTAAAGAGTAAAACAACACAGTATTTATTTTCCCTAAATTCACAAGTAGGACGAATCTCAGTGAGCTGGAGATCCGTTCAAAGGAGGCAGCAGAGTTGAAGTACCAACCAGACTCGGTCCAGACTGTGAGTGTCAGATGAACAGAGAGCTTTGCAGGAATGCTACAGAGGCCAAGTCAGGCCAAGACAGTGCTGCCTCTGTTGAGTTCAGGGCCAAGAGCTTCCGTGTTGAGGTTGATTATGGGAAACAGCAAACCTCTTGTTTCCATCCCAGCTCGTTCTCTGGCCTCAGAATTAATTTGTTTGTATCTAAAAATATGTTTACCACAAAGTTCTCCTAGCTTGACTGATATGTATTTGAAAATGTCCTTATGTGAAAGAAACAGGATTAATTTAAGGAAGTTTGTGTAAAATAGCTAATAGAGAAGTGCGGTCAGCACAACCCTGCCTCAGTGAACACAAAACTAACCTGTGTGATGTTTAGCGAGATGCATTAAGCTTTATATTTAGAAGTTTAAACATAAGCTGTCTGTTGATTTTTCGTGTTTTGGTTCTGGTCTGGGATGTGACAGGAACCTGTAGGTCTGAAGCTGTTGCTGTCGTAGCGGCAGGAATTTAGCCCTTTCGTCTGTCAGTCTGACCTGCCGACTTTTCTTCTGCATGATCATAGGGGAATTGAGCCTTATGACCCCCCCACCACTGTGCTGGTCCAAAGACACGAGCCGCAGGGTGTTTCCACCGTTCTCAAGAGCACAGACTTTTTCCAGAGTGAGCAAAACCGCAGCGTGATCCTGGAGCAGGTGGACAGCTTCCAGCTTCGAGACAAGTACATGTTCGCCACAACCACACGGGTAAGACGAGCGGGTGCTGTGTAGGGGTTATGCAGAAAGACCAAAACCCAACTCATTTGGCATTCAAACCACCAAAAAATACATTAATAACAGTGCTAAGATTATGTCCTTTATTATAAAGGAGGGGCTTATTGTCTTAGATTATAAAGCATTTTGATTTTCTCCAATTTGCCCTTAAATGAAGACAGTCTGTGAGGAGCTGGGTCGCCCAACAGGACCCGTTGACCCCTAAATGTCCTCCTTAATGGAATTGGTGTACAGTGTTGCCCCGCTATAATGCAGTTCAGCCTTTTGAATGCTTGTTTTAAAAGGATTTCTCACAGTAAATTGTGTTCTTGAATGGGTCTAGATCATTGTCAGTCAGTCTCCTCCGTGCCATGCCTCCTGTACAGAAAGCGTTCAGTTTGTCAAACACATGAATCTTCGATTGGGGTCAGATCTTCGTTTTCATGTGATAACAATGGATTTATTTTTCTGTGAAGGTTTGAACTCAGAAATTTGAAACAAGATAGAAAAATGTGAAAATGTTCTTATCTGTCTGATATAAGTGTGTTAAGTGTGCAGTGAGTTATGCAGCCTTAAAACATTTAAAATAATTGTAAATAAAACAAATAAGTTGACTACTTTGTGAATACCGTGATTAATGAGGAAACACTGCATTGCCTTGCCCTTGTTGGTAGTGTGGTGTCTTGTTTTATTGGCGGGGCCTTTATGCACAGTTGCTGATGAAGCATAATTGGTTTTGTGGGGGCCACTTTGTGTTCTATACATTATTAATCTGCTGAGACAAAACCCATAAAACTTTGAAAATTCTATAAATTAGAGCTATCTATTCAATTAAAATGTGATCAGTAGAGTTTTTCTCTTAACATTTGGGTATTTGTATGACTAACTTTACAAAATCTATAACTATAGAGACTAATGGAGGTTTTGGAGTCAATATTTCAGTTTATTATATGTATATTTTTATTCAGTGAAATTGGCTTAGGTTGGCCAGAAGCCATGGAAGTGTTTAAAATGTACATTAACTGTGTGGTTCTTGTGTTGATGGTAATTAAGTGTTGGTTTGTGGTGAAACAGGATTAAATATTAACAGGAGTGTTAAATGTCACCCACTGTGAAGCGTTTCTTCCAAAGTCGGCATCACATTCAGCGGCTCAGGCGAATCGGGACTCTGAAGCTGTTTGTTGTGCTCTGCCGTGACTGTGTTGTTTCTGCAGAGGCTCAGCTGTAACGACTGACTTCCTGTGTCACTTCCTTTCCTCTGCAGAACAGTAAACCAACATATAATCTCATTTGCTTGTCAGTTATGTCAATAAAGAGTCAAGGTGGCAGAAAGCATTGTTCAGAAAAACCTGTTCCCTGTTGACGGCTCAACTGCTTTTCCAACTTTACTGTCTGATGAAAATAAGATCAACCTTTTTAGGATGAAAGGTAGATATGTTTTGGCCCTACAACACTCAGCGCAGACAACAGTATACAAGGGAAAAATATTCTATGTTGAATTCAACAGTTTATCTCGATTTTCAAAATTATCCACAGTATGTCTGACAACATCACCCATCATTGACCTTCTAGAGCAGCGTTCTGCAACCTGAGGCTCTGGAGCCACATGTGGCTCTTATTTTTTCATTATTGTTCTTTGGCTTTGAAGAAAAATGCTAACCTGTTGAATACATAAAAGGTTTGTTGACATTTATGCTTAGATTTTATAATTGATCATGCATTAGTAAAATAAAGTGTCTTTTCTTTTTAAACCATTGCTGACAACACACTAAATGAAGAGAGCTTGCTTGCTTCACCACTCCTCAAAGATGAAAATGACAGATAACTAGGCAAAATGATGGTTTAAGGTTTTATCTGTTGTCAGAGCTGTTTAGGTAAAGTTTAAAGCACATATTCTTATCTTTAGCTACACACCAGTGTTTACTTGCTGTTCAGAGGCAACGTTTTTAAAAGTTTATAAATGCAAGTAGATCTGATGCAGCGGTAGAATCTTTATTTTATTTTGAAAGAAAATTGTATGTGTTGCTGAACTTTGGTTTTGTGGGATGTTGTTGGGATGGATTTTGATTTTTGGATGACAGGCTGGTAAAAACACTGATCTGCTTATGCCTGTGTCCTTGGCCCCTGCAGAAGCTGTTTGGCAGCCATGAACCGTCCACCGTCCAGCTTTGGGTCTCCTACAACCGCCAGCCTATGAAAGCAGCGCAGTTTATGACTCGCCATCCAATCACAGTGAGCGCTTCCTTGTGTCACCAGAAAGACGTCACATGACCCTGTGTTTTGCAGGATTTTTATCTTCAACTAAGACACGATTCGGATTCAAAACATAATTTTTTTAATAAGTATTCAGAAATTTGATTCTGACCTGAGGGAGACTTTAATGCAAGAAATGAAATGATCTGAAGCCAGATTCTTTTTAAAAAGAATCTGGTTTTGAAATGTTTTCAAAAATTTAAAACGAATCAATAAAAAATGAAATAATGTGAAATAATTGTTATTTTAATGTTTTATTTAGCATCAATGTGTTGTAATTTGACATCTTTTAGTGAAATTTTCCAAACCTTGTGTTTTTTTTAATATGTGTCAATTCTAAATTCTGTGTTCTTATACATAAGTGAAGTCTTGTCAAATGTCTGTCCAACAGGAGTTCTACATCGCCGATGCCTCTGAAGACCAAGTGTTTGTGTGTGTGAACCACAGACACAACGTCACACACCTTTACATATCAGACACGCAAGGGCTTGCTTTCTCTCTGTCCCTGGAGAACGTCCTGTACTACAGTCCCGAAGGCTCCAGCAATAACACACTTATTAGGTAGATACCGAACAAACCGACTCATGTAGACCTTATATAGACATTTGATATAGTCTGAGAAGGTTCACTTGTGAAAAAGAACAGATCTTGGACTCTTCTGTATCAATCTAAAACTGTACTTCAAAGCATGGTGGAAGTAGGTTCATGTGGGCATACTTAATGACTTGCAAAAGCTTTAGGTCATTTTTCTAAACAAAAATTTTCTTTCTGAAGAAATCCAGGATATCAAAAAGAGACTTTAATGCAAACTTTAATGAAATAATCTATTTGGACTTTAGCTCCTGCTCTGGTTTTGCTTGATAATACTGCTGCAAAATCTCTTGTCTTTTTTTCAGTCAGCCCACCTGACTGAAAAAACTTTCTGGTTTTAAAAGGTAAAAATCCTAAAATGTAACTCCTACTAATGCTGGAACATTTTGATCAACTAAAGGCTTTAGAGAAGAAGGAACAAACCACTTTCCTGGAGAGCCCCAGGTGCAGCTTCCTGGAGAACAGTCCTGGTTTAGATCTTTATTTTTTTAGGCATTTTTAAAGGAGACTTTTGAGAGTTTCCTTTAAAAATCAGTTTGTGTTGATGTATATGAATTCTGGTTTGTAAACTAAGATGCATAACTCAGAGAGAGACCAATAAAAAAGCAGATTTTCAGATCCTAAACTTATCATCCAGCGCCGCTGACAGCTACTCTGTGGTCCAGGTACTTCGCCAGTGAGACCTTTGCAGACCTGCATCGAGTGGAGGGTTTGCGAGGCGTCTTCATTGCCACCCTGCTGAACGGCTCGGCCAGCGAGGATAACATGCGCTCTGTGATCACGTTTGACAAAGGAGGAACATGGGAGCTGCTGCAGCCGCCCTCAGCTGACAGCCTGGGAGGAACCGTAGACTGCCAGGTGACAGGCCTTCCTGGATTTAGCGCACGGACTCCTTTAACATAATTGATGTTTGATGTTCATGATTGAGCTCCATAGATGCAGTTGAGGAAATGGACTAAATGACATTTAGAGTAAGAGCGGTAAAAAATTCTGTTTGGTGTTTGATCATTCAGATCCATCTTTTTTCCCCCCACATTGCTCTTCTGTTATAGTGTTATAGTCCTTGACTGTATCAGAGAACTGGAGTGACTGAGCAACCCCCCCCCCCCTTTCCTGTTCCCATTGCTAAGAGCTTGGAGCAGGAAGCTCGTATTTTCTACATCACAAATACGGTCTTTTCTCGAACTGCGTTTTTCATCTGCCCCTGATTAACAATGAATTGAATAAAGAAATACTCAGAAATTCAAGAACATGTTAAAAAAAAAACAACATTTTCATCAGAGTGGGTCTTGAACTGAACAGTTCCTGCATTGGACCGGTGCTTGTTGGTCGCATAGGGACATCAGGACAGAACACCCATGGTTGTTTCTTCTCCTTCCGTAGCTCAGTAAAGGCTGTTCTCTCCACCTGGCTCAGCGCTGGAGTCAGCTGTTCAACATCCAGTTGAGGAGGATCCCCATCCTATCCAAGGACTCTGCTCCTGGACTTATCATGGCAACAGGTGAGACTGCAGGACTTCTGGAAGAATTGGAGTTCTTGGGTTGTTGACTGCAGGTGCTATGGGATTATTGGTATTTAATTTGTACTTTTAATTACTATCAGAAACAGTTGTTCATTAAGCAGAAACTTGTTTACTTCTGTATATTTAGACTGAAGTCATGGTGAAACCTGAAGCTGGTCACCATCTGCAGTTAGTTGAGATGCAATTGACAGATGTTTACAGATCTGTGGTCTGTTCACTTCCTGTTTGCCTTCTACAAACATATCATGGTTTAGTGCTGCTTCACATTTACCACTGAGGCTGCAGCAGATGATTTGATGTTTTGGAGAATTTCATCAGAATTGTGAAGCGAGTTTTATCTCCAGGTTAATGGTCTTTGCATTCTATATTTCTCCAGCTCTACTCTCAGCAGAAATCCAGCCTGTAAGTCTGTTTTTGTTGGATGCTGGTGGTATTTCTGGATGCTGCCTTTGGTCAACTGAGCTGCAGCTCCCAGAACAGTTATTTTACATCACTGGTTTCTCTAACATTGAGGTGATTTCCATCCGTTTGTAAAACCCGTCAGCTTATCTCCAAAAGGTTTTTTAATGACTTCATTGTTTATGAAATGATGTTTGAAACGAATTTCCTGCTCGAAGCACTGCCTTTTATAAACCACTTCTGACAATGTTTTTGGATTTGACAACCTTCAGACGGAGTCATCTTCAGATGCAGGATGAGACTTTCCTGCTCCTATTGGATATATTTATGTTATGGTGTGAAGGTGTCCATCCCAATCCTGAATTCTCATTTACATGACTGTCGCCAGTGTCTCAAACCATTTAACAAGTTCTGTCGTTTCTGCCTTTGCCCTTTGAGTTCAAAGACAAAACGGGCCCTGATCCCTAAACATGAAAATATGAACACATCTAAGGCTGAGTATTTTGATTATTCAGTGTAAATCACTTCATGTAATCCAATCAGTTCTGTAGTTCTACATCTGAGAACCTCAAAAGTCACAGGTTGGTGACTAGCTGGGGGTTTACCCGTGTCTCAACAAACCACAGCTGCATTCTTAAAAAATGTTCTCATTGTGGTAAAGGTATACCGAACAGAGCTCTCAGATCGAAAGGATTACATTTCTAAACCAGCAGCAGTTTTGACTGTCTGTGTGAGTTGTCCTGGTTTTGGTTAAAGGTCCTGCAGTGACCTGAATGAGCTGTTGACCAGCTTTGTTCTGGAAGAGCAAACGCATAACTGTTAGTGGTGGAACCTGCAGAGCATTAAGGCTCTTAACAATGAGCTTTCAGAGTCCTGTTGAAAACTCAGCTTCTGCTGCAGTAAGATGCTGATTTACGTATAAACTTGGGTGAAACCAAAATTTCTACCTCAACTTTTCGTTTTAGATCTCTGGGGTTGAACTTTTTTATTATCATTCTGACATTTTGTGGTTTGGATAAAAAAAAATATGATTCATTCACGAGTTACCGGTGATTTTCACTAATCTGTAGCTTGTCTTTAAGTCTTAAGTATGCTTTTAGTTTTTCTATTGATAAAAAATCAAATAAAGCCCCTTTAAACAGGAGGAAATCCACTCATCTTTCAAACCAGCTGAATCCCCTTTGGGATGACAGGGTAGCTGGAGCCTATCCCATTTACTGTGTTGTTGGGGAACACAGTAAATGGCCAACAACGCATTATCAGAAACTATCACAATAACGTGGAAGGCTGTACCATCTGAGGTGAAGCGAAAGATGGTTGCTTCCGCAAAGTGCGTTCATTTCTGATAATGCACACTTCAAAGCCCATTATCCCGCTTATGCCATGGTCACTTTCAAAAGAAATAAATATTCAACCAGTTTTTGTTCTTTATTCTTGTGATTTGATCAGTTTGGGAGGCTTTTTTTCATAAAAAGCTGAATATTTGTTATGTTACAATGTTAGCCGGCTGCAGCGGCATATATGGGGTTAGATAAAGCATCAGGTCAGAGAGGAAGTTCACTTCTTATCGCTTGTTTTTTGTCCAGATGATGAAGCAAAAGTTTATTTCAAAGAAGCCAGCGCAGTGATATAGAACTTTTAGACTATGTGACCGGAACTTCTTCTTTTAGGCGTGCATTATCACTGTGGTTTATCACTTTTCAATGCACACCCAGCAGCCAATCAGAATCGAGAGTTCACCTGGACCATGGTATAAGGTGGGGTTACCTTTAGGACCCTAACTCTTCATCACAGGACAGGAAAGAAATCAAATTTTCTTTATTTTTTTTCATGGCTTCGCACTGTTTGACTGTGAAGCTTGCAGCTCAGAGAGGATTGGACTTATATATATTCAAGCATGATCGTCTCAAAGAACTCCTGTTTAAATGGTGTTCAAACCATTCAGTTTCTCACATCAGTGCAGCTGCAAAAACTCTTACCTGAAGACTGTAACTACGGTAACAATGTTGCTCTTTTAGCCTTTTTGATCATCAGGACATAATAATGACCTGGTTTTCACATAAAAGGAACATTTGTCTTTTCACTTGTACCTCACGTTTTTCTTTGCTTTAATGAATTCTCCAAGCAGATCTTTTGCTGAAGACACTGTGTGCCTTGTTCTTTGTGACGTTGGGTAAAGACTGCTTCTGCTGCAGTCAGTAATCTGTCGCTCTGTGTTCCGACTGCAGGATCTGTTGGCAGGAACTTGGCGAACAAACCTAACGTGTATGTGTCGAGCAGCGCTGGAGCGCGCTGGAGAGAGGTCAGTTCAAAAACTAATATAATGAACGCAGAGCTGCGGCGCCAAAAGCTCGCTTGTAAAGCTTCAGTTGTAGCATGAGGACAGGAGGATGCAGAACAGCTGAGCTCTGCAGCATTCATTCAGGATGGAACATCTGACTTTATGTCCTCCGCTTTCATTGGCGTGGGCCTTTAAACATGTAGTTTGTGGAAATGTTTCGGAATGTTGTGAACTGGATCTGATGTAGTTTTTTGTGTGTGATCCAGGCTCTGGCTGGACCTCATTTTTACACGTGGGGGGACCATGGTGGCATCTTGATGGCCATAGCTCAGGGAGGTCCAACCAACCAGCTCAAGTAAGTCCTGAAACTGTCGGAGAATCAAGGAGGTTGGAGCTCTTACACGGATAAACTTTTGATGAAGTTTACAGATCATATAAATTGACAACGGACTGTTGCTTCACTAAAGTCCATTCATTTCAGATAATGGACACCTCGAAGGACATTATCCTGCTTATTTCAATGGTTATTTACGAAAGAAAGAAATATTAAATCAAATATTATTAGACTAGTTGATACATGATGTGACGCGTTGTTATGATAACCTGCAGCTGGTGTATGAGAACTAACTAACTGAGGAAACTGGTATATATGCTAAGCGTCATGTTAAGGAATCCAAAGCATCATTTCAGAGAGAAAGTTCACCTCTTCTCACCTGTTTTTGTCCTAATGATGAAGTGTCAATGTGATGTTTTCCATCTTCAGGTTCAGCACCAACGAAGGCGAGACGTGGACGGAGTTTAAGTTCTCTGAGAAGGAGGTCTTTGTGTACCAGCTGCTGACGGAGCCTGGGGAGAAGAGCACCATTTTTACCATCTTTGGCTCGTATGCGGAGCAACGGCACAGCTGGCTCATCCTGCAGGTCAACGCCTCTGATGTTCTGAGTGAGTTCAGCTCATTAATGGACGGTCTTATGGCAGCCCCTCAAACATCTCACAGTTTGCACAAAATCTGAGAAGCTGTGTCCTGCACGTCTGTTTCTCATTCAGTAAGAATGAAAAAAAAAGCACATTTCTATGTCTTATGCTGCTGCTAAGCATAACTCTGCATTACCTTTTCACCAGTATAGAGTTCCCTTGATTATTGCAGGAGTTACGTTCTAAAAATAACCAGTGATCATTGATATCCTCAGTCTGATTACAGACGTTTATGGCAGTAAAACTCCTCACTGCCCACTTTCTACACTTTTCTCTGACAGACATGAACATTTTCATCCTTTTCTCTTGATTAAATTGTCAAACCTTAATAGAAATTAGGTCCAGGATCTTAGAATGAAAACAAAGATATGATTGATCACGGATTTCTGCAGATCTGAAGAGCTCCACGTTTCTGAACAAGTAACATGACCCGGGGAGATTAATTGACAAGGTCTCCAGCCAATCAGGACACAGAACAGGGTGTGCTGTTTAAAAAAAGCAGCATAATTGCTCTAAAAGAACGGGCTAAACCGGAAAAGATGAACTGCGACGTAGGAAGGGAAAACTGTCTTCTGTTCTGTTTGACAGAGATTTTGAGAGGGTTTCAGGTTGGAGCACAGACTGCAGAAGGGGGGAAGAAAATATCACGTTCTATGCAGGTCTTGATCATGTGGCCAGATAAAAAACCAAAAACATGGGTCTCTGATATTGTTCAGTGGGTCGGACCAAACATGGAGGCGGGCAAGATCCAGCCCGCGGGCCACAGTTTGCCCACCCCTGCCTTAGACCCTCCACAGTGCATGCAACAATAATATCAGTGTAACATTAGAGAGTTGGTCGCCACGTAGTGTGCAAAGTGAGTTTGGTACATGGAAACAACTGTCGTAATAAATCCAAATTTCTCCTGGTTTTATCAGTAAATAGCAGATTTTCTTTTTTTTTTTAAGGCACATCTTTTGTTTGCTCTCTGGCTCGTTTTCTCCTCAAAGAAAATTTCCAAAGATGTTTTTTTTTGTTATCTTTGAGCTAGTTTAAGATGCATCAAGACTAAATCATAGACTGGTGTGGTGGACGTGGTTTAGCAAAATAAAACTTCCTTCAGAATCACAAAATAAAATGGAAATAATCTTAGTTACTGGATGTATTTTTGTTGCCTGCGGCCCCGTACCTAGTGACCACGGACTGGTACCGTCCGCAGCATAATAGGAACACTGCTCTAGTATAAAAGCTTTTTCTGGTTGCTGAAGCTCCCGATTGGCTGATATCCCTGTTAGCCATACGGCAGACTTAACCTGAACACAGTGACGTGATGATAATGGTGGTTTTTAGTAGAACTTCCCTCCTTCTGACTGAAACAGTTACTTTCGGCTAGTGTCAGATGCCGGAAGACATGAGGTCCTGCAGAAGATGAGTTGTGTGGGAGGCTTTGGATTTGACGAACCACTGAAGGTGTCTGAGGATAGGGGAGGATGCGGCTGGAGCAGCGTGACAAGCGTGTGCTTTGCTTCTCCAGGCGTGCCGTGTTCAGAGGCGGATTACAAGCGCTGGTCTCCTTCAGATGAGCATGGCAATGAGTGTCTTCTGGGCAGGGAAGTGACCTTCAAGAGGCGCGCTCCCCATGCCACGTGCTTCAACGGCGAGGACTTTGACAGGCCCATCACCATCACCAACTGCTCCTGCACACGACAGGACTATGAATGGTGAGGAAAACACTGGACGCAGAAACTTCTCCCATACTGTCTGTGATCCTCCATTCATTTATTATGTTTACCTGGAGTTTCCTTCTCTCTGCAGCGACTATGGCTTCAAGCTCAGTGAGGACTTGTCTCTCCAGGTTTGTGTCCCAGACCCTGAGTTTATGGGTGACCTGTATGCTCCTCCTGTTCCCTGTCCCATCGGTACCACCTATCGGCGCAGTAAAGGGTAAACTGCCATCATCAAATCCTCTTCTGTTGTGCAGAACAGCATCGTTTACAGAACTTTCATTTAAAACAAAATGTCAGCTTTGTGGAAAATCATATCAGGTATCTGCTGCTTCTGTTGCCTTCATGCCTTCATTGTTTCTCGCATTTGTGCTGCAGCTACAGGAAGGTTCCAGGCGACAGCTGCAGCGGTGGAGATGTGGAGTCCAGACTGGACGGGGAAATGCTGCCCTGCCCCATTGGAGGTAAAAACCACTTTCTTAAAAATCTGGATTTTTTTTTAACCCCTTTGTCTTAAATTTATTTTTATGTTAGTTTAAAAAAAAACTTTGGACAAGTTAAAGAATGCTCCAGATCATTTGATTTTTTGTTTATTGTGACAGCATCATTCAACCCCTTGTCATGCTGGAACAGCATCTTCAGCCGGATGTTGTGTGCGACAGCTAACATCAGTCCATCGCTGTGAGCCACATCTTCACTTTCTCTGCATCTCCTGTCTCTGCAGAGAGTAATGAGTTCATCCTGTACGCTGTCAGAAACTCCATTCATCGCTACGACCTGGCCACGGGCAGCGACCAGGCGCTGCCGCTGGTCGGCCTGCGGGAGGCCGTGGCTTTGGACTTTGACTACGACAGGAACTGCTTGTACTGGGCCGACATCGCTTTAGACACCATTCAGGTCTGACAGTCTGAGTTTGTAGAACAACTTCTACCTGTGTATTCATATTATGAGATGTTAGATTATTTAAACATATTCCTGATGATAGAATTATTCATACAAACTGTAGTTTGAACTTCCTGTTTCTGAGGAACAGCAGTGATACTTGTTTCTATTTGAATAGAGTAACTAAAACATTTTTGTTTTATATGGTAATTACCCTAAATAACTTACTTTTGTATTTAGTTGAACTTTCCTTAGTAGTTTTTTATCAGAAACTCCCTGTGGCGTTTAAACGATGAGCTTCATCAGCAGCCTTCAAACGAGGTTCATTACCCACAATTCTTTTCAAACAGCAAAGCTTCATTTCCAATAGTCCAGGTCAACCGTGATAAGAATCTTTTGATTCTTTTCCTCTTGATTTTGAACTGTACTTTAACTCTATGAACATTATTTAGAGCAAGATTGTTTTCACTGGCTTAGACCAGCCTCAGACAATGTGACCTCTTTGAACATCTGACACTTCTGGTGACTTTCTTAGATACTTTTCACAAATGTTTAATAATAGTGAAAAGAATAATTACATTGCAAGTTCCACACCAATGAAAACAGGGGTCAAGAACAGTTTTTGTATCTTTTAAGGAAGTACTTGGGCCTCAATGTTAAATGATAATTATAAAATTGTGTCAAAGTGTCTTTAGTACTAACCTGCAGCTCCTTGTCCTCCATCAGCGGCTATGTCTGAACGGCAGCTCAGGTCAGGAAGTCGTCATAAGGAAAGACCTACAGAATGTGGAAGCTCTAACCTTTGACCCCATCAGCAGACTCCTTTACTGGGTTGATGCTGGAGCGCAAAAGATCGAGGTACTTGATATGTGTAAAAGCCTTTACTCCTGTTTTTCTGTCACGTTTTACACGACATCAAGCGCTGGTTGAAGCGTTTGGAACCCAAAGACTGAACTGTCTTTGGGTTCTGTGTCTGAAGGTTTCCAATCCAGACGGGGATCTTCGTCACACGTTGCTCAACTCCTCGGTCCTGGAACATCCCAGAGCTCTGGTGCTGCTGCCTGGTGAGAGGTTAGTACCCCATTTCTACCCTCGTTAAAAACCACCAAATCTAGAAAATCAGAAAATAAAATTCATTAAAAATTTTCCTAGAAGTTTTTTCATAACAAATAAAGGCTTGAAGCAGAATTTTAAAAATAAAATAAATTTGATTCAAAGTTCTACTTGTGGAAGCTTCTTGGTTCTCAGAGAAACCCTTTCCGGAAGTTATTGATCAAAAATGTTTAATGGAATCAAAACAAGCTCATAAATTTGTAGCATTTTCTGAATATCTTAAGGAGACAGAATTTCTGTATTTTTTTCTGAAAATGAGTTGCAATGAGACTCATTTTTATGTCTGATTTCTACTGAAGTTGGGTCAACATTACGCCTTGGTCAAATTGCACTTATACTGGGGTTTGACCCTTACGGTGTTGTGTTTTTGTGTTGGCTGTGTCCGTGGAGGGTTGTAGAGAGCAGAGGCTGCATCTTAATGGGGAGTTCAGGTGTGTTTTCTAGTTCCCTTGAGGCTCATATGGCCACCTCAAGGGACATCATGACAATGGAACCTACCGTTGTCATGCGTGTGGTAAGTGTATCATGAAGTATTCATAAGATTATGGAAGTTACACGCACTTATGATGATGATGCACGTGGTGCTGTTCTGAGTTCTGGCTCCTTACTGACCGCGCACAAATTCTGCACAAACGGGGCGTGAACGTGATGTGTAGTTGCCTTAGAACACATGTAGGATGTTCACACAAACTACACTCCGATTGTCTAATCGAAAGATTTTGTGTGTGTGTGGTTGAAATGATGAAAAACCTGTGCGACATGCCCGTGTCTCACCTACTTCACCCTTACTTACCTTTTTGTGTTGGATGAGTTTTCACTATAACCTGTGGCCTGCAGCTTGCCGGTAAGGAAAAAATAGCCTGAACATGATCTCTCAATGGGTTCACGGAGTGATCTATAACCAACTCCTTGCTCTGTTCAGATTCACCCATTTTTCGCCCACATTAGCTTCCATAAGGACAGTTGTGACTAAGACTTAAATCCATCAGGGTTATTGAGGGAATAATCTTGTTTCACCTATGCTGCTTTCTATTTCCAGCTGACACTTCTGCAGAAACGTTTTTGCTTTCATTTTAGTTTTGCTGCAGAACAGCCAGACATGCTGTGGTTTTTAAATGTTTCCGCTTTTTACTGCTTCCTATTTTCATTTTCTCTAAAAAATTTTTACACTTTTGCTTTAGTGGACCTGCTTCGTCTTTAATGTCTCATTATTCTTCCTCTTGCAAAGGGGGAACTCTTTCCTTTTAACCCACTCAGATGAAAATGGTCTTTTTGGTGTTTTTAACATGTTTTTTGTGGCTTTTTTTCTTATATTTCTTTATTCAGTCTTTCATTTTCAGGAGCAGAGGAAAAAAAGCTGATTTAAAAAAATGTTATTTTTGCTGTAGAAAATACGCTGGACTAAGGGTTAGCGCCAACTCACCCACAACTCAGAGCTAAATTTCTCATTAACTCATGCTGCTCTGCAGAAACTGTCATAAAAAAAAAAAAACACGTTTTCTGATTTTGACAAAAACTGTCATAATCAGAATTCAAAGACTAAAATAGATCAAAAGATGATCAGAGTGTACTTTCAAGGGTTTTGGATGAATTTTTCGTATTGACAGTAAAGGTACTCATTTGAAATATAGTTATTTTAAGGTTCATTGTGGTTAATCCGGCCTCTGGTTGTCCCACAGTCTCATGTTCTGGACAGACTGGGGTGACAGAGCAGCTGGAGTTTACCGGAGCTTCATGGATGGAACCAACGTGACCTGCATCGTCTCTGAGGGCGTCCACTGGCCCAACGGCATCACCGCCGATGACCACTGGCTGTATTGGACCGAGGCCTACAGCGATCGCATCGAGCGGGCCGACTTCTCCGGCACCCACAGGATGGTCCTCATTGAGGGGCTCCCCCACCCCTATGCCATTGCTGTCTTCAAGGTACGTTTACTTTCCTTCTGAAGCAGAGCAGATCGAAGTTGTTCTGTTAAACTCAGCCTTCTAATTTCAGAACGATCTGTATTGGGACGACTGGTCCAGGATGGGGATCTTTAAAGCTCAGAAAGCTGGATCTCAGAACCAAGAGCTAATTGTTGGCAGATTGACGGGAGTCATGGATCTAAAGATCTTTTACAAGGGAAAGCACAGAGGTAAGAGACAGACAAAGACACCTATCCAGATACTTTTCCAGGAGCGTCTCTTTGTTCGTGAAGAGAGAGGTCGGCGTGGTGACGAGTGTCTGTCATCTCCAGGCCACAACGCCTGCGCTGACCAGCCCTGCAGCCTTCTGTGTCTGCCTCAACCCGGACACAAACACACCTGCGTTTGCCCAGACGGGGTTCCCATGGTGACCATGCCCGAAGGAGAGCTGCAGTGCAAATGTCCCTTTGGGTACCAGCTCCGAAACAAGACCTGCGTGAAAACCGGTGAGACCCGGCAGCGTCCTTAGAGAGCCGAGGAGTGGCTGCTTGGTCTAAGAGGGCTTCTTCTTTTTATTCCAACAGAGCGCACCTGTTTGCCCAACCAGTACCACTGCCGCAATGGCCGCTGCATCAGCAGCATCTGGAAGTGTGACAGCGACAACGACTGCGGGGACATGAGCGACGAACAGGAGTGTCGTGAGTACTCAGGACGGCGCCACCTTTAGCCCTGAAAGTCGACCTCTGTCCGAACAAATCCGAACACTTCTGCTATCTGTCTTAGCTACCACGACCTGCGACCCATCCCACCAGTTCCGCTGCATGGCCTCGGGCTCCTGCATCCCCCTGGCCTTCAAATGCGACCACGAGGATGACTGTGGAGACAACAGTGATGAAGAGCAGTGTGGTAAGGTTTGAGTTTCCTTTTGACATGATGCAGAGAATCTGAGGAGAATCAGTAGGGATGCAACGATTCAGTTTTGACACTTTGTATGTAAACAAACAGCTGGTTTACCAGAGAAATGTGGGGCTTCAGGATTTTCACAATAAAAGTCTGGATCTCCACCTGAGAATTAAAGAACTGTGCAGCAATCTCATCTTCAGCGAACTGAAGAAATGCTGCAGAAAATTGTTGTCTCAAACCTTTTTTCTAACCAAATAACAGATTGATGACCGACAAAATTTCTGCTCTTTCTTATTTATTTCTAAGAAAAAACAAGTCAAGTGTGATCTTGTGTTGAACTGAGGCTGCATATAAATCATAATAAAAATTGACACCAAGTCTTTTATTAGTGTTTTGTATTTCAAACATTGTTCAAAGATAGAGAGAACGTAGAACACGAAACCCCCCTCCGTTTATGGTACTTTTCAGTCTCAAACTGCAAACATATCAGTTGTAAACACCTGGTTTAGACCAGTGGAGTCGATGTACAATCTTTAATGAAATAACCATTTGATGTAGACAAATTTAAGACGTTTCTAGAGACTTTTCTGTAGAATTTCCTCTGAGAAACTTGAGTCGATTTCCTATTGGGTTTTTAGTTACATTAGGGATGGTTTTTGTTTTATATTCTGTGTTTAGCAATGAATAGATTTTATAAATATAAAAATCTTAAGAATAGTGGATCATCTGACCTCAGTTCCTCTATGATTGTTTTCAAAAGGATAAAAATGAAACAAAACGATGATGTTGAACCTTTCTGAAATGGAGGCATATTTGTCAGTAAACTAATGTCAAGGTATGTTTGTCTTCCTCAGAGGCTCACCAATGTGGACCCGGAGAGTTCACCTGCGCAAGAGGTGTTTGCATACGCGAGGCGTGGCTCTGTGATGGCGACAACGACTGCAGAGACTGGTCTGACGAGAGCAACTGCACAGGTTCAAAGAAACAGGGCGTTTGTGTTTCAGTCACCTTTAACCTGCCACCAAACGTCAGGAAAATGAGTCCAGTGCTCTGATTTTGCACAGGTGGAGAACACTCTAACTTTCTTTTCTTGTTTGATCCCAGTGGGCCACCATACCTGTGAGCCCAGCAGCTTCCAGTGTCGCACAGGCCATTGCATCCCTCTGCGTTGGAAATGTGACGGTGATGACGACTGTCAGGATGGCTCAGACGAAGATCCACAGTTTTGTGGTGATCAAACATTTTTTAATAAAAATAAATACATCGGAAGTGCTTATTTATGCTCAAGTGCAGCACTGGTTGATTTGAATTTATATATTGAGGATTAGGCTTCATTCACACAGGCGAACTATCAAGAACA
Source organism: Oryzias latipes (assembly GCF_053564925.1). Lineage (NCBI taxonomy): Eukaryota > Metazoa > Chordata > Actinopteri > Beloniformes > Adrianichthyidae > Oryzias > Oryzias latipes. Next base: position 16,050,882 of record NC_136249.1, read on the forward strand.
TGCTAAAAGTGCATTCTTGAATGCCTACTTAGAATATGAGGCCCGGTGCAAAATGTGCGAGTTTACCTGAGCTTCATGTACGCAACCAACGTGACCTCCATCGTCTCTGAAGGGATGCAAATCCTGCCAACCCTCTCTCAGGCTTTTTCTTCACCGCTCTATTCCAGTACAAGAAAGACTTGGTGTCATTTAATTCTAGCCAGGCACAAACCGCAATATTAATTTCTTCTCCATGGCCAATGTTCAAGCGTGAATTAATTCAATGTCCCTGATTGCTGAAAGTTCAACTTGTGCAACGTTTAACGCACGTTTAATGGCTCGACTTGTTGTACATAGAGCTTGAAAACGGTCTTTAAAACGCTTGAGCGCAAACGCCTGAACTGCGTATAAGGGAGTTTATATAGACTTCTCATTGGAAATGTTGTTTAAACGCATGTTGCTGAGGCTGGTGTGAACGTACATTTAGACTAGTGGTCCCCAAACTATGGCCGGCGGGCTGGATTTGGCTCACCTCCACATTTGGCTTGGTCCCCAGAACAATATCTGGGACGCATTATGATACATTATGATTTGTATCTGTTGGAGCCGTCTCAACTGATAGCAAGCAGCAGTAAAGCTTTTACTGATGGAGAGTTTGTAAAGATGTCTTTGAATGTTGTTGTGGAGGAGGTGTGTCCTGAGAAGGAAGATGTCTTTAATGCAAATCAACAGACGCAATGAGGAAATCAGGGGTAATATATGCCAAGCTGCAGCAGAAGACGAAAGAATTAGCCTTTTTTTTCATTAGCACTGGATGATGGCATGCACGTGCATTGGTGAAGAAACCAGAGGATTATTTGGTCATTTTTTATTTCAGGAGCAGTGTTATTTATTTCCTGACCTACTTCTCTGTGAAGATCCGAGAAAGGGTTTTTTAAGACTTGGTCATGTGTGGCTTTCTGGAAAACCATAAACAAGTTTAGGCACCCCCGCGGCGTTCAAACCTTTTCTGTTACAAACAGACATTGGCCTTCCCATTGGAGAAAAAAACGTATTTGGTTCTCACAGGAAAAAGTTTGGGGACCCCTGCTTTAGATGAGTTCCAGAAGAAACCAGTCTCTAGAAAATATGTTTTAATTAAATTTTTTCTAAACGGTTTTTAAAATTGTAATTTCTGCTTCCAGAGGGGACTCAGTGTAAAGGTTTCTTGTGCTCCAACGCTTCCTGTCTGCCAGCAGCAGCACACTGCAATGGCGTTAAGGACTGTCCCGATGGCGCTGACGAAAACAACTGTGGTGAGTTTCTGTCTGCTGGTGCATCGCGAGTTACAGAGTTCTAGAAATGTTGTCAAAGTTCTGCTGAATTCATAACAAAATAAAGAATGTGTGTGTCTTACATTGTTATACCTCTGGGGAACACTGGACACCATGTATACGTTCAAAAACCCACGTTCAGCACATTCTTGAACACGCCACACATGCCTGCTGTGTACGTAGCGTGAAGAAATACACTGAAAGATCTTTCCAGGGGAAAACACAGACATAGATAAAGCTTTAAAGTATTGATATAGATAATACAGGTAGATAAAAATGGTAAAAAGCACTTTACTTCCTTCCTCTGAAGGCCTAAAGCCCTTTACAGTCCCAGTCCCATTCAATCATTCTCACACACATTCCCACACTGATGACTTTCACTGACTTTGCTGTCGAATACTGGCGCCAACCTATAACCACCAGGAGCAGTGTGGGGTTTGGTATCTTGCCAAACCAAACCTTCGAACTTCCAATCAGATGTCGACCAACCTACCTCTGGACCATGGCTATCAGTTGTTTTTATGAACTAAAATCTGTTTTTATTCTTTAGATTTTTTTGTATAAAATGTTTGGCTCTTTCATTTACAATTGTAATTATTTCATTCAGGAACCTCTAATGGCGAAAGGATTTATTGTTATAGTTATAGTTCTATAAACTCATCAAAGCTCGCGTATATTCAGGCCTACAGGAGTTTTGCTGGTCTGTTGGGATGTCGTGTGATGCTCTTGTCTGTGTTTCACCTGCAGATCCTCTCTGCACTCGTTACATGGAGTTTGTGTGCAGGAACCGAGCCCAGTGTCTGTTTCAGTCGTTGGTTTGTGACGGCATCAAACATTGTGAAGACGGTTCAGATGAGGATGCAGCGTATGCTGGATGTGGTGAGAAACATGTTTATCCCACAGAAACATCTGATGGACTCATGAAACAAAAAAAACACATATTTTAAGTTCATGTTTGTAACTGAGATGCTTAGTCGAGAAAAGCAGCTGCTTTTCCAGAAGGGGGTTGGGACTCTAATGGTTTCCGTCTGCTCCGTCAGCCACACCCTCGGAATTTGGGAAAGTGTGCGATGCCTACACGTTCCAGTGTGCCAACGGTGTTTGCGTTAGCCTGGAGTGGAAGTGCGACGGCATGGACGACTGCGGGGATTACTCTGATGAAGCCAACTGTGGTGAGAACCTCTGGAATAAACAAACCCACCAACACACATAAAGAACAGTTGTGATGCATTTAAGGGCCAAATAACATAAAAAGTGAAACATTTTTTTAGTTCTGCAACTCGTCCCTGTCAGAAGTGAGTGTGTGTTTTTTGAAGCAGCTCCCATGATGCTCGCTGTTCTGTCATGTAGCTGCTCCCACTGAGGCTCCAGGCTGCTCCAGGTTTTTCCAGTATGAATGCAGAAATGGACGCTGCATCCCCACCTGGTGGAAATGCGATGGCGAGAATGACTGTGGAGACTGGTCAGATGAGGCTCTGTGCACAGGTGAGAGCCTGAAACGATAACTTGCTTGTAGAAATTTGTTACATCTTAAAAAAGAAAACCTCTGTCTGTGCCATAGGCGGGGTTACTCCTCACACTGTGACTCCAGGTCCCACTACATGTGCCTCTAACCGCTTCCACTGTGGCTCCGGAGCGTGTATCATTAACACATGGGTGTGTGACGGCTACGCTGACTGCCGCGATGGTAGCGACGAGCTTGGGTGTCCGACAGGTACTAGTGTCGTCTCTCAAGTTTAGCCTGGCTTTGTCTCTGAGGTCATTTAAGTTTTAGTCTAACAAACAGAGACTCAAATCAAACGTCTGAGGCCTAAAGGAGAATAATTACCTCCTGGTCTGGGCTGCAGTGCGCTCAAATGTTCTGTTCAACCCGACGCCAACAGGTCATCCTCATGGACACTATTTATGCTGCATTCACAGAATGCGATTTGCACGTCAAATTTGGTGCCTCTTTTGACAAGCGTCAAATTTGCTGTTCAACGTTTTTTCTCCCAAAATGTGTTCATAAACTAAACACGCGTGGGAGAAGCAACTGTTATAAATTGGTAGCCTCATCAACTACATGGAGGCGTTGACTGTTTATCTGTATACAGTATATCATTTACTATGTATAGAATCCTCAGCATTTGTGTAGATTTTTTTGAAGAGTTTTACAAAATCTTTGGTAATCACCTCATTGAAACTGGACGTCCGTGATCCTACGTTCACACCAGGCATGTGACGAGCATCCAACAGTGCGCTTTTAGCGCGTTTACATTTAGCATACAGTGTTCACGCTGGACTGGCGCTACACAATACTAGTGCATGTATCTACAGTTGGAGAAGGCTTGTTGCGAAATGGCGAGGCGGTTCAAATCTTCTGAATCTCGATCCAGACCTTTTTCTTCACAGTTCAATTCCGATATATGAAAGACTTGGGGTCTATAATTCGGGGCAAAAACCGTAATCATTCATTTGTCCTCTATGATTACTTTTCAAACGTTTGGCACTTTCATGAATTGAAAAGGCTGTCACCCATACGTCACTACCAAATCTGAGTCCTTGGTTGCTCAGACCTCAATTGGTCTAATTTTCAACGCGCGTTCCACAAACACTGGTTTTGTACCTAGAGCCTGAAAACAGTCATAGAAACATGCGTAGTGACATGTGAATGTGAGCATTTGAGCTGTGCATTTATGCACGTTTTACATAGACTTGTGAACTTAGCTTAACGCACAAATCACATCGGTGTGAAAACTGCTTAATTAAAAAACACAGTCCACTATTTCACCTGTAAAACAGTTTCCTCAGAAAGATGGAGGGAAATCAGTCGATGATTAAACAATGCTGCTGAAATATTTCGGTTTAAAACATGTTTGAACACCTTCTGTCAAAACAACGAAACATTTCCTTTAAATACTAACAGGTTCTGACAGATTTAACAAATATTTCTGCTAATAAACATGCTTAGGTTTGAGGTCGAAAGTCTCCGTTCTGTTTTTGAACAAATGTTTTTCTGATTTGTTGTTCATTTCTAAACACTAAAATGCAGCTGAACCCCACTGACTGAAGGTCAGTGAGCTTCAACAGATGAAGGTCCTGTTGGAGTTTATGAAGCTTAACCTGCTCAAGCTTTGATGAGCTTGAATTAAACTCCACGATCTCTTTCTGGTTTGATCACAGTGAATGGCACTGTTACGCCCGCCCCCACCCAGGCTCCTCCCCCATCCCCTGGCCGCTGCAGTCCAGGTCAGTTTCTGTGTCACAGCCCCGCCCACTGCATCCCAGAGTGGCAGCACTGCGATGGCCTCTCTCACTGCCCGGACGGCTCAGACGAAGTCCACTGCCGTGAGTTTCTTTGTTCATAAAAAGTCACCGCAGACTAAAAGTACCGGTACTACAGTGTGACGTTAATTCATGCAGAAGAAAATGCGACCATCAGCCTGTTGGAGCTTTAACTTTTAACAAACTGTGGTGTGTAATGTGTTTGAAGCGACCCTCGGGCCTCTGGTCTGTGTTAACGGCACCCGGTGCGCTGATGGGGAGGCCTGTGTGCTGGACGGCGAGCGCTGCGATGGCTTCCTGGACTGCTCTGACCACAGCGACGAAGACAACTGCACCCGTGAGTCAACATCCCATTCAAAGTTTCATCCAAGTAAATACTTAACACTCTCCACCAAAATACCATTCCTTTGACAGGATAATACTCAAATACAAGTACAAAAAAGTAAAATTCCCTCAAAAGAACTCTAAGTACTGAATTAATTGTTACTCTTTTGTTTCTGATCTCGGTTCTGATCTGAGTCACTGAAATTAAAATCAACCGTTAATCTTTACTTTATTTTAGTCCAGTAGTAGGGCTGTGGATCGTTACTTGGGAGCGATCTAATTCGATTCAAATATCAAGATCAATGATTCACAGGTCAAATTGTTCCTATTTAACTGTTTGAATGGCTGCTTTGTGAAGGCCATTTTACTGTATGTATAACATTAAAATAACATGAATTGAAATATCATCATTTAGGCCTTTATGTAGAACAAGAGATGAGAATCAACAAAGCACAGTGGTATTTATCACTTTAAACAATGTCACACTCAAGTTTTTTTTTGTCAACCTCCCAGTCAACTTCAGCAGGAAACAAAACATACACATCCCTGTTGCTCTGGTTCATCTCGGAACAAATCCGGAAAATGTTCTCCACAGTTTTTCCATCCTCAAAGTTTAGCCGACTACAATTCCAGTTGATAGATGACAAGAATATAGTAAATGTAGACACAGCAACCGCTCAGTAGAAATGGAACAACTAGAAAAATTAAAATCAAATCAAGCTTTATTTAGATAGCACTATTCCTATCAAAACACGACACTACGTGCTTTACACGTAGTTAAAAGATCACTGGGAACTCTAAAAATAGATTTAAAGATGTTCAGACTGGTCCTTTAAAAAGACTGATAAAGGAACACAAATCTCAATCATTTTATCTGTTGCTGCAGGAATCTACGTTTTCTTCCTGTATGCAAATGTGAATCCAGTGTTTGCATGAAAATATTTGGAAAGGACTTTGTCCTTTTTGACTGGACTTCCTTTGTAGCGGACACACGGGTGTATAAGGTGCAGAACCTCCAGTGGGCGCAGGACTTATCAGGTGCCGTCACTTTGACCTGGTCTCGGCCCAAAAACCTCCCTTTGAACTCCTGCTACTTCCTGATCTTCTACAGGTGAGCCTGGTCCCCACACACGTGGCGAGAACCTCCATCTTCTTGCCATCCATGTTTGTAACATGATGGGTGTTCTTGTGTTCAGACTCATCGGTACGCAGCAGTGGAGCACCATGAACACCCACAGCAACAAGACCAGCTGCAAGCTGACCGTTTTACAACCAGACACCACCTACCAAGTGAAAGTGCTCACTCAGTGCCTCAGTAAGCTGTACAGGACCAACGACATGATCAGCATCCGGACCCCAGAGGGATGTGAGTTCCTGAGTTATGGACTGATCCGCAACCACCAAAAGCAAACATTAACGGTTTCATGTTATCTTTTATCTGAATCGTTCCCCCCCCCCCCTGCTGTGGACGATGTAGTGCCAGATCCCCCCACAAACCTGCAGCTGTCCTGCCTGAATAAGGAAGACGGCACGGTGAAGGTCTCCTGGGATCCTCCCAGCAGAGGGCACGGCCTGATCAGGGAGTACATTGTGAGGGATTCACAGACCTGATGTCCAACTGAATATGCTGGCCTTTAAAAGGCGTTTTTTATTTACCGTCATTTCCGGACTATAGAGCGTACCTGATCATAAGCCGCAACCATTACATTTTTAAAGGATAAAACATTTTGTAAATACAAAAGCCGCACCTGTCTATAAGCCACATGTGCCCACATTGAAACGTGTTGTAGAATGAGGATGTGCTGAAACCTTGTGCTGCGTGTGTAAGAAAGCGGACGGTGCGGGTACTTCGGAGGTAGGGGAGAGCGCGTGCAGCGCAAAAGGGAGCGCTCTCACTCACTCTTGCTCTGCTCTGGCCCCTTCCACTTACACACACAGCTCGCTGACACACATACTCATTCTACAACACCTACAGTCAGGACCATAAATATTTGGACAGAGACACATTCTTTCTAATTTAGTTTCTGTCTTTCTAATTTAGTTTCTGTGTACATTACCACAGTGAATTTTAAATAAAACAACTCAGAGATTATTGAAGTGCAGACTTTCAGCTTTTATTCCATGGGTTGAACAAAAAGATTGCATAAAAATGTGAAAAACTAAAGAATTTTTGAATTAACTCCAAACATATTGACAACTTATAAAATCCAGGTTTGTTGTGAGTTCATCTCTGAGTTTAGATACTGTTTGAGCCTGAATGAGTCATAGAGCCAGTTGTGATAGTCCTAGTGTAACTCCACAGTCCTCAGGTGATGGTAAACCACAAGGACTGGATGAAGAATCAGGGAAGTACCAGTTTGACATTATCAGGCCTTCAAAATGCTTCACGTTCTCTTCATTTAACAAGATCAGAATAAAAGGCTAGACGTTCCAAACAAGAATCTGGTTATATCTGGACTGTGAAATGAGGCTGAATAAGTCAGGAGTGTTCAGGGAAACCGTGTGCAGGTCTTATGCCTTAGTCACATGCACCCGTATGGGGGTTGACCTGTACGGGTGCTGTGGGTTTTTGGGTTGTTCGTAGAGAGTAAAGGGAGTGCAAATGTGTCTTGCAGTTCCCTTGAAGCTCTTACAGTTACCTCAAGGGACGTACCATAGAACGTACCATTGTCATGTGTGTGGTAAGTGTATTGTAAAGTATTTCTAAGGATAGTGGAACTTTCACGCACTGATGATGTATGGGTGATGCTGTCAAACGGTGCCCTTACTCCACACTCTAGTCGTTTATCAGGTGTTGGTACTGGCTCCTTACTGACGGTGCAATAATGCTGGGGTATGCACGTGATACGCAAGTTCCCGTAGGACCTGCACACTAACTCCACTCTGATTGTCTAATTTCCAGTGATGAAAGTCTTCCGGGAATTCCCGGAAATCCGGGTTTTTGAGCAAACCGAACGTACTTTCCGGGAAATAAAGACCTGATCTCTACGGACAAATCGCTTTCCGGATTAAAAAATGGTCTGAAATCAGCTAATTTTAGCTTTATTTTCTATATTTCTCCGCAGATCGCTTCCTCTATGGTCGTGGCCATCTCTCGTCTTCCCGGCCTAATTGACCAATGACGGGACGTTTTAGTTGCTTTCGGATGCGTCGACGGGTCTGATTGGCTCTGTCTGCACCACGTGGTCAGCGTGACTTGCTTCCCTAGAGACCAAAACTGGCGGACCCACGCTAAACTTTCACAAACACATCTGAAGAGTTTGCGATCAAATTTGTGTTAAAATAATGGCAGGCATCGTCATTATTGTGCGTGGTCACGACCTCAGTTGTGAGAAGACGATAAAAAACAAATTGAAGTGGTCTTGGCTGGAAAAAAAAGATTTTTAAGGTAGTGTAGGTCAAATACTTTTTTGTGTAAAATAATCTCAAAACCACATTTTGAAATAATTTCAATTTTAGTTTTGAGTTTCAGTTTTTATTTTGAATACATTTCTTTATCTAATTTATTTGTATTTCCTAATTACCACGATTTAGTTCAGTATAGTTGACATTAATTATAAGTATTTGATGGTTTGGACCCGCACTCCCTTAAAAAATAATGTTTACAATGTTTAGCTTAGTTTGTATGTTTGTTTTGATATTTCCCAGATTACTTAGTATTGGTGTTAAAGAATTGATGTATTATGTTATAGAATTATAGTTTAAAGCAGATCCCATATTTTGATGTAATTATAGTTTGAGAAAACAGTGCAAGTGGATGTTGTACATCAGTCATTTCTAAAGCAGAAATAATGTATAAATAACTGAGGTATTTTCATAGAATATCATAGTTACTGGTGTTCTTTTTGCCATTTGGGGCTTTGATGTTACTATATTTTAGCAATTGTATGTTTTGCAGCTTTAAGGAAAAGCGTAGATTGTAGGATTGTGTTACTTTGAGCAATTTTCCAAATTCTTTTTTGGGACCAGCAAGTCTTTAATGGAGAGTCAAACTAGGGGTTTGAATGACAAATCATGATGCTCCAATTAGTCTTAGTTTCTTGATAAAGAAGTGAATAACTAGCTGCCAGAATGCACCAGAATGCATCTAAGACCACGTATTTTTCCAAAATTTCGCTCTGTGCCCGCCATATCGCTCAAAGAAAAGTTCAGGGATTTTTTCCTTGCCTGACTTTCATCACTGAATTTCCTAAATTCCAACAGTACAACATGTCTGCGTCTCACCTACTCCCCCCTTACCTACCGTTATGTGTATTGTAAAAGTGTTCACTCCCACCCGTCTCCTGCCGTGTGACAGGTAGAGTACAACCAGCGTGGAGGTTTAGAGTGGACGTCCCAGAGATCCAGTGAAACCAGCACAGAGGTGAAGAATCTGCAGCCAGAATCCCTGTACAGGTTCCAGGTAAGGGGCATCACAGCAGTGGTACAGGTTTCAGAAGGATCAAAATTACCACTTTCTATTTAATCCTTGGTTTCAGGTGGCTGCTGTTACCAGTCGAGGGGTTGGAAACTGGTCAGAGATCAAGTCCATAACACCTAAAAAAGGTAAACTCAATCTCCTAACTAAAGGAAACTCTGTCCTCTGCTGGTGACAGCTCAGAATCACAATGTTTGGATTTGTCTGCCGTAAAACCCTCTCCAATGAAAACCATTTTTGGTGTTTTTAACATGTTCTTGTGGCATTTCTCTGATGACAGAGGACATGTATCCTGAAAAAATTAGACTTGCAAAAAAAAAATAGCATTTTTGAGTATTCATTCAAATCGCGGGGAAAATGTCTGTAGCAGTGATGTAGAAGTCACAACAGGCAGGCTCCCTGCTCCGCTCCATTCTGATGCATCCACTTGCAGACAGAGAGATCCACGTACATCTTTATTTTTCTCATCTGAGCTGGCATCTAGATCAAAACTGTAAGGTATTGGTAATTCCAACATTGCTCCCTACTTTCACCACACCAGTAATGTTAGGTTGGGCTTGTGAGGGCTGTAAGCTAGCGGGAGAGCATGTAAACAAAGGGATGATGGGAAAGGGGGGTTAGGCTTACTCTACGCCAAAAGTCCCACCCACAACTCAAGAGGCGAATTTCTGATGAACTCCTGCCGGTCTGCAGAAACTGTCCTAGAAAACAACACAGGTCTTTATTTTTGACATAATTCTAATTAAAGGACCACTTGGAACACTTTTACAATAGATTAACAGATGATCAGAGTGGGTCTTTAGTGTTCATTAGATAGGAGAGAAGATAATCCTTTATTCGTCCTGCAGTGCGGCAATTCCAACGTTGCAGCAGCAGATAACAAATTTAGATGGAGCATGATTATATGTACAGGTCAAAATGGTAAATGGCGTAATGGCGTATACTTATATAGCGCCTTTCTTCCTACAAGGACAAAGCGCTTTACAGTCACAGACCCATTCACCCAGTCATACACACATTCACTCACACATTCACACACTGGTGGCGGCTCCGCTGCCAAACACAGGCGCCCGCCTACCACCAGAGGCAAGGTGGGGTTCAGTGTCTTGCCTAAGGACACTTTGACTCATGGGCGTGCAAGGCGGGAATTGAACCTGCAATCTTACGATCATTGGTCGACCGCCCTACCGCTGCACCACGGCCGCCCCTTAATTAAAATAATTAAACATGTCACATATTTATAAAACTTACAACACGAGTGAAAATCAAAAAAGAAATTGCACCAGTGGTTGTAATAATGTAAATAAAGATAGCACAACAACAACAACATATTTCTACCAAACAGTTTAGAAAAGTTGGTAAGTTTGATTTAAAACTATTTCAGATAGAAATGAACATCTCTGGTGTGTTGTTTGTTCCACAGCTCTGCCCCCTCCCTCTGTGATGGTAAAAAGCATCAGCAACGACTCCATGAGTCTGTCCTTAAGCCTGGACTCCAAGATTGAGGTTTGATCTTCTCTAAAACTCTTCTTAGTTGGTGGGTTTTCCTTTTTGTGACACGTTGGTTGATCTCTGCAGGTAAAGCTCTTTATGGCCGTTCTGTCCTGGCAATTTGATTCCCACGTTAAGGAAAGCAGGAACTACAACGTCACATCAGGGATCCTGAAAGGTTCTCCTCCTGACTGTTTCATCATCGTCCATCCCCAAACTGCTGAGTTGAAGGTGACACACTACTTTTTTTTTTAGCCTCCAACCTGACTGCAGGGACGCTGTATGAGGTGGCTGTATGGGCTCACACCAGCACTGGAGACAGCCCCACCACCCTTTCCCAGCAGCGTACAACCGGCACACCACCAAAGAAGCCCCTCCTCAAAGCCAAGGCTCTAAATCAGACTGCTGTGGAGTGCAGCTGGACTGTCAGTGGCCCTCTGGCAAAGGTACGGCAAGCACATGGCCCCAAAACCACCACCACCTGCAAAGTCGAGGTCTTGTTCTGTTTATTTGTTCCTTTCATAAAGAGTACCACTATATATTCACATATTCAACATAACAAAAGTCCATGTCTTACGAAAACAGGAAAGAAGCAGTGAGAAAAATGAAATTCCTAGTTTTCTCAGTTTACCCAATTCCCAATAAACATCAAAATAGACACGTTTTCTCATTTTAAAGCATATGGCCAAATATTACAAATATTACTGAACAGCACGTTTCTTCCTCCCCTTCAAAGTAGTAACAAATGCGTTCTGAAATCAAATGGAGCTCAGAACGAATTTCGCCGGGGCTTCAGTTTCTCCCCCAAGTATATGAAGTTCAACTTGGTCCAAATCACGGGAAATTAGCACCATCTACTGGCCGTAACCCTCTACAGCACTAAATCAACATGGAAAATGATTCAACAAAGACCAACAGCTTCCTTTGACCACCTATCTGCTGGATCTCATAGTTAGTGTTTTTTGAAGGGATGAACAGCATAGAACCTCTCAAAAATAGTTTAGATGTGTTTTAATGATCATTTTTAAGTGTAATGAATGCCTTGGCTACACTATCTTTAGGTAAATGACATTGAAAACACAAAGATAAATAAAAACTTTCTGGAAATATTTAGAATTTTAAAATGGTTCTTTATCTTTTCCACCAACACATATATGTAAACATCACATGGACCAAATCCGAATTGCTTCTGTACCCCTACGGCTTCTCCCTACCTCTACATTTATCCCTCCAAGTGGAGAGTTATGACAAGAATAGTGTCTCCAAATCTGGACGTTACTACCACTCGATGGCGTCATCAATAGCCGCCAGACATCTATGTTGGCGCATAGCTGCCAGTGCTGGGAAAATACACAACGTCGGATTTATAACTTTAAAAAAACATGCAAAAACAAAAGCTCAGTACTTAAATTTAAATGTAAAAGTCAGTGCTTCAGAGCACACCAATGTGCAGAAATGTGTTTCTCCTCCACATTGCACTGTGGCGTAGAGTAACCTACCAGTGGAGGGATAGCCAGTCCTAAGTCGCTACGGATCCTCCTTACAAATCTGGAGGAGCCAGAGGGGTAAGGAAGCAATTCGGACTCGTCTATGCTTTAAACAGGCTGTTGGTCCCGTGGTGTTTGAGGCCAAATTCCTCTGTCTTCAGGTCAGTTTTGTTGGGAAATCTGTTTGTTGATAATTGAAAGGAACCTGCAGCAGACTCCCTGCCTCCAAACTTTTAACAACATGATATTTTACTCTGGTGGATGCTCATATTACTACACTCTATGAACATCTATGATCCAAGTCATTCATTCTTTAAAATTGTTTTATTATATTGTATGGGAATGGCCTAAATACATATCAGATTACACGAATGGGATATTGAGGTCCAAGTAATCTGTGCTCCATCAGAGCATCATTTGGTCCTCAACTGCTCCTCTGGACTTTGAGCAGTGGGTTGGCCTCCTGAACTCCCCGGTTCTCTGAGGAGCATAAGTGAATAGTGTGATCTCTAAACCAGAAAATACTTAAGGAAAGTATTACCAGAAATAACCCAAACTGTTAAACCAGCAGAACCACAATTACAGACGCATTTTGTCTAGTGTTCTTCTTTTTTGGAGATAAGTTTGTATGAAATAATACATTAACAGTGGTGAAAGGAACTGATCGGCTGTTGAAGATACCTTTAAAACTCTCCGGGTAAAATGTGCCACCTGCTGCTCATATGGTAACCACCAACACACTGTTTCACTTCTTTTAGAGCAAAATTTTACAAACAAGACGTTTCATTTTTGGAGACTCATGAAAATAAGAGTGCAGCAAATAATACAGGTCAAAGCTTTTTGTCAGGGATTCTTCATGGAAACAGGGAACAGGAGGATGAATAAGTACCAAAGACACCAACCTCAGACCACATCTTAGTCATCAACCTGTTGCATGTGTGTGTCTGTAGCAGTACGGCGTGTTTTACGCCACATCCTTCCTGGATCTGTACCGCTGGCCCCGCCGCGTGGATTCCGCTTCCTTCAACCTGACGGTGACTGTGGACAGGGATGAGCAGTATCTTTTCCTGGTGAGTACTTTCTGGAAATGCAACTTCTATTTTATGGTTAAAGGGTGTAATTATTCCATTAAATTTTATTTAAATAGCCCAATATTACAACACAGTTATCTCAACAGTTATTATCACACCGGCAATTGTACAAAACATGAAATCAGTAATAAAATACATATAAATACTGTTTTGGTTTAAAATTTCCATCCCTACTTGTTGAATCAGAAATATCTAAGCAGCCGTAACTCTCAAACTTCTCACTGTGACCCATTTCATGTCAAATTCTTCATGTTTGACATTGATGTTCTTACAGAAAGTTTAGCAAAAGCACATCATCAAAACTCCATGTTCAGCCAAAAAGTTCAACACATTTTAAATTTGGAATCAAATGTAAAAATGTACAGGAAAAACAGCTGTTGAACCAATCAGCTCTATTAGAGAACTGGGCCGAGTGGGTGTGATAACATCCATAGACAATAGCTTACTTCCAGCTTAAACCAAATGAAATAAACCAATTCAGTTCCCATTTTTCATGATACGGATGCCGCCATGTTGGAGCCAGACATCGTCAGTAAGCAGTGTTTGGTCTGAGTCAACATTTCTATGGTAGCCACTCTACCAATCAGGAGTGAGCTTGTTGGATGTCCACACCCCTACCACTTGAAAGAGGACTACATGAAATCTGAAAGTTTCATGAAAGTTGCCGCTCTGCATCAGTTTGTCATGATTTTTGTGATCATTGATCAGATCTGTTGTGATCAGGTTTTTTAGACTATGTGCTTTTAGTTAAGGTGTTTCAGACTCACCTGTTAATCTCTGTCTGCAGGTCCGGGCAGTCTACCCGTTCCTCGGCCCGCCCTCTGACTATGCCGTGGTGAAGATGATTCCGGATGAGAGACTGCCGCCCAGAAACCTCCACCGGGTGCGGGTCGACCAAACCCAGGCCACTCTGAAGTGGCAGCCGCCGTACGACACCCCGAGCAAGCCTCTGGTACGGCTAAAATGCGGGTCATCATTTTGAAAGCCGGCGTTAATGATTTAAAGTTATTACATCTTGTCAATCAAAACCACGTTGTTTTTTTTTATCCTCAGACATACGTAATCCATGTGAGGGACGTGATTCAAAATGTTGAGAGGGACTATAAGTTCACTAGTCAGAGCAACACGGTGGAGTACCTGCTGAAGGACCTGGAGCCTGGAGGAAGATACAGCATCTCAGTCCGTCTGCTCAACATGAGCAAAGAGGCCAGCTTCACTCTCAGCACAAGTGAGTTCAGTCAAAGCTCTGAAGATGGAAAAAGAAACGTGAATGCAAACGAGAGACGGGATAAAAGCAGAAGATCTTCTGTTCTCTAGCAACACCTTTGCTTGAAGGACGCTAGCAGGCAGATCCCCACAAAGAGGGTTCAGTAGAAGCACTAAGCTAAATCTGATGGAAATTTAAACTTGTTGGAACTAAACAAATGAGTTTACCACTGTCATTGATCCCTGGACTAATTACATTTGACACAATACCCCCCCAAAAAAACAAAAAAACAGCAGTGATGGAGGAAGCAGAGGTTTGCTTAAACCACAGAAAAAAAGTTTTCTCAACTTGCAATAAAATTCAAACCACATTTGTCCAAATAAATCTTCAGTTACCTTTAAACATTTATCCTGTTTTTATCAATCTGATTAAAATGACAGATCTCAAGACAACACCTATTCTTCTACATCCTGGTCATCTAGGTCAGTGGTCCCACAGACCGGTATCATTAAGTGGTACAGTTGGTTCCAGGCCTCATGGAAAAAATCATGAACTCCATTTTTTCCCTTTTATTCATAAGATTTAGTTTTTTTAAATTACTGCATTAGCCACCACATCCGACTCATTTTTGGTGCACGTCAAGTTGCTCGCTCACGTGCCAAAAATCAATGTTCTACTTGAAGTTGACGTCTAAATTTTTAGCTTCAAGTTGACAGTTATGGATTAAGGAAAAACTTACATCACATTTGAATGGTTCCTACATGAAATCTGGTGTGCAATGAAAGTTTGAAGTAACTGCGGATATTTTACAGAGGATGAAGATAAACTTTACCGGATTTCAAAAACTGTAAAACTATCAAATGAATGAACTCAGTAGGGGTGGGCTTATATAAGTTCGCTTCTTCCCACTCCTTTCCAAGCAATAAATAAAGCTCTACTTAACTTTAGTTAATTATCTCTATATTTAATTAAGCAAATGTGACTTAAGTGACTTTTTTGTTTTGTTTTATTTTCTCTCTTTTTAAACTATGCATTTCAATATATCTGTAATGAGTTTGATAAACATGTGTAAATTATTTATTGCTTTGACTACAATGCTTGAAATAAATCAATAAATCAAATCAAATCAAGTCAAGTAAAGGAAAACTGGAGGCTAAAACAAAAAAACAATCTGCCTGCCCATTTCTAATGAACCCCTGCTGCTCTGCAGAAACTATGTCCTAGAAAACAACACAGGTTACATGTTTAGGCTAAGAAGGCTTTTTTTCTTTAATATAAAATCTGAGCTTTTCTTCTCTGTTCTGCAGCTCCTCTTCCTCCGCCTGAAGCCTTAAAGATTTTGACGGAGAACGACCACGTGTTCCTGTTCTGGAAGAGCCTGGCGGTCCGGGAAAGGGGCTTCAATGAGAGCAGGGTGAGGCTGGTGTGGGTTGTTTGGGCTCTGCAGGGAGCTCCTCTTTATGAAGCTTCATCCATCCAAACTCCATTTGACAGATTCAAAGGCTGGCCAATGAGGTGGCTGGACAGACTGGTGGTACTTTATGCAGCTGTCCATGGCAGATAAAAATGTGTCTTTTTTTTCCAGACATTTTATGCTTCATAAAGATTAAAGTTTGAACTTCAAACTTTAGGTTCATTAGTTGAAATGTTTAAATCCTAGAAAGTTCCTTGAGTTACTCTGAAGGGAACAATGCTGCACTTCAGTCAGATCAGTCTTTCTGCCGCCGCCGCCGCTGCTCTTCATTCTGTTGTGTTGTTTTCAGGGATATGAAGTTCATGCGTTTGACAGCACCACCAACCACACCTCATATCTGGGAAACACCACCGAAACCTTCTTCCGCATCACCAGCCTGCTGCCGGGCCACAGCTACACCTTCTCAGTGCAGGCTCGTTGCTTGTTGGGCGGTCAGCTGTGCGGCGATCCTGCTGTGGTGCTCTACAACACGCTGGCAGGTGCTAAGATGCTGTTTTTCCCACAATACACTGCTCAGGTTACCGCTTTTAAACGAGGTCAAAAGCGGCACTTGTTCTGAAGACGGAGAGGTTACCCGTCTGTCATGATGTAACACTAAACCAGCAGGTAAACAACAAAAACTGAAAAGGTACCTTTACTATATCTATATTGTGAAAAGCTCGGGACCAGTAAACAGTAAACTGTGAATATGTTTACATTCACGTCAGTATTTAGATAATCTGAAAGTTTCTGCAGTCGCCAAAAAGACCTGCTTGATGAGGGAATGTACCCCATCAACCTTAAGCTGTGTTCACACTAACCCCAATTTGAGCGGCAGGGATGTCCAGTTTTAAAAAGTCGACGAACAGATGAAATCAGAGGTCCTGCTGCGGTGGGACATGTTTGATGAAGGCGTGCTCTTTCACCCGAAGGAACCAGCGACGCTTCTCGGACTGAGGTCCACTCCCAGGACATGGCGGCGGTGGTGGTCCCGGTCCTCTTTGTCCTGCTCTTGGGAATGTGTGGAGGTTTGGTGGCGCTCTACCTTCGCCATCGGAGACTGCAGAACAACTTCACGGCTTTCGCCAACTCCCACTACAACTCCCGCCTGGGCTCCGCCATCTTTTCTTCTGGAGATGAACTAGGTATCGGATGCATTCCTGACCTCTGACCTTTTCTCTAACCTCCTATAGACAGTTGCTAAATCAGCACAGCGATCCATGTTTTAATACACTTAAATATGATCAAAGCATTAATTTATTTTCAGTAAACTGTCAAACTTGGAATAATTTCCACACATATTAAATTGTTTAGTGTTAACTCTTGATTAAACTTTCAAATAAAAGTTTTAATCGGAAACATTTTTATTTAATTTGAGTTATTATTGTCTTTCTTAAAAAGAGAAGCCTTATGCTTCTTCGTTACTGATGAATATGGAAAAATAAATGAAACAAAATCTTTTAACGTGAAACCGGAGATGTTGCTGGCAACACCTAAATAACACTTTCTCTTTGACCTACCGTAAGCCTTCCACCACTTACGTGATCGAGGTGAATCAGCTGATTCTGATGCGGAGGAAAGCAGCTTCATGGAACACATTACTTACGTGAAGTGTTGCAGCACAAAACGGTTTTTCTAGGCTTCAGTAAACGTTGGATCTGCAGTAATTATCTGAGCTTTGCCTTTAAAAACAAACAACATCCAAACTTTTGAATAATATTAAAGCCTTTTGCTGATCAACGCTAGTTCTGGGGGCGGAGCTGACAGAGCAGACTCTTTCTGGAAGGCGCAGGATGGGCGGGATTTTCCACACATGACCGAGCAGCTTGATATGCTTCAAGATTGAGTCAAATGTGGTGGAGATAATCCAGAAGTTTTCCAAAATAAAACTTCCTTCAGAATAAGATGTACGTAAAAAGTGTAGTTCCTGTTTTATTTTTCTCCTGGCCAGTTCCAAATTGTTCCACAAACGGGTACTGGTCTGCAGCCCAGGGGTAGGGGACCACTGGTAAAAATGGTTAATAAGTTAAGAAAAGGGTCAAACTGATGTTTGCATTTTGTTTTAGCTGAGGTCTTTTCCAAAATCACCTCATTTTCTCCTCATCTGTTTTTAGGTGATGACGACGATGAAGATGCGCCCATGATCAGCGGATTCTCCGATGATGTCCCCATGGTCATTGCATAGCAAAGCCGGTCCCAGACAGCTACTACCCGACTGGAAACCCCCCCCCCCCCCCCCCCCCCCCAATTTACCGGAAAGTGGAAGAAAATGAAACCGGCGCCAAACCAGATCACCTTCAAACATACATTGCACTTTTTGGGATGCGCAATAACCTATTTTTTATAATGTGAACTATGTAGATAGTTGGATAAGAGGACTTTGATGTAAACTGTGAAATATTTGAGTTTGTCTAGCATGTCTGTAAGGAAAGACCCAACATTGTAATGCAAACTCATTACTGTTGCAATGGTTACTGCTTGAAGCCAAAAGAAGCATCCAAAGTAAAAAAAAAGAAAACAAAAAGAACAGACAACGCAACCCCCCCCACAAATACAGCACCATCTAAATGCTCTGCTATCCCGATAAAACTGATGGAGGCCACTCCGCCCCCGTTCCTGTCGGGATCAAACGTTGGTGTGCGGCCGTCGACCGCGCTGTTCGTGGATTGTGTTTATCTGACTTAGTCTGTTAAAGTTCGGACACGCTTTGTTCTCTTTTGCAACCAAAAGTGATTGATCTGGAAGTGTCGCCACAGTGTCTTTGTAAAAACACTCTTCTGTTCCACCACCAGCACAGTCGTATTCGTGTGTTTAAGCGGAGCCTGACGGATAAAGTTCCTCGAGGGGGACGCTCCCTCAGAACGTCGCCAAGATCATGTAAAGTGTTTGTAAATTTGAGCTTTTAATATATCTTCTCCTTGCAATGCTGCACTCATCATTCTGTATAAATATATAGATGTAGATATATATTTCATCATGAATTTTTGGTTGTTTTGGACTGCAGACCCCCCCCCCCCACGTTGCCATAAGTCCAGTCGTAGGAAAGGTGTGTTTGGCGGTTCTCAGGGAAACGTGTCAGAACGGACACCGGCGCCTCCGTGGTTGAGGCGGCGCCGTCAATCTACTGTTGGATGGTACAGAAACCTTCGAGGAAGGGGCGGGGCTCAAAGGTTTGAGGTGTCAGACTCAGGCTAACCATCAGGTCCAGGTGAAGACATTTAGCATCACCCCTCTCAGCACCATCTGCTCATCGTTGCTTTGGTCTGGTTTCTGCGGTTGGTTGGCCTTTTGGGGCAGGGCCTGCTGCTTGGGCTGTTACCTTCAGGAAGGTCTTCTTGACCTTTGGTTCTGTTGCTCACAGGAATGTGAGTTTTTATTTTGAAGCTTTGATGGATTTACACAAACATCAGGAGAACCCTCACATGTAACAGCTGAATGCGTAACCAGAAGTCAACAGGCTCATCGTTTACTGTTGGACCCCTGGAGAGTTTCTTCATTCATTGACTTTTTTCCTTTGGTTTAAAGTAGATCTGTGTTTCACTTCAACACCATTTTAAAACGATTGTTCAGTCACTTTATTTTGAAAGTGGAAACGTACTGAGGTGAAACCATTGACTGTATCTAAGAACTGGAATGAGTCCATGAAAAATTGGTTTACTTCCAGATGAGGTCAATTCAGTTGCCATTTTTTGTGCTATTTTAGAGCTAGATGATGTTTGTAAGAAGTAATTGATTTGAGTCAGTCATTGTTCTCATGGCAACCACTCTGGCCAGTCAGGAGTGAGCTTGCTGGACAGCCACACATTTAACAGGGGGCTACACAAAATCTGCCAAACGTGAACGTGAAAGCCAGCAGACTCCACCTACTTTAATTGAGGCACCTGATTGGTCAGTTTATAACTTCAATAACTTGAACTACAGAAGAAGAAAAAAGGATTATCAAGAAAGTGTTAAAAAAATGTATCAGAGCAAATGGTAATTCTAACAAATAGATTGAGTGAATAACAGCTGTTTATTTCTCTATAGAAGTCTATAGGATTTTGGCTTCTTGGAGCCAGTGGGTACTTCCTATTTGGAACGCTAGGGGAGGGGTCACTCAGTCCAGTTCTCATGTACAGTCAGTGGATGAAAATTTGGTGGGAAAAGCAACTTCATGAATGTATTTAGCATCTGTACGTTGGGCCGTACCATCCTCTCTGAGGAGCAGTTTGACCTTTCCAATGTGAATTTGTGGATCACTGGTGAAGCACAGTCTTCAGCTTGTTTTTAAAGTGGTTTTATATGATTTGGATGTCTGCAACCATTTCTGCAAAACATGTTACTGTTTTTTTTTTTTTTTTTTTTTTATCATAAGGCTGTGTCTGTTGTCACTTTAAGGTCTCCTTAAGAACTGGTCTTAAGGAGGAACGTTCTTTTGTTTCTTGGCCTTAAATCTTCTCTGATGCTGTTCTAAACTCTTCTGTGTTTTGTTTTTTTCTTGTTCCACCACTGAATGCCTTATTAGAAAACGATGAATTTCTATGTAATGTACTGTTTGTATGCTAGAACCTGCTCATGCATGCAGGTATTTTCTGCTGAGGAGGAAGGGAAAGGGCGTAGGACCATTTTGTGTTCCTGTTCTCAGTCAGACTTTACATCTGTACAAAGCAGCATCGTTGTGCTCCTCACCTGTCTTAGTGTGGACTCGTAAAAAACAATTTACTTTGATTTGGACACACAGATAATCCATTTTTGACCATGTTGTTGTTGATGTTGTTGTTTTTTGCCTGCTTGTAAAGCTCACTGCAAGAAAACTAAAGAAATACTGTAAAATCATTTACTGGAATAAAGTTGCTGAAATCGAGTTCCTGTTTAATTTTGATGCCATCTTTATATGCAGAGATTTGAACTTATTATTCATGTCACATCAAAGCAGCTTCATTATATCCACCACGCATTTATTTGGTGTCACTTTCTTAAAGAACCTGTAGAGTTACAGTAGTTCTAAGTCCACAGCAAACAGCCTAAACTGATCTGGAGATCACACTGCAGTTTATACGCTTATACATCTTTATGAATATTGTTCTGCCTGCTGAATATTTTTTCTCATCTTGGTTTCTTTATTTCAGAGGCTTTCAGGGGCAAACGTTTCATTGTGGGAGTGGGAATGATCATTCTCTGCAAAAAATGCAATTTGTCAAAATGTATGACTATAAAGAAAAGTGCTTTAGGGATTTAGGGTGTTTCGGCTGCTGACGTGTATTTATGCGCGCTCTTATCAGATCTTTCTCCCTCCCTCCCTGTTGGTCCAGGTGCTGTCAGAGTTCCTCCAGGCCTGTCTGAAGCCTCCATGGCCAGCTACAACCCCCCCCAGGGCCTCCCTCTATTACAACCTGTGTGACTTCAGCGTTTAGGTAAACTACCAAATGGGAATAAAAAAATCCATTCGATTTTATTTTATCCTATATAGAGCAGCAAAAGATCCTTAAAATAAAATAGACAGAAGGAAGAGATCACTGCTTTCAAACGTCCCGTTTTAGGTGTGAGGAAGAATAAGAAAATAACTTTGAAAGGTTTAAGTTTGAAGTTTAAATCCTGATTTTTGTAATATGATAGAAAACCTTCAACTGAGATTCTACTTCAAATAGGAAAGAAGAAAAGTTTTCTACCATTTGAAATAGGCTAATAGGCTCATGTGTGTCACCTGCACCTTCAATGAAGGAAAGCAAAAAATATACAATACAAAAATACACTTTTTGTTCAGTTTTTTGTCATCATGGTTAACGTTTAAACATTTTCTGTGTCCGTACGTATCTGTCCCCCTGATGAAAGATCTTTGCATTAATTGAAATTCAAAAGCAACGAAAAATAAAACAAGGGAAGTCTTCATATGAGTGGATCTGATGCAAAGGTGTCAATTTGGATCCTCCTACATTCATTCTGTACAACAGGGGGCAGTATTTGCCAGGGCAAGGGCACCAAGCCACAACCTCAACAAATTAGACACTTCCTGTGTTTTCTCTGGACTTTTTAGAACCTCTAAAGTTTTTCATGTTTCTCAACCTGCAGACTCTCAGAGAAAAAAAATCTTGTCCAGTTATTAAAAAAAAGAAATCTATCAAAAACTACAATTCCCCGGGCCCCCCTGCCTTACATTTAGTATATTTGGAAAGCTCCAAATGTCCTCTGTAGATATTATAAGTAGTTCTTTCAGTACTATGCAGTGGTTGAGAGATATTCAGATTTTGACATGTCCTCTACAGTTCAAATTCAGCACAACATAAAGATATTTATCACAGTTTTATTTCTGCACAGTTTGAGCTAAACATGCTTCTCTTTGGAAAGTTCTACGTTCTGTGCTCTTTCCTTAGTTTTGGACTGTAACGCAGGGTGAATGCTTCACGTAAAACAGGTGCTTGGTAAAAAACTGAATCAGAGGCTGAATCAGAATGCAGACATGCTCTGAGCAAGAACCTCACGTCCGGTATGTATGAAAGAGACAATCTGGTAAAGTTCAAATTAGGCAAAGACAATTAACCAAAGTTATTGGTAAAAGATCTGAATTGTGCTGCCAAAATCAAGATTCATTTGGCAAAGTTTGCTCTTTTATAGTCATTTGAAATCCTTAGAAAAATACATCTTTAAACCGAAGCTCAGGGTCTGGGAGCTCTTCTCCCCAATATTTTTCTACTCTGACCTTTTGGATTTATTTAAGTTTTGTTTAAATCTGTTTCTGTTTATCCTCAGTGCCTCAGAGATCTTATAGGTGTGTGTTGTCTCCTCTTTAGGTTTCTCTGCCTGCTCTTTCACCAAGTTAGACCTAAAAAGAAATACTGATTTCATATTTCCATTTGTAATGATGATGGTACTTACCAGAAATCCTAATATTTGTGGTGTCCTTGGGAAGATGTTTGCATCAAAACCACCTCAATGCTGCTGTAGCTTGAAGGATGTAGTTGCTGAGCTGGATGTGTTGCTGCTGCTGGATGCGTATGATGCAGATAGAAACCTTGTCCTTACTGTAACACAATTCCACGGTCTCTGTGTTCATATAGTACAAACAATTTTGCATCACTTCTGAAAAATACTTCTCATGTACATCTAAGCACCAACAGAACAGATTAGTCAATAATTGTTTAGGCAGAGAACAGCAGCAACAGCAGCATCAACGCACAAATGGATAGCTGGAGTCATTAGATTCTACAGCAGCATTAAAAGCACATTTACATACAGATCAGTGAGGTGTAAACATTTGCAAAACTACATTAACATTGCCACAGCCCAGAAATAACTACTCGCAAAAAAAATGAACTTAAAATGTACATTTTAGTTTTCTTCTAGAGAAATCACCTTGTTACTGGTGCATATCAGAACTCTATTGAAAAACAGCAGAATTTCATTTTTTATTTAGAACAAACATAAAGGAGGTTACCGGGGGCTCAGCGCTCCTGGTGGGGGGAACTTTCTTCTCTAGAAATTAACATTTATCTTTTTCTTTCATTTTTATACACCAGCACTTGTTTTCCTTTTTTAGAGGGATGATTATATAAGTTCCTTCCACTCCCATTCAAACAATTATCAAACTCTATCACACACTCATTATCTTTAATGGATTCTATGTTTCGTGTGTGCTGTATGTATGAGAGCAAATATTTCTTTTTATGATTAGGAGCAATTATAATGTCAAGAAGATAATAATGTTGTCTTTTCTTTATTTTCAAATAAATTCATTAGTTATTCTATTGAATAAATTTGATATATTCGTGTATTTTTATTGTTTTTGACAAGGATCAATTTTGGTCAGAAAGTTAGAATAAGCCTTCCGAGAATTAGTATTTTGTCAGTAGTAACTGAGTTTATAAAGACCATAAATATGTGCGATATGTGAGATCCACTTCCTGATGTCCAGCTCTTGGGGCTGGACATCAGGCTTTACATGGCTGTCATGGCAACACACTATTCTATTTCATCTCCACCTGACAAAGTTGCTGACAGAGGCAACCTGAAGAACTTTAAGTGGATTCAAACTGTGCAGAAAAAGGTTGTTCTTCTTCCAGGGCGATTTAAAAAGGATGACATTTTTGACAATAAATGGCTTCACCCAACTGCTAACTATGAGTGAAAGAATTGTTTTAGTGTTATCATTCATATTCTGTGAAAAATGGTCAAGAAATCATAATTTCTTCTGGAGAATGCAAACTTATGAGCATAACTGTGTGCTGACTAAAAAGGAAGATTTGTTTCTATCTGGGTTCAGTTACATACTCTCACATCTCAGAATTCAGTGATGGTCCTGAATTCAACACAAGTAACGATTAAAGATCTGGACTCCAACGAGGAAGAACGAGAAGAAACATCAATTCATCCTTTCTGTGACCTTCCGGCTCTGCTGAAGACTGAAGAATGTGAAGAGACTTCCTGCGGCTTCCAGCAAAAAAGCCCCCCATGATGCTGTCAAAGGCATGAGAAGATGAAGCCACCAAAGAGGAAGCTTCTCTTTTTGTCAGTGGAGGACTGCAGCTGAGGGTGGAGATGTAAAGGCCTTCCATCCCCATCTGCTTCTTGGATGAGTGTTGTCGTTTGCTGTGTGCTCATTTTGGTGCATCTTCTGGTTAAAATGAGATATGAATGGCCTCTAACTTTCACACATCTGTGCACATTTTCTGGTTTCCGTTTGCAGAAGGGGAGATGACAGCCATCCTTGTGCATTTCTCCGTGCTCTGCTCTCCTTTGTCCTGGGACCAAGGGCCATGGCGGACATAAAGGACTCATTTGTTCTCAGCCTTGTGCCTCGTTTCTCCTCGCCATTGTTCTGAAAGCCCACTGTTAATATCCGTTGAAAATCTGCTTACTTTCAGATTCCATCAATACGGGCGGAGGGGACAAAGAAGGGACTCTGTGCCCTGATGGGGGCCTGGAAAAAGGATGCAAACAGAGGTTGTCAGTGTGTTTGTGGACTCGGTGAGGCTTCTGACAAAGGCGGCAGTGTGGAGCAGCGCGTTGATTGATCGGTCTGATGTGAGACGTGTGAGATGGCCGCTGCAGACAGAATTAAACAAACAAAGGGTGAGTGGAAGTGGCATGATTTAGCTGATGGGAATTAGGAAGTATGAATGAGACCATTTGTTGTGGGTTAACACGTCCTTCCTGTTAGACAATTAGTTTCACCACTGTGTCATGATTAAGGTTAAAAGGTAA
Source organism: Oryzias latipes (assembly GCF_053564925.1). Lineage (NCBI taxonomy): Eukaryota > Metazoa > Chordata > Actinopteri > Beloniformes > Adrianichthyidae > Oryzias > Oryzias latipes. The sequence goes on from NC_136249.1 coordinate 16,076,085, forward strand.
ATGATAGAAAAGATGATCTTCTTTAGTCAACGGCCACCAAATATCTTGCATACTTCATTATGAAAGCTCTTTTCAAAAGCAGGTTTTTTGGAAAGTTTAGCAGATCAACCAATAGAATTTAGATCATGTAGAGCAAAAAGATAAGCTTTGTGTTTTTCAATACAAAATAATTTTTTCCACTTTTTCTGTCACTTTTGGCTGTTTTTAATTCTTATGGACTGAAATTACTAAGTCAAATTTCTTATTAGACTTCAGAGACTCGAACATTTTCATGACATTTCTGTGTTCCTCATCAGAGTGTTTAGTCTGTCTTGTTGCAGGTGCAACTCTGCTAACTTGCTAAAAGTCTTTTCTTTAGTTTCATTTCAAATGTTTCTCATTGTGTTGAGGTCAAGACTTGGTGCAGTTCATTCTGGGTCTTCCATCTCTATCTTTCTCATCCCTGCACTTTAAACGGGCTATTCTAGTTTGCAGTAATGATGGAGCAGGACTATCTTCAAACTGTTACTATTAAGTTGGGAACATGGACTTGTCCAAAATATCTAAAGTGTTAGTCACAGGCACCCGTCCAGGTGTTGAGGGTTTCTGGAGTGTCCGAGTCCGTGGAGGGTCATAGAGAGGAGTGGCTGCATCTGAAGGGAGCTCAGGTGTGTTTTGCAGTTTCTTTGAGGCTCGTACGGCCACCTCATTGTCGCGCGTGTGCTAAGTGTATAAGTAAGAGTAAAGTAGGTGAGAAGTAAGCGTATCCAACAGATATGTCATTTTCAACCCTTCCAAATCTTGCAGACTGCGTGATAAGTGTGTCACGTGATAAGTGTGCACTCCAGTCTGACTGTTAGAAAGAAGGAAATAAGGCTCTTATTGACAATCAGTTTATGTGAACATCCTATGGACAATTATGTATCACGTACACATCTTGTGCAACATTTGTGCGGCCAGTATGGAGCCAGAACTTGCTCCTTACTAATGACTAGAGTGTGGCATAAGGACATTGTACGACAGCATCACTTGTACGTCATTAGTGTGTGTAACTTCCATTATGCTTACAAATACTTCATGATCATTACATGTTGTTTAAGTGTTTACTACAATCTGTCGTCTGCTGCATGCCTGTAGTAAAAATGTCCATGAACTTTATCCCTCTATGGGTTCACTGAGCGGTCTATGATCTTGATGTTTCATGTGGGTCACCTGTGTGCCCTGTCCAGGTTTGACCAATTTTCACCTGCAGACAACTTTTATCTATGGTACATGTAAGGGTTGTTGGGACTAAGGCTTTATAGGAATCCACCAAGGAGTTAAGCCCAGAAATGCAGAAGAAACATGTAAAAAAAAATCCTCAATAATCAGTTTGCCACTAGACTTCACACTTGCATCAGGTCTCCACTGCACCAAAGGCCCACGGTGGCAGGCTTTTCCTGATGGCATCAGTTCCTTTTGCTCTTGGCTTTCATGACGCTTCACTCTGTGGGGTTTCACCTGAATGTCGTGGTTGACTTGATGGGTTTTGTTTAAAGGGTTGTGGGGTAGAATTGAAAGGGTTTCCTGGTGACAGTTCCATGGAGGTTCTTCTCCGAGGAGATCAGTGCAAACCTGCTTTTCCCTTGTGTAGCGTTTTGTGTGTCCTCCTCACAGAACTGAGCGTAAAAATCAAGATGGGTTTGCAAATGATTTGTCTACTGTCTGACTGTCGATGTCTTTGTTCTGCTGATTGACGGTCAGAATAACAGAAACTCACTCAAAGTTGTCAGTCACAACTGCTAAAAATGTTTTTCTCCTGGTTCCATCACTGGCAGAGGAGATGATGCTGTGAGTATTTTGCCATTTAACAATTATGGGTGGATAAAAAGATGTTCTGTCTTTGACAGAAATGTAGAAACATTTCCCTTTTTGTTATAGGACAAAGTTATTGTTTTTTTTTCAAGCAAAATATTCATAATCTTTACTGTCATGCCTCCACAAAGTTTTTTTTTTATTGTTTTCTTGTAGTATCTGTACAGTTGTCAAAAAAAGCTCAGTGTGAGAACTGCTTTAATAAAAATAAAACACTTAAACTGCAACAATGTCCGTACATTGCTTTTCAAACACTAAAACGGAGCTCTCTCAGCCACCGTATTCATGATCTTCTTCCTGGTATATGTCCAAGTCCCAGGTGCCTGATAACATCACAACGAGCCATTTCAACACCACATCAATTTGGATTTTTTCTACAATCTGCCAAAAAAAAAATATGAATAAAAGGAAAAATATGTTAAAGAATGTAAACAATAAAAGATTCATTGTTCCTCCAGTTATTAAAAGCTTGAAAACTGACCAGAGGACAAATAATACTTTGCTTTCATTTCTATTGATGTTCAAGTTCAAGAAGTGAACTTTTGTGAATCACCACTTGGAGGCAGTGCATCAACCTGCAGCTGAAGTAAAGACTTTCTGAAGAGCATGACGGAGTTTAAGTTCTACAGCAGTGTGGAGGGGAGTGAAGGACCACATGACAAATGTTCCTCCAAATGTCAAATGTTGTGATCAAATGTCCAGATGATCATTTCATACAATATTCTATGAATATATTTTTTGGTTATTGCTAAATTACTAAAAGTTTAAATTTTCTAAATGCCTTTTAGCCTTTTGAAATCCGACACAAGCCGTTGATGACATAACCGCAGAGGGAGAAGAAGAGAAGAGAAACATTAACAGCAGCAGTCGGTCTGCTCTTCTGCCTGATGTACCCACAGTGTGATGGCTGAAGCTGCAGGCCTGCTCACCTGATCTAATCATTCTTTTCCTGTAGCCGGACTCGGACAGAACTTCTTTCTCCTTTTATCTTCCCTCCCCGCTCAGATCCGGTTGCCAACAGAAAAGTGCAGCTTGCCAAGCCTTCATTTCCTTACAGTCTCCCCCTCCCTCTGTTTTCTGTCCTTTCTTCTGAATCTTCTAAATGTCACCTGATTTCTGCTGCTGTAGTTTTGGAAAGGAGTCGGATTGTTTTTTCCAAACTTCTTCTTTTCAGGAAAAGTGTAACAGAACTATGTTAAAGGTCTGTTGGATGGTTTGGATGTATCGTGGATCGTTGGTTGGATGGATGATCGATGGATGGACAGATGATAGATGAATAAATAAATATGTGGATGACTTGACAGATGGATGAATTGATAGATAGATAAATGATGAATGGATTAATGGATTGATTGCTGGATGGATAGATGGATGAAGCATTTATAAATTAATAAATGGATGGATGGATTGACAAGAAAAAGAGATTGGATGTATGGATAAAGTAATGGATTACTTGATGGATGGATGGATGGATGGATTAATGGATAGATAGATAATATTGGATATATAGATGAATGAACAGATGGATGGATAGATGTTTTCATTCAGGATTATTGTCCTGATCATTTTTCTTGCCTCTTTTTTTCATTCTATTCAGTTTTTCTGCAATTTTCTTTTTTAGTTTTCTGTTCTTTGTGACCACATTTTGGTTCACTCTAATGTAAATATATGTGCTGTTCAGATGTTGCACTGGCTCGTTTGGTAAAAATACAGTTCTCCAAATCATGTGTTTATCTACAAATATTTTTGTGAACAATCAGAGGAATTTTCTACTATTTGAACTATTTTAGTGTCATGGCATAGTATACTAAAGAGTAGAATGCTTTTCATTATGCCCAACCGTGTGTTGTAGGTTAGACAAATATTTGGTGATATGAATGAAATGTGTGCAATTTGGTGCAAAAGTTTGACTTTGATAACGGTATTGGGTTGGAGTGCTTCATTTTGCAGTTTGGATGTGGAGTTTTATGAATTGTGTTCACCTTTTTTTTTTAAACAGCCTAGTTTCCAAATTGTGTGTTGTGTGTTGTAGAAGTTGGAAAAATTTATGACTGAAATAACAAAATTCCATGTGAAGACTTAAGGCCCGCCCCAACACGCCTTCCCTCCTCCCTTTACCTGCCCATTGAACGTTTCCACAGTTACTATGTCAGATTGGAAAGATGTCATTTTCCTGAGAACTATAATAGACAATTTGCTTTGAATACTTTGGAAACTGAACCTTGTAGCTCTGATGTTGTAACATACCCCCCCGTACTGCAGCAGGATTTCAACTCTAACTTGACCTCCAGCCTGAGAAGGAAACTGAACCGTTTTTACTCTTTTCAGAATCCTTAGGATCAGTGAACCCATGTTGCAGGTTCCCGCAACTAGAACATCAATTGTTGGAGTGACCGTGGACAGGTGTGGTCATAGCGTGTCTTCAACAGGGCTGCAGGAAAACCTTCTTCTGGTGTGACAGGTATGGCAGAGAATCTCCTGCTGGGTTCAGATTCAGGTTCTTCTCTATCCATCAACAAGAACCAAGTAAACATGATGGAAAACAAACTAAACTAAAGGCTTATGTCCTCACAAAAGAGACTTTTCCTCAAAATTTTGATATTTGAAAAACAAGAATCAATTGACTAAAATAGTTCATGCGTTCATGACCCAAAAACAAAAAGCGACGGTGTGCTCATCAAGGGAGGGATAGGTGTTGGTATGGCAGAAAAACAATTCTCTGATGTAAAATATGTTTGTTTAGCTGTGGATGAGTCCACTGACATCCCTGGTATGTAACTCTGTTGATGCAGCTTGTGAGGACTCATTATGAGGGAAAGAGAGAGGGTTTGTTAAAGATTCGATGGACATGGTAACCAAGAAGGGAGAACACTGCTGAGGAAATGTGAAGAAAGCTCTGTCTGTCGCATGGAGTGGAGGATCATCACTCGTTTTCTTAACTCTGTTTTATTCTCCAGCAGTGAGAAAGAAAGACTTTAGATTTTTTCTGCAGGTCCTGGGATTAATCTTCTGTAATCTGAAATCATGCCAACAGATATGAGACGTATAGATTTTGGGGTTTATCTTGTGCACAGCAGCCTTGCCTGCTGCACACAATCCTGACAGACGTCAGTGAAGCATCTGATGATTTGCTGCTGCACAACAGCATCAGGTGACTGAGCAGCAGATTACTGTCCCAGTGCTGCTCCACAGACAGACTGAGGACGTCTTTTGTCTCCAAAAAAATCATTGAATTTTGATTTTGAATGTTTCATGTTTTTATTGTATTTTTAATCAATAGATTTAAAAATTCAAATATTGTATTGTTTTATTTTTGAATTTTCAATCCATTTATTTGATGTACAAGCATTTTTGAATGAAAGCAGCTGGCTACTATTAATTTTCCTTTGGGATTTATAAATATGTTAGAAAAAAAGAAGAAAAAGACTAAGGGTTTTGAGCCAATAGGAATGAGCCATAAGTATTTTGGTCAAAGGAGTGACAAAGCAATTCAGTTCATGAGATTCCTACAGAGACTGGATAAGATACAAGCTATGGCAGTTTCATCTTACAGACCTAAATCTGTAGATGTGGGGGAGGAACAAGGCAATGTGTAACCTAAAGTCAGCCAGAGGGAACTGGAGGTCTCCAAAAGTGACCCACAGGGGTGCTGATTTGTATGTTCATTTGCAAACATTATTTTATGGATACTAAATGCCCTATTAGAGGTGAAGGTTCTGAGTTTCCTTACAGGTCAAGCCTTTATACTTCTCATAAGTTTTGGAACACACTGAAGGTAAACAAACCTCCACAAATTCATTATAATGTTGACGAAGCTGACTGAACATTTCAGAAAACAAGTCCTTCTGTTGACTAACGATCCATTTGCGGACAGAAATGCGAGGAAGTTCTCTGTAGAAGCACAACAAGCCAGGCCAAGCTGCCTTGCTGCAGCGGGAGTTGATTGACGCCCATTGGACTGAAAGAGAGTCAACGTGACGCAATCTGTGATCACCTTCTGGACAAAGGTAATAACTGCAGATAATTCTCTAAAAGATGGCACATTACATTCTCAACCATCTATCTGCATTCTCAGCAGTGAACGTGGTGAAGAACAAGCACCTCAGTCAGCTCACAGAGGAACGCTTGGCATCAGTGTCTCCGCCCAGTCATCTTAACATTTGTGTCAAAGTTTAAGGTCTTACAACCAAACACAAGACACTGTTTCCGTCATTAAAAAGCAACTCCGGTGCAATTAATGTTTTTAACATGTTTTTCTGATTATGGAGGGCATATAAAGAAAAATAATCTTAAAATTGCACTTATGAGTATTTTTTTAATTCAAATGAATCAGAAGCAGATGAAGAAATGCTGTTTGAAAAAGATCTTATTTGTGATGTAGAAAATACTCCACAAGCTCCCTGTTCTGCTCCATTCCAATACATCAACTTGTTGAAGACTAGATCCCAACTTTGTTTTTCTCGTCTGAGCTGGCATCTGGCTCCAAACTGTAAGGCTGGACAGCTCTAATATTGCTCACCATTTTTATTACACTGGTAATGTTAAGTCTGGGTTGTGATGGACTGTAAACTAGTGGGAGAGAGTGTAAACAGAGAAGGGGGTTAGGTTCCTGCCCACAAGTCAGAGGTGGATTTCTAATCAACTACTGGTGCTCTGCAGAAACTATGTCCTAGAGAAACACAGTTTTTTTTTAAATTTTGGCTATCTGTATGTGTTCGCTAAAATAATTTTTTAGTAAGGGTTGAAATTTTACAGTTTAACTTAAAAAGGAACATTTTGCTGTATTTTACTATATATGTTAATATTTGAACTTACGGGCTCTTTGTTTACTAAGGTCATTCTTTGGGGAGGGCATGGTTATTTTTAGGAAAATATATTTTTATTCAAAAACGTGCAGTCTAAAACAGCCATTAACTAGTGTTTAAATGAGCAGTAAACAGGGGGTGGGGTCATGGAGCAGTGATGTTTGTTCACACGATCACAAGTGCAGAGAAGCGTCCTGCACAGACAGAACGATTTCACCAGGACAGCTTTGTTTAGTGCAAGGAATCCAGCGCTCAGAATTGTACATCCATTTGACACCAGAGCTATTCAGCAATCAGGTTTACTGCTGTCACCAGTGTCTGGTGCCTCAGATCTTTTCTACACCACCTGTAGTGACATGGGTTTTCTGTTCCTGGAATGATTTTCTTTCAAGGTATCACTGCACCATCACCATGGTACCTGCAGTCACTGCTGTGCCTGGCTCTGCTCATCACAGGTTACACTCTAATGAGAATGAAAGGAAATTGTTCTGACTTTAACATGTTTTTATTCATTTACAAGAATAAAAAGGAAAACTCAGTCGGTGTGGGTTTAGACTGGTGTTAACTCTAACCCCCCCCCAAAAGCAGGACCCTATATTACCATTCATATCGTATTTGACCATTATATCATATTTCTGAGACCCCAGCCTTCATTAGCATGACCCAAACCTTCCTTAAAAAGCCATTGCATTTTTGATTTGAATAAAAAAAAAAAAAACTACCTGTAATGCATAATCATTCCACTAGGGGTAGTAGAGAGGCTTTTCCTGCAAAACGGCTGCTTTCATGAAATCTCAAAAATTGTTTTTGGAGGAACAAGTTTAGCAAATTTTCACAACTTTATGGTGAGAATAACTCATCCATTATTATTCATTGTTGAAATGACTACTTGCTGAATTGAAAAAAAAAGAAGTAACATTTATTATGAGGGGCCTTACAAGACATATTTCATTCTTAACCACTCACATACATTTATTCTCATTCTCAAATACATACTCATTTTTATACATTCTATCTCTTACATTAACACATTCTCACACTCATAATTTATATATACAGTACAAAAAATTATGTGTGATTGAGAAGTATATTTGTGTGTGAGAGGAGAAGAATAGTGGAAATTGAAGGCAGATGATTTCTTGTGCTGTGATTGGCTGAGACGCAGCTACATACCCACATGATTAGATCTATAAGCAGTAACTCTAGCAGGTGAGGGGTGGGGTGCTTCAACCAGGAAGTAACAAATTGTTACAACTCTGGGTGGAGCGAGCTTTTTTTTTTTTTAACAAAAGAAAAACTATTTGTCTATATAACAAAGATAAACCCTATAAATATATATAATGTGAAATTTCTGTTAATTCCAGTAATTCAATTGAATTTTTTTCAAAATGTCCTCACCATAATATCTCTATAATTGTTTATCGTTAATATGAAATATTTATTTTTTTATTTTTTTTTTTATTTATTATTATTATTTTTTTTAACTTGTCCTGTCCAACAGCTGGGCAGACAGATGAGAGCTGAGGGCCTCTTGTGTTGGACATATTTTACCAAAGGTATGTCTGAATAAACCCCTTTTGTAATTGAGGCCAAACTTTATTAATTTCAATCATGTTTGAAAATCTTTGGTGTTGGACCGGACGGAAAAGGAAAGAGGGGAAGAAGAGAGAGGGAAAAAAAAAAAATTCAAATATTTATTATGACTTTTAATGTTGAAAATGCTTACATTTTCTTAGTATTTTTATTTATGTTTTTTTTACTTATATTATAAGGACTGGATTCAGAAGCACTTAACCCTTGTGCTATCCTTGGAACTTTAAAATTGGGAGTTGGGTCATCTAGACCCACTAGACAGTGCACTGCACCTTTTTTCTTCAATGATTTATGATCTTCACTGGTGTCCATGGATTACATGAACTCTTTCCATCTTTATCCACCTTTGTCATGGTAGGGAGAACACGTCAATGTAAGGGTGGGGTCATCTAAGATAACACAAGGGTTAATGTAAAGTGTCTGACAACACACAGGTGATCCAAATTTTTGAGGTAAAACTATAAAACACATTGAAAACTTTCAGAGTCTATTCCAACAGGAACAATTGATTTAATGTAAGCAATTAATTTGTAACAAAGTGGTACATGTTTCGTTTTTGGCTTATTTTATTTTAATTTTAATTTTACTTGTTTGTCTATTACTGTTGTTTTAAATTGTTTAAAAAATGTACATATAAAGGCTATAATAAGGTATTTTGATATCACATATTGACAGAAATAACATATTCCAAGTTGTTATGTGTTAGAAAGGGCTATTTGTACTAAAATACAGAAAAATATGTTTTTATTTTGTCCCATATGTCACTTGCACCCCAGACTTTAAAAGCTTTACATGTTCTGTGTGAAACACCCAGTTTTTACCAATAAAGATTCACGTTGCCGAGCTGGAGACTTTAGGTAAAGCGGAAAGCAGAATTAGCGTGCAGGAACCGCCGATTGGCTTAAACCACAGTTAACTCAAGCCAATATGGCTGCGCCCGTGAGCGGAAAATTCAGGCTTCAAGTAGGGGACTGTAGAAGTCAAAGGGTGACGTCAGAGATGCTCCATCCAGTAATATATGGATTAGGTTCAGACCGGTTCAGAATCAGATCAAAAACTGCACGTTCAGTCGGTTTAGATGTGAGATGTGGTGTTTTAGTGAGAGTGGACTTGACTACCGGTTAGTTAGTGAAGCATGAATTACTGACACATGAAAATGGAAAAAAAAACTTCTAAATGAATAAATACAAATAATATAACTTACTGAGCCCTTCCCACAAAGTGCATTTCCACATTTCAGTACATCGATACATTATAAGAAGACATGAAAATGTAAAATAAAAAAAAATTCAAATTCAGCACTGGTCCCACATGTTACTGCCATGTGCAATTAAAATGTCCACACGTTATTTTATATTAAACAAAAAAGGACATCGAATTAGGTTATTATTGCATATAAAATAGTAGACAGAATATGGACATTGTAGGCCTATAGACATCCATAACTGGTTTTTGATGGACGGACACAAAATTGCTTGGATGCGCATGTCCGTGTGACGTCTAAAAAAACTGTCAACCAGAAGTTCAATTGTTGAACTGAAATTGATGTTGAAGTGTGTTTGTTATTAGACACATGTTATTAGAATGAATGTATGTGCAAGTGAGAATGCATGAAAATTTAGATGACAATGTATGAGAATGTAAGGGAGAATGTATGTATGTGAGCGAGTGTATATATGTATGTGTGAATGAGACTACAGGTCTTTGAGTGGTTCAGAATGAAATATGTCTTGTACGGCCTCTTATTGATTGTGAATTCTTTGTATTGCAGTTATACCATGTTGAAATATGTATCAATTGACAAAAACAGGTGTTAGTGCAGGTCATGTGCTCTATCATTTTTACATGAATTTGAGGGAATACTTCTTGAAAAAACAATGGTTTTATACCTAAAACTGACATTTCTGTTGTGAATGAAAAACAAAAAAGATTCTGTCTGTTATGTCCAGAGTTTACCTGTACTCAGTTTGCTTTAACACACTGAAGCAGAGGAGGCACCGCAATGCAGCGGCAGGTGTAGCTGTGAGTGGAGTCTTAGTGTCACTCTGCTCGGCAGTCGTACAAAGACAGCATTGAGGATGTAGGCAGAAAGAAAGGAGAGGAGGATACTCTTACAGACCGGCCAGTGTTTGTGCCAAGTCCTCCCTTCATACACAAAACAGACACTGTGCTCAGTTTCTCCCTGCTCCAAGCTTTGTCCTGTCTGTCACCCTTTCTTCTCCCATTCCCTCCACTCCCCTTCTCTCACTGGCTTTTTTCATTGGAGGCGGCGTAGATCAGAGTTTCAGATAGCAGACACTCTAAGAACCGGCTTTATCACCAAGTTTATGGCTTGCTGAACACAGAAAAGATGGAGTGAAATAAAAACAAAAATAGGAAATGCATTCTTTTTTGTCCACTTGGTTTTTCCTTTAGTAAACAGATCCAAACGGAGATCAGGGATTTTGTTTTAATCATATATAAAATATCATTTTTTTTTTTAAAGAAAAATAAAGCGAAACATTACCTGGATATTTACCACATTTGACAGAAATCTGCCAAAAAGCTAAGTTCCTTGCAAAACTCCTGAATGCAGAGCCTTGACTGGAGCGAGAGCAGCTCAGAACCTTCTAAAAGCGTCATCAAAACTGCCTGTTGACTTGGTTTCAATCAGTTCAGTGTAAAACAAAAAAGCCCAACCCGTTTTTTGTGTGATGAGTCCCAACTGACCATGGGCTGAAACATCTGAGCAGGTCCAGGATTCACTCTGTCTTCAGGAAGGTCAGTCATGTTCTGAGCCTCCATTTTGACCTGTTGTCCATAGCAGATACATTAAAGAATATAGAAAACACAAGAGCCTCCCCTTCAACAGCTCCCTCGGCAATGGGTCTTCCTGGATGAGCCACTTCCTCATCACGATGTCTGATAAATGATCTGGCACCATAATGGGCAACTGGAATCATCAGAGGATGTTTTTTCTTTTCTGTGAGATTGACAGAACTCAGACCTCCACCAACTCACAAAAAACCCTTTGTCCACAACTGAACTAAGCTAAATCAGGATTTGTGTGTTTTTTAATGTATCCTGAAATGTTTCATGATGAAAATCTTCAACAATAAAGACTTCATCCAATTGTGGCAGCTCCTCGAGAATTGACATTTTAGTGCAACTTTCCATCTTTTTTCATTCCTTCGTTGATTGAGGCAGAAGCATGAAGAAAACACTTTCATTTTATGAGCATCTGCCAATCAAGAAGAACACTCTTCTGTTCTTCAAAACAAAACAAACCTGCAGCATACCTATCAATTTAAGAGCAAAGCTCCATAAAACCAGACCTCCACTTTATATTCTCAACTTCAAAACAACATATTTATTGTTTGAATTTTTTTCTTTCAGATTGTAGTATAGACTGCACCAAATTGCCCTTCTGCCACAGTTTGTTTATTCTCCCAACTATTTTTCTGCTCTAGCGTCATTTTTCTTTTTATCACTTGACCTCTTAAAACATTCCCAAATATTGTTTTACCTTTTTTTTTATCCTCTTATGCCTTTCAGCTAATACTTTCTGCTATATTGTATATATGTGATGTACATTTAAACATGGTTTAGGTACTGTGGTGGTTCAAACTCAAACCACTACATGGGTGTGAGTATTTCTTTAATTTTCTTTTAATTAAAACACTCACTTTTACTTTGTTTACATAAAATAAGTTAACAATGGGTGCACACATTTGATTAATTTGTTTTGAGTGAAAAAATTGTCTATTCCCTTTTTTGTGTTTCTGAGTTTCCATCCCAGGTGAGCCCATCCATAGAAATCAGCAGAGGAGATTGGGACATTCCACTGGGGAAACTGCAGGGATTGCCAACTCTCCTCGTGCACTTTACTTTTGCTTATTTAAAGGAAATTTAGTTCAGTTTTTTAAGACTACTTCAATATTATTTAAATGTGATTTGTTTGCTGTTTTCCTGTTTTGCAATCATAGATTAATTATTGTTATGTTTCATTAGTTTGTTTCCCCATCACTCATGTGTCCAGTATGGTTTGTCCCTGTCTATAAAGTTTCCCCAGTGTGACAGTGCTGGGGGGTTGAGTCTGGTCAGGCCTGTTCAGTTAAGTCCCACTGCAGCACCCACACCAGCTAGGGAACTGTTTTTGTAAAAGATAACATTTTCAGACAGAACAGATGTTTCAGTTGTCTCATGCAACAAGCTTCCATCAAACAAGGGTTCATACGGATGGCAGACGGTGAAAAAATAAATGAACAATGAATGTAAGCATCCTCCAACCTCAGAAAGGCTGTGATTTAGGTGAAATCAAAGAGAGGTGATACTGATGTGATAATGAGAACCTCTTTTTGCAGCAAAACACCCCCAGCTCCTAGCACACACGCACATTTGCACACACACACAGACACGTATAACCCCCCGACACAGGAGCTGTCATCAGAAAGCAGACGGGGGTGCAAACAGTATGATCCCTCCATAGGAAAGGAAAGTTTAATTAGCCTACCAGGCTGTCTGCAGCACCTGCAGACTCATGCAGAGCCCCCCCAACTCATCCCCAAAGCCTTTGTATTTTTTCACTCATTTAGCTTCCTCTTCTGTCTCGCTTGATTTAATCTCAAACTGCTTTGGTGGTGAAGCTCTCAACTTCAGGTTGCTGCTGTTGAAAGACAATTTTCAAAGTCGGAGAATCATTTTTGTTGAAGTTGCATCAAGAGGGAATCTGAATCGGAACATTTCATTTCTGCATCCTTTGATGTCCTGCATTTGCGCCGACATTATGCAACATGGTTGATCTTTGATCTTTAGACATCTATCACTATACATAACATAATGAACATTTCCAAAACATTTAACATTTCCAAACATTTTTTATTTCGAAGGGAAAACATGGAAAAAAGTCTTTACTGTAAAAAAGCAAAGAGTAGCTGATGCTAGTCATTACAGACCCATTCTGATAAGTGGTTAATTCTGATTATGCCATTTTTAAATCATTAAAAACGATTTCGTTTTCTAGGACATAGTTTCTGCAGAGCAGCAGTAGGTCATTAGAAATTTGCCAAACTGTAGGTCATGTGCCCATCCCATAATAATTTCCAAACTTCCTTTGGATGTCCCAGACAAGTGCGTTTAGAATATATATATTTTTGAGCTTGATAAGAAATTTTGGCTCTATTCATTTTTCTGATGGTTTTCTTTTGTGGGGGGAGTGGGGGTGTCTACCTTTAGGCTATTACCCCAAATTCATTGCCACAGGATACTAGGTCTGTGCAAATGTTGAGTATGTGGCTGGGATGACATTTTTGCTCAAAGGCGCAGAAAGATAAAATTGTTGAAACAATCTGATCCTTCAGTCTAGGACGGCTGCAGGACAGAATAATCAATAATACGATAACAATGTAGAAAATTTGCAGCCTAAGTTTCTCCTTGTGTGGTTTTTGGTACTACACACAACTTATGTCTGTTTGGCCTTTTTTTTAATTCTTTTTGTACCTTTTGAGATTTTTGCATCATTGTGAAAACAATCTGCAAGCACCATAATAAAACTGAAGTGCAGCGCTCAGGCTGTGAAGTGGTGATGTGATGGACGCCTCTCTAAAGTAGTTTTGTGTGTGTGTCTGTTCTGTGTAAGAGTGAATGTCAAAGTGTGAGCGTCTTCCATAATTAACTGTCCACAGAAGCGTGTCATTCCTCCCATTGTGAGTCAGAAGAGACTGTGGGGGTTCTGAGGAGGAGCGGAAATGCTAATTTAGTCTCACAGGCTTTGCATTCTCGCTTTTCTTTTTGATTAGGCAGCGGTTCTCCTGGACAGTTATGGAGCCACCTCCTGTGCTACCATCTACTAGTCAAACTTAGTGACACCTATTAAGCGTACCTGCCAGGGGAGAGTTGGAGATGCAAAGGTGGCTGCCTTTTTTCAGAGCGAGAAATGTTTTTTTCTTGTAGATATTCCACGCAGCTTTGCACCCTCAGATTTCACGCTGCAACATTAACAGGAGCTGACACCCTGGATTAAAGGCAGACAGCTGGAATGCCCGGGTCCTTTGTGCGGTGTGGACTTCAGCCAAGAGCCCTCGCACTGTGGCCAGGAGAGATCTGGGGAAAAAAACCCTTGGAAATAAACATAGAACTGGCCAAGAGGATGGACAGTACCCGATGAAGTAAAACGCGAGTTTACTTTATCAAGAACAAAATATTCTACTTTTGGTCAAATGAAAATGACTTCTGACACGAGGACAACAAAAAGACTAAACTTTGGGTTGACACTTGTCACATATCAGAGCTCCACATTAAAATAAAATAAAAATACAACTGCAGTAAGGGTTTATCTGTTTTTTTAGGTTCAGGGTCGCACTGGGTGTGGAGCCTGTTTATGTCCCAGGTGAATCTCCAGCCTCTACCAATGACTAATCTACTGTGTGGCTTCAAAAAAAGTATAGTTCACTATAGTGAACTATACTTATAGTTCACTATGTAGTTCACTCTGAAGCAGAGTGGCACTTTAACATTGGGAGTTGGGTCATCTAGACCCACTAGACTAGACAGTGCGCTGAACCTTTCTTCTTCAATAATTTGTGATCTTCACTGGTGTCCATGGATTACATGAAATCTTTCCACCTTTATCCACCTTTGTCATGGTAGGGAGAACACGTCAATGTAAGGGGGGGGGGGGTAATCTAAGATAGCACAAGGGTTAAACGGTTTCTGTATATATCAATGAGCCTTCTGCACCTGTCGACAGGTATTTTGGCCCACTCCTCATGAGCAAACTGCTCCAGTTGTCTCAGGTTTGACAGGTGTCTTCTCCAAATGGCATGTTTCAGCTCCTTCCACAGATGTTCAATGGGATTCAGATCTGGGCTCATAGAAGGCCACTTCAGAATAGTCCAACGCTTTTCTCTTAGCCATTCTTGGGGTTTTTTGGCTGTGTGTTTTGGATCGTTGTCCTGTTGGAAGACCCATGATCTGCGACTGAGACCAAGCTTTCTGACACTAGGCAGCACATTTATACCTTCATTTTACCTTGCACAACTTCAAGACACCCTGTGCCAGATGCAGCAAAGCAGCCCCAAAACAGAACTCAGCCTCTTCCATGTTTCACAGTAGGGACAGTGTCCTTTTCGTTGTATGCTTCATTTTTGAGTCTACGAACATGGAGCTGATTTGCCCTACCAAAAAGCTCCAGTTTTGTCTCATCTGTCCAAAGGACATTTATATGTGTTTGTGTTTGGGGTCATTATTTAGCTGGAAGACCTCTGGTATCCAACTGAGACCAAACTTTCTGACATTTCACTCCAGAAGGCCTCCACCATCTTGAGATTGCATCGAAATGAACCAAGACTGTGCCAGATGGAGCAATGCATCTGCCTACCATAACTGAGCCTCTCTGTGGTCTCAGTTTCATTTTCCTAATATCCTTCATCTTTACTGCTGTGAAAGTACCACTAATTTACTTTTGCTCAAAAGCTCCAGTTTAGGTCCATCAATTCTTTCAGAGTGTTTTTGCCTTAAAAAATACAGGTGGAAATGACGGTTTGCATTCAACACTGGGGTCCTTCTTGGCAAAGGTCCCATTTGAAACATATAGGGAAGTAAAACAAAAAATCATGAGCAAGGCAACGTGGTGCAGGTGGTGTAGAAAATTCTGACCCCCATGATAAAAAAAGACTGAATGTTCTTGTAATTAGTGCAAATTGATCAACCCTGGACATCTAGCACAGCAGAACCAACCATTGCATAGTTAATTTTTAAAACATTCCCTCATTTTGCTTTTTTTTTAATTACATCATTATAACCAAAACATTAATATAATACAGTATAAATAATACAGCTGTAATACTTTTATCAGTTTCATCCTTTAGGTTAGTACCGGACACATGTAGTGGTCTAGGTGTGAACACATGCAGAGTCCAGATTCTAAATGATTCTGATTATAATTACCATAATAAATATTTGATGGTCTAGGTCAACAACGATCTGTGATGTTGACCTACAGGTGCAGATCTGACTATGGTAAATGGTAAATGGCGTATACTTGTGTAGCGCTTTTCTACCTTCCTCGAAGGCCCAAGGTGCTTTACAGTCACAGTCCCATTCACCCATTCACACATACATTTACATGCTAATGGTGCCTGCGGTCCCGGACGCTGGCACCAGCCTTCCACCAGAGGCAGGGTGGGGTTTGGTGTCTTGCCCAGGGACACTTTGGCACATGGGTGGGCAAGGAGGAATCAAACTTGCAATTTTCTGATCTGAGGTCGACTGCCCTACCACTGCACCACTGCACCATATGTTTCGTGGAAGATGGAAAGGAGAACATCGTGTTTGTAGACTGAGAGAAAACTCCAGGGGAAAAAGTGCAATGATTGTTAAGACGGAGTTATGGGAAAGAGTTCTGGTAGCTATGCTAAGGTCAGAAGTGAGACAGACTGGGATTGTTTGGTTTAGAGGAGAGACACTATTTCTGTTTGTACAAGGTACCAGGAAAATGAGCCTTCGGGAAGAATAAAGAAAAGGGTCATGGGTGTAGAAGAGGATGATGCTGATGTGAGGATGATGCGGAGGAGAGATTTGGATGAAGGTAAATAATTCCCTGTGGTGCCCCTAAAGGATGGAGCGAAAAGACAGAGAAGAAAAATGTAAAGTCCAACATGCAGATAAAATAATATTCCATCAATGTTTGGCTCTGTGGTCTGTCAACACTTTTTAACAATTCTGTCAGAGTCTAGTAAAAAAAACGTACAAGGTCATGACTTCAGAATCAAAGGAAGAGGTTGTATCAAAACGAAAACATCCATTTAAATGTAAAGATGTGAAATATTGAAGTCCTGAGTCATCAGTTCCCATGCTCTTCATTGTTGTTTTTCTGCTTTCAGATCCCAAGATGGTCACAAAATTCAACTGCTTTTTTGAACGTGATACTCCTGAAGAACCATCTTAAATCCGGTCTTAAATTAGATTCATTGTCTTGAAAATTGAGAAATAAGACAGCAGACCGGAACTGAATTGTTAAGAGTTTCCAAGGCAACACAGCAGTCTAGTCACACCTCATTTCTCCAAGCTCAGTGTTTGTATTGGCCAGCCAGTTTCGGAATGCCTCTTCCCCATGCTAACAGCATTCAGATGGCATCGGATCATTGCACCAGGCAATGTTGCAACAAAGCAGTGCGCACACACTTCAGAACCAGGAAAGCTGAGGTCTGCCAGTTTCATGGCTTCAGTTTTCCCCACCAGAGATCTGTCTGAAACGATAATATGATCATTCTAAGAGTACAGCGGGCTGAAAAAACTGGATGCTTCAAGTCTACAAACAACCCCTTTGTTGTGTTTGTCCTTGTGCATACATGCTCAGTTTTAAATGTAATTATTATTTCATGTTCTATACATCATTCATTAGAAAAGCAGCTTTTTTAACAATTTGCAGTGCAGCATAAGATTCAATGAAAGCATTGAGTTTTAATTTACTATGTTCCTAACACTGTAAGAAATTGTTTCAGTTTACACAGTACCTTTAACATACTGAAGAGTTAAAATACTGAGATGATTATCAACTCTGATTATTTTTCTGGTTCAAGTTGCTAAAGTCCACCATACAGCACTTTGTGTTACCGTGCATAAAAAGTGCTCTATAAATGAAAATTGATTTGGAAAAAAATACAGATTGAGGATGGATATGAAGCAGCATAAAAACAGACAAAAGTTTATGGAGGTTTATTATCATGGCAAATGTCATGACTTGTATGACGTAGCATACCCAGATGCTGGAACCCGGAAGAAAACTCAGACGTGGTAGAAATAACAAACTGGATTTATTTTTCAAGATGGGAAAGGTAAGAGAGTCTTTAGAGTTCGTAACTTGGATGATGGCTAGCAATGACAGCAGTCTTTCCGTGGTAGGAGTTTCATTGTGGCTGAATACGAGACGAAGCGAGAGTTGTGGCGTGGCTGGAGTAATGCCTGGCAGGAGTCGTGGCGTGGCAGGAGTAAGCGTGACAGCTCTTCGAGAGGATTGTTCCAGGTGGACACTCGTGGAAATGGACCTTAGAGCGAGGCGACAAATAAGGTAAGTAACATGAAAAAACTAGATGACAAGAATAAACATAGCGACCAGCTGAAGCACCATTAGGGGCAAGAACTGGCGATGAATACTGGGGCTGGATCTCCGTATGAAGGCTGGTAGTAGATGAGGTGAATGTCCACAGCTGGTTCCAATGATGAGAGCAGAACAGAGAGGGGAGGGGGAGGAGAGACTTCCAGAGGCACCATGACAGTAAATAATTTGGTAAATACATAATTTTTCCCACAGGACAGATTTTTGTACAGCACACATATCAACAGATCCGCATGAATACAAATAGAGCACATAGGACGTTTTACACGTCTATGCAGACACCTATACATCATATATGTATATTTAGAGTAACTCACACATTCTCACAAACCTGCTTTCACACCTGATTTGGTGCTAAAGGTGAGCAGGCACCTGCGCCCAGGTGAGTGTGTGTTTACTAAAATGTAAAATTTTGTTACAGATATATAGAAAGAAGGATGGGAGCCTCACATCCCCTCCACAATAGACAGTTCAGTTAATGTGTGACATCAACAGCCAAAGACAGAGGAGGAAGTGTAATGATAAGAGGTTGCTTTGTTGGATCTAGGGCTAAGAAATTGTAAAAACTGTGCTATGCTCCTCAGCATCTGTAAGAGGACCACGCAAAGATGATGGTTTTCCAACATTTACTGTATGTGAGAACTGGACTGAGAGACTCCTCCCCCCTGGCGTTGCAAACAGGAAGTACCAAGAAGCCAAAATCCGATCGTCTTCGGTAGAAGAAAAAAACAGCTGTTACTCAGTCATTCTATTTTTCAGAATAACCAATCTTGCTTTGATACATTTTTTAACATGTTTTTGATAATCCTATTTTTTTCATTATACTTTTTCTTTAATGGCCACTAATCTGGGCTGCTTTCCTGAAGAAGACATGGGTGAGCCTTCTCCACAGTCCAACCCAGCATGGCAGCAGGGCCAGACAGGTGGAGTGCTCTGCTGAAAGAGATGGGCTGAGAGGAGGGGAAGTGAACTGACAAAAAGGAGCAAAAGGGCTAAGTGGTAAAAAGAGAGGAGGATGTGTATGAATAGCGGGAGAGGAGAAAAGAAAGGCTGGAGTTATTAGGAGGAAGGCCTTGGTGCAAAAAGATGGCAACGCTAAAGGATACAGTAACACAAATCATAGCTGGGTTTATCTCTGCATTATGAATACATGATTAAAAAAGATTGATTTAACTGATAAAGTGGCTAATATGAGTGGATGTCATGGATGGAGATGTTTCTGTACAGTTTTTGTTTTGTGTCAGAATACCAGGTTCTATCCAACACAAAACACCTCATCTCTGATGAGAGAAGGACTCAAAATGGAGCAAAAGAACTTGCTCATATTGAAATTATCGGCTCACCTTGGAAAGTGAGCCGGGACTGCAGAGTTCACATTACAGTGCCGAATTGAGCTTCTGTGGTGAAAATTTTGGAGGATTTTCTTTCAGCTACTTGCAGTGAATGACAATATCACAAAAACCATGCCTCCGATCATAAAATTGTTTTGCCCATTTTTCACCAACAGACGGCGGGCGTCCGTCCGAAAGGGCAAATGTGGCTCTTTTTCTTCTGCGATTGAATCCATGGTGTTTTGACCTCAGCTAGTGGTTTATTAGAACGTGATATCAGTTGTTCACTACTGTCTGCTGTGATTGTTATTCATGCTATTCATGCTGGCAGACATTTGTGACAACAGTCAGAAAACAATTGAGCATCGTGTCAACCACATCTGCATAACTTCCATCTTTGCGGCGTTGCCAGACTCCCACATCCCTCCAAGCTGCAGAAAAAAGTGGTTCACTTCTCCATCTCTACCAGAGTGAGCTATGGCAACACATTCCTCTGTCTCCAACAGCTCCAGCGCAAACAAAAAAGCACTTCCAGGTTCTGCAAAAACTGAGCCCATCAATTACGTTCCCTGCACACTTCACCAGCCCCCTAGTTCATTCCGAAATCAGGCCAAACTATCTGCATCCTCCCAGGATCGGCTAGAGACAATAGGTGGAAGAAGTTTTACCTTGAAGGCTGTGAATAGAGCCTCTTTTTTGACATTGTCTAATCAAAACTGCACTGAGTGATAGATATCCTTCATATTTGGCACATGAAATTCACACAAAGCAGAGGCAGCCAGCACTCACAGAGCTTCAGCATCACACTGTAACACTGTTCTTCCACAGGAGAAAATACTCAAAAAAGGATTCCTTCTTCTACATCTAACTGGATTATTTGCTTTTTCAAACAAGATTTATATGCAAAATCCTAATAATTAACTTTGTTTTGAGTGCAGAGGAAGAGGAGATTAATACAAGGAGAGAAGAGGAGACGGTGAAGACTGAATGACTTTATCACACTAATTTAGGGGGCTAAAACTATCGCAAAAACTACGGAGATATGACTAAAAAAAATCTTGATGCAAGTTTGGATATTTGTAACATAACAGAAGACGAGGAGTTGTGTGGATGGAGGCTCCCTGAGCTTTGTCTGTATGTGCAGAGACTGTTAAGTGCCCTCTGATTGTACTTATCTCCATGCAGGAGAATAAAGATGCATGTGAAGTGGGCAGGAAGATAAAGAAAAACACACTTTCATCTATGACTGTTTGTGTAGTTCCACCTAATTGAACATAAATAGTCCGTAATATGAGGCCATTTATGGTTTCGTTGTGGTGGAATCTGCTGGTGGTGGGCACATTTCCTCTGACACAGCGATTATATCAGGCAGATGATTTGATGGAGCATGAAAATGATTGAACTTCCTCTCTGATGAAAACAACTGGCCCAATAGATATCAGCCGGCTGTGGAGCTACCTTCCAGACCAGATCTGCAGTCAGCATTCATGCTGCCTAAACTATAAGTTCCTCACATACATTTAAATAGCTATTTTTTTAATAAACATCTGCAAAACCTCTGTCTCCAACTTAGAGGTGCAGGAACCGGACATCTCACTCGCTGGGGTGAACTACAACACATTTGGGGTAAGCCGGGTGGCTCTGGTCAAATTTAGACTGAACCTAGGTATTTCAATCTATTGCCTCCTAATTCCCACAGCCTCATTGGGAAGCTACTTGAAAGAATAATGTTGGAAATAAAGTTTGTAGATTTTGAATGACGCTAGTGTGGCGGTTTTTTGCTTTTGCTCGCAAAGTTTTTAATGCATTATTATGAAAATGTAATACATGAATTGTTGACTCAGGTTGAAAGAAATGATATGACAAACAAAACAAAAATACAAAAAATCTGGGCGTGGTTGACAAAATAAAGCTCAGTTGCCAAAAGAATCCAAACAGTTTACTTTGACTGAATCTTCTAAAAATGACATAGGATTTTCCGTCACCTCTATTGGGGAACAAAGAATAAAATACTTGCTATGGAGATAAAAGCAACCATTTTGAAGGAACACCCCCCCCCCCCCCCCCCCCCCCCAATAATTTGTCCTGTGCAGCTCTGACTGGGAAAGCGGAGGGAAGATTGATGGGCATGTAGCTGTCACTCAGCCAGTGAGGGTGGGTCAAAAGAGGGTACTGGGGAATGGCGAGGACAATAGCACCTGCAGACCATACAACACTGCTTGTGGCTTTAATTAACTTTTCTGAGTAAGTTGCAACAATAAACTCTAAAAGTATTATCAACATATCAATTATTATCATTATTATTATTATTAACATAATTAAACTGTCAGTTATCATACAAATCAATGAAACGTGCCTCAGCTCCACTTTACTGTGAACAAGGCGCTTCTTCCATATATGGTTATTGTCTGCCTTCCATGAACCACAGGACATTTAAAACAATGTTTTCTCTGTGAAGAAAGTTTCCTGGATGATCACTGAGAAGAAGCTAGAGCGTCTGTTACCAACATGCCACAGTGACAGAGAGGGCTTTTACGTGTTTCACTGAAGAATTAAAAAGGAAAAACTACTTTTATTGTATTGTGGACAAAATCTTTACCATGGTCACCCATTATGTGGAGCTGGGTGGTATCTGAATTGGGGATAGTGGTTGCTGGTGAGAAAAGAGGTTGATGCCTGTGGGGTGTTCTGAAATCCTGTGAACCATGGCACAGATTCAAAGGAAAGACCCCCTATGGACCATTGTGAATGTAGAGCTACATACCTTGGTGATTGCCGTTTGAGCTGTAGAGAAAAAAAGGACAGAAAAAAAAACAGGAAAGGGATTTAGATGAGGGGGTGAGTGGGTAGGGGTGAGATACATAATGAGGGGCTGATATCCAGCGTGTTCTTGAACTTGAGTGAAAGAATCTGACCTCCTTTTTTTCTTTTTCTTTCTCCATGAACGCTAGTCTAATGACTGGATGGCTGTAGCTCACCTTTGATCCAGCTGTGAGTCAAACAGTGAGGATAAAATGTAAGAAAAAGAGCGACACGTCCTCATGAAAGCCTGTAAGTATGTGTCACATACATCTTCCTTTAAACCCATTCTTGGAGCTGCCAGTCATTCAGAAATCCCTTTTTTAGGACCCACACAGATGAAAATGGAATTTTTGGTCTTTTTAACACGTTCTTGTAGCATTTTTCTGAAGACGGAGGACACGTATTAAGCTTAAATTGCATTTCTGAGTATTTCTTTATTTAAATGGTTTTGAATCAGGAGCAGACGAAAAAATGCCATTTAAAAAAGATTATATTTGTGATGTAGAAAATACGCCGGGTGGGCCACAGGCTCCCTGATATGAGCTCTCAGCAACGGGAAAGGGGGTGGGATCGCTCCTCACCCACAGTCCCGCCCAGAACTCAGAGATAAAATTGTACCAAACTTCTGCTGCTCTGCAGAAACTATGTTCCAGAAAACGACACAGGTTTCTTTCATTTGAGATAAAAATGACATAATCATAATTAAAAGACCACTGGGAACTTTTTGACAAAAGATCAAAATATGATCAAAGTGGGAGTTTAAGGGTTTTTCGGAGAAAGACTCTTTATTCATAAAATATTTTGAAGCACACGGTTCTTCACCTAAACAAGCTGAAACCTAAAGAGCAGCCCTAACTGATGAGAGCTCATAATTCTGATCATGATGCAAAGTAAAGCACACAGAGCTTTTGACCACAAACTCCTCATAGAAACTTACTAGCATGACCTACAATGGGGAAAAGTGGACTTGTTTTGTAGTCACAGAGCGAGGCGAATTTCTCTCTACACTTGTGTGGTCTAGAGTCAAAGTAAAGCTAACAGTATAGGGTTGTTGTGACAGGTAAGATTACGGTGCACATTGCACATTCATCCAATTCTCTGTTTGTACTTGAACCTGAGAAATGTCAGGCCTAAAAGTTAAGTAAATCTCTTAACCCTTGTGCTATCTTAGATGACCCCACCCTTACATTGACGTGTCCTCCCTACCATGACAAAGGTGGATATAGGTGGAAAGATTTCATGTGATCCATGGACACCAGTGAAGATCACAAATCATTGAAGAAAAAAGGTTCAGAGCACTGTCTGGTGGGTCTAGATGACCCAACTCCCAATGTTAAAGTGCCTAGGATAGCACAAGGGTTAAATGAGCCTCAGGTACTTATTTTTCTGCACAGAAATTCAAACACAACGGAACACAAACCATTGTGCTGATGCAAAAGACCAGCTTAGTGGCCTTTTGGTAAAGTGTCCAACCTGAGACTGTAAGGTGGTGGTTTCAATGTGGTGAAGAAGGTGAAGTCTTCAAGGACTTAGGATCAACTGTCCAGAGCAATGGAGAGCAGGTTGGATCTGGTGTGCACTGTGACCAAAGATTTTTAATCAAGAGTGAAAGGAAAGGTGTAGAAGACTGTTGTAAGAGCAGGTATGTTGTTAGGTTAGAGACAATGAGAAAAAGACAGGAGGCAGAGCTGGAGGAAGCTGAGAGGAAGATATTGAGGTTATCTTTGAGATGAATGGAATGAATGCATCAGAGGAACAGCTCATGTTAGAGCAAGGAGGATGCATGAGGAGAAGGTTAGGTGGAGAATGATTTGCTGGAGGGGAGGAGCAAGATAGGAAAGAAAAATACTTTTCTGCAAAAGTTCTTAAAAGTTTAAAAAACAGTAAATCAAGATATTTGAAGCGCCACAATAAAGAATCACTTTATTGATTTCATCATTTCATTTATTGTCAGATGTGATTTGATCCTCTTTTTTATTATCTAAAATACTGTTTTAGTCTTGAGATGTGAACTTAACTGCGACTCTGCCTCCCCTTCAGAATCCAGACAGACTCGTTTCAGCTGATCCATGAAGGCTGTTCCTGGTCAGAGGTTGCTGCATTGCTCAGGTCTTCATCTTTTAAATGCTGCAAATAATTGACTGTAAACGAGAACTGGAGTGAGTGAGTGCTACTTCACCCATAGAAAATTGATTTCTTTCAGCTCCAACCAAATGTAGTCATTTCAGTTGCCATGTTTGCAATTCAGACACAGCCATGTTCAGAGCCAGTCCTCGTGAGTAAGCAGTGATTGGTCTGAGTCAGTCTGAGGGTCTATGGCAAACACTCTTATCTATCAGAATTGAGTTTGTTGGAAGATCATACCACTACCACTTGAAAGCAGGCCCCACTAAATCTGTCAATCAAATGCTTTGAAAGTTGGACATTGGGCCAACAGGCCCCACCTACTTTTATTTCGGCATCTGATTGCTTAATTTAGAATTTGCACTACAGACAAAAATATGAAAAAAAACGAGAATTATGAAGAACATGTTAAAAAAAGGTAGCAGATCAAAATGGGTTATTCTGACAAATAGAAAGACAGTGGCATAGCTGTTTATGACTCTGTAGAAGCCTATGGTACTTTAGCTTCTTGGAGCCAACAGGTACTTCCTGTTTGGAACCCCAGGAGGGAGGAGTCACTCAGTCAAGTTCTCATATACAGTTACTGAGCCTAACAGACCCACATGGACATCTACCAAACTTTCCAATCAGCCAGTCCAGACCTGCAGAAAGGGGATATCTTCCTTTGAAGCATGATAAATCTTTAGTGGGCTCGTGGTCATTTAATTGAATTTCCAGTTCAGAGAAAATGAAAATTAACAGCAAACCGTTCACCTTTTTGCCTGACTACAGCTCCAGAAAAATGTGAGTCAGGGACATGGTTCTGCAGTTTGAACTCATTACTTTTGGTGACTTTAATATGCTTGAGTTAGCAAAGATCCTGTGAAAGCCACATCAGCCTCCCTCTGTACTATAGAGCTTTAATGTCCCCCGCAGCCATAAGCAGCCAATGTATGGTGTTTTAGTTTCAGTTCCACAAAATCCTCCCCCCAGACAATGCTGCTCCACTTGGCTGACGTATTGTTCGGCCTGTGGGAACCAGCTTCCTATATGAAGGAGCAGCGAGCAAAGCCCTGCTCCTTCTCCCACTCCCCACACACATAAAGGCATTCTTTAAAGGGAAAGCAATGTGGGAGAAAGCTGCACACTCTTCACACTTCAGTGGTCCTCACCTCTGTGCTCCGTCTTCTTCTTACCCGCTTTTTTTCCTTCTTTCTCTGCAGCGTTCTTTTTCTCCTCCAGTGCAAACACTTTTTCCTCTCAGGGGTTTTTCTTTTGACAATAGACAAGGGGAAGGTTAAGATCAAAGGGGCCAGCTGCCACACAGACAGCATTCCCAGCCACAGTGGCTTTTAAACTCACGTGCACATAAAAAAAATGGATTCATTGTCATCATAAGTTAGAAGCATATCGTCCCATCATCCAGGAAATTTAAGGAAATCCTTAACTGTAGTTCTTTGAGTTGTGGAGCAAAGACCATAAGGTGAAAAACCACAGACATCGACACTTTGAAGCTTTGAAGTTCCAACCTTTGATTTCATCAAAGAATGTTGAACAGTCAAAGAAACATCACAGGAACTATGCAGAGTATATGAAGTATTATTAATAATTAATAAAATGTTATGATATGAAATATTGATAAAGAAATATTGGCTATCCAAATATATACATATAAAATATCAACATTTAAAAATGAAAAAAAAATGGGTTCCTGTTACAATATTTTCTTATTTATTGGATTCATTTGGATTTTCTGGATTGGAAAAAAAGGAAATTTAGCCTAATGATCTTGCTTTTTACAAATCTGTGCTATGTTTGATTTAGAAATTTGTATACGTTATGTTGAAACCAGGCCTAGGAAGTTATAATAATGTCCTTTTAAGTCAAAATAAAATAACCTGTGTTGTTTTTTTGGATATATCGTCTGCAGAGCGCCAGTGGTTCATTAGAAATTCACCTCTGAGTTGTGGGCGGGACTGTTGGCATGGAGTAAGCACGACCCCATTTCCCATCACTAATCTGTTTACATGCTCTCTCGCTAGTTCCCAGCTCCTCATAACCCCGTCCTAACATTACTGGTGCAAAAAAAATGGCGACAATATTGGAGCTATCCAGCCCAGCAGTTTTGAGCCAGATTCCAGCTCAGACAAGGAAAACAAAGACGTACACGGATCTGGTCGTCTACAAGTGTATCAGAATGGAGTGAAATAGGGAACTTGTGGCCTGCCCAGCATATTTTCCACATCACAAATTCAACCTTTGTAAAGATTAAACTTCTTTTCTGTTCCTTTCTTTGACTTATAATTTTATCTTTTTCTTAAAGCCTGGATGACATACATTCTCATTTCTAAGTCCCTGCACATGATAAAATAACCGTGTTGATCCTCTGTCTATTGTATTTTAAAACCAACAAAATCATGAACGGCAAAGCATCTTGTTCATGCTTACGTTTCTAAGCTAAACAACAGGTATTTATGCATTCAATGTGTCTCCAAAACAAATAAAATCAATGAAACAAAAATAAATTCATATATAATTTTAAAAATCGTAAAATGGCGTTTACAATCTCAATCTGCGTTTTTAAATTAAGATGAAATTAAACATGAGTCTAAATCTTCACTTTCATCTACACTAAAGCTCCATATGTCTCATAAAAGACACCATTAAAGGTTCTTGGAAAGCACAGATGACTCACAGTTATGTTACAGGGTTGCATATTCATTCCATAATCATGGCCATCAATCATGTCAACATCTGCTCTTTGTGGTGAGCATGAGTGTAAACACAAAAGAAGAAATTGCACTGCCGGCCTCAGCGCTTTTCTAGAAAGAGGTAAAGTCTGTCTATCTGAACTAAGACAGTATAGAAGAACATGATGCAGTAGTTATCATATTGAGATGCAGTGGAATAGTGGTGTGCTCTCATGGCTCCTATTGGTTCGTGGATCCTGTTTGCTGAAGCACAGAAAAAGCCACCTCAGCACCTCCACACCCTGACAAACAGAAACCCCGGAGGTATGGCGGGGCGGCTCGAGGAAGTGGCTCGGTAAAACATGGCTCCTGCAGTACAAATAGCCTGTACAGAGCATGTGTACTGACAGATTAAACTAACTTTGAAGTCTTGCACACATCAGTCGAAACCTCACTTCCCTTGCTCATGAAGCTAATAGGCTTAAATCTTCCAACAACCAAAGCTGCTCCTCCATCAGCAGACGGAGAAAAAAAAAGTTTTAATCCATGCTTTGATGGTACGAAATGTGCTGCTGGAAGGAACACTCAAAGCTCTTCCTAAAACTTACCAGTGACATGAATCCCATCAGGCAGTACTGGGCTCAGGGAACTGGAGAAGGAGCGTGTTGAAGCTTTTAGAGGTTAAGTTTGCAGGTGGCCTGAGTGGGCGTCTCAGAACAGGCATAATTCGTGCCATCTCTTGAGAAGACGTCGTGCAAACACACAAACGTAAACTCAACACGACCCTGCTTCCTGCATGTGAAGCTGTCTGCAGCTGAGCAAGATTAGGCCTTAAAGAGGGGCAGCTGGAGGGGTTGAATGAGTGGGGAGATGAAGGGAAGGATGCACAAAAGTATCCTGCAGGAAATCAGAAAAACTGAACAATAAGATACTCACTTGTTTCCCTGGGAGAAAATGAAAAGAGAGGAAAGGCAGAATCTGCTTTGTGGTTTCTATGGCAACAGCCATATGAGGGAATCTGACTTCAACAGGGGTCATGAAGATAGTAGGAGTGTAAGAAGCTGGGCAGATCTGCTGTGTTTGAGCAGTTCAGAGGTGATGAGGTGAAGCAAAGAGCCATGTAAGTGAGACCTTCTGCTTGATCTCACTGATGTCAACATCAGTTTAGCTTCACCATCATAACACCCCTGTAAGTGCAAAAGGAGAGCTAAAAGCACCCAGCTTCATCATCTGAATGCTTCTCCAGACCCAAAGAAGATATCGTGTGAGCCCACACAAACAGCTCTCAAACAGCAGGTGAAGTTTGGACTCTGGGAATCCATCTACCCCCAGTAGTAGCTTCTGAGTCCCATGGTCTCATTTCAATTCACCTGAGATCTGATTTTTGAGTTGAAAGAAAAACACAGAGAAGAGAAGTTTGTTTTTTCTACTGAACAAAGCGAGATCATGTCTGTTATTATTCATATATTAAGTCAGACAAAAACATAGCTGTTGAAGTTTTATCCGTGAAAAATCACAAGAAAGAGA
The DNA here is from genome assembly GCF_053564925.1 of Oryzias latipes. Taxonomy (NCBI): domain Eukaryota; kingdom Metazoa; phylum Chordata; class Actinopteri; order Beloniformes; family Adrianichthyidae; genus Oryzias; species Oryzias latipes. Next base: position 16,104,865 of record NC_136249.1, read on the forward strand.
GTTACGTTTCTGTCTATGATGGTTGCAGTAAGGCGCAAGCGTTTTCTGTCAGTAGTTTTTCGGTTTCTGTTCAATGGATTTTAATCTGAACATATACATATCGACATTTTATTGAGGGACGGAGATGTTATTTAATTTCCATAAATGGTAAATGGTGAATACTTATATAGTGCTTTTCTAATTTCTCAAGGATCCGTAAACACATAGCTGGACAAGGCGGGAACTGTATATGTGGTATTCAGATCAGAGATTTTTACTTCTGCTCCTGGTCACTGCTCCACCTGACTTTAAAATGCTTTTAAATATGTTAAGCCTTAGTCCCAAATGCCCTTATGGGTGGATACAGGCTGTTTGAGAGTGAAAAAGGGTCAAACCTGTACGGGGCACGCAGGTGGCCCACATAAAACATAAAGGTCTTACAAAAAAAAATGTTTATGCTCATTTTTTTACCCTGGAATGCTGCGGCCAACAGGTCATAGTGAACACTTAAGGCTGATTTCCGCTGGTCCATCTGCAGTGCGTTTCTTTGACAAAAAAATAAAACTTTAATTAATCGGTCAGAATGTTTACATCGCCTCCGTCATGTCTACGTTCCACGTCCGTACCTCAAGACTGCACTGCCAGCTTTACGCATAGGTTCTTTTTCCAGGCTGTTTATGCGTCAATATCACAGCAAAAAGCCGGGGAACCAAAAAAAGGTCCGGGTTATAAAATAAAAAACTTCTGTTGTGAGACGGACTCCTCACGGAATGCAACGGAGACCGCTGCTGACAGGCCAGTGTAAATTCAGGTTCAAACAAACACGTAATGCCCGTTAGTGCTGTTCATGTAATAAGTGTGCACTCCTTGTTTGCAGCTTGACTGTTGGTAAAAAGGAAATTAGACAGTCAGAGTGTAATTTGTTGACACTCTACGGACGTCCTTTGGGGACTTATGTATCACATGCACACTCGTGCGTGCAGCATTTGCGCATGCTCAGTAAGGGGCCAGTACTCACACCTTACAAACAACTACAGTGTGGCTTATGATGCCGTGCAAAAGCATCTCCAGCGTCACAAGTGCGTGTAACTTCCATTAGCCTTACGAATACTTCATGGTACACTTACCACATGCAAGACAATGGTATGTTCCATTTTCATGACGACCTTTGAGGCTGGCCATCCGAACCCCAAGGGAACTGCAAGACACACTTGCGCTACCCTTACGATGAAGCAGCTCCTCTCTACCTCCCCCTACAGGCCCGGACAACCTAAAAACCCTCAGTGTCCGTTAGGGTCAACGCCCCCGTACGAGTGCAAGTAATTAAGGTCTTTTTTTTTTCTGCAAGATGTTGCGGTTGCTAGTAACTCTAACGAGATTAAAAGGTTGTTAAGGAAGGCTGCATCTGTTAGGACCCAACAGCAGATAATTTTCCTAAGGTGCAAAAAAGTGCAGACTTTCAACACAAACACACTGATTAGAACAACCCAGTATCTTTGGTCAGAAGTTCACTTCTTAAAAATCTCTTTTGGAGCATCTGTGGTTCTATATATTTGGAGAGCTCATTCAGTTTCAAGATTATAGAAAATGGTGTCAAGGCCTGATCTTGGTATTTAAGTTTTGAATTGGCACTAGAAAACTGTCTTAAAGACAGAAACTTTTAAAGTTTAGAGTAAAACAGCCTGTTTGATCATGGATGGAGGCGTTTTCACCCTTCCCTTGCATGTGGGGATATTAAATGTAACACTGACAGTACGGTGTGTACTTTCTGTAGAGTGATATCTGAGAGAATCGAGGCGACGCTGTTGTGTGTTACAAGGTGGAAACGATTATTGTGCAGGAAGCAGTCATTCCAGTTTGAAATGGATACTTCTGCCGCTTGAGCTTGGAAAATATCGCCTCTCAACTTCCACAAGCTGTCGTCCGTGAATTCATAACTAGTGTTTGAATGTGAGTTTTCATAAAAAGTTCTTTTGTCTGCTGGTAGGAAAGACAAAACTGCACATAGAAAGTAAAAAGTAGGAAGAATTTGATCAAAATATCTCTTTCCTTCCTCGGGTAACTGACATGCAAAGACAAACCCCGTCAAGGTCAGCGGGTTTGTTCTGGCATGACCAGCAGCAGCGAATGGGCATCATTAGTTTCATTATTTCAGGAATGAGCTGGAATGAATGCTGAGTTTAGGATCCAGAGGAGCCTCTGCAACTCCTGAAGAGGAGGAGGGAAAGGAAAGAAAGCAGGAAAGAAAGAAAAAAAGAAAGAGAAGGAAGGGGGAAATGTATCTTCATGGGAAAGTAGGAACAAGTGTTTTCAAGATTACATCTGGAGAAACTGCTCTGGTACAAAGAATCTATGCTGTGGCAAAGTGCTCCACAAAGCAAGAATTCAACTTAAGAGTAAACGAAGTTTATCAATGGACGATTGACTGAAGTCACATGACTATGTGACACAGCGCGTCTGGGAATAACTGTCGTTGATACTAAAATAAGTCACGCTCTGTGACGTACCGTAATTCTTCAACTGTTTCCGTGATCACTGTGAATAATCTGATTCTACAAGAGAAATGAATGAATGAAAAACTGCTTCCCTCCACAACAGAATCAGCTGAATCTGCATTAATTACGTAAACAGTTGAAGAGTTATGCTAGTCAAAACAATGCAAAGAATGTAGCTAAAGGTTGAGTTTTAAAGGGTTACAGTAAGAGAAAGAGGTTACATCTGCTACGTAGTTCTTTCTCCTTGCATGCTACTCTCAGTACAAATTCCCTTTTTTCACTGAATCTCGTCTTTGCAACACACATCATCTTAGAATTTGTGAATAAGATGAATGGGGGACTGCCATTAACACCCCCTTCCCATCCACTCAACCACCCACCCATCCATCCATCCATCCATCCATCCATCCATCCATCCATCCATCCATCCATCCATCCATCCATCCATCCATCCATCCACCCATCCATCCATCCATCCATCCATCCATCCATCCATCCATCCATCCATCCATCCATCCATCCATCCATCCATCCATCCATCCATCCATCCATCTATCCACCCATCCATCCATCCATCCACCCATCCATCCATCCATCCATCCATCCATCCATCCATCCATCCATCCATCCATCCATCCATCCATCCATCCATCCACCCCTCCATCCATCCATCCAGCCATCCATCCAGCCATCCATCCATCTATCCATCCATCCATCCATCCATCCATCCATCCATCCATCCATCCATCCATCCATCCATCCATCCATCCATCCATCCATCCATCCATCCAGTCAAGATGGATCCAAGCAAGGTGGGGGCTTTGGGTCCCATTTATAATCTTAGATATGACTTAACTATGGACTCCACATTAACCCACAACCTTCCAATTTTAGGGCAGACAATAATCCACAGGCCACTGAGTTGGTCGAGATGAAACACTGAACTGCTCAGAGATCACCACACTTCCAGGTTGTGTGCTCAAGTGCTGCATGAAAACAAAAAGACAGAAGGTTAAACAGTCCCCAAAGATGATCACAAAGGTGACAACCTCCTGGAATGTGTTTAGTTATGAGGAAAATTCTTTTTGTGACACGGATGAAGAAATGAAGTGCGACTTCCTTATACGACCAAAAACTATTAGTAGTAAGGACAAACAGACTCAGTTGGACCTAAAAATATACTACCAGTTTTTTGGTTTGTTTGAATGCATCTAAATTATTGACACTTTTCCGAGCTTGCAAACATCTCACATGATGTGACCTTTGACAGACTGAAAACAAAAGTTTGAAATTGTTCTCAATCAGCCTCCAGGATGATATGACTATTTACAGGAATATTGTTTATCCTCCAATTTCTGTGAAGGATTTAAAAAACAAACAAATAAACATCACACAAAGAAAGATGTGCCCTCCCACCCCGCACAAGCACAATCAGTGTCATTCTGGAAAGCATGTGCAACAATTAGCCATTATCGGGTTATTTTACCGCATTGTCTTCTGTGGATCATAAAAAGTGCTGATGTTTGTTTTTGCCTCTTTATTTTTTTGCAGCATTTCATGTAATCAGTGTATACCTTGTGGTATCCTAGGCACTTTAACATTGGGAGTTGGGTCATTTAGACCCACTAGACAGTGCTCTGAACCTTTTTTCTTCAATGATTTCTGATCTTCACTGGTGTCCATGGATTACATGAAATCTTTCCACCTTTATACACTTCTGTCATGGTAGGGAGAACACATCAAAGTGAGGGTGGGGTCATCTAAGATAGCACAAGGGTTAAATCTTGGTTGTCCTTCGCTCTGCGCTCCCGCTTTTGAAACTTCCACAAAGCTCCAACTTTGACACAAAATCACAGGAAGAAAAGTCCAGCAGAACATGACGGATAACTTGACAGGCATGTGTTCTCATGAATGCAGTGATGTTTATGCTTCAGTTTGTAACTTTAAACCTGACTTCATCGTTTATTATATTTTTGGTTTTGGAGAGGTAAACACTTCTGCTGGAGAAAAATTCTGATTGCCACTAAAAAAATGATGACTCCATAGAGTGCATTAGTTTAGCAATGCCAATCCCAGTAAGCAGAGGAGTTTGCGTCCATGACGGGGAGTGGAAGCCAGCACAGACATGCATGAAAAACCTTCCTGTGATTCAGGTTAAACAAAGAGAACCCAGCCGACACGACGATTTTCTACTATAAGGACTTTCCTGCTTTTCACACAAAAATTTTTAATACTTTCATACTTTTTTTACTTACAAAATCTGTGATATTTAGCATCAAGTAAAAAGGGTTCAGCTGATGCATTAAAACCAAAAATTCTTGACAGAAATAATTATGTTGATGCTGAACATTTCTGTGTATTTCATTTGATTTTGTCTGCAAAACCTTTATTCTATTTAAAAAAACAAACTGTAAATTAATGGTTTAAAAAACAGCATTTTGACTTCTAGTTTAAGGAATTTCAAGCATTGTTTTACAGTATATTGTTTTGTCAAAAGCTTAAAAGCAGAAAATGATAATCTTTCTACATAGATGCTGTTTTTTTAGACTGAGGTCCTGCAGAAGTTCCAGCAGGAAGTTTAAGGTTAGGATATGGTGCTTAGTTTTTTCTATATTAGAGAAACATGTACGTAACAAAAAAAAGAACAAACCCCCCCAAAAGACATCTAGGATTAAACAGCCAGAAAGCAAATAAATAAACGAGTTGATCGTGAGCACAATTTTAAATTCTTTTCATACAGACATAAGATACAAATTATCTGTAGGTATTTTATATGTATTTTTTGTTTACAATAATTTCAGCAGCTACTGACTGCTTCCTCTCTTATTTTTAGAAATAAATGTGATAACAACATATTTAAATCCACTTTAGTAGTAAACAGTAAAATAACAAAAAAAACCTTTACTTAGAAAACATTTCAACAGTTGTTTAAAAACAATATTTCTGTTGGTAGGATGATCAATAATTGCTCCATGTAGTCAAAAACTATTTTTCACTGATTAATAAAATAATACAACATGTGATCAGAAAGTAAACAGTTATTTATTCAACATTCATTGCCAGGGACATGCCTTATATATCTCTATTAAATTACATAAAACAGTTTATGATTATTCATCTGTGTGTTAAAAAACAAACGTTTGTCTGGACTTTGTTGAGATGAAGCAAAATAAGATATTTGACCAATTTAAGGTAAAACTTACAAAGAAGCAGATTAGATGATTTTAAAAATAGATGATTTTAAAAAAGGGAGATTTCCTGCATAACACGTAAAGAACAAAAATATGACTTCCATGAACAAAGCATGAATTCAGTTCATTAATTAACCCTCAGTAGTCTCTGAACTCAATGGTGATTGTGAACTGTCACTGTAACCCTCGTGATATCTTTAACATTGGGAGTGGGGTCATCTAGACCCACTAAACAGTGAGCTGAACCTTTTTTCTTCAATGATTTGTGATCTTCACTGGTGTCCATGGACTACATGGAATGGGCGGCATCTTAGCTCAGGCGGTAGAGCAGGTCGTCCAACAACCGAAGGGTTGGCGAATCAATCCCTGCCCTCCCCAGCCAGCTGTTGCCCCCCTGGCGTGGCTAGCCTACAGCCCACCGCCCTCCCCCCCCCAGGGGATGGGCCAAAATGCGGAGAAGAATTTCCCCATTGTGGGATAAATAAAGTATAAATTATTATTATTATTATTATTATTATTATTATTAAATCCTCTCCACCTTTATCCACCTTTATCATGGTAGGGAGAACACGTCAATGTAAGGGTGGGGTCATCTAAGATAGCACAAGGGGTTAACATACGAATGATGTCGACCTACCATTACATTTCCTTCGACATTTATTGAGAAAATGCAAAAAAAAATTTAGTTTTGAAAATTTGGGTTTTAAAAAACATAACAAGAGTTATGACACATACTTGTGATTCTCCTTGAATATAATCTTGGAACATTGAAAACAGTTTTGTGGAGCTTCACGTTTTTTTTTTTTTTGACCTTGTCATTGCCTTTTTGGGGGGGATTTACACACCTGTATTATGTCTTTGTACTTTTTGATGTCTGTTGTAACAACTGAAAAACAGTTTGATGGCAATTTTTTGTGATTTTTGTGGTACAATCAGATCAATTATTCTACTCGGAATCTAGATTTTGTGCACTCTCTGGTTTATTGTAGAAATAATGTGTTAAATAATCAAAACATATATCTAAAAACGAAGCTAAAAATATAAATATGAATCAAAAATAACTATTTCAAAGTTTAATTATTAGTAAAAATTGCAAAGTTGTAAAAAATAATCTGAGTTTACATCTCAATGTTGTATGGCTCTTGTTGGTAATGTTAAAAATAGTGCATAAAAATGCAGAAAACACAAAGAAATATAGTGGATTTGTTTTTGGCGGACATCTTGTGTGTGCGTAAAAAGGTTTTGAATTTTGACATCTTTATTTGTTTCAAATATTCTTTTGATCAGGGAAACATGCTGACATTTTCTTCTATAAAAGTTGACATGGATTTGATAACTAATCATGTTGCAAGAAACTTTTGGGAAAAATAAAGGGGGAAAAAGGAAAATAGTTGAGCTCTAAAATAAGTCATGTTGCAAAAAAGACAACATGTTTAAAATTCAAAGGCCTGAATAATTTATTCAGGTTCTACATTAATTTGCAGAGAGGCTAAAGAAAAACGAGGCTGGGATGAACCTAAGGTCTAAACTGAAAGGCCTCTGCTTGGCGTCTGTGTTCTGCAGCCACCCGCTGAGCGATCACCCTGCGTTTCCCTGTTCGTCTCCCCGGCTCTGTCCTCACATGGCTTTTGGCCTACTTCTGTTTGCAGAGCTGCTGCCTGTGAGCAGATCTCAGCGTGGATTTGAGTGTGTGTAGGAGACAGACGAACGGGGACAGAACTGCGCTGGAGCAAACAAAGTCATTACAAAGCATAGCTTCACTTTCTACATTGAAGTTTCTGCTTATGTGTTTGTTTCAGTATTTACAATTCTTTCGTGGGTTCAATCATCTTTTTTGGTATTTTTTCTAAGTTACTTTGTATCACTTAAATGTAAACAGCCTTGTGTCAAAAATAATTGAGACTTCTCAACCTGTTCCAAGATAATATTATCAAGAACCATTTTTTCATGTTTATGAAGTTAAATATTTTTGTTGTGACATCATAAAAACCTGCATTTGATATTTTCATGGACTATAATTTTTATCTGAGCCTCTCCTGTGTTTTAAATTCTGGTTTGGGTTTTTTAACGGGATGATCTGCATAATTCACAGCTATACTTTATCTTCAGTTTAAAAATATTGTTAAATAGTTGTTGAATCATCTTGGGGCATTGTATTATAAAACATTTTTAAAAACATGAACATTTTGTTCCACTTCCATTTTATCCTTTGCATTGAACCAAAGTTAAGAGTTAAAAACACATATTGGTTGTTTGTGTAAGTTCGTGGTGAGCAATTAAAAAAATGATGATTACACATTTTTTAATTAACAAAACAATAAAAGCTCAAATGTGATTCAAACAGAAACATATATTAGTGAAAAAAATGAAAAACAATTTCAGTATCAGAGGATTCTGCTAGTGTCTCATATTAGAGTCAAAAAAGATGTTCAGCTCTTTTTAATTTATGTTTTCTCTTTATGTTCTCCTCTACTTTTTTTCTATGTTTGACGTTAATCAGTTTGGTAAACATCTGTTATTTTTTTAATTTTAAAAACTTTTAATTTTATTAATAATTGACTTTGAATTTCAAGCAGAACTTGCTGAGTTATGAAGCAAATAGTTTCTTTTATTTGTGGAAGAGGACAGCCCTGCAGTCATAAAAATACAAATTCATTAAAACCTTTTCCTGTTTATAATTATTTAAAAAAACATAATCAAACATAAGTAAAAAAAACATAATCTGCAGTAGACCTTACCTTAAATAGTCAGGATGACAGAAAACTGCATTTTACCTAATTTGTAATAAGAAACCGGTTCTCCACTTTTTCATGGAATAGAGCAAAATTACACTGAATATTCAGATCTCACAATTTCACTTTGAAATATATCTATAATTATAACAGTAAAACAATAATGCAAAAGTACGAACAATTTCTGCTCAGTTTAATTTTGTATTTTTGATATTCAACTTTGAAAAATAGCCTAAATCTGTAAGAGGAAAACCAGATGACTTTGGTTAAGTCCAGTGAATAAAAGTTTCTTCTTCTGTTGCAGAACATCACGTTTCTGTTGCTCAGGTGAGCTGAACCAGCAGAGAAAACAAAAAGAATATCCAAGTTTGCAATTAATTAGAAGTCTACCATTTATGAAGGAAAAATATAATATATTTTTCGACCGAAAATAGCGTGTAAGAAAATGTACAACACAGTCTTGTACCCAGTATTTTTTTTTTACACAATAAAATTCCTCCGCAACAAACTGGAAAACATTTTACTTTCATTTAAACAAAGTCTCATTGTTGACGTTCAGCGAAGGAATGTTAGTCTAAGACAGAGGAAGACATTTCAGCTGACACAGGAAGAATCTGACAAGAAACTTTAAAAATCTTTTCTTAATGCAGCTACACAAATGAAAAACTTAGCAAAATACTCAAATGTTGCTTTTAAAAGTTAAAACTCCACTTTGAGCAAGAACAAACAACAAACACGAAAGTAAGTAGATTTTGTTGGGGGATTCATGTCTGCTGCATCATGTTGCTTGATCTACAAGGATGTTTACAATAAAAGCTACCAAAACACAAATGTTACAATAAGTTTTTTTTCTTTTTTTAATACATAAATCTCATGAAAAGGCTGTGCTGAAAAACCGGTTTATTAAAGAAATAATTGATAAACATCTTGGGGTATAAAATGCATGGATTTTAGATGTAATTGTAGCTGTATGTTACTGCTTAAATCCATTTAAGCCTATAACATCAACGGACTGTTCCATCGTAACCCTTGTGCTATCCTAGGCACTTTACCGTTGGGAGTTGGGTCATCTAGACCCACTAGACAGTGCGCTGAACTTTTTTCTTCAATTATTTGTGATCTTCACTGAGTCCATGGATTACATGAAATCTTTCCACCTTTATCCACCTTTGTCATGGTAGGGAGAACACGTTAATGTAAGGGTGGGGTCATCTAAGATACCACAAGGGTTGATCAGACACCAGCTTTTATCAGGATGATATTCAGAAAAATGTTGACTAATTTGGGGTATAAATTCAGGTTATACCCCAATGTTAAAGTGCCTAGGATAGCACAAGGGATAAGGCAAACTGTGGCAATCAAAAAAAAAGTTTTAGGTAGTCAGCAATTATGGAAGAATAAAACTGGGGTGAAGCTGGGACAGCATGAAGCATGGACTGATCCAGATGCAGGATCAGCACTTCAAATGTATTGTTTATATCATGTTCTACCTTATAAAACTAAATATCTTCATGGATCACAGAATTATTTATTGACTCACTCCTGCATGCTGATAGACATATGCATCACTGGAAATAAAGATATCCTAAAAACAAACAAACACCAAACTCCTTTATGTTTATTAAAATCACTTTTAATCACAGAGAAATGAATAATGACCTAAGCAGACATGAGCGTCTAGGTGTTCATGTGAATTCTGCAGGTGACTCGATGGGCAGCCTGAAAAGCCTCGGCAGCTGAGACTTGCCGGCAGTGAAGTTCTCCTATCAGGTTCATGGAGAATTCCCCGACGAGTCAGGACCTGCTCTATTGGTCTGCAACAGAGAGGAAGACAAAGCTGTTTCAGCAGAAAGCCTTTGATCGTCTGTCAGAAGTCTTGAAGAGTCGCCACAAAGCTCAATTCTACATTTCTGCTTTCCCTTTCCTCTAACAAGTAACCATAAATGCGTTGTTTAAACATACCTGCAGTATTTCAGATGAAATATCAACCATATTTATTCCAGCAGGAAGATTGTTTGAGGTCTTAACCCATAAAAACATCTCATCTAAACTACTTGATAAAGCAGGCCGCTGTTTTGACGGTTCTGACTCGATTAAAGTCATCATACAAACGTTTTTTGTCACTCAGATCTTTATCCCTAAATAAGTCATCGCATTCGCTCCAGACTTTGTACGTAACAACAAAACTGCTCCAAAGACGCAGAAGAACATCTCAATCCTCAAAAGCTCGGTGGTTCAGTAATAGATCTGAGAGCAGAAAGGGTTGAGACTCATGAGGAATGACAGCATCAAAGCTCTGTTCTGATCTCTAAAGAGATTGTCTCACTTTTTATATTTGTAAAGGGGAAAAAAAACACAGTATGGAGGACATGTGGGGTGACTTCAGATGGAGCTTTGAAACGCTAAAAATACACCTTCACGCCAACAAGAAGTGATCCTTGAGAAGCTGCAGGAGAAAGTTAACACATCGCTTTGGTGTCAGACCAGCTTTTCTTGTGTTCGACTTGACTCAGCATTTCTCATTAAGCATGTAAATATCACATTTTAGTAAAAAGTAACCTTAATGTTTCTCAAAAACACAATACAATAAAATCATGAATACATTTTAGCAAAAAGTAAATTGATAGATTTTATTTCACTTTATTTTGAAACACCAAATAAAAACAGAAAATGATAAACTACTGATTGCAACCCAATCTTTCTATATTTTATGCTTACATTTTAACATATTATACACATAATCATTAGTCACATAAACAGATAAATATAAACACATAAAACACAAAAAAAGATGGAAAAGCATTCTGCTCTCAAAACAATGTCATGATTGTTTGTATATTGTCCGTTTTTTGTCTAACATTTTTATTCATTTTGATAATTCCCTCCATTTTTTTCCATAACCTCACCAAACACGTTAAGCACAGACCTGCCATCCTTGTCATTTTTCTCTCTTCTCTTTCCTAAAACAGTTTTTGTTCTGTGGAAAAAGTTTTTTCATCTCATCTTTGTCTTAAATTATTTGCATTGTAGTATTTTTTAAATCATATCTGTAACCTTTTGTCATTTTGATTTAAAGAATAACAAGCTGGTGTTTTCATAATGTCACACCCACTAGTGATTTTCTTTCTTATATCTTGTTTTTGTAATAGTGGCTGGTTTACTAGCAGGTTACACATAATATCAATCCTCTGAGCTCAAAGGAACACACACACAAAAAACACAATCCATTTTGCTTTATACAGTTTATTTGGAAAAATTATGCTTTAAAATTTCTAGTTTGGTCTAAAACCATAAAGAGGTCAATCTGCAACAAAAGAATAGGCCTGCTGTAGTTCACTCATTAACGCTCAGAGTGGAAACAATGAAAATTTTCCAAAAGACGCATTCCCAGAAGGCCTTGCTGAAGAAAAATAGTGGAGTGAGTTAAAGGGTAAAAATGACTGCATTGCAGAGAATAATGTGAATCATAATTCACTGCTTCATAACTGAAGCTTCCAGAGGCCGGACGCTCATATGTCTAATCTAATTAAACAAATGTGGATTTTTTGTCAATTCTTGAATATTTCAATGCAAATGAGTGCAAAGGGTAAACTGTTACCATTTGAGCTCAATGAGATGAGAACTCAGGTAAAGTCCCATGAGTAGTCCCACACCTGGATGATGATGGTTTAACCCTCCAATCCGACTCCCAAAATAACCTTTCAGAATAACCGTTCTTGCTCTGCTACTTTTTTTTTTTAAATCGTCTTCTTGATAATCCTCTTTTTTTAATGAAAATTTTTTCTGTACTTCAAATTATTCAAGTTAGGAAATGACCAATCAGATTAGGAAGGTGTAGCCTGCTGGCCCCATATCAAATGTTCAAAACGTTTGACAGATTTGGTGTAGTCCGCTTTTAATTGGTAGAGATTAGGACTTCCATCAAGCTCGCTCCTGATTGGCCAGAGTGGTTGCCATAGAAACTCTGTTTTGCAAAAAAATGATAAGCGAATTTCATTTGGTTTGAGCCATAATTACACCATGTTTTATGGATGAGGTCACACTCAGTCCAGTTCTCAGATACAGTCAAGAATTTCAACCCACAAGGACACTGAGACTGGTAGTTCTGTGCTCTTTCCTCCATTGTAGGACAAAGAATGTTCTTCTTTTATAAAGATACTGTCAGAAAGTTGCTGTGAACAACTTTAAATGATCCATCACATCTCCCAGTTTTGTTGTACATTTAAAAAGTTAAACTAAATGACTTTCTCTCAACTGAAAGACTTGCAACAAACATATGGAAGAAAATACCAACATGAGCTGCATGTCTGTGCGAAAAATCTTCATCTCATCACTCCTTAGCTGCAGCACGAATCTCACATCATGTCGACAGAGACAGCTGATACTGACTTCAAAAACCTCAGAGAGGAAGCCAACTTGAACCCAGACGTAATACCTCAGTACAGTCTCACATCTGTTCAGCTTCCTAGTATGAAAGCCTACAGAGCCACGGAATGCTCAAATATATGAAACAGGGCCACAGTCCTGAGGAAAAACTGAGAAAAAAAGAAAGGAGGGCTGAAAAAGGCTGCTATTTTCTGACATGCAGCAGAGCCCACGTTCTGTTTCTGACAAACGCAGCGTTCTGTGCTGCTCTGCGCAGGTTTGTGACTGCGGACACTGCTGGTGACGTTTGTATCGCTGCGATTATTGACGTCTGGATGCGGGCCACTTATTCCTCAGGTCCAAAGAAGCCTTGCATGGGCCTTTAACTCCTCGACACCATCCAACCTCACTGGAGGAGCGCCCAGGTCCATCCCACCGGGATACTTTGAAACCCCAGATGGCAGACAAAACAGCACGCAGCCGATGCCCAGACTGTGTGAGAAAAACAGTGAAAAACACAAAGTCTGCTCTAAAATGGAAATATCTGAAATTCAGCCAAACACTCTGCAGGTTTGATCGCAAATAGGAATGCAATAGGAGTGCGGGAATTGAAAAAATAACAGTTTTCGGCTTGTGTGGAGGGCACCGGTTTGGGTGGGGAGCACCCACGTGGAGCGGAGACGCCATCTTGTTTCTGGAGTCCTTCTGCTTCACAGACGCGTTACAAGATGCTGCAGGAGGAATGCTGCCACACGCTGACCAGCAGCACAGACTGACTGAAGCATCCACAGCTCCTCACTACTGCACAGTGATGCCGGAGCAAACCACTGCACACATATGCACACCTGAGGGGCATCAGAAAAGCCACAAAAGCAGGGACAGTTGGAAGAGATGCAGCTCTCCTGCAGGAAGCTCTAATGGAAACCTGGCACAGAAAAAAAATGTTATTCACCCTTTTTAAATCTGGGGACACGGTGTTCAGGCAGCCAGAGCAGTAGCTTAACAATGCAGAGTCAGCCTGCAGCCCCTCGCTGGAGGGACCCTTAAATCCTTAAATCTGTCCAGACTACCTTTTTTTTTAATAAAAGAACAGAATTGCAGAAAACTAACATTGTTTTGGTTTGAGTGCTTCAGTACAGAGGTGCGTCTCAATGAGACAGATCATGTCCGCAACACCCTGAAGCATGAAGGGAGGTTCGAAAGCAAGCTTTTCTGTGTGCAGAAAAAACGTATTTTGATCCAAATAGATTAAGGTTCTGCACCATAGTGCTGAAAATGTCTTTCCAAATTCAAATACTGCTTCAAATAACCAGGGAACAATAAAAATGCAACACATTTTCGTTTACAGAAATCACAGGAGGAACCAGAGCAGCGAAAAACAGACAGTAAAACGTTTCTTCCTTTTAAAGGCAGATATAAAGCGACTGATCTGTTGGATGGATAGATTTGAGAAGGTCAAATACAGAAGGAAAGGTTCACAGAGCAGCCAAAAGAACCCAACACCTTCTGTAAATCCAGTTCTAAAGGTAAAGTTCTGAATCCTCATTTCCATTAGCTTCTCTGGCTGTTCGTGCATCAGCCTGCAGTTGTTGGGAGTCAGATTCTCTTTGAGTCTGCACAAAAGAAAGTTTGAACTTAGCAGTGGGTTTTGCTGAGGTCAAGCACATGATGTACAGAGCTGTCATGGTAACGCTCTCGACATTAGCCTGTGCTGCTCTCAATGATGGCGCAGACAGGAGGAGCTTTCTCTGCTCATAGTCTGCAGACAGAATGAAAGTGTGAATTCTGAGCCAGAAACCTGCAGCAACACCTTTCAGCTTCAGTCAGACGAATGTGTGAGGGTTTGCATCGAGCTCGCTGCGGGAAGCTTCTGTCTGAGCTGGTTTGCTCACTAATTTTACTTAAAAAACAGTGAAAGCCGTTTGTGTTCTATTAGAGAAAATAAAATAGTTTTTGAAAGGACTGACGTGGACATCAGAGGTTGCAGAGGCAGGAAGGTGAATGCATCCTCACAAAACGGCAGGTCACGTGATTCCGTGTCATTTAATTTCCATCTTCAAGCATCACCGTTTTCTCCCGAAGGAACAGAAATGTACGAGAACATCACAGCGTGCGAGCCGAGTGTTCCAGCGTGAGACGTGAGGGTACAGTGAACGCCTCAGTTTAGTGTGCCATGCCCCCCCTCCACACACACACACCACACACTCTGATCGCCATTGTTGGAGGCAGGAATGTGCGGGAGATGGCCGTGCATCCCTCTCAGCTCCCGAGAGCCAAACCCGTGGACATGAAAGAACAACGTCACAAGTTAGGGTCTCAGGGACGAAGAGAGACACAATTTCAAACTGACGGCTCTCCAGAGGTAAGATCTTCTGCGAGAGAGTGCGCAGCACGACCTCCCACCTTTACGACACGGCTCAGAGCATGTGAGCATCTCCTGCGTGGAGAGGAAGCCCGTCAGCTCGCAGACATCACACTCGCTTTGCTGGCTGTTGTACCTGCTGGTTGCAGCCTCTGCCGGCACAGGCTCTGGACATACAACAAGTGCAAACCTCAGCCAGACACAACACTGACCAGCCTCCCCCTCCAACTCTCTGTCTCCCTAACCCCCTCCCCCATCAAAGCTGAACAATACAGCAGTTGAGAAATGCCTCCTGCCATCAGGTACTGCACCCACCGCTCCTGCAGGTTTCCTGCAGCAGCCCGGAAAATCTCCATTGGCCGATTATTCACGGTGCACAAAACAAAAGCCAAGCATGGACGCATCGATTTGTGCACCGTAGTCTGTAGCTGCAATCCGTCTGACACCATGACGTGCACGCCTGTCCACATCTGCCACACGGTGAAACAAAATCATTCAGAGCCACGGCTGCAGATAACAAAGCTCTGTAGCTCTTCCGAACTGCCATGGTGGTCTAAAGCTTTGGAGGCTAAAAGAAAAAGTGCTGGCTGATGTTGACTCACCCCCCCTTCAGATCCACGATGCCCCCGTTACTCGTCCACAGCTCTGTCTGCTCGAGGAGGGCAGAAAAAACAGTAAACAAGAGCCCGAATCGGAACTTTCAGCGAGAAAAGAAAAGATATTTCTGCAGAGAAACTGAGCAGACGCTCATCGCAAGAAACAACACAAAAGAGCTAGATGAGGATGGGTGGTGGAACTGAGCCGGAGTGAGCCATGTGCACACTCACTCTATCACTTCTGCTCCTGCCCTCCCTCCCCTTCAACAGACTCACTCCTGGATCCACCAGTCCACATCCTTCCTCTCACCTTGAAGCCAGACACTCAAACAAAGTCCTTCTTCCAGGTGAGACAGGACAGGCACGATGGAGGGACGATGGCAAAGCAGTGGGATAGACAAATGACAGTGAGCTCACTTAACCAGGGCTTTCCGCAGTGCCAATCAGCAAGGCATGCCAGCATGCAGGCTTACCAAAGAACAGAAGGAGGGGTTGCAATGCCACACATCTAATAACACACACCTGTGCTCAGATGCCGTGTACAAAAATGCACACTTTTAATAACTCCCTGAGTTTGTGCTCACTGTTCACCTGTACCTGAGGCCAGGCGGGTAAGAAAATAACAAGAATCCACACACACAGCCTTGGTCTCACATTAACACAAACACACAAAAATGCACAATGCTCTAACAAAGTTAAACGACTGATCTCTCCTTGGGTTACTCGGCTCTCTGCTTCTCGCCTTTTTCCCTCACATTGTTTTCTCTGTGAGTCACATGAAAAGGTGTGAAGGAGGAAACGGGGTAAGGGGAGAATTTCAGAATATCACTCTCCCCCCTCGCATCACCTTTACCTTTCTGAGAAAACCTTCCTTTTTAAGAGGGAAGACATCTGCATGAAGGTGAAAGATCATCATTTAATTTGGCCCACAGCTGTGATCACTTACAGCCAGAGGCCCTGCTGTCCTCTCTGTATCAGACTAGACAGGGGAAGGGGGGGGGGGGGGGGGGGGGGGCTGGGGGGGAGGCGGGGGGGGGAGCAAGAAAGTAGTCCTTTCGCTGTCGTCTGTAGTCCGCCCAGAAATAAATCCATTCTTTTCTTCTCCATGCATGCAAGAAATAAGAGAAAAAAAGACCAAAAATCCGGAGTTGCGGGACTTTGTGTGCATCTCTGTCCTCTCATTGAGCCTCAGCTGGGTCCAGACACCCACAGCGTCCCCTCAGAAACAGGAGAGGCCTGCAGAGAGCAGGGGAGAGGCAGAGCAGGGGCCATAGAAACACTGCTACATGATGTGCTTTGGCTTATAGAGGCTACATTTAATCTCCACTGGCTCCCCCAGGCTTTGGTATGGAGAGAGAAGGAGGGCGGGGGTGGGAGGAGGGAGGGAAAGAGGCGAGATGATGGGGGAGGGACAGAAAGACGGAGGGAAGAGAAGGAGAGCTACGACGAGCAACCGGCGAGCTCAAATAAGCGACGTGGGCTAAAAGGGATAGAAAGACAGGAAAAGAAAAAAAAAGCCACACTCCCTCTCACTTTTCACCCCACCCCCCCACCCCCCAACATCATTCCCTCCCTCCGGCTGATTGATCGACTGACTATGTCTGCAAACCGGCTAATCTCCAATCCTCTTTGACTGCTGCCTGGCAGACAGCACATTCTGGAAGTTTTTCTCTCCGTGCAGCTGCGACGTCGGCAGAACTCGGTACATCTGGAAGGAAAACGTGTAGTGCATCCAAAACGAAAACCACTCGAGGAACACTGATGCCACCAATCGAGACATTTCCTCACTAACACACACCATGAAACTGCAATGGCTTTCATCCATCAGTTGCTTATGTCCAGAAAGAGCTGCTTCTCTGGCTTGTAAAGACAAGGGCTTGTGCTGCATCACTCTTTTTCGGTCAAAGGTCACGGGTCATTGGAGTCATTTCCAACTTCAAGTGCAGAGGGGTTTTCACAGCCACGCCCCTTAACGCTTTAGCAATGACCCTTTGGCACTTTAGTGCTGAATCTTTTGACATCATAACTCTTCAACCATTCTTCTTATGCTTCATGAAAACTGTTGCACATCGGTGCAAAGCCACTTTTTCTGCATCGGAATCAGCTGATTTCCCTTGGTTGCGTAAATATTCAAAGAGTTAACGGCATGTCAAAGAGCACATGTTATTTGGGTGTTTCCGACAACATCTCTGGAGCTTCAGTTCTAGTGTTTTGACTACCGTTACTCTGTAACCGTTTAGCTAATAACCGTAATTCCAGCTGAGAAAAGCGGCCTCGGACCGACATGCAACGCTTTATGTTACGTTGTTTGATTCAGGTTGGTTGAGTAAATGATAGGAGAGTCACAGAAGTTCAAGGCGGTGACATCTCCAATGTTGACATCCTTCCAACCGCCGTAACACTTCAACTGTTTTTGCAATTCACCTAAATAAGTTCAGAATCCACAGGATATCACGTTTTGCGGCGATATGCAACACTACGTTGGAAACTTGTTGTAAATCTGATATGCAAAGCCACTTTTCTCCACATCAGAATCAGCTGATTTGCAATCACATAAACAGTTCAAGAGTTGCGGGAAGTCAAAAAGCGTTTGTCCTTTAGGTCAGTGTAAAAGGGTTAAAACAAGTCTCTGTTTTGTCTTAATGTTGAGTCATGGCGTCTGGACTTAAAGTCCTCTTTCTTTAAAATGTTTCACCACTCATTCAAGTGGCTTATCAGTTGTCTTGTACTAAGACTGTGATTGGTGTACGGTAGTTCTTCAACGTCTTGAAAACTTTCAGGTTTTCTTGGAAATTGTGTTTTTATGTGGAGTGCTCTGTACATGACGCTCTAGTGTGAATTATTCCAACAGGAAAAAAAGGTCAGTGTGTGGATAGATCAGATTGATTTTCCCACAAAAACAATAAGAAACAGTTCAACCACATAATGAATGATTCACTTTCCATTCACTACTGATTTATCTGTCCCGTTTTGCTTTCTTTGAGCATTCACTAATTCGAAGCATTTGTGAACAATGGCCTGGAATCAGCAGTCAGCTGGCCAAGTCATACGTCAGTGAGACCCAGATCTGTCACGTTGTGGCCCACGCATCGCAGCAAACTGCAGCAGCGCGGCAAATCTGCAAGTACCTCTGGACCTGCACAGCCTTAAGACAGCCAGCTGACAGAGAAGTGTGTGTATGAGGACACTGAGACCAGGCAGCGGCGGCAGAAGGAGACATCACATGTGAGGTGACAGGGCGTCACGCCACCAGCATTTCACCTACCTCTTATTATTAGCTGTCACAGGAGCAGAGTTTCTAACTTTCAGCTCTATATTTCCTTCTTTAGTTATACACTTAAGAGCAGGAAAAATAACAGCAGAGGCTCACATTAAAAGAGTACATGAAGAAGAGCTTCACCTCAGTTTGTTGCTTTAGATCCACGACACATGAATCCATCCATATAGAGATTCTGCGACAAAGCTACACAAGAATCAAACTGGAACTTCTCAGAAATCTGTTGGTGCCAAGTCACAAAACTATGAACACCTCCCAGAGTGAGTCAACAGGGGGCAGTATTTTACTCCTCTAATCTGATGATTAAGTGGAGGTTTAGTGTGTGTCCACAACCTGTGCTGCTATTAGTGTGGAGATCCTCAAGGACAAACACACTGAAGCAGGAGGAACCAAAGGTAGAAGATGTTTGGTTTCTTTTGGATAAATGTGCAGAAAGACGTCTTCATTTTTATCATTTTTATCCCATCTGTGTTGTTCAAAGACCAGCATGTGTGGCCAAGCTGTCTAGAAGGATAACAGGACCATTGGTCCTTCGAGGTCCAATGTTTTTGTCCTCCAGGTCCTGTCCCGGTTCTTCTCCACCTGTCAGTGGTGGTTGTTGTGTCCAGGCAGGTGGTTTGGCCTTCAGGAATCTCTGGGCTCTCTGAAACTTCTGTAGACCTGAAACAAAAAGCAGTTATTTTAATATTATCAATAATGTTAATGGCTTGGATTTTCCTGCACTTTTAGAGCTGTTCAAAGCGCCTACATTGTGTCCATTATTCATTCAATCCTCATACATGCTTGGTGATGGTAAGCGACTAAAGTAGCCACAGCTAGCCTGGGGCAGACTGACAGAGGCGTGGCTGCCGGTCCCACTGGCAATCAGCGGGACATTCATATTTATATTCTAATCCATTTTGGATCTGTCAAATATCTTGACCTTTTTTCTAAAGTGCTAACTAGATATGGGTTCTTTTCCATCTTTTTTCCCACAAAAGAAATAATACCAGTTTGTTCAAATCAGCCGTGGTCTAGCCTGTGGGTCAGATGCAGCCCGTCATCCATTTCTTTCCAGCCCACAGCCTCATTGAAAAAAAGCATTAGCCTAAAAGCAGCATTATTTAGGAATCCACTGTGTCCCCCCCATTTTGGTTTATTTATATGAAACACATTTCAGACAACTCTTGCAGAAGAACATTTATTTCACAACATCTTTAGGATGACATTCACAATTTGATTCACAACTTCGTTTTGGCATAAGGCTCCGTTCAATTCCTTGAGACAATTATTTTTCCATACACTTTCGGGTAACAACCCCCGTAACGGAGCCCACAGGTGGAAGCCGGGGAGGAGGGAGGGGCAAAGAATGAGCGCTGAAGGTAAGAGAGAATGAACAATTGTACACCTGACTTAAATAGGACGCTAAGCAGGTGGGTTAATTAACAGACCCGCCCTAGGGGAGTAACCTGCAATTCTGCCGAGTGTCTGCCCGAAATGCGACGAGTCGCTTATTTCAGTCAGACAACTCTTGCAGAAGAACATTTATTTCACAACATCTTTAGGATGACATTCACAATTTGATTCACAACTTCGTTTTGGCATAAGGCTCCGTTCAATTCCTTGAGACAATTATTTTTCCATACACTTTCGGGTAACAACCCCCAACACCAAGATCATCCAGAAGAAGAAGAAAATGTGAATGTATAATGTATAATCAGTGTGTAAATAAGATGAGGTGTGTTTTCGGCAGCATTCCATTTTCACTTCATTTCATTTCATTTCATTTCATTTTCCAGTATGACTGCTATGTGTTTACCCGGCACCATTGACCGTTTGGCCGCTCCCTTCGAGAACCACTCTACGAAGGGAACATGCTATCTAGTGTATCTGCTATGTGTTTACCCGGCACCATTAACCGTTTGGCCGCTCCCTTCGAGAACCACTCTACGAAGGGAACATACTATCTAGTGTATCTGCTATGTGTTTACCCGGCACCATTGACCGTTTGGCCGCTCCCTTCGAGAACCACTCTACGAAGGGAACATGCTATCTAGTGTATCTGCTATGTGTTTACCCGGCACCATTGACCGTTTGGCCGCTCCCTTCGAGAACCACTCTACGAAGGGAACATGCTATCTAGTGTATCTGCTATGTGTTTACCCGGCACCATTGACCGTTTGGCCGCTCCCTTCGAGAACCACTCTACGAAGGGAACATTCTATCTAGTGTATCTGCTATGTGTTTACCTGGCACCATTGACCGTTTGGCCGCTCCCTTCGAGAACCACTCTACGAAGGGAACATGCTATCTAGTGTATCTGCTATGTGTTTACCCGGCACCATTGACCGTTTGGCCGCTCCCTTCGAGAACCACTCTACGAAGGGAACATGCTATCTAGTGTATCTGCTATGTGTTTACCCGGCACCATTGACCGTTTGGCCGCTCCCTTCGAGAACCACTCTACGAAGGGAACATGCTATCTAGTGTATCTGCTATGTGTTTACCCGGCACCATTGACCGTTGGGCCGCTCCCGTTCACCAGGGGAGCATACTATCTGAAGAGAGAGAGAGAAAAAGAAGACTGGAGGGGAGCCAACAAGATTACACAACCTGATTCAATTTAAACACCATGCATTTTATACTCATCATTCGCGGCTTCTACTTGAGGGAGGACTTCTCTTAAGATAATTATTTTCCTTACGCTTTAGGGTAACAAAAAACCCCCAACGCCAAGATCATCCAGAAGAAGAAAATGTGAATGTATAATCAGTGTGTAAATAAGATGAGGTGTGTTTTCGGCTGCATTCCATTTTCACTTCATTTCATTTCATTTTCCAGTATGACTGCTATGTGTTTACCCGGTACCATTGACCGTTGGGCCGCTTCCTTCGAGAACCACTCTACGAAGGGAACATGCTATCTAGTGTATCTGCTATGTGTTTACCCGGCACCACTGACCGTTTGGCCGATCCCTTCGAGAACCACTCTACGAAGGGAACATGCTATCTAGTGTATCTGCTATGTGTTTACCCGGCACCATTGACCGTTTGGCCGCTCCCTTCGAGAACCACTCTACGAAGGGAACATGCTATCTAGTGTATCTGCTATGTGTTTACCCCGGCACCATTGACCGTTGGGCCGCTCCCGTTCGAGAACCACTTTACGAAAGGAACATGCTATGTAGTGTATCTGCTATGTGTTTACCCCGGCACCATTGACCGTTGGGCCGCTCCCATTCACCAGGGGAGTATACTACCTCAAAGAGAGAGGGAAAGAAATGAAATGGGAGCCGACATAAGAAGTACTCCTACCTGATCTTAGAACGTAAAGCCCACGTCCGCAAAACGCTGTGCGGAACTATAATTCTAGCCGCCATGGACGACCCTAGGATGACACAAACTTACATCCAATACAATGCTCCCGATGACATCCTATGCCATGAATGAAACAACCCCATATTTGAAGCTGCCATCACATACTATGACGGGGTTAACGGCCATAAACATTTCATCTGGCATAATATTCACACAAGCTTAGTAAAATCCATTATTCTAAGCTGCCATCACACTATGACGGGCTCGACGCCATTATATACACATTATGCATGCTACTCACGCAGGCTTAATAACTTCCATTATTACGAACTCCAACGACAATACCACAACGAGCTTAACGGCCACAAAGTTTTCTCCCATTTGGCATACCAATTAAAATGATTGAATTGATACAACTTAGAGCAACCTAAATTTTGAGGCTTCCACCTGACAATAATTTTCTTTCAACATTTATAATCCAAGAATTTCACACTCATTCTGCAGCTGACGTAGATTGATTCAAGCCAGACGTGTCCTTGGAACGCAGAGGAGGTCCACCACCCCTTCACTTTCAGTGCAGCAATAGGTACGTTGAGCAGTCATCGTTGCAGCACCAGATCAGGGAATGCATGGGTGACATCATTTCCTGGAAACGGAGAAGCTGATCGGGGCGTGAGGGTTCGCAGGCTCAGGATGCGATGCATAGATAAAAAACAAAGCAGTATTAGTCTTGACAAGAATATATAAATAACCCAGAAACTGATCAGTTTCAAAATGATTGAGATAAATTAAATAACAGTGCTTTTAAAAACAAATCTGAGAAAGTGAAATTTAGTAGATAGTTAAGGTAAAGACCCATTGTGGATTTATCGCACCCTAGAAACCACCATAATTACAAATTCCAACAGTGAAATAATAGTGAAATATATGACCTGCACGAAATCTTAACACCAATTTTTTTATATATTCCAATGATAAAAGTAACCTTTGACAGTTTCAGAGGGACGCACCTTCAGGAGGCCATCGAGGAGTAGGAGTAGTAGATGGGAAGAGTAGCCAAGGAGATTTGTAGATGAGGAAGGTCAACATCCCACGTAGCAGAGGATTACAGCTCGGCTGGAGTTGATGCCTTGTATATGATATTAATGGTTCTCAAATTTTTTATTTAGCCAAGGGCGACTGGATACTGCAAAAGAGAACTTGAGAGCCATGAGGGATCATGGTTTTGATATTATTTTTGCTAGACTGAACCTTTAAGCATTCAGAGGCGGAGTATAACAAGCCTCCAAATGGGGATGCATCTAGCAGAGTGCCATCTGCTTAGAAAAGGCAGACCGAAGACTGACTTGTGGACACAAGATTTAACTCTTGAACTAAGCTTGAGAGCGCAAGTGATATATTTCCTATGGTCAGGGTAGAAGTTGCTCAAAGTGTTAATTAACCAAGTCAACCGATGACACAATACTATCATTCAATATTGAAACAGCCTTAATATAATCTCCAAGGATGAAATAACCGGACGACCCCTTAAGAACCATCAGAGCTGTAGATTCTGGCGGCCGGTCAAACACAAACCACTCTTCTTAAATCCTTTTCCCCCAAACCAGAAGGCGCAGACACAGGAGAACAAGTGGAGGAAGCCTGAAGACACAACAGTCATCACAAAACCACTCCAGGCATAGAGAGGGAAAGATCAAACGCAAAACACGAAAATCCAGAACAGGAACACGCGGCCCAGGATCGAACTACCCCCAGCCGAGAAAACAAGGCCGCGACGAGACCGACACACTCACTAATGCGGCCGACGCAAGTCCCTGAGGACAGGGCAGGACCCACTGGGGTACACAGAGCAGGGGAAAAACAGGCGGAGCAGAACGTGCGGGGGCAATGAATGAGGATCGCTGAGTGAATAAAATGAGCCATAGACGCTGCATAAGAGAGACCAATCATAAGGGAAAATGTCCATAGAGCAGAGACGGGTCCAAGAGACACTGATTCACATTCCAACTAACCAGCAGCTACAACAACGAAGAAAACAAACAGAAGAACCGCCATAATAATAAAGCCAGCATCAAATTAAAGACAATCAAGATTTACACACAGCTCCCAAAGAACAAAACAGCAATAGAAAACAAATGCTAAAAGCCACGATAAATTCAGCCAGCATGAGAAACCTGTCCAAACGAGGTCTGCCAGCCTTCACAACCACAGAAAGGACCCCACAACCCCTGAAAAAAAAAAAAATAAAACAACCGGACGACGCAGAACGACGCAGCCGAAAAAGAATCAGAAGTGCATCATAAAGGACCCGGAAAAAACTACAATTCCCAGGGTCCTTAGGGGCGTGACGTCACCGAAGTAAACAGGAAGTGAGACGCAGCCATAGAAAACTACACGGGAAAAGTACCGCATGACGCTCACCGTGGATAATTGGGGTGACCACGGCAGACGAGAAGACCCGACTACTCCTGATCGGGGGGCACGGACATCCCGAACATTGCAGAAAGCACACCCCCTGCAGATGCACGCGACCGCGGCGAAACGAACGCGCTGTGCGCCGTCAGCCGCCCGCGGATCGTCAGCCGCCCGCGGATCGGAGGAGAAATTAAGGAGAGCAGACGCGGCGAAACCAAAACCCCACATCAGAAAGATGGGGATCATCCTTCCCAAGGACGGGGGAACACGGCAAGACGCCGAAAGAGAAGGAGACCCGCGGGCTCGGAGACCGGCGAAGAATGAGCGCTGAAGGTAAGAGAGAATGAACAATTGTACACCTGACTTAAATAGGACGCTAAGCAGGTGGGTTAATTAACAGACCCGCCCTAGGGGAGTAACCTGCAATTCTGCCGAGTGTCTGCCCGAAATGCGACGAGTCGCTTATTTAAATACTTTTTAAATGACAAATTATTGGAATGCAAAGAATTGTGGTCTATATTCGCCACTCTAGAGAGCAAACACTAGTTTTTCACAGAGACTTCTGGGAAATTTCCTGGGCACTGGAAATGTATATTTGGACATCCTAAAAATACGGCAAACCGCCTGAATGGTGCACTAACAGGAGACTGGTGAGTGAATTGGGGCCCAGCTTTAGTGCTTTTGTTAGCAGCAATGCTAAAGACAAAGATTGTATTATTCCATTGACTTCTATAGAGAAATGAACAGCTATTACTCAGTCAAAGTAATCAATCTTGCCCTGTTACCTTTTTAAACATGTTCTTGATAATACACTTTTAATTTTTATGATATTTTTCTGTAGTTAAAGTTATTTAAGTTAGAAACTAACCAATCAGGTGCCTTAATAAAAGTAAGTGGAGAATGCTGGCCCCCATATCCAATGTTCAAAAAGTTTGATTAATAGTTTTCATGTAGCCCTCTTTGAAGTGGTAGGGCTGTGGCCTTACAACAAGCTGTTGCCATAGAAACATTGGCTCAGGCCGACTCAGACCAATCACTGCCTACTGACATTGTCTGGCTCAAACATGGTGGCGCCCATTTTGTGAAAAAATGGTGACGGAAATTACTTCACTTGGTTGGGGCCAGAAGTTTTTCTATGGATGATGTCACACTCACTCACTCCAGTTCTCTGATACAGTCAGTGACTGAAACACAGCCAGAATATTCTGGGGGGGAAAAAATAGTTATTTTTGCCATCTTTTATTTGGCACTTCTGAAAATATATCAACTACCATAATTTTACTGTAAATATGTTTGGAGTTTAACCCTTATTTATTTATTTTTATTTTATTTTTTTAACAGTACCAATGCTTCAAAATACAAACTAAGCAACATTTAAGCCACTATGAGTCTTTTTTTTTTTCTTTATGAACATATGGACTTCAACATGAAAGGCAGAGAAATTATAGCAAGACTTGTTTAGACTTTGTTTTTTAACATTACTGATTATAGTTCAAAGCTATTTGGTTGGAAAGCTGGCCCTTGAACATTTTGACCTTGCTAAAGAAGTTGGGACCTTCCTGAGTTTTTGACCTAATAGTGCAGGTTTAAAAAACGAATAACTTAAATTCAGTTTTTGAAAAGATTTGTTTAGTGACAGTGATACAAAATAATTTTTACATCAAACTGCTGAAAAAAATTGCCTTTTTTCTAAATATTTTGCAATATTTGCTGTATATTTGGCAGGTCTTTTTAACTTGTTAACAAAGTAAAACAAATTCACTTTTCCTACGTGGAATATGGAATTAATCCATTTACATTCATTTAATGTGAAACACTAACACTGTTTTCATATTTTCCGTGTGACGGTGAGAGAGCTGATTTAATGAAAAGCAGAGTTTTGCATGTGTAATGATGTTTTTTCAAACATTTACTTTTCTGAAATATTGTGCAGTTGTGAGAACCCTCAAGAGACGTAACTGCACAGAAATGTGGCCCTGCCTGCAGCTGCTCTGCAGTGTAACTGAACACTGGCTGTGTACAAGCATCAGACTGGTCTGATCTAGCAGGAAGGGGTGCCGGGCAAACCTCAGGAAAAGCTAGGAGGTTGTACAGTCATCTCCCGGGGTGTCATTCTCAACTATACAACCCACTACCTCATCCTGGGAGCAAGCAAAGCCACACATCAGTACCATGGGAGGGAACTGCTCATGTTCTGCTAAAGTTTCCGTCTGTTCCTCCACAGCAGCTCGGTCCCGACGAGGGAGATTCAGTAACGCAGTAACACCCAGCAGCTTAGAACTGCTTTCCTCTTACTGGATCTGGATCTGTAAATGATTTCTATACATGCTGCTTCTGCAGCCATCTTCTCATTGCCCACCTCACACTCTCCACACTTTCTGCTAAATCTTATCACAGACTTTATTCTAGGCCTAGTGAAGAACTTGAACACACATTAGCTGAAGATCTTTAGCATTTTGGAGGTTAGAGTCCACGACATTCAGAAACAGGTAGTTTGGGATGTGCACTATTTCCTTCAACCAGCAGCAAAGCTACTGATGATGGTCAGAAAACTCTTTGTGAAAGAAGAAGCGATGCATTCAGGAGAATAAAGGTTGACTTATTCTGTTAAAGACCCACTCTTATGTAAATTGTGCTTTTAACATGTTCTAGTAGCATTTTTCTGATGATAGAGGACAGTTATAAAGAGATTAAAGCTTAAAATTTAATTTCTGAGTATTTCGTTATTCAAATTGATGTAAATCAGGAGCAGACGAAAAACTTCATTTGAAAAAACTTGTATTTGTGACGTTGAAAATATGCTGGTCCAAAAGCTCTCTGCTCTGCTCCATTCTGTAGCATCCACTTGTAGATGGCTAGATCTATGTTTGTCTTTCTGTTTTCTTCATCTGAGCTGGTATCTGGCTCTGAACTGCATAGCTGGCTTCAATATTGATCGTCATTTTTATTGTACTGTTTGGGGATGTGAGGGGCTGTAAGCTAGCAGAAGAGCATGTAAACATAGCACTCAATTGTGGGTGACAGGAAGGATTGGTGGGTTGCTCTACGCCAACGGTCTCACCCACATCTCCCAGTTGAATTTCTATTGAATTACTGCCGTTCTGCAGAAACCATGTTCTAGAAAACCACAGCACAAGAATTTTTTTTGGTCTAAAAACAGCATAATCATAATTAAAAGACCACTGGAAACCCTTTCATAATAATTCCAAAGATGATCGGAGTGGGTCTTTAATGTGCCAATGTCTTCTAAAGAATTTTGATTTAAAAGAAAATGTGATTATTTTTAAGAAATGGTTAAAACATTTTTTAGTGTTTTATTCACTTAATCAGAAGTTTACTTGTTTTAGAATAAAAACAAAAAAGCTTCAGTGATCAGAGTTTGTACTTCAGCTACAGGCGAGGTCCAGCCAATCATTGCTATGGGTAATGAGGGTAGAGTCACTGCAGCTGCTGGGAGACTGGAGCAGCCCCAGCTGGTCGCCACTGCTGAGTCGCCGAAGCTGCACAGACGCAGACCTGTAGATGCAAGCTTGTGGTGTCAGATGACACAAGTTCGGATCTACGGGTTTGGGGCTGCAAGCAGGTTACCTCATGAATCCAAGAGCAGCAGGACAATTAAGAAAAAAAACACCTTCTATAGGTTCTGTCTCTCTTTGCGTTTGAACAAAAATCAATGGTATTTATATTTCTATTGTTCTGCAAAAATAATTATGTTTTAGCTTTATTACTTTCACATAAAAATAAAAAAATACTTTTATATAATATAATAATTCTTTTTTTTTTTACTTTTTTGTAAAAAAAACTTTGTTGTAGTTCTGACTTATTGTAAAAGCATCATTGTTGCAGATCTGCTTTAGTCAGAAAAAGCTGAAATTCTTTGTTCCAGCGGCTCGCGGCTCAGCTGGAAAAACAAAAAAAAAGAGAGCATTTTCCAAATGGAAATTTCACCAACCCTGTGGGTAAAGGTTCATATGTAAGAGTAAAAAAAAGATTTTGTTAAAATTTAAATGTGAAAACATGGAAATCAATTCAAAATAATCGAACAATCGAATGATTTTTTTTTAAAAAGCATCACAAAATGTTGATGTTGAGATTTGGTATTTATTTTGAAAAAAAAAATACTATGCCAAAAATGCATGCTAGTTTTTGCCTTAGTTCCATCAGAGAATATAAAGAAAAAGTAAAAACTCTGTTGGTTTGCAATCTGTTGCTTCTGCTTCAAGAGCAACAGACGAACCTACTTACAGAGGAGACACAATGTTCAGTTTTCAGACAGCAGAGACTCAACTCTTTTTATTTCTGCCTCCTACATTCAAGCGAGATCTTGAATGTTTAAGGCTGATGATGGGTTGCCTCAGACGTGTCAGAGGGTATTTGCCTGAGAGCTGAGAGGAACATAGTTTGGATGGGCAGAAAGGTCTCAAGGAGTCGACACCTCTGGAGCAGCATGTGTTTGAAAGGGTGGATGTGTGTGAGCAAGACTAACAAAAGCACAAACAGGCCATAGCCTGCATGGCTCTGCATGCAGCAGCGCCAGCAGCAACAACGCAGTACCAAAGTCTACCCAGCAACAGGACCAGCATGCTCAGCACCATGGGCATGGGGGAGGTGAGCTGGGGGGGAGGTACAGAAGAAGATGCAAGAGAAGAAAAAGGCACTTACTCGCATCTCACAGGGTCAAAGGAGGGCCCCCACTGACCAATGGGTAGAATTTCTCCACAGTCCACAGTCTGTTGCAGGAAAACAGCCAAAAGCCTTGACTGGACAAAGCAAAGCCGAGAAAAATTCAGGACGCCGCCGCCGCAGCAGCAGGACTCACCGGTCTGGCTTCATTTTTGCTTCCCATGTGTGTTTTTAACACTGAGCGGGGCTGAGTCTGGCAGAAGGTGTAGGCAGTCGAGTCCGCCCGGGACCGTCAAGGAGAAACAGAGCGCAAACATGCTAGTAATGAAACCAAATCAGCCCGAAAGTCTGCTCGGGGAGAGGAGAAAACAAGAAGAAAGAAAACGGAGAGAAAGAACAGCAAAACCTACTTTTCTTTGGTGTTTTTACAATGCAAGTTTACCTTGAAAAGCAGGAATCTTTTAGTATTTTCATACTTCAAGCTGCCCTATCAGCATGAGACGAGCAACATCTGTAACCCGGCCAAGAGCCCAGCTTAAAGAAAAAGACAAAACAGAAAATCTGGCTGGAATTTCCTCAATATTTTGTTAAAACTGTAAAAACTCCTAGTCTCTCCGACTCCCTCCTTCTCCATGCCGAATGAGGCAAAGTGAAAGGAGAAAGAAGAGCGCTGCAAATCCAGCGAAGGGAAAAGCACAGCCATGAAGCCGTCCTCCTGTCACCCCTGAACCTCTCCCCTTTCCTCCTCTCTCCTCCTCCTCCTCTCTTTCCCCCTCCGTCTTCCACTCAAAACACAAAAAGAGAACTGTTGAGTTCAGGTATGGTGGCTTTCATGCTTTGTTTCTCATTCCAAACTGCTCACTAATCTGCAGAAACACAAGCATGTTTCTAGAAAGCATCAAAAACCAATTCTGACATTTGGTTCGCCTCGGGTGCAAACCTGATTGGAGTCCTGCTCAGGTTGAGAGCGCCAGTACTGCCCCAAAGGCTAACACACACACCCACTTTCTCTGCGGAGCTACAGTAGCGGTGATCGAATAAAACACTTTCATTGCATATTCACAATATGCAAATCAAACTTTGCAAAATTTTTGATGTTGTTTATTTTTTTAGGGAAACACAGACACACTGCCGAGGCCGACTCTGGGTTGACATCATGAAATGGGCAGCACCCACGCGGAGCGCAAGCCGGTGACTCAGAGATCGTCCTACTTCCGGGTAGAAAAATGAACTGCGGAAATAAGTAATATTTCATTAAAAACATGTTCTTTAGTGTGCTAAAGGTAATATATGCTCATATTTATGGATATAGTTAACTCTGAAAGGCTTAAGAATAGCATGGAATAGGCCCTTTGAATCAACTAATTAAAATGTGTCACTTTAAATGAATATTTAAAGCTTGTTCTACATTGTATTTCATGTTACATACATCGAAATTGATGCTTGGCTGTAGAGATTACATGAAATTTAAGCCTTAGTTTCATGCACCTGTAGGGGTGGGGTTGATCGTACGGGTGCTGCTGGTTTTTGGGTTGACCGGGCCTGAACTTAAGGGGAGCACAAGTGTGTCTTGCAGTTCCCTTGAGGCTTGTACGGCCACCTCAAGGGGATGTCATGAAAATGGAACGTACCATTGTTGCGCAGGTAGTAAGTGTATCATGAATCATTCGTGAGGTTAATCAAAATTACATGCACTTATGACATGCAAGTGATGCTGTATATGGTGTTCTTACTATGCCACACTAGTCGTTAAAAAGGTGTGAGTACTAGCTTGAATGCTGCATGCACAGGGTGTGCACATGATATGTAACTGCCTTTATGATGCCTGTAGGATGTCCACACAAACTACACTGTCTAATTAGCTAATTTCTAACAGGCATGCTGCATGCTGGGAGCACGCACTTTTCACATGAACGCCACTGATGGTCTCCTTGAGAAATCCACAGGATTTGGAGGGTGAAAAATCTGTATGACATGTCTGCGTTTTACCTACTCCACCCTTACTTACTTATATGTGTCGTCTAAGTGTTCACTATGACCTGTCGTCTGTAACATTTAGGGGTCTACGACCTTGGCCTGGCTACCTGCGTTTCCTGTACAGGTTTGATCATTTTTTGCCTGCAAACAGCTCATATTCACTTTTAAGGGCAATTGGGACTAAGACTTTAAACTAGGGGTGTAGCTATTCAATTTGACAACGATTTGATTTGATTTCACAATTTGTGGTTGACAATATGATTCATAGTCAATATTGGTTTGAATGAACTGATTTACTGACCTAAAACCGATCCAGGACATCTTTAGCCAAAAATTCAACCAGTGTGACTCAGAGATAAATACCTGGATACTGAATGGTGCAGCTGAAGTTTTTCAGATTCCTTGTTTTTCTTGCAAGATAATAAAGTGTAAATTAAATATGTGTACAAACAAACAAGTAAACAAGAATTAATGTTAAATTCTTTCACGTTTTAGTTTCATAAAGTTCAACCCACTGCTGTTTTTTCACATAAAAATAATACAAAAGGAACATTATTAGAACATTCTAGCACACTGTATGGTCACACATGTCTTTGTAAAATTCAGTAGTTCCACACATTGGACTGGAATGATGGATTGATCATGTTTTGTTGCCGTCGCAATCCACTTGGCCATTTTTACATTTTAGTAAAACAAACCTACAGTTCCTCAATCCAAATGGTGTTTTCCAAAAAGGATTATGATAGTTTGACATGATTCTATACTGTTACAGGTCGATGCAATTTGATTAACAACTTCTCCTCTAACAAATCATTTTGGTTGGATCGTATGAATATAAACCGATTAATCAATTAATCTATTTAAATGTCACACCCCTACTTTAAACTGAGGCTCATGTAATTAACTCTCTGAAAGTGTTTGGTCTGTGGGTCGGTTTTAACAAAGGTAAAAGCACAGATAGCAGAGGTATGTCAATAGTAAAGGATGTGCAGGCAGGTACTTGCATTTAAACAGGGGTGGCCTATGTTACCTCTGACACTCCAGGGGCTAGGATTTTTTTCATGTTTTATTTCCTTTTTATATAAAGACCTTATAAACTGGTTTTAAACACACATTTTTCTCAAATTAATGCTGAAATTTAAATTTATTTAACCAATGCATTACAAAAATGACATTCGGTAAACTGTTTCAAAACAATAAAGTTCTAAGTATTTCATTTATTAATCTTAACTGCAGTAGTTCCTCTTCACAGTCAATTCTGTCTGTGTGTATTAAGCTGTCTGTAGTTATTTGTTTTCTGTTTGTTTGCATTTTTTTCATTTTCAAATAGTTCAAGAGAAACCCACTAAATGAGACATTTAACAAATCTTAGAATGTTGACGCATTTAGACACAGATGTGCAGATTACATGCAAAGAGATCACTTTCTCTGAAAGATGAGTGAAACCACCAAAATGCAAACAAAACCTCCAGCAGTTCAAGACTCAGAAATGTAACGTATCCATCTGTCTATCTGCAGAATCAGCTGAATTCCTTCCAGAGTTATGGGGTTGCTGGAGCCTATCCCAACTACTGTTAGGTGAAGACAGGGTTCACCCTGGACAGGTTACCAGTCTGTTGCAGCACCACACTCTTATACTTACACAGAATTTAGAATCATCAGTCAAGCATGAAGCATGTTTTTGAGGAAGCCGGAGTTCTCGGAGACATCCTACACATGCACGGGGAGAACATGCAAACCTCACACAGACATGTGCCATACAGGATTTGAGCAAGGACCTTCTTGCTGTAAGGCAAGGGCACTAGCCACCACGCCATGCAGCCCCACCAATGTATTAAAACTATAGAAATCCTAAACTCCCACAACGCGTAAGCAGATCAGTACGATTTTAACCATTAGGTGTCAAATGTTTGCAATCACCAACACAAACACAGTGTCAAGCACACTGTGTTTGAAAAGTGTTAAATAAATAAGAGCAAAGCTAAACATGGGAGTTTTCAGTAGAAAATGTACACTCCATCGACTATACGTGATAACTGGAGTGAGTGTGACGTCCGATAGAAAATGGTTTACTTCCGGCTCCAACAAAATTAAATTATTGCAGTCGCTTTCTTTCAAAATACTGACGCAACAGTGTTGGAGTCAGATGTTGTCGGTAAGCAGTGAACAACGCCAGGGGGGAGGGGTCACTCAGTCCAGATCTCATACACAGTCAATGGTGCAAATTCCACTCAATCCCGAGATTTGGTTGGTTGTTCCTGCTGACAGCAAATGACAGCCTGTTTAGGCCTCTGGCAGATTTCACAGACAACACAAACTAACTGAAATGTAATTGAATTAAAGCTATACCTTAATGGACAACACTGTCAGCTGATGAACTAATGTCAAGGAGAGAATAGACAAAACAATTTTTGTTTTTTAAATGAACAGCAATGTGATGTAAACACATTAAAAACAGCAAAATCTACTGTACTTTTTAAAATCAGTTTAGGCTGCACAGGTCAGGCTGTGATTGGCTGACTCCAGCACAGGTTGCAGCAGACAGGTAGCGCCCAGAAGGTTTCTCTGCAGGAACAATAACAAATGCACGCCGTGAACTCAATGTAGATCCATAATCTTGTTGTAATGAAATTTTATTGTGTCAAGCCTTAAGCCAGTGTCAAGGTTCATGAGATGTGTCGTCTGCTTGTAAAATCCCTTTAAATTGCTTTTCATACTGGAGTAAAAGTTGCACAGAGCCATTTAGTGGATTATGGGTTCTTACTTGAATGTACCTGATGAACCCTGGATTCAGTTTTACTGTCTCAGACATCGCTTTGAGCTCCTTCCTTTATCCTGCTTTAAATGAAGAAGTCATCATGGCACGATCAGTCCAGGCCGGTGGATCATCCGTTACTTCTCCAACAACGTCTGCTCATTTTCACATCCAGCCACCCCATGTTTGCATCATCCTAAACAAAGAATCCTTTTTCTTCCAAATTTCTGTGTTCTTTCAATCCCTTCTTCCTTCTCTTCTTCTCACATCTGATATTCTGCTCACGTTCAACTGCAGCAGCCCTCCTCCAATCGCTGGCATTATTCCACACCTCAGACCCCCCAGACACACTGTCTGCTCTCCCACAATGCACCTCTGCTTCAAAACTTTCCCAGACCCATTTGGCCTTCTCCCTCTTCAGACCCTTTTGTGTTTGTCTTTCTCGGTGCAGCTCTTTGTCTGTTTTTTTTGTCTTTCCAAAATCACATTTATTTTCTTTAACTTTAAACCTTTAAAGCTTGCCTAGTTGTCTTCTAATCCCCCCAATGTCATTTTAAAATAAAACTTCATCACTGCAACCAATGAGTTATTGCTAGAGACACTACGCTAGCCTGTTCCCATTGTCCAAGATAGGCAAAGTGCGACACCATATTAGAAAGGTCAGTAAAAAATGAGATACGGCTTAGCAGATACAGTAAAATAACCATAAAATGTTTAATTTTGGTCTGATTTTAAAAAGAATTATTTTTTACTATTACAAAAATAAGACCCTGGCTCCTCGGCCCGTGTTTATAAATGGGTCCGGTGGATAGCGACACCGGGGGGCATTCGCCTTAAAGCACGCGGCCGGTCAAGAAGCCCCGCCGTGGGGCAAACACACAAGTGGATCCCGCCCACCCTACTGTATATCACCCATGCGACACCGGGCAGGCAGTTTTCTGTACGCCACTTGTCCCTGTCGGCCCGCTGGACGGGGAATCGGCACTGGGTTGTTCTCTCTTCGCTAGCAGCTACTGAGTAAATCCTGGTTAGTTTCTTTTCCACCACTTTATTGCTCCGTAATATGCTTAAATCCAGATCTGATCTGTTGCTTAAATCCAGCAGATCAGATCTGGTCTGAAGTGGAACACACACATAAATACCATGATCATCCTCCAAAAAACATAAAAATATCTGTGGTCCTGCCAGAAAATGTGGAAACAGTGCTGAGTCTAGTTCTATCATTGACCTTTAATAGACAACAAGATCAGTCTAAACATTCATTATTAAGAGTAAACTCACTCAGATCTTCCTAAAATGTTTTCCTTTCTTAGTTGAAAGAAATCATTTACTTGTGAAAAGTCACATTCATGTGTCTTTCCAGCTCTGTTTGTGCAATTGTAGCACAGCAGTAAACCAGCGTCTCGACATGTCCAATGTGGCGTCCAACTTTGCGTATGCAACAAGCTAGCGTAGAACCTCTAGCCTATACAGCTTATTGACTGCAACAATGTCGAAGCTTCACAGAAACTCTGAGGTCCACAGGAAGACCATCTAGACAACCTAAAGATCTGCACTTCAAAGTTCTGACAAAACATGTTTCAAATTAAGATCTTCCCACCATCTTGTTTTGATCATCCAAATCAGAAACTCAAACATAAACACAAATCTAACAACTTTTCACCATGATTTGTGTAAGTCTCTAAAGAGTCTCAAATCTGGAGTTTAGTGAAATCCTATCTCAAAGGAAGCAAAGAAACTGCTTCACTGCAGTTTTTCAATTAAGGCTTTCAAAGAAAAACTCAGAGCTTACTTTGCCAAATTGATGTAATCAATTTTTTAAACTTATAGGCTCCAAAATGCTGTGGATGTAATTCCACACTAGATGTTTTCAGCAGAAAATATTAGAGAAGCAGAACTTTAACCGCTTTTCTGGAAATTGATAAATGGTATACAAGGCCTGCTGCATAACTGGTGCCACATGGAGCCTGAATGCTTTTATTTTTTTTCTTCAGGTTTTTTAAGCACTCAGTGGAGACACCTTTCAAGAGTGCAGAGAAACACAAATGCTCGATGAAATGAAAGCATAAAATAGGAAAAACACCAACTGAGGACCTCAACAGGATAAACTCAGGATGGTTTCATTGTAATGCCAAAACCCTTCATGGTCTTCAATGGTTTATCGCTGGAGTCATTCTTTGACAGTCAAGTCCAAGAAAAAAACCTGTGTAAAAAAAACAATACAATGGTTTTGGGCTGTCTTGCCTTCTGAAAATGGTTCACTCAGAAATGATAAGACATGTTAGAAACGGAAAAGAAATGACCCCCCAGTTCTGTAAAGATGATTTTAAGACCCACACTGATAATCCGATCTATTTTGTTCCCAGTGGTCTTTTAATTGTGATTATGCAGTTTTTAGCTAAATTTAAAACTAGTGCATAGTTTCTGCAATGGTTCATTAAAAATTCACCTCTGAGTTGTGGGCGAAACCTTTGGCACAGAGCAACCCCTTCTCCTCCCCATTCCTGAGAGCTCTCTGTTTACACGCCCTCCCGCTAGCTTACAGCCTCTCACCCCCCCCCCAGCCTTACAGTAATGGTGCAAGAAAAATGGCGAACAATATTGAAGCAATCCAGACGTACAGGTCTGAGCCAGATGCCAGCTCAGACGAGGAAAATGAAGACACACCTTGATCTAGTCATCTACAAGTGGATGCATCAGAATGGAGTGGAGCAGGAACCTTGTAGACTGCCATGGTTTCTATGTCCCAAATACAATACCAAACATTTTAACTTTAGAAATCCTCAGAATGCAATTTTGAGCTTAATATTCTTAATATATGCATTTGTCTCCATGTGTTTGAATTTCCTGTTCAGATGACCCTTTTTAAACCTTTTCTGCCATGGAACCATCCTCAATGAAGGAGAGTCTTCACAGATAGAAGTAGTACATAGTACATTTGGTAGATCAACAGAACCTTTTTTGTAAAAAGTATTTTGTTTTTAATATAATAGGAAGTATACCTATTACCACAAACAATATATGTAATCTTCTTAAATAAAGTCAGTGAGGCAGGCAAGATTACAGAATTGAAAGTGTGTCCAATAGACAGGAATAAAGATTAATGAGGAAGAATCCAGACTGGAAGACTTCAAGAGAACTCAGAAAAGGTCCAATCAAGTCTTTGTTCCCTGATTCCTTTTTTTCACTTTCTCCACACTTTAAGATCCCACTCCCTTCCATCCTACAATCCTTGTCTCCCCCTCTCCCCCATGGTGTCCTCGTGTGACCCTTGCCTGACTGAATAGCTGCCTCTTGAATCAGGAACTGCTGGTGACACCAGTGGCAAGCACAACAAGGTCTCTGTACGACAACCATAGAAGATTCTCAGAATTCTATGGTTTCTCTGCTTTGGTACTTTGAAGTAATTTGTAATTTCTCCCATAATTACTATTTATATACATTAAAAGTTAACACAAAGTACAAGCATCTAATTAATAAATAAAATAACAAAAAAAAAAATTAGACAAAAGAAGTTGTTCCGTCAGATCACTGATTAGGAACAGGAAGTGGAGGTTGTGTGTTTTCACCCTATAGGATGAAGTTGCATCGGTACCATGACAGTGAGAAAAACACACCAAAGAGAGCAAAGAAAATACTCCTAAGGAGAGCAGCCTGCTACTTATAGGGGGTACATACAGTTTCCCATGATGCTTTGTAGGTGTGATAAGGACAGCATATTGAATGACAAATAGTTCAGAACAAGCTTTTGAAGAGATGTAGGTAGTCTTCCTGAGAAATGTTAATCTGTTTTAATAATGACTAATTTCATATGGCTGTGTAGTTTTCTATTAACATTAGTTATCACACACAAAAAACATTATATTGATCTCTAGTTGTATTTCATTAACAGCTATAGAAAAATCCACCCATTCCTCCATCCATCCGTCCATCCATCCATCTTTCAAGGGGGTTGATGGACCCCATCCCAGGCACTGTTGGACGAAGAGGGTTTAAACCTGAATAGGTTGGGAGTCTCTCTTAGTTTCCACAACAGAAAGATGTTTTTCAAAGGTTGTTTGCTGTGACATAAAAAAAGGGGTGTCATTTTATCATTAAAATCATTAAAAGAAGAATACAGTGGACGTCTACAATTAAGCTGCAAATCAATACATTTGCAGTAAATTTCAACCAACTGGTGCGTATGAGAACCAACAAATGTGTTTTCTAGAACAGTCTCTATTTTGCAATCAATCTTGTCTTCAGTATTTTATTTTATTGATCTAAATGGCCACAGCTTGTGGTGCAGCTGTTGACACACTAATGAATATAAGCAGAAAACACTACAGTAATTAATTCAATTCATAACAAACAGAAGCCTTATGGATGAATCATGAACAGCCACAAAAGCCTGGCACCTTCTTGTCATGCTGGTCACCAGCCTGGTCACACACTGCTGCGAGATGGCACCATATCCTTCAACCAGCCAGCCAACAGAGTTATGTTGGTCTTTTTGACCATGGCACAGCAAATGACTTCCCTGTTGTGAGGACTGACCTTCACTTTAGTAACAGGGCTAACTCCAATCGATGCCACAACTTATGTTTTACTGAAGATCAGCTTCATCCAAATCAACCTAAATGCATGGATTGTGGCTGGATTATTGTAGCAGACACCACCTGACCACTGCAGCGGCGGGGGGGTGGGGTGGGGGGTGGGGTTCAAAACAACACTTTGGCATTTTTAGGAAAGATTTATTTATGAGTCCAACCAACAAATAAACAAATGCATGTTTCTTTTGAGTGTGACACGTGGAAATTAAGAGGGATATTAAATCAGATTTAATGTATAAGGGTGTATTAAAGTGAAGAAACATAAAGTTATGTTATGTTGTAGTACCTATCTTACCGGTATATTAGAAACTTCTTTATACTTCTTTAGCAGCTGTAATGCCCCTCCCAGGGTTCTGCTGCTGTCATTTGTCAGTCCCCCCGTGGAGGGCTGTCGCAGGGCGCTGACAGCCTGACTGCCTGCCATTAGTTACTATGCCGGTCGATACCTCTGCCGTTCCTCCCACCCCATTCCCTTACACAGTATGTGTGCAACACCAATATTTCTGTGATGAATTTATCAGACACCGCCTGAGATCTGCAGCGGCGGCAGCAGCTTTGAAAGGGGGGGGGGCACATTCCAGGGAAACTTTGGGCTTTGGGTTTTTCTGCGGATTTGGACATGAAATTTGATTAATGCTTCTCAAATTTCAAATAGGAACACTTTCTGCAAAGGGAAAAGCCTAAGAGCACCACACAGCATCCTGAATTCATCAGAAAGTGGGGAAAAAAATTCTACTAGTGTTCGGAGACACTAGCATTCGTGAGGAATACAGATTACAGTAAAAATTCCAGAGTCAGCAGCGGGTCTGGCACTGACCCATGAAGGGCAGCACAAAGGAAAGCGTCTAACTATCAGGAAAGAGAGACAACCGCCTTCCTTTGTTCTGCTTCTCTTCAGTGGGGAAGCAGCCATTGCAGCAAATGTTCCAACAAATTATCAAGATGGAGTCTCTATAGTTTCATTCAAAATGGTGCCTGCTGGTTTGCTCTGTTCCTGGATTCGTCTTCACTCCTGTTACTGCTTCATCATGCCCAGCACATCCATCAGAGCAGCTCAACCAAGCACAAGCATCTGTGGGATCCAACATCCTCATGGGTTGAAGTTTAACGTTTAACCCAGTGAGGAAGATGGTCTGGCATTAAGTGAATGATGGTTCCAAAGTTTTGGAGCTCCTGCAGCAAAAGCACGGTCCCCTTCAAACTTTAAACTTTGTTTTCAGTGTTTTTAGAATTTATCAGACTAGTTGGTTAAAAAAGCTGTAAAGTTTAACAGCAACCTCAATGGAATTAATGTGGATGAATGAGAATAAACACAGACTCAATTCAGAGTCAATTCAGTAAAACTATGGCCTGATGAACAGATGTGACAGCATTGACTATTAGGCGATGAGAGTTGTAATCTTAACAACCTTTGGGTCAAGGCCAGCCAGGCTGCAGTTCAACAACTCTGCTTTACTAACGTACAAACACCTTCTCCTGTCAGCAGATAAGAGTTTGTGTTCCTGTGAATGAAAGTTTTGTTTTGTTTTACACATTAATACATCCTGCATTCCACAAACAAGCTACATTATTACTGTCAATATATGTAGACCGATTATGGTGAACCTGGGAGTTTATTTAAAACCCATGCATTCAAGAATGAAGAATAA
Organism: Oryzias latipes; assembly: GCF_053564925.1. Taxonomy (NCBI): domain Eukaryota; kingdom Metazoa; phylum Chordata; class Actinopteri; order Beloniformes; family Adrianichthyidae; genus Oryzias; species Oryzias latipes. The sequence continues at coordinate 16,145,169 of NC_136249.1, forward strand.
AAACTATAAATTCCTGCAGTACCTGTTTGTGTGTCTGACTAAAGGCTTTTCCTGTTTTCTGAATCTCCCCGAGTGTCAAATTAAGATGATATCTGCAAAACATCAGTGTTTGTGTTTTAAAAAAAATCAAAGACTGGACCCTTAGAATAACAACTTTCGTAACGACAATTTTCTAAAAATAATCAAGAATCCGTTTCCCAACTGTCCTCACAAGTGGATTTGAGCTGTCTGCTGGTAAAAAAGGGTCAAGACCGCTGAGTGAGCCCGCACAGAGAAAATGTTTGTGTATGTGTACTTTCTACGGGCATGCAGCGGGTAACAGGTCTTAGTCAACACGTATACAACATGTAAGTTAAGTCAGGGTGTAGGAAGTGAGACGCAGATTTTACACGTTTTTTTTCTTACAAATTTTTCATTTTTAACCCTCCCCAAGTCCAAAAACTGCGCAAGGATTCCATCAATGCTGTTCACGTGATAAGTGTGTGCTCCTTGCATGCAGCCTGTCTGTCAGAAATGAGGATACTAGACAATCCAAGAGTGTAGTAGACAAGAGTGTAGTTTGTGTGGCCGTCCTACATTAGCATCTACGTGTCACGTGCACACCTTGTGCGTGCAGCATTCGTGCGCAGTCAGTATAGGTGTGGCATAAGGACACTGTACGAAAGCGCCATGTGCACGCCATAAGTGCGTGTAACTTCTATTAACCATACGAATACTTCACAATACACTTACAACAATGGTACGTTCCTTAAGGAAAATGAAAGGCACACCTGCTACCTTTAGGATGCAGCCGCTCCTCTCAATGACCATATGGACCCAGACAACCCAAAAACCCGCAACACCAGGACATTTCAGCCATCCCTGCAGTGATGGGGATGCAGAGAGAACAACAACAGTGTTTCTAAATCAATAAAAGACATTATTTTAGCTGCACCAAACACATATGCTCTCCATTTCAAAGATTCTTTAGAAATTGTCATTTGAAAAAAACAAGTTGAATTCCAGTACTTTTGTACTTTTTTTGTAGTTCTTTGTAAAAACTAAACAGAGTCAGAAAACCAAGTTTAATCTTTTGTTTCCCTTCGTTTTAAGAATTGAAAAGGATACAGACAGAATTGACCCACCCACCCTCTTACGTTTATGGGTTTTTAATTTCAGAAATCTAAAGCAGCTTGTTGAGTGACTGACTGTCACATTAGTTATGTAAAGAGAAAACTCTTTGCACTTTCTAAAGAATCCCAGAGCGAGTATGAAGGCAGGGTGGAGGGCCTCCCCCCTACCCGTGTAGCAGCATGGGAGCTTCACTGCAGGAGTTGAAGCCTGGTTGAATGACATGTCATTAATGCCACTCCTGGACCGTCCAGTTGGCTCCTGATTATCTGGCTCTATTTCCAGCATTCCTTCTCTAACCTGGGCCGTCCATAGTGTTAGCTGACTGCTGGGAGGCTGCATGGAGGACTAGAGCAGCGGCACAAATTCAAATTCCACAGAATACTATGCCTTTTCCATTATGTGTTGAAATATTGAACAACAAATGGTCCTGAATCTACTCTTGATTGATTGATTGATTTATTCTATGGACCCACCATAGTCACTGTAAATTACATATTGAAATTTTTGAAACTCTTGGTCATGTTGTAAATTAAAATTTGAAGTCAAATACGTCTCAACTAAACAAAACGTCTTAATATGAGAGAATTTACGGTCAGTTGATTTAACATTAGAAGTTCAATCTTCTTCTGGCACTTCCAATTTGCAACAATTAGATGGCACTAAGCGGGGAAATGTTCACCTTTTTCTCAGAAGAAGAAGCCTCTTGAAGCCTTCATTAAGTTCAGACTCCATAGGCTGCGTGGTGGTGCAGTGGTTAGCGCTCCTACCTTACAGTGAGAATGCTGTGATTCAAATCCCTGCCAGGATGCTTCTGTGCGGAGTTCCTATGTTCATTCCACCTGTGTTTCCACCCACACTCCAAAAACATGCTTCATGAGTTGATTGATTTCTCTACATTGTCCCTGTAGGTTTGTGTTTTGTGATTGTGTGGCCCTAATACAAACTTGTAACCTGTCCAGGGTATGCTCTGCCTTCAGTGGCCAGGTTGGGCTGAGGCAGCTCCAAGGGATGCAGCAGGTTAAGAAAATGGATGAATGAGAGAAGGAATCTTGGTGTTGCCCTATTGTAGCTCTAATTTATAATTCTTTTATGGTCTTTCTTAGGTCTAGTCAAATATGTGAGTTCTTTTGAATGATATTTGCAATTTATTTTGATTGAAACCTCTTGGTTCACACAATTTAAGTTTCTAAATTTGTTTGAAAAAAAACTTTTAAATTGAAACGAAGCCAAAAGAAAGTTTACTTTACTTACAAATCCATATCAGAATACAACACCAGTACTTTGGTTAAACAAGATATTGAAATTTAATACAAGGAAAGGTTATGTTAACACAACAAATGTTGTTATCTTGACTTGCCTTTTAACTCATGCTTTTATGTTAAAATGTTGTTTTGTTTTTCAGTGTTAAGAGAAAAACATTTAATTTTAATTAAATATCAATTTATGCAATACATTGCCGACACTGCATGAACTTAAAAACACAGACATTTATTTGGAGCTCCTGAAAAAAATTCTTACCTAAACTGAAGTCTAAATAATTTAGCTGTTGACCCCCCCAACCTGTGTTTACAGAAAAAACCATGTTCACCAACAACTGAGTTAGACTGTAATTAAAACAATGGATCACAGAGCTATCAGGTTTATGCTAAAGTCCATTCCATCCAAAATGGAATGATAAAAGCCATTTCTGTACCAAACACGGAAAGAAGTGCACACATTTTACACCAAGGGAAAAGCGATCTAAGTGAACCAGGAGAACACTGTGCTTTTGTCTCTTTTTGTGGTCACATTTCAGTGTCATTAATGCCAGCCAACAACACATGCAGTCTAGTTTCATGTCTTCTCAGGGTTCAACAAGCATGAAGGCTGGCCGGTAATGCATCTATCAGTCAAAATCTGTAAGGTTCAAGGAGTTTATTGTTATGTGCAGAGTGAAGGAATTGGGTTTTTGTACGTTGCCATCCATAATGAATGCCATCCACATAAACAGTGCAAACCAGACTGTAAAATGAAAAATTAATAAAATAAATAAACATAAAGCTGAGCTGGAACAGCAAAGGACAACGCTGGAATGACCAGGATCCACAGACAGACATAAGACATGCTTGTCTGCATCATAGAACAGTGAAATAGAAATACAGAAATGGAGGATAAAACCACAGGTAGCATTATAATAAATATGATCAAGTGCATTACAGAAAGATATTAGGACCATCTCATTAAAGCCTTAGTCACATTCAAACACACGGGGGGGGGGGGGGGGGGGGGGGTGGATTAAGGTTGTTACGGGAACAATGGGTTGTTCGAGTCCGTGGAGGGTCGTAGAGAGGAGCGGCCGGATCCTAACCCTTGTGCTATCCTTGGCACTTTACCATTGGGAGTTGGGTTATCTAGACCCACTAGACAGTGCGCTGAACCTTATTTCTTCAATGATTTGTGATCTTCACTGGTGTCCATGGATTATATGAATCTTTCCACCTTTATCCACCTTTGTCATGGTAGGGAGAACACGTCAATGTAAGGGTGGAGTTATCTAAGATAGCACAAGGGTTAAAGGGAGCGCAGGTGTGTCTTGCAGTTCCTTTGAGGTTTGTGTATGGTCACCTCAAGGGACATCATGAAAATAGGACGTTCCATTGTTGTGCGTGTGGTAAATTTATTGTGAAGAATTTGCAAGGATAATGCAAGTCACCCGGACACATGACGCACAGGTGATTCTGTTTTGCGGTGTTCTTACACCACACTCTAGTTATCAGTAAGGTGTGAGTTCTGGCTCCTTACTGACCGCGTGGGAATGTCACATGCACAGGGGGCGCATGTGAAAGGTGAGTGACAGTAGGATGCCCACAGAATATCTACACAACTACACTCTGATTGTCTAATTTCCTCATTTCTAACAGTCATGCTGGATTCAAAGAGCACACACTTATCACACGAACAGCACTAAGGGGTTCCTTGTGCAGTGTGAAAGTTTTGGGGCGTCCAAAAAAAGGAACAATTCGGGCAACGCACTTTCGTCTCAACTCGTTTTTCTCTCTACAGGCTCACCAAGCTTAACAAATCTTCAGTATGGTCCTGTGTTGTTTCTGAGTTGTCCATTTTCTTAGCGTTCAGCTTCACTGATTTGTGAAGAAACCAAAGCCACGTTGAAACTTCACACATATGAAGTATTTATGTTCTGGCAGCTGGTTGGGAAGCTTAAGAGGTGGCCATGGAGGCGTGAGAATGTGACAGCTCCAAAGGCTAATCTGTACAGAACAGAGCCTCCATCATTTCTTGTCTATCCTTACAGACCAGACAGAGTTCATGTCTGTGACCTGAAAGCCCGAGTAGGGTGGATTGAAAGGGGAAAGTAGAGTAGGTGGTGGTACAACTGTTGAAATCCTTTCAAGCTCTTTTTTTCTGGGCTTCTTTTATGCAAAAAGCTCCCTACTGATGTGCAGTGTGAGGCCTCCGGAGAATTCTGATGAGAAACCAGACAGTTTCACACAACAGAAAAACAGAGAGCAAGGAAAAAAGACACACTAAAGATATGCAAATTCAACTGTCTGGAGTGAGAAGCATTAACCAGCCTTAGTAGGATAGCTGCCTCTATTTTTAGCGAGCGAATGTGTGTGTGTCTCTCCCCATCTCGCCGAGAAGTGTGATGACTTCTTTAAGCCCCGGCTTTCATGTTCTGGTGAGACAGTCTGGGAGTGGGGCTATGTCGGCAAAAATATGCCTCCTAATTGAGATGCTTCACAAATGAAGCCGTCAAACCAGAGCTTCAAACAGAATACACCGAGCAGCTCTGAGAGCATTTCTAGGACAGTAGTGTGAGGAAGAGTCTTCCTGTTTCTACACTCGTGCAGCAGCACAGTGTCTTGTTCAAAACCCCTATCTGAGCTATCATGCATCAAAATAACCAATCTATACAAAAAATTCAGAAAGAGAATACCATCATAGCATTAAAAAACAATCCATGTTTAGACGAGAAGTGCTGTGCACTATATAGTGTGTGGGGAAGGAAGTCGGACACAACCGTGGTGGCCATGAAGGTAGGCCTATGGTGCACCATGAGGGACAAACTACCCCCCACAGTTCTGTCTGTCACATATACATGAGTGACAGAATCGGAATTCAAAAAGCTATATGAATTATTTTCTTTTTAGCACTGTAGACAAGACAGAAGCGAAGACTGTTGAATGATTACAAGAACTTTTTAGATTATTTTGATTCTTCTGCTTTTGGAGCACATAGATAAAATGACCTTTGTGACATGTAACCACAGTGCAATATCAGAAGGGTGTTTTTCTGGTAAAAAATTAAATGGAAATTCACATTTAAGATGCTTTTATAATGGTTTAGTTAAACTAATGGCTGTCTCAGACAGTCATCTATAAAAATTATATTACTTATGTTCTCTAAAACATGAAGGAACATTAATCTTTGCTCTACAAAACAGATTTGATTTCGAAGAAGGATTTTCCACTAATAATTGACAGCTATTTTTTATTTTGTTATTGCTATCACAGGACCTGCTGTTACAGAAAATAAACAGTTATGCTGAAAGTGGATCAGTGAAAGAAGTGTCTACTTGGAAATTTTCTTTAACGCTCAGCTGCTCTTATCGGAGTGGCCTTTGTTTGGATGAGAAAAGCTGTGACCTGAAAACAGCAGGACACTGAGCGTGGCCTGCAGACTGGGACTCTAACACCACGCACAGCATATGGCTCCAGAAAGTGGATACCTGAAAAAGAGGACACAAGCCAGGGCGACGTGAGAAAGGCTGTACTCACAAAATCTAACACTACACCCGTCCAGCTGTCGACATTTTGATTATAGAAAGAGGATCACGAGAAAGACAGTAAACAGTCACTTATTGTGTTTATTATATTTTTATTAACTTGCATTTGAACGTTATTAACTTCTCTGTGTGCTTCCTTTGGTAACGTGTTGTTTTTGGACTTCTTTCAGGCATACCTGCTAAGATCCTCAACATCTGGCTTCACATTCCAACCAGAAAAAAAGCTTGAGTCTGCATTTTTATGCTCTCATTTTTTGGGCAACATCCACTTTCTGCCTCTATGCTGCTTTCAGTATGTAGGCCTAAAGAAAAAGAAGGTAACTTTTTTATGTTGTGTGCATTATTTAGTATTTTCACCAAAGTTTATAATGACCCAAACAAGGGAATTGTGTAATCAAAATCTGAAATCACCTGTTCGGACTGATCAGGACCAACAAAAACAGAAGCATAGACTCCAGTGGATCAAGGTTGGACATTCTGGAGACACATTCTTGAAACACCTGGTAATCTGACCAATGGGTTAAAGATCACATAGAGATAAGAATAATTAGACTGCACATTTGCAGTTTTTCTTGGTCCAGATTTGACTTGGGCACGTTCATATCCCCAACATGGTCCAACAACACTAGAACTGGCTCATCACACTCACAAAAATCCCCAAACCCAAAAAACCCAAGAAGTCTTGATTTTAAGGTCATTTAAATAAAGCCTGATTTTAAATACAGTTAGTCTGGCATTGAAGCACAAAAATTCTATCTACAAATCCAAAAATTCTTTAACACAGGCGATGTCGCCGGTGACACGAAATAACACACGCTCCATGATGATGAACGGTATGAAGATTTACGGTATGTCCCATTTTAACTACTCTTTCATATAACATCCAATCTTTCCTGAATATGTGGACAAGATGAAGGATGAGGTAAAAAAAAATAAAACATTTCTGCGCTGCTTGTCTCAGTAAAGAACCAACTGTTCTTTCATCGGCTGGTTCAGCAGGTAAAGCAGGACTCTGCTACCTGATCATTGACCTGCAGAGGAAGAAGCAGACACCCAAAGCAGCGGCAGCAGCAGCATCAGCTGCTGTCAGTGCTGGCAGGTCTCCATGAAGCTGGGTGAGGAGATAGTTTGACCTTCAGACACAACACATGCGCACATTTAGCAGATGTTCTCCTTTCTCATCAGGTTTTTCAGAGCTTGAGCAAGCCACGCCCAATGCTCTGAATGCTCTGCACGGAGGTCCAGACAAATTAAACACTGCACCAAACGCACAGCACCACCTCCAGCATTTTTATCCTCCAACCAGAAGCTTATCTGAATTGATGAAAATATTACCCTCTATGTGGAAATCACGGCTAAAGGTCTTTTAAATGTGAGATCAGCATCCCCCCAAACACACGTATTACAACATAAAATATGTAAAAAAAACGTCTGGGTTGGTGGTTCAGCTGTTGATACAATTAGAACCAAAAGGTGACTATACCAGCATGTGAGAAGTTCTTTTAGGAATCCAAACTTTTTCCACATGTTACACAGAATGATTGCGATCAGGCAACTTTTTATCTCCTGTTTCAGTGACACCCTGCACTTTTTGTTGTTTTTTATTTTTGCTTTTTAGTGATGGTTTTATTTTGGTTGTTATATAGTTTCTGTTCTTGTTCCACAAGGTTTTTTCTGTCAGTTTTTGTCCTCGGTCCAATTTAGTCATTTATTATACTCTCCAATTACAGTTTGCAATACCTGCACATTCCAGCCTTTATCTTCAAGCCTTTCTCGTGGTTCTGACCCAGTATCGGTTTCTGAGAAAGTCTTCAGGTTCTAAACTTTTTCTGGATTCCTGTGAACCTAAGGTCCATACAAGTGCTGCTGGTTTTTGGGTTGTCCAGGCCCGTAAAGGGTTATAGAGAGGAGTGGTGGCATCCTAAGAGGAGCGCAGGTTTGTCTTGCAGTCTCTTACAGCCACCCCAAGGGACAACATAAAAGTGGAACGCACCATTGTTGATGCGTGAGGTAACTTTATAGTGAATTTTTTCGTAAGGCTAAAGGAAGTTTCACACACTTATGATGTACGGGTGTTGCTGTCATACGGCGTCCTTACACCACCTCTAGTCATTATTGAGGTGGCTTCTTACTGACCTAATGCTGCATGCATGGGATTTCCACGTGATACATAGGTGCCACGCAAACTCCGCTCTGACTGTGTAATTTCCTCATCTCTAACTTAAACTTTAACACAGGTGATAGAAGTAAACCGAGTTTTCTTTATAATTTTTCCATCCTAAAATCATCTGTTTGGTTTTGGTTAGGTTGTTTGTATGTGAAATTTTGATTAATTTGTTAAGTTGTATTGCAGCAGCTCTGTCTTTCAGCATTCATACATGCTCTAGATATAAAAAAATGCTAATTTATGTTGAGCCAAAAGTCAAACTACATAACTCCTTTCTGCCAAAGGAAACATGTACCTGCTGATCTCCGTCACGGTAATAGATGTCCAGTTTTCATGAAGAAGCATCCCGCTTCAGCGTCAAACTTTGATTCTGAAGCTACAACCAGCAGAACTTCTAGTACTGCAGGTTTTAAGATGGTTCTTCAGAGATGAACAAGAAGAGTTAAAACCTTCTTATTTCCAGAATGAGCGTAGGATTTCATCCTTTCATAAATTGAAAATTGGTTGTGAGCAACATTGTAATCCTGGAGTTCAGGATGCTGCTGTTTGTGGTTTCTGTCAAAGGTGGATATTTTCTGAGCACTTTCACTGCCATATGAAATAATTCCTCTTTGAAAGATATGTGGTGTGAAAAATCTTTAGGTTTCTCATGAGCAAAAAAAGATGGAGAAATGTTTTTATTGTAATGTGTATAGGTTAAAATCACAAATAGCCCAGTGTTTAACCTGACAGTTAAATAGGAGTTAGATGGTGGCAGAAACCGAGGGGAGGGGGCTGAGTTTGAGCTCAGCTGTGATGTAACTCAGACTATGACTGCAGTCAGTGTCCTCACAAGACCTTGGCTTCTTCCCCTCTTCCTCTCTTTCCCTCCTCTTCCTCCTGCTGCCATTCAGTCGCTCCACGCCCGTCTTACACAATGGAGCGGCGCTCCACGCCCCGCAGGCTCCAGCATCCTCATCTTCTTTCATCCTCTTTCTCTCCCTGTGCTTAAGCCATGTGCAACCGCCTCTGCATCCCTGTGCACACGTGATCTAAAAAGCAAAGCTGCACATCTGCGTCCTCCACTCACTTTATCAGAGCTGTTTGATTTGGGGGGGGCGACGACTTCATAACTGTGTGGAAATCCTTTACAGCTGAATATTTTTCATGCCCGATCATTTAAAACCCTGTGGTGGATGTCATCTCTGTTTTTCCACTCCCTTCCTCTTTGACGGATGGAGGGTGGGGTAATCTGCACTGGTTGCTATGACACCAGACAGCTCTGGCTTGGTGAAGGCACGTAGCTTCCTCTCTGCTCTATTTCCCTGGAGCCTAATGCTGAGGAGCGCACCTGCATCTGTTTGTCCCACAAATGTGGAATATTTTACTTAGAGAGGTGAATAAAAGAAGGAGGTATTTTACATCAAGCAGAGAGACGGTCAGGATGAAGTTCTGCAAAAACTGAGGTACTTCCTGCTTTCACGTAAGTAATCCTCATAAGGAACAGCTGCTGGTCGCTGAAGATAAGGGACTCTGCAAGTTGTGACCTCCACAGTCAGACCGTACGTCCTGCTCCTGACTGGACCAGCTCTCTTCTCACTTGTTTGCCCTCCAGGCCCCACATGCACACTTAAGGGCAATTTAGAGACATTAATGAACCTATGAAAACCCATCCATGCACAAGGAGAACATACAAACTCCACAAGATGGAGCCCAGATGGGATTTGAACCAGGACCTTCTCATTGTAAGGCTAACCACTACACCCCCATGTAGCACACTGGAAAACATGTCCTTCAAATTAAAAGTATAGAATACAAGAGAACTGTAATCGTCAATTAGCCACAAACACACCTATTTAGATACCTAGTATGGTAATTGGAAACATTATGTGTTACATTAATTGTGCATTGCTCGAAAATGAGTTAAAATATGTATATGTTTACATTTCCCCCTTAAATAAAAAGTCCAGCTATCTTTATTTCTAGAAAATATTATCAAATTCAAAGTCAAATTTCTGACCTGCTGTTGTCAAAAGCATTGGCTTCATGAGTCGACTAAAGCTTCACAGTTTCCCTAAATCAAGTAACTTGTCTCTTGAAACAAGACTGCTCACCATCACAATTAAACTCTCTGCTAAAAATATTGCATAGAGACATGAATTAAAATAAGATGTTCTCATGATCAACTGTTCAAGATTTTCTTCCGTAAAGCAAGTTTTTACATCTTATACCATATGTAATGGGATACCTAAACTACCCAAACAACAGAGAAGCCAGATGGAGTCTGCTGAGTGCTATTCTGATACTCAGAGTACAGAACATTCATAACTACCTAGCACCTCTGGAAGCTATTCGATCATTGCACAGATTTAGGTTTTAGACATTAGAGATATTTTACCATTTAGAATGTTTTTAACGTTTCTTTGCTCTACACCTTTTCTAAAGCTTTTCTAAAAATCAGCAAAATCCAGAATTTGTGTCTCATCAAGAGCTTTGATCTGGAAATAAGGAAATTATTATTAATTCAATTCAATTCAATTTTATTTGTATAGCCCAAAATCACAACAACAGTCGTCTCCATGGGCTTCGAAGTAAAACATGAACTTACAAGGATCACGAATACAAAGAGTTCAATAGGAAAATACTAAAATGAACTAACAAACTGACTATGCTATACTGGCATCCCTGCCCTTAGACCCCCCTTCGCGGTAAGGAAAAACTCCCAAAAAAAACGGATTCCGGAAAAAACGAAGAAACCTCAGGGGTGCCCAGATGAAGGAGGGATCCTCCCCCAGGACGGACAGGCGATTTACCAGAACTCTTAGAGAAGAATTAACTTATCTAAATCTACAACTACATATATATATATATATATAAAAGTCCAGCAGACGAGCTTCATCCAGCCGTGGTTGTGGGGACAGTCAAAGGCGCGAGTCGAGCCGGAGACAGGATCCACAGCCAGGTGTAGGAGCAGAAGCAGAGACGAGGTACTCGGTCAGGTACAGAGCAGAGACGAGCCAGAGATGAGCCAAAGGCAGGATCCACAGCCAGGTGTAGGAGCAGGAGCAAAGGCGAGGTAGATGGTCAGGAACTGGAGCACGGATGAGCCAACTGGAGTCTGGAAGCACTCCCACTCCCCAGGAGGGGAGAGGAAAAGAGGGACAATACATGAATCGCACTGCACCAAACAGAGGCATGGAGAACTAAATGATAAATTATGATCAAGAATAGAGGAGAGGAAGGGTAGAAGTAAAAAAGGAAAGAGGACAGAACCCCAGTGTACCATAGTTACCCCAGCTTCAACTTCTAGCAGCCTTTTAAAGGAAAAAGTTATTAAGTTTAATTTAAACAAATTAACATTAAGTTAAATAATCTCTGAATACTAACTAGTCTGATAATAAGCCTGTCCAAAGAGGAATGTTTTCATTCTAGCGTTGAATGTAGAAACTGAATCGGCCTCTCTTACATGAGCTGGGAGTTTATTCCATAAGACAGGGGCTTGGTGGCCAGACGCTCTACCTCCAACTGTACTTTTACTAACTGTAGGAACCACAAGAAGTCCTGCATTTTGCGAGCAAAGTGTTCTATTTGGGTGGTAAGGGACTATGAAGTCCTTAATATAGGACGGGGCCATTCCATGTAAGGCCTTATAGGTTAACAGGAGGATCTTGAACTTGATTCTGGAATCAACTGGGAGCCAATGGAGCGAAACTAACACAGGAGTGATGTGATCTCTTCTGCTGGTTCCAGCTAACAATCTAGCTGCTGCGTTCTGAACAAGCTGGAGACTTCTTAAGGAACTCTTAGGACACGCTGCTAACAAGGAGTTACAGTAATCCAGCCTCGACGTAACAAATGCATGGATGAGTTTTTCAGCATCACTCTTAGAAAGTATATTTCTGATCTTAGCAATAAAATGAGTCCAAATAATTTAACCTGTAATTTTGGATTTCATTTTAAGGAGATTCTTTTAAAGGCAAACAACTTTTATGAAGTTAGACTGGCATTCATTGTCATTATTTTGTGAAACAAAAATGTAGATTTATGTTCTAAGATTAAGTGCTAGTTTGGGAATTTATGAGGATTTATTAAGATGGTCATACTCTTACTAAGATTGTCATTTTGTTCACATTTTGTTCTGAAATGAGCCTAGTTTTTTAAACTAGTTTTTTGTCACTGTAATCAAAATGAACTACAGGAAACACTCCAAAAATACAAACCATTTGCTTCCAACTAGCAAAATATATATATTATTGGGCTGTATTATATTCAACTTGAAGTAATTCTTTTTAACAGTCAGATTTTTAGCTTAGGCTTCCCTTTTTGAATGCTTATGTGGTACTCCTCATTTCTTGATATTATATTATAAGACTCTTGTTCAGCAAAAATGACTGAATAAGCAGATATTCTTACTACTTTCCAGCAATTTTCTTCTAAAGATTAGTGTCCTTTTCCATAATTTAGGCTACCTCTTTTTGCAGTGAAGCACCTATGTCTGCCCACAACGTTAACATGACATAAACTGAGAGCCAAACTCTCGATCCCCGTCTCCTCTGCAGGTTTGCACATAAAAAGGTGCAGTTACATCAGCGTGCTCCGCATTTGGTTCTTTGTCCTTTTAGTCTGCTGTTGCCAGAGGCTGGAATGATTTACAAAAAAACACTCAGGTTGGACACTTTTATTTTAAAAGCAGTTTTGAAAGGTATCTTAATAATCATGTTAAAGGAAAAAGCTGCTATAATACAGCATGATAATTTATGTCATTTTAGACTTTCTTGTCTTCTTGCTGATGTTTTCTGCCTGTTTCCTGTAACCCCTTTTTCTTTCCCTCTCTCAAAAGGTCTTGCCTTTTACCAGGCCACAGTTGAAAAAAAGAATATTGTTTTTAATTGGTGTTGCCTGGATAAATAAAGATCAAATAAAAAATAAGAAACGCTGCCCTGAGTTTGAACCTCCAAAGCTTTTTACACCCAAACAAAGCTTTAGACTAACTTGATTAAGATTTAATTTCATCAACAGTTGTTTTTTAACACTCACTTTTAGCAATAAAAGTGTCTGTTCTGCCTAAGAACTGGATGAATAATTTAGTAGGGGATATTTCCAGCCATCTGCCAGATTCTCCATCAATCCTCTGCTTTCTCCGTCCCCGGACCAGAGTCTTCTGTCTGGAAGAATATTGTGGATGCTGATGGACTTTCACCCCACATGACAGATGACTACAAAAGTATCTTCACTTTTTTAGAATGTAAATGGACAGAGGATTATTTCAGACTTCTGCAGGTTGTTTCTGATGAACAGAGATGTTGCTGCAGCTTCTGAGCAGACGTTCTGTTCTGTCAGCAGCCTGTGGTCATTCACTCTTCATTCAGCACTGAAGACGTTTTGTGACGGACAAGTTATTTGGCAGCAACTCAACACTACTGGTCAGAGACCAGCAGAGGTCAGCCTCGGTCCTTTAGGCTGTGAACCTGATGAGTTCCTGAGGAAGCGCTGCTACATCGAAGCCGCCAAAGATCCCTCAGAAAAAAACTAATGAAACTCTGATGGTAATCATTTCTTCATTTTAATTTATTTTTCTCCTTCTTTCAAGTTGAATTTTCTAAAGTTTACCTGCTACAATCTGCATTTTAGCCCACATTAGTAGATTAATTTGACCTACATTTAGCATCATCTGACGGTACAGACTCAGGGTGGGAGCATAAACGCCGCCACACAATCACTTGATGTGAGTACAAACGCCGCCACATCGTATAAATCAAACCTGCTTTTATTTTTAGATTTCTACCAAACCTGGTGCTGACAGATTAGGGTCAAGTGACTTTTGCTTTATAAAGACATTTACATAAGCATCAAAACAGAAATATTCAGAAAGACAGAAAAATAAAAAGTGTCTACGTTCTAAAAAAATTGCAGATAAAAAACTCCAAAAGACAATATACTGTATTCTTCAAAATATTTAATCTAGAATGAAGCTGGTAACTGGTGCAGACAGACATCACAACAGTCACATCAGTCAAGATGTTGCAGGTTCTGATGTCTTTCTTTTTAGCACAGACTTGGCTAACAAAAAGCCTAAAACTGATTTTAAAAATGTGTTTTTCACAACAAGAGATTTGGTTGAAGAAAAATTCGGATGAAACCCTTTGTAAATGATGATCTAAATAGGTGAATTGTATGTCTAATCAGGTGTTTTGTTTCCTCAACACTAAAAATATATGTTATAAATATGATCTAAAAATAACTATTAAAAGGGCAAAGTAATTCACTGCAAATTGTTTCCATTATTTTAACGTCAAACCTAAAAAGAAGGCAGAATGTTCAGATTCGCTTTAGTACTTCTTTGACCACATGAGGTTTTGTTTAAAGAAAATAGATCATTTCTACCTTACAGTGATAAAGTACTTTAGTGATGTGAAGAATATCAATTATATCAATTATATCAAGTCTATCCTTTCTTTAGTTTTTTATTCCTCAATACCCCAGGTGCCCAACATGTCGATCGTGAAAGAGGAACGAGTAGATCGCGGGCCATTAAAAATAAATGAACCAATAAAATATTTTTTTAAATTGCCGCCAGCTAATCATCATACTCGCTGTGAAGTACATCACTCGATTGACATGTAGAATGGCCAATCGAACATCCTCTGCACATGTGCGTTCGCACTAAACTGAGCGCCACGCTTCACTAGCATATCTTCAGTGAGTGATCAGCGTCAAATTCTCAACGGTAGATGTAGCTGCTAATCCGCCTCATCTTTTCTGAAATGCTCCGAGGTTGGTCACGTAAAAAGAACATGAAACAGAGTGCACACAGAACATTTCTGTTATTGGCACACCGTGGGCTGCAGCGCTGTTAACACGACAACTACAAACACACAGGTCCAGTTCAATTGAGCTGTTGAGGGAAAAATGACAGAGGGACTTTTTTTTATCATGTTGTAGTCTCACTTTTATCGAAATGTATCACTTTAATTCAAAATAATTGATTTGCATTGAAATCTGATTTCCATCATAAGTCTGTGTATTTTGGTAAATAAATGTGAAGATTTCAAATTATAATTCAAGGTGGTTTAAAAAAAGGAAATCAGTTCTTCCTGTTGGGTGGAAAATCATTTTGCGTTGTTTCATTCTCTGCTCGCTTAAAGACCCACTGATCATCTTTTGATCTATTTTAATACCATCCCCAGTGGTCTTTTGAATAAAGTTATTCCGTTTATAGCCAAAATCAGAAAACCTGTGCCATTTTCTAGGACATAGTTTCTGCAGAGCGACAGTAGTTCATTAGAAATTCACCTCTAGGTTGTGGGCGAGACTGTTGGGGCAGTGGGAGCCCACCCTTATTTCCCATCAACCCCTTTGTTTACAAATACTCAGAAATGCAGTTTTGGGTTTAATCCTCCATTATCAGAAAAATGCTACAAGAACATGTTAAAATCCCCCAAAACACAATTTTATCTGGAGTGGGTCTTTAAAACCAAAGGAAAAACAGATTTGATCAATTTTTTACTTCCGATTTTTTTATTCATTTATAGCTTGTTGAATTTAATTTAGAGCTGCAAAGACCAAAGAGTGCTGAAGCGCAGGCCCCTCATGAATCCAGCATAAGCATGCTGCAGAGCTGGATGTCGCTGGTGGGCTTAGTGTGCATGTTGACATGCATACAGGCAGCCAGTCAGTCTGACACAGCGGCAGATCCTGCAACACCATCGGGACGGGACACAAATAAACCGTCTGGCCTTGCTGCACATTCATGCTGAGTGACATCGCGAGAATATTTATAGTCTGCTCAGCGCTGCGCAGTCAGGCAAAACTGCCAGACCTAATGTCAGCCGTGGACACTTTGGAAGAATCAGCATGCTCTTCTTCACCGCCTGATCCACCTGACTTTCACTAGGAGAAGCTGAATCTACTTTGGGTTTAAGGTGGAATGAGAGAATGGGATTGTAGTAATGATGCAGCTTTGCAGACAACGGTCTTTGTGTAAGGAAACGAGAGTGATGCAGTCATCAAAAGAACTATTATCAAAAATATAATCAGGAGAAATGATGAAAGAAAGGAGTGAAAGGAGGAAGGGGAGGCTGCATTTGTGGAGAGCAGAATGGGGGACTGGAGGAGAAAAGAGTGATGGTGAGAGGGAGGGTCCCTGAAGGAGGATGGGAGAAAAGGAGGAGGAGAGTTGGGAGGGTTCTGCTGCTGCCATCATCAGCGCCGTCGCTGCTGCTGCTGCCGGAGCACACCGCGGCCAGGCTGAACCCGATGAACTGCGGCGGAGGTCAGCGAGTCCAACATTCCTCTGGAACGCTGTGTTTACACTGCACAGCAAAGGAGAGGGGGGCGAGCCGAGGGGGTGCGAGGGAGACGGCGAGCAGGGAAGGAAATCATCTCTGCTCTCATTTCTCTGAGGGGAGGGGGTTTGAGGCTGGAAGGTGTGTTTCTTAGAAAACAAAAAAAAAACCTCATCTGGACCCACTTCTCCACCCAACGTGACTGTTCAGTGCTGAGGCTCATCCTGAAGACAGATTTAGATGTAGCGAAAATTCAAATGTGGTTTGAAAATTATATTAAAATGCAGAGGTTTGGAATGAACTGGGAACTCAATTCTTTTGATCTGCCAACCTCAATTTATTTAAATGTATTGTAGCATAAACAATTTGATCATCAATTAGTTTAACGTATGTTCAGGTAAAATTTACAGTTATGGGTAAAAATGAAAATATAAATAATTAAAGAATCAATATTCTGTCTCTACATATTGTTGACTTTGCTGGATGTCATCTCACAATTTAGAAATACTAATGACGACTTCTAATTGAAAATAATTTCTATAAATAAAAATACAGCCTAAATTTTCCTTTAAAAAGTATATTTTGTACCTTAAAAATTGTGTTTTATAGATGGGTTGCTCACAGTACGGATCATTTTTGTCGCCCTGAAAGAACCTCAGCCGCCTCGCTCACACTGAGCTCCTCTGCTGAACTGCTTTTGTCTCTTTTGTCTCATTTCTCCATCTGCTGGTTTAAGGTAGGAACTACAAAAGAGGACAATAGACGGATGCCTAAATCTCACTTTTTGCTTTTATTATTAAGCTTTCGTGTCATGCAGATTGATCTTTATATTAGTCTGGGGGAAAAACTGTGAAGGACATCGTAGATGATTCTGTCCCACAGCCATCGTGGACTGTAAGGACCAGATTCTTTTCACAATTTTTCTTTCTTACAGCGCCTTTGAGCAAATTTGACCCTCGCCAAAAACTCAAAAACTCACAAAAAGTTGCACATCTAGTACGATCCCCACAAAAAAGGAATGACATCACAGCGGGAGAAACGTTCAAAAAATGATCTGGATCGAGATCACTTATGGGGCTCCACTTTTTTTTTCAGATTTAAGTAACAAAACCAAAACACACGGTTTGGGGATATCAAAAATTATTATGGGATGGCCACAGGACCTATAGCTTGACGGCCATTTTGTGGTGAAGTGTGAAATTTGGTGATTTTCACATTTTTATTGTGATTTCTGTGTGACATAAATTTATGTGTAACACATAAATTGTTGGCTCAAGATCATTCAAACAACATGACTTACATAATGAATATATTAGGTACACGGTAAACAAGAAACCACAATTGCCACGGAAATTTACCTTTGCCGATTCTTCTAGAAATGACATGTTCATCACCTCCAGGCAACCAAAAAATTATAATAAAATGATTGCTATGGGGATGAAACCAACATGTCATGAATTTGACATGTGAAGCTCTGACCCGGGTGACAAAGGCAGGGGAGGGGCCTGTAGCAGTCGCTCAGCCTGCGAGGGCAGGTAGAAGGGGGTGGGGGCTCTCCCCTTTCATTTTACTTTCTGTTCACTCCAAAGGTGAGGTACAGATCACAACATCCATCTATGTGGATGAAATTTCAGCAAATCACAGCAAGAAGTGGACAACTTGCTCTCTGGGTTTTCATTTGTCTCCAGACTGACAAAAGAGCAGGTTTACCACACACGTTGAATTCTTTCACAAGAGTTATAATAATAATAATAATAATAACAATATATTTTATTTAGAATGTGCTTTACATTTTGGGTAAAATCTCAAAACGCTATGTTTAAAAGTTATCTCTAAAAAAGATTTAATCTTTTTTTTGAAAACTATTTTGTTAATGTAGTTCAGCAGATTCAGGATCTCAAAGATCATGAATAGTTCTACTTTGACAGCAGCTCTCAGCTTTGTCCTGCAACCAAAAAAGTAAACTTCTACCTCTCACAGCTGCTGCCTGACTTCTGTCCTGAACCTTTCAGATTAAAGGCTGGTGTACAAATACACAAACACACAGTGACATCAGGAGGTCACGTCACTGTAGGTTTGTCTTGCCAGAGTGGAGAAAAACACGTTAAAGCTTATGGATCTGAATGAATTTAACAACACACGACATTGACCACACCCAGCTTTGTGCCCGGGATATGGGATATGCTCAGTTATTAATTAGTTTCTCCTTGGAGGAATAAAATGAACTGCAGCAAATGCGTCACCATTCATGTAGTGGGTGAGATTTTTGTTTCAAACCGTATCGTCCTTTAGAATCTACAATGTCAATCATTTCTGTCCCCTGATATTAAAGAATCAAAAACAAATAAAGGATCTAAACAGTGGATATATTTAGAATAGGGAGATGGAAAAGGCAGAGTGAGGCCACAAACAGACAAGACACCAACCCCCCGACCAAACACCAAAGTCAAGACCTTTGCTCTTTCCATGGCAGGAACCACCCTTTTGTCTGAGCCCAGCAGACTCTGGCTGGACACAGACAAAGGCGGGGGGTAGGGGGTAGAGGGGAGGGACAGAAGGCGGCAGGTTGAAGAACCATGACCACCTTTTAGCGGGCACACGCCACACACAACATTTCTAAATGTTGCGTTATAACCAAGCAGTGATCTCATAAGTCCATGACTTTGACCAATCAGGGACTCGGATTTGGCAGCGACATAAGGGTAGAGGCCTTTTCAGTTCCAAGTGTTGTATCACAAAGGAGAAATTAATAATTGCAGCATGTGTCCTGCCGGAATTACACGACATCAGGTCTTTCATATGTACATCATAATATAGTTGTGAAAAAACAAACCTGGAGCAAGATTTGCAAGATTAGCACGATTTCACGAAGAGTTTCTACCAATTTTGGTGGCGGACAGGAGATAGTTATCAATAAAGAAACAAAAGAAGACGTCCCTCCCACCATCGGCTGAATGCACGTTCACAAAACTGCATGAAGCGCATTCTCGAACACGCAACACGGTGTGAATGTAGCTTAATGCTGCGTTCACAACAAACTGGGGTCAAATTTGCGTCAGCCGCCCGTAATTGAACGTCCGGCGAAGTCTCTGCTTGATGCTTGTCCAAAAATGTGTTCATAAGCTTGACACCCCAGACCCATGTGGATGGTGCCATTGCCAAATGAGCTTAGAGTTGGTCGTGTGTCTAAAGCTGAGTCTCTGATTGATTGAAGCGACGTGTTGTCCTTGCTAAAGTTCAGATTTTTTAACTCTGGACTCACTGCAACGCTCAAATCGTGCTGCAGGAGCTTTGACTGTGTCTGTATGTTGACTTTATTGACATTGTAACTGGACAACTCTGTTGCATGCATTGCGTTTGATGTAAATGCAGCTTCAGTCCCAAACCCTCACAGGTGGATACCTGCTGTTTGCAGGTGACAAATGGTTAAACCTGTACAGGGCACACAGGAGACCAGTGCAAAACATCAAGGCCTAAAACCACACATTTAACCCGTAGAACAAAAATGTTCTGGCACACTACGCCACGCTGCAGGCAACATGTTGTAGGGAAAACTTAGACATTTAGGGGTAATTAAGTGTACAATAGGTGAGACGCAGGCGTGTCGTACAGATTTTTCATTTTTCATTTTCTTTCAATCCCCCAAATCCTTGCTGACTGATTAGACAAACAGAGTAGTTTGTGTGAACATCCTAGGGGTGTCGACGGGCACTTTAGTATTACGAGCACACTGTGTGTTCTACATTTGCTCTCGGTAGGTAAGAGACCAGTATTGCACCATATAACGACTAGACTGTACGTAATGAGAGGGTGTAACTTCCGTTAGCCTTAAGAATCATGATACACTTTATCAAGCATGTTGCATCATCATTAGTTCCCTTTTTTACATTTTTTTGGGGGGGCAGAGACAAAATACACAGCTGATAAAAGGAATCCACCTTTTTTTTCTCAGGGGTATAACTCTTATGCTGTCATAGGACCTTCTGCTGTGGCATAAACTCTGCACCACAGTCTGCATTTTTTAAAAAGTCTGCCCAGAAAGGAAACTGGAAACAAGCGTGTGAGTATGGAACAGGCCGGGAGGACACAGAGTACATTCTAGAAGGCGCTAAGATAAATAATCATGGCAGCAAAGGAAAATTTGGATAAAAATGACACAATGAACCCAATGAACTTGTATTATTAAACAGACATTTCCTTTAATTCACATTGAGAGGAAACACCCATTCTTTATTCAAATGAAATCACATTATTTGACGAGTTCTCCAGGCTGAGCACAAAGCCAAATCATTAGCAAACAGGCTAACTTGAGACTCAAATCCCTTCTGTACTGAACTTTGTCTCATTTCCTCCTCAGAGTGTGCTTCAGTGTCTTTTTTATTTTTATGTGATAATTCAAAATACTGGAAAACTGTGTGAGAAGTCCAATAAAAAATCCAGAGGAAGGTTCATAAATAGTTGATGTATTTAAGTTTGAAGCACATCTCTTCTTTTAACCATATTGACTGTTGTTTGGAGGATCAGATTATTAAATTTTAAAGGAACAAAACATAACAATTAATGATTTAATCATTCAACAAATAGCAGGTTCAGTCGTGTATGAAAGATTTAAAAACCCCATCTTTAACCAGCATTTGTTGTGTTAGCCTGACTCTGGGTCACCCAGAACATCTTGCCTATTAGGAATTTCACCACTTCATGCACAAAATCTGCAGTCAGTGTTTCAAGCTGGAAGTTTTCCCTTCCGTGGTCTTTACACCTGACAATGACGACCATCGCCACTGCCTGAACCCTGTCTCCAGTCCCTCCTGCAAAAGCTGTCAGCTCAGATACAGGCCGACCTGCTAAAGGTTTGCTGCAATCACCTGAGTTTCACACCTCTAACGTCCCATTCCAATCATCTTTTAATCTATTTTCAAAGTGTTCCCAGTGGTCTTTTGACTATGAATATACAATTTCTAACCAAAATCAAAAAACCTGTTTAGACTTCTATGACAGTTTCTGAGAGCAGCAGTTGTTAATCAAAAATGTTGTTGGCAGTACTGTTGGCGCAGAGCAACCCCAAGTACTTGTTCTCCCTATTGCTGAGAGCTCTCTGTTTATACTTTTATACGATTTTGAGGACACTATTTTTCCATAACTCTCTCCTTGGAGGACTAAATGTAGTGGTAAAGAGAAGCCATAGGGGAAGGTGAAGAATTGGGATTCACCAAATTTTACTCATCAAAGATTGTAGAGCTGCCACCCACAGCTCTCGCCAGGCCACCAGAAGCAATATGGGTTCAGTGTCTTGCCCAATGGCACTTTAACACTTATGGGGATGAAGGTGTAAAAATCTTTTTGGATTCTGACCCATTTGTTCCAAGATCTTGATCTAAAGGCCCCTTAGCTTCCATTTCTATTCAGTCGTAACTGTTTATTTATCGAACACCTTCAAACATCCGGTCAGACCCCAAACTGTGACTTAGACAGCAGTCTAACCACTCCCACCCCCCCCACCCCTCCAGCCAGGCCAAATGCAGCCCTGTCCAGGGCCAGACTCACTGGGGAATTCCATTTCCCCTCTGGCCTTGCTGAGTGATTTGAGCTGCAGCTGCTGAAATGATCAGGTTTGAAGCTCCATGTGAGAACCCCCTCATCTCTTGACCCGAATTAGCATATGAATGGGCCAGAGGGCACAGAGGTAGCCGAAGCTTTGGAGCTGAGTGAGTTCAAACTGCACATCATTCTGTTGCTCTGAGAGAAACTGTAGAGTGAATTTCAGAGTGAAACATGAATGAACCCTGAGGATATGTCTGAATAATACATGAAAGCTTTAAAAATTAGGAAGAAAACTGTCTCACCTGTAACATTCCACATCTAACCAATGAAAACATTGAAAAACTCCAGGCGCTCAATGTGATATAGCTCAAGTTTTTCTTTACTTTCTTCGTGTTTCTCCTCACATTAAATCTTCAAATGAGCCATACATTTACAGCCGTATAGAAGCAGTAGCATCAGTTACAGACAATACTTTCTAAAGAACAGGTGTAGCATCAGCCTGGAAAAGGCTCTCTGGGTTGAGTAATACTTCTATACTTCTTCTAGATGTGATTTTCAGTTCTCAGGATCCACAGAGAACAAATTCTCCACAAAAAAAAATAATAAAAAGACTTAAATACAGCTGCGAGGTATTTATGTAATATTCCTAAAAGGGAAGAAAGTGACTTAAACAGATACTGGCCTGAGAAAAGGATAATACCAAACCGGCAACAGGGGAAGAGCAACGTCTGAAACCAGTTCAACTCTCTGATCATTAAATGTGACTCGACAAACAATTCATTCATTAATTCTAAAATTGCTTATAAACCCATATTCACTCTATATACAGCCGTCAGGTAAACAAGACAAATAAGCAGACATCAAACTATTTGCATTTAAAGTCAACATGTTGATGGCAAAATTTGATAGAGATACCTGCATGTCCATCATGGAGTCATTTGAAGGACAGAGATCTTTTCTACTGTCTTCCTGTAGTGATAAACTGTGGAATAACGTGTGTCCACCTATGTTTCAAGTTTCTGTTGCTCTGGTGACCAACTACTGTTTAGGCCAGTGCAATGATTTAGAACATTCAGGCCATGAGACCAGATCTTATTTTTTATGTGTCCATCGCTTTTTAATGGACACCCTGCAGCCAATCAGAACCCAGTATACACACAGACCAATGTATATCAAGTGCTATGAAAATTACTGTTTATTTAGAATAGATTGCCTTCAGTTTTTAAAATAATTATTTGATACCATGTAAATGACCCTCATGCTGAAGGCACCCATCCTTTTACTGTCGACAGTCCTCTTCCCCACTTCCACAGATACCCCTGAAATAAAGGTGGAAATTTAAAGTGCCGCTGGTACTCTGACTCCTTAACGAGAACTGCTTCTGCCGCCTCTTCCCCAGACATCTCCATCACCTTCTTTTATTGAAAAAATGATTCATTTCACATTGATTATTTTCTTCTCTCAGAGGAAACAAATGGATATCTCCTCCTTCTTCTTCTAACTGTAAGGTTGCTTGGTTTCATTCCCCCCCCAAAACGTCTCAAAAGATAAACAGAAAGAAAAGAGAATATAGAAGAATAAAAAAACCCTTTCAGGTTCTCAGTTTTTAATGGATGCCACAGTGACCAGGCTGGATCCCATGGAAGAGCAGACCACAGGAGAACAGCTCACCCACTGTAAATGAAGTACCATGGAAATTCAGTTGTTCCACCTTGAGGCATAAGTCATGAGGATGTACCATCAAACCTCAGAGGAGGGGTACAGAAAAGACAGAAGGTCATGAGAAGTGGTGTCACCAAATGCCGTGGATCTATTCAGAATGTGCCGCCAGCATGATTGCTTCAGGACATCTTCAGACCTTGGCAGAGGTGTAAAAAGTACTCAAAAATTTTACTCAAGTGAAAGTACAAGTACTTAGGGAAAATTTTACTCAATTAAAAGTAAAAGTATCTGGCTAGAATCTTACTTGAGTAAAAGTAAAAAAGTACTCCATTAAAATTGTACTTGAGTATTAAGGAAGTAAAAGTAAAAGCAAGAAAGAAAACTAGAGATTCTTGTTTAAGCTTTTAATCTCAAAAAACATTAAATGAAATGCATACAAGGTTTTATCCTGCTTTAGAACTGTTTGTATTTAATTATCAAACTATAAGACAGACAATCTAATGCCAGTACACGCTACTCAAAGTTGTAAAACCTCAGATTTAACTTCAGTAGAAGCTGATTCTCAAAATTGTTAGTGTCAAGCCTAGCTCTTTTGGGGCTGAAAAGCAATCCTGCAGTGCTGAAAAGCCTCTCACAGGCAGCCGATGCGGGAAGAGGTGTATTAGTCTTGATAGAGAGGCTGCAAATAGCAGGAAACGTGAGCAGAGACTCCCTGGTGTCTGAAACACAGGCCAGATATCCATCCAACTCTTTGCTGGCTTCATGTGTTGTCGGTTTCAAAGAAGCGAAAAAATCTTCATCATCAGATGAACTGTTGGCCAATTCCTTCTTGTGGTCCAAAGGCTCCAGATGCACTCTGATGTAGTCCATGCCTACAAGCACAGTGAGCAGACACAAAGAAAAGTTTGGTTGAGGGGCTTCTGACTGGGAACAAATTTTATGGATTTTGTCATTAACTACATTTACGTGCAGTCATCTACATCTAAAATCATGCAAATCCCTTATTTTAGCATAAAATCTAACTGCATTTCCAAACCACATATGATACATATGAGTTTGGTTTCAAGAAACACTGAGGGATAACTACAACCTGCTGCAAGAATACTTTACATCAATATTCATATTGAGATCACAGCCAAAGATGGGATATAACATTCCTAAAAAGTGCAAAAATAAATAAATAAAAGAATAATTTTGGTATGGCTCAAAGGTTGCCCAGATTAGAATTCGTCAAGTGTATGTTGCTTGCATTCATTTACCTCGTTTTATGATGGTTTCATCATTTGTCCAAGAGGTCCGAAATTTAGGGAGAAGGATGGCAGCTGCTATGATCTCAGGATCTTCAAACATATGCTTGAATCGTGTTTGGATTCCTTGTTGTAGGGCATCCACAAGTGGGTCACAGTACCTGAGAGAATGGTGGAGTCGCTGAAGTTTCAAGCTTAACTGATGGACACTAGGCAGCAGCCACCCCAGCTGTGTATTCGTTTCCGCTTGCAAGATGTCGAGTACTTTTGCAACTGGACGCATTGTGTTGGCCCACTCTGTCAAGAACAGCATTTCTGCTGGATTAAACCTACAGGAGAAATCAGCATAATCAAAGAGTATTAAACAAAAACAACCCACATTTGTTTACATCGATAGAGGGGAAAAACACTTACATTGGAACCTCAAGAGAGGTGCATATATTCCGAAGTGCGCCTTCTCCTGCTTCTTTGCAAATTTGAAGAATTCTGTCAACAGCCATAAAAGTTGAATTCCACCGCGTTTGGTTTGGCCTTAAAAGCTGAAGCCGGCTTTCTGATTCAACAGCTTCAGCTGCTAGAGCCGATCGGCTGCTTTTATTCCATAAAGCTTGGCATTTGCCAAAGACAGATCTGTAGAGTTTCTTGTAGTGTTCATTTGAGAGAGCTTTTTGGGCATCAACGCTTGAGACTAGGTTAAGTAAGTGACAGGCACACTTTTGATGTTTTGGTAGCTGGAATTCGAAGCCATCGTCTTGGTCCAGGACTCGTGAGGCATCTTGGAATTCCACACCATCACTTCCCTCACCACAGCCTTCAGAATCAGTGTCATCACTTTCACACCTTCTTGCCTCAGTCTCGATATCATTGTTTTCCACACCAAAAACTCTGAAAGCCTTCATAAAGTTGGAACCACTGTCTGTGGTTGTGCAAACAACCTTGTCACGTATTTCATACTCTGAGTGGATATCATTCATGGCACTGGCCAGTACCTCAAAAGTATGAGAGCCCATTAATCTTTTGCAGGCAAGTGCAGCGGAATGTCTTTCAAGACTTCCAGGGTTGATCCAGTGAGCAGTTACACCAATGAATGACTTTCTACGTGCAGTCCAACAATCCGTTGTGGTTGCAATCCATTCAACTTCACTCATGGCAGCAGTCACTTTCTGTTTCATGATCAGAGCAGCTTCAGCTATCTTGGAGCGTAAAGTAGGCCTTGTAATGACAGAAATGCCAGGCTGCAGTGTACTAATCAGCTCTTTAAATGATGGCAGATCAACAGTGCTGAAAGGATGAAGTCCTTGAATGATGTACCTTAATATAGCTTTGTTCACAGTGACTGGAGACACATGTTTGACTGGGAAAACTGAGTCAACTTTCAGTTGCTTACTGCTGGAAGCATGGGTGGAGGTCCCGATCTTTCTCTTCTGTGCTGTCAATTTAGAGTAGTTTTTGAGGTAATTTGGGTGCATTCTCTGTAAAAACAACAAATAAATATTTATATTGTATGCAATAAATGTAACAATTACACATACACTCTCTGATTACAGCATTAAAGGGTTAGTTCACCCAAAAATGAAAAGATGTCATTAATGACTCACCCTCATGTCGTTCCAAGCCCGTAACACCTCCGTTCATCTTCGGAACACAGTTTAAGATATTTTAGATTTAGTCCGAGAGCTTTCTGTCCCTCCACTGAAAATGTATGTACGGTATACTGTCCATGTCCAGAAAGGTAATAAAAACATCAAAGTAGTCCATGTGACATCAGTGGGTTAGGTAGAATTATTTGAAGCATCGAAAATACATTTTGGTCCAAAAATAACAAAACCTACGACTTTATTCAGCATTGTAGCGTCACTGCGAAGTCGTGAACGCGGATTGACAACAGACCCGGAAGAGAATACAATGCCGAATAAAGTCGTAGGTTTTGTTATTTTTGGACCAAAATGTATTCGATGCTTCAAAAAATTCTAACTAACCCACTGATGTCACATGGACTACTTTGATGTGTTTATTACCTTTCTGGACATGGACAGTATACCGTACATACATTCTCAATGGAGGCACAGAAAGCTCTCGGACTAAATCTAAAATATCTTAAACTGTGTTCTGAAGATGAACGGAGGTCTTACGGGCTTGGAACGACATGAGGGCGAGTCATTAATGACATTATTTTCATTTTTGGGTGAACTAACCCTTTAATAAAACTGACATTTGCAGCCAATTGCACACTTTATAATGTTAAATACTTGTTGATTTTAGAAATACAGTAGCATTTAGTGACAATCAAACATTAATTTTATTTCTGATTATATTGACAAAAACACAGGACTGTAAGGCTGACATGACAGGGTGAATTGATTTCATTACATTAGTTTTGATGGTAACACTTTTACAATAAGGTTCGTTAGTTAACTACATTAGTTAACATGAACTAATAATGAACTGCACGTATACATGTTAATTTCAACATTTACTAATACTTTATATCTTGTTAACATTAGTTAATGCACTGTGAACTAACATGAACAAACAATGAACATCTGTATTTCTATTAACTAACGTTAACAAAGATTAACAGATACAGTAACAAATGTATTGCTCATGGTTATTTAATGTTAGTTAATACATGAACTAATCAACCTCATTGTAAAGTGTTACCGTTTTGACAATACAACATGTTTGGAAAAAAATTTCTCGCTTGGTTTTCTTGTGTTTTGCATGAATTCAAACACAATGAGAGCACGGAATGATAATGATTATTCAAAGCTGCAATAGGCGCCAAATTTCCCGTGGACCTAACGTTACCAATTACAAATGCATTTTAGCATTTTATTACGTGAGCCTTATATTGTCAATCGCATGCATTAGTGAAAATAGGCCTACTACACATATAAAAGGCGCGCCATCAACGTCAAAACATGCACACCCAAAAAAAAAAAAAAAAAAAAAAAAAAAAAAAAAACTATCAGTAAAACAAAATACTTAATGTACTTACCTCAATATGCTTCCTTAGGTTTGATGGCGAACTTTTGAAGGCCGATATTTCTTTATTAAGCGGGAGACAGAGGACACATTTCATCTTGAATGAATCTTTATTTACACCACTTAAAGAAAAGAATTCGCGAAGATACGGCCACGGGTGCTCTTGATCCTGTGGCTGATTTTGGACTGTGCTGCTCGCAGCTGCTGATGAATCACATACTTCCTCCATTTTCTTCCACTGATTGACTGTTATAATTTCCCTAATTTCCAGGTCAAGGTGCTGTGCATTGTGGTAATAGATGTGACATGACGTCACTTCCAAAGGACCAATGAACATGTCTGACCAATTTCATATAATGTGAAAACGATTTTCATAGGCAGAATAAATAACATTTAAATTAAACTGGGCATCAGCGCAATTCAATTGGTTTGGTAATAGCAAGGGAAAATAGAATGAAGTGATCTCCAAAAAATAAGTACTTTTTGACTGTAAATAAAATTGTAAGGAGTAAAAAGTACTTTTTTTTCTAAAAAAATGTAATTAAGTAAAAGTAAAAGTATTGATTTTTAATTGTACTCAAGTAAAGTAAAAATCCCCAAAAATAATACTTAAGTACAGTAATCAAGTAAAATTACTCAAGTACTTTACACCTCTGGACCTTGGAAGGGAAAAGAAAAGTGAGCCTGACATTCAGGCACTCCGGGAGAGGTAAGAAGTTCACAGGGCTTTCTGAAGACCCGGCTGCCTGTTGTGTGATGAATCACGGAGCCGCAGACGGTCCATCACCCAGCGGGAGAGCATGGGAACCCAATTTCCCTGAAGGAGGGGAATCATCCCGCTGAGAGACCACATGAACTTCTAGGGGTTAGGCAGCTTCTGCTGTTTGAAAGCTGCTCCTGAAAAATGACGTGCTGATGCCTCTGATGGCTCTGCTCACAGCAACGCGCCACTTATTGATTTAAAGAACATCTGAAATAAGATAGAACTAGAAAAGGTTTTCCTGGAGATGCTAAGAAAAGACTTTACGAGAAATAGAATCCACAACAAACGGATCATCCTTCAGGTGCTTGAATGTTTCTGTGTGGTCATGTGACATCTCTGGGATGTTAAATTACAACCACAACTACAGACTGAATAACCATCTGTTCATTTTAACAAATTAACTGGACTATGCAATACTAACATTTAATGTTAGCACACATTTTAAACAGCAATTTTGCTTTGAATTCAAAGTTTCAAGTGTCCTATGATGTAATTGATTGATACTAATTGCTCAAATTATTACTACACTGTAAAAAATGTAAAAAAAACAAAATGTCAGATGTGTGCCTAATCAATATCTTATTACACATAATATATTACAAAACTAACTTATTAGTACATTTTCAGTTTTATGAAATTTCCTTTTTTAAGACAATAAATCTTGAAAATGTTGAGTCATTTGATCTTGCAAACATCTTATTCTAAGCAAAATCTCAACAAAACAAGTTTGCTTTCACTCAGAGTTTACATATAATTTAGAGAACTCAATCTTGAATTGTGTAAGTCTAGTCTTATTTCAATTGGTAGAAATAAACAAAAAGTACCAATAATTAATGTCTTGCATTGGTTATGTATGTGTGTGTGCAAAAGCTGACACGAAAAGCCGTTTCTCTCCACGTCAGAATCGGCCGATCCAAGTTGATCACGTAAAGGATCAAAGAGTTATGGTATGTCAAGAGCGTGTGGTATTTATGGTTGGCAACATCTCTGATGTTAAAGGGTTAAGATGTGGGTAAAAACCGACCCATTAATGAAAGGCATTGCTACAGAAAGCAACACAGGAGGAATTTTAAACAGATCCATTGAGAATAAGAATGCAATATGTTTTAAAGATTTCTTTTGTGAGAGTACAAACTGCTCTGCAAGAACAGGCCCTCTAGAAATAAGTCGAAAATTCTTAAGAAGTGAAAACTTTTCTTGAAATAAGCAAAATTATGTATGTTCACTCTGGGTTTTTTCATATCTTAAGTCGCTGTCATCTCTGAGAGCATCAGCCCTCAGTCAGCAGGCTGCTGATCGTGAAGCAGGTCCGCTAAAATCCGACAAAACCCAACAAAGCAGTTATAATGCAGGTCCTTTTGCAGCAGCTCACAGAAAAAAAAAAAACTGATGTGATTAATAATATTCAGAAACAATCACCCGCCTGGGAACAATTCCTCAGCCAGGAGTTCATCTGGGATTCCTGCTGGATTCCGACCACGTGTCTGCGTGCAGCAGTGCTCCTCTGCACATGCAGACACAAATTCAAACAGACCCCAAACACAATGCTGAGCGAGCAGCAGCAGTTTCTCCAGCTGGTCGGAGACTGTGATCATGCAGATTCATGCCAGGACACAAGACACTATTGAAACTGAAGGAACCACATGCAGAAGCAGGATAAACCATCCCTTAATGACAATCACAGACAAAAGACGGGGTCTGACCGTGACTGACCTGGACAGCTCCAGAAAAGCCGCTCTGCTTCTCCTTTTGGTGCTGAAATTGTTTCCATCTCGCGTTGACAGCCTTTCGAAGGTGCTTCACTGTTCTGTCGGAGGTAAAAGGCATGGATGGAGGAGGGTGTGAAGGAGTCCTCCTGCCTTTCCTTTACTGTCTTCTTCTCTCTTCTACCTTTTCTTTTTAAACTGAAGAGGATCCTGCCTATTTCCTTTTTTCCGTGACAGGAAACCGTTGCGCTCCATCGTGAGTAAAGGCAGGATGAGCAGCAGTTAAAAACGGGTGACCTCTTCTCAATTCTAGTCAAATTTAGAGGCTAAGGGAAAGCTCTCCTGGACATGCCCACCATTGAAAGGCCCGCTCTGAAATGCACACTCACTTCCTCTCTTGTCCATGCCTTCCCCTCCTCCCTCGCTGGTCTCCCCACCTCCTTTCTCCCAGACCCTGAAACCAGGAGCTGAATCAAAGCCTGTCAACTTCAGGAGCAAAAAGAACTGTCCTTTAGGAGCAACTGAGGTAAAGTCAATACTGTTGTCTTCCAGCAGCACACTGTTGTTCTCCTTTTCTCCAGCTGATCCACAGTCTCCCTGGTAAAATATCAGGACACTGTCTGTCAGAAGTGGGCGGCAGAATGAAGGAGTCGAAGACGAGACCGTCAGAGAGACACCAGAGGACGCAAAACAAAAAGAGCGGAGCTCCTCAGAACGATGCTCTGTTGGTACAGAGAGTAATCCATCTCAAACATGTGAAGGGTGGAGATAAGAGCCAGGTGGAGGAGGTCCAGACGGCTGACCTCGTGAGGTCAGGGATCATGGGAAACAGCAGGTCAGTTTGAAGAGGAGTGGCCTGCCCCACAGCTGCAGTAGCTGGAGCAGCTTGTGGCGAACTGGTGGCAGTTGATGGCGGGACGGGCCATGGGGGCAAATGAGTAACAAGATCAGAATTAAAAAGCTTCACACAAAAGACAAACAAAGGGGGGGTCAGCCCAGTCTGAAGAAGGGGAGCATCCAAAGTAATGCTGCGGCGGATTTAGCTCAAACCCAAATATCATTTACATCTAAACAAACAGAAAAATACACCACTAGCTCAAAGAGAAAACCATTAAAATCCCTGTTATGAACAGCAAACTACTATTAGTATTACTATTATTACCATTGTTATCAGAGACTGCAATGGTTTCTAGTTATGATCGACATGAAATGTCTTTAACTGAAGACACTCGTCATGCTTTTTATTTATTTGCAATTCATAGTGAGGTCAGAAGCGTCTCACTAAAGCATTGTATGACTGAAATTAAGATTAACGCTGAATCCTACACCTGCTTTGGACCAAGACTTTTATTTGAGATCAATTTCTCAAAGATGTTAAGGCAAAAGAAAATGTTTGACAAGAACGCAAAGATAAACATTAAAAAAGAAAAAGTTGAAAGGCTTTTAAAAGGAATATTTTTATCACCACGAAAGCACAGCATCAATAAAAGCACAGAAACATTCAAAAGGACTGATCATCTTGATTCTGTGTCATCAGATTTCTCCTATACTAAGTATCGTCATACCAATACTGAAAAGGCATCTTCGGATCTAAACAACAGTTCATCCTGAAGAAAACTGCTCATGAGATAAAGTAAGGAGTTTATAATGACATAATACAGCATGTAAAATTAAATTTTAAAGTCTTTCAGTTTAAAACAGATATATACATACAAAAGAGATTAAAGTAAAATAAAGAAACTGAAGAGGGCTGTGATTTTTTTGGGTTGTTTACTGCATTTCTTGCTGTTGGATAAAAAAACGTTTTTAGTCTGTTCGTCATGATCTGATTAGTTTGTATTGTCATCCTGACTGTTAAAAAAGAATGTGTCTTAGTGTGACGTGTATTATCTGATGATAATAAAAAAATAAACATTTAGTAAGCTTAAAGTCCCGCTCCGATCATCGGTTGATCTATTGTCAAAGCGTTCCCGGTGGTCTTTTAATTATGATTATGCTGTTTTAGAAAAAAGGGGAAAACCTGTGTCGTTTTCTGGGACACAGTTTCTGCAAAGCGATAGTTGTTCATTAGAAACTTCTCTCTGAGTGTGAGTGGGACATTTGGCATGGAGTTCCCCAACTCCCTTCCCTTCCCCGTTGCTGAAAGCTCTCCGTTTACACACTCTCCCACTAGCTTAGAGCCCCTTACACTCCCAACCTAGTGGTGCATCAAAAATGGCGAGCAACATCAGAGCTATCCAGCTTCGCAGTTTTGGGCCAGATGTCAGCTCAGATGAGGAAAACAAAGACATAAATGGATCTGTCTAAAAGTAGATGTATCCGAATTGTACTTTCTCCATCACAAATAAAAAAATTTGATTAGTTTTGATCTGATTCATAATGATTTGAACACAGAAATACTCAGAAATGCAATTTTCACCTTAACTGTCTTTTTATGTCCTTCATCATCAGAAAAATTCCATAAGAACACTAACAACACCATTTTCATCAGAGTGGGGCTTTAAGGAAACTCTGAACTAAAAATTATTTGTGTTGGACGTCCAGAGGAAACGTCTCAGTCTGTGATGAAATTCTACTTGAATAAAGCCTTCTTTTAAAAATAAATACAATAAAATAAAAAATCAATTAGCCTTGGCCGTGCCACTGCAGACCCCATCACCACTCTGGTCTAAGACCAGCACTGACACATTAGACTGGCTGTGACCCTGGGTGTCTGAGGACCTCTGACCCTGACCATAGTCTGTGGTCAACCCAACAATGAACAAAGCCTGGTCATTAACTACAACTTGGCTGTTGTGCAAAACATTCAACCCCACAGCTTGTCTGTTTAAAACAGAGGCTGACAGAGCTTTTAGACGTCGACTCCTCTGACGGCTGCTCTTTGACTGGAGAAGCTGGTCGCAAACCAATGTATTTGCAGTGCTTTGATTAAAAAGCCCACTGCTTTTTACAAGAAGTTCAAAGCAGAATAAGTGACATAGCAGTTGATCCACAAGAATAAACCAGTTAAAGGAGCAAAAGGTCCTGTTGAAACGGAGCTCAGGGGTTTGGTGTTTGCTGTGTCTTCCTGGTAACATCAGTACCAGGAGAAACAGTCGTGAAATAAAAAGCCTGGAGCAAGATTTTTGAGATTTGCACCTCTTTGACGTTTCGCACCAAGCCTCTTCCGACTGTAGGTGGCAGATATGCGTTAGTAAACATTAACAAAAGAAAAAGAAGAAGTCCCTCATTCCTTGTCCAGTGTGAACACCATGGGCTAAAAGTCCATTCAAGAATGTATGTTTAGCTCATTTTTTAACACGCGTCAAATGCCCTGAGTGTACATAGCTTAAGAACTGGCTGCAGTAAGCGTTTAGGCGCTCATTCAGAAACAAACATACAAACATGCATGCAGGTAGACACATGTTTCAGTGTTTTCAGTTTTTTTAATGTATTTAGGCATTTTAGAGGTAGTAGGCAGGTAGGGATAATGTGTCAGGAACCAGAGGTATGCAGAAGACCAGGCTTTGTTGCAAAAGTGTTTACATTTAATAAATAAACTTAAACATGACTTATACCATGGTCCGGGTGAATACTCGATTCTGATTGGCTGCTGGGTGTACATTAAAAAGTGATAAACCACAGTGATAACCGCACGGTGAAAAAAGAAGTCGCCTAGCTTAAATGTTTCATATTACTGCGACGGCTACTTTAAAATAACCTTTAGCTTCATCATTTGGACAAAAACAAGCGGTAAGAGGTGAACTTTCTCTCTGAACTGATGCTTTATTCAACCCATCAGAAAGATCAGCATATATATATCGCTGAATCTTAACTGCAGCGGTGGTGCGGCGCGACGACGTAACAAATAGTCCGCTTTTTGTGAGAAAAACGATCCAAATCGGAAAAAAAAACAAGAATTAAGGACTAAAAACCGGTTCATATGTATTGCTTTTGTAAGTAACCATGGTATAAGCGGGTTAATGGGCTTCAAAGTGTGAGTTATTACTTTTTAACGCACTTCGGACGGTTCAGGTTTCCACGGCGTGCGTTAAAAAGTAATAATGCAAACTTCGTCGTTCATTAACCCTTACATAAATTAGGGAGCAACACAAAGGTGACAAAGCAGATGACCTGATGATGAAGAACAGAAAACTAGACATTTAAATACACTGAGGATCAATACCACAAAACAAAACAGCTGTGGATGATAAACAACCCTATGCCTGGTGTGGCTGACAGGGAAAACTTGGAAACAGAACATGACAAGAACTTCGAAAATGTCAGTAAAAATCCAAACGAGAGTGCAAAATCCTCACAGAATGTGTCTAATAAGGAAACAAACGTATTAAAGTCTGCTGAGCCCACTTTCTCTGCAGCTGCAGAAGACTGTGGGTGGACCTTTATGGAGAATTTGCCCGGACAGCAGAACCAAACAAGGTGTTTTCTCCAGACAGCATACCCCAGACCCAATAACCCAGAACAATGCAAGAAACTCATGCATGGCGCTCTGGCGCCTCACTTTGGATCTTTGTGATAGTGTAGTCCAGACTGTTAATCTGATACCTTGATAGCAGACAAATGGAGTAATCTAAGTTTTTCTTTCTGCTTATTGTTTTAGATCATAAAGTTTTGTGAAAGAAAAGTAAATATAATTTCATGGGAGAACATTTTTTTGGAACATTTGCTGTTGTCCTGTGAGCTGTTCTTGGTGGATAAGCCAACATGACAAATAGGAACAGCTGAGCTTACTTAAAAAAGACAAGACAGCATTTTTTTGGTGCTGAAAAACCCCATTACTTTAAAATTTTGTGTGGAAAAAAAGTCAGTGACTATTTTTTGTAGTAGGAAAAACTGGAGCAAAAGCTTAGTTTTTTAGACTAAAATTAGTCCAAATCCTTTAGTTTTAATTAACAAGCGTGTAGACACATGCTAGCCATTAGTATACTTGATCCAAAAGTGAGTTAGTCGTGGGATATTTCTTTGCGAATTTTTTTGTGAAGTAATATTCTTTAGAACTAATTTGTTTGCAAAATGATGTGTTTCTGGGTGTTATAAGGGCTCTCTGCATTTATTTTGGTTTTATTGCAATAACATAAATAAAATAAAAAAACTCACGAAGAAACCAATATTCTAAATTAAGCTGTTTCTAATTTTCTGTAGCAGCTTCCTGAGGTGAAGTGAATGATAGTCCATCAGCATCACTAAAGCAGCTTTGATGTTCAGCATGGTTGGTGTGTGGGACACATTTAAACAGGACTCAGAGTAGCGATACCATCAACTGATGTCAGTCACAGCAGCCCCACTGGTTCCTGTCTGCAGAACTACTTTCATGGTTTGAATTCTGGACGTTCTAATGTGCCGTTGAGCAGAATACTGAACCTCCTCACTGTTTAGAATTCTTCATTTGCTCCTGATGTACGACATTGTAGAAAACAACCCAATATGGATGAGATAGTGCTGGAAATAAATGAGGCGTCTGTCAAAAACAAACAGAATATAACAGGCATTAATCAAGAGAAAGTCTTGAGTTTGAATCATATAACCCTAAGTGGCATCCTTAAGTCTGATGCCACTTGAGTCAGAGTTAAAACATTTAATTGAAAGAAGAATTTAAGTCCAGATGCCATGAATCAACTTCAAGACAAAAACCAACATCATCAGAAGCAAGAGCAAAGAAAACTGTATGAGTGCTATAAATATTTCCACTTCTGAAAGCCCAGTAAATGCACCAGAACGCTCAATTTCAGAGGGATCGTCTTTGTTTACACATAACCTGTCAAAACCAGCTACTATAGATCTACTTTAACAAGAATCAGTCATCAAAAACACCGAAAGGAACTTTCCGCTAAAAATGTCAAACAAAGCGTATAACTCCTCAAATACAGAGGTTTACCTTATGTGGGATATGTGTTGTTAGCTTATCAATTACTAGTCATAGTTTTTCCATTTTTCTAATAATCTTTTTGACTCTATTCTGATTATCATAGGCAGCTACTTTGTCTTCATCAGTTGGCTTTAAATGGCTCATTTTTTTTATCCTCAAATGACTCTTTATAAACCTCAGAATATGAATGAAAATACCAGGTTTTACCTGCATTTGTTCCAGCATGAGCTCCTGGGGTTTTCTTGGCTCTGGGCTGCTTCACCACACTGGCTCCTCCTTTATAGTGCAGATCTTGCAGCAGAGTGCAAGTTTGAGGATGGATATCCAAGATAAAACCTGTGCTTCAATTGATCCGCCCTTCGAAGAAATAGGCACGCTGTCACCAATGATGCTCCTTTGTTAATGCTTCTGTTAGCAGGCTGGTAAAGGGACTCGCATCCAAACCGCCAGCATCAATCACTGAGCTATGAGGAGATCAGGAGACGAGGAGATTTTCAATGCCACACGCTTATTAGATTTTGTTGATTTGAAATGTATGATCCACTTTACCCACTTCTAATCTTTAAGGACATTTTCCTGCATCCAAGCTTTGTGCTGCTGAGGGAAAAAGGTGCAATGATTTTTCAGCATCCAGGAGGCCATTGAGCTCTGAGGACCTGCAGCTGTAAAGTTTTAGTTGCTTTCAAGTTGTGATAAAGGCAAAGGGGGGTGGGAGGTAGGTTGGCTGTCTCTGGAGATCTCCTCACCGATAATTAGCAATCAATCTTGAATTAGTTTAAAAGCTGAAAAGAAACATAGAGAGCACTATTAGACTGCAAAGATTCACTGCTCCACCAATAATTGCTTTGGATTTTTTTCAGTAAGCTCAGCTGTTCCTATTTGTCATGTTGGTTTATCCACCAAGAACAGCTCACAGGACAACAGCAAGCTCCACCAGTGGAGATCAATACGCATCAATAAATCCAAATCCATTAGAATTCAATACAACAACACTGAAAAACCAAAACAATTTTGACAAAAATGCTTCACAGTCCAGAATAACTGTAAGAATGAAGAAAATCAGCAACAACAAAATAAGAGTTTAACATAATGCTGATAAAATAGAAAAAGCTAAATTAAGTAAATATTACTTTTCACCGATCTGTTTTTGTCGAGTGCCACCTTACTTTTGGTCTCCCCCAGCTCCTGTCTGACTCGATAGATCATGTTTTCCAAAGGACATGGAATCAACTCAATCACACATCTACTTTGATTTGCCTTTGTATTTATTTTTGGCTGGTAGCTCTCTGATATTAGATGAACATGACAGGTTGAAAACCTTAAAAGACATAAATCAGAATTTCAATTTAACATTTCAAACCTTAACATGTAAAAACACATCAAAATGCTCATGAAATTCAAATTATAACCAATAACCAGCATTCAACATAAAACAGATTCTTAATTCAATATCAGTCCATACCAGTTGTGTCTTTGATTTGGTTTCTGGAGCTGGAGTGGAATCAGACCAAACAAAGATGCAGGTGTAAGTTTTTTCAGTGATGAATGAGTTGAGTTAGGTGTCTGTTTGATGTTGACATGGGCATATATGGCCCGGGTGGAGACTGTAGGTTTGGCCCGGGTGGAGACATTCCCAACAGCTAAGATGTTGAAAATGACAGTGTTAAATATACATTTTCAGTCAAATAAACACGTTCCCCACAGTTTCTGAGGTTAAAATCGCCGAAGTTGAGTATTGCGCGATCACAGATGGAGCGGAAACTCCTGGTGAGGCTCTGAAGTGCTGTGCCTCCTTTCTGACGGTAGGGCTCAATGTTAACAGAAACGTGCACTCAAAATGCTGCTGTAGACCCGCAGAAAAGGCTTCAGGTAAGGCAGGGGTCGGCAAGCTTTTTTACTCAAAGAGCCATTTGGCCCCTAATGAAAATAAAGCACCCGCAGCCACAACCCGTTTTGACATCATTTTATATATTATGCATGTTTATATTATATCAAAGGTGCTCATTACGTCGATCGCGATCGACTGGTTGATCTTCAAGGACATGAGTGTAGATCGCGGTCCAGAAAAGATTTTTTAAAAAAAGTACTTCTTTCTTTCCATTGTCATGTTTATTAGTTACATGTTTATTTGAACATTATTGTTTCTGTACTGATGATTAAAAACTACACAGTGAGTTTACACAAAGATACTTTTGTATTAACAGATGAAGCGTTTTATTACAAAGACAGAAAGCAGCAACCATCGTATTTCATGCTCTGCTGTAAACCGTGCAATGCGGGGAGCGTGGCATATTATGAGGCATTTGGCGCTGCTGGCTCCGTACGAAGCGCGTGCCTCGCAGCCTCCTTGATGAGCTCGTATTTATCGGCCGAGAACTGCAGAGCTGATAGCAGGAGGAGACACGCGGGGCGGCTTCAATAAACATTCCGGTTGTTGGTCTTCTACCGGGGATATGATACGCCGCGGGGCAGAAAAAGACTTTGTGATGACAGATTTTGCGCTTAGTGAATTTAAACACGCGTCTGCAGTGACGTATGTGTCAGAGGATGTCCGATTGGCCGTTCTGCATGTCAATCAAGGATTTTGATTGGCTGGTGGATTTTTGAGAAGTTTTTTTTTTTTTAATCTTCTCTGTCCCGTGATCTACCCTCATGTCCGTGAAGATCGAACGTCGATCGCGATCGACGTAATGAGCACCCCTGCTCTGAAACATACATCAATGCACATGCATGTTTAAAAACACTGAGCGCAAGCTCTCTGTCATCAGAGAGTTGCTCTTTGCCCCGCGGCACGTCAAGTTCCCCGCAGAAAACCACTCCGGACCCGGAGTGTTTATTGAAGTCGCCCTGCGTGTCTCCTCCTGCTATCAGCTCTGCGGTTCTCGCCCGATAAATACGAGCTCATTCATTAAGGAAGCTGTTTTTTACGTCGCACGCGCTTCGTATGGAGCCAGCAGCGCCTTTGAAATGCCATGAAAAATGAACAAACTAAAATAAAATTGAATTTTTATAAAATACTCATTATTTTCCAAAGTCACAGGGAGCCACAACAGAAGGATCAAAGAGCCACATGTGGCTCCGGAGCCATGGGTTGCCGACCCCTGAGGTAAGGCATGCCTCACCAGCAGGGGGCAGACGTGAGCTGATAGCTGCTTTGTAGCTACACTGCTGCCGTAGAAACATACTAAGGATGTCTTTCTCCATCGAGAGGGAGAAACTCATATAAA
The DNA here is from genome assembly GCF_053564925.1 of Oryzias latipes. Lineage (NCBI taxonomy): Eukaryota > Metazoa > Chordata > Actinopteri > Beloniformes > Adrianichthyidae > Oryzias > Oryzias latipes. Next base: position 16,184,496 of record NC_136249.1, read on the forward strand.
CTAAAGGAAAATAAGGAAGAGTTTTCCAACAGATCATAGAGCTTTTTGTGGAAAAAGATTGACACTTGGACTTAAAAAATAAGGCCAAACATGTTTTTCAATGTTTGTTTTTTAAAAATAACTTGGGAGTAAGTAGAAAAAATGTAAGTAAAATCATTTATTTTATGATCATTTTCACAGAAAATATTTGATAACTGATAAAGCACCAGAATTTGAAGATGGAAAATTACCAGAAATAATTACTGAGGATCAAATGTGTGCTGAACACATCTGTATGATGTTTCATTTGTTTACAGTATATATGAATAATTTATCAAGAAGAGTGTTCCATCTATGTCTATAAAATAAATATTTTCTGTAGGACAAATATTTTCTTGTGTGTATTTTATAAGCTGTTAGCTGTTGTTAGATGAAAGGTGACATATTGAGTTCTTTCATTGTAAATCTGAATCCAGAGGATTCAGTGCCTCACCAGCCATACACCTCACCGCACGTCACTGGTTTTCCACCACTTCTGGGTCTGTAACTATCTGCTGGTGCATTGTTTTCTCAGCTGCTGTCGCCTAGCACTGACAACATGCGGGCTGAGATCACTGTATTACAGTCTGTTTTATTGCATTTTCAACATAGTTATGGTAACAATATAATTTATCCGTTATGGGATCAATAACATTCTAAAAAGTCCTATTTTATTTTAGTTTAACAAATGAACCTCAGTGTGCACGCGCAATTTGAACAATCTATGTTTCGGGACTCTGGGTCATAAGGAAGCCATTGCAGATGCATAGCTGGAAAGAAAACGCCGCCATTTCCAGTGTTCCAAAGTGTGGAAGACAGCGAAAAACTAGGGATGGGTACCTCAATTACAAGTCAGGAGGCAACCATTTCCTTTGGAAGTGCTTTCTCTTTACCGCAAGACACTAGACCTATATAATTTACTTTTCTACACCAAAGTGCACTTTTAAGGAAAGACAAGATCAATATACCTGATTACCTTGTATTAAGAACATAAAAATTCTGGCATGAAAACTATTTCATTTGGTAATCAAATCAGTAATTGGTAATAACAGCAGTCAGTCTGGCCCACGACACAGGCAAAATTTCTAATGACATTCTGCAGCCCTGCAGAAACTATGTTCTACAGAGTGACACAGGTTTTTCTTTATTTTGGCTAAAACAGCATAGTGTTACGGGGGGAATGGAAAGTACCCAGGCGCAGAGAAGGAGAGGAGGCAGGAGGTTGCAGGGGAACGGGGTTTAATAACAAAACTAAAGACAAACCAAAAACCACTGCAGAGCAGGCTAGAAACACTCAAACTCGAAACTCGAAATACACAGGAACGGGGAAACATTAACCTATGGAGCAGCACAGGAGGAAGGAAAAGACAGGACTTAAATACAGACAAGGCAACAAGACACAGGTGGAAACACTCAGGACTGATGGGGCAAGGTAAAACTCGAAACAACAACAAAACAGGAAATACTACAAAATAAAACAGGAAATCAAGGAACAAAACACAAAGAAACTGAAACCGTTACACATAGGTCTAATTAAAAGATCACTGGGAACGCCTTCAGATCCAAAGATGATGGGGATGGGGGTCTTTCAACACAATAAATTGCTTTATCAAACCCCAGTTTTGGTGTCTGTCAGGCTACATTATTTCCACTGGCTACATTTCCTTTAGGGATTTACTCTTTTTACATTTAATGTTAACTCCAGTGTTTTCTGCGGGGTATGCTCCTCAAAATGACCAACTGCTCTAGTGGGATCTCCCTGGTCTCCCTGCTCGCTCTGGTGACAAAATCACCTGGTGTTGCATAGGCATTGTTGGCAGCAATCTTGGAAAAATTGTCCAATCTAAGGTAAGTTGTTCATAGATACAAATATATACATGCTTATTGCATACTTATATCAGTACCGCGAAGCAGTGGAGTACCTATGATGAATATTTTTTAAGATATTTGACGATTTGTGTTCTATGCTAAAACATCTCATTCAGCCACAATGGTTACTCTCTGCCACAATGACTGCAAATCAGCTGTTGTTTCTGACTGACGCACCACACTCATACATATTCTCTTTAGAAACTGCCAGTCCAGCTAGTACTTATGATTCTGTCAGAAATATTGTGGTGATATAGATTTAATCTGTGTTAATTATTTTCTGTATATCTCTAATTCTATAAGTGAATGATCTAAATGAATCATTCTACAGAAACCCATTACGTAATCCTCGACTCAGGACTGACAGCTGTGTCTGTGGGACAATGATGAGGAATCCACTTCTGAACTATATTATATGATGTGTAAAGTTTCAGCCTGGTTGTAATATCTATGAATATAATAGTGTAAACACATTAAATACATTAAATGGCTGCTCTTTTCTGAAGTGATTTCTTTATTTCTACACCACGTGGTGCAAACAGCTGTAGAGGTGAGCGGTCAGCTGATGGGAGCAGTGATGAAGACACTGATGGAACACATTATGTATATTCAAGCACCAATGCTGCAGCTGCAGGAGAGAACCTAGCATCTATTCTTAATTAGACAAAATGAGAATAAAGCAGTGCACAATTTCCAGGCTAAAAGGACAGTCAGATTAAGTGTTGTGTTTTGTAATGTTTATTTTTTTGCTCAAAGTTGTGGTTTGATAGTATGGCAGTCATAAAAGTGAAAATACTTGAAATAATTGTGTTGTTCAAATGAAAGTCTCTTGGTATTGGAGATGGGAACAGTTGTTTTTTAGAGATGCTGCTGTATTTTGTGACAAACCTAAAATTATATCTATTTTATGTTCTATATTAAAATAAACTGTCAATTTAATTTAGCACCTACTTGAATGCAAAGACAAACTTGATTTTTTTTCATAACTAAAAATAAATTCAGGCATCATGGAGTTTAGGGTATTTATTTCATAGTCTTTGTATTTACCGTCCTTACCTTTCACTAAAATAGAAGAACACTTTCAATATTTCAATTGAATTGCTGATGTTTGCTACTGTACAGAGAATTTGTTTTCACCGGTAAACAAGTAAATGCATAAGATTTTCCACAAATTAAGTACAAAACAAAATGTTTACATCTACCAGACAAATACAGAATTTTCTCTGCTCTTACTTCAGACTTATAAAAAAACTGATGACAGAGTGTATAGAACACCAAATAACTGGAAAAGTTTCCTCAGTTCTTTCACAAACTGTTTCTTTAAGCACAATTGGAGATGTATAGAGTCTCAGCCTGGTCACCTGCAGGACAAAAAAGAGGACAATGATTGAATGCATAACAAACCAAATAAACTTCAAACAATGCATAATTGTTTGCAGCAGTTAAGCTTAGCAAAACATGTGTTGACACTCCAGACCTGGACCTCTTTGTTACTTTCGTGTGGTCATTTGTTTAGTCTTTTTTTAAGTGCCTATGAGGTAGGGGGAGGAGCCAAGTTGACTTGTGCACCTGTGACAATTACTCACCAACATATTATATCCTCTTTAAAGAAAAGGTCCTCTTCCCCATGCCTGCCTGTCAGCTCCATTCTTTCCTTAAGTTGCATACATGCACTCAGGAGGTGTAGAACAACTTTGTCATGTAAACCTGTGGCTTTACATATTATGTCCAAACAATACCCCAAGTTCTGTCAGGACTGTGTACTTTAAGTTGCTTTTTTCACCCATTTTTTTTTTTCATTTTAGTCATAGGTTCCACAAGGAACAGGGCTGGAAACGCCTGAATTCTGGCTGCAGTTTACATCCTGCCAAGCCCAAGTGAGCATGAAGCTCAAAGTGCACTCATGAATCAGATACTGTTGTTGGACGTTTGAGCCAGGAACTTCCTACATATAAACAGCTCGTTGAATGCCTCACCATGCAGGATAACACGTTGGGTCATTGTTACACAACCATTTGTGAAAGGTTTGGACTGTTCAACGAGTCTTTGATCTGCATGATCCTTACATACAGACAGACACTGAAGCTCTCCAGACCTGAGTTCAGGTACTCCAAGAAGTGGAATTGTGAGGCTGTAAAGGACTTTGCCCTTGTCTGGATACAAGTAATTGTAGGGCATTTAAGACTGCTTCTCATGGTCTAAAAGACTACATGGACACTGCAACCTCATACTTTCATTTTGTGAAGAAAGTATTATTCCAATATGCATTAGTATGAGTTATATTAATGGCAAACCCCCCAGTTCACAGCAAAGCTTAAGACTCTAAGAAACAGTCATGCTTTGTAGCATTTGCGGTTATATTCAGGGGTGGGGACAAGGACACCTATAAAAAGCCCAAGTTCAGGTTTAGCAAAGAGCTGAAAAATGCTAAATCAGTTTGACGAAAAACTTTAACAATAGCAGCCAGGTAATGACTTGGCCTTTATGTGGTAAAAGGGTCAGGCAAAGTACAAGCCAAAGGCCCCCTCACTTTATTGATGACTTGCAAAGAGCCAGCAGCCTAAATGAATTCTACTGCCACCTTGAAAAATAACCTGGCAACCCATAGACCTCTTTCCATGCACCCACCCATTCCACCTCCACAGACTATCTAAGAACCCCAATCACCCAGTTCCTCAAAGTGGTAAGATGTTGTTCTTTATGATGTGCAGTATGGATCATGACTGACCCTTCTCACCCTGGACACAGATGTTTTGAACCCCTCCCCTCATCAAAAGGACCAGAACCTCCCTTCGCTAGATCAGAGTGTCAGCACTTGCTTTCTGGATGAGACTTTGTTTTTTTTCTTCTTCCTGGTCTTGACAGCACACTCAAAGACAAACTGGTGGCAAAGGAAGTGCAGGAAGAGATGGAAGAATTGATTGACCTGGTCATTCACATTCAGTGGATAATGAGGGAACAAGATCTAAAACAACTACGAGGACAACCTGAAGTTTTAAAGCCAATTGACAGGAGGTTCTTACGGTTTCCAAATTTCTTTCTTTCCCCAAATAATTTCTTTTGATCCTCAGGTGAGGAGAGGCTACAACATTTTTAAGGAATAAAAGAAAAGAAACTTAGAATATCACATCACAGATCTAAAGAAGAAAAGAGGCTACATATTGCAAACAAAATGGGATGCTTAATCCAACAACAACCAAAAGAAAAGAAAAAAGAGAAGAGTTGTGTTAAGAGTACACCATAAGCTCCCAAATAGTGTAAATGCTACTCACGATATACTTTCTGGCAAAGAATGGTGTTGAAGTTTAAAAGAGAAATGGGCCTATCAGGATTCTGCCACTCCTGGTGTCTGTCTTCTCCAGCTATGATCCTCATTGTATGTATCTTTTCACCTACCTTATTTATTGCTCGGCTCACCACCAGTTCTCTGCCAGAAAGTAGTTGTCTCAAACACAACACCCTCCACTTTTGTCAACCTGTATGTTGCTAATAAGCTCTGCGGAGTGAATGTAATGTATATTGCTGCTCCAATGTTTGTGTCTCCTCTATTAAAAACTATGTAATAAAAGGATTTAAATGTTTTAGAAAGTAAAGTGTCAGAATTTAGGCTTTTTACTTGGCTGGTAGTAGTCATAGATTTTGACCAAGGCAGGCTTCAAGTTCTGTACTGGCAGCTGCTGTACAAGCTTCAACTTATTAGTAATGACTTCCCATGGTCTTAACTGTTGACAAAAGAAAAGAGAAAGTCAACTCACATGCTCAGATCTAGAGATCATCATCACTTAGATTCAGGACTCCCCTTACCTCCCTAATGTAAATGAAAATGTGATCCTGCTTTTCTTCCACGCTATCCACCATAAAGGAAGTTTTTAGCTGCAACGACAACAGTTTGTCTCTTGTTACTCATAAAGTCAAAAGCAAAACGTTTTCAGACTTGTGTCAAAATTCTGGTCATTACGTTCTTCAAAGAGTCTTTTACTGGAACAAATCCAGTGAGAACTTTGATGTCCAAGATGATCATGTTGGTACTTGACTGATTTCCATGGTATCTGTATACATAGGATTGGCAGTCTAAAAAGGAAGCATCATGAGACAGAATCTGCTTGTGGCTCACGCACAGAGACTTCAGATGCAGAGTTAACTTGTGGCCCTGAGATACAGCAGAGCATTCAGCTTCTACATCAACTTCCACACTCAAAGTTTTGATGTTGGGGCGATGCAGGATGTTGTAATGTTGAGAAATCTGAAAAGTCAACATAGATAGTGAGATATTGTCTTCACTACAGTGATCAATGGTATTTAAATAAAAGTTTGTTTTGGTTCCATTAAACATCTAAATCAATTCTGATAGAAACAATAGGAGAAAATTATATGAAGATTTACATGATATTTTAAAAAATTCAGAACTAGTATGAAAAGTTGTACAACAATTTGATTCTATAAAGTCTTTGCCTCTCGGCCCAGTGGCCTTTTTCCATCCCATCTTTACCCTTTTTATGGTCAGTATTTGTTTACCTGGATTGAGGAGCATGCAGACCCTTTTACTTGTAGGGTATACTTTCCAGTCGCATTATTCATCACTTTCTCTTGGTAAAGTAGTTTGTTGTCTGGTTTCACATCAAATTGCAGTTGGACACTGGGGGACTGGACTGTAATTGTACTGGAGCCCTTCCGGCTGAATACGACTGTAGCATAAAGAGCCAGAGCTTGAAGGGCTGCTACGGTGTCCTTCAACACAAAGTAGTGAAAAAGTGAAAAAATGTTAGCTTTGAACCAATGAGCTTTCAGAGAAAATACATACTTTTTGTCATAGCATAACAGGTAGATAAAAAGAAAACACATTAAGGATATCCCAAGCAGAATTTTGTATCCCCAATCTGATTCCAAGTCATTTGATTATTGATACCGATACATAGTCCCGACCTGATACTTTTGTTAAACATTTTTAAGAAAATGACAACAAAAAAAGTCATAAACTGATCCAGGTTGCTCCCAATTTTTTTTAACACTGTAACAGAGCACTTCTATAAAGTAGCTTGAACAGTCAAGTAAAATTGGTGTAACTATTAACAAGAAAAAAATGGTTAACTAGCAAAAACAGGTGATTTAAAAAAAATGGTCCAGTACGACAGTGAGTTAATAATAGTCATGTGACAAAGTTTGGTGACTGTAGCTTTAGTATCTTCAGAACATTTTGTCATGTTATTCACATCTCCATAAAAAACTAGAGCAATGACTTTCTTCCATAATCATTGTTGTAGCATTAATATGATGAGTTTTCATAACTAGCTTGTATCAATTTACAATTATCAGTTTTTGTTGTCTCTGAGACATTATGGATTTTTGGGTTTTTTTTTTCCCAATCACCTTTTCCCAGAGGCTGCACTCTGCAGCCATCTCACTGTTGTCTCTGTCAGCAGCAGAAGAGAGCCATTCTCATTAAAAAGAAACAAAAATCCGATCTGTTCTGTTGAAATGCCTTTGTAGGTTGTTTGTGTTAAGACAAACAGCAAAAGACACTTCCTGTCTGTTTAAATGTTTATTAAGAGTTCATCATATTAGTAGGTTTAGGGGTTGTCATCTGGACTTAGTTTTAAAGTTAGAAGACGTTTCACCTCTTATCCAAGAAGCTTTGTCAATTCTAAATTTGCTGGTAGAAGAGCTGGTATATATGCGCTCATGGGGGAGGAGTCAGACCTGAAACTGGATGGAATTGTCAACTTAGCCTACATGCTTTCAGGTCGTTAAGGGTTAAGGGTTCTAACTTTAAAACGAAGTCCAGATGACAGCCCCTAAACCTACTACTATGATGGAATCAACCTGAATGAATGAGAGTCTTCATAGACTTAGACATTTATTAAGAGTTGGTGAGCCTGATTGGGGGGTTAAACCACCATATGGTTCTCAAGCGCGGCTGTGCCTGCTGCTCCCCGCTCCCCCAGGGGATGGATCAAATGTGGAGAACACATTTTAACTGGTTTTGTGGGCCAGCCTCCTGCTCAAACTAGTGTTGTTTTCTGCTGCACTTTATGGCAGTAATTCTATCCACGATATGCAAACTTCTATTAAGGCAGGGGTGCCAAAAATCCAGGCCTCGAGGGCCGGCCTCCTGCTAGTTTTCCAGACACCCTGCCTCTTCTGCTATTGATTACCTGGATCAGGTGTGTTTAGCCAATTAGGAGCTTTAATGGCAGGTTGATTGGAAAACATATAGGACACCGGCCCTTGAGGCCTGGAATTGGACACCCCTGTATTAAGGCATTTATGTGACATAACAAGGTTAAAACAAAAAAAAATATATAAATTAAATATCTGATCCTGAAGGGGAAACAACATTTCTTTCAAGTCTGAAACCACATGATTGGCCAATATTTTAGATCACAAGACGGGTCTAGACATCCCTAAAACATATTACTTTTGTTTTCAGAACTACAGAAAGACTGTGGGTTTGATTCCACTCATTTCTTTTTCTAGCATCAAATGTAAACACTGTTATAATGTTTTTTAGCCAGTTGACTGGATAATGAGGTGGAATTCCTTCCTCTACTTCAATGTCAAAACAAGCCCACATGGGTTGTAGTTTGTGTAATTAGATTGTGGGTAAAAAAGTTTTTTTTAGAATTACCCTACTTGAAAATGTTCAATTTTAACAACAGCTGAATAATAGATAAGGGGAGGTAAACAAAAACCAAATGTGGGTTTTTAGAGCTTGACTCTTGCTGTACCTGGGTAGAAGAAACCCCCCCATAATAGTTCTGTTGCCTGATCATCCACCTAACAATGCTTGAAGCATATCCCAGGTCTTCAGCAGTGTGGGAGGTACTGAGTAAAGACATCAGGACATAAGAGCTGATTTCCACTGACAGATAGTCAGATGTTTCATCTGCAGTCTGAGTCCAGTAGATGACATTTCCTAAAAAATAAATTCGCAATCAACAATGTAACTGACAGTTTAGACAATGAATGATTTTCAGCTAGAGGATAACTCACCTTTTTTTACTGCCACTCTGTCAAGGTGCTGCAGAAGGTGAGCACGAGTCTCCATGTCTCCTGCCAGTGTGAAGACATATGCTAGCAGAGCTGTGGTGTAGGTGTTGCTGAGATCATTAATGGATCCTTTTAGGCAAGAGAGGCTCCTAGTAACAACTGGGTTCTGAAACAGATATTAAAAAATGTACTGTTTGAAAGCAGCTCTGATAGTCTCCAGTTATTAGTCTTATGGGTGAGATCAATGCACATCGAAGTATCAATTGGATTTGTGGTAATCATTTATTGCCATTTAATTTCAGTTTTCTCAGAAAGTAAAATATATGGTTAAGGAATTAACCCTGGTTCTCAGAAGCATCATAGAAGTAGCTCTCTATAGGCATCAGAGGGGTATACTTTGATGCCACTCACGATTCACGATTGGAACATTCTTCTGTGTGCTGTCACCAAAACCATTTGCATAAAACGCAACTTCTCACTGGCAGACAGAAAATGATGCAAACTCTAGAAGGAGGGCCCTCCTCTGACTATGTGCTGAACATCCACTTTACTAGTATACTCTTTAGTAAGCACATCCCCTTTTGTTCTAGGTAAGTTTGGTCATCTGATGAGATACTTCACTTTACATTTTTCTTTAAACATTACCTTCAGTATTTAACGATGGGATGAGGAGACTCCTGTGTTGCTGGAAAACTTTAATCAGAGACTGCAAAAATTCATCCAGGTAATTAAATTGGCACATCCAATACTGCCTGAGACATAGTCTATGAGGGTACGTATATTTTAAAGACTCAGGAAAAAATATGGCCTGTTGCCGCCTCACTGATATGATAGCTTTACATATGTCCCTGAATGGGGGACAACAGATGAAAAATTGCCATTATGTTAATTCTGGCTCATTGCATTGATGCTTTTAATGTGCACTGTCCCTGAAAAATAAATAAAATTGAAACTAGCCAAGAAAAGCACCTTCCTAAACATGGAACAAGCTTGCAAACTTGCAGAGTGATCCAACCTCTTGTTATTATAAGCCCCAATGATAGTGTGGCAGGATTAATTGGCTCAGGTGCAGTAAGCAGGATAATTACTAGCAGTGGCCTCATGGGGCGCTATAAAAAGCAAAGAAGCCTTCACTTGGCCATGGGCAGCATTTGGCCATTGGAACCGCCCACTTCCAATTTGCACACCTCTGGTTAGCCTCACAGGTAAAGTAGCGGTGGTAGGCTAATGACAGGAGTTTGTTCGCTGCTTCTTATTGACATGCTCTTTCAGCTCCGGATGAGACCTGCAGGCACAGATTTTGAAGCAAAATACAGCCTCTGCAATGGAGCGCGCCTCCCAGGTGACGAACAGTCTGTCTGGTGAGCCGGCGAGGGTCAAGTCCTGCGCTTGCCTTTAAGCTATTTTTTTATTTTTATTTTTATTTTGGTAACGTTCGTTGTTCTTGCAGCGCCGGGGACTTTCTGACACTCCCACCTGCTGAACAGCTGCGGCTTCTTATATATTGAATGCTAGAAATATTTTAAGGAACTGTCACCGCTCGTGATCAGAATCCCTGCAGACTCCTGACCAGGGTTCTGCCGGGCCCGGGTGCTCCTCAGCTGCCTTTGAGCCAGAGCGACGGAGGACTAAACGGGGCATCACGCCTGAATCCTCCTCCACCACCAACAAGAATAAAAGCTCGGCCGCGCTCCGTTGAGCAGCACCCTACGGGCGGACTTACATCTCGAGAGTTTCTTTTATTTTGTTTTTAGCATTTTTACACAATTCTTTTAGAACTGCTTTAATTGTGCATTTTATCGTGTAATCCACCTTGTTTTCCCCCCTCCCTCAGTGCTGAGGACTCTGGTGCCAGCCCTGAGTTCTAGGTGGAGGCTATCCCCCCAGTTTGGAGTGACGTTGTCATGGTGGCCTGTCAGACTCCTCCCCCTCCCAGCTCTGCTCCAGACTCTCAGCTGTGACTCATCACCTCATCCACGCACCTGCTACTTAAGGAGACTCACCTCAAGCATTCTTCGCCAGATCGTTAAACCTGATGGTGCTAAACTCACCTCATGCCTTGTCTGGCCCTCTGTGTCATGTTGCCTCGCTTACCTTCTGTTGCTGTGCTTCAGGTCTGCCTTTCCCACGAGAGTCTCCCGAGTCCTCAGCCGACGCGAGCAGAAGCTGAATCCCTCACGCTCCTCAAGAACTCCAGCCACGCCACCGTCAAGAACTCCAGCCACGCCTCCGCCAAGAACTCCAGCCACGTTGCAGTCAAAAGACTCCATTCACGCCACTGCTGTGAGCTCCGGTCACGCCGCTGTAAGATCTCCGTGCTCACCTTGGTCTACGAGCCGCTGTCAAGCTGCACGCCGCTCTCCCCTACTGGATCCGCTAGCCCCTTCAAAATAAAACTAGTTACTTACCTTTTCACATACCTGCCTCTTCCTTCCGGGTTGCAGCATCTGGGTCCACCTTGATCTGATCATGACAGAACGATCTGGCCATTACCCCGACCCAGCTGACCCGGAAAGACTCTGTTCGGCCGTAAATCATCAAGGCATTATGCTGGGACACCAAGCCGACGCCCTTTCCAAAATGGCTTCAGCTCAACAAGAACTTTTTCACCGCCTCGATGGTTTGTCACAAACTTTATTGGAATTAACTGGACAATTTTCAGGTTCCGCAGCACCAGCCCCTGCTCCACCTTCAGTCAACCTGGAACCTTCCACTTCCACCGCCAACCCAGAAAACTACCGTCTCCAGCCAGAGCCATTTTTTGGTAATGTAGAGAATTTTGGGGGTTTTTTACTCCAATGTCAACTATTACTTCAGCAGGCTCCCAGATATTATCTCACAGACCACAGCAAGATTACGATGATTGTTAATTCCCTGAGGGGTAAGGCGCTCCAGTGGGCTCAAGCCTTCCTCGCCGCCAACCCCATCGCTCAGTTGCCGTTCGAACGCTTCATCTGCGAGTTCAGACTCGTGTTCGACCAACCTCGCAAGCAAGAAGAAGCCACCAGGCGACTCCTCAATCTCCAACAAAGCAACCGGTCAGTCAGCGACCATGTTGTAGATTTTCGCATTCTGGCGGTGGAGGCAGGCTGGACAGATCCCGCCTTGCGGGGTGTTTTTTACCAATCACTCAATGAAACCATAAAAAATCATTTATGTACCCAGCCAGAAGCCACCTCTTTTGAGGAACTTGTGGCCGCCTCCCTGCGCTCTGACATCAGACTTAAAGAACGCCAACATGAACGCCCGCATCCTGTACGTAAGACCACCATGGTCAGTTCTACAGCGCCGCCCGCCCTAGAACCTCCACCACCGAGTTTTCTACGTAAAAACCCTGATAAACCAATGCAGATTGGTCTCTCTTGCCTCTCAGCTGAACGTAGCAAACGTCGTGTAGAAGGGCTATGTTTCTACTGTGGGGGTCATGGTCACCAAGTCTCTCAGTGTCCTCTTCGTTTAAAACCCCGTACCCCCCCGGTAAAAGCCAGGCCACGGGAGGATAAGTCAGTTGTTTCTACCCGAAATAACTTTTGTTATGTTCCTGTCAAGCTATGTTTCCAGTCTAAGTGTTCTGATTCTCATGCCCTCATAGACTCTGGCGCTGAGCAAAGCCTTATTGATCATTCTTTGGTTTCCCGTCTCTCTCTCCCTTTAGAGCCCCTCGACAATCCCATCAACGCCGCCGGTTTGGGGGGTCAACATCTCTCATGCATCACCCACCGCACGAGACCCGTGTTACTCATCACTTCTGGTAACCATCACGAGTATATTCGGTTTTTCGTCACCACATCCCCACACAGTCCTGTTGTTCTGGGTTATTCGTGGCTTAAGGTCCACAACCCTCAGTTTGACTGGGCCAAGCAACGCGTTTCCAATTGGAGTGGGTTTTGTCTGGCTAACTGCCTTCAATCAGCTATTCCACCCGTTCCTCCTGCTATTATTCCTCAGCTCGAGGACATCGATTTATCATCCGTTCCCTCTTGCTACCACGAATACAAAGCAGTTTTCAGTAAAAGTAAGGCGGGTTCGTTACCACCACATCGTCCCTATGATTGCGCCATAGAACTACTTCCTGGCGCTAAGCTCCCCAAGGGCCACTTATACAATCTCTCCGGCCCTGAGAAAACCGCCATGGAAACCTATATTCATGAAGCCCTTTCCTCCGGCCAGATTCGCCCCTCTTCGTCTCCAGTAGGCGCTGGTTTCTTCTTTGTAGAAAAGAAGGATAAAACCCTCCGCCCTTGCATTGATTATCGTGAACTCAACCAGATAACTATCAAAGACAAGTACGCTCTTCCCCTCATCAGTTCGGTTTTTGACTCGGTCCAGGGGGCCCAGGTCTTCTCAAAATTAGACCTTCGAAACGCCTATCACCTCGTACGCATCAAGGAGGGCGATGAGTGGAAGACGGCTTTTAACACACCCATTGGCCACTACGAATACCTAGTGATGCCCTTCGGCCTTACTAACGCCCCCGCCGTTTTTCAGAGACTTGCCAATGATGTCCTCCGCGATTTCCTTAACCGGTTCGTGTTCGTCTATCTCGACGACATACTCATTTTCTCCCGCGATCCTATTCAACACGAAAATCACGTCCGTCTCGTCTTATCCAGGCTTCTCGAGAATCAACTTTACGTTAAGGCAGAGAAATGCCAATTCCACGCTACTTCGATTCAGTTTTTGGGGTACATTTTTGAAGCCGGTCAGATTCGCCCCGACCCGGCCAAGCTCGAAGCAGTTTCCCAGTGGGAACCCCCTACCACCCGAAAGAAACTTCAACAATTCCTGGGTTTCGCTAATTTCTACCGCCGTTTTATCCGTAACTACAGTACCATAGCCGCTCCCCTCACTCAGCTCACCTCCGTCTCCAAGCCCTTCACCTGGAACTCTCAAGCCCAAGAAGCCTTTGACCAATTAAAATCTCGGTTCATCTCTGCACCCATTCTCATTCAACCTGACGCTACCAAGCAATTCATCGTTGAAGTCGATGCCTCAGACACTGGGGTAGGAGCTGTCCTCTCCCAACGTGAGGAAGCCTCCAGCAAAATAAAACCATGCGCCTACTTCTCCCGCAAATTATCCCCGGCTGAACGTAACTACGACGTGGGAAATCGGGAACTGCTAGCCATTAAATTGGCACTGGAGGAGTGGCGTCACTGGCTGGAGGGAGCAACTCACCCATTCATTGTCTGGACGGACCATAAGAATTTAGCTTATTTACGCACAGCCAAAAGACTAAACGCCCGTCAAGCCTGGTGGTGTCTCTTTTTTGATCGCTTTAACTTTACGATAACTTACAGACCCGGAAGCCGCAATACCAAGCCCGATGCTCTCTCCAGAAAGTTCAGCCCTGATGATGCTTTGCCTCCTGTTACCATCATACCTGCTACCTGCATCGTTGGCAATCTAACTTGGGACATTGAAACCCGCGTCAAAAATGCCCAAGGTGAGGAGACCTGTGACACCCCCTGTCCTGACGGCACTCTTTTGTTCCCACGTCCCTCAGGTCTGACGTCATTGCCTGGGGGCACAGTTCCCGTATCGCCTGCCACGGGGGAGTGCATAGGACTCTCTCTCTCCTCCGCAGGAGATTCTTTTGGCCTAAAATGGAAAAGGATGTTCGGGAGTTTATTGGAGCCTGCACCATCTGCGCTCGGTCGAAGTCCGGCAACTCTCCACCTGCTGGGTTCCTCCATCCCTTGCCCACTCCTCACCGTCCTTGGTCCCACCTTGCTGTAGACTTCGTCACGGGGTTACCCTCTTCTCAGGGTAATACGGTTATCCTCACCGTTGTCGACAGATTTTCCAAAGCAGTACACTTCATCCCCCTTCCACAGCTTCCCTCGGCCACTGAGACTGCCAAGATACTTGTCAACCATGTATTCCGCCATCATGGCATCCCTGTCGACATTGTGTCCGACAGAGGACCACAATTCATCTCACAAGTATGGAGAGCTTTCTGTACTGCGCTTGGTGCTTCCGTCAGCCTGTCTTCAGGTTACCACCCGCAGTCTAATGGACAGGCTGAACGTGCCAATCAAGAACTCGAAGCCGGCCTCCGTTGTCTCGCTGCCCAGAACCAATCTGACTGGTCCGAGTTCTTAGTCTGGATCGGGTATGCCCACAACACTCACCCCTCCACGGCCACGGGCATTTCCCCCTTTGAAGCCTCGCTGGGCTACTCTCCCCCTCTGTTTCCCTCACAGGAGCTCGACCTTGCCGTTCCCTCCGTCCAGGAGCACCTTCAGCGCTGCCAGCGCATTTGGACCCAAACCCGAGAGGCACTCCTACGTACCAAGGATGCCAATTGTCGCATAGCCAACAGGCACAGGGTGGAGGGTCCCGTGTACCAGGTTGGGCAGAAGGTGTGGCTATCATCCAAGAACATCCCCATTCAATCCTCGTCCCGCAAACTGTCGCCCCGGTACATCGGGCCCTACGTCATCGAGAAAATAATCAATCCCACCTGCGTTCGCCTCCGTCTGCCTGCAGCCCTTAAGGTACATCCTTCGTTCCACGTTTCTCAAATTAAGCCCTTTCAGGACAGCCCTTTGTGCCCGCCTTCCGTCTCCCCACCACCCGCCCGGATCATCGACGGCGCTCCGGCGTTCACGGTCTCCAGGATTTTGGACATTCGCCGCCGTGGCCGGGGTTTTCAGTACTTGGTGGATTGGGAAGGGTACGGACCTGAGGAACGCTTGTGGGTCTCCCGTTCCCTCATCCTCGACCCTTCCCTCATCGCCGATTTTTACCGTGCACACCCGGATCGGCGTCCTGGACCACCTGGAGGTGGTCGTTGAGGGGGGGGTACTGTCATGGTGGCCTGTCAGACTCCTCCCCCTCCCAGCTCTGCTCCAGACTCTCAGCTGTGACTCATCACCTCATCCACGCACCTGCTACTTAAGGAGACTCACCTCAAGCATTCTTCGCCAGATCGTTAAACCTGATGGTGCTAAACTCACCTCATGCCTTGTCTGGCCCTCTGTGTGTCATGTTGCCTCGCTTACCTTCTGTTGCTGTGCTTCAGGTCTGCCTTTCCCACGAGAGTCTCCCGAGTCCTCAGCCGACGCGAGCAGAAGCTGAATCCCTCACGCTCCTCAAGAACTCCAGCCACACCACCGTCAAGAACTCCAGCCACGCCTCCGCCAAGAACTCCAGCCACGTTGCAGTCAAAAGACTCCATTCACGCCACTGCTGTGAGCTCCGGTCACGCCGCTGTAAGATCTCCGTGCTCACCTTGGTCTACGAGCCGCTGTCAAGCTGCACGCCGCTCTCCCCTACTGGATCCGCTAGCCCCTTCAAAATAAAACTAGTTACTTACCTTTTCACATACCTGCCTCTTCCTTCCGGGTTGCAGCATCTGGGTCCACCTTGATCTGATCATGACAGACGTGTCCTTGGGTGAAGGGTGCACAAGTGTGTGTGTGGTCTGCATCACGTGAGTGGGGTGAAATTTTATCTTTGTTCTCTGGGAGCCTCCACCTTTAAGTCTTCTGGTCCTCAGCATACTCGCTCTGTCTGTGCATGGCTTTTAAACTGGTCCATTTAATTGGTTTTAACATTTCGTAATTGAATCATTCTAATTTTGGTATCTCCGTCTCCTGCCTTTTGTGTGCATCCGCCAATAGAAAAATAAATTCCCTCAGGTTCACAATAGCTTCAAAAATACAACATGACATTCATTGTTTTGTGAAAGATTTTCCATTGTGTAATGAGGCGCATGACATAAACAACTGCTCTGACTTGCAGCTGTCCTCTTCATATCAATGTGCAGTCCTCGGACTGTTACAGTTTCTGTTTCTTAGCCCTTGTGGTTTGTTTCCTTTTTGTTCTGTGATTTCAGTTAACTTCCTGTTTTATTTTGTAGTCTTTCCTGTTCCGTTGTTGAGTTTTACCTTGCCCCATCAGTCCTGAGTGTTTCCACCTGTGTCTTGTTGCCTTGTATGTATTTAAGTCCTGTCTTTCCCTTCCTCCTGTGCTGCTCCATAGGTTAATGTTTCCCCGTTCCTGTGTAATTCGAGTTTCGGTGTTTCTAGCCTGCTCTGCAGTGGTTTTTGGTTTGTTTAGTTTTAGTTATTAAAGATCCTGTTCTCCTGAACCCTCCTGCCTCCTCCTCTCTGCACCTGGGTACTCCCCTTTCCCCACCGTAACACGGACAGAGCAGATGCAGAGCAGCTGAGAGCTCAGATGCCAGATTTGGTACTGAATCATCGCCTCAGCTGACGTTCCTTTGAGGCAAACTGTGCATGTGGAGTTGGTCAACTCTACAGAAAGAGACCTGCTAACTTGACATGTAAGCCTGCAATAGCAGGTTTTAAGGCAAAGATGTTTGTAGTGCTAACAAGTGACAAGAGATGCTGATGTGTTATTGATATAATGCAGCCCCAGTAACGAACCAGAATCAGAGTGTCGCCCCCAGCACTTGTTCCCACACACATACATACATGACTATAGATTTTATATGAAACTGGACCAAATTACTGAGAATTCACACAAAAAATTGGCTTATGAATTACTGCCATGAAGCCAATTCAATCGCCATTTGTGTCATGGACGCCATCATGTTGGAGCCAGATGACATCTGTAAGCAGTGGTTGGTCAGAATTGGTCTGAGTCAACGTTTCTATGGCAACCCACGTCAGGAGTAAGCTTGTTGGAAGGCCTCACCCCTACCACTTCAAAGAGGGCTACACTAAATCTTTGAAACATTTTGAACGACCTTCTCCGCACTCCTGGCTCATCCTCCTTGATCTGACTGCAGCCTTTCACACTGTCCCTTTCAATTCTCCTCCAGACTTTCCTCTCTTGGCATTTCTTCAGACCCCCTCTGTTGGCTCCATTCTTATTACTCAGGCCGCACTCAGTTTATTCAGCTGAACTCTTTAAATTACTATTCCTCACCTATCTCTTCCGGTGTTTCCCAAGGCACTGTCTTGGTCCTCTTTTATTTATCACTGACATCCTTCCACTTGGTAACATCTTCCGTAAATTCAATATTAACTTTCATTGTTATGCGGCTGACACCCAGCTCTCTCTTCAGTAAACCCAATTCCTCTCTCCCACCCTCCTCCCTTACCTCCTGTTTGCTTAAAATTAAAAACTGGTTGACTCAAAACTTTCTTAAACTCAACAGTGATAAAACAAGACTCTTACTTGTTGCCTCTAAATCCATGCTTTCTAAAGTTCCAAACTTCACGCTCTCCATTGACTGCTTCAGTTTTCCCTCCCCTCAGGTAAAGAGTCTGGGTGTCATCCTTGATACTTCACTCTTCTTCAAACCCCACATCAACAATATCACTTGGTCATCTGTGTATTATAAATCATCTTCGTCCCTCCTTTACTGTTCACTACGCTTCCATTTTGGTTCATAGTCTGGTCACTTCATGCCTTGATTTTTGTAATGCTCTTATCTTTTGTTTACCTCCAAAAACCTTGCATGTTGATTCATTCTTTTTTTGTGTGATTTGATATATGATTTGTTATAATACATGAATTTGTAAAATTTGTAACTTTTTGTAAGTTACAAATTTGTAAAAATTGCATGTAGGTGTACTTACATCAGTGGATGTATTCATCTCTAAGAAAGCAGCCGCTATGTAAGCACTGAGAGTCACTTCATCTGACACCCCACCCTGTACAGACACAACAACCACAGAAGAGATTTGTTCATGCATTTGTGGCAATAAGCATTGATTAGCTTTTATTTCTGAGTTTTATAATAATAGTATGTGTTGGAATGGGGGTGGAGTGGGGTACTGCAACTATATTTATGTAAGACTTAACCTTTGTGCTATCTTAGATGACCCCACCCTTACATTGACGTGTTCTCCCTACCATGACAGAGGTGGATAAAGGTGGAAAGACTTCATGTAATCCATGGACACCAATAAAGATCACAAATCATTGAAGAAAAAAGGTTTAGCGCACTATTTATTGGGTCTAGATGACCCAACTCCCAATGTTAAAGTGCCTAGGATAGCACAGGGTTACTAGAAATTTTATCGTGTGTATCCAAAGCACAAATCCTTGTAATTAATAGGAACTGATGAGCTAATTTAATGTCAAATTATTGAGCCCAACCAGTGTCTTGTTGTATCTGTTAAAAAATTTTAATGCTAAGATTAAATAAAAAGTGGTGATGTGATTTTAAGAACTGATGTCTGACAGATGCTTGAGCTGATCAGATAAACAGCAAATTAGGTTTTAAGAATATAGCCCAACTTTTATTGAGATCAAAAAAGTACAAAAGTTGTAAGAAAACTACAACTTCCATGATTCCAAAGCACTTTTGAGCAGCATATAGATTTAGTAATTGTAATATCTGTCATCTTTTTGTGCAATTGTATTACTTTAATTTCTGGGACTAAATAGGAAATTGTGGTAACCTATTTTGTATAATTTTTCAGTCTTATTGTAGGTGTTTACAGCTGTGGACAGAAAGCAATTCCTGTTGTGTTTGAAGTGTCTGACTTTAACATTAAGCTGATGAGGCTTCAGAACAGAACCAAGAACATGGCCCATTTCAGAACGTTAACATAGAGTTGGTCTCACTTTGTTTCACTTTACCTTCATTCTGTTGTTGAAGAGTTTGCCAGACTTCTCAAAACAGCCGTTTTCTTTTTGTTTGGATTTCAACCACGATGTAGATCTTTCAACCAAACTTGGGTCAATGTAGATGAATAATTTGGCTTTAAAAAAGGACTTCACAACAAAAGCAGTCAGCCTAGAGGAAATCAAAAGAAATCCATTATTTATCATTATCTCTTTTCAAAACAAAGCCAGCAAGTAAAATCCATTTAGGCAGTTCCATATTATTGTAGTCCTTCAAAGTTGCACTATTATTCTTTCAACATTCAGTGTGTTGTCAAATATATTTTACATTTTTTGGTTTGGATATTGCCTGCACTGTGTCGCAGTGGTTAGAAGGGTAGGTTTTTTTGACCTGTCCAAAAACATGCTTCATAGGTGAACTGCTTATTCTAAATTGCCCCTTGGTGTGAATGTGAGTGTGCATGGGTATATGATTTGTAGCACTGCGACAGACTGGCGACCTGTCCAGGGTATCTCCTGCCTTCGCCCACAAGTTGCCGGGATAGGCTCCGGCAGCCCCGTGACCCCGAAGGGGATGAAACAGGTTTAGAAAATGAATGAATGTTTAGATATTGTGGCTGACACCAGCAGAAAAAGTGCTGTCAGTACGTGATAAGCAAGTCTGCAGAGTATGTTAGCAAGTGTGATTGCATGACTGTATTATTGTAGATTTCGCAGGTAAGATGGTTGAAATCAACACACAAATGATATGTAACAGTAAGGGTGTGTCTTAAGTGCTTTAGAGAGAACATTAGTGAAGCTAATGTGTAGTTTAACCAGTCTTCAGTTGGTATGACTCAAACACTGTGGCCTGTGGTAAGGGGCTCGAAAAGAATACTACCAACTTATTCCCTGCGTGTCGTAATTGTATGTGTAATTAGTACAGGGGTTATGGAAATGAATCAGTAGCTGACGCCAGCAGAAGAAGTGTAGTTGGTATGGAATGAGCGAGTCTGCAGAGTATATGAAAAGTGCGCTCATATGACTGTATTCTTGAATATTTTGCAGCTTTTTCAAAAATTAAATATGTTGCACCGTTGTGCATTCATTCAAGTGTTTATAGGGTTTAGGTGGGCGGGGGTGACAGTAATAGCCCTGCGTGACTGGACACTTTTTTTTCAAATCTGAAAAATGCTGCAGAAAAAATATCAAGTGTGTATTGTTGTCACACTCCTGCATACCACTGTTCCCTCTGCATGCCCTAGATTGCTGACCCCTGTATTATGGTAAAAATGTGTCCAAATGGACGAGCTTGTAGATTTGATGTGAGAACTTGTAAAACAGAAAGTGAAAACTTGTGCACAAAAAATCTGCATCTGTGTGTAAAAATCGTCTGCTGTGAACTGACAAATTCCCATTTGCACGTCATCATTTAGAGTTACGTCAAATCTGTGATTACAACTGCTCAAATGTGCTTCTGCATGTGTGTGAATCTGCTGGCGCAAATCACAATTGCGCTACAATGGCGCTCTGACTTCTGACACATGCCTTGTGAGAAACTTGTGTCAAAACTGATCTGTGTCCGATAATGGAACTAGGGGGGAGGGAGGGTTAAAGGAGGGGGGAGTCAACCAATCAAAGTGCAGGACTCTGAGAACTTGGTAAAGTTAAGTTCCAGATTATGGAAAGGGGACAACTGAGTATATAATGGTGTCATCAGCATAAAAATGGATTTGGAAAATCTCACGTACTTTGGAAATGTTGTTGATGTATAGTACATTGAGATAAGGGTGGGGCCTAAAATGGATCATTGCAGCACATCTTTGGATATGGTGAGTGGTTCAGACATGATATTTTTACCTTTCACCAGTTGGACACAGCCAGAGAAGCATCTAGAGTCACAGCAGGAAGAAGACAGACCAATACATGAGAGCATACAGTACAGACCAAAAGTTTGGACACACCTTCTCATTGAAATGAATGGGAAGGTATTGAGGTCTGTACTGTACATATAAAGAATTTATGGTCAACCAAGTCAAACACCTTTGCAAGGTCAGTAAAGATGGCTACACAGATATTTTTGCAGTTAAAGGCTGGGATAACATCCATTGACTGGAATATCTGTTCATATTATCCAATAGTGGTTTAAATCTTTTTACCAAGTGTTCCCTAGTCCTGTTCCAAATGTACGGTATGCTCCTTGATTATCTTTGTAGTTCAGCTGTCTTTGGTAACCTGTGGAGTAAAAGAAATCCCACAAAACACACAGTCATTTGAGATAGTTTCTTACATTGTTCCGTAAAGACATAACATTTGAAAATTGTCTTTAAAAAACGTAAATGAAACAAACCACTGGTCAGAAAGTTGAAAGCCTTCTTTTTGATGGCCGGGGTCAGCTGTTGCGTGTTCTTGAGATAATGGAGGATATAGATGTTGGGTGCCAAAAGAGCCATATTTTGTTCTCCACATCCATATGGCATCTTCAGCAGTCCTTCTATGTTCCTTAGTGCACGACCAATGACATCTCAAATAAATGCCATATTACTCAAAATCAAGTCATGTCATGGTGTACTTTATCAGGACTAACTAATTTTTCCAGTCCAAAACTAAAAAAATATTTAAGATCAATTGAATGCTCTTGCAATGCAATGCTCTAGTGTGAGTCAGTGAAAAAATTTGGATCTGCATTTATTGTTCTTGAACTGACCTCTCCACTTGAGTCTCAGGTGGTCCTGCAGTTTATGTATGATTGGAGAGCAGGCTTTGGTACAGCACTAGAACTGAAAGGATGTGTGTGATCCAATGTGGGGGATAACAAGACATGTAATGTGCATGACAGGGAACATTAAGTTAAAGACCCATTCCGATGAAGATTGTATTTTTGGTTTTAACTTGTGGCATTTTTCTGATGATAGAGGACAAACACTATATTACCAAAAGTATTAAAGTGCCATCCCATTCCTAACCCATAGTGTTCAATATGATGTCGGTCCACCTTTTGCACCTTTTACGGCTTCAACTCCTCTGGGAAGGCTGTCCACAAGGTTAAGGAGTGTGTTTATAGGAATTTTCATCATTCTTCCAAAAGCGCATTGGTGAGGTCACAGACTAATGTTGGTCGAGAAGGCCTGGCTCTCAGTTTTTGCTCTGATTCATCCCAAAGGTGCTCGATAGGGTTCAGGTCACAACTCAGTGGAGGCCAGTCAAGTTCATCCACACCAGACTCTGCAAACAATTTCTTTATGGACCTTGCTTTGTGCACTGGTGCACAGTCATGTTGGAAGAGGAAGGGGCCCACTCAAAATTGTTCCCACAAGGTTTTGGTATCCAGAAGCATTCAGAGTTCCTTTCACTTGAACTAAGGGGCCAAGCCCAAGTCCTGAAAATCAACCCAACACCATAATTCCTCCTCCACCAAATTTCACACTCGACACAAGGCAGTCTGCCTCCGTGTGGAGGACTCTTGTGGAGGACTCCGTCAGTTTACCTGGCTTTCTGATTGAGTGGCTGTTGTTCCCAAACTCTTCCACTTTGTTATGAAAGAGCTGATAGTTGGCTGGAATATTTAGGAGCGAGGACATTTCAGGACTGGATTTGATGCACAGGTGGTACCCTATGACAGGTCCACATTGGATTTCACTGAGCTCCTGAGAGCAGCCCAATGTTTTACAAATGTTTGTGAAACAGTCTGCATGCCTGAGTGCTTGATTTTATACAGCTTTGGCAAGGCCAAGTGATTAGGACCCCTGATTCTGACCATTTGAATGGGTGAGTAAATACTTTTGGTACCATAGTGTATGTTATGAAAATTAAGCTTAAAACTGCATTTCTAAGTATTTCTTAATTCAAATTGTGGTGAATCAGGAACAAATGAAAAAATGCGGTTAGAAATAGCTTGTGGCTGTGACGTAGAGGCTACAATTGGAAGGCCACAAGCTCCCTGCGTAATCCCTTTCTAATGCATCTACTTGTGGACGACTAGATCCGATAACGTCTTGGTTTTCCTCATCCGAGCTGGCACTTGACTCCAAACTGTATGGCTGGGTAGCTGCAACATTGCTCCCCATTTTTCCTGCACTGAATGTTAGGTTGGTGTTGTGATTGGGTGTAAGCTAGCAGGAGAGTGTAAACAGAAGGATGAAAGGGCCGGGTTTACTCTGCCCAAAATATAGAGGCAAATTTCTGATGAACTACTGCTGCTTTGCAAAATTTATGTCCTAGAAAATGGCAGTTTTTTATGGTGGCTAAAAACAGCTAAATCATAATTAAAAGACTGCTAGAAAAACTACTACAACAGAACAAAAAATGATTAAAGTCGCAATTGAATTTGACATAACCTTAAATTTACCTGTGACTGATACTGATGTATGAGCAGACCCATCAATCACATTGTCAGGAAGCTGTAGGTCAGTTTTCTCAATCACAGTTTCTTCTGCTTAGAAAAAGAAATCACAGTTTTATGAAGAATAGTTGTCTCCTACCGATGGTAACATCTGCTGCCATCAACCTGTGAGTGTGTGTGAATGAAAATGTGAGTGTAAAACTCTTTGGGCCTTTGGTAAAGAAGTGCCTTATAAATATAAGCCCAATTGAGACAGCTGTTGTTGTGATTTTGGATTTGACAAATAAAATAGAATAGAATTGAATTGAATCAATGTCATGGGTGGGGATAAGATGCTGACTTCCTAATGGCTATATTACATCTTTGTGTTATTCTGTTAGCTGTAAAGTTAAATTGTGATGAGCATTGAGATGAGAATTTGGTGTTAATTAGCCCCTAAGCTTTAAAACCAGAAGCTGATTTCCTTTGACGACAAACAAACAAACTGACCTTTTGGGCAAAACAGCCAGTTGTAAGATTTTGTAACCTCAATTCCTTCAGCCTGATGGAAAATTGGGGAGAAGTAAAAGCTACTGTGATAACTTAAATACAATCATTCATAATTTCAAATAGTTTACAATAATATGAAAGATAAATTATAACTGCACAACATTATTGACCCAACACCTCATTGTTCTGATATGGGTGTCAAAATGAAAGCAGGAAATTTATAAGGACACAAACTTAACACAGCATGGTAGCCTTTTTTTTTAAACTTGGATCAATATCTTCTTGATAAACCAAACCTCAAAATACTGAGTCAACAGATAATTACTGGGCAATAACATACTTTTTCATGCATGCCAAGTTTTGTGATCTTTATAATAAAACACCTACCTTTACTATCAAAGATTTGGTGACTATGTCAATGCGACCCCTTTCTGGAACAATGCTTGTGACAGGATAGCCTCAGCAGTCACGGTTATATTTACAACCCCTAAAGACAAAAAATATCTGTCATGGCTTGTATGACAAATATCTGTAGATTCCAGAAGGATCTAAGTACATTTTATGGAATATATAAAATATGTTACAAACGAGAAAACGGCTGTGATGTCAAGAAATCAGAGCTTCACCTAATGCTGTGGGGTTCATGTTCCAGTGGAAGCTCTTTCGCTCACTGTCACACAGACAGGATGTGTACTCCTCAGTAGAGACAGGTGTGATCATGTAACTTGAAGAGACGCCTGGAGTCACTCTGACCTGTTCAATAGATGAAGAAGAATTTTGTTTGATAATGTAACATTTGAAAAAGTAAAATAATGTGTTTTAAAAGCGTTATTATTACGCGCTTTGTTGAATGTCAGCTCTTTACTGCTCCAGTTAAAAAAGTTACTTGGTGACATTTATAGCTAAAATAACTTTTACAGAGGTTTTTCACAAAACACATGCACTTAGAAATGTAGTTTTTGTGTATTAACAATCTGACATTGTTTATAAGGACTAAAAGGCCTTACGTTACTGTGTTTAACATTTTTTATGTGGGCTTCTCCATCCAACAAACACATTTCTCACAGGAGAAGCAGAGATTTGGGGACTCCGCTGCTGGTTGGTGGGGGTGTGATTTCTGACATGGATAAAAAGAACTCAGCTGTAAAGATTAAGTTGAGACAATTTAAGACTATATTATGTTCTGTTTTAGGTGCATGTAGTGATGAAAATTTAACAAACCCAGTGGGTAAGACATGCATGGGTTAACCCAAACCCTTTGGCCTTCTCCTCAGAGTCTCTGAGTTTCTAGCTGACTGTTTAAGGAGATAAAACTAAACATTTCCAAATTGGCAACAATGATTATCAGCCAGATGGATAAGGAATTCCTTGAAGAAAAATTCTTCAAATAACATTAAAATGGGATTGTGCTGACTTTGACTTTGTTTTTTCTCATTACCTGTTTTATATTCTTATTACTTATTTTGATTAAATCACCTGTTAAAGGACTAAATGTAAATGGAAATTTGTTTCGTTTGTAACAATAACTTTTTTTTTGTATGTTTTTTAAAACAATTAACATTTAAAATCCAAGACTATCAGAATAATCGAATCGGGAATCTATTTATTTATTTAATTTATATTTCCTTGAGATCACACAAGAACTATTTTTTATTTCTCTTTTGTTATTATAAAACACATTCATGGGGTTTGTTGAGATGTAAAATGGTCACCGAATTTTCTTCATTACCATGATGCAGCTGTTCAGGTAGTTGAAGACAGTTGCCTTTAGTTCAAAGCTTTCCCCCCGGATGATGGAGTAGGGCAGGGTCAGTTCCAGGAAGAAAGGCTGAAAGACTGTAAGCTTCTTACGAGGAGCCAACCCAAAACCCTGACTGGACAAACAGAAAGTCTCCGTTTCCCAGGTGGTGATGGTGTCTGGAGCTGTAAGGAACACATCTTTTGTTCCAGACTCTCTAAAAGAGCAGAGACACAAAAAAAGACATATCACATGGTTGCATGGTTAAACCGGTGTTACAGGTTGTGCTACAGTACCACAAAAATATTATTTGTCTGTATGTGTTTATTTTATAATTTTTTTACTTGTTCAGTCCAACAGCTGAGTAAAGACATAAGAGCTGAAAGCCTATTGTGTTAGACATATTTTACTTTTACAAAGGGTTATGAATCTTCTGACACACCAGGTTTATATTTGAACAAACCCCTTCTATGATATCCCTCTCTCTCTCTCTCTCTCTCTCTCTCTCTCTCTCTCTCTCTGTTACATGAAATCAAATATCAGATCAAACTCACAAAACACACAATAAAAACCCAACCCACCTTTCACCCTTCCCACTCCCCTCTGTTACCCTCACACACAATGAATACTGACTAAGTAACTTCTGTGAGGAAAGAGTATTTAGGAATCTCTTCATACCAGGAGCACATTGGTCATAGGAACATCGCCACAATGCCCACCCAAACTGGGACAGCAACGGGGTCCACTTCACAGCTGTGAAGCTGCAAAGTTAAACTCCAGCTGCCCCAGCAAGGGTGACAACTACAGCAACAACCACCGACCAAGTTGGCAACCACTGGCAGAAAAGATCCCCACAAGAAACACTGGGGCCCAAAATCATGATAAGATACTAAAATTGAAGACATAAGATGAATATAAAAACATAAAATTGAGAAAAAGATTCATAAAATTAAATTAAATACATAAAATAGCATATAAGAATAAATATAATTTATATATTTATAAAACATACATATAAACTAATAGAATAAATAAGCAGAAAAGATCAAATAAAAGCGAAATTAAAAAGGTGGGTCTTTAGCCTCTTAAAAAGCTCTAAAGTCTCTGCGACCCTGAGACTCTCCACAGGCGAGGACCCTACTGCCAGGACAAAAGAAAACTAAATGTAGTTATTTAGGCTAATGAGAAGGCCATAAAAAGAACTTTGGTCGCATTTTTTAGGACTTTTGCAAAAACAAAACATAACAGAAGACTAATGCTGCAATGACTGATATAACCCATCCTGTGTGTTCACGACTAAATAAACAAAGGTGACAAAAAATAACCAAAAAATTAATAAAAGAAAAAATAATAACTCAAAAGAATAAATGGCTGAAAAAACTTTAAAATAAGTGAATAAAGTGACAAAAAGTGCTTTTAAAAAGAAATTAAAGAAAAAGAGGAGACAAAAAAACTAAGCCAATGACAAACTTAACAGTAAATAAAAGTGACACAAAGTACGTCATAAATTTTAAATGGTTAAAAAACTAAAAACTAAAAAAGAGATGGATAAAACGGAGAGACAGGCTAAAAATAAATTAAAGTAACCAAAAATATGCAAAAGGGATTAAAAATTACAAAAGATGACTGCACTGATCACTGCACTTGCATTGCCCCCAAGCCTGGACAAATGCAAAGGGTAGTGTCAGAAATGTCATACTACATAAAACCGTGAAGAGAAAACAAGTGGATCACAGTAAGCAATAGCAATAACGCACATTAGCACAGTTTAAATGCATTTTAAGGCTTGGTAGGATTCTTAGTATACTCCAAATCCATGATATTTTATCTGTTTTGTTTGCATGGACGTCTGAGTGTGCAGACGTGTGCTGTTGCACTTAAATCTAACCTTTCTTGTAAGTTATTTAAGTATGGCATTCACATACTTTTTCTTTTTTTTTTTTTAGATATCTTTGGGTTCTTCTGTTTAACCTGTATAACTAAATAACTATAAAAATGTCTTATTTTTTAAACTTGAAAATGAGCTGAACCAATATTTAATCCACCAAAACAAAAGCTTTATCCATTTGTGAGCTGTGTTAAATTTGTCAATTGAAATTTTCTTTTTTTAACAAAATTATTATCGCGGGGTGTCTAAGGGCAGGGATGCCAGTATAGCTTAGTCAGTTTGTTAGTTCATTTTAGTATTTTCCTATTGAACTCTTTGTATTCATGATCCTTCTGAGTTCATGTTTCACTTCGAAGCCCATGGAGACGACTGTTGTTGTGATTTTGGGCTATACAAATAAAATTGAATTGAATTGACATTGAATTATAACTTGTCGAGACCTTAAAAGTAGTTTCAAGTATTTTTCATAAAAGGTTTTCACTGGCAAAGAGAAAAAAATAAATTTTTCAAAAGAGATTTAATTTTCACTTCCAGAGCCTTACCCAACTTCTACCAGATCCCATATCCAGGTGTCAGGAAAAAAGGAGCGGACTGTTGGTGTTGGTGGGGGATGAAATGAAGATCTGTTAGGAGGCCGTCCATAAAATATGGAATTGTGGGTATATTGTACGTGATATCCTGTAATTAAAGAAAAAAAGACTCTTAAAGCATATTCCATCATGTCTGGTTTAAGAATCATTTGAACTTTTCTACAAAAGCATTTGGACTAACTTAGGTTGTACATTAGTCCATTATACATAATGCACCGGGGGAATCGAATCATCAAGTTAGTTGCAATCTTCAAACCTACGCCCTGTTAAACACAAAATTACAATGACAACAGTAAACTGTAAGAAATTAATAAATACATTTCAGGATCTGAATTGCAGCACATGTTTAAATTACCTGGAACACTTTATAGGCCTCATCAGGGGTCAGATAATATGACAAGCTGGACCTCTTGTGTCTCAGAGTCAAACATTCCATAGAGCCCTCAACTTCATGTGGAACAGAAGATGCTTTCTTTACAGGTAATAAATCAAAAATCTGAAAAAGGTCAAAATGTAATTCATATGACTAGCAAATTGACAATTACAATATAACGAAGAAGAAATTGAGTTTTGTTTCTAAACAAACAAACAAATTGGTCTACTAGTTTTTCCTTGTATCTACACATTGGACGCAGTGTTGACATATGACTTAATGCACTTTGAATTACTGTCTGAACGAATTGTGCTATACAAATAAACTTTTTTTGTCACCAATGACCCCCCCCCTCCCCATATTGTAAACCATCTACACGCTAAGGAAGGTGCGCTGACGTCACAGCTGCAACCTCAGTCAACTTAAAATGTATGTGTGTATTTCTGTTGTATATCTGATCTTGTTCGAGTTCTACTGGAACCTAATTTCCCCTCGGGGGATTAATAAAGTGTAATTCAATTCAATTTAATTCAGTTCAATTCAATTTATGTGCCAAAACTGGTCCTTATCATCTGGGCTGCAGCATTGAGTAAAGCCTCCAAATTTGTTGATGAATGTTTTACATTGCACACTGAAAAAAAATCACTTATTTGACATTTTTTAAAATTGTTCCTAAAATTCAGTAATCCAAAGTTCCAATCTTTTGCTTTTAATTTCATGGATGGTAGTCTCTCCTGATTCTAGCTGGTTTTGGTGGCCATCCTTCACTCCGTTCTCCAAACCACAACAATGTTTTTGGATGGTCTACCTCTTAACTACTATCAGCATCTAGGCTCTGAGGTTTACATAATCAGCACAGAGACTGACTGCAAATAACGATGGATTTATTTCATGCACATCTTTCTGTGTCACAAATACATCTTTACTTGCATACATCTTTACTTGCAATCCTAAAATCTCTCCTTTATTAACTTTACATCTGTCACAGTCCATTTCATGTTACCTTGTCTGCACTAAGGGTCTTCCCAGGGTCATTTATCAACACACTCTGATCGACTGCACTGAGACCACATAGAGAATTGGGCTGGGCAGTGAGCTGGAGTTTGATCTGCTCTCCTGGGACGGCTGATGACGGGGAAAACGTCAGCGACACCTTATGAACACAGACAGAAAATAACATCTAGTCATTAGGCTTTAACCCATTATCAACCAGAAAAAAAGCTTTACTACAATTAATTGACTGTTTGAGTATTTTTTTATATTTTATATTAGGAGTATAGTAATGCTTTTCAAACATCACATTTTTCTGTTTAAAAATGTGAATTTTTGATGCTACTCTTAGTTTAGCTTTTCTGATTATTTTTTTAATAGGCTGTTAGTCTCAATTATTTTTAATCTCACCTTATTTGAGAAACATTTTTCTGTGGAGAAGTCTCCACTGCTGGCAATCACATGCTTGCTAGGGAGGACAGCATAAACCACCAGCTGGAATTCTGGAGCCAAGTCCGGAGTAATTCTGAGTTTCAATGTTATTTTACCTGCATTATCTGCAAGAGTAGATTAATATTATCACCTATTATCCATGCATGTTTAATGGAGTCAAAGGAAATACACTAATTGTTAAGGAAAACTGCCTAAGAATTTAACTCATCATCATCATCATCATCATCATCATCATCATCAGGGTTTTCCATTTTTTCCAGTCTTGTGCCAGAAGCTCGGCATTCTTCATAGCAACGCAATAAGGATTAACATTATTAACATCTCCCGCAGTGACGTCTGTCCACCGAGTACGGGGTTTGCCTTGAGGCCGTTTCCAGCCCGCAGCCCCTGGATTAAACTGCAAAATGGCTCGCGTCGGATGGTAAGAGGAAAGACGGATAACATGGCCGAACTGTCTGGTACAGCGTTGCGCAGCAAGGCAGGAGGCTTGGGGCTGGTAAGTTCGGACTCTTAAGGCTCTGTTAGAGCTAAGCTCTTATTTCAAGGCCATGTCTCCGAATTCAATTCAATTCAATTAGATTCAATTCAATTCAATTCAATTCAATTCAATTCAATTCAATTTTATTTGTATAGCCCAAAATCACAACAACAGTCGTCTCGATGGGCTTCGAGGTAAAACATGAACTCAAAAGGATCACGAATGCAAAGAGTTTAATAGGAAAATACTAAAATGAACTAACAAACTGACTAAGCTATACTGGCATCCCTGCCCTTAGACCCCCCTTCGCGGTAAGGAAAAACTCCCAAAAAACGGATACCAGAAAAAACGAAGAAACCTCAGGGGTGCCCACATGAAGGAGGGATCCTCCCCCAGGACGGACAGGCGATTTACCAGAACTCTTAGAGAAGAATTAACTTATCTAAATCTACAACTACATATATAAAAGTCTAGCAGACGAGCTTCATCCAGCCGTGGTTGTGGGGACAGTCAAAGGCGCGAGTCGAGCCGGAGACATAAAGCAGAACCATAAAACAGGATGGAGAGTACAGCTAAGTTGTAGATCTGGAGCTTTGTCTTGCGTGCGATGTTTTGATGACGCCACACTGGTTTTTTGAGAGACTTCTGAGCTGATGCTGTCATTGCCCTTCTGCGGGTGATCTCTGGTTTTAGGTCACCGTTAGCCATCACTTTGGATCCCAGGAATCCAAAGCTCTTCACATGCCTGATTAGATCATTGCCAAGCCAGAGGGGCGGTGGGTTTGGGCCACCACCAACTTGCATAAATTTGGTTTTTGTCCAGTTCACCTGGAGACTATACTTCTTTGGTTCTTCACTGTAAATACCCAGGGCCGTTTTTTAGCTGGCTAAGAGAAGTGCTGAGCAGGATGGTGTCGTCAGCATACTCCAGGTCAGTCAAAAAATTAATTGACTGTGCAAAAACATAAAAATAATTTGACATTGCAAACCTGATTCATCTTGTGCTTGAATTTGTTGATACCCTTGTGAAACAATTGCTCCTCTGGACAACACCTAAAGAGAGAAAAGGTAAAAAAATTAATGATGTGACAGTGTGTGTGTCCTACCAATAATTTGGACCAAAGCAGCTGTTTTACATGACAACTACATTCCCAGAACTTCATTGTTTTCTGACTAAGATGGCGGTGCGCATAGATGAAGTGGCCTGGAGCTCACACAATCACTCTTTTTTTTTGCAATTTAACACTGGTGCTGTGCATTATTTTGCATATATCAAGAACATTATCACTTCAGTACAGTCATAAGGAACTCTGCCAACTAAACACCGGAGAACATCACCTGTTAGATTAGTACCTCATCCCCCCGAAGATAGCTAGACCATCTGCAAGTATACTTACAGCAGAAGGAATTTTCTGCTGTTTACATCTGTGCTGTGTATGTCCCACCTGATGCTAATGCTAAAGTAGTGCTAGTACAGCTTCACAGTAGCATCAACAACAGCCTAGTAGAACATCCAGGCTGTATTTTTATTGCAGCTGGGGACTTCAATCACGCAGACTTAAAATCAGTCCTTCATAAATTCCGCCAAAATGTGAAATGTGCTACCAGAGGACATAAGAACAGACCAGGAGTACACAAGCGTAGCAGAATACAAAGCCCTGGTTTACATTCATCTAGGACAATCTGACCACCTTTCTTTTGTGTTGCACCCAGTGTATACATCCATAATCAAAAGGGTGAAGAATACAACAAATACAGTGGAAACATGGCAACATGACGCTGTTCCTTCAGGACTGTTTCCATCACACAGATTGGGATGTTGCACTTTGGTTATTTATTCATTGGGTATTTATATGGTGAATGGGAGCTTTTCACACATAATTAAGGTGATTGTTGATGCTCTAAACGGAATTTCGTTGTTCATTAATGACAATAACAAAATAAATAAATCTTAAGTCTTATTAACCTTGCAATTCACAATTCCCTATTCCTCTTCCACATCACAAGAGTCTGTAAGTCACCTATTTCAGGGAAATTAAGAAGTATTTTTAAATCCAAGCATGAAATTTGAATGTAGTCATATAACAGTGTGCCAGAGCATCTGAGAAACATTAGACTCTAAAGCAGAATATGGGTTGGAAACAAGGGTGGCATAAAAATATAGCTCTAGAAGAGCTATGACTTGGCAAATTAAAAAAATATGAGCATGAAGCATGTAACACTCTAGCTACAACAACTTTTTTTGTATTTTTTACAACAGAATAAATATAAATATAAAAATGCTCACCAAGTACATGATTTTCACAGAGCCCTTTGGTTCTCCCATTAATCTGTAGTGGACAGAAATGTCTTGTTCCGAGTCACAGGGAAGAGGTTTGCTGTCAGTTTTTACATCCAGAGTGCTGACTGGAGCTGACTCAACAAGCCTGTGCGATTCTGTCTCATATGACCTCCTCTGTAGATGGTCCATGTTCTTACCGGTACTTATCTGGTTTATAACAACCAACTTTGTTAGTAATCCTAAAACAATCAATGTGAATAAAAGCTTTGCAGAAAAACGCAGTTGTTACTAAGTATTTTACAAAAGCTTTGAAAACATTGGAAAGCAAAAAGAAGAAGACGTGCAAACATTCATAATTACTCCTGAGGACAGCACACATTTAAAGGTTAAAAATGATGACAAAATATCCAAACATGTTTTTGAACATATCTAGTTGGGTTATTTACTTACTTCTAGGCCAATGAATCTTCTATAGGTAGTTGTGTTCAGTGAGAATGTGGCCACACCGTTACTGTCTGTTGTGAGATTGAGTGGCCTATCCATAGACCATAAATGGTCATCTGAAAGATGCACTAGCATGTTAGCAATCGGTGTGTTGTTGTAATAAACTGCTTTCACCTGTAAAACAAGAATATTTTCACATCAAGCATTCTGTATTCCAACACAACAAAGACAATGCTCATAATTTTTTACATACTTTTCCTTCAAAATTGGATCCAGGGATAAAAAACTCAGCAGTGTCAAGAAAGAAAAGCCTTCCAATAACATGTAAAAGTTTAATTCTTTTTTCTTGTGTGAGTTTAAAATCTGAAAAAGAAAAAAATACCAGATCACACCAACTCAATTTGTTATGTCCAACATTTTTAGCAAAAGAATACATGAAAACTCAGAATTTATATTTTCTTTTCAAGTAACCTACCAGAATCATCTTCTTGAACTACTGTATGAATATTTATGACATCCAATAAATTCCTTTGATCCTTGATGAAATGTGACATCTCAAAAGAAAATTTCTCACAGAGTTTTTTGTCTACCTGCAAAACACATTTAGGTAAATTAAGTTAGCTTTCAGAATACAAACTATGATTTACTTATTGATTTGAAGTTTTATTATTTTAATACAGTAGGTTTTGTGTATTTTTTTGATGATGGTTGAATTTATTTTGCCATTTTTATAGAGGGAAAGTAAGAATATTTGAAAATCAAAAATGTGTGATTTGAGCTCCTTCCAGTTAGCTGTGGTGATGGACAGGCAGACAGGGTGCTCCACCCATTTGATGCTACTCTTAGTTTAGCTTTTTTTAATTTTTTTTTTTTTATTGATAATGTTCTTTGCTTTAGTCTGTTTTCTTTGTTGATCCCTTCACTGTTATGCTTGTTTTAACGAGTACCCATTTCTTTATTTCTCTTTGACCAGATACTGTAAGTCTCAAATGCAAGCTATTTTATTTTCTTGTCCTACTTATCTGCAAGCTTGTAACCCATTCCCCTGCTGAGTTCTTTTACTAAACTGAAAAACATTTATGTCATAATTTGTAACTTCAATTGATCAAAAGGTTGTATGATTGTTGAAATATCTCTCATTAACATAAAAAGTGAGCAGGCTGTGAATGAAGGTACATGAGGGTCATGGAGGGAACAAGACAAATGTTACAGACCCTTTTCTTCTGGATGTTACAAAGGCCACTTATGAGATCTCGATGAATGGGCCGGCATAGCCTTACAAAAAAATATCCTGGTACGGGCTGTCCATATGTGTACCTGGTATTTTAAAATGAACCAAAATGTTATTTAGAATTTAATTTATATGTAGTAATGGAGAACAGAGTGTATTTGAAAATGTTTGTCAAGACAGAATTTTTACTTACATAGCACATATTTCTATATCAATAGTTTCCTCTGCAACACTTACTTCTTCAGCCACATTTATAACAACGTCAAATTTGGGCCAAACTGTGGATGGAAAATAAAGTGTGATGCTATTTATACATTATTAAAGATGAAAATAAACGGGAAAAAAAACATACCATATTTTCCCACCCAGAAATACAGTTGAACTCTCTCTTCACCAATTTTTATGATGATGTTGTAGCGTCCCACACGAGCTTCTGGGCTCAAAGGGTAAGAAAGCTGCAAAATTTTACCCTTAGATGTTTTATTTCGCCATTGTCCAATTTTGTTGCCTAAAGGATCCTGTTTCAAGGGGGGGAAAAAACACATATATTAATACAAAAAGGTTGAACTTACCCTCAAGAACTGTTAAGGTAAACAAACTGGCACTGTCAGAACTTTAGACTGTTTTAAACTCCACATAACCCTTAGAAATGTAATCCTTTTGCAATTTGTTTTTTACATACAGATACAGGTGAGCCACAAAGAAGATTCTTGAGGACTTTAGGAATGTTTTACCAAAGAACTTTGACTGAGAACAACATTACTGTGTCTCGCTGCTCCCCAATATACAACTCGTGTTGCAACAAACCTCCCTATGGTAACAGTTAAATCTGTCTAACACAAGACGCCTTCAGGTCCTGTCTGTTTGCTCAGCTGCTGGACAGGACTCATAGAAAAAGACTTTCTTCATCAGGCCAAGGGAAAAAAATATGACCTGAGTAATAGCTTCATTTCCTCTTGGAAACCACCTCTGAACAGTCTTATAGAAAAGCTTTGCAAAATTAGACGAGAAAGCATTTTAAAAATGCTCAGATTAGTGAAACATAATGTTGAACTTAAACAAGTGTTTTATATCTTACAGAAATGCTCCCTTTTTTTTGCTCATTAAAAGATGCTAAAATTATAAGAGTCACAAAGGTAGAAAATATCTTACCTTCAGGTCAATTGAACGGTACTGCAAAAGGGAAAAGATGTATATATTTTTAAAACTGTAGAAAAACATTTTACGAAAATAACTAAATGATTAGTCACAAAAGCACAGGTATGTTAACTTTAACATAAATATCTTAGACTTTAGTTTTTCAGTCCTGGCCCCATTTTAAATAAACAAAAAAATAAATAAACAATAGCTAATAATATGAAAGTCAATGTGCTTTTCACTTAATGTTGACCTCATTCACAAGAAAATAATTTTCAATCAACAGTTAAGGGATAAAATATTGTTAGGACTATGGTCACATTTGCAAAATGCCACCGCGGGCCTCCTAAATGCCAGTTTTTCAGCAAATTTGTCCGCTCGGTGGCTGTCTCATTATCACATGCTGCATTGCGGTAGCCGAGGTTTTAAGAAAAAATTAAAATTGAGCGGGGAGCAGACGATGTTTTGACATTGGGCAGTGGCTGCCCTGGCACATTTGGAAGTTGCGCGTGCCTCCCTTCAGCCACACCCCTTCCCCACCGCTGCCACATTAGACATTGTATGGTAGCAGTGCGCGCACATGACGATGGCTGTTAAAGATGGGCCAGGGATCCGGCGATAACCGGACATCTATCTGATGATCCCGGCCACTGTGGACCCCCGGACCACTATTCTCTTGAATATTTCATGTGTCTGTGCATACACAAAAGCTCCCTAAGTAAACTGAGGACAACTGTGAGCACCAACCCCCGTGCTGCGGCTCTGAGGCTCTATTTTTTACTTTTTTTGCAGAGGCAGGTACTCACATAAATCAGGTGTGTGCAAAAAATGTGATAATTGCATCTGAAATAAGAAGGATCAACATGTTTGAGCAATTTGAGTTTGTCATTTAGTTTTTTATGTAAATAGTATAATGTAATGTTAATGTGTATTCTAATATGTAATTTTATTTTGTGCGCTGCACATGTTTTCCTGTGCGCTGAGGATGTCTGAGGAGTGCACAATTGTGCATGTGCACAGGGAACATTGCCCCGAGGCAGCTGCCAGCTGGTTGCACTTCATATGAAAGGCCACTGTCCAGAGACATTTACACACAGTCCAAACAGAGATGTTGTTGGTTGATAGTCCGTCTATCACTGCCCGTGGCCACCCATTTGTTGCACGATTTTGTGAAGGCGTCATGCCTGCCTGGCTGACAGCCGCCGGACTGTCGCCGTCTGCATTCATGACTACGACAATGATTATTAAAATAATTGGTCAGTGGCAGCTAATCTTACGGATTCTGCCAATGCCTCCCCATCGCTCGGTGACAGTTGTTTGTGACTGTAACGTAATTGGATCACTGCAACAATAATCTTACTTGGGCTAATAATGAAACATTCTTTGATTTAATAAAGATCCTGTGTCGAGAATGGATTTCCTTATTGGGGCTAGTTTGTTATGGACGTAAAATGGATTTGGTTAAAGAGCAGAACATTGAGTAACTTCAACTAAAGTTCAATATCTGGTGTTTATGTTGCAAAGTGCAAGAGGCCCCAACTGTAAACAGTGTTTTTCCCAGAAGGTTTGACTCAGATTGTTGTTTTTTTAGTATCTACTCACCTGTTGGTTGGCAGGCCGTAGTTTATTATCCAGTGAGACGACTCTGAAATGCACTAAAAGAAATTCAACAGTAAATAAAAGAATAGCTATTAAATCTTTGAAAACTTTAAAATCAGAGCTATACTGTCATTTGAACTGCATAAGGTTTTATCTTTGTGTATAAATGAAACTATAATGAAAGGTGTCTGCACCCATAGCAGCCTTGAGTGCAGCATGTAAACATATGATGTCACATCATTTACAGTAATCTGTGGGAAGATCATTAAGTACTTTTTTATAGACATTGTTGAAAAAATATTTTTTTGAGTTTTGAGACCAAAATGTGTCTGAACCAATGACACAGAAATGTTTATGTATTTATTTTATTTTCTGCTTTTGTCAAAGTTGCATACTATCAAGAGGAATTATTATGAACCCAGTTACCTGTCTGTCCAGGGAGATATTTTGGTTTATCTGTTTGAACAAATGTTCCTGGTTTATAGACTTTGATCGTGACTTTTCTCTCTTCTCTGGAGTAAAATGTGTTGCCTTGTACCACCACTTCAAACATCAGCACTTCTGAATTTAGCACTAAAGAAGTCTGTCAAAAATAAAAAATAAAGGTATTTCTGGTCTGTAAACAAAAGAAAAACGTTTTTTAAGCTATGGTGAGAGCTGACCTGAAAATCAATGCACTCATGAAACTCTGTGTTGGACGTCTTTTCAAAAAGAGTTGTGTTCTTTTGCTGGTACATCAGAGCAACCTTCATAGTAAGAATTTCATTTGGCTCCAGGAGACTCGCACAGAATTTAGTCACAGTTCCAGCTTCAAGAACAGCAGGTATGGCCACCATGTAATGCCTACAACAAGGGAGATTCAGTTTCACACCAAAACAAATTCCTGCCAAATACTTATGAAAGGCTCTAACTCTGACAAAGAAGAATGTTTACAAAAACTTACGGTTCAGTCAACTCTTGACCCAAACACATCCCACACAAGACACAAAGTGTCCATATCCACAACCGAGTCTGTGGACAAACCACGACTGGTATAATGATCCTCATAGTCTTAATCCCTTTTATAGGCTTTTACTAAGCCCCGCCCACCTGACTTGCCTCAACTCATTAAGGACTCATAAATCAAATCAAACTTTATTTGTAAAGCACTTTTCATACATGGAAAACATAGAATGCTTTACAAAATGTAAAAAAAAAATCTTTCAAACTTCAAAACTGAAACAAAGGCCTTCACATTACATATAAATTAAAAAAACACAGCAAAAAATGCCCTTAACCCCCTACATTACGTACAGTATGCACTTCACCATGTTGTCTTTGTTTTGAGCCTCGTCTGCTCTATTAACCATCTTTCAAAGCCACTCAGTTATTCTAGAACTGAGCTTCTATTTGCTGCAGTTGATTGGTCACGTGTCTTGACGTTGACTAGTTGTGTATTGATTGGCGACTGCTGTATTGGAACAGAGTTTGAGTTTTGCCTCTTTGTGTTAACTATTTGCCTCATCCGTTATGAATATTAAATGTGTTTTAATAGTGAGAATGTGTCATGTGTTCTGCAAAGAATAGACTCAGACTTTTGCAAGTGTTTGTTAACTGCAAATTGTGTTTTAGATTTAGACCAAAGAGTGTTGTTTTTGAGAAAAAGGGTAAAGAACCTGGTCTGCAGTTGGTGTTTTAGCAATAGGGAAAAACTGTAATAGTAATAGGAAGACAACAAAAATGCTTAGAGACTCAAAGGATTTATAGACTAACCACAAGATATATGTTTTTTTGCTTTTCATATTTTCCATAGATGAGAGGATAGTAGTGTCATGGTGCCTCTGTCAGCTCACCTCCCCACTCACAGCTACTGCTCTGCTGATTGGAACCAGCTGCCCTTCATCACCTCATCATCCTGCCAGACCTTCTTAAGGGAGCTCCACAGCAGTATCCATCGCCAGTTCGTTAAACTCACTCCGGTGCTTAAGTCTGGCCTTTTTAGTCAAAGCTTATGATTCCTGTCAGCCTCCAACTTACCAAGCCTTGTACTTACCCTCAGTTTCTTTTCCACGGGTCTCGCTGGTTCCTCCTCATCCAGAGCTCCACACCTCACTCCAAGCTGGTTCTGCCGTCCTCAGCGCCCACGTCTCACTCCCTCTGGCTCCACGCCCCAACCCGTCCACGCGTCTCTCCTCTCAAGCTCCGCTGTCCTCAGCGCGCCACGTACAACTCTCTCCACCTTCAACCTCCAAAACGCTAAGTGAAAAAAACAGCTTTTTGTTTTTAACTGAGTTGGAAAAAAATGCCTCAATCAACATGGTAGCCTAATCAGTTATTATTACACATACATTCACAGAGGCCAATGGATCTAAAATAAAAAGCATTTCACTTAAAAAAAATTGGTTTATTCAATTTTATGCAGACTAACATCATGTTAAACATGTTTAAACAACATGTTAAACTAAACATCAAGTTCAAAGAAAAATGTAAAAAAATGACCTGAAAGTTGTTGCTCTAGACAGGTCAGATGTTTAAGAGCAAACATGACCTCTTTATGTCAAAAGACATCCAATTTACATGGAGTTCCATGAAAACAGGGAGCTGTCCCACCTCAGTGAGAGCCGCTGGAGGTGTCGGCCAATTCTTGTCCAGAAAGTTCTTGGGCAGATTCTTCCGTAGATTTGTCAGGAACGAGTAATGAACATAATCCAGGAAGTATTCGTTCTCTGAGCAGCGTTCTTTGTGGCGATTGATGAAACCTTTGATAAACATGAAATGAAAGGATAGATACTTTATAATAGCAATAATAGTAATTCAGTCCAACAATAAATCATCTAAACCGTTAAAAACATGTATAAATATTAAATTAAAAATGATATAAAAGCACACAATTCTGGCTGTTTTCTCATTGCATCTTTACAAATCAAAGACAGATTAGGAGGTGGACAGCGCCTCCTGCTGGCCGTTCTTGCACAGCTCATACCTGCGAATAGTAGCAGCAGCCTGCCGTCTGCGCTTTGCTCTCCTCCTGGCCAGGATGCCCCTCCACCACGCGTGGATTGCGATGGCTTTGAGAGACAGTAGCAAATGCATAAATGTACGATACCATTTATGGTTCAGCATAACCTGGTCTGTGTTCCTCACCTGAACCTCTGAGTTTTTGGTATTTGGATTTCTGGCTGTAGCCCTTCCATCCCGCCTGCAGTTTGGTGGCTGTCAGGTGACAAAGATTCCACAAAAACATATTTTATGTTTGAAACAAGGAACCTGCTGACAGAAACAGGACAAACCAGTGGATTCTTACCAAGACCATGTTTCCGGGTCTCCAGAGCATCTTCAGTGGCAAACAGAGTTTTGGGGAAACGGATGAAGATTTTAGATCTAAACGGTTGAAAGACACAAAATAAAAAAATTAGGGAAACAGAATCCTCAGACTGCAGGAGCTACAGCAGAACATCTGACCTGCCCATTTTGTACTCCTCAGGTTTATATCCCAGATGTTTGACCAAAGTGGAGACTCCGTCTGACAGCTTTCCGTGCCAGTTAGGCCACGTTTCTGGACACAGAGACTTATACCTAAACACAAAGTGCACAAAGGAGTCAATCAAATGTTTGGTTTTAAAATTAAAGTCTTTAAAGAGCTTCCTTTGATTAAACGTTGATAGTTATTTTTTTCCTTCTGCTTCTCCTAA
Organism: Oryzias latipes; assembly: GCF_053564925.1. Lineage (NCBI taxonomy): Eukaryota > Metazoa > Chordata > Actinopteri > Beloniformes > Adrianichthyidae > Oryzias > Oryzias latipes. Next base: position 16,225,604 of record NC_136249.1, read on the forward strand.
ACTGGAGGCGAGATTTGCACAGGAGCAGACAGAATCCTGGGAAATTTCTGATCGGCTGACGGTTCATTTGATCACAAAGAGATGTAAGAAGCATTTTCTGCTGTGTTAAATTAAACGTTCTAACAAGTAAGCAGTTGGACCCTTTTTTCTGTTGCGTTACATTTGTCTGTGTCTCATCTGTTGCTTCATTCCTACTGTTTATGTTGGCTACGGTGGCCGTTTTGGTTCAGTTGTTCCGTTCTGAGGACGGATTTTATTCAGACAGGAATCTCAGAGCAAACTGAAGCTCAGTCTGATTGGAAACAAACCGAGACCACTTCCAAAGATGGGTCAGAGAGCGGTTTCTGGTCCTGGACCAGGGTCCTCCTGGGTGTATTCAGACTGAAAATTAACCATTTGTTCCGGATTATCTGGGCAAATGAACTCTGGTTCACTTTAAGCGGCAAATGTGTCCAGCTTGAAACACCCTAAATATTTCCAGAGAATAAAGATTTACTGCTATTCTTTAGTTTCATCTGTTCATATGAGGAGAATCATTACAGTGATTTGTCTCCCTCCCCTCAGCACTAAATCAATACACCTCCACAGAATTATTTTAGAACGTGGAGCTGTAGAAAGTGTCTCTGCTTCCACACTCTCTCAGCGTATCTCCATGAAAAGCTTCAGCGATGCTTTACTCTGAACTGTGGCAGATCACCTCTGCAGGAAGACCTCGTAACGCCGTCTGTAGGCGAAGCCAGCCCTCCTCAACCTCAGGTTCTCCATCAGACCCAGATACTTGACCTGGTGACGGATCAGCACCTTATCGAACCGACCTGAGGAGCAAATGGAAATGGTGGAACAGCCTGCTGGAGCAGTAAATTCTAAACATCAGTGGTGAGAGAGACAGAGGACAGAGATTCATTGTGAAGCGGGGTTAGGCTTCATAGGCCTGGCCTGGCCTGACTGCAACCTGTGTTGCAACTGGACCTTGTTCTTTCTGACTCAGTTGAGGGATTCTGAACCGCTCTTAGTCTGACTCGTCACCTAGAGCCTGTCTGTCGTGGGACACCATGTCATTGGCATTAGCTCTGGACAGATTAGCTTCTAAGATCACTCGAGTGCACAAACCCCTCCACCACGTTAAGGTGGCGGTTCACGGAGGGGATAAATTTAGTGTGTTGCAATTCTTTCTTTTTCAACTTTTTTCATGTTTTTTCTTTTTTTAATGAATGAAACTAATTTTAATACAAATAAATTATCAAATTGTTAATTTTTTTACAGGAACTGTTGTAGGTGCCATGAATTCAGTGTGGTCTTTCTTATGGTGAAGGAATATAGATTTGTTTTGATTATAGGTCATTGAGTAGGTAATCAGCTGGTGGGTCACATGTTTGTGGGCGGTAACATTAATTGACTTTAACTCCCTTGTGGTTTTTTCCCTTTGTCATCTGGAGGGGGGGGGTGAAATGGGTTGCTGTATTTTTTGTTGAACGCTCTATACGCTTTTGTGCTTTTTTCTTGATTCCTTGTTTTTTCTCTTTTTTTAATCACAATATAAGAAGTGGATTTAATTACTTTCATTTTTCATTATTAAAACTTCAAAATACAAACGTAATTATGCGTCAAGTTTTTTTTTTTTCATTCAATACCCAGACCCAGCATCAGCCTCTCAGACACTGTTTGGTTTTGAAGTTGCTACAACTGTATTTTGGTTGGGTGGGGGGAACTGAAGTACTCAGAGAAAACCCACACAAACACACTTATTAGTGTGTCGCCCTTTTTTTTCTTCCTTTTAAGTCTGGCCAGATTTTATATAATTAATAAATCAATTGTAATTTTTTTATTGTTAGCGTTTTTTGTCTTCAACCAGCAGAAAGAATTGCAACATTTTTTCTCTCCAATTTACAAATTTTAACTAATAATAATCCTAAAGACACTACATTCAGGTTGGGTGGGGGGAACTGAAGTGCGCAGAGAAAACCCACACAAACACACTTATCAGTGTGTCGCCCATTTTTTTAAATACCGGAATGGATTTTGACAAATTAATTAACCCCTTTTTCATGTGTGTGTGTTGTGTTTGCATTTGTCCAGTGGGGGGGAGGCAAGTATTTAAAAAATGTGCACCCCCCCTCAGGTCCCCCCCTAACAAGTGACATTGCTTGTTAAGGACGCGACTTGAGTGGGTGTGGGAGTACTCTATGTTAACCCCCCCTCCTCCACCAAACACATGCATTGAACAACACACATATGTATAAACTATATATAAATATACCAAGATAACACAAGGATTATGAAACCAATAAAAAAAATAATTCTTTTTAATTACATTATTTTTCATCCCATTTTTAATTTTTAATTTTTATAATTCTGCCATTTTGTGTCCTACTTTGTACTAAATAAAGGGTTTTCCCAACTTTTTACCCCATTTCTGTTTTAATTTTCCCATTGACCCTATTCTAAATATTAGTTTCTGCCTTTTTGTGTCCTACTATGTACTAAATAAAGGCTTTTCCCAATGTTCACTCGTCTTCACAAAGTTCCTTTTGCTGCTGTTTCAGTTCTGAAACTTTATTCTGAAGCTGCTTCTTTTTGTCTTCAAGTTGGGACTTTTCCTCAGAGATTTTGTTTACTTCATCTCTGAGCTCTTTTACTTCCTGGTCCTTCCTCTGGAGATCTTGGATTTCTTTCTCCAGAACAGCATTGCTCCCTTTATGAGCCATGATCTGAACTTGAATGTCTTGGAGTTCCTTATAGAGACGCTCATATTTTTCTTCTGCCTTCAATTTATCCTCCTTTACTTTTAAAATTCTTGTCTCCACATCTTTGAACTCTGAAAGCTTCCCCTTCAGAAAATCAACCTCCTCCAGAGCTTGACTGTTGTAAGCTTCTGCCTCCTCAGCTTCTGCTTTTATTTCATTGTATTCAAACTCCAATGTTTGACAGTGTTCGAGAAGATCAGTCAGCATGGTTTTTTCGTCTTCAAGCTCCTTTGTTTGCTGTTGAAGAGGTCCCAGTTTGCTCAGTAGCTTGTTGTATTGCACAGCCACTTCACAAAGTTCCTTTTTCTGCTGTTTTAGTTCTGAAACTTTATCCTGAAGCTGCTTCTTTTTGTCTTCAAGTTGGGACTTTTCCTCAGAGATTCTGTTAACTTCATCTCTGAGCTCTTTTAGTTCTTGTTCTTCTCTCTGGAGATCTTGGATTTCTTTCTCCAGAGCAGCAGCACTGACTTTATGAGCCATGATCTGAACTTGAATGTCTTGGAGTTCCTTATAGAGACGCTCATATTTTTCTTCTGCCTTCAATTTGTCCTCCTTTGCTTTTAAAATTCTTGTCTCCACATCTTTGAACTCTGAAAGCTTCCCCTTCAGAAAATCAACCTCCTCCAGAGCTTGACAGTTGTAAGCTTCTGCCTCCTCAGTTTCTGCTTTTATTTCATTGTATTCAGTCTCCAATGTTTCACGGTGTCCGAGAAGATCAGTCAGCATGGTTTTTTCGTCTTCAAGCTCCTTTGTTTGCTGTTGAAGAGGTCCCAGTTTGCTCAGTAACTTGTTGTATTGCACAGCCACTTCACAAAGTTCTTTTTTCTGCTGTTTCAGTTCTGAAACTTTATCCTGAAGCTGCTTCTTTTTGTCTTCAAGTTGGGACTTTTCTTCAGAGATTCTGTTCACTACATCTCTGAGCTCTTTTAGTTCTTGTTCCTCTCTCTGGAGATCTTGGATTTCTTTCTCCAGAGCAGCATTGCTCCCTTTATGAGCCATGATCTGAACTGTAACGTCTTGGAGTTCCTTATAAAGACGTTCATATTTTTCTTCTGCCTTCAATTTGTCCTCCTTTACTTTTAAAATTCTTGTGTCCACATCTTCGAGCTCTGAAAGCTTCCCCTTCAGAAAATCAACCTCCTCCAGAGCTTGACAGTTGTAAGCTTCTGCCTCCTCAGCTTCTGCTTTTATTTCATTGTATTCAAACTCCAATGTTTGACGGTGTTTGAGAAGATCAGTCAGCATGGTTTTTTCATCTTTGAGCTCCTTTGTTTGCTGTTGAAGAGGTCCCAGTTTACTCAGTAGCTTGTTGTATTGCACAGCCACTTCACAAAGTTCCTTTTGCTGCTGTTTCAGTTTTGCAACCTCAGTCTTTGCCTTTGAATTTTTCTCCTTTTCAACATTCAGTTTTTCCTGCACCTCATCCATGTTTGAAACCTTGAGCTGCAGCTCGGCAACTTCTATGTTTAGGGGGAGGAATGTTGTCATCAAGTCATTAGTTTGTGCTTGCATCTCCTTATATTCAGACTCCAACGCTTCACGGTGTTGCAGTTCATCTGCCAGTGCATGTTTCTCTGCTGTGAAGGCGTTTGTTTGTTCTCTGAGCATTTCCAGTTCTCTCTTTTCCTCCTCACGTCGAGCAATCAGCTGCCGTGTTTCCTCCTGCTGCTGTCTCTGATCAGAAATCTCTCTTTCCAGTTGAGCCCTCAGATCTGTGAGACGTCGCCTATCTTCTATCATGCTAGGATAGTTGTCTGCCATCTCTTTTTGTTCCTCATTCTGTTGTTGCAGCTCCTGAAGGTTTTGCCTCAGCTCTTCAGTTTGTTGTTTTAAAGCCTGGAATTCATCAAATTCATTTTTCAAATCAGGTTCCAGGTGTGCTTTGCGGGCAGTCTTCTTCTGGAGTTTCTTCAGTTGGGACTGCAGACCTCTGTTCTCCCGTTCCAAAAGTTTACGTTCACCTTTCATGCCAGAAATTTCTAGTTCCATTTCTTGCAGCTGCTGAAGTCTGTCCTGGAGAGAGGCTATTATTGTTTTCAGGTCTTGGTTACTTTCCAAGGCCTGAGATCTTTTTGTCCTCTCTTTTTCACACACATTTTCCACGTGGATCTGTTTTTCCACGTCCACTCTCAGACTCTCCAGCTGCTTCACCAGTTTTTTGTTTTCCTCCATAGCAGCTTTGCGTGTCTTTTTCAATTCTTTGCATGAATTGTCCAAATCTTTCCTTTTCTGCAAACTCTTGCAAATTTTCTCCAGATGTTTGCTCAAAGTGTCATTTTGCTGCAGAATGCTCTCTGTGACGCTATTTAATTCTTCAATGGAAACGGCCGTCTGCTGAAATTCTTCGCTGTGTGACATTTTAAATGAACTTGTCAAGAAATCTCAAAAAGTTGACGCACACTCAGTTTTTGTTTCCAAAAGTTGTGAAACCTCCCTGTTTCTCTTTCTCTATCGTGTCAAACTCTAAATCCTTTTGCTGTGAAAATGCCTCATACTTGAGGATAAAATGCAGGAGGTCCAGTGATGTCAAATGATGTCAAATGATGACAAATGATGTCAAATGATGCCTCTGAAGACTAAAATTAGAAGCGACATAATCTACCTGCTGATGTCAAATGATGTCATTAGCTCTTAAGGCTAAAGGAAAGACCTTCACTGATGATGTCACTGTGCAAACATTTTTCCCTTTAATTTTCTTTTCTTTTTTTGTGCTGTCCAGCAGCTGAAACACATATTAAATGAGGAGTCTTTTGTTTCAAACAGGATTTCTTTAAATCAAATAATTTCTACAGCATTTTCAACAGTCACTAAGAATTCTGAACACATTTTTTACTACTTATTTGTACAGATATCAATCATTTTTCCTGTTTTACTGATCTTCTTACCAACCTGTAGCATTTTTAACATGTCTGCTTCCTTTGGAGAATGCCATCAGACGTCACAATATCAGCTTTTATAACTATACTGATTATAGTATAGTAATGGTTTGGGTTTCTTTTGTCTTGGTTTTTGATTTATTTCTTGTTCTGTCATGTTTGGTTCTGTTTCCTGTTTTATTTAGAAAGGTATTCTGTTTGGTTATGTTCCTGAGTTTTACTTCCTTGTCCCTAACTTTGCTGATCATGTTCACCTGTGTCTTGTCTGCCCTGTCTGTATTTAAGTCTCGTCTCTCCCTTCCTCTTGTGCTGGTCCATTAACGTCTGTAACGTCTTCATGTCATAGCTTTATTTATGTCTTGGATGTCGCCACAGTAAGTCTAGTTTTGTTTTTGTTATCCTGTTCGGCAGCGCCTTTTGTTTTGCAATAAACCCTCTTGCCTCGGAACCGTTTGCCTCCCGCCTCTGCCCCTGGGTACTACCTGCTCTCAAGCCCCCCATACCTTGACAGAATGGACCAGCCACACTTTTTTCTGGACCCAGCAGAGCGGGACATGCGGCTTCTAGAGGCCTACTGCCTAGAAGCAGAGCGGACCAGGACTTGCGGGGTTTTTGACCAGGCCCAGTTCTCCTCTTATGCCTGGAGTGGGAGCCATCTTGACCTTAGAGGGAGCCGTCTGACCATGAGGGAAGGCAGCCGTCCCCGCCGTCCCCGCCGTCCCCGCCGTCCCCGCCGTCCCCTTCAACATCCCCTTCCTGTTCCGGAGGTGGTCCGGCACGCACCACAACCCCGTCCAGTGGTGGTCCTGTATGCACTCCAGCCCCAATCCGTTCCTGTTCCAGAGGTGGTCCCGGACTTACCACAACCCGCTCTAGTGGTGGTCATGGACGCACCCCGACCCGTCCCGGCTCCCAGGAGGGTGCCACCTGCACCCCGACCCGTCCCGGCTCCCAGGGGGATGCCACCTGTACCCCGACCCATCCCTGCTCCCAGGAGGGTGCCGGCTGCACTCCAATCCGATCCTGTTCCGGTGGTGGTCCCGGACGCACCACAACCCGCTCCAGTGGTAGTCATGAACGCACCCCGACCCATCTCTGCTTCCATGGGGGTGCCGGACGCACCCCAACTCACCCCTGTTTCCAACGGGGTGCCGGACCCACTCTGGCCCCAGCTCGACTGATGGCCCGACCCGCCGGGCGACTGCTGGCCCGACCCGCCGGGCGACTGCTGGCCCGACCCGCCGGCCGACTGCTGGCCCGACCCGCCGGCCGACTGCTGGCCCGACCCGCCGGCCGACTGCTGGCCCGACCCGCCGGCCGACTGCACGCCCGACCGGCTCGTAGGACTCCGCGCCGGAGGCCTCGTAGGACTCCGCGCCTGACGCCTCGGAGGACTCCGCGCCGGACGCCTCGGAGGACTCCGCGCCGGACGCCTCGGAGGACTCCACGCCGGACCTGCCTCGGAGGACTCCACGCCGGACCTGCCTCGCCGGACCGCTCGGCCCCCCGGCCGTCCTCCGGACCTTCCCTCGCCGGACCTCTCGGACTCCCGGCCGTCCTCCGGACTCTTCTCGGCCTTGCTGGCGTGCGAAGCCCGGCCTCCCTGTACTGTGTTGCCTGTCAAAGTTAGTCTCACGGGCCCCCTCCTCCTTGGTGGACTGTTGGAACCTCGGAGCGGTTCCTTGAGGGGGGAGTACTGTCATGGTTTGGGTTTCTTTTGTCTTGGTTTTTGATTTATTTCTTGTTCTGTCATGTTTGGTTCTGTTTCCTGTTTTATTTTGAAAGGTGTTCTGTGTGTTCATGTTCCTGATTTTTACTTCCTTGTCCCAATCTGTCCTGATCATGTTCACCTGTGTCTTGTCTGCCCTGCCTGTATTAAGTCTCGTCTCTCCCTTCCTCTTGTGCTGGTCCATTAACGTCTTCATGTCATAGCTTTATTTATGTCTTGGATGTCGCCACAGTAAGTCTAGTTTTGTTTTTGTTATCCTGCTCGGCAGCGCCTTTTGTTTTGCAATAAACCCTCTTGCCTTGGAACCGTTTGCCTCCCGCCTCTGCGTCTGGGTCCTACCTGCTCTCAAGCCCCCCCTCACCCTGACATATACCCAGCTGTACATAGTTACTAAAGGTAAGATTGGACCTAAAAAATCCAGCCCGACCGCGGGCATTAAAGCCGAACCCGGTCCGAACCTGACCAATTAACTTGATATGCAGGCCCGAGCCCGAAGCAAACCCGAAATTTCAATGTATCCCATAGTATTTTTGGCAGAAAAAGAAACGCCAGATTTCTTAAAGGTAAAATAATCGACATATTTTTATTATCATGAAAGTTATTTTCTTTTAAAAAGAGTGGTCGCCGCCGGAACATGTAGGTTCCTCCCTACATGATGAATGCATTTGCACAACGAAATAACGCTGGAACACAGAATAAGAGGCCAGACAAAGAGTGAGAGAGATCTTTTTTTTTTTTTTTTTTTTTTTTTTTTTTTTTTTTTATAACTTGTCCTGTCCAACAGCTAGGCAAACAGATGAGAGCTGAGGGCCTCTTGTGTTGGACATATTTTATTCTAACAAGAGGGGTTATTCATCTTCAGACAAACCAAAGGTATGTCTGAATAAACCCCTTTTGTAATTGAGGCCAAACTTTATTAATTTCAATCATGTTTGAAAATCTTTGGTGTTGGACCGGACGGAAAAGGAAAGAGGGGAACAAGAGAGAGGGACGTTAGAGAGAGGGGGGGGTAGGAGGGTGATAATAGGAGGGGAAGGGGGGTAAGACCATGAAGCAGCATAGAGCAGACAGGTTTACTGGTTGTTTATCGTTACGGTACGGTTCAAATGTAGTACAAAAAGGGCGGGGCCTGTTCACACACACTCAAATATTATCAACACACCTGCTAGCCGCAGAAATGTCCACATGTCAGCATGCACACAAAACAGATAGTGTTCACGAACGCATACCTATGCCTTTAAACCAACTAGTGTGAAATCTTTCATTCATTCAATCATGCAAACTATTAGTGCAAAGGTGAGCTAACACCTGTGCTCAGGTGAGTGTTTATGTTCTTCTAAAATGGATGGTGGAATGTGAAAAGAAGGAGGAGGAGCGCCCAGCCACCCCCACACCCATACCCCCGCCGCAGCAGCAGCGGCAGCCGGAATTCCCCCAGCGCCACACGGGAACAGGCAGGGAACAACCGCCCCCCGGGCGACCAAGACCGCCACCCAGGCCAGGGCCAGCAGGACCGCCGCGAGGCCCCCAGAGCCAGAGAGCAGGGAGGCGCAGAGGGAGAGAGAGCGCCGCCCCAGCCCAGCCAGGAAAGCAGCCCCCCGCCGCGCCGGAAGAGCCCAACGCAGGGCCCCACCGGAGAGGGACGCCCACAGCCCCAGACGAGCACCCCACCACCACCCAGGAGTTCCGGGCATCCCCCCGCCCCGACCCCAGGTACGAGCCAGGACCCCCCAAGGGAGACCCGCTCCGCACTCCAGGCAGCCACCCACCCGGCCCACGGTTGGTCCAGGTAGGAGCAAGGCAGGGGCCCGCCGCCCCCGCCCAGGAGGGGGGAACCCCGGGGAAAAAAGGGCGGCCCATAAGGGATGTTATAAATATGGCCCGACCAGGCTCGGCCATGTTGGAAGTTTGGCGGGGCCCAGCGCCCAGGGGCAAGGACCAGGACCCACCCCCCAGGGACACGAACACCCCCGGCTCAGGTGTAATATGAACCCCCCCACCGCGCGGAGAGAGCACCGCCGGGCCCAGGGAGCCGGCACCCAAGGGACACGGCCGCCATCGCCAAGAGGCCCGCACCCCCCACCAGGGACGGGGTAGGGGACAGATGGACCCAGGTCCCACCTTCCTTGTAAAATGTGTGTGCGTGTATGGGTGTTTGAGAGGGTGTTTGTGTGCATGTGTGTGTGTTTATGTTTGAATGTATATATTGAAGGGGGAGGGGTGTGTGTACTAAGGGGGGTGCAGTTAAAATTGGCGAGTAGGGCACTAAGGGGACATCTCCTGATTACTCACAGTGATGTCCCCTCACCCTCCACACCAAGGGGCCCTAAATGTCTAAGGTGCGGTTAAAATTGGCGGGTAGGGTGCCAGGAGGACATCTGCTGCTTGCTTGCAGTGATGTCCAGGCACCCCCCCTACCAAGGACCCTACGTGTCTAAGGTGCAAATAAAACCGAAAGAGGGGGGGCCCACTCCATACGGCAACCATAGGAGGGGGGCCACTCCCAAGTAGCCCCCCCCCAAGGCGCATCGCAGGCTAAACCCCCCACCCCCTCACCCTAATATGAGGTTATATAAGGAAGGGGGTAAGTTGGGGACAGCTGGTAGACTGTCCCCCGGTGGTCAAACAGCCGTCCCCCAGCCCACCCCCAGCAAAGGGGCCAGGGCCACCCAGCCCAGGGGCCCACCCCCGGAGGCGCCGACACCCCAGGCCCGGCACCACCCACCCCACACAGAGAGAGAGGAGCCAGAAAGCGTCGCCCCCCCCCGGAGCAAGCCCAGGCCCCCACCCCCAGACGCCGGCCCTAGAAGAGCTCTGGTCAGGCCTCGACGGGACCGAGGAGGCCAACCGGCCGAGGCAACCACTGATTGCCTCAGCGGAGACCCCGACCCGCTAGCCCCCCCGACCCGTACTAATAATGGGCCCCCCCTCCCCCCCAGAACGCCCCCCCACAGGACAGGGCCGACAAGCCCCCCACCCCACCCCACCCCAGACCCCGCAGCCGAAGCGGGTGATACCCAGAGCGACCGGGGGCCCCGAGAGGGTTGTCCCGTCCCGTCCCAGAGCCAGGGAAGGGCCGATCCCAGCCCCAGGTGCAGATGGGCAGCCCATCCGGCGCCGCTGGGCCCCCCCCACCCGAGCAGGGCCCCCCGCCAACCCCCCCCAGCACAGGCAAAGGGACCACCCCCCCAAGCCGAGCCAGACCACCACCCCACCCCCCCACCACGCACCCCCACACCCAAGCCCAGAGGACCACGCAGCGCCCCAGCCCGCCCCACCCAGGCACCGGACCCGACCCCCCGACCAACGGAGCCCCCCACCGCCCCCGCCAGGCACCGGAAGCCCCGACCCCCACCCCAAACCACGGCAGAAGGGCAAGGAGCAGCGACGACCAAGCCCTCCACCCCCTAAGTCATGGAGTCAACCACAGGAGACCAGAGAGACTGAATTCTTTCAAAGTTACTTGAGCTTTGGGCTGACATTTTTTCCAAGCTGATATGATCAAACAGCAGATTTCTGTGTTGACTTATGTTTATATTTTTCTTGTTTTTCCAATTTATTAAAATAGTTTTTTTGGCAATACAAAGAGTTATGAAAATGATAGATGCTAATCCTTCTTCTATATCGATGGCACTCATGTCACCAAGCACACAAAGTGACGGTGAGGCAGTGATTGAAACCTTAAGCCAGACTGATAAATCGACACATACCTGCTGCCAGAGAGCCCTGACAGGAGTGCAGAACCACAGTGCGTGCATGTAGCTGTCGGGTAGATTATTATCACAGTGCTCGCAAATGTCTGAGTTACTGAGACCCATCTTGAACATCCTCTGTCCAGTGTAGTAAATTCTGTGAAGAGTTTTGAGATGGATTAGCTGTAGATTTGAACTTTTTGTCAGTTTAAAGGTGTTTAGACAAAGTTCTGACCAGAAGCTTTCATCTGTGCTGATGCTCAAATCTGCATCCCATTTTTTTGTTGGAAGGGCAATATTGTTATCTAAATTGCATAAAAGTTTGTATATTTTGGAGAGAGTTCTATTCATTGAAAAATTAATCAGAGTGGTAACTACATCTGGTAGCTTTAAATCGTCGTCTTTAATTTTATACTTTTTAGTAATACTTGATTTAAGTTGCTGATATTCCAAGAAGTTATTTATTCCATGTTTGTCTTGAAGTTCCTGGGGGGTTATGAATCTTCTATCAATAATTACGTGCTCTAGTTGTTTTATGCCCCCTGCTTGCCAAGCTGGGAAGTGAATCATTTTTTTGTTAATAAGGATGTCCGGGTTGTTCCAGATGGGTGTCATTTTGCACGGTTGAATTGATGATTTTGATATTTTGAGAAATTCCCACCAGGCTGTTAAGGTGGCATTTATATTAATGCTTTTGAAACAATCCTGTTTTTTAACTATTTGGCTAATAAATGGTAGCTGTGACAGGTTGATCTTTCCACATAACACCTGTTCCAAGTCTAACCATGAGTTGGTTTCTGGATTATTTTTTAACCATTTTAAGATATATTGTAATCTATTTGCAAGAAAGTATTTGTGGAAATTAGGTAGTTCTAATCCTCCACAGCTTTTTGCAGATTTTAAAGTTTTTAGACTAATTCTTGCAGGTTTGTTGTTCCATAGAAAGCTTGAGTGAGAGAGATCTTGATGCGCACTCCTTCATTACGCGGAGAAATACTGCAGCTGCGGTGTTGCATGTTTGCCTTTTCAGTACCCCAGTCTAAAGTTTATCCTTGACTTCTTGCTGCTCCATATCGGGGATAACTAAACAAAATAGGTGCGGACTTGCGAGGGAAGATTACATTCACGGCACGTGCGCAGTTCTGCGGGCTGCAGCCAGGGGTAGTTCGAGCTGCGGGTGGCCGGCGCCCCCCTCTTTCTGCCAGTCGCTGGACAACACTGTGTCAATCAACGGTGGGCTGGTGACTGGTGGGAGGGGGCGGGGTCTACCTGTGTCTGTGTGTTCCAACTTCAATCCGAGTAAGAAGAAGCTGGCTGCGCCTTTCGGTTCGTGCGGTAACCGTTCTGACATACAGGATTAATAAAGAGCTGCTTGACAGCCGCCCGCCTAAGGAGCTTCTTTGCAGACATTACAATATATTTATTAAAAAAGTCAGCGAGAGAGAAGCCCGGCCCGAACCGACCCGAACGTAATCGATTGTCATTTAGTGCCCGACCCGAAAGTTACATCTCCTGGTGACACAAGACCAACAGAAGCACTTTTTGACTGTATTTAACCCTTGTGCTATAGCTTAAATGACTCCACCCTTGCATTGACATGTTCTCCCTACCATGACAAAGGTGGATAAAGGTGGAGAGATTTCATATAATCCATGAACAACAGTGAGGTTCACAAATCATTGAAGTAAAAAGGTTCAGCGCACTGTCTAGTGCAGGGGTCGGCAACCCAAAATGTTGAAAGAGCCAAAATGGACGAAAAAGACAAAAAACAAATATGTCTGGAGCCGCAAAATATTAAAAGCCCTATCTAAGCCTTCTAATGAAGGCAACACATGCAATATGTATCTATATTAGCTATATTAGCCTACTATCAAAATGTTGTTACAAATACATAATGAGCATTAACGATTAAATGTTTATTTGCCCTGCAGTGCATTCTGTGGAGAACGACGCGTCACGTGACTGCTCTGTTGTGCAAGTTTAACTTCATTACAATATTAATGAATTATGTTTCATTGCTTTGATAAAATTAAAGAAATGTAATAAAGAAATCCGATTTTTGATATCATTTTTATTTTGAGGATTCGAACAAAAAACAATAAAACGGAACGTGCATGACGAGACCCCTTTGGGAATTAAACAGAGTGCAATAAAACACAGACTGCGTTAATAAAAAAGAAAACAGCCTTTTGAAAAGGTAAAGTATATAAAATCAAATTAATACAGTTAAGTTTGATTTCTGTGCAAACGCCAAGCAAGTCAGTGCATGGGTAAAACGCAGCAGCATCATCTTCTTTCGCTGTACATATCTGGCAAAGACAGTCAGCTTGCGCTCGAATGACAGAACAGCTTCAAGCATTTGCGGCGCCTGGAGACTTTCATTCAGCTCGTTTAGATGGCTTGTCACAGTCATATCCACCAAAAAGTGCAGCTTTTCCAGCCACTCAGGATCTTCCAGTTGCGGGTATTCAGGGGCCTGTTTCAGAAAGGAGGTTAAGTGTAAACTCTGAGTGCATTAACCCTGAAATCAGGGAAACCCTGGGTTTTTCGTTTCAGAATGGGAGGTTTGTTAAACCAGAGAAAGCAGAGTAAGTCAAACCCGTTTCTGAAAGAGAGGTAACTTTTACTCGGAGTCAGTATCCATGGTTACTTATGCTGTGAACCTAACCTGGTCGGGAGCAGGTTTTATTCTCCAAACTCAAAGTTTCTGCTGGTCCCCTCCCCTTTTTAAAGACGAAGCGGTATTTTTCGCTTTAACCTTCATTACCCAAATGTCCGTCACACAGAGACGGTCTAAGTGACAAGAATGGCTTGTCCTTTTTTGGAGGACCCAATAGACGAGGAGGCTGCATTAATTCGTAGAAAATTATATTTACCTCGTACGAAGACTTTGAGAAGACTCAATTTTTTGTCATTTCCCCATACGTTTTTGTTTGAGCGTTACCGTTTTTCGTTGCAGTCAATTACATATATACAATGAAAACAACATTAGATATGTATTGCTATGTAGATGTTTCATATGTCAAATATTGTCAACAAAGCCTACATCCATGACATGCTCAAATTTTACCTGATTGAATTATGTTTTTATACTTCATTTTTAGCTGCTGCCATGTTCTTTTAATTCCTGCAGGATTGCATCTACATGAAAATGAAATCAGGGACATTGGATTAGATTAATGTAACAATTACTTTTTGGAAACACAATTTTCTAGCACTGCTTACTTTCTTAATCCCATATAAACCTATACCACTTGATCAATACAAGGGTAGTGTTGCAGCGTGTGTGTGCTGAGCGGGGTGCGAGCCACGAGAGAGAAGGGGAGGGGCGATTGCAGGTGCAGATGGGGGGGGGGGGGGGGGTAAGCACGGAGCGGAGGTGTGTGCGTGGTATATATTGTGTGTTCGGAGGACGGAGCACTTAGTTAAATAAAGAGAAGGTGTCATTCCCAGAATAGCTGTTTTGGAGTCATTCTTAATCCGCTCTGGAGGTTGAGGGTTTCGAACGGGAAGTGAACCCCGAAGGAGAATTCCCTTCGGCCCTGGAGGAAATCTCCCCTGCGCTTCTGACCACGGTCGGAAAGACGAGAGAAAAGAAAGGAGAAGTCTTCGCGCAGCGAAAGGTTCAACAGTAGACAAAAGTTCACTTTTAAAACACAATTGCATGTATTAATATTAAACTGACCAACGTTTGCAAGAGGGGAAGGTTAACAAAAAAGTCCTCTAAACATTACCGACGTTAAATGCATTTCCCCCCAGATTGGTTCTGTACACTATGCAGCATTTCATGCATTTACACCAGGAATAACACTTCAAAAGTACACCTTAATATCGCCATTTTGTATTTCACTCCTTACGCTATTTAGAAAGTTATTACAGCCAATATTTTATAACAATGATTTAAATGCAAACCTACGCATTAACTTGAGCAGCTATGTTTTCCCACGCTAACTGTCTCTGTTTTGCAGATGCAGCGGTGTTGCTTTTCTTCCGTAATATGTGCTCATATTCACTGTAACTCTTCAGCAGCACGTCAAGTTCAGCTGGCGAAAAATACGCAGACCTCTTTTTTTCACGGTTACCATGGTGACTCGTGATATCTGCGCTCCATTGATAATGGCTTCTTATAGTCGCGGTGCGCACGCTCACCTCCGAATCAGTCCACTCAGAGTTGATTGATCTAACTCGGATCAGCTTCTCTGAAACAGAAAACTCAGAGTTGTTAATCTCCCGATTGACCAACTCAGAGTTCAAGTTTAACCTCAGAGTTGGTTGAACCTCCTTTCTGAAACAGGCCCCAGGTCTTTGCTTTTCAGGAATGTTTTCACGTGTTCTAAACAGACGACAAAGTGACGCAAAACGTCACCCTGGACAGCCATCGGACTTTGTTGTGTAGCAGGAGATCAGAATATTCGCTTTCAACTTCATCAAACTGTAATGGTTGCCACTACAGATGAGTTTCAGCGCCTGACGTAAAGATTGAAAACTGGGTTATTTATTGAAAAGTTTTATTTCAATGAAACTTTGTCGTCATGTGTTGTATTTGTCGTCACCCCATTGGTTGAACTGTACCAGCTGACAGGTGACAGCCAGGTGACGGTGCGACACACCTTTTTTTTTTTAAGGAGACGCGGGAGCGCGAGGGGGGAAATGCACAGCTGACAGAGACGCAGAAGCGTGGAGGAGCAAGCGATCTCTCATACGGATTACCTTTCCCAGCTAGGATTATTTGCCTACTGAATATATTTTCCCAAAGAGCTCGGATCGTGCGGTACAAGGATCTGTGCCAGCTTCTTTGACGGGTGGAATGCGTTCCATCGAGTGAGGCGAGCGGCCTCCCACCAAACGCGTGAGACTGTCGAACTATCATTTTTCCTCCAGAACATTTCTTTTTTTTACTAGCAAAACAGCGGGACTTGGGTTTGAACTGTGGGTTTTTGTATATATTGTGTATTTGGGGAAATTGGGTTTTTGATGTTTGAGTGTTGGGCGAAGTGTTTAATGTACGTTTGTCACGCTCACACAACACGGCTGCACAAACAAACTGTTATGAGTTTTTTTCTTGGTAATATTAGAGAGCAGATTGTCTTGGTATTTAATGCCCCAGCCGTAGAACAGCGTTGTGATGTTCCCCTCGCTGAGTGGAGGGTGAATAGACCTTTTTCACACTTCCGCATTTTTCGACCGGAAATACGTCAATGACGTGTAAAACAACTTCCTGTTAGCGTAGCAGCAGATATGAAGAATGGCAGAGTCGAAGAGTTGCAGTCTCTGTTGCGTTCCAGGCTGTTCGTCTTCCAACCAAAAACAGCCTTACCTTTCATTTCATTATTTTCCTGTGGATCCAAACCTGAAACCCAAATGGATATAGGCGATCCGAAGAGAGGAAGGGCATAGTTTTAATGTAAACACAGGTAGCACCCTCTGCTGCCGGCACTTACTAACTTCACTCCGGATTGTGGTGCAGCTGCGTCGTTCGTCGCCTGAAGAGTGGTGTTGCCCCGAGTATTTTCCCTTGGAACAACTTTACTGATCCTTTGAGAAGGGAGTCAGTATATGACAGAACCTCAAACGTCAGGCTATGCAGCTAAGCTGTGAAGATACTAGCGACATGGTGGCTAAGCTAAGCTAAGGCAGTAGATGGATCACGACTACGTGACACCCCCACCTGCAGGTAAGGTTGTTCATAATGTGTTTGGTTAACGTTAGTCAACTATGTGTACCGTTATTGGATAAATGCATTTCTACCTGAACAAATTAATATTTATAATAAAAGATGTTCATGCTCTCACCTATTTTAATTACATGTATTTAATTAATATTGGGTATTTTGTCATTTTGTAATTTCCTTAACAAAAATAAATGAAATGTATTTGTAATTAAATACTTAACATACTTTTCAAAACATGATTACTGTGTTGTGTTGAAAGGTAGCATTAATATATTAAGACTGATTTTTAATTTCTTTATCTTCACAGGTGCTCTGGATGAGGCTTTGGATTACATCCATGACTTAGAAGCCAAGTTCCTTTGCTGGAGCCAGGAGACGGTCATGGCGGACAAAGAGTTCCTCGTTCAAGACCTCCTAACTGACATTGGATCTAAGATCATCATTCCACCTTTTAAGCTTTCGACTCCATCAGCAAGGAGGAAACAGAACAAACCGCAGCCATCACCCGCCTCAGAATTATGGTGGAAAGAGTGATCAGTAGGATAAAGTCCTTTCACATCAGGAACTCTCTGTGCCGCTCACACTGATGGGCGGTGGGAATCAGATCTGGCTTAACTGCTGTGTTTTGGCAAATGATCATGGACTTTTGTTTTGAAGAGTGAATTAATGTTTGGTATGTAAATAATGTGTAATGTGCAAATAGTATGGAAAAATTTAGTGTTTCCACATATTCTTAAAATCTAATTAAATATAATTGTTATATTCGTAATATTTTTCTGTTGAAATGTGACTTTGACTTCACAAAAAAATTTGATGAACAAATAAAACAATTTTGGTCAAAATTGTGCCTCATTTAATTTTTTGGTATGCGTAACAACAACTGATTAATCACAACTCAAATAACATCAAACATTTACAATAAAAAATAACATTACAGATCAACAGTAAGACAGAAGGCTGAACTGATTGTTAAAGACAAGATAAGTGTAATTTAAGGTATGCATTCATGCATTTGCCATAATATATATCCAAGTTCTCTTTCATTCCATCTCAGAAACCCCAAACACAGCCATGAGAGGTTGGGGCTGCACCTGGCATAATCTGCTTCCAGATGCCATCATATATGGATCTGGCTGTGGTCCTACACAAGAGAAACACAACACACAAAAGTTAGACATAAGTGCATAACTACATTTCAATTTAATTCATTATATCTGCTGTAACCATAATTTGGTTAGTCATAAGATTAGAAAAAAAAAAAACTTAACTTGCTCACAAAGCAACAAAAAGTTAATCACCTGTAAATGCCTTGTACAGTGTGGAGCTCAGACCGTCTCTGCCAACTGTTTTGGGTTTTTGCACCACCAGCTCACTAACCGGTTCAGGATGGATTCCCTTATAAGTAAAAGGCAGAAAGCAATTAAAGTCTGTAGTAACTACTTGGGGTGTTTTTATAATAATTTAGAGTTGTTATGGATACACATACGTTCTTAAATCCTAATGACAATTTGATGACAAACCCACCTGTGCTCTTGGTCTGTGCCATCTTTGCAAGCCACTCGTGCAGGCCAGGGGGGTGGAGCAGCCTGCAGACCCAGCTGTGAATAATGTGCGCTCTGGAACAGGATGGCAACTATGTGATTGCAGAATCCTTTACCAGCCACACAACTGCAGAAGAAAGCTTTCAGGTTGGCACTTTCTGCATCCAGTGATATCTAGACACAATAAATTATATAGGTTAAAATTAGGACATACTTATGTTGCTACATCAATGTAAAATGAAACTATAACTGTCAGTAGGGTGACCAGATTTGAGTTTGTAAAAAAGAGGAGTGAAGTGAGTTTGTGAGATATTTCATCGAGAGTAATTGGTGTTCAGAGCTGCATACATGAAGCAAATATAATTACATTTCATCTATGTTCAATGTTATTTTATTATATAAGTATCAAAAGAGAGGACATGTCCAGGAAAAGAGGACTTCTGCTCACCATACTTTCAGAAAAATAATACTAGTAAGTGAAGAATGTGCCGCAACCGCAGCAAAATGAACACGCATACGGGCAACTTAACATTTCTTATTTACAGCTTCACCAAATTTTTGGGTGTTATGTTAATCTCATGCCTTTTCACTTAAACATACACACAACATATTCACTGCGATGTGTTATACCTTATATTACAAATTAATAACACCAGGATTTACAGTTGACGTAAACAAAGAGTTACCGGTGATGCGGCTATGGCTAAAGCTAGCTGAAGCTTACCTTGGTAATGGTGGATAAACTCTTCGTGGACGAATTTATATCCCATGTCCAATTTGTTTCCTTTAGTGGACGATTGCATCTTCACACTCTTCATCACATCGGCGCTGGTGAACTTCGGAACACAACTCAGGCTCTTCGAAAACACTCTAGGCTCTGCCATTCCTCCGCCAGCGAAGCACAAACCGGAACTAGGTTTACACGTTGATGACGTACTTCCGGTTTTTGCGAAAAAGGTCTATTGTTACAAAGCAATGCACGGAACTGACAGTGGTTCATTTACATCACTCACTAGCGGTCCGCCACCCTGCTGGTAGAAACGTGTGTCGCAGGCTATGACGCACAGAAATGTTGAATTTAATATTTATTCTACACATTCTTACAGCATTGGAAAACGTTAAGAATGTTTGTATCTTGTTTTTCCTCCTACAGAAACCATTTTAAAACAAAAATATATTTCTCTCTCCCATCTTTTTATATTTTCAAACATTTTTGAAAATGCTCCAGGGAGCCAGTAGGGCAGCGCTAAAGAGCCGCATGCGCCTCCTGAGCCACGGGTTGCCGACCCCTGGTCTAGTGGGTCTAGATGACCCAACTCCCAATGTTAAAGTGTCTAGGATAGCACAAGGGTTAAGATGTGAAATCATGGATGGAAAATAATTTTTCAACCAGGAAACAACTGAAATTTTAGTCGTTGGTTCTGAAGCCAAAAGAAATAAAGTTATTGAAGCTAAAATACCTTTTATTAAGTTACTTAGAAACAGTTGGAGACCTGGATGTTATTTTCAACTCTAAACTAACTTTGATTAAGCAGGATAATAAAACTGGTTGTTATGGTCATAGAAATTTGGCTTGGGCCGCCCACGCTCTCATGCTAAGATGGAGATTCTAATGCATGCTTTCATCATCAGTAGAATTGATTGTTGGAACTTCCTGTGTGCTGGTCCTCCTAAAACGAACATTAAGAACCTTCAGCTTCTCCAGAACTCAGCTCCACGAGTTCTCACCAGAAGGCGGGCTCACATCACCCTGATTTGGAAATCCCTGCACTGGCTCCCCATATGCTTCAGGAAATGATTTTAAGATATTTTGAATAGTTTTTCCTTGTCTTAACGGTCTTGGGCCTTCTTATCTGTCAGATCTTTTAGTCATTTATGAACCCACATTTCTGGTCAGGGTCTTTTATTAGAAACAGTTGATACTTCTTGAAAAGCCACTTGTTGTTAAAACTACATTTTCCAGCATTTCAAGCTATAAATACAAAATAAAGAAATAAAAAATTCAATGGTGCTGCTTTCATTTGTTTTATTCATCAAAATTTACTTCAGCAACCCAAAAACTAACAAATGGACATGTATGTACACATGTATGATAACATTTTAGAAACATCCTAATGAAGTAGTACCATGACATTTGATGAAAAACACGTTGTCTTTTCTTCTGGTCAATGTAACAGAATTGCTTCATAAACCTTCAAAGTGTTTACAAATTCAAGATTTCATTTCCTTTGTTTGTAGAGGATGTTTCATGGTTATTTCAGATGTTAATCATCCACATCAAGTCAGTCTAAGACAGTTTTACTAAAACACAAGAACAGTTGTCTGCATCACCTGCACTGCACCAACTGCATTACACTTGAAGGAGCAGGACTGTTAGTCATCCAGGTCTTGATTCTCCATCCATCCACTACAAATGGATGAGGAAGCACACATACTACCTTTCAGAGAATTTCTCTCTCATTATTGTTGCTTGGTAATGTGTCCTTTTGCTCTGTTGGTTTAGTAGTGTGTCATGATTATGTCAAAACTAAATATTCAATCCCAGGTTCAAGATCTCTCCTTATTGAAATGTGTAGAACAGAAAAAAATATGTATCCCTCAATTCACATAGAAGTTTGTTTTCTTTACCAGAATCATGTAAATGTAAAACCTGTTTTTCAAAATAAGATTAATTCCTACATTTATAGGACACAAATGAAGCATTTTTGTTTAGTGAGTAAACTGCTGAAATGAGCCTCAATGCAATGCTGTGCAATCAGCAGGAATCAGATTTGCACAATGGCTTTACTTTATTGTTTGTGATTGTGTACATGAATGAATTTTTTCTCTCAATTCAGTTACTTAATAGTCTTTCAAAATGTATATTTATGTTGTTGCCCTCTTTTGTTTTTCACTCAAATAGAAGTACAATTTCAGTATTTCAACTGCATTGCTGTTTTTGATTATTGCACAGACAATGTTATTTCATAGTTAAATTAAACAACGAAGTGTATCAAATATCCTACAAATTAAGTGTAAAAACCTTATGTTTTACATATACCAGACAAATCCAGAATTCTCAGCTTTTGCTATACATTTTATTTAAAAACTGATCACTGAGTGTAAAGAACACAAAACCACTGGATAAGTCTTCTCAGCTCCTTTACACACTGATTCTTTAAGCACAGTGGGAGATGTATTGAGTCTCAGCCTGGTCACCTGCAAGACAAAAAAGGGACGTACAATCAAAGACAAGCAGCCCAGTAAACTTCATACAGTGCATAATGTTTGTGACAGTTATATTTTATAGATTTTTTATTATTTTTACTTTTGTCAAATGTATGTGTTTTCTATTACAATTGTGAGTTTGTCTTTGATTAACTGAAGGGTACCAAGAAATGTGTCAACGTTTGTAACGCATTTTTTAATGTTTGTCTCTCATTCGTTAGTAATATCGTAACTTTTGAAAACTTAAATAATAACAGGATTTAAATATTTCAAAAAGTAAATTGTCCAAATTTAGGCTTTTACTTGGCTGGTAGTAGTCATAGATTTTGACCAAGGCAGGTTTCAAGTTCTGTACTGGCAGCTGCTGTACAAGCTTCAAGTAATGAGTAATGGCTTCTCCCTGTTTTAACTGTTGACAAAAAAAGAAAGGTCAGTTCACGTACTCACAGATCTAGATATTATCATCAATTAATCTCCATCTTTTGAATGCTTCTTACCTCCCTCAGGTAAATAACAATGTGATCCTCCTTCTGTTCCACACGATCTACCAGCAAGGCATTTTTCAGCTGCAAACACAAGTTTGTCTATCGTTACTCAATAGACAAAAGCAATACATTTTCAGACTTGTGTCAAAACTCTGGTCATTACATTCTCCAAAGAGTCCTTTACTGGAACAAATCCAGTGAGCACTTTGATGTCCAGGATGATCATGTTGGAACTCATTTCATTTCCACTGTATCTATTGGTGAATACGCAGGATTGTCAGTCAGGAAAGAAAGCATAATCAGACAGAATCTGCTTGTAGCTCACGCACAGAGACTTAAGATGCAAAGTTAGCTTTTGTCTGGATATGTCCGAACAGTTGGTTTGTGCTTCAACTTCCACACTCAAAGTTGTGATGTTTGGACGAGGAGGGATGTTGTAGTGTTGAGAAATCTGAAGAAAAAACATGTATGTTAGTGAGAGATTATCTTCATTACAATGATCAATCACACGCTGACTGAGTGAAGGTGATTGCATAAAGGCTCAATTTTTGTTGTTCGATAGTATTGAAGTCCCACTCCAACCATCTTTTGATGTACTGTATTACAAAAGTGTTGCCAGTGGTCTTTTAATTATGACTATCCCGTTTTTAGACAAGATAAAACCAGCTGTTGATTTCTAAGACATCGTTTGTGCACAGACGTTTCATTCATGAGCTGGACCAGTGCTTCTCAATTATTTTTTGCAAGGCCCCCCCTAGGAATAAGAAAATGTTTCTCCTTCCACATCCTGTGACCTTCTTCATTCCACACCGCTCTCATGTTGTACTGCTGGAGTTTGGATTCCAGCTTCCTCCTGTGGGAGTCTCTCCCGTTCCTCAGCTGATCCCTAAGCTGGTGCTGCACCCTCTTCGGCCTCCAGACCTGAAGGCTCTCTTTTTCCTGTTCAGGAGGTTCTTCAGGTCACTGCTTATCCAGGGTTTGTTGTTGGGGAAGCATCAAACAGTTCGAGTAGGCACAACAGACTCCTCACAGAACTTAATATATTCCGTAATGCAGTCTGTCATGCCGTCAATGTCCTCGCCATTGAGGCATGCAAAGAGCATCCCAGTCTGTGGACCCCAGACAGTCCTGCAGGGCCTGCTCCATTTCAGGGGTCCACCTCCTCACAGATTTTTTGTTCACGTTCCCGCAGGTTATGGTCAGACCTGCGGGGGGGAAGGGGGGGGGGGGCATTTGCATGCAGCAGATCCAGAGTTTTATTTTCCCAAGTGGGACAGTTCACATACTGAGTCCCCGAGCGTTCTGCCCATGGTTATGTGGTTAAAGTCTCCAGTGATGATGCAAGAGGAGTTAGGCTGTTCTATCTGCAGGCGGGAAACGGTGGTAGTGATGACGGACGGACTCAGCATCGGCGGATGGAGGAACAGAACCATTCATGTCAGCAATTCGTATGGGACTGCTTTCACAACTTGCTAATGGTGAATGAGAGACACCTGTGTGGGAGGGCGTGGTTACACACAGAGCAGGGAGGTTGTTCCTTTCTCATAGTAAACCAGTGCGCGGCATGCAAGGGCAGAGAGACGACTGTTGAACCCAGGTTGCAGCCTACAGAAGAGAGAAAAAATTTGAAGCCAGCGTGAGGAGTCCGTGACATTTGGGCGCGACCTGCAAGGTGCAGGCAGGAGGAGAGCTTGGAGCCGGAGGTGGCACGCAATCCACGACGCGGAGGCGGGAAAGCACCGGCCACAGCCATCACGGGTCTTCATCGGGGCAAGGACTAGCAAAACACTCGCGTGGAGGAGGGAGACAGCATTCCCCGTACACTGCCATTTGGAGACGCAGACGGGTGAACGGGCTTCACCCCTCCTAAAGTTAAGTGTGCCAGCTTTACCCCAAGATTTGATGAACAGCCTGTAGCTCTGTCGCCAGTGTATTTTATTTGGGTTAGAGATTGACTTTTATTCTTTTGCACAATTGTTTTAGTCCGTTTAAACTATCTGTGGGTTTGTCTTGTTTTTATTGGGGCGGCCGTGGTGCAGCGGTAGGGCGGTCGACCCATGATCGTAAGATTGCAGCTTCGATTCCCGCCTTGCACGCCCATGTGTCGAAGTGTCCTTGGGCAAGACATTGAACCCCTCCTTGCCTCTGGTGGGAGGTTGGCGCCAGTGTTCGGCAGCGGAGCCGCCGCCAGTGTGTGAATGTGTGTGTGAATGTGTGTGTGCATGGGTGAATGGGACTGTGACTGTAAAGCGCTTCGGGCCTTCGTAAGAAGGTAGAAAGCGCTATATAAGTATACGCCATTTACCATACGCTATTTATTGCATGTGTACTGGTGGCCTAGAATGCAGGCTGGCTTATGTGAAGAACTTGGGGGTGGGACAAACATCAAGGTGGACTCTTGGACTATCGCGTCACATGGACAACTCACCACCGTTCTCATGAAGACTCTTGATGTGATGGCTTTGAATGTGTTTTATGTCATCCTGTTTTTTTTTTTTAAATCTTTCCCGGTTTTAGAGTATTTTATTAAAACCTTTTACCTACAAAGGCTTTGACTGTCTCTGGAGCGACTGGCAAACTCCCCAGCGGATCCCTAAAATTTTGGTAGCTCTGGGACTTCACCCTCATCCCTTTGACATTCACCACCACAACCGATGTGAACTCCTTCGGCAGATAATAAGGTTGGACTCCGATCGCCAGCAGTTCCACATACGGCGTGCCGAGTCACTCCTTGACTCAGATGTGTCCGGGGTTGCACAACCGTCATTCACGTAGAGAGCAATCCCGTCTCCCGTCTTCTTACCGCAGCCGGCTGCATCTCTGTCCACCCTCAAGGTCATAAAACCGGGAACCGCGACGCTGCTTTCCGGGATGTGGGAATGCAACCACGTCTCAATGAAACTCAGTAGGCTGCATTCCCGACACTCCTTTTGGGTGTTTATAAGAGTTGTTAGCTCCTCAGTCTTGTTGGCCAGTGAGTGCACATTCCCCATAATGACTGCAGGCACAACAGTCTTAAATCTCCTCCTGTTCATGTTAACGTGAGTCCCAGCTCTGCGACCCCAACGTCTCCTCCATATCTCCTCTCGGAATCTCATGCCGAGCTCCATGAAGCAGACTAGACTCTGTCAGAGCCAGCAGCTTGTGGTGGTGTAAACAAGGGCCATGCTTCCCAGTGTTATTACATCAGATGCGAAAACTGACGTAAGGATAATATAAAAAAAGGAAAAATGAAGGTGAACAGAAATAATGGAAGAATAAAAAAAGAGAATAAGTAAAAACAAAGATGATTACAAACTTGATTACAACACAATTACATGAGCTATGGCAACAGGCGTCTGTTCTCTGCGCCATCTGGTACTTCAATATGGAAAGTGTTTAAATGGAAGATAAAGACGTCATGAAAATGTCTACAATGGTTCATGAAGAATAACATTATTAGAATGAGCCGAGTGATCTAAAGCAGTGTTTTTCAACCAGTGTGCCGCGGCACACTAGTGTGCCGTGGGAGATGGTCAAGTGTGCCGTGGGGAATTGCCCTCATTAACTGAAAAATTAAACATTTCCCATCTCCAGGTTTTCAGCTCTCTGTTCATCCAAACAGGCCCTGATAAAACACTGAGGAGTTAGGAATATAAAAGATCGAAAAATACTTTTTCTTTGCGTTTATTTTATTTTATTAAAGACATTTTGATAAGAATGACGTACCGCGATTCAGCTGCAACTCCGGCTGTATTTTGGAAAAGTCCCGCCCCTTTAACTGTCTCCACCAATCCTTCTTGGGGAGCTTAATCACATGTCATCAGTGTGACCAATCAGAAGTGGTTAAAGTCTTCACTTCCTTTTCCTGATTTAGCTCGTAAAGTCGCTCAGTTCTAACATAAATACCAGCTAAAGCTCGTCTTTATCGGTGCAGCTTTCCACAGAATCCGGTATCAGACCGTGGAACAAGTGAACAAAACAAGGAAGCTCAGAGACGCGATCTCCGCCGGCCGTTTAATGCACTACATCTCCCATGATGCATTGGGTTGTGAGAGTGACAGCGCTCAAGGAGATCTGTTGTTAAACGTCTTGAAATCAACGAACACACATCAAACTGTTTTTACATCTTCTAACTTAACTTTTATTGCATCTTTTAGAAAAAAACAGCTGTAGTTTCCAGCTTTTTCTGCCACAATTATCACTAAAATGCATGTGAGATTGCAGAGGGACTGTAGATCAATACAGACTATGAGTTTCTCTTTTTTTTTTTTTTTTTAAATTTTTGGATCCTGGTGTGCCGCGGGATTTTTTTTAAGGTTAAAGTGTGCCGTGGCTCAGAAAAGGTTGAAAAACACTGATCTAAAGGCACGCAGTGATCCTGGTTTTGTGCAACAGAGGCAGCGCTTCTCGTGCTTTTTCCACCTCGCAGCCTGAGTCCACTACCCCTCCCCTTCTCACACACGCGTGAGACAGGAGACAGGGACAGCTGCAGGGACGGCAATTCACGGGTTTCAGGCTGTTACAAAGTCCGTGATATAAGAGATATTAGGAAGCCAATTGTGGCGCTGATTTTTTTCTAAGCACTGAGCCGCCACCGCCCCCCTGTTACGTCCCGGGCAATTGCCAGGATTACCTGTGTCTAAAACCGCTACTACTGCGCGCCTCCCCTGGGCACGGCCCACTTTTTGAGAAGCACTGAACTAGACTAACTGTTTGTTCCCGCTCCCCTGAGAATTTTATCCCATGCCATCCCATCATTAATGGCAGAGATAACTCCCATCCCAAAGGAATCCTATGACCCATAGAAATCGGCAATCAAATGTCACGCTGTGCAGGATAAGCATGCCCTCATTTCCCATCATGCCTTTGTTAATTATTTGTTATTATTATTATTATTATTATTATTAATATTGTTAAAGAGGTGTGCTGCTTATTAGTGGTCGGGTTTCGGTGGAACAGAAAAGCAAGACCCTTAACTGCATATTTGCTTATAAAGTTTTAATTTAAAATGTGCTACTTGTAGCTTTAATTTAAAATGTGTTTTGTCAGTATTTAAAATTTATACCAGTATTGCCAAATGAAATATTGGGATATTTCACAGTATCAATTTTTCCGCACTTCCTCACTTAACAGCAACAAAAACTTTGAAAAAGAATTATGCAAAAAATGGAAACAAACATCTGTCAGGTAAGAGATTTGTATTTGTTTACCTGGATTGAGGAGCATGCAGTCCCTTTCACTTGTAGGGTATACTTTCCAGTCGCATCATTCATCACCTTCTCCTGGTAAAGCAGTTTGTTGTCTGGTTTCACATCAAACTCCAGTTGGACACTAGAGGACTGGACTGTAACGGTACTGGAACCCTCTGGGCTGAATACGACTGTAGCATAAAGAGCCAGAGCTTGAAGGGCCGCTACTGTGTCCTGCAATACAAAGTTAAAAATATGCGAGTTACATCAATGAGCTTTCAGAGAGACAGAATATATGCTTTTTGTGATGACATTTAAGGTACACAGGAAGAAAATGCATGACTTTAGTTTTCAGAATTGTTGTATTTTATTGTGGGTTTATGCAGTGAACTGGATATTGATGCTGACAATCTTTAAACAAAAACCAAATGTGGGTTTGGAGAGCTTGACTCTTGCTGTACCTGGGTAGAAGAAAAACCCCCATAATAGTTCTGTTGCCTGATCATCCACCTAACAATACTTGAAGCATATCCCAGGTCTTCAGCAGTGTGGGAGGTACTGAGTAAAGACATCAGGACATAAGAGCTGATTTCCACTGACAGAGAGTCAGATGTTTCAGCTGCAGTCTGAGTCCAGTAGATGACATTTCCTAAAAAATAAATTCACAATCAACAATGTAACTGACAGTTTAGACAATGAATAATTTTCAGCTAGAGGATAACTCACCTTTTTTTACTGCCACCCTGTCAAGGTGCTGCAGAAGGTGAGCACGAGTCTCCATGTCTCCTGCCAGTGTGAAGACATATGCTAGCAGAGCTGTGGTGTAGGTGTTGCTGAGATCATTAATGGATCCTTTTAGGCAAGAGAGGCTCCTAGTTACCACTGGGTTCTGAAACAGATATTAAAAAATGTACTGTTTGAAAGCAGTTCTGATAGTCTCCAGTTATTAGTCTTATGGGTGAGATCAATGCACATCGAAGTATTAATTGGATTTGTGGTGATCATTTATAACCATTTAATTTCAGTTTTATCAGAAAGTAAAATATTTGGTTAAGGAATTAACCCTGGTTCTCAGAAACATCATAGGAGTAGCTCACTATAGGCATCAGAGGGGTATCTCACTATTGGAACTGTGCGCTGTCACCATAACCATTTTCACATGACGCAACTTCTCACTGGCAGACAGAAAAAAATGCAAACACTAGAAGGAGGGCCCTCCTCCTACTATGTGTTGAACATCCACTTTTCTCCTAACTTTTTAGTAAGCACATCCCCATTTGTTCTAGGTAAGTTTGGTCATCTGATGACACTTCACTTTACGTTTTGTTTAAAACATTAGCTTCAGCATTTAATGATGGGACGAGGAAACTCCTGTGTTGTTGGTCAAGCTTTAATCAGAGACTGCAAAAATTCATCCAAGTAATCTAAATTGGCACATCCAATACTGCCTGGAACATAGTCTATGAGGGTACACATATTTTATAGAATCCAGAAAAAATATGGGCTGTTGCCTCACTGATATGATAGTTTTACATATGTCCCTGAATCGGGGACACCAGCGGAAAAATTGCCATTATGCTAATTATGGCTCATTGCAGTGATGCTTTTAAAGTGCACTGTCCCTGGAAAAATAAATAAAATAAAATAGCCAAGAAAAGCACCTTCCCACACATGGAACAAACTTGCAGAGGAACCCAACTCCTTGTTATTATAAGCCCCAATGACAGCTTCGACAATCCTACATGACATCTTTGCTTTGTGAACGATTTTCCGTTGTGTGATGAGGCCCGTGACAAACAATTCCTCTGCCTTACAGCTGTCCTCTTCATATCAATGTTCAATCCTCTGACAGAGCTGAGCTCATGATGCTGTTCGTCCTCAGAATACGTAGTCGTCTTGCCCGTAGTTCAAGAGGATGGCTCAAAACAGCCAATTCAAAACATTCAGTAAAATAGTGGGATTAACTTTCAGTAAACTCACTAAACCCCTCCAGGTTAATTGGACAACTGACAGGTTAACAAAAAACGCATAGAAAATGCTAGACCTCTGTCTTTGAGGTCTTGCAGGAATAACTTTGATGAGCGTGGTGCAGTATTAGCAGTATTAGCGCATTAGTCCTTTAATGCACACATCATTTTCCATCATTCACTGAACGCATAAAGAAAGCTTTGGCATTTTAAATTGTAACTAGAACATCCTGTGGGAGACAGATTTAACTTCTCAGACCAGGCCAATAGTGTCCCGTCTGTTTGAGGATAGTTTTTCCAGAGCTCCTGATGGCGGTGGAGGCTGTCCCGTTGTCACCTTGAGGTAAATGTGAGAAATGTGATTCACTCAGTCCAGTTCTCATATTCACAGCCTTACTAATATATTGACGTAAAAATCTGTTTTATGCAGTTTGGAGTTTTGTTGATTCTTTCTTTTTCTGTATGATTTGATATATGATTTAACATGATATATGATTTTTAAGTCTCTATGGTTTGTAAAACGTGCATGTAGGTGTACTTACATTAGTGGATGGATTCATCTCTAAGAAAGCAGCCGTGATGTAAGCACTGAGAGTCACTTCATCTGACACCCCACCCTGTACAGACACAACAACCACAGAAGAGACTTAATATAAATCTTTTCAAGTGTATCCAAAGCCCAAATTCTTGTTATTAATAGAAAACCGATGAGCTAATTTGATGTCAAACTGTTGAGACCAACCAGTGTTTTTTTGTATCTGTTGTTATTTGCTAAATAAAAAGTGGTGATATGATATCAAGAAACTGATGTCTGACAGATGCTTGAGCTAATCAGATAAACAGTAAATTAAGTTTTAAGAGTATAGACCAACTTTTATTGAGATCAAAACCTATAGTACAACTTTTACGATTCCAAAGCACCTTTAAGCAGCATATAGATTTAGTAATTGTAATATCTGTCATCTTCTTGCAAAGTTGTATTACTTTACTTTCTGGGACTAAATAGGAAACAGTGGTAACCTATTTTGTATTATTCTTCAGTCTCATTGTAGGCATTTACAGGTGTGGACAGAAAGAAATCCTGTTGTGTCGGAAGAAGTGTCTGACTTTGAACATTAAGCTTAAGAGGCTTCAGAACAGAACTAATAACAGACCCAGCCTTCATCAGCTTGTTCGGCCTCTTGTTTTAGCTCTATTTTGCTTAAAGGGCCCATGTCATATCATGCTTCTCTTAAACCTTTCTGAATAAACTATATATGATCATCTATTACCTTTGGCACACTACAGAACAATTTTGAAAAAGTTAAATATCAGTTACTTTCGTAGCTAAATTTCCAACCCTGAAGTACAGACGACTTCATCTCTGAGGACCCGGATTTCGCTCAGTGTGGGTGCCGCCCATTTCATAACATCAACCGTCAGCATGTCTGCATATCACTCACGAAAACAAACAACACCCAAACTTTTGCAAAGATGGATGTTCATATTGGGCTGCACAGTGGCACACAGGAAGAAGGCCCCCGCTTCAAGTCCCGGCAGGGTGACCTGAAACAGAACATCAATGGGGGATCCTTCTGTGTGGAGTTTGCATGTTCTCCTCGTGCATATGTGGGTTCTCTCCAGGGTCTCCGGCTTCCTCCCACCATCCAAAAACATGCTTCATAGGTCAATTAGCAACTCTAAATTGTCCATGGGTGTGAGTGTGAATGGGTGTGTGATTGTGACCCTATGACAGACTATCGCACTGTCCAGGGTGTCCCCTGCCTTCTCCCACAAGTAGCCGGGATAGGCTTCAGCAGACCCGTGACCCCGAAAGAGATAAACGGAAAAAGATGAATGAATGAATGAATGATGTGGTTATTGTGCATTTAAAATGAAAGCATTTTGCCGATCGCTGCTATTTCGGGGATAAAGTGGATGTGTGTCTTAGCCTGGGGGTTGTTCTTCACTTTCATACGTATGAATGTGATAACCAACTCATTTTCGTGGATTGGGAGGGGCGCAGCTTTTTGGAGTAATACTCTGAAATGTGTGAATGGATCAATATACCACTTTGGGATTGTTTATAGTGAGGAATGAACATTATAATACACGGAAAAGCTCAAAAAGTTGATTTTGCAAGATATAGGTCCTTAAAGTCCATTTGTGCTTGTCCCAATGTTAAAGACACATTCATGATATATGATTATGCTAATTACTTTAATTAAGTTTCACTTTACCTTCATTCTGTTACTAAAGAGTTTGCCAGACTTCTCAAAACAGCCGTTTTCTTTTTGTTTGGATTTCAACCACGATGTAGATCTTTGAACCACACTTGGGTCGATGTAGATGAATGATTTGGCTTTAAAAAAAGACTTCACAACAAAAGCAGTCAGCCTAGAGGAAATAAAAAAAACATTATTAATCATTATCTCTTTTCAAAATAAAGAAGGCAAGTAAAATCCATTGAGGTAGTTCCAAATTATTATAGTCCTTCAAAGTTGCACTATTATTCTTTTAACATTCAGTGTGTTGTCAAATGTATTTTACATATTTTGGTTTGGATATTGGCTGGACAGTGGCGCATTGGTTAGCAGCAAGAAAGTTTGCATGTTCTCCCCTTGCAAACTAGGGTTTTCTCTCACTGTCCAAAAACATGCTTCATAGGTTAACTGCTTATTCTAAATTGCCCCTTGGTGTGAATGTGAGTGTGCATGGGTGTAATATTTGTGTCACTGCGACAGACTGGTGACATGTCCAGAATGTCCCCTGCGTTAGCCCACAAGTGGCCAGGATAGGCTCCAGCAGCCCTGTGAGTATGTGAGCAAGTGTGCTTGTATAACCGTATTCTTGTATATTTTGCAGGTGAGCTGGTTGAAATCAACACACAAATGATATGTAACTGTAAAGATGTCTTAAGTCCTTTAAAGAGAACATTAGTGAAGCTAATGCATAGTTTAACCTGTTTTCACTTGGTATGACTCAGACACCACATTTTGTTACTATGATGGTGGATGTGGATTGATGGCGAGCGTGGTAACACACCTAAGAAACGGTGTCAGCTAAAATGTAAAAAGCAAAATCTTGATAGATGTATAAAAGCTTTGCACAAGTGCGACTTAATGGAATAGACGTTAACAAAAATGAAAGTGTTGAGAATATGAGATTGTTAGATCCGGAGCTAAGTAAATCTAAAGCATATATACATGTGTGGAGTTATAACAGTGTTAATTCAGTCAAGAAGCAAGTACAGGAGTCTGTATTCATCACTACCAGATTTTGTAAAATACTTATAGCAATTTCATTTGTGTAAAAAGAGAACAAATGGGGTAAAATAACAGTCTTTGGCTAGTATGGCGGCGCGCAGGGGTGCAGCGGCCTCTCATGCTCCCGGTACCAACACCGTTTACAGGACTGCTTTCGATGACTATGCCTTGTTAACAGACTCTATGGTCTGTTCAGATTGACATGCAGAATGGCCAATCGGACATCCTCTGACAAACTCTGCCTTCAGAACGTCTTTTTCTCCCCGCGGCACATCATGTCCCCGGTAGAAGTCCAGCAACCGGAGTTTATTAAAGCCGCCCCGCGTTTCTCCTCCTGCTATAAGCTTTGCAGTTCTCGCCCGATAAATACGAGCTCATCAAGGAAGCTGTGAGGCACGCGCTTTATACTGTTGCGGAGTGTGTGTTTGTGCTGAGCTGCGCGCGTGCCACGAGGGAGGGGCGCGTGCAGGTGGAGATGGGGGTGTGAGCACGGAGCGGAGGTGTGTGCGTGAAATATATTGTGTGTTCGGAGGACGGAGCACTAAATTAGTAGTCGTTGTTCCCCATCAATACTGATCAATATGGAGCCAGCAGCGCCAAATGCCTCACAATATGCCACGCTCCCCGCATTGCACCGTTTACAGCAGAGCATGAATACGATGGTCGCTGCTTTCTGTCTTTGTAATAAAACGCCTCATCTGTTAATACAAAAGTATCTTTATGTAAACTCACTGTGTAGTTTTTAATCATCAGTACATAAACAAAAATGTTGAAATAAACATGTAACAAATAAACATGAAGATGAAAAGAAAGAAGTACTTTTTTTTAATCTTTTCTGGCCCGCAATCTACACTTATGTCCTTGAAAATCGATCGCGATCGACGTAATGAGCACCCTTGATATAATATATACATGCATAATATATATAATGATGTCAAAACGGGTTGTGGCTCCGGGTGCTTTTTTTTTCATTAGGGGCGGTCCGAAATGGCTCTTTGAGTAAAAAAGGTTGCCGACCCCTGATCTAACGGAAACCTGGCTGAAAGACAACATGTCGGACCCAGGCTTTCAGCTCGACGGACGGCTTCTGTTCCGGGCGGACCGCAACCAGCAGTCGGGGAAAACCAGCGGGGGTGGACTGTGTATCTACAGCCACAAAGGCTGGTGTACGAACTGCACAGTGGTGAACAGCCACTGCTCCGAGGCGATAGAGCAGGGGTCGGGAACCTTTTTGGCCAAGAGAGCCATAAATGCCACATATTTTTAAATGTAATTTCGAAAGAGCCATACAATAATGAAGTGTCCCTTCCCCACACTGAGGCATGGAGACTTAACCTCTTTTAAAGTTCTTTATTCCGATTACTGCAGACCGCAACAAACGCCCTTCAATTAATTCAGCAACTCCTAAATCTCTCCCGCTGAGACGAGAGCGCTTCTCCCAACTTTATATTCCCCTGCTCCCGCTGCAGCCCTCCCATTTCCCTTATTCGGCCCATAGCTGAACCCCATTGGTCCAAACTACCTAACAACAGGCTGAGCGACAGAACTGAGGGCCAATCAGATCTCTGCTTGACGCGTTCAATGAACTCCAGAACTTTTAACGCGGCCCAACAGCCATCCAACTCAGTCCGCGACAATTTGTTTAAAACTAAATACACAAATCAATATGTGCATTTGATTTAATTTCAACATTTTTAAAGTACAATAAGTCTGTGGATTCTTTTTAATAACATTGTTATGCTGTTGCTAATAAATGATGAGTATTTCTCGTGGTAGTTTTGCTGATGGTCTAGTCTGGTTGATACGTGGTGAGTTTCTGCTTCATGCAGGCGTTGAGACTTTAAACGTGATCGTAGGTCTGAATTTTCTTTAGATGTGACAAAGACTGATCACATGCAGACGTGGAGCCAAACACACACTCACACGCTGCAGTGAGTGACGGGAAGCGGGTTTTACGTTTTTATAATCCCTGCGCGATTCACCTGCTGCCTGTCCCCACAACACCTCAGCCCCACCCTCTGCTTTCTCCCTCACACATCCCGTCCCCGCAACTGCGCGCTCTTTCTCAGAGACGGGAGCGCGCAGTTTTAGCCACGGCAATTCACAGGTTTCCAGCTGGTACAAACTCTGTGAAATAATAGATAATAGTAACTGATAGCGCTGGCGCAGATTTCTCTCTCTAAGCACTGCTACTACTGCGCGCCTCTGACATCGCGCCCGAGAAGGACTGGTCTAATGAAAAAAAAAACTATAATTAAAGATTTGTCTGCGAGCCACATGTGACCATCAAAAGAGCCATATATGGCTCGCGAGCCATAGGTTCCCGACCCCTGCGATAGAGCATATGACTGTTAAATGCCGGCCACACTATCTGCTTCGTGAGTTTACGGCGGTGTTTATCATGGCTGTTTACATCCCGCCGGGCGCTAATGCTAATGCTAATGCTAACGAAGCGCTAACGGAGCTACACAACAACATCAGCTCGCTCCAGCACAGGCACCCGGAGGCTTTTTACGTGGTTGCAGGGGACTTCAACCATGTAAACCTGACAGACACTCTGCCCAAGTTCCACCAGCACATCAACTTTCCAACACGCGGAAATAATATTCTGGACTGTGTCTACACCAACAAAAAAGACGCATACAGAGCTGTCCCCCATCCTCATTTGGGCTTTTCAGACCACATAGCCATCATGCTGGCCCCTGTTTACCGCCCTCTCCTCAGACGACAAGCACCAACACAGCGGACCATCACAGTGTGGCCTAGTGAGGCTGCATCAGCTCTGCAAGACTGTTTCCAGCACACAGACTGGCAGATCTTCAGGGAGGCAGCTTCGCATGAGGGGGAGGTGGACCTGGAGGATTATGCATCAGGAGTCCTCGGGTCCATCAGTAAGTGCACAGAGGATGTCACCAGCACCAGGACTGTAACGGACTACCCCAACCAGAAACCCTGGCTGAACGCAGAGGTGCGGGCTCTGCTGAAACACAGGAATGCTGTGTTCCAGTCAGGTAACAAGGTGGCACTCAGAGCAGCAAGAAGGGAGTTGCATGCTGGGGTGAGGAGGGCCAAGGCCGCCTATGCTCAGAGGATTCAGGGACACTTTACGTCGAATGACCCTCGGAGTATGTGGAAGGGCATTAAGTGCATCACAAATTACAACACCAGAGATGCACAATGCCCTGAGGACCCCTCTCTAC
The DNA here is from genome assembly GCF_053564925.1 of Oryzias latipes. NCBI lineage: Eukaryota > Metazoa > Chordata > Actinopteri > Beloniformes > Adrianichthyidae > Oryzias > Oryzias latipes. Next base: position 16,261,132 of record NC_136249.1, read on the forward strand.
CAGACGCACTCAACCTCTTCTACTCCCGCTTTGAGGACTCCAACACCGCCCCTCCCAGCAACAAACTCACCATCCCTGGCGAAGAGCCCTTTAGTGTGACGCCCGCTGAGGTGAGGAGGACCCTCCAGAGGATCAACCCTCACAAAGCTGCTGGACCCGACAACATCCCTGGACGGGTGCTGAAGGACTGTGCACACCAGCTCACAGAGGTGCTGACAGACATCTTCAACACCTCCCTGATGCAGGCAGTGGTCCCCACCTGCCTGAAAACCGCCACCATCATTCCAATACCCAAATCATCCACAGTGACAGGTCTGAATGACTATCGGCCGGTTGCCCTGACACCGATAGTCATGAAATGTTTCGAAAAACTGGTCATGACCCGCATCACAGAATCCATCGACATCACCAAGGACCTGCACCAATACGCATACAGGTCAAACCGATCCACAGAGGACGCCATCTCCTCTGTGGTCCACACAACCCTCACCCGCCTAGAGAACAAGAACGCGTACGTTCGACTGCTCTTCGTGGACTTCACATCAGCTTTTAATACCATCATCCCACAGACCCTCACCCAGAAACTACACACACTTGGACTGAACCCCACTCTGTGCAACTGGGTCTTGGACTTCCTGACAGACAGACCGCAGTCTGTAAAAATCCGCAACGTCTCCTCCTCCCCGATCACCCTCAGCACGGGCTCTCCCCAAGGCTGTGTGCTAAGCCCCCTCCTGTTCACCCTGCTCACGCACGACTGTCGACGAGTCACCCCAGCTGTCTGATCGTGAAGTTTGCGGATGACACAGCTGTGGTTGGACGCATCACCAACAACGATGAGTCCGACTACAGGCAGGAGGTGGAACATCTGGAGAGCTGGTGCAGAGACAACAACCTCTGCATCAATGGGAAGAAGACCAAGGAGATGATCGTGGATTTCAGGAAGGACAGATGCCCCCCTCCCCCCATTCACATCGGAGGGGACTCGGTGGAAGGGGTTTCCAGCGTCAGGTATCTGGGCGTGCACATCTCCAGCGACCTCACCTGGAGCACCAACACCTCCTGCCTGGTCAAGAAGGCACACCAGCGCCTCTGTTTCCTGAGGAGGCTCAAGCGTGCTGGGATGGGAATCTCAGTCCTGACCTCCTTCTACAGGTGTGTGGTGGAGAGCGCCATGACCTCCTGCATCACGGTGTGGCACGGCAGCTGCTCTGCAGCAGAGAGGAAAGCTCTGCAACGAGTGACCAAAGCTGCACAGAGGACTGTGGGCTGCAGCCTGCCGTCCACCACTGACATCTATACGACCAGATGCAGGAAACGGGCCTCCCACATCCTGAAAGACCCCACTCACCCCTCACCCCTCTGTTCTCCCTGCTCCCCTCAGGCAGGAGACTGAGGAGCATAAAGAGCAGGACCACAAGACAGAGGAACAGTTTCTTTCCTGAAGCAGTCAGACTGCTGAACTCCGGTTGATCACTGCACCCCCCCCCACCCCCACCCCAGCCCCCCCTCTATGGACAACAAGCTAATTCCCAAGTGCAATATCACAGGGCTGTGCAATACATAACATAATATACTGTGCAATTTGAAAAATACTTCTGTGCAATACTCATCAGGAACCACACTGTAAGAGACTGATATCACATTGATATTATTATTGAAATATTTATTTATGTCTGAATGTAAACGGCTGGCCCGGGACCAGAGAGCCTAATTTCGTTTTATCATGATAAAATGACAAAAGTTTTCCTGAAATATAGATTTTTTTAAGTAGATACAATCCAAACTAGAAATTCCCAAGCAGTGAACAAGTAGATTAAAAACAGGTCTAAAAGAGTAAAAGACAATTTGGCACGGTAAAGGGAGTTCTTATGTTAGGAGTTCAAGTGTTTGCTGATGGAGTAAAAAACATTTTGTGATTTCATGAAGGTTGTCATCTGTAAAATCATACAGAACTGTACCATTGTTGGCATAATGCCATGTTTTTGAGAGATATTGCTAAAGAGCTAGGTTCTGTGTTTGGCCAGTACTAGTTTATTGTATGTGGTAATAGTAAAGGGTTATGTAAATCCATCAGTAGCTGACAACAGCAGAAGAAGCGTAGTCGAGCGTAGATGAGCGAGTCTACAGAGTATGTGACAAAGTGCGCTCCTATAGCCTACGTGCACGATAGAACTTCCGGTTAACTTCCGTGTTTCGAGTGTAAGGCCGACAACTTCCTGTTAGCCGTACTATTGTTGTGGGGAGTTTTGTTGAGTTGCTAGTTTCGAGTAAATAGGAGCGGATTTCGGGTAAAAGACAGGCGTTTGGTGTTTCAACGCATGACAAAGACATCACAACATTGTTGTGTACCCGTGTGCGAATTTGTCAAAGTACAACAATACTATAAGCTTTCAGAGCTTTCCAGTATATGGGTCGGTGAGAGCCGAATGGATGGTGAACACGGCGGGAGGACTTTACCCCAAGCAAGACGAGTCGTGTTTCGAATTTGCAGCAATCGGAAAGAAAATGCGTCATGTAAACACGCCATTCGGAATACTGTACCCCGGTCAGACTCGTTCGGATCAAAATTTCTTTCCGATCGAGATAGCTGGGTTTACCGATCGTTTTTCATGTAAACGGTCATTCCAATCGTGTGTCACTACTGCTCTGGGTTACGTCATGCATAGACGGTGTTTCGCTGAGAGAAAGCTTTGGAGCTCATACGGGACCGACCAGCTGCTCTGCGGACGCCCCGCTGGCTCTCCCCTCTCTTTCACCCCTCACGAGGGAGATGCGGGGGGATGCGTGTCCGCTGACGTCTGGACCCGGCATCCGAGCTCTGCGTTCGGGTGAACCTCTCTGAGCAGAGCAGCTGGATTTATTAATGTGTTTGAGGGGAGGGTGCTTTGTTACGCGTGCGTTTTGTTATGTGTGAGAATTCGGCAGCGAGCCGAACCGCCGCTCTGGGTTAGCGGCTGCCGGACTCGCGAGGACAGAGCAGAGCAGAAATGCCACTCAGTCCTTAGAAACTGTTCAAAAAATCACATGGAATTGTGTTTCTAGTTGTGCCCCGACAAAATAAAGGCTGATGTTATTCCCAGACATTTACGTGCAGCCAGGATGCAGATTGCAGCGTTTCCCACATGGTTTGTCCTGGATTTTGTGTCCATCAAAAGGCTAATGTTGTTAGCCCGTGTTGTTAGCCTATCCTAACACTGGGTTCTTCTTTAGTTCTGTTCTTCCACAAAAAAAGCACTGACCACAAGGATTAAATATAAAATGATGAGCGAATAGGCACTTCATAACATTCATAACAATAATAAAAGCACGTTTGGAAGATCGCCTTGTATATTATCGAGCTGCTGCATAAATACATGTGACAGCAAAGGTTTGCTTACGGGACACATTTCCCTTCCGGTATTTTCAACACTATATTTTTTCGACACGATATTTTGCCCATGTAACCACGCACTGTTCGACAATCCTGTAGATGTCTTTCACGTCGATTTTTGGGAGACCTTGCAGACAACGGTTGAAATATGCCATCTTTCACAATCATAATTTGCCGTGTCGCTGCAATAGAAGTCGCAAGCCAGAAATGGTCGGCCTCACACTCAAGGCGGCGGAAGTAGAACTCCTTAGTTACGTGCACGGAGCCTATTACTGTATTCTTGAATATTTTGCAGCTTTTTCAAAAATTAAACATGTTGCACCCAGAGTGAGTAGGCCCATGATTCTTAGTCGTGTTAAATCGCCTGTTCATGAAGGTTGCCGTTGAAATGAGGAAGTGTTTATAGGGTTCAGGTGGGCGGGGGTCATTGTAACAGCCTTGCATGACTGGACCCTTTCCCCAATGACGCCACAGGGGGAAAAAATCATTTTGAGAAGAGACGCAAACCCAATTTTTTTTTTTGAAATACAAAAAATGCAGCAGAAAACAGATCAAGTGTGTATTGTTTTCACACCTCTGTGTGCCATTGTCTTTCCCTCCATGTGCCCCAGATTGCTGATCCCTGGTCTAAGAGATCATGCTAGAGAGAGGATGCTACAAGTCAGGCTTCTGACTGAAAATAATTCACTTTGTTTTTCTCATATTAAGGCAGAGGTGAGGCTACATTGCAGACCATGGAATGGGGCCAACTGAGTATATTATGGTGTAATCAGCAAAAAAATGGATCTGGGAGATCCCAGCTGCTTTAGAAATGTTATTGATGTACATTGAAATAAGGGTGGGGCCTAAAATGGATTATTACAGCACACCTTTGGAGATGGTGAATGGTTCAGACATGACATTTTTACTTTTCACCTGTTGGACGCAGCCAGAGAAGCAGTTAGCGTCACAGCAGGAAGAAGACAGACCAATACAGGAGAGTTTACATATAAAGAATTTTTGGTCAACCAAGTCAAATGCCTTTCCAAAGTCAGTATGGCTACACAGATATTTTTGCAGTCTAAGGCTGGAATAACATCCTTTGACTGGAAAAGTTTCTGCATATTACCGAATACCGATTTATATCTTTTTACCAAGTGTTTCCTAGTCCTGTTCCAAATGTACTGTATGCTCCTTGATTATCTTTGTAGTTCAGCTGTCTTTGGTAACCTGTGGAGTAAAAGAAATCAAAACACACACAGTCATTTGAGATCATTTTTTAATTTGTCCTGAAAGACATAGCAATTGAAAATTAGCTTCAAAAAACGTAAATGAAACAAACCACTGGTCAAAAAGTTTAAAGCCTTCTCCTTGATGGCCGGGGTCAGTTGATGCGTGTTCTGAAGATAATGGAGGATATAGATGTTGGGGGCCAAAAGAGCCATATTTTGCTCTCCACATCCATATGGCATCTTCAGCAGTCCTTCTATGTTCCTTAGTGCACGACCAATGACATCTCCTGCAAATAAATGCCATATTACTCAAAAACAAGTCATGTCATGGTGTACATTATCAGGTGTACCTAATTTTTCCAGTTCAATACTAAAAACATCTTCAAATTAAATTGAACATGCAATGCTCTAGTGTGAGTCAGTGACAAAATTTGGATCTGCATTTATTGTTCTTGAACTGACCTCTCCACTTGAGTCTCAGGTGGTCCTGCAGTTTATGTATGATTGGAGAGCAGGCTTTGGTACAGCACTAGAACTGAAAGGATGTGTGTGATCCAATGTGGGGGATAACAAGACATGTAATGTGCATGACAGGGAACATTTAATTAAAGACCCATTCCGATGAAGATTGTATTTTTGTTGTTTTTAACTTGTGGCATTTTTCTGATGATAGAGGACAAACACTACATTACCAAAAGTATAAAAGTGCCATCCCATTCCTAACCCATAGTGTTCAATATGATGTCGGTCCACCTTTTGCACCTATTACAGCTTCAACTCCTCTGGGAAGGCTGTCCACAAGGTTGAGGAGTGTGTTTATAGGAATTTTCATCATTCTTCCAAAAGCGCATTGGTGAGGTCACAGACTAATGTTGGTCGAGAAGGCCTTGCTCTCAGACTTAGCTCTAAATCATCCCAAATGTGTTCTATAGGGTTCAGGTCAGGACTCAGTGCAAAAGCCAGTCAAGTTCATCCACACCAGACTCTGCCATCCATGGACCTTGCTTTGTGCACTGGTGCATAGTCATGTTGGAAGATGAAGAGGCCCGCTCCAAACTGTTCCCAGAAGGTTTTGGCATCTTGAAGCATTCAGGGTTCCTTTCACTGGAACTAAGAGGCCAACCTCCAAACCCAGACTCGTCAATCAGATTGCCAGAGGGAAAAGCTTGATTCATCACTCCATAGAACGCATGTCCAGTGCTCTACAGTCCAGTGTTGGCATGCTCTACACCACTGTGTCCGACGTTTTGCATTGCACTTGGGGATGTGTGGCCATGGAAACTCATTCCATGAAGCTTTTTGTGTACTGTACTTGGGCTAATCTGAATTAGCCATTGTGCTATTGTAGCCCACTTATAAAAAGTATTTATTTTTTCCTACAGGTTTTAATGGGTTAATTTCCCTACAGGCAATTAAAGGGTTAATTTTTCCTTTGCGTTAGAGATGGTTTGGCCCTCCAGGCATACCATGCAGGGCTCTGTGGAGGATGCCATCTTGTGTCTGCGTGTTTTTTTCTTGCAAGCACGAGGGAGAGAAGGAGCTGCGTGACCAGCAGAGAAAGATCGGCAGTGTTATAGACGGAAGAAGAAAAATAAGTTAAAGAGTTAAAAGAAGCTACTTTTTGGTTTTTTGAGATCGGTTACGTTGTGTGCCGAAAGAACATTTTCAGAGCGGCTACGTTGTGAACGTGTCGAAACTCCGGTGAGTAGGAAAGAGTTGTAAAATGGAGTTGATGGTTATGTTTTAAATTAAATTCTGTTAAAAAGGGGAACAAAACAATTTGGAGTATGTAGAAAATATTAATTTTTGTTCTGTGTTATAAATGTTTACTTTATCTGATTTCTTTCTGGTACACATATGCGTGAATATGTACTTTTGATAAGTTAATTGAAATGGTGGTTGAAGTATTCATTGTTTAAAAAGAATTGTATTATACCATGGTTATAATAATTTTATTTGTTAAAACTTAATTCATACAGTCATTTTTTCAGATTTGTGCAAAGGGAAATTCCTTTTACTAATAGTAAATACTTGTTAAAAGGATTACTGAATTTTTTGTTTGTAAATTGGTTTTGGCGAACTACTAAAAAAAAAGAGAAAACCATAAAAACAATTTCCAAATTACAGGGAAAAGATATTGAGTTTATTGAAAGATGAGATCTCACTTAAAATATAGATTATAATGTGTCTGATTCATTCTGTACTATGTGCAGAATTGTTTTGATGACCCTCAATTGTAACTCGGACTACAATTCTTCGTTGGAAGTCGATGGCGAGCCAGGCGTAGAACAAGAGTATCCTGTTGAAGATTGAAGTACAGTGTGGCCAGCTGTTACTGATTCCCATCAACATTGAACCCAATCTGACAGGATAAGAGATAAGGAACATTTCCATACACATTCACTTATCCTACCCGGGTAGAGAACAAATTGAGTGCACAAACGAGACAAAGGACAATTTATTTTATACTATTTTTTATAAAGCTGATTTATTTTGTAAAAGAAATTCACTTTTAGGAAGAAATTATTGTTTATGTTGTTGTTCTATTTTGTGTTGTGAAAGGTGATGGAATAAACCTGCCCTCTGTTATTTAAACACATTGTTGTTTTTCTTCTCTTTGTAAATAGAACCTATTAACTTTGTGTAGCTTTTGCTGGTTAAGTTTGACATAAGTGCTACACTATCCTATGACCCCACCCTTACATTTACTTGTTCTCCCTACCATGATAAAGGTGGAAAGATTTCATGTAATCCATGGACACCAGTGAAGATCACAAATCATTTAAGAAAACATGTTCAGCGCACTGTCTAGTGGGCCTAGATGACCCAACTCCCAATGGTAAAGTGCCTAGAATAGCACAAGGGTTAAACTTAAATTTGACATAACCTTACGGTAAATCTACCTGAGACTGATACTGAGGCACGAGCAGACCCATCAATCACATTGTCAGGAAGCTCTAGGTCAGTTTTCTCAATCACAGTTTCTTCTGCTCAGAAAAAAGAAATCACAGTTTTATGAAGAATAGTTGTCTCCAATCGATGATAACATCTGCTACCATCAATCTCTAAGTGTGTGTGAATGGAACTGTGAGTGTAAAACTCTTTGGGCCTTTGGTAAAGAAGTGCCCATTGCCATGGATGGGGATAAGATGCTGACTTCCTAATGAACATATTACATCTTTGTGTTATTCTGTTAGCTGTAAAGTTAAATTGTGATGAGCATTGAGATAAGAATTTGCTGTTAATTAGTGCCTAATCTTCAAAACCAGAAGCCAACACAACGTATTCCCTTTGACGAAAAACAAACTGACCTTTTGGGCAGAACAGCCAATTGTAAGCCTTTCTAACCTCAATTCCTTCAGCCTAGTTGAAAAATGAGGAGAAGTAAAAGCTACTGTAATAACTTAAATACAATCCGTCATTGTTTCAAATAATTTACAATAATATAAAAGATAAATTGTAACTGCACAACATTATTGGCCCAACAACTCATTGTTCTGATATTGGTGTCACAATAAAATCATGAAATTTATAAGCACACATACTTAACACAGCATGGTAGACTTGTATTTTACTTGGATCAATATCTTCTTGATAAACAAAAACTTAAAATACTGAGTTAACAGATAAACCTGGGCAATAAGATACATTGTCATGCATGCCAAGTTTTGTGATCTTTATAATAAAACACATACCTTTACTATCAAAGATTTCGTGACTATGTCAATGCGACCCCTTTCTGGAACGCTGACAATTTCATTGTCACACCTTGTGTGGGATGGTATAGCCTCAGCAGTTACAGTTATATTTACAACCCCTAAAGACAATAAATATCTGTCATGGCTTGTACAACAAAGATCTGTAGATTCCAGCAGGTCATAGGTGAATTTTATGAAATATATAAAATATTTTATATGTTTATAAAATATACGCTGTGATATCAAAAAGTCTGAGCTTTACCTAATGCTGTGGGGTTCATGTTCCAGTGGAAGCTCTTTCGCTCACTGTCACACAGACAGGATGTGTACTCCTCAGTAGAGACAGGTGTGATCACGTAACTTGAAGAGACGCCTGGAGTCACGCTGACCTGTTCAAAAGATGAAGAAGAATTTTGTTTCATAATGTAACATTTGAAATAGTCAAATAATTTGTTTTAAAAACATTATTATTTACGTGACCTGGTTGAATGTCAGCTTTTTACTGCTCTAGTTCAAAAAGTTACTTGGTGACATTAATAGCTAAATTAACTTTTACAAAGGTCAAGGTTGAAAATATAGTTTTTGTATATAAACAATCTGACATTGTTTATAAGGACTAACAGGCCTTAAGTTACTGCGTTTCATATTTTTAATGTGAACTCCTCCATCCCACAGACACATTTTCCACTGAGGATGCAGAGATTTGGGGACTCAGCTGCTGGATGGTGGGGGTGTGATTTCTGACATGGTTAAAAAGAACTCAGCTGTAAAATAGTTTAAGTTTAGACAACTTAAGACTATATTATGTTCTGTTGTAAGTGCATTTAGTTATGAATTTGTGTGCAGTAATCTGTACGAAAGAGACATTCAACAAACCAAGTAGGTAAGACATGCATGGGCTAACCCAAACCCCTCAGGCTTTCTCCTCGGAGTCTCTGAGTTTCTGGCTTACTGTTTGAGGAGGAAATAAAACTAAACATTTCCAAATTGGCAACAATGATTATCAGCCAGATGAATGAGGAATTGCTTGAAGAAAGATTCTTTAAACAACATTTAAATGGGATTGTGCTGACTTTGACTTGGTTTCTGCTTAAGTTTTTTTTATATTCTTATTACTTATTTGGATTAAATCACCTGTTAAAGGACTAAATGTAAATGTAAACTTGTTTCGTTTGTAATAAATATTTTTTGTATGTTTTTTAAACAATGAACATTTAAAATCCAAAACTAACAAATTAATCAAATCTGGAATTTATTTTGCATAATATATTTCCTTGAGATCACACAAGAACTATATTTTCTTTGCTGTTAAATGCTTTTTCTTTTTAAACTGTTATGAAACACATTCATGGGGGTTTGTTGAGATGTAATATTGGATTTTCTTCATTACCATGATGCAGCTGTTCAGGTAGTTGAAGACAGTTGCCTTTAGTTCAAAGCTTTCCCCCCGGATGATGGAGGAGGGCAGGGTCAGTTCCAGAAAGAAAGGCTGAAAGACTGTAAGCTTCTTACGAGGAGCCAACCCAAAACCCTGACTGGACAAACAGAAAGTCTCCGTTTCCCAGGTGGTGATGGTGTCTGGAGCTGTAAGGAACACATCTTTTGTTCCAGACTCTCTAAAAGAGCAGAGACACAAAAAAAGACATGTCACATGGTTGCATGGTTAAAGCGGTGTTACTGGTTGTGGTACAATATCATAAAATACTATTTGTCCATGTGTGCTTTTTTTGTGTGTTTTTTTAAACTTGTCCTGTCCAACAGCTGAGCAACCAGAGAAAAGCTGATGGCCTCTTGTGTTGGACATGTTTTACTTTACAACACGGGTTATGAATCTTTTGACATTTGTAATTAAGACTAAACTTTATTTTTATTTTTCTTAACTTGTCCTGTCCAACAGCATAGCAAACAGAAGGGAGCTGAAGGCCTCTTGTGTTGGACATGTTCTACTTTTACAACATGGGTTATGAATCTTTTGACATCTGTAATTTAGACTAAACTTTATTTTTATTTTTCTTAACTTGTCCTGTCCAACAGCAAAGCAAACAGAAGGGAGCTGAAGGCCTCTTGTGTTGGACATGTTCTACTTTTACAACACGGGTTATGAATCTTTTGACACACTAGGTGTATATTTGAATGAACCCCTTTTGTACTTTAGGGTAAACTTTATTCATCTTACTTATATTATGAAACATTTTTGGACCGGACCGAAAAGAAAAGAAGAGAAGGACGAAGAAGAGAGGGATGTTAGAGAGGGGGGAGGGTTAAACCATGAAGCAGCATAAAGCAACAAGTTGCTGGATGGATAATCCTTACAGTCAGGTTTAAAAGTAATACAAATCTAGAAAGGGTGGGGCCTGTCCATACACACACTCAAATGTTATAAACATACCTGTGGCTGACATGTCAACATGTGCACAATACAACTCATGTTCCCACACGCTTACTTATGCCTTCAGACCAACTCGTGTAACATTTCATTCAGTCACGCAAACTATTTGTGCAAAGCTGAGATAGCTCCTGTGGCTGAGTGAGTGTTAGTGGTCTCCCTCCTGGTAAAAGGAAGGAGGAAAAGTGCCCAGTCATCACCACACCAAGACCCCCGTCGCAGCAGCAACGGCAGCCCCCCTCCCCCCTAACACGCGCAAGGTAGCTGATAGAAAACAACCGCCCGCCGGGGCCCCCAAAGCCAGAGAGCAGGGAGGCATAGGGAGACAGAGAGTGCAGTTACTTAATACTGAATTTCCCAACGGGGATTGATAAAGTTGATCTTAATCTTATTTCACTCTGTCGCTCGCTGACAGTCTCAGTAGACACAGGCACACCAGTCATCTCAGCTAAGCCGCTGGTCAGAGTTTCGTCTGCTGTTTATCACTGAAATTATTCGATCAGTCATTATTAATCTGTCGCTCACCTTTTTGGAGTTGACTGCCAAGAAACGAGTTAACTGGAGTTAACTGTCTCTGGTTGCCAAAGCTAGTGCTAGCAGCAAAGCTGCCAGTGCTGGGGCATTAGTGGCAGAAGCAGAGATAAGCTCGTCCGGTGGTATTGCAAACTTGAATCCCCGTGCCCAGTCCAGTACATCTAGTTTGTTTAGTTGCACAAGCAGAGCCCATGCTGTCCCCGCTTTGTCTGACAGCTGGGTCAGACGAGGCGTCTTAGTCTCACTTCCAGTTGAGGAAGCACGCAGGCCAGCCCAGCCTTCAATAAATGGTCCTGCAGGCCAGAGTGGTCCTCCGCCGGGGACCCGACGTCATTGTCCATTTTATAATCTTCATAATGAAAATGTAGGGTTTTTATACCAAGCCCATCTTCCTGCGCTTCGGAGTTCAGACTTTGAATGCATCATGTTCATCTGTCTGTCCCCTTCGTACAAAATGTCTGTGCTGTTTGTACGAAGTAAAACTTCCACAAAAGAGAATTTCCGGACTATAAGCCTTTACTTTTTTCCTGCGCTTACAGCCCTGCGGCTTATTCAGTGATGCGGCTAATTTAAGGATTTAATTGGCGGCCGCCATGGAGCTGGTTTAGCTCGTGCTGGTTTGCGGCGCCTTCCGTCCGTGAAACCAGGGTTCGACTCCGGGCTGCTCCCTGTTCCCTTCTCTACCTCTGTGCCGGTTCCAAGCCCGGTTTGAGAAGGTTGCGTCAGGAAGGGCATCCGGCGTAAAACATTGCCAAATTTACCATGCGACTTGTTCGCTGTGGCGACCCCGGATGGGAGAAGCCGAAAGTGGAAGAATTGGCGGCCGCCATGTTCGTATTTTCGGACTCGGTGAATGGTTCGAATTCTCTATCTAACACCAAGCACGAGTCATTAGTTTTTTAACACACCTCTAAGCAGCCAAACAGCATGGACCTCAGTTCAGGTCTTAGACACTTCAGTCATGGTTCAACAAAAAGAAACACGCATGCCCGGCCGCATCCCAGAATCCTTTGGTGCCATTAGACCCAACGTGCACGTGATCGTCGCTACAATATGATGAAGCTTTCAAGTTAAAAGCAATCGTTAAAAGCAGCGTGAAAAAATCCACCATCACCAACGGGTTTGGAAAAGCCGGTCAGCTGCGTGAAGGAGAGAACAGCGCATGCTCAGAAGTGAATTTACCTCTGAGTCATAGTGACTCGGCTGGGTGCACGTAAATATGTGGGAATAACATCAGCCTTTATTTTGTCGGGACACAACTGGAAACACAAATCCACGTGATCGTTTCACAGTTTCTAAGGACTGAGCGGAATTTTGCATTAAAAAGCTCACAGCCGCCGTGTGAGATTTTCGGATAGGAAGGGGAGACAAGGAGCCCGCTTGGCGAGCGCGGAGCGCAGAAGCGTCGGCGGAGCAACAGTGTTTGTTTTGGAAGGAAACTTCTGACGCGCGCGCGTCTCGCGCTGAGGCGCACGCTTTTCAGTCGCCGCTGCTTTAAAGGCCCCGCCTTTAGCCCCTAAGACTCATGGGAAATGGGGGATCGCGGATGTAAATTTCCTCATCATAACTGAGGGATGTAATGTTGATTACATGGTTACTGCTTGTAATTTTATGTATGATACCTAGATTGTCAATAAGTAAAAAAAAAAACATAACTGAGGAACTTGTGAACAGAATAGAGGTCCATGCTGTCTGGCAGATGTGGGTGTACTCAAATACATGAGCCTTAGGCAAGGCTGACCCCTTCCACAGTGTGCTAATGAATCACACTCATCCTAGGAGTCATGACGTGATTTGTCAGGATGATCATGCTGCTAAATGAAAGTTAAAGAGTTAAAATGAAACATATCTAAATCCTAAACATAAGTATAAATGTTAAATGTAACCTTACCCAACTTCAACCAGATCCCATATCCAGGTCTCAGGAAAAAAGGAGCGGACTGTTGGTGGGGGAGAAAATGAAGATTTGCTAGAAGGATAAGATTCAAATACTGAATTGTGTGTATATCGTGACCGATAATCTGTAATTAAAGAAAAAACAAACAAACACATAAAGCAAAATTCCATCGTGTCTGGTTTAACAATCATCTGAACCTTTTTACAAAAGCATTTGAACTAACTTAGATCGTAAATTTGTCCCTTATACACAATGCACTGGTGGAATCGAATCATCAAGTTAGTTGCAATCTTCAAACCTACGCCCTGTTAAACACAGAGATGCAATAACAACAGTAAACTGTAAGAAATGAATAAATACATTTCAGGGTCTGAATTGCGGCACATGTTTAAATTACCTGGAACACTCTATAGGCCTCATCAGGTTTCTGATAAGATGATGTGCTGGACCTCTTGTGTCTCAGAGTCAAACATTCCATAGAGCCCTCAACTTCATGTGGAACAGAAGATGCTTTCTTTACAGGTAATAAATCAAAAATCTGAAAAAGGTATAACTGTAAAATTTATGAGCAGCAGATTGACAATTATAATATAAAGAATAAAAACTGTTTTGTTTCTAATCAAACAAACAAAATGCTCTGGTTAAACTGCATAAAAAAGTTCAAATTTACTGAAAACAAGTGACTTTCATATGAGTTTACATCTTAACAGAGAATATTAACTTCATGTTTTTGTTCATTGTTCATTGGTTCATTTGAAAGAAGGACGTGAAGCCGCAATGCAGAACTTAATCTCAACTTAATCTTAAAATAGGAATTTATGTGCCAAAACTGGTCCTTATCATCTGGGCTGCAGCTTTGAATAAAGCCTCCAAATCTGTTGACCACTGATGTTTTACACACTGCAAACCACTTCCGTGAAATTTTTCAAAAAAATTTCAAAATCGGAAATCAAAAATTCCACTGTTTTTGCTTTTAATTTAATGGATGGTAGTTTCTCCTGATTCTAGCTGGTTTTGTTGGCCATCCTCCACTCCGTTCTCCAAACCAGAACAATGTTTTTGGACTGTCTACCTCTTAACCACAGCATCTAGGCTCTGAGGTTTACGTCACCAGCCCAGAGACTGACTGCAAATAACGATGGATTTATTTCATGCACATCTTCCTGTATCACAAATACATCTTTACTTGCATACATCTTTACTTGCAATCCTAAAATCTCTCCTTTATTAACTTTACATCTGTCACAGTCCATTTCATGTTACCTTGTCTGCACTAAGGGTCTTCCCAGGGTCATTTATCAACACACTCTGATCGACTGCACTGAGACCACATAGAGAATTGGGCTGGGCAGTGAGCTGGAGTTTGATCTGCTCTCCTGGGACGGCTGATGACGGGGAAAACGTCAGCGACACCTTATGAACACAGACAGAAAATAACATTGAGTCATTAAGTTTGAATCCGTAATCAACCAGACACAAGCTTTACTAGAATTAATTGACTGTATGAGTATTTTTTTTATATTTCTATTTAAGATAAGAGTGTAATGATGCTTTTAAAACATCACACATTTTTGTTTACAAATGTGAATTTTAAAAAGTAACTTAATTACAAATGAACATTGCAAAAGTGATTCCTATCTACAAGAGTGGAGACAAACACCAATTTATAAACTATAGACCTGTTTCTCTTCTTCCACAATTCTCAAAAACTTTAGAAAAAATATTGAGTGATAAATTAGTTTTATTTATTGATAAATATAACAATATAAATGAAAATCAATATGGTTTTAGAGAAAACAAATCGACCTCATTGGCTATCATTGCTGCTGTGGAGGAAATCACAAATGCTCTGGACAAAAAGAAATATGCAGCTGGAATTTATATTGATTTAACACTATCAATCATGACATCCTACTTGACAAACTGGAAGCTATTTAACGGGTAGAAAACAATACGTCAAGATTGATGAATTTACTTCAGAAACCAAAGAGATAAGTTGTGGTGTCCCACAAGGAACAATTCTGGGCCCGCTGCTATTCAATATTTACATAAATGATATATTCAATGTTTCACAGCTTATGTAACTCATATTATTTGCTGATGACACAAATATATTCTATTCTACAGATAATCATAGGGAAATTATCAATGTGGTAAACACTGAGTTAAACAAAATAAAATTATGGATGAATTACAACAAATCCAAAATCACTTTGGTTTTATCTAGGTTCAAAGATAAAACCTAAGTGATTTTTTTGAAAACTATAACCCAAATAAAGAGCTCTCAATTGAAATAAATAATTTTCTTAATTGAAAGTGTTACAGAAATCAAATTCTTATTTAGTTGGAAGCCACACATCAGACACATACAAACTAAAATGTCAAAAATTTCAATCGTGAATAAATCTAAACATATCTTAGAATACAACAGTCGATATTTATTGTACTGTTTCTTAATATTACCATATTTCACCTACTGTATAGAAATTTGGGGGAATAATTATAGGAGCTCAGTACATCCTCTCTTTTTACTTCAAAATCAAGCGTCAGAATTGTACATAAAGCCGGATATCTTGATCATACAGACAATTTATTTTATCAATCTAGACTTTTAAAACCGTATGACCTTGTGGATTTTTACACTGCGCAACTTTTATACAGAGCTAGTGGGAAATCGTTATTGTTATCGTAAATCGTTACCATTCAATATCCAAAAACAGTTCTTAGAAAATGAAGGAGGCTACAAACTGAGGGGATGTTGGAACTTCAAGATCAAACTGATAAGAACCACAAAGAAAAGTTTCTGTGTGTCGGTGTATGGCACTAAACTTTGGAACGGGTTAAGTAATGAGCTCAAAAAATGTTCAAATATCCAAATATTCAAAAAATGTAGAAATAAACTCTTATTTCAGGATATGAAGATAAGTGGATTTAAGGATCAACAGGTGTTTGAATAATTCCAAATGCATGTGTGAACTTGATTGTGATGAAATAATCAAGGCTCTTTTAACTACAACCAATGAGTATTACATTGTAATGTGCATTAATGATTACTGAAAGGTTTGAATTACAACCAATAAGCTATCAATTTTGTTTACTTGATTTTATTTTGTAGCAATAATTACTGGTTTATTGTGATAATGGGTTCTATTAATCAATGATTAGATTAGATTAGATTCGATTAGATTAGATTAGCTTTGTTGTCATTGTGCATTGCACAATGAGATTTAAGCATCGCCATCAGTGCAAGAACAGCAAGGAATGAAAAAAATAATACAAAAAAAACATTGTAATACAATAGAATCAAACAAACAAACAAACAGTATATACAAGTGTGCAAATATACAGCGGGGAAAATAAGTATTGAACACGACAACATTTCTTTAAAAAAACATATTTCTAATCGAGCTATTGACACGCAATTTTCACCAGATGTCGGCATCAACCCAAGTAATGCACACATGGAAAGAAATCCAAACATTTATGTCCATAAATGAAGTTATGTGTAATAAAGTGAAATGGCACAGGGAATAAGTATTGAACACGCTTACTGAAATTTATTTAATACTTAGTGCCAAAACCTTTGTTGGTGATTACAGCCTCAAGACGCTTCCTGTATGGAGAAACCAGTCGAATACAATACTCAGGTGGGATCTTGGCCCATTCATCCACACAAACTGCCTTCAAATCTTCAAGGTTCCGGGGGTCTCTTCTGTGAACCCGGATCTTCAGTTCTTTCCAAAGATTTTCAATTGGATTCAAGTCTGGTGATTGACTGGGCCATTCTACCAGCTTTATTTTCTTTTTCTTCAACCAGTTGAATGTTACCTTGGCTGTGTGCTTGGGATCGTTGTCTTGCTAAAAGATCCACCCTCTTTGGCCGTGGCAGGTTTATGGTAATGCCGTGTTCTTTCCACTTCCGGATGATGGCCCCAATGGTACTCACTGGAACTTTCAGAAGTTGTGGGGCGCCGATGTTCAGGGTGCAGGAGTGGTGGGGGCCAAGTCTCACATCTGTGTTCGGTTTGTGAGGAAGTTGTTAATCCAATTGCATGTGAGGGGTGGTAGGCCAAGAGTGATCAGTTTATCGCAGAGTCTGTCCGGGATTATTGTGTTGAAAGCGGAACTGTAATCCACAAAGAGCATCCGGACGTAGCTCTGCTGCGGAGTGGAGAGCCACGGCTACGGCGTCCTCTGTGGATCTGTTCTTGCGGTATGCGAACTGGTGGGTGTCCAAGTCAGTTGGGAGGTGGTCTCTGATGTGCCCCCCCTCTGAACGGTAACCATTATGTAATAATGGTAATAATGGTCAGCATAATGTTCAGCATTATGTAATAATGGTTACCGTTGCTGTTTACTGAAATCATGAATGACTGTTTTCTGAATATAATCATTACTAAGCATTAGATTTTGTTACTTGAAGAGAATCTATCTGATCAGAACTGCATAAAAAAAACTGTAAATCTATCAAATAAATTAACTCAGTAGGGGTGGGATTATATAAACTTGCTTCTTCCCACTCCTTTTCAAGCAATAAATCAAGCTCTACTTGACTATAGTAAATGATCACTGTATTTAATTAACCAAATGTGATTTACGTGACGTTTTTGTTTTATTTTCTGTCTTTTTAATCTATGCATTCCAACATTTCTGTAATGAGTTTTATAAATATGTGTAAATTCTTTATTGCTTTGACTACAATGCTTGAAATAAATTAATACATCAAATCAAATCAATCAATCAATTAGGCTGTTAGTCTCACTTATTTTTAATCTCACCTTATTGGAGAAACATTTTTCTGTGGAGAAGCCCCCACTGCTGGCAATCACATCTTTGCTAGGGAGGACAGCATAAACCACCAGCTGGAATTCTGGAGCCAAGTCCGGGGTAATTCTGAGTTTCAATGTTATTTTACCCACATTCTCTGCAAGAGTAGAGTATTAACCTACTAGTAATGACCTTCCACACATGTTTAATGGAGTCAAAGAAAATACATTAAATGTGAAGGAAAATTGCTTAAGAAATTAACCTACTGTGCAAAAACATAAAAATAATCCGACATTGCAAACCTGATTCATCTTGTACTTGAATTTTTTTATTTCCTTGAGAAACAATTACTCCTCTGGACAACACCTAAATACACAAAAGGTAAAAAATAAATTATGTGACAATGTTTGTGTCTTACCAATAATTTGGACCAAAGCACCTGTTGTACATAACAACCACATTCCCACAATTCCCATTGTTTTCTGTTTAATTAACCTGGCAATTCCCAATTCCCTATTCCACTTCCACATTACAAGAGTCTGTAAGTCATCATTTTCAGGGAAATTAAAAAGTATTAGACTCATTAGACTCTAAACATTAGACTCTTAAGCAGGATATGGGTTGGAAACAAGGGAGACATGAGAATATTGCTCTAGAAGAGCTAACTACGGCTGTCCAGAACGGTCACAACACAACACTTTAGATTTCGCAACACAACACAAAATAACACACTACAACTCTTTGTCACCAGTACAGGAAGTATGGTGACAAAAGCTTCAGTATCTTCAGAGCAATTGAGCACCTTTATTGTAATTCATAACTATTAAAATTTAAAACAAATATATACAATAAAATAAAATAAAGATTGATCGTATTGCAAAATATTGATTGTAGCATGAATATACTGACGAGTCTTCATTACCAGCTCACATAAATGTTGACATTTATTCCTTTTTGAGAAATTATTGATTTTTAAAGAATGGTCTTTTTTCTGCGTTTGCACTTTGTTAACCGTCCCTTGGCAGCCGGTTCACTGCATGTCTGAATTTACAGACATGTAAATGCATTTGTAGTTTACTGAGCTTGTGTCCTGACATGGAAAAAATAAAATATATTTTGTTCCCACAAATTAATATCTTGCTCGCACAAATTAATATCCTGCTCCCACAAAATAATATTTCGTTCCTTCGAAATAATTAATTTGTGCAAACAATGTAATTATTCACGTCCTAAGTCATTCATAAACACAGATATGCTCTCCGTCCTGCCGCAAAAGCCGCTTTCAGTGTTAACTTCCGTGTCTCTGTGACCCACATTTGTTCAAGAAAGGAAACTACAACTACAATATCAGCTGTCTGTCTGTGTACCGACCAGCCAGCTGCCCGAATGCTGGCATGACAAGCAAAAGAGCTCTGCGGCGGAGCTAGGAGCTATGTCCAGTGAATCATGTGGCAAAGCAGCCTAGGTATTGTAAATCTTATGATATTTTTCTTATATTCATTGAGACACTAATAAATTGATCATTCTTGTTCTTCTTTTTCCATCCTCGAACAAATGTGGGTCACAGAGACACGGAAGTTAACACTGAAAGCGGCTTTTGCAGCCGGACGGAGAGCATATCGGTGTTTATGAATGACACGGATTATTATTTCGTAGGAACGTAATATGATTTCATGGGAACAAGATACTAGTTTGTGGGAACATAATATTCATTTGTGGGAACGAGATATATTTTATTTTTTCCATTTCAGGACACGGGCTCAGTAGTAGTTGACTCTGTGTTATTACAAAATGATTGAGATACTTGCTGTCACATTTGAACGTTTATCAGAAGAATTATTGAGGCTGGAAGTCCCAATCTGTGAATATCTTTCTAACTTTACCAAACCGACGTTTTTCTTATTTTCATTGCAAAAATGCAAATTATAACATAAAAGATCCCCTCTTTTGGTTTTTAATTTTACCCTCTCGGAATATTGCAGAAAAGTGAGCATTCAAAATGGGTCACATGGAGAGTAAGCTGCGGAAAAATCTTTGAACGTTCTTATAAACCCTGAATGGAGACTGGTGATTACAAATGTTTTAGCCCAGTTGAATTTTCAGAATAAAAGCACAGCAACTTCTGTAGCAGGTATACTTCCGTTTTGAGTTGAAGTGTTGTGTTGCGAGCTATTGTGCTGTGTTGCGAGTTATTGTGTTGTGAGATCAAGTGTTGTGTTGTGAGTTAAAGTGTTGTGTTGTGACCCTTCTGGGCCATCATAGCTAACCCCGGACAAAGACTTTGTTATGACTTGGCAAATTAAAAAAAATATGAATATGAACCATGTAACACTCTAGCTACAACAACTTTTTTGTATTTTTACAACAGAATGAATATAAATATAAAAATGCTCACCAAGTACATGATTTTCACAGAAACCTTTGGTTCTCCCGTTAATCTGTAGTGGACAGAAATGTCTTGTTCCGAGTCACAGGGAAGAGGTTTGCTGTCAGTTTTTACATCCAGAGAGCTGACTGGAGGTGACTCAAAAAGCCTGTGCGATTCTGTCCTATATGACCTCCTCTGTAGGTGGTCCATGTTCTTACTTATCTGGTTTATAACAACCAACTTTGTTAGTAATCTAAAATCAATCCTTTTAAATAAAGGCTTTACAGGAAAACACATTTGTTACTAAGTATTTTACAAAAGCTTTGAAAACACTGGGAAGCAGATAGCAGAAGACAGAGTTAATAATACATTCATATTTACTCCTGAGGACTAAAAAAAATTAAAGGTTAAAAATGATGACAAAATGTCCAAACATGTTTTTGAAAATATCTAGTTTTGTTGTTTACTTACTCGTAGCCGAATTACTCTTCTATAGGTTGTTGTTTTCAGTGTGAATGTGGCAACACCGTTACTGTCTGTTGTGAGATTGAGTGGCCTATCCATAGACCATAAATGGTCATCTGAAAGGTGCACTAGCATGTTAGCAATCGGTGTATTGTTGTAATAAACTGCTTTCACCTGTAAAACAAGAATATTTTCACATCAAGCATTCTGAATTCCAACACAACAAAGACAATGCTCATAATTTTTACGTACTTTTCCTTCAAAGTTGGATCCAGGGATAAAAACCTCTGCAGTGTCAAGAAAGAAGAGCCTTTCAGTAACATGTGAAAGTTTAATTATTTTCTCTTGTCTGAGTTTAAAATCTGCAAAAGAAAAAAATCCAGATCAAATCAACTATATTTGTTATGTCCATCATTTTTAGCAAAAGAATACACAAAAAGTCATAATTTAGTTTTTAATTTAAAATGTAACCTACCAGAACCATCTTCTTGAACTATTGCATGAATATGTATGTCATCCAATAAATTCTTTTGATCCTTGATGAAATGTGACATCTCAAAAGTAAATCTCTCACAGACTTTTTTATCTACCTACAAAACACGATTAGGTAAATTAAGTTAGCTTTAAGAATACGAACTATGATTTAATTATTGCTTGTTTTCTTTGCCGATCCCTTTAGTATTATGCTAGGTTTAATGTAGTCCCATTTCTTTATTTCTCTTTGACCAGATACTGTAAATTTCAAATGCAAGCTATTTATTTTTTTCCTCTCCTTATCTGCAAGCGTGTCAAACCATTCCCCTGCTGTTCTTATACCATCAAAAATTGTACGATTGTTGAAATATCTCTCATTAACAAAAAAAAGTGAGCAGGCTGTGAATGAAGGTACATGAGGGTCATGGAGGCAACAAGACAAATGTTACAGACCCTTTTCTTCTGGATGTTACAAAGGCCACTTATGAGATCTCGATGAATGGGCCGGCATAGCCTTACAAAAAAATATCCTGGTACGGGCTGTCCATATGTGTACCTGGTATTTTAAAATGAACCAAAATGTTATTTAGAATTTAATTTATATGTAGTAATGGAGAACAGAGTGTATTTGAAAATGTTTGTCAAGACAGAATTTTTACTTACATAGCACATATTTCTATACCAATAGTTTCCTCTGCAACACTTACTTCTTCAGCCACATTTATTACAACGTCAAATTTGGGCCAAACTGTGGATGGAAAATAAAGTGTGTTGAAATTTATACATTATTAAAGATGAAAATAAATGAAACAAAAAAATTAAAAAAAACATACCATGTTTTTCCACCCTGAAATCGAGATCAACTTCCTCTTCACCAATTTTTATAATGATGTTGTAGCGTCCCACACGAGCTTCTGGGCTCAAAGGGTAAGAAAGCTGCAAAATTTTACTATTAGATGTTTTATTTTGCCATTGTCCAATTTTGTTGCCTAAAGGATCCTGTTTCAAGGACAAAAACAAATATATGAATATATAATAGAAAAAAGGTTGAAATTACCCTCAAGAACTGTTAAGGTAAACAAACTGGCACTGTGAGAACTTTAGACTGTTTTAAACTCCACATAACCCTTAGAAATGTAATCCTTTTGCAATTTGTTTTTTACATACAGATACAGGTGAGCCACAAAGAAGATTCTTGAGGACTTTAGGAATGTTTTACCAAAGAACTTTGACTGAGAACAACATTACTGTGTCTCGCTGCTCCCCAATATACAACTCGTGTTGCAACAAACCTCCCTATGGTAACAGTTAAATCTGTCTAAAAACGCGTACACACCGGGACGAATAATCGCCAGGCGTTATTCGCCAGCGTTTTTCGACACATTTTTTGTGTTCACACCCAGGCGATTTTCGCTGACGATGAGCCGAGCGAACATGCAATTTCATTCCCTGACATTAGATGGTGCTTAATGTAAAACTGAAATACTCCTGTACACAAGGTGGCGCTGCGCAACTTTACGCTTCTTAAAGTCGCTTTTCACTCAGAAGAAGAGAGCAAGTATACTCAGAAGAAGAGAGCAAGTATTTACGCGCTTGTCAGAATCATACAAAGAAAACATGAATACAAGTTGTTCGGCGATATTTTAGAATGTCCGTCATTATTTCTTCGCGTCAGTGTAGAGGCTTCTTGGCGTCTATCTTCTTCGCTGGTACATGTGCTCAGAAAGGCAGTTTTGTGTTTGAGCGCCCCCAAGTTGTGTTTTACTGTAACTTCAGAAGCTCCAGACATATGTGCAAAAGTGCCATTCTCATTGGTCATATAGTTTTCGACGCGGCGCGTCAAACCAAAAAAACGAACCCGAGGCGTTTTTTAAAAAGTGACGCTATGACGCGTGGCGTTTTTTCGCGTTGGTGTGCACACTCACATTGGTGCCCTTTGTTTAGTCACGAGGTGTTAAACGTCGGCTAATATCGCGCGCGAAATTTGTCCCGGTGTGTACGGGCCTTAACACAAGACGCCTTCAGGTCCTGTCTGTTTGCTCAGCTGCTGGACAGAACTCATAGAAAAAGACTTTCTTCATCAGGCCAAGGGTAAAAAATATGACCTGAGTAATAGCTTCATTTCCTTGTGGAAACCACCTCTGAGCAATCTTATAGAAAAACTTTGCAAGATTAGAGGAGCAAACATTTTAAAAAGGCTCAGATTAGTGAAACATAATGTTGAACATAAAAAGTGTTTTATATCTTACAGAAATGCTCCCTTTTTTGCTCATTAAAAGATGCTAAAATTATAAGAGTCACAAAGGTAGAAAATATCTTACCTTCAGGTCAATTGAATGGTACTGAAAAAGGGAAAAGATATATATATATATTTATAAAAACTGCAGAAATACATTTTATGAAGATAACTAAATGATTAGTCACAAAAGCACACATATGTTAACTTTAACAAAAATATCTTAGACGTTAGTTTTTCAGTCCGGTCCCCATTTTAAATAAACAAAAAAATAAATAAACAATAGCTAATAATATGAAAGTCAATGTGCTTTTCACTTAATATTGACCTCATTCACAAGAAAATAATTTTCAATCAACAGTTAAGGGATAAAATATTGTTAGGATTATGGTCACATTTGCAAAATGCCACCGCGGGCCTCCTAAATGCCAGTTTTTCAGCAAATCTGTCTGTGTCTGTCTCATTATCACATGCTGCATTGCGGTAGCCGAGGTTTTAAGAAAAAATTTAAATTGAGCGGGGAGCAGACGATGTTTTGACATTGGGCAGTGGCTGCCCTGGCACATTTGGAAGTTGCGCATGCCTCCCTTCAGGCACACCCCTTCCCCACCGCTGCCATTCCACTGCCACCGTCCAGTTGTTAGACATTGTATGGTAGCAGTGCGCGCACACGACGATGGCTGTTAAAAAAGGGCCAGGGGTCCGGCGATACCCAGACAGCAATCTGGTGACCCCGGTCACTGTGGACCCCCGGACCACTGTTCTCTTGAATATTTCATGTGTCTGTGCATACACAAAAGCTCCCTAAGTAAACTGAGGACAACTGTGAGCACCAACCCCCGTGCTGCGGCTCTGAGGCTCTATTTTTTTACTTTTTTTGCAGAGGCAGGTACTCACATAAATCAGGTGTGTGCAAAAAATGTGATAATTGCATCTGAAATAAGAAGGATCAACATGTTTGAGCAATTTGAGTTTGTCATTTAGTTTTTTATGTAAATAGTATAATGTAATGTTAATGTGTATTCTAATATGTAATTTTATTTTGTGCGCTGCACATGTTTTCCTGTGCGCTGAGGATGTCTGAGGAGTGCACGATTGTGCATGTGCACAGGGAACATTGCCCCGAGGCAGCTGCCAGCTGGTTGCACTTCATATGAACGGCCACTGTCCAGAGACATTTACACACAGTCCAATCAGAGCTGCTGTTGGTTGATAGTCTGACTACCACCGCCTGTGGCCACCCAGTTGTTGCACGATTTTGTGAAGGCGTCATGCCTGCCTGGTTGACAGCCGCCGGACTGTCGCCGTCTGCATTCATGACTACGACAATGGTTATTAAAAGAATTGGTCAGTGGCAGCTAATCTTACGGATTCTGCCAATGCCTCCCCATCGCCCGATGGCAGTTGTTTGTGACTGTAACGTAATTGGATCACTGCATCAATAATGTTACTTGGGCTAATAATGAAACATTTTTTGATTTAATAAACATCCTGTGTCAAGAATTGGTTTCCTTATTGGGGCCAGTTTGTTATGGACATAAATATGGATTTGGTTAAAGAGCAGAACATTGAGTAACTTCAACTAAAGTTCAATATCTGGTGTTTATGTTGCAAAGTGCAAGAGGCCCCAACTGTAAACAGTGTTTTTCCCAGAAGGTTTGACTCAGATTGTTGTTTTTCTGGTATCTACTCACCTGTTGGGTGGCAGGCCGTAGTTTATTATCCAGTGAGACGACTCTGAAATGCACTAAAAGAAATTCAACAGTAAATAAAAGAATAGCTATTAAATCTTTGAAAACTAGAGCTATACTGTCATTTGGACTGCATAAGGTTTTATCTTTGTGTATAAATGAAACAATAATGAAAAGTGTCTGCACCCAGAGCAGCCTTGAGTGCAGCATGTAAACACATGATGTCACATAGATGTAACAGATTTACAGTAATCTGTGGGAAGATCATTAAATACTTTTTATAGACATTGGGGAAAAAATATTTTTTTGAGTTTTGAGACCAAAATGTGTCTGAACCAATGACACAGAATTGTTTATGTACTTGTTTCATTTTCTGCTTTTGTCAAAGTTGCATACTATCGAGGAGAATTATTATGAACCCAGTTACCTGTCTGTCCAGGGAGATATATTGGTTTATCTGTTTGAACAAATGTTCCTGGTTTATAGACTTTGATCATGACTTTTCTCTCTTCTCTGGAGTAAAATGTGTTGCCTTGTACCACCACTTCAAACATCAGCACTTCTGAATTTAGCACTAAAGGAGTCTGTCAAAAAATAAAAAAATAAAGGTATTTCATAAGGTCTGTAAACAAAAGATAAACGTTTTTTAAGCTATGGTGAGAGCTGACCTGAAAATCAATGCACTCATGAAACTCTGTGTTGGACGTCTTTTCAAAAAGAGTTGTGTTCTTTTGCTGGTACATCAGAGCAACCTTCATAGTAAGAATTTCATTTGGCTCCAGGAGACTCGCACAGAACTTATTCACAGTTCCAGCTTCAAGAACAGCAGGTATGGCCACCATGTAATGCCTACAACAAGGGAGATTCAGTTTCACACCAAAACAAATTCCTGCCACATGCTTATTAAAGGCTCTAACTCTCACAAACAAGAATGTTTACAAAAACTTACGGTTCGGTCAACTCTTGACCCAAACACATCCCACACAAGACACAAAGTGTCCATATCCACAACCGAGTCCGTGGACAAACCATGACTGGTATAATGATCCTCATAGTCTTAATCCCTTTTATAGGCTTTTACTAAGCCCCACCCACCTGACTTGCCTTAACTCATTAAGGACTCATAAATCAAATCAAACTTCATTTGAAAAGCACTTTTCATACATGGAAAACATAGAATGCTTTACAAAATTGACAAATCGTTTCAAATTTCAAAACTGAAACAAAGGCCTTCACATTAAATATACTGTAAATAAAAATTATATATATATAACACAAAATGCCCATAACCCCCTTCATTACACACAGTATGCATGACAACATGCACGACCATGTTGTCTTTGTTTTGAGCCTCGTCTGCTCTATTAAGCATCATATTAAGCAAGAAAAAAAACAGCTTTTTTTTTTTTTTTTTTTTTTAATACTCAGTACGAAAAATGCCTTAACCAACATGGTAGCCTAATCACTTTTTACTACTCATTCACAGAGGCTAATGGATCTCAAATAAAATGCATTAAACTTTAAGAAAAAGAAAAAAATTGGTTTATTCAATTTTATACAGACTGAATATTTTACATCTGACACTGAAGGAATCCCAATAATAAACTCAAGAGGGGATATGGAAAAAGAATGAAACACCCTGCCTAGAATGTAAATGTACAACTTAATGAAAAATTAAACTAAGTTAAACTTGCAAACATAAGAATTTGGAGTTAATCTCCCTTTCTCTCCTGAAACTTCACTCGGCCATCAATATCAGGATTCAAATCCTGTGCAGAAACACATTTACTGTCATTCAAGTGCGCAAAACACAATAAAATGTCCAAGAGTCTTTTTCTTCTGCCGAAATTTTGTGGAATCACCTGCCTTCTTCCTGACCTTTGATGGGGCGCCAACAGTGACCAGACTGACATCACGTGACCAGTTCACTCCAACATCGTCCAGCACTGTAACAAGAGAGCTGACTATGTCATCAGCTGTTGTTATGTCCATCAACTCAAGAAACTCTGCTGTGATGGTCTCAACACCTTTAATAAATATGCACAGCTGTATATATCTGTGATGTTGGTGCCCTCATCAACAGCGACCAAAAATGCAATAAATGTATGTATGTAAATGGATTCCTTCATTTTGCTGCCCAAGTCTCCTCAGAGATGCTATATCTGATCGTAATCATTGACAGACTTATGCTAGCAAAGGTCGATTGTTTGGGGCACAAGACTTCTGCCATTTTTCAACAAGCTCACCATCCGAAAATGGTTTGGATGCTTTCTCCAATTTGTTTGCAATCAGGTGTCTGTCACTGCTCCATCACTGACGTCAAGGCTGCAGTAAATGGAGACGGTTGTTTTGTCACTCCAGCTAATAGTTGGTAAACCTTCGCTTTTATTAATCAGCCTACCACCGCTACATTACCTGTGAGGCTAACCGCAGGTGTGCAACAGGAAGAGAGCAGTTCCATTGGCCAAATGCTACCCATGACCAACCGATGGCTTCTTGGCCTTTTTATAGCGCCCTGCCTGTCATTATCTTCCCCACTGCACCGGGGCCAATTAATCCTGCCACAATGACATACAAAGCACACAGGTTTTACTTTCATCTCTGTGAAAAAAATAAAACCCTTTCCATTTTCCCTGGAAAGCTCAGCCCTCTACTTCAACCTTTTTTTCTTTTTGACAACATTTTGGTCATTATTGTGTCACTGCTGATCACTCTTATAGCAATGTAACAGTGTTGAGGCTCGCGGGGAACCAAACTGCATCTTACCCAGATGCAGAGCTGTTAAGTTTCGCTTTAGGCACATGCATAGATATGCTGTTTCACTTGTTTTGCATTTCCTTTGCTTCCCCTAGTTGTGGAAGTGCTCATTTCGGTTATACAGTAAACCTTTGTTTTTCGCGGGGGTTACGTTCCAAAAAGAACCCGTGATAGGCAAAATCCGTGAAGTAGAAACCTCTATTTTTTTAACAAGTATTATACTATTAAATCCTCTATTATACATTGAAAAGAAAGATCAAACAATTTTACAGGCTCAAGCATTTGTTTCACAAATAAAAGTACTTTAGAAACGTTTTTTTTTTCAACAAATAACTTCTGTACTGTCAAATAATAATTTTAATCATCAATGTGAACAGAAGGCTTCAAATCGCGGAGTTAAGCCCCGCCCACCGCGACCCGAGAGTAATTGAATTAAACGGGAGAAACTTTAAAATGATAATAAAAAAAATACAAAGTACAGTGGGACAAATAGTGACTCAGGTGTATTTCCCTGCTCTTCATACTGAGCCGCTGCATCCTGACTCCGCTCTGCAGTGTTTTCTTGTTTTGAACCCCGCGGTGCAGCTGTGTTTGTTCGGGAGAAGAACATAGTGATAGGCAGGTGTTGTCGCTCTTTTTTCTATGGGTTTTAGAGAAACTCGAAATTGCAAGAGAATTTGCACGTACATGTTGTAAATTTGGCAAGCTGATTTACGTACCTGTACATATTAAACTGCAACGTTATTGACGCACAGGTAGAGAAAAAGCGGAGTGACTCTTTAGAATGCAGAACACAATGCATGATGCAAATCCGTGAAGTAGCAAAACCGTGAAAAGTAAACCGCGTTATAGCAAGGGATCACTGTATCTTAAAAAAAGAAAATCATAACTCGCCACTGGAATGGACTGGAAACGTGCATGTTTTTTTGTTTTTTTTTAACATTCTTTTAATTTTTACTCTTCATGACTGGGCTGGATTTAACCATCTGGCGGACCGAAAACGGCCCGTACGTTTCACACCCCTGACTAAACCTGACAGAATCAAATGTAGATGGATTTATGCTAGAGTAACAACGAAACATATTTTCTATGCAACTATAATTGTCACTTTAAAAAGTTATAACAAATAAATAAATAAGTTATTTAACATTAGGGAATAGTTATGTTTATTTTAAGTTATATCTGGCCCTTTGAGGACAGCGACTCTGCTACTGTGGCCCTTGGTGAAAATGAGTTTGACACCCCTGCTCTACTTTGGCTCTCCTTAATTCAGCTGCTTTTGTGTTTGGCTCAATCAGGACTGAACAGAACCAAACTCACCTGCCCTGGCTGATGTTGATGTTGTTGATTTTGTCGGCAGAGATGGCGATCTTGGTCAAGATCTCAATCACGTGCTCGCTTTGCAAAATCACGTCACCCTGAAAAGAATCCACCACAAACCAGATGAGTACAGAAACCTCCAAAAAGCGAGCCTGAGACGGCGTTTTACCTTTTGTTTGTTGTCGTCACTGGGCACGTGCAGAACAAAAAGGCCGTCGCTGAGAGAGCTGACCGAGATGCCTGAGAACAAAGCAAGAGCAAAGTCGTGTTTTAGTCACAACAGCTAGAAGTTCAGTCAAAAACATGCAGACGTTTCTTCGCAACCTGGGGCACGCGCACCACATTTAGCACACAGAGGGAAAGATAGTGGCTCCGGGGGTGTGACGACAATAAACACTTCAAAATTACTCACTAAAAAAAATCTGTTTCGAATGATCATCTCTTCTCATAATGAGCTATTTTCCCATATGGCGTCATAAGGAAAGGGTCTAATCATGCAACACTGTTTCTGTGACCCCGCCCACCTTCATAAATACTGTCACTTCTCCACGTCAGCCTTCATGAACAAGCAATTTAAATTAATGCGTTTTTTTTGTCATGTTTTTGGCTGACATTCATGAAATTATAAGTTCAGTTTATTGAAAAATAACGAAGCAAAGTCAGATTAAACCCAGACTGTCTGACCTTTGAGGGCTCCATAGTCGATGCGCTGCTTCAGTTTGCCCTCCTCCACAATGATGGCAGAGTTGGCGGTGAGCAGCAGCTGGCGGGTCCGAGCCTTGTAGCCCTTCCGATCGTACTTTGTCACCGTCACTGCATACTGTGCCCAGAAGGAGGAGAAGTCAGGCTCATGAGGAATTCATGCTGTTGTGTCGTTCAGAGCTCCACCCACCTTCATCTTCTCATTGCCCAGAGCCTGCAGCACCTTGGGACTGATGTTCTCTCCAGCTGAGCAGAGGCAGACATGTTGGATTAGGGTAAAGCAGATATGATGATGCAGCAGGAATCACACCAGCCTTACTGAGCCTCGTGTTGAGAAACAGCTTGGACACGCTCTGGGGGTAGTTGTCCTTCTTATCTTTGAAGATCTCGCTGGCAATCATCTTCTGCTCCATCTAAGAAGACAAGAGTGACGGTGTGAAAAAAAAAAAAAGGAGCCATCTCTGAAAACAAAATCTAAATGATGAATATTCACCTGATGTTTCCACTCTGGACTTGTCTTCTTGCAGTAGCTCCACACCATGTTCTGCATGCACATCTTCCGTAAAAGTTCTGAGGCCTGAAAACAGATTGGTCTTTAGTTTCTAATGAAGGTCCTGCTGGACGCTTAGACCCTTCAGTTAAAGGACATCAGCAGAACAGGTTTTCTGTTCACAGAATTTTAAACCTTTTACGTGATGCTACCACATCGGTCTTAATTCTCACACATTTCTGTTTTCTTTTCAAGAATTTTAGACTTTCCTTACTAATCTTTTGGAACAAAATTACTTTAGGTTTTTGCAAAAATCCATTTCTTTCGCCAAAGTACTTTTGGATGTATTCATTTCAGTTTATTAAACTGAAAAACACTAGAAAATTAGGAGAAACAGTGAGACTAAACTTTCCAGGAAATAAATGTAAATCTTCAATATATTTTCAAAATACCTGGAATGAAACGAACATGGGAACAAGTGAAAAAGCAGCTGAAGTTTAAAGAAAAACGTTAAAATGACCTGAAAGTTGTTGCTCTAGACAGGTCAGATGTTTTATGAGCAAACATGACCCCTTTATGTCAAAAGACATCCAATTTACATGGAGTTCCATGAAAACAGTGAGCTGTCCCACCTCAGTGAGAGCCGCTGGAGGTGTCGGCCAGTTCTTGTCCAGAACGTTCTTGGGCAGATTCTTCCGTAGATTTGTCAGGAACGAGTAACGAACATAATCCAGGAAGTATTCGTTCTCTGGGCAGCGTTCTTTGTGGCGATTGATGAAACCTTTGATAAACCTGAAGTGAAATGAAAGGATAGATACTTTACAATAGCAATAATAGTAATTCAGTCCAACAATAAGTCATCTAAACCGTTAAAAACATGTATAAATATTAAATTAAAAATGATATAAAGGCACACATTTCTGGCTGTTTTCTCATAGTATCTTCAAAAATCAAAGGCAGATTAGGAGGTGGACAGCGCCTCCTGCTGGCCATTCTTGCACAGCTCATACCTGCGAATAGTATCAGCAGCCTGCCGTCTGCTCTTTGCTCTCCTCCTGGCCAGGATGCCCCTCCACCACGCTTGGATTGCGATGGCTTTGAGAGACAGCAGCAAATGCATTAATGTACGATACCATTTATGGTTCAGCATAACTGGGTCTGTGTTCCTCACCTGAACCTCTGAGTTTTGGTATTTGGACTTCTGGCTGTAGCCCTTCCATCCCGCCTGCAGTTTGGTGGCTGTCACATAACAGAGATTCCATAAAAACATTTTTGATGTTTGAAACAAGGAACCTGCTGACCGAAACTGTTGGCCAGGACAAACCAGTGGATTCTTACCAAGTGATACGTGAAACCAAGGGAGGTAACCCAGATGCAGGAACGACAAGGAGACAGAAGGAGTAGGAAGGCTTTTTAATGCCAAAGACGAAAGCCAACAGAAGATAATCAAAAAGAAACGCTGCGACTAACATAGACAGGAACAGAACACCTTAAGAAGGATCCAAATCAGAGTGACATGAGAAACAGCTGTGGAAGAAAGGGCGGACAAAGGAGGAAGGGCGACCTCCAGATGGAGTACAGCTGAGCACCAGGGGCTAAACGTTTCACCAAGACCATGTTTCCGGGTCTCCAGAGCATCTTCAGTGGCCCACAGAGTTTTCGGGAAACGGATGAAAATTTTAGATTATATATTAGATTATAGTTTATATTCCAGATGTTTGACCAAAGTGGAGACTCCGTCTGACAGCTTTCCGTGCTAGTTAGGCCACGTTTCTGGACACAGAGACTTGTACCTAAACACAAAGTGCACAGAGGAGTTAATCAGTTTTCAGACAGGAATCTCAGAGCAAACTGAAGCTCAGACTGATTGGAAACACACCAAAGAACCAAAGAAGGGTCAGAGAGCGGTTTCTGGTCCTGGACCAGGGTCCTCCTGGGTGTATTCAGACTGAAAATTGACCATTTGTTCCGGATTATCTGGGGAAATGAACTCTGGTTCACTTTAAACGGCAAATGTGTCTAGCTTGAATACATCCTAAATATGTCTAGAGAATAAAGATGTACTGCTATTCTTTAGTTTCATCTGTTCAGATGAGGAGAATCATTACAGTTATATGTCTCCCTCCCCTCAACCCTAAATCAATACACCTCCACAGAATTATTTTAGAATGTGGAGCTATAGAAAGTGTCTCTACTTCCACACTCTCTCAGCTGATCTCCATGAAAAGCTTCAGCGATGCTTGACTCTGAACTGTGGCAGATCACCTCTGCAGGAAGACCTCGTAACGCCGTCTGTAGACGAAGCCAGCCCTCCTCACCCTCAGGTTCTCCATCAGACCCAGATACTTGACCTGGTGACGGATCAGCACCTTATCGAACCGACCTGAGGAGCAAATGGAAATGGTGGAACAGCCTGCTGGAGCAGTAAATTCTAAACATCAGTGGTGAGAGACACAGAGGACAGAGATTCATGTGAAGCAGGGTTAGGCTTCATAGGCCTGGCCTGGCCTGACTGCAACCTGTGTTGCAACTGGACCTTGTTCTTTCTGACTCAGTTGAGGGATTCTGAACCGCTCTTAGTCTGACTCGTCACCTAGAGCCTGTCTGTCATGGGACACCATGCCATTGGCATTAGCCCTGGACAGATTAGCTTCTAGGATCACTCAAGTGCACAAACCCCTCCACCACGTTAAGGTGGCGGTTCACGGAGGGGATAAATTTAGTGTGTTGCAATTCTTTCTTTTTCAACTTTTTTCATGTTTTCTTTTTTTAATGAATGAAACTAATTTTAATACAAATAAATTATCAAATTGTTAATTTTTTTACAGGAACTGTTGTAGGTGCCATGAATTCAGTGTGGTCTTTCTTATGGTGAATGATTTGATTTGTTTTGATTATAGGTCATTGAGTAGGTAATCAGCTGGTGGGTCACATGTTTGTGGGCGGTGACATCAATTGACTTTAACTCCCCTGTGGTTTTTCCCTGTGTCATCTGGAAGGGGGGGGGGGGGGGGGGGGGGGGGGTGAGATGGGTTGCTGTATTTGTTGTTGACCTCTCTATACGCTCTATACGCTTTTGTGTTTTTTTCTTGATTTCTTGTTTGTTCTCTTTTTTTTAATTACAATATAAGAAGTGGATTTAATTACTTTCATTTTTCACTATTAAATCTTCAAAATACAAACGTAATTATGCATTTTTTTTTCATTCAATACCCAGACCCAGCATCAGCCTCTCAGACACTGTTTGGTTTTGAAGTTGCTACAACTGTATTTTGGTTGTGTGGGGGGAACTGAAGTACTCAACCCACACAAACACACTTGTGTGCCTGCCTTTTTTTTCCTTTTAAGTCTGGCCAGATTTTATATAATTAATAAATCTATTGTAATTTTTTTTATTGTTTGCGTTTTTTGTCTTCAACCAGCAGAAAGAATTGCAACATTTTTTTTCGCCAATTTACAAATTTTAACTAATAATAATCCTAAATACACTACATTCAGGTTGGGTGGGGGAAACTGAAGTGTTCAGAGAAAACCCACATAAACACACTTATTAGTGTGTCGCCCTTTTTTTTCATTTTAAGTTTGGCCAGATTATAAATAATTAATAAATCATCTATTTTTTATTTTCTGCGTTTTTTGTTTTCAACCAGCAGAAAGAATTGCAACATTTTCTTTCTCCAATTCACAAATTTTAACTAATAATAATCCTAAAGACACTACATGCAGGTTGGGTGGGGGGAACTGAAGTGCTCAGAGAAAACCCACACAAACACACTTATTAGTGTGTCGCCCCTTTTTTTTTTACATTTTAGGTCTGGCCAAATTTTATATAATGAATAAATCTCATCCATTTTTTATTGTTTGCGTTTTTTGTCTTCAACCAGCAAAAAGAATTGCAACATTTTTTTTCTCCAATTTACAAATTTTAAGTAATAATAATCCTAAAGACACTACATTCAGGTTGGGTGGGGGGAACTGAAGTACTCAGAGAAAACCCACACAAACACACTTATTAGTGTGTCGCCCTTTTTTTTTTCATTTTAAGTCTGGACAGATTATAAATAATTAATGAATCATCTCTTTTTTTTTCATTTTCTGCGTTTTTTTTTTCAACCAGCAGAAAGAATTGCAACATTTTTTTTCTTCAATTTACAAATTCTAACTAATAATATTCCTAAAGACACTCAGGTTGGGTGGGGGGAACTGAAGTGCTCAGAGAAAACCCACACAAACACACTTATCAGTGTGTCGCCCTTTTTTTTAAAATACCGGAATGGATCTTGAGAACTTAATTAACCCTTTTTTCATGAATGGTGTGTGTTGTGTTTGCATTTGTCCAGTGGGGGGGGAGGCAGGTATTTTAAAAATGTGCACCCCCCCCCTCAGGTCCCCCCCTAACAAGTGACATTGCTTGTTAAGGAGGCGACTTGAGTGGGTGGGGGAGCACTCTATGTTAACACCCCCCCCCCCACACACACACACACACACACACACATCAAACACATGCATTATATAATATACCAAGATAACACAAGGATTATGAAACCAATAAAAAAACATTTCCTTTTTAATTACATTATTTTTCATCCCATTTTTATTTATTTTTTATAAGTCTGCCATTTTGTGTCCTACTATGTACTAGATAAAGGCTTTTCCCAACTTTTTACCACATTTCTGTTTTTATTTTTCCATTGACCCTATTTTAAACATTAGTTTCTGCCTACTTGTGTCCTACTATGTACTAAATAAAGGCTTTTCCCAATGTTTACTCCTCTTCACAAAGTTCATTTTGCTGCTGTTTCAGTTCTGAAACTTTATCCTGAAGCTGCTGCTTTTTGTCTTCAAGTTGGGACTTTTCCTCAGAGATTTTGTTTACTTCATCTCTGAGCTCTTTTAGTTCCTGGTCCTTCCTCTGGAGATCTTGGATTTCTTTCTCCAGAGCAGCATTGCTCCCTTTATGAGCCATGATCTGAACTTGAATGTCTTGGAGTTCCTTATAGAGACGCTCATATTTTTCTTCTGCCTTCAATTTGTCCTCCTTTACTTTTAAAATTCTTGTCTCCACATCTTTGAACTCTGAAAGCTTCCCCTTCAGAAAATCAACTTCCTCCAGAGCTTGACTGTTGTAAGCTTCTGCCTCCTCAGCTTCTGCTTTTATTTCATTGTATTCAAACTCCAATGTTTGACTGTGTTCGAGAAGATCAGTCAGCATGGTTTTTTCGTCTTTGAGCTCCTTTGTTTGCTGTTGAAGAGGTCCCAGTTTGCTCAGTAGCTTGTTGTATTGCACAGCCACTTCACAAAGTTCCTTTTTCTGCTGTTTTAGTTCTGAAACTTTATCCTGAAGCTGCTTCTTTTTGTCTTCAAGTTGGGACTTTTCCTCAGAGATTCTGTTAACTTCATCTCTGAGCTCTTTTAGTTCTTGTTCTTCTCTCTGGAGATCTTGGATTTCTTTCTCCAGAGCAGCAGTACTGTCTTTATGAGCCATGATCTGAACTGTAACGTCTTGGAGTTCCTTATAGAGACGCTCATATTTTTCTTCTGCCTTCAATTTGTCCTCCTTTACTTTTAAAATTCTTGTCTCCACATCTTTGAACTCTGAAAGCTTCCCCTTCAGAAAATCAACCTCCTCCAGAGCTTGACTGTTGTAAGCTTCTGCCTCCTCAGCTTCTGCTTTTATTTCATTGTATTCAAACTCCAATGTTTGACGGTGTTCGAGAAGATCAGTCAGCATGGTTTTTTCGTCTTCAAGCTCCTTTGTTTGCTGTTTAAGAGGTCCCAGTTTGCTCAGTAGCTTGTTGTATTGCACAGCCACTTCACAAAGTTCTTTTTTCTGCTGTTTTAGTTCTGAAACTTTATCCTGAAGCTGCTTCTTTTTGTCTTTAAGTTGGGACTTTTCTTCAGAGATTCTGTTCACTACATCGCTGAGCTCTTTTATTTCTTGTTCTTCTCTCTGGAGATCTTGGATTTCTTTCTCCAGAGCAGCATTGCTTCCTTTATGAGCCATGATCTGAACTGTAACGTCTTGTAGTTCCTTATAGAGACGCTCATATTTTTCTTCTGCCTTCAATTTGTCCTCCTTTACTTTTAAAATTCTTGTCTCCACATCTTCGAGCTCTGAAAGCTTCCCCTTCAGAAAATCAACCTCCTCCAGAGCTTGACTGTTGTAAGCTTCTGCCTCCTCAGTTTCTGCTTTTATTTCATTGTATTCAAACTCCAATGTTTGACGGTGTTTGAGAAGATCAGTCAGCATGGTTTTTTCATCTTTGAGCTCCTTTGTTTGCTGTTGAAGAGGTCCCAGTTTGCTCAGTAGCTTGTTGTATTGCACAGCCACTTCACAAAGTTCTTTTTTCTGCTGTTTTAGTTTTGCAACCTCAGTCTTTGCCTTCAAATTTTTCTCCTTTTCAACATTCAGTTTTTCCTGCACCTCATCCATGTCTGAAACCTTGAGCTGCAGCTCGGCAACTTCTATGTTTAGGGGGAGGAATGTTGTCATCAAGTCATTAGTTTGTGCTTGCATCTCCTTATATTCAGACTCCAACGCTTCACGGTGTTGCAGTTCATCTGCCAGTGCATGTTTCTCTGCTGTGAAGGCGTTTGTTTGTTCTCTGAGCATTTCCAGTTCTCTCTTTTCCTCCTCACGTCGAGCATACAGCTGGCGTGTTTCCTCCTGCTGCTGTCTCTGATCAGAAATCTCTCTTTCCAGTTGAGCCCTCAGATCTGTGAGACGTCGCCTATCTTCTATCATGCTAGGATAGTTGTCTGCCATCTCTTTTTGTTCCTCATTTTGTTGTTGCAGCTCCTGAAGGTTTTGCCTCAGTTCTTCAGTTTGTTGTTTTAAAGCCTGGAATTCATCAAATTCATTTTTCAAATCAGGTTCCAGGTGTGCTTTGCGGGCAGTCTTCTTCTGGAGTTTCTTAAGTTGGGACTGCAGACCTCTGTTCTCCCGTTCCAAAAGTTTACGTTCACCTTTCATGCCAGAAATTTCTAGTTCCATTTCTTGCAGCTGCTGAAGTCTGTCCTGAAGAGAGGCTATTATTGTTTCCAGGTCTTGGTTACTTTCCAAGGCCTGAGATCTTTTTGTCCTCTCTTTTTCACACACATTTTCCACGTGGATCTGTTTTTCCACGTCCACTCTCAGACTCTCCAGCTGCTTCACCAGTGTTTTGTTTTCCTCCATAGCAGCTTTGCGTGTCTTTTTCAATTCTTTGCATGAAGCGTCCAAA
Source organism: Oryzias latipes (assembly GCF_053564925.1). Lineage (NCBI taxonomy): Eukaryota > Metazoa > Chordata > Actinopteri > Beloniformes > Adrianichthyidae > Oryzias > Oryzias latipes. The sequence goes on from NC_136249.1 coordinate 16,298,724, forward strand.
TCTTTCCTTTTCTGCAAACTCTCGCAAATTTTCTCCAGATGTTTGCTCAAAGTGTCATTTTGCTGCAGAATGCTCTCTGTGACGTTATTTAATTCTTCAATGGAAACGGCCGTCTGCTGAAATTCTTCGCTGTGTGACATTTTGAAGGAATTTGTCAAGAAATCTCAAAAAGTTGACGCGCACCAAGTTCTTGTTTTCAAAAGATGTGAAACCTTCCTGTTTCTTTCTCTATCGTGTCTTTGCCCACGAACTCTAAATCCCTTTGCTCTGAAAATGCCTCATACTTGAGGATGAAATTCAGTAGGTCCAATGATGTCACATGATGTCACATGATGTCAAATGATGCCTCTGAAGACTAAAATTAGAAGTGACACAATCCAGCCGCTGATGTCAAATGATGTCATTACATCTAAAGTTTAGAATGACATCATCAGTGATGACATCATCACTGATGATGTCATTGTGCAAACTTTTTTTTACCTGTTAAATTTTTTTTTTCTTTTTTTGTGCTTTCCAGCAGCTAAAACACATTGAATGAGGAGTCTTTTGTTTCAAACAGGATTTCTATAAATCAAATAATTTCTACAGCATTTTCAACAGTCATTAGAATTCTGAACACAGTTTTTACTACTTATTTGTACAGATATAAATCATTTTTCCTGTTTTACTGAGCTTCTTGTAGTATTTTTTATATGTATGCTTCCTTTGGAGAATGCCATCAGATGTCACAACATCAGCTTTTATAACTATGCTGATTACATCCAGCTGTACAGAGTTACATCTCCTGGTGACACAAGACCAACAGAAGCACCTTTTGACTGTATTTAACCCTTGTGCTATCTTAGATGACCCCACCCTTACATTGACGTGTTCTCCCTACCCTGACAAAGGAGGATGAAGATTTCATATAATCAATGAACACCAGTGAGGTTCACAAATCATTGAAGAAAAAAGGTTCAGTCTAGTGGATCTAGATGACCCAACTCCCAATGTTTAAGTCTCTAGGATAGCACAAGGGTTACGATGTGAAATCATGGATGGCAAATAATTTTCTGCAGCTAAACTAGGAAATAACTGAAGTTTTAGTCATTGGTTCTTAAGCCAAAAGAGATAAACAGCTATTGAAGCTAACATACCTTTCATTAAGTTACTCAGAAATAGTTAGAAACCTGGGTGTTATTTTCGACTCTAAACTAACTTTGATTAAGCAGGATATTTAAACTGGTTGTTATGGTCTTAGAAATTTGGCTTGGGCCGCCCACTGCTCTCTCTTGCTAAAATGGAGATTCTAATGTATGCTTTTATTATCAGTAGAATTGACTGTTGGAATTTCCTCTTTGCTGGTCTTCAAAAAAACTAACATTAAGACCCTTCAGCTTCTCCAGAACTCTGCTCCACGAGTTCTCAACAAGACCAGAAGGCGGGCTCACATCACCCTGATTTTGAAATCCCTGCAATGGCTCCCCATATACTTCAGGAAATGATTTTAAGATATTTTGAAATGTTTTTCCATGTCTTAATGTTCTTGGGGCTTCTTATCTGTCAGATCTTTTAGTCATTTATGAACCCACATCTCTGGTCAGGGTCTTTAATTGGCAACACATGATACTTCTTGAAAAGCCACTTGTTGTTAAAACTACATTTTCCAGCATTTCAAGCTATAAATACACAATAAAAAAATAAAAATTCAATAGTACTGGTTTCATTTGTTTTAATCATCAGAATTTACTTCAGCAAACCAAAAACTAACAAATTGACATTGACACATGTATGACAATATTTTAGAGAGATCCTAATGAAGTAGTACCATGACATTTGATGAAAAACACGTTGTCTTTTCTTCTGGTCAATGTAACAGAATTGCTTCATAAACTTTCACAATGTTTGCAGTTTCAAAGTTTCATTTCTTTTATTTGTAGAGGATGTTTCATGGTTGTTTCACATGTTTAATCATCAACATAAAGTCAGTCTAAGAGAGTTTTACTAAATCACAAGAACATTTGTCTGCATCACCTGTAGTGGACCAACTGCATTACACTAAAAGGAGCAGGACTGTTAGTCATCCAGGTCTTGATTCTCCATCCATCCACTACAAATGGATGAGGAGGCACACATACTACCTTTCAGAGAATTTCTCTCTCATTATTGTTGCTTGGTAATGTGTCCTTTTGCTCTGTTGGTTTAGAAGTGTGTTATGATTATGTCAAAACTAAATATTCAATCCCAGTTTCAAGATCTCTCCTTATTGAAATGTGTAGAACAGAACAAAATATTTATCCCTCAATTCACATAGAACTTTGATTTCTTTACCAGAAACCTGTAAATGTAAAACCTTTTTTTCAAAATAAGATTCATTCCTACATTTATAGGACACAAATGAAGCATTTTTGTTTAGTGAGTAAACTGCTGAAATGAGCCTCAATGCAATGCTGTGCAATCAGCAGCAATCAGATTTGCACAATGGCTTTACTTTGTTGTTTATGATTGTGTACATGAATCAATTTTTTTCTCTCAATTCAGTTACTTAAGAGTCTTTCAAAATTTATATTTATGTTGTTGCCCTCTTTTGTTTTTTACTCAAATAGAAGAACAATTTCAGTATTTCAACTGCATTGCTGTTTTTGATTATTGCACAGACAATGTTATTTCATAGTTAAATTAAACAACGAAGTGTATCAAATACAGCGGGGAAAATAAGTATTTAACACGTCAACATTTCTCTCAAAAAACAATCGAGCTATTGACACGAAATTTTCAGCAGATGTCGGCATCAGCCCAAGTAATGCACACATAGAAAGAAAGCCAAACATTTATGTCCATAAATGAAGTTATGTGTAATAAAGTGAAATGGCACAGGGAATAAGTATTGAACACGCTTACTGAAATTTATTTAATACTTAGTGCAAAAACCTTTGTTGGTGATTACAGCCTCAAGACGCCTCCTGTATGGAGAAACCAGTCGAATACATTGCTCAGGTGTGATTTTGGCCCATTCATCCACACAAACTGCTTTCAAATCTTCAAGGTTCCGGGGGTCTCTTCTGTGAACCCGGATCTTCAGTTCTTTCCAAAGATTTTCTATTGGATTCAAGTCTGGTGATTGACTGGGCCATTCTAGCAGCTTTATTTTCTTTTTCTTCAACCAGTTGAGTGTTACCTTGGCTGTGTGCTTGGGATCGTTGTCTTGCTGAAAGATCATCTTCAGCAGCCTGGCAGATGACAGCAGATTCTGATCAAGAATGTCTCGATACTTTTCTCCAGTCATTATTCCTTCAATGATATGAAGTCTACCAGTACCACATGCTGAAAAACAGCCCCACGCCATGATGCTCCCACCTCCAAACTTGACTGTTGGTATGGTGTTTTGGGGGTGATGTGCGGTGCCATTTTTCCTCCAAACATGTTGTGTCTCATGACATCCGAAGAGTTCAATTTTGGTCTCATCTGACCAGAGTATCTTCTCGCAGAAAGTCATGGGTTTATCCAAATGGTGTGTCGCAAACTCCAAATGAGCTTCAACATGCTTCTTCTTCAAAAATGGAGTCTTGCGTGGTGTGCGTGCATGGAGGCCATGGCGGTTGAGTGCATTACTTATTGTTTTCTTTGAAACAACGGTACCTGCGGATTCCAGGTCTTTCTGAAGCTCTCCACGCCCAGCGGTCCTGGGCTGTTGGAGAACACTTCTGATAATTATTCTGACTCCTCTGTCTGAAATCTTGCGAGGAGCACCTGGCCGTGGCAGGTTTATGGTAATGCCGTGTTCTTTCCACTTTCGGATGATGGCCCCAATGGTACTCACTGGAACTTTCAGAAGTTTAGAAATGCACCTGTAATCAATGCTTTCATTGTGTTTTGCAACAATAAGGTTGCGTAGGTCTTTGGACAGCTCTTTGCTTTTACCCATCATGCAATGCTTCTTGTCTAACACCTTGCTGGTGAGAAACCTTTTTAAAAGGCATCAATCAGGACTATACCAGCTGATATTACTTTGCACTAATAGGGGGCAGGTTAACCTTCTGAATACTGACAAACTCCAGCTGCTTTCTTGGCTTGCCAGACCTTTTTACCCCTCCTTTTCTTCATGTGTTCAATACTTATTCCCTGTGGCATTTCACTTTATTACACATAACTTCATTTATGGACATAAATGGTTGGATTTCTTTCTATGTGTGCATTACTTGGGTTGATGCCGACATCTGATGAAAACTTCGTGTCAATAGCTGGAATAGAAATATGTTTTTTTAGAGAAATGTTGACGTGTTCAATACTTATTTTCCCCAATGTTTCCTACAAATTAAGTGTATAAACTATGAGGTGCCGTGTAGGACATAATTCAGAATTAGCATTCACATACACATGTGAAATCTCTCACATACACATGTGAAATCTCTCACATACACATGTGAAATCTCTCACATACACATGTGAAAATGCTCTCACATACACATGTGAAAATGCTCTCACATACACTACTGAAAATGCTCTCACATACACTACTGAAAATGCTCTCACATACACATGTGAAAATCCTCTCACATACACATGTGAAAATGCTCTTACACACACTACTGAAAATGCTCTTACACACACTACTGAAAATGCTCTCACATACACTACTGAAAATGCTCTCACATACACATGTGAAAATCCTCTCACATACACATGTGAAAATCCTCTCACATACACATGTGAAAATCCTCTCACATACACATGTGAAAATGCTCTCACATACACTATCCAAAACGCTCTCACATACACTACTGAAATTTTCGACAGAAACGGAAGGCATTTCAGTAGAAACGGAAGTTGGCTGATTATCGCGAGATAATCATTCGTCTGAATCATTCGAAAATGGCAGCCGGTTGCGCAAGGAAAACCACCGAAACGTGTAAGTATATTAAAAAATATCCAGTATCTGTTGTAAAATATATTTGTAAATACTTAAGATGATGTGTTTAATATGTTATATTCCTCAATCAACAACCTAGATTGTTTTGAAGCTCATCAATTTCAGTAATGCTAAAGCTAACGCGAATTAGCGCCGAAGGCTAAAAACAAACGCTAGATATTACATCAAAAAGCAGTGACTTCTAACCGTAGTCACAAGTTATTAACACATGTTTTAAATGTGTTCATATATGTAGGGACAGACGAGGATGAGGAAAATCCGATCCATTTGCGGATGGAGAAAGATAGCCTGTTTGTTTTCAAGCTAGCTCGTGCCAGATGGGTAGAGACATATGATCAGATTTGACTTCATTTTAATAAACGGTTAATCGTTGTCGTACTGGGTTAAAGGTTTATGTTAAAGACCCAGAAGAGAGAGGAGGAAAGGGCTAGAAGGGAGGAACAGCGACAGGAGAGTCTGTTAAGTTTACTTGAGTTGAAATTATTGTTCTAAAATGTAATGCAGCCATTGTTTTTCCAATTTGTTTAATAAATGTATGAACAAAAATGAATAATTTACATGTATTATTTAAATCTGAGCTATTTTTAACAATCTTAAAAGGATTTTCATATAAATATCAGATGTACATATTTAGAATTTCGTTTTATATGTTAATATTTATTTTTATACATGTTAACAATAATCCTGGTCTTCTAGAGTCATGTGTGTCACAGTTGGAGCTGAAAGGAAAGCAAAGATTTGTCCTTGCAGACGGACGTGACTCTGCTCGTCCTGCATGTTCCTGGTGTTGTCCTGCTGTGGCTCAACATCTGTGGCTAAGCAGTCCCCTTTGCTGATGCACAGAATGTGCAGAATTGAACTGCAGGCAATGATTTTCATTGCAAAGGTTGGTTTTACTTCCAGTGCCCCCAGAAATATTGCTCTCCTCCTCATATTTATCATGCCAAATGCTCTCTTCACAACAGAGCGTGTTCTGGAGTGGTTCTGGTTGTAACTGCCTCAATGGCATTCCTCATGGGTTCCCTGTAGGGTGTCAGCAGCATGATGGGATGTGCAATGCAGGGATACCCACCATCACCCAAAAGGATCCTTCAGGTGGGTTTGTTTGATTTACATAAATTGGGCTTTTACGTAGAACCCGTGAATCATGGATTGATCCTGGATTCCCAACAAAAATATCTATAAATTTGGCATTAGAGTCACATACAGCATGCATTTTAATGGAATAAAAAAGCTTCCTGTTAAAATAACAAGCTGCATTTTCTTTTAGGGCCTTTATTTCTTATGTGGCAGCCATCAATGCTCCTTGTGACCCTTTGGAAGGAGCAGTGATGAAAGTCTTCCGGGAATTCCCGGAAATCCGGGTTTTTGAGCAAACCGAACGTACTTTCCGGGAAATAAAGACCTGATCTCTACGGACAAATCGCTTTCCGGATTAAAAAATGGTCTGAAATCAGCTAATTTTAGCTTTATTTTCTATATTTCTCCGCAGATCGCTTCCTCTATGGCCGTGGCCATCTCTCGTCTTCCCGGCCTAATTGACCAATGACGGGACGTTTTAGTTGCTTTCGGATGCGTCGACGGGTCTGATTGGCTCTGTCTGCACCACGTGGTCAGCGTGACTTGCTTCCCTAGAGACCAAAACTGGCGGACCCACGCTAAACTTTCACAAACACATCTGAAGAGTTTGCGATCAAATTTGTGTTAAAATAATGGCAGGCATCGTCATTATTGTGCGTGGTCACGACCTCAGTTGTGAGAAGACGATAAAAAACAAATTGAAGTGGTCTTGGCTGGAAAAAAAAGATTTTTAAGGTAGTGTAGGTCAAATACTTTTTTGTGTAAAATAATTTCAAAACCACATTTTGAAATAATTTCAATTTTAGTTTTGAGTTTCAGTTTTTATTTTGAATACATTTCTCTATCTAATTTATTTGTATTTCCTAATTACCATGATTTAGTTCAGTATAGTTGACATTAATTATAAGTATTTGATGGTTTGGACCCGCACTCCCTTAAAAAATAATGTTTACAATGTTTAGCTTAGTTTGTATGTTTGTTTTGATATTTCCAAGATTACTTAGTATTGGTGTTAAAGAATTGATGTATTATGTTATCGAATTATAGTTTAAAGCAGATCCCATATTTTGATGTAATTATAGTTTGAGAAAACAGTGCAAGTGGATGTTGTACATCAGTCATTTCTAAAGCAGAAATAATGTATAAATTAAAGCTACAAGTAGCATTTAGCGGGCCCGAGCACGTGCGACCGCCTGGCACGAGCGACCGCCCCGTGAGCAACGCCCTGCTCGAGCCATTCTCGTCGTTCTTTCTTGTCCATTCTGGAGCTTCAAGCTAATGTCAATAGGAAAGCAGCCTGTGGGGGGGGGGGGGGGGGGTACTGTAATCTGTTGCCTTAAGGGACAAAGACTTTTGCATATAGCATGAACGAGTGAGTGAATGAGCAACGCCCTGCTCGAGCCGTTTTGTGTCGTTCTTCCTTCTGCATTCTGGACCTGCAAGCCACATTTAACATGACAGCAGCCTGTCGGCGAAAGGTGGGTGGGGGGGCTGTAATCTGTTTCCTTTAAGGACAGATATTTTTTCATATATTGTGAAAAAAAAAATTCAAACAAAGCTTTGTTTAGTCCTGCTCATTTTCTCATCCAGAAGGCCTTTTCAGATTAAAAAGTTGTCAATCAAGCAATGATGATAATCATTAACACTGTACCTAAAGATGTGAAAAATAGAAGTGATCTAATTTCCACTACAATGTTTAGACATGTGTCAGCTATGTTTGATAACTTGGCCGATCAGGTGGACCGGGATCTTGCAAAAGCGCATGTTGTTTTGCATCCAGTTTGAAGAATCTCTAGACAGCAGCAGTGCAGCTCAGCTGTGTGTTTGTTTGTTTTTTTTGTTTTTCTTTACATCAAGAGAAGAACTCTTGACAGAACTGCCCTTACAAACAAATATAGGAGGAGTTGAAATGTATAACACGGTAAAGAAGTTTTTGTGCAGAAAAAGGTACCATTAGAAAAGCTGGTAGCAGTGACTGCAGACGGGGCTCCTGCTATGATCAATAGACAAACAGGTTTCATCACTCACTGTAAAGCTGACCCAGACTTTCCAAAATGTCTGCATTACTGCTGCTTCATTCACCAGTAGGCCTTAAGTGTAAAAGTGATTGGCTCTGGACACTAAGTTGGAGATATGTAGGAGGCATCTCATTCTGAAATCTCAGCCTCGTGATACAAACGGCTGATTTTTTATGAATTTTTAATTATCTGACTACAACGCAATCAACCACTTCCTGTTTGGCGGTGGCTTGCGCAGGCACCGTCAGGTGTATACCCATGAAACTCTAAATGATGAGAGAAGACCCTTCTGAGTATCTCCTGTTGTAATTTTATGAACATCGGACAAAGCACAGAGAAAAAACAGGGCATAATGTGCCCCATGCAATAACTAGGTGGCGCTATAGAGCTCGTCCAAAGTTGTCATATCCATGGGTTCAGAATGGAAGCTTCATCATGTCCATTGAATTTCAGTGAGATTGTACAAGGAATGTGCACGTGAGAGCAACATTTATGCATGGCGAGACGCCCAACTCTTTGACCTGGTGTATAGTGCAATTAAGAATAAGTTAAAAATTAAGTTAACAACAGCAACACACTATATACAGTAGAGTAAGGTGAATTAAAGTGGGAGCACAGATGGGCTGGGATGGTGGGGCCTGTAAGTGGCACCGACAGTCCTTTGGTGGGCGGGGGGGGGGGAGGGGGGGTCACCTGGGGGAGTTGGGGTACTGTTCAGCAGGCTGACTGCAGTGGGGAAGAAGCTGTTCTTGTGGCGCGAGGTCCTGGTCCTGATGGACCGGAGCCTCTTGCCAGAAGGGAGGGGCCGAAAGAGATTATGTCCTGGATGAGAGGGGTTGGCTACAATCCTGGCTGCCCGCCTCCAGGTCCTGGAGATGTGCAGCTCCTGGAGAGACGGGAGGAGGCAGCCGATCACCTTCTCTGCTGAGTGGATGACGCGTTGCAGCTTGGCCTTGTCTCTGGCCGTGGCCGCAGCGAACCAGACTGTGATGGAGGACGTGAGGGTGGATTCGATGATGGCGGTGTAAAAGTCTACCAGCATCTTTTCAGGGAGGTGAAACTTCTTCAGCTGCCTCAGGAAGTACATCCTCTGCTGGACCTTCTTAGTGATGGAGCTGATGTTCTGCTCCCACTTGAGGTCCTGGCTGATGATGGTTCCCAGGAAGCAGAAGGACTCCACAGAGGTCACCGGGGAGTCACAGAGGATGACAGGGGGGAGGGGGGCTGGGGCCTTCCTGAAGTCCACTGTCATCTCCACTGTCTTCAGAGCATTAAGCTCCAGGTTGTTAGCGCTGCACTATGACACCAGCCTGGCTATTTCACTCCTGTAGGCCGACTCATCTCCGTCAGAGATGAGGCCGATGAGTGTGGTGTCGTCAGCAAACTTCAGGAGTTTGACAGACAGGTGACCAGCTGTGCAGCTGTTTGTGTACAGGGAGAGTAACAGGGGTGAAAGGACACAGCCCTGGGGGGATCCGGTGCTTGTGGTCCGAGTATCTGAGACGAGCTTCCCCAGCCTCACATACTGCTGTCTGTCCGTCAGGAAGTCTGTGATCCACCTGCAGGTGGAGTCAGGCACATTCATCTTGGAGAGTTTTTAATACTAAAGATGTATGAAAGACATACCGAAAAAATATGTCTTTCAGTGTTTAACTGGCTGTCTTTGGATTATGCATGCCTGAGTAATGGCCATTCTTACTCCTCATCTCTCTGTTCACTGCTTGCTAATTTACATAGCAGGGGTCCCAGCAGGAGGGGGCGGGGTTGTAACACGACTCCTTCAGCAGAGCCAGGCTGAGAGAGGCTTTGACATGTAAGATGTTAGATGTTAGAATGCTAGATGTTAGAATGACCAGTTCATTTTATATCTATGAAAATATTCAGGGAGCTGTGGGACATGTTCAGCTATAGGTCTGTGAAAATTGGTGTCGATTGTTGAAACATAAGTTACCATAAAAAAATGTTTGTTTGGAGTCTAGACAGATTTAACACAGGTTTTTGGATGAAAAAGGATTTTTTATAAATCATCTGTTACACTTTTAAGTCTGAAAAAAATATGGAAGGCAGCAAACACAGATCCCTACCGTTTTTAATTTTTTTGTGCTGATATTTGAAAGATAAGTTATGCAAAAAAATAGGTGTTTGCAGTTTTGCCTAAAAAGACGTTTTCGGACCTTTTTGGATCAAATGTTGCCTAAAAGTTCACCTGTAACTTCAATCATTCTGAATTTTTTTAGGAAGCAGTAGCACATAAATTCTTGGTGCTGATAACCTAAACAGAATTTATACTAAAAATCTTTGTTCAGTCCAAAATTTCATTAAAAAAATCAAGTGATGAAGTTTCTCGTAGACCCTATAGTGTTACATATCAAAGCTAGAAATTATTAAAGGCATCTTATTCTGGAATCTCAGCTTCCTGAGACAAACGGATGATTTTTAATAAATTTCTATTATTTGGGTGCACATAATCGACCACTTCCTGTTACGCAGGCACCGTCAGATGTACACCCATGAAACTTTACATGATGAGAGAGGACCCTTCTGAGTATCTCCAGTTTTAATTTCATGCACATCGGACAAAGCAAAGAGAAAATACAGGGCAGAATGTGCCTCATGCAATAACTAGGTGGCGCTATAGAGCTCGTCCAAGATTGTCATATCCATGGGTTCAGAATGGAAGTTTCATCATATCCATTGAATTTCAGTGAGATTGGACAAGGAATGTGCACGTGAGAGCAACTTTTGTGTGCGTGGCGAGACGCCCAACTTTGCCGCTCTGTCACGACCACACCGCTGATTAGAAAGTTATGGTTTTTTGTCAGAGTAAACTTCAATGGCTTTTCAACAGGTGGACGTCATTTTCAGGTGTGTCGGCTCATCTTACTCAGAGCAGTGATGCTCCAAGTAAAACATGTCATTTCATCTTGCCAGCAAGTGGCGCTACACTTTTTCCAGATTTTTTCACTGCAGATGTGTTCAAGGTCAGACTACAATCATACATATCAATTTTGGATCAGATTGGATTTTGCATGGCTGAGTAATGGCCATTTTTCTTTTCATGGCGTGTTTTCAAAATGACCTCCATTTTCGACGCGCCGCCACGGTCACAAACATCCATAAAAACTTAAAAGCTTCGCAATTTAACATCGGACATGTGTCTAGTTTACAAAACCAAAGTTTGGAGTCATTACTCCAAAATCTCTAGGAGGAGTTCGTTCTAGAGCGAGGCCTGCAAATGTCCAAAATGAAGCAAAAATGACATATTGACCTCAATATATCAGACTTCCTGTGCGAGTGACAGGTGGGTCCTTTCAGACTTTTTTGTAGGTCTCCATCTGAAGAACATGCCCTGTAAAAATCAAGCTTGTACGTTAAAGCGTTTGCGGGGCGTCGGGACAAAAGTCACTGTAGGTGGCGCTATCGAGCCGTTTTTGTGCGCCCATGCCAATCTCCTATAAAATACGAAATTTTTCGCGACTCCTGATGTGTGTGCCAAATTTGGTGAGTTTTGGGGTATGTTAAAGGCCTCAAAAAGGCGACTCTTCCGGTAGAATAATAATAATAATAATTAAAGCTACAAGTAGCATTTATCGGGCCCGAGCACGTGCCACCGCCTGGCACGAGCGACCGCCCCGTGAGCAACGCCCTGCTCGAGCCATTCTCATTGTTTTTTCTTGTCCATTCTGGAGCTCCAAGCTAATGTTAATATGACAGCAGCCTGTGGGGGGGGGGGGGGGGGGGGGGTAGACTGCAATCTGTTGCCTTAAAGGACAAAGACTTATGCATATAGCATGAAAAAAATTCTTAAATCTAAGCCTCGTTTAGGCCTGCTCATTTTCTCATCAAGTAGAAGAAGGTTTTATCAGATTAAGAAACAAGCAATGATAATTCCTATCACTGTCCCTAAGGATGAGAACAATAGAACTCATTCAATTTCCACTACAATGTCTAGATGAGTGTCAGCTATGTCTGATAACTTGGCGAATTAGCTGGACCGGGATCTTGCAAAGTGCAGGTGGTTAACGTCCAGTGTGATGAGTCTGTGGACGGCAACAGTACAGCATAGCTTTTGGTTTCCACAAGAGAAGAATTCCTGACACATCTGCCCTAACAGACAACTACAAGAGGAGTTGAAATGTATAACATGGTGAAGGAGTTTTTGTGCAGAAAAAGGTACCATTAGAAAAGCTGGTAGCCATACCTTCAGACGGGGCTCCTGCTATGATTGACCGACAAACAGGTTTCATCACTCACTGTAAAGCTGACCCAGACTTTCCAAAATGTCTGCATTACTGCTGCGTCATTCACCAGTAGGCCTTATGTGCAGAAGTGATTGGCTCTGGACACATAATGACTCCTATTGTGAAAAGCATAAAAAACCTCAGCTGCAAAGCAAAACAGAACAGGATTTTAAAGGTGCTATTGGTGGAGATATCTGCTGAATATGGTGAATATGAATATGGTGAATCTGAACTTGTATTCTTGACTGACATTACTGGAAAAATAAACCACTTGATCTGCGAGCTGCAAGACATTGGCAAAACTATATTTTTTTATTGACCAGCCTGCCTGAGCCAGTGTTTTTCTTGTAGGGATCTTTTCTGCCAGGGCTTGCCGGCTTGGTCAGTGGATGTTGCTGCAGTTGTCTCACTTGCTGGGACAGCTGGAGTTAAACATAGCAGCCTCATGGCTGTGAAGTGGACCCCGTTGCTGTCCCAGTCTGGATGGGCACTGTGGTGATGTTCCAATGTTCAGGCTGGCTCCTGGTATGAAGAGATTCCCAATTACCATTTCCTAACCGCAGAGCCAAGGATGTGTTTACATGTTTAGGTCAAAAATGTGATGAACAGCTTCATGTTGTCTATTGATGTAAGTTTAAACCTAAACATGCCACCCTGTTACTAATCCAGTTGATGTGGTTCTCCATCTGTGTCTAGGTGATAAAAAGCATTTTTTTATATTTAGAGCTCTAAGCAAACAAACAGTTGTCTATATAAAAGAGCTTTTACAATTGTGCACTTTTAGCAGGTCTCCGAATACATGTGACCAATGTATAATGGATTTTCACAGACTTTGTTTAAAACTGAAGGTGACAGAGACTTTGGAGAAGTGGCTACATTATTCTGGACTTCTTTGTTTCATCCACAGAAGAGTAAAATATGTGATTGATTTTGAAAAGCTGCTGAAAAATGTATCTTTTTAAAATTGCAATTTCTAATTTGGGTTTTACATTTTGTGTTCCATTTTTTGTGATTTTATTAGAAAGATTTGTTATTTCTTTGGTGTTTAAAGGTGGTGCATATTGTATATATGCAATCTTCTTAGAGACATTTGCTATATGTTGTGTTTGTTGTCGTTGTAGTTTAATTTCATTGGATGTATAGAAAGGAAATGAAAAGAAGTTGCAGCATTGATTAAAAAAGCATAAAAGAGACATTTACTGTCTGATGTTACATCTGTAGGAGTGTACTGAGGCTGGGTTTTGTTTTGGAGCACATTCATATGTTTTGTTTGTAAAAAAAAAAAAGATAAAATATAAAGTTAATTGTATTTTGGATGAATAAAAAAGCAATGATTAGTGCTACGGATGTATAAAAGACAAACAAAACAAAGGAAATTGCTGTATTTTAGTGTTGAACTAGGCTTTCTAACTGTTCTACTTTCTGTCTGCCACTCCTGGCTAATTTACATGTGAGCACACAGCCGGGGGTTGGGGGGGGGGGGCTAACTCCACTCCTGCAGCAGGGGAGACTGATGAAAAGCTTGAGGATGTAAGATTGAATAAATAAAATCCTAGAGTTGACCAGTTCATTTTATAAATGTAAATATTTTTTTATTTTGGTGCTGATAAACTAAACAGAAGTTATAATAAAAATATTTGCTTAAGTCAAAATGTCCAAAAATTTGCTTTCAGCACAATAGGGTGATTAAGGTGGTTAAATGTTTCTCGTACGTATAGTGCTGCTTCTCAAACGTGGGGCTTTGTAAGACGCATCTAATTCTGAAATCTCAGCTTCCTGAGACAAACGGCTGATTTCCTATCAAGCTTTTTCTATGACTGCAACACAATCGACCACTTCCTGTTTGGCAGTGCCTTACGCAGGCACCGTCAGATGTGCAGCCATGAAACTTAAGATGATGAGAGAGGACCCTTCTGAGTATCTCCAGTTTTAATTTCATGCACATCAGACAAAGCGCAGAGAAAATACAGGGCAGAACGTGCCCTATGCAATAACTAGGAGGCGCTATAGAGCTCGTCCAAAGTTGTCATATCCATGGGTTCAGAATGGAAGCTTCATCATATCCGTTGAAATTCAGTAAGATTGGACAAGGAATGTGCACGTGAGAGCAACATTTGTGCATGGCGAGACGCCCAACTTCGCCGCTCTGTCACGACCACACCCCTGCGTTGAAAGATATGGTTTTTTATCAGAATAAACTTCAATTGCTTTTCAACAGGTGGACGTCATTTTGAGGTGTGTTTGCTCATCCTACTTGGAGCAGTGATGCTCCAAGTAAAACATGTCATTTCCTGTTGCCAACAGGTGGCGCTACACCTGTTTCGGATATTTCCACTGCAGATGTGTTCAGAGTCAGACTACAATCATGCACAACAAATTTGGATCAGATTAGAATATTTATGGCTGAGTAATGGCCATTTTTCTTTTCATGGCGTGATTTCGAAATGACCTCAAATTTTGACGCGCCGCCACGGTCACAAACAACCGTAAAAACTTTAAAGCTTCGCAATTTAAGATCGGACATGTGTTTAGTTTACAAAACCAAAGTTTGGAGTCATTGTTCAAAAATCTCTAGGAGGAGTTCGTTCTAGAACGAGGCCTGCAAATGACCAAAATTCAGCAAAAATGACATATTGACACCAATATAGCAGACTTCCTGTGCAACTGACAGCTTGGTACCAAGAGACTTTTTTGTAGGTCTCCATCTGATGAACATGTCCTGTAAAAATCAAGCTTGTATGTTAAAGAACATGGCGGGGCTCTCAAAAACAAACATGGTAGGTGGCGCTATTGAGCCGTTTTTGTTCACCCATGCAAGTGCTGTATATCTAAGTTGGAAATATGTAAGAGGCATCTCATTCTGAAATCTCAGCCTTGTGATACAAACGGCTGATTTTTTATGAATTTTTAATTATCTGACTGCAACGCAATCAACCACTTCCTGTTTGGCGGTGGCTTGCGCAGGCACCGTCAGGTGTACACCCATGAAACTTTACATAATGAGAGAAAACCCTTGTGAGTATCTCCTGTTGTAATTTTATGAACATCGGACATAGCACAGAGAAAAGACAGGTCAGAATGTGACATAAAATGTATTTGTCAATATCTAGGTGGCGCTATAGAGCTCGTCCAAGATTGTCATATCCATTGGTTCAGAATGGAAGCTTCATCACCTCCATCGAATTTCAGTGAGATTGGACAAGGAATGTGCACGTGAGACCAACTTTTGTGTGCACGGCGAGACGCCCAACTTCGCCGCTCTGTCACGACCACACCCCCGCGTTGAAAGTTATGGCTTTTTATCAGAGTAAACTTCAATGGCTTTTCAACAGATGGACATCATTTTGAGGTGTGTCGGCTCATCCTACTTGGAGCAGTGATGCTCCAAGTAAAACATGTCATTTCCTTTTGCCAGCAGGTGGCGCTACACCTGTTCTGGATTTTTCCACTGCTGATGTGTTCAGAGTCGAACTACAATCATGCATATCAATTTTGGATCAGATTGGATTTTGCATGGCTGAGTAATGGCCATTTTTCTTTTCATGGCGTGTTTTCAAAATGACCTCCATTTTCGACGCGCCGCCACGGTCACAAACATCCGTAAAAACTTAAAAGCTTCGCAATTTAACATCGGACATGTGTGTAGTTTACAAAACCAAAGTTTGGAGTCATTACTCCAAAATCTCTAGGAGGAGTTCGTTCTAGAGCGAGGCCTGCAAATGTCCAAAATGAAGCAAAAATGACATATTGACCTCAATATATCAGACTTCCTGTGCGAGTGACAGGTGGGTCCTTTCAGACTTTTTTGTAGATCTCCATCTGAAGAACATGCCCTGTAAAAATCAAGCTTGTACGTTAAAGCGTATGCGGGGCGTCGGGACAAAAGTCACTGTAGGTGGCGCTATCGAGCCGTTTTTGTGCGCCCATGCCAATCTCCTATAAAATACGAAATTTTTCGCGACTCCTGATGTGTGTGCCAAATTTGGTGAGTTTTGGGGTATGTTAAAGGCCTCAAAAAGGCGACTCTTCCGGTAGAATAATAATAATAATAATAATTAAAGCTACAAGTAGCATTTAGCGGGCCCGAGCACGTGCGACCGCATGGCACGAGCGACCGCCCCGTGAGCAACGCCCTGCTCGAGCCATTCTCGTCGTTTTTTCTTGTCCATTCTGGAGCTCCAAGCTAATGTTAATACGACAGCAGCCTGGGGGGGGGGGGGGGGGGGGGGGGGGGGCTGTAATCTGTTGCCTTAAGGGACAAAGACTTTTGCATATAGCATGAAAAAAATTCAAGCAATGATGATAATTGCTATCACTGTCCCTAAGGATGAGAACAATAGAACTCATTCAATTTCCACTACAATGTCTAGATGAGTGTCAGCTATGTCTGATAACTTGGCCAATTAGCTGGACCGGGATCTTGCAAAGTGCAGGTGGTTAACGTCCAGTGTGATGAGTCTGTGGACGGCAACAGTACAGCATAGCTTTTGGTTTCCACAAGAGAAGAACTCCTGACACATCTGCCCTAACAGACAACTACAAGAGGAGTTGAAATGTATAACACGGTGAAGGAGTTTTTGTGCAGAAAAAGGTACAATTAGAAAAGCTGGTAGCAGTGACTGCAGATGGGACTCCTGCTATGATCAATAGACAAACAGGTTTCATCACTCACTGTAAAGCTGACCCAGACTTTCCAAAATGTCTGCATTACTGCTGCGTCATTCACCAGCAGGCCTTATGTGCAGAAGTGATTGGCTCTGGACATATAATGACTCTTATTCTGAAAATCGTAAACAACCTCAGCTGCAAAGCAAAACAGCACAGGATTTTTAAGGTGCTATTGGAGGAGATGTCTGTTGAATATGGTGAATATGAACATTGTGAATCTGAACTTGCATTCTTGACTGACATTACTGGAAAACTAAACCACTTGATCTGCGAGCTGCAAGACAATGGCAAAACTATTTTTTTTTGACCAGCCTGCCTTAGCCAGTGTTTTTCTTGTGGGGATCTTTTCTGCCAGGGCTTGTCAGCTTGGTCAGTGGATGTTGCTGCAGTTGTCTCCCTTGCTGGGACAGCTGGAGTTAAACACAGCAGCTCACGGCTCTGAAGTGGACCCCGTTGCTGTCCCAGTCTGGATGGGCACTGTGGCGATGTTCCAATGGCCAGGCTGGCTCCTGGTATAAAGAGATTCCCAAATACCATTTCCTAACCGCAGAGCCAAGGATGTGTTTACATGTTTAGGTAAAAAATGTGATGGACAGCTTCATGTTGTCTATTGATGTAAGTTTAAACCTAAACATGCCACCCTGTTATTAATCCAGTTGATATGGTTCTCCATCTGTGTCTAGGTGATAGAAAAGCATTTTTTTTTATATTTAGAGCTCTAAGCAAACAAACAGTTGTCTATATAAAAGAGCTTTTACAATTGTGCACTTTTAGCAGGTCTCTGAGTTCATGTGACCAATGTATGGTGGATTTTCACAGACCTTGTTTAAAACTGAAGGTGAGAGAGACTTAGAGAAATGGCTTCATTGTTCTGGAGTTCTTTGTTTCATCCACAGAAGAGTAGAATTGGTGATTGATTTTGAAAAGCTGCTGAAAAAAGTATCTTTTTCAAATTGCAATTTCTAACTTGGGTTTTACATTTTGTGTTCCATTTTTTGTGCTTTAATTGGGAAGCATTTGTTATTTGTTTGGTGTTTTTAAGGTTCTGCAAATATACACATCATTTTTTAGAGACATTTGTTATCAGTTGTGTTTGTTGATTTGTAGTTTAATTTCATTGGATGTATAGATGTCGTGTGGGGGGGAGGCTCGAGAGCAGGTAGGACCCAGGCGCAGAAACGGGAGGCAAACGGGTTCAGGGCAAGTGGGTTTATTTAACTAACAAAAAGCGCTGCAGAGCAGGATGACAAAACTAAAAACAAAAACTTACTGTGGCATGGCAAGGGACATGGACGCCAGACAAGAAGACGTGATCAACATGAGCAGAAGTTAATGGACCAGCACAGGAGGAAGGCAGAGACAAGACTTATATACAGACAGGGCAGACAAGACACAGGTGAACACGATTAGGGCAGATGGGGACCAAAGGAAGTAAAACTCAAGAAACATGACAAGACAGGAAACCTTTCAAAATAAAACAGGAAACAGAACCAAACAAGACAGAACAAGAACTAAAGCGAAAAACAAGACAACAAACTGAAACCATGACAATAGAAAGGAAAAGAAGTTCAAACATTGATTATAAAAAAGGATATAAGAGATAAAAAAAAAGAAAAAGGAAAAGAAAAAAGATAAAATATTGATTTAATTGCATTTTGAATGAATAAAAAACAATGATTAATAGAATAACAATCAGAATCAGAAATCAGAAAAAGTTTTATTGCCAGGTTCAGTAGAGCGCACTATACAAAACGAGGAATTTGACTTGGTGTATAGTGCAATTAAGAATAAGTTAAAAATTAAGTTAACAACAACAACACACTATATACAGTAGAGTAAGGTGAATTAAAGTGGGAGCACAGATGGGCTGGGATGGTGGGGCCTGTAAGTGGCACCGACAGTCCTTTGGTGGGCGGGGAGGGGGGGGGGTCACCTGGGGGAGTTGGGGTACTGTTCAGCAGGCTGACTGCAGTGGGGAAGAAGCTGTTCTTGTGGCGCGAGGTCCTGGTCCTGATGGACCGGAGCCTCTTGCCAAAAGGGAGGGGCCGAAAGAGATTATGTCCTGGATGAGAGGGGTTGGCTACAATCCTGGCTGCCCGCCTCCAGGTCCTGGAGATGTGCAGCTCCTGGAGAGACGGGAGGTGGCAGCCGATCACCTTCTCTGCTGAGTGGATGACGCGTTGCAGCTTGGCCTTGTCTCTGGCCGTGGCCGCAGCGAACCAGACTGTGATGGAGGACGTGAGGGTGGATTCGATGATGGCGGTGTAAAAGTCTACCAGCATCTTTTCAGGGAGGTGAAACTTCTTCAGCTGCCTCAGGAAGTACATCCTCTGCTGGACCTTCTTAGTGATGGAGCTGATGTTCTGCTCCCACTTGAGGTCCTGGCTGATGATGGTTCCCAGGAAGCAGAAGGACTCCACAGAGGTCACCGGGGAGTCACAGAGGATGACAGGGGGGAGGGGGGCTGGGGCCTTCCTGAAGTCCACTGTCATCTCCACTGTCTTCAGAGCATTAAGCTCCAGGTTGTTAGCGCTGCACTATGACACCAGCCTGGCTATTTCACTCCTGTAGGCCGACTCATCTCCGTCAGAGATGAGGCCGATGAGTGTGGTGTCGTCAGCAAACTTCAGGAGTTTGACAGACAGGTGACCAGCTGTGCAGCTGTTTGTGTACAGGGAGAGTAACAGGGGTGAAAGGACACAGCCCTGGGGGGATCCGGTGCTTGTGGTCCGAGTATCTGAGACGAGCTTCCCCAGCCTCACATACTGCTGTCTGTCCGTCAGGAAGTCTGTGATCCACCTGCAGGTGGAGTCAGGCACATTCATCTTGGAGAGTTTTTAATACTAAAGATGTATGAAAGACATACCGAAAAAATATGTCTTTAAGTGTTTAACTGGCTGTCTTTGGATTATGCATGCCTGAGTAATGGCCATTCTTACTCCTCATCTCTCTGTTCACTGCTTGCTAATTTACATAGGAGCCGTGGTCCCAGCAGGAGGGGGCGGGGTTGTAACACGACTCCTTCAGCAGAGCCAGGCTGAGAGAGGCTTTGACATGTAAGATGTTAGATGTTAGAATGCTAGATGTTAGAATGACCAGTTCATTTTATATCTATGAAAATATTCAGGGAGCTATGGGACATGTTCAGCTATAGGTCTGTGAAAATTGGTGTCGATTGTTGAAACATAAGTTACCATAAAAAAATGTTTGTTTGGAGTCTAGACAGATTTAACACAGGTTTTTGGATGAAAAAGGATTTTTTATAAATCATCTGTTACACTTTTAAGTCTGAAAAAAATATGGAAGGCAGCAAACACAGATCCCTACCGTTTTTAATTTTTTTGTGCTGATATTTGAAAGATAAGTTATGCAAAAAAATAGGTGTTTGCAGTTTTGCCTAAAAAGACGTTTTCGGACCTTTTTGGATCAAATGTTGTCTAAAAGTTCACCTGTAACTTCAATCATTCTGAATCTTTTTAACATCATCAAGAAATCAACATCAAGAGAAGAACTATTGACAGAACTGCACTTACAAACAAATATAGGAGGAGTTGAAATGTATAACACGGTGAAGGACTTTTTGTGCAGAAAAAGGTACCATTAGAAAAGCTAGTAGCAGTGACTGCAGACGGGGCTCCTGCTATGATCAATAGACAAACAGGTTTCATCACTCACTGTAAAGCTGACCCAGACTTCCCAAAATGTCTGCATTACTGCTGCTTCATTCACCAGCAGGCCTTATGTGGAGAAGTGATTGGCTCTGGACACATAAAGACTCCTATTGTGAAAATCATAAAAAAAAACCTCAGCTGCAAAGCAAAACAGCACAGGATTTTCAAGGTGCTATTGGAGGAAATGTCTGCTGAATATGGTGAATATGAATATGGTAAATATGAAATTGCATTTTTGACTAATTTTACTGGAAAACTAAACCACTTCAACTGTGATCTGCAAGGCAAGGTTAATACTATATTGTTTATGGAACAGCCTGCAGTGTTTCTTTTGGGGATCTTTTCTGCCAGGGCTTGCCGGCTTGGTCGGTGGTTGTTGCTGCAGTTGTCTTCCTTACTGGGGCAGCTGGAGTCAAACACAGCAGCCTCACAGCTGTGAAGTGGACCCCGTTGATGTTCCAGTCTGGGTGGGTGTTGTGGCGATGTTCCTATGGCCAGGCTGGCTCCTGGTATGAAGAGATTCCCAAATACCGTTTCTTAACCGCAGAGCCAAGCATGTGTTTACATGTTTAGGTCAAAAATGTGATGAATAGCTTCATGTTGTCTAGTGATGTAAGTTTTTAACCTAGTTAAACCTACACATGCCACCCTGTTACTAATCCAGTTGATATGGTTCTCCATCTGTGTCTAAGTGATATAATCAGAATCAGAATCGTTTATTGTCATTGTACATGGGGATACAATGAAATTGCAGCAGCCTTGGAGTGAAGGAGTTACATAAAATAAAAATAAAAATAGAATAGAAAAAGAAATACTGTATTTACAACTCTTAACAAAAAATGAACAATATGGACAGAAACTGTTAAATATTAAATATTTGTGAATAAAATAGAATGGAATTACATGAGTTGCTGTGAGCACAGCTTAATAAATATCAAGTTATTGCACAGTGACCCGGTTAGACAGTCAGGATATTGCACGCATTGTAGTAAAATTAGAGTGAGGTGTGGTTGGTGGACGTATGTGCATTCCGTATGATAATTGCCTATGGAAAAAAGCTGTTTCTTAGTCTGTTTGTCCTGGTTCTGATGGACCTGTACCTCCTTCCAGAGGGCAGCAGTTCAAACAGAGGGAAAGCAGAATGGGTGGAGTTAGTGGTGATGCTAGTCACTCTGCTGAGGCAGCGAGACTGGTAAATGTCCTTCAGTGAGGGGAGGGGGCAGCCGATGATCCTCTGCGCTGTCTTTACCACTCTCTGGAGACTCTGCCGTTCTGCTTCAGTGCAGTGGGAAAACCACACTGTGATGCCATAGGACAGAATGCTCTCAATGGTTAAGTGGTAGAACGTTACCAGCAGCTCCTGGCTGACGTCGTTCCTCCTAAGTTTTCTCAGGAAGTGCAGGCGTTGCTGGGCCTTCCTGATGACAGTCATGGTGTTGTTAGACCATGTGAGGTCAGCAGAGATGGTGGTGCCCAGGAGGGTGAAGCTGTGGACCCTCTCCACACAGTTTCCATCGATGTAGAGTGGGGGTGGATCTGTTCTGTTTTTTCTGAAGTCCAGGATGATCTCCTTGGTCTTGGTGGTGTTCAGGATGAGGTTATTAGCCTGACACCACCTTGAGAGTTTCAGGACTTCGTCTCTGTAGGCCGTCTCGTCGTCCCCAGAGATCAGCCCCACCACAGTAGTGTCGTCTGCAAACTTCACCACGGTGTTGCTGGTGTGGGCTGGTCTGCAGTCTGCTGTGTACAGTGTGTACAGCAGAGGACTCAGCACACATCCCTGTGTGGAGCCTGTGCTCAGCGTCCGGGTGGAGGAGAGGTGGGGGTCAAGTTTGACTGTCTGTGGTCTGTTTGTCAGGAAGTCCTTGATCCACGAGCAGGTGAGTGGGTGGAGTCCTAGTTCAGACAGTTTGTTGACCAGAATGTCAGGAATGATTGTGTTAAAGGCTGAGCTATAGTCCACAAAGAGCATCCTGGCGTAGGTGTCTCTGTGTTCCAGGTGGCTCAGCGCAGTGTGGAGGGTGATGGAAATGGCATCATCCGTTGATCTGTTTGCTTTGTAAGCAAACTGGTGGGGGACGAAGATTGGAGGGAGGGAGTCTTTGATGTGTCCCAGGAGCAGCCGCTCCAGACACTTTGTGATGACAGCAGTGAGTGCAACTGGGCGGAAGTCCGTGAGGAAGGCTGTGGATGAGGACTTTTTGGGTATCGGGATCATAGTGGATGACTTCAGGCAAGCAGGGATGAAAGCCTGAGCTAGCGACAGGTTGAAGATTTTTGTGAAGACCTGGGAGAGTTGATCGGCGCAGGCCCGCAGAACCTTTCCGGGAACTCCATCAGGTCCCCCCGCTTTCCTGGGGTTTACCCTGCTGAACATCCGTGCCATCCGTGCCACGTCCATAAAGGCATTGTTTTTATATTTAGAGCTCTAGGCAACCAAACATTTGTCTATATAAAAGAGCTTTTACAATTGTGCACTTTTAGCAGGCTGAAAAAATTATCTTTTTAAAATTGCCATTTCAAATTTGGGTTTTAAATTTTGTGTTCCATTTTTCTGTGCTTGTATTGGAAGGATTTGTTATTATTTTGTTTAAAAGTGCTACATATTGTATATACACATAATTTATTTAGAGAAATTTGCTATAGGTTGTGTTTTTTGGTTTTGTAGTTTAATTTCATTGGATTTATATTAAGGAAAAGAAGTTGCAGCATTGATTAAAAAAGGATAAAAGAGACATTTACTGTCTAAGTCTTATGTTACATCTGTAGAACTGTACTGAGAGTTGGGTTTTGTTTTGGAGCACATTCATATGTTTTGTTTGTAAAAAAAAAAAGATAAAATATTAAGTTAATTGCATTTTACATGACTAGAAAAGCAATGATTATTCATAAAAATCTATGAAAGACATACAAAACAAATGAAAAAGCAGTCTGCCCTCCCTCTTGTGTCTAAACTATTGTCACCTCACTTCTGGGTTAGTTAGCATATGAACAGGCAGCCGGTGTGTGTGTGTGTGGGGGGGGGGGGGGGGGTGAAATTTGACTCCAGCAACAGGGCAGATTGAGGAGCAGGCTGCAGCATGAGGAAAAGACTGAAGCATGTAAGAGGAAATGACATCCTACAGTTGACCAGTTCATTTTATATCTGTAAAGAATATTCAAGAAGCATTTAGACATGTTCAGCTATATGCGTGTGAAACTTGGTGTGGATATTTGAAGCATAAGTAATTTTAAAACACACTTGTTTGGAGTCCAGACGAAAAAAGCACAGGTTTTGGGATGAATCAGGATTTTTTAAAAATCATCTGTTTCACCTGGACTTCTGAAAAAAATATGGAAGGCAGCAAACACAGATCCCTACATTTAAAAAAATAAATGGTGTTGATATATGATGATTAAGTTATGAAAAATGATAGGTGTTTGTAGTTTTGCCTAAAAAGACGTTTTCGGACCTTTTTGGATGAAATGTTGTCTAAAAGTTCACCTGTAACTTCAATCATTCTGAATTTTTTTAGGAAGCAGTAGCACATAAATGCCTATGAAAGTTGAATTCTTGGTGCTGATAACCTAAACAGAATTTATGCTAAAAATCTTTGTTCAGTCCAAAATTGCATAGGAAAAAAAGAGGTATGAAGTTTCTCATAGACCCTATTGTGTTACATATCAAAGCTGGAGGTTATTAAAGGCATCTAATTCTGAAATCTCAGCTTCCTGAGACAAACGGCTGATTTATAATAAATTTCTATTATTTGGGTGCACATAATCGACCACTTCCTGTTACGCAGGCACCGTCAGGTGTACACCCATGAAACTTCAGATTATGAGAGAGGACCCTTCTGAGTATCTCCAGTTTTAATTTCATGCACATCGGACAAAGCAAAGAGAAAATACAGGGCAGAATGTGCCCAATGCAATAACTAGGTGGCGCTATAGAGCTCGTCCAAGATTGTCATATCCATGGTTTCAGAATGGAAGCATCATCATCTCCATCGAATTTAAGTGAGATCGGACAAGGAATGTGCACGTGAGAGCAACTTTTGTGTGCATGGCGAGACGCCCAACTTCGCCGCTCTGTCACGACCACACCGCCGCATTGAAAGTTATGGCTTTTTGTCAGAGTAAACTTCAATGGCTTTTCAACAGGTGGATATCATTTTGAGGTGTGTCGGCTCATCCTACTTGGAGCAGTGATGCTCCAAGTCAAACATGTCATTTCCTCTTGCCAGCAGGTGGCGCTACACCTGTTCCGGATTCTTCCACTGCAGATGTGTTCAGAGTCAGACTACAATCATGCACATAAATTTTGGATCAAATTGGATTATGCATGGCTGAATAATGGCCATTTTTCTTTTCATGGCGTGTTTTCAAAATGACCTCGAATTTTGACGCGCCGCCACGGTCACAAACAACCGTAAAAACTTAAAAGCTTTGCAATTTAACATGGGACATGGGTCTAGTTTACAAAACCAAAGTTTGGAGTCATTATTCATAAATCTCTAGGAGGAGTTCGTTCTAGAACGAGACCTGCAAATGTCCAAAATGCAGCAAAAATGACATATTGACATCAATATAGCAGACTTCCTGTGCAACTGACAGCTTGGTACCAAGAGACTTTTTTGTAGGTTTCCATCTGATGAACATGTCCTGAAAAAATCAAGCTTGTATGTTAAAGCATATGCGGGGGCTCGGGACAAATGTCACTGTAGGTGGCGCTGTCGAGCCGTTTTTGTGCGCCCATGCCAATCTCCTGTAAAATACGAAATTTTTCGCGACTCCTGATGTGTGTGCCAAATTTGGTGAGTTTTGGGGTATGTTAAAGGCCTCAAAAAGGCGACTCTTCCGTCGGAAGAAAAAGAATAATAATAATAATAATAATAACTCTAACAGATACAATAGGGTCCTTGCACTCCGTGCTCGGGCCCTAATAATAATAAACATTCGAATTACAATAGGGTCCTTGCACTCCGTGCTCGGGCCCTAATAAACATTCGAATTACAATAGGGTCCTTGCACTCCGTGCTCGGGCCCTAATAACTGAGGTATTTTCATAGAATATCATAGTTACTGGTGTTCTTTTTGCCATTTGGGGCTTTGATGTTACTATATTTTAGCAATTGTATGTTTTGCAGCTTTAAGGAAAAGCGTAGATTGTAGGATTGTGTTACTTTGAGCAATTTTCCAAATTCTTTTTTAGGACCAGCAAGTCCTTAATGGAGAGTCAAACTAGGGGTTAGAATGACAAATCATGATGCTCTAATTAGTCTTAGTTTCTTGATAAAGAAGTGAATAACTAGCTGCCAGAATGCACCAGAATGCATCTAAGACCACGTATTTTTCCAAAATTTCGCTCTGTGCCCGCCATATCGCTCAAAGAAAAGTTCAGGGATTTTTTCCTTACCTGACTTTCATCACTGAAGGAGAAAGACCAAGCGAGCTGCTAAAATCCAGAGGCGACTTATGGTAGTTCATTCCCACTGGGAAGCTGGGTGACCCTGCTCATCAGCTGGAGGATGCGGTCTGCCGTCCTGTGGACAACATCGCTCACGGTGGACCGTGTCATGTCAAAGACTCTGGCTACCACACTGTAAGATGTGCCACACGCCAGCCAGAAAAGAAACACCAGGACGTCAGTCTCCTGTGACCCCCCAGAGTGTGAGGAACCCGAAGCTGATGCTTCAGGACCATCGACCCAGATGCTCGATGGTCCTGCGGGTCAACCGAAAATCCAGTCTTGTGTCGGACTGACCGTCAGCGTAAAGGGCCAGGACAGACACCTTTGTGTTGGTAAAGCAGTAGAGACGTGGAAGACCCTGGAAAATGCAACATTAATTATTTCATTGAGGAAATTAAATCACATTTTTTTAATGTTTCTATTTATTTTGATGTCTTACATTTTAGATTATGAAGTATTTATTAATTCTGGAAAATCTCGTGGTTTTTATTTGGCTGGATTTTTGGATTTTCATTTAAACTTTTAAAAATGAAAGTTTTTGTTTTGTTTTTGTTTAAAACAAGTGATATGGTTTGACTGAATAAAAAATTCTAAACTTTGAACTCACAAGTGTTTCATGTAATTGGACTACACAACTCACTTGAAAAAGAATGTTAAACTCTTACCCAGCAGACTGTGTAACCTTGAGCATGATTAGTAACAAAGTTTAAGTTAAAGTTTAAGTTTAACTAAAAAAAAAGCTTTAAGTTTAACTCACAAGTTATTCTGTCTGGTCAGGGCATCCAGAGGAAATCTTCTGAGATGTCTGCTTGTCCTTGCCGTCCTGTGATGCTGCATATCTGCTCGTTTTCAGTTTGATCTCACGAAAAACGGTTGAATTATTGCCAGGAACACGGACAGATTCATTTTCAAAGCCATTTGGTTCTTCAGGTCACTGCTTATCCAGGGTTTGTTGTTGGGGAAGCATCAAACAGTTCGAGTAGGCACAACAGACTCCTCACAGAACTTAATATATTCTGTAATGCAGTCTGTCATGCCGTCAATGTCTTTGCCATGAGGCATGCAAAGAGCATCTCAGTCTGTGGACCCCAGACACTCCTGCAGGGTCTGCTCCATTTCTGGGGTCCACCTCCTCACAGACTTTTTGTGCACACGTTCCCGCAGGGTAATAGGGACATAGTTCAGGATAAGGTGAACCAGGTTATGGTCAGACCTGCCGGGGGGGGGGGGTATTTGCATGCAGCAGATCCAGAGTTTTATTTTCCCAAGTGGGACATTTCACATACTGAGTCCCCGAGCGTTCTGTCCATGGTTTGGTGGTTAAAGTCTCCAGTGATAATGCAAAAGGAGTTAGGCTGTTGTATCCGCAGGCGGGAAACGGTGGTAGTGATGACGTCAGCGGTGGATGGAGGAAAAAGAAACATTCATGTCAGCAAGTCGTATGGGACTGCTTTCAGAACTTGCTAATGGTGAATGAGAGACACCTGTGTGGGAGGGCGTGGTTACACACAGAGCAGGGAGGTTGTTCCTTTCTTATAGTAAACCAGTGCGCGGCATGCAAGGGCAGAGAGACGACTATTGGACCCAGGTTGCAGCCTACAGAAGAGAGAGAACATTTGAAGCCAGCGTGTGGAGTCCGTGACATTTGGGCGCGACCTGCAAGGTGCAGGCAGGAGCTGGAGGTGGCGCGCAATTCACGACGCGGAGGCGGCAAAGCACCGGCCACAGCCATCACAGGTCTTCATCGGGGCAAGGACCAGCAAAACACTCGCGTGGAGGAGGGAGACAGCATTCCCCGTGCACTGCCATTTGGAGATGCAGAGGGGTGAACGGGCTCCACCGCTCCTAAAGTTAAGTGTGCCAGCTATACCCCAAGATTTGATGAACAGCCTGTAGCTCAGTCGCCAGTGGATTTTATTTGGGTTAGAGATTGACTTTTATTCTTTTGCACAATTGTTTTAGTGCTTTTAAAACTATCTGTGGGTTTGTCTTGTTTTTATTGCATGTGTACTGGTGGCCTGGAATGCAGGCCACCAGTACAGTGCATGGCTTTAAATGTGTTTTGTGTCATCCTGTTTTTTTTTTTTTTATCTTTCCCGGTTTTAGAGTATTTTATTAAAACCTTTTACCTACAAAGGCTTTGACTGTCTCTGGAGCGACTGGCAAACTCCCCAGCGGATCCCTAAAATTTTGGTAGCTCTGGGGCTTCACCCTCATCCATCTGACATTCACCACCACAACCGTTGTGAACTCCTTCGGCAGATAATAAGGTTGGACTCCGATCGCCAGCAGCTCCACATACGGCGTGCCGAGTCACTCCTTGACTCAGATGTGTCCGGGGTTGCACAACCGTCACTCACATAGAGAGTAATCCTGCCTCCCGTCTTCTTACCGCAGCCGGCTGCATCTCTGTCCACCCTCAAGGTCATAAAACCGGGAACCGCGACGCTGCTTTCCGGGATGTGGGAATGCAACCACGTCTCAATGAAGCTCAGTAGGCTGCATTCCCGACACTCCTTTTGGGTGTTTATAAGCGTTGTTAGCTCCTTAGTCTTGTTGGCCAGTGAGTGCACATTCCCCATAATGACTGCAGGCACAACGGGCTTAAATCTCCTCCTGTTCATCTTAATGTGAGTCCCAGCTCTGCTGCGACCCCAACGTCTCCATATCTCCTTCGGAATCTAATGCCGAGCTCCATGAAGCAGACTAGACTCCGTCAGAGCCGTGGTGGTGTAAACAAGGGCCATGCTTCCCAGTGTTATTACCTCAGATGCGAAAACTGACGTAAGGATAATATAAACGAGGGAAAAGCGCAAAAAAGGAAAAATGAAGGTAAACAGAAATAATGGAAGAACAAAAAAAGAGAATAAGTAAAAACAAAGATGATTACAAACTTGATTACAACACGATTACATGAGCTATGGCAACAGGCGTCTGTTCACGGCGCCATCTGGTACTTGAAAATGGAAAGTGTTTAAATGGAAAATAAAGACATCATGAAAATGTCTACAATAGTTCATGAAGAATGACATTATTAGAATGAGCCGAGTGATCTAAAGGCACGCAATGATCCTGGTGTTGTGCAACAGAGGCAGTGCTTCTCGTTCCTTCTTGTTCCACCTCGCAGCCTGAGTCCACTACCCCTCCCCTTCTCACACACACGTGAGACAGGAGCAGCTGCAGGGACGGCAATTCACAGGTTTCAGGCTGTTACAAAGTCTGTGATATAAGAGATATTAGGAACACAATTGTGGCGCAGATATTTTTTCCAAGCACTGAGCCGCTGCCGCCACCGCCCCCCTTTTACGTCCGGGGCAATTGCCAGCATTACCTGTCCCTAAAACCGCAACTACTGCGCACCCCCCCCTGGGCACACCCCACTTTTTGAGAAGCACTGAGCTAGACTGTTTGTTCCCGCTCCCCTGAGAATTTTATCCCATGCCATCCCATCATTAATGGCAGAGATGACTCCCATCCCAAGGGAATCCCGTGACCCATAGAAATCGCCAATCAAATGTCACGCTGTGCAGGATAAGCATGCCCTCATTTCCCATCATGCCTTTGTTAACACTCTCTCCTACTAGCTTACAGCCCCTCACAACCCCAAGCTAACATTTGCTGTGCTACAAAAATGGTGAACAATATTGGAGGTATCCAGCCGTATAGTTTTGATCCAGATGCCAGCATGGACATGAAAAAAGCAGACGTTAGTGGATATACTTGTCTACAATAGAATGAAGGAGAACAGGTAGCTTGTAGACCGCAAATTGTAGTTTGTATGTAAAAACTGCAATCTTTTATAAACAGTATTTTTGTCTACACCTGCATTATCATGATTCAAATAAATAAATACTCCCAAATGCGGTTTTGATTGGACTTCTCTCAATATATGTCCTCTATCATGAGAAAAATGCTACATATGCATCTGAAAAACACCAAAAAGTTTATATTGGAATGGTCTTTAAGATCATCTTGACCTTCATACTGTTCTTTCTTATTCATTTCTGGGGTTTGATGAAGATTTGTCAAATTTTTTGTGCATGGTTCTTAATTTTTTTGTATCCGCAATGTCCGTAATTTATTCAACGACATTAAAAAATTACATCCAATGATCTTATTTCCTTCGATTCCTAATACTGCAGTGTCGTCTGCATTCCTACACACATGTTACTCTTACCCAAGTAATTTCCAAAGGCCTTTCTTTTGATAAATTAAGAGAAAAATGTTTCAACACTGTTGAAAAAATGTGTCTCGCTGTTTTTCTTGTTTGCTGTGGTTTCCACATTAGAATTTATTTCAGTTAAAAAAACAAAGATTAAAGGTGCTTTAACCGTTAAGAATTTTAAAGTATGATAATTATGATTAAGAAAATATAGTGATTTTTCCAACCTGCTGAAATGTACTTTATGAGATGGCAAATGCTAACTGGATTAAACAAACAATGAACAATCTCCAACACAGCAATCTGTCTTTTTCAGTTTAAACTATAGATGGATACTGTTTGGATTTGATCTGGTGCCAAATCAGTACTTCTGATGCCTGAACAGTGCTTGAACAGGTGCTTTAATCACCACAAGTCTTTTTTCAGACATTGCACATGTCGCTCTTTTCCATATTCCCTAAATTAAAATCTTTTGTAGTACAGACAAACTTTTGCTCTTTTCACTTTCAGCATTTGACCGGATGCTCCACCCATCCTCACAGCCTCACTTATTCTTATATAAGCCTGCCCACAGTCGCTGGAAAGGTAAAATGATTGGCTAGAATTGTAAAGCAAAACTATATAGAATGTAAATGACTGGCATGTCTGACACAAAAAACATTGAGTTGTAGCTTTGACATCCACATTTTTATGTGGTGCCAGTAGATCCAGAGTATCGGTACCAACTTGGCACAAAATTCCAGTGCCCATCCATAGTAAAAACTGTTTTATATGTGTCATTGAGCTCTGTAACAACAACGATTGTGGGAATACTGAGAGAACATCTATCACAAGATGGTTCATGCGACATATGTTTTAGTGTAGAGCTGCTGTTTTCTATCCTGTTTTTTCTGTTTTTTGTATCCGTTTTAGTATGTCTTTTTCTGTCCTGTTTTATTATTTCTTATTGATGTTTTACTCTATTTTTTTCTTATTTTTTAACCTTGTACAGTGACTTTGAGTGACCTGAAAGGCCCTTGAAATAAATGTATTATTATTAATATTATTATTATTATTATTGTTAAAGAGGCTCGTGTGCTGCTTATTTTTGGTCAGGTTTTGGTGGAACAGAAAAGCAAGACCCTGAACTGCATATTTGCTTATAAAGTTTTAATTCAAAATGTGTTTTGTCAGTATTTTAAATTTATACCAGTATTGCCAAATGAAATATTGGGATATTTAACAGAATCAATTTTTCCGCACTTCATCACTTAACAGCAACAAAAACTTTTAGAAAGAATTATGCAAAAAATGGAAACAAACATCTGTCAGGTAAGAACATTTGTATTTGTTTACCTGGATTGAGGAGCATGCAGTCCCTTTCACTTGAAGGGTATACTTTCCAGTCGCATCATTCATCACCTTCTCCTGGTAAAGCAGTTTGTTGTCTGGTTTCACATCAAACTCCAGTTGGACACTAGAGGACTGGACTGTAACGGTACTGGAACCCTCTGGGCTGAATACGACTGTAGCATAAAGAGCCAGAGCTTGAAGGGCCGCTACTGTGTCCTGCAATACAAAGTTAAAAATATGCGAGTTACATCAATGAGCTTTCAGAGAGACAGAATATATGCTTTTTGTGATGACATTTAAGGTACACAGGAAGAAAATGCATGACTTTAGTTTTCAGAATTGTTGTATTTTATTGTGGGTTTATGCAGTGAACTGGATATTGATGCTGACAATCTTTAAACAAAAACCAAATGTGGGTTTGGAGAGCTTGACTCTTGCTGTACCTGGGTAGAAGAAAAACCCCCATAATAGTTCTGTTGCCCGGTCATCCACCTAACAATACTTGAAGCATATCCCAGGTCTTCAGCAGTGTGGGAGGTACTGAGTAAAGACATCAGGACATAAGAGCTGATTTCCACTGACAGAGAGTCAGATGTTTCAGCTGCAGCCTGAGTCCAGTAGATGACATTTCCTAAAAAATAAATTCACAATCAACAATGTAACTGACAATTTAGACAATGAATGATTTTCAGCAAGAGGATAACTCACCTTTTTTTACTGCCACTCTGTCAAGGTGCTGCAGAAGGTGAGCACGAGTCTCCATGTCTCCTGCCAGTGTGAAGACATATGCTAGCAGAGCTGTGGTGTAGGTGTTGTTGAGCTCATTAATGGATCCTTTTAGGCAAGAGAGGCTCCTAGTTACCACATGGTTCTGAAACAGATTTTTAAAATGTACTGTTTGAAAGCAGCTCTGATTGTCTCCAGTGATTAGCTTTAGTAGTTTATGGGTCAGATCAGGGGTCCACAACCTTTAACACTAAAAGAGCCATTTGGGCCTGTGACTCACTGACCACCACCAAGAAGGAGAGTCAATTCGCTGTCAGAGAAACACAACTCTGCCATTTACCGTAAATTCTGGACTACAAAGCGCACCCGATTACAAGCCGCACCCACCCATTTTTACGTGTTTAACTACTTTTATACATACACAAGTCGCGTCAGAGTACAAGCCGCGCATGTGTTAGGCGATATTGTCATCCTGACAGATCACGGGCCAGCATCCCAGAGTGAGTGCAGTTCATTAGTACGTTGTGGGTGTAGACAGCTTTGCCTCTGGCTCATGCATTTGAGTGTATCGACATCTGTCTAACAGCATGGACCTGTATTCTGTTCACAAGTTCCTCAGTTATGGTGTTTTTATTTCATTCTTTTTTTTTTTTTTTTACTTATTGACAATCTAGGTATCATACATAAAATTACAAACAGTAACCATATAATCAACATTACATCCCTCAGTTATGATGAGGAAATTTACATCCGCGATTCCACATTTCCCATGAGTCTTAGGGGCTAAAGGCGGGGCCAACGCCCGGCTCGCCATACTGTTGTATGTGTTTAAGAATGAGCAAGTATCAGCAGTGCATGGAGGGGTGAACGGGAAAAGCTCTCTTTCCGTTTGTGTCGCGGCAGCGTTGTGGGAGTAACAGGGCTGTTTAAAAAACACACCGGTAAAATAAAGCAGCGGCGACTGAAAAGCGCGCGCCTCAGCGCGATACGCGCGCCTCAGTGCGGCGCGTGCGTCAGAATTCAAAAGCCTCTGCGCTCCGTTCCCGCCCCGCGCGCTCCTTGTCTCCCCTTCCTATCTACTCTGACACCTCTGGCCAGGGCGGCTTCAAGGAGGAGCACTTCGTCCCCATTGCGCCGGTGGACCGAGCAAATCGTGTCTGTGCAAAGCAATCGGACTTAATACTGTACGTTTCGTGTATGAGGGGCGGATGCGTTGTTACGTGTGGGAGCCATCAGACTGCCATCGGCCCCGCAGCTCTAAGAGCAGCAGGAGGAGAAGATGTCTCCAACTCACACGGAGGCTGTGAGCTTTTCAAAGCAAAATTCCACTTTTACGGTTTCCTTAGAAACCGTAAATGGAGTGTAAATTCACTCCATGCGCTGTTCTCTCCGTCACGCAGCAAACCGGCTCTTCCAAACCCGTTGGTGATGGTGGACTTTTTTACGCTGCTTTTAACGATTGCTTTTAACTTGAAAGCTTCATCATATTGTAGCGGCGATCACGTGCACGTTGGGTCTAATGGCCCCAAAGGATTCTGGGATGCGGCCGGGCATGCGTGTTTCGTTTTGTTGAACCATGACTGAAGTGTCTAAGACCTAAAGTCAAGTCCATGCTGTTTGGCTGCCAAGAGGTGTGTTGAAAAGAAATGCCTTGTGCTTGGAGTTGGACATAGAGTTCAAACTATTCACTAAGTTCGAAAGTACGTACACGGCGGCCGCCAATTAAATCCATAAATTAGCCGCGTCACTGAAAAAGCCGCAGGGCGGTAAGCGCAGGAAAAAAGTAGCGGCTTGTAGTCCGGAAATTACGGTATTTGTGTTGCTGTAACTTTTTATAAATATGATGTAACCTTGTTTTATCTCCATTTATAAAAAGCGAGAAAAAATGTTTTTCCAATAATTAAATTACTTGTTGGTTTTGACATAGGCTCATATGAGTAAATGTTCTCCAATGAAAAAGGAAAAGTCAATTGTAAGCACTCGTTTAAAAAACTTTACACAATATATTTTCCTGTTTAAGGTGAACCTCAGCCATAATTTTATTGGATCAGAACTGACTAAATAACCCATCATCTTTTAAATTATCAGCAATTTTATTTCCTTTCGTAAGAAAGGCCACAATGAAGGGGTAAAAGAGCCACATGTTGCTCCGGACTCTCAAGTTGCAGACCCCTGGATTAGATCAATGCACATCTAGGCAGTACAATGGATTTGTGATCATAATTACGGGTGTATTCAGACTGGAAAAATCTTTAGTGGTCAGTGGTGTTGCAGATTTTAAAACTTTGACCTGTGAGATGAATCTAGGTGTACTTACATCTGTGGATGTGTTCATCTCCAAGAATGCAGCAGTGATGTAAGCACTGAGAGTCATTTCATCAGACACCCCCCCCCCCCCCCCCCCCGTACAAAAACGGCAAACCACAGAAGAAATGTCTTTAGATCAATAACTGATATCCTACAGCTGTTGGAGTTTATTTGGATAATCAGCTAAGTAAGTTTTATAATCCGACTTTAAAGAGGTCAATACCAGAGTACATCTTCCACAATTCCAAAGCAGCCATAAGCAGCTGGTAGGTTATAGGCTTAGTCACATGCCTGTTTTTGGGTTGTCTGGGCCCATGGAAGGTTGTAGAGAGAAGCGGCTACATCTTAAAGTGCCACTCCAATCATTTTAGATATATTTCCAAAGTGTATCCATATACTCTCTCCTGTTGGCTTGCAGCCCTCACAAACCAAACCCAACCTAATGATACAGCTGCAACAAAAATGGCGGGAAATATTGGAGTTATGCAGCCGTACAGTTTAGAGCCAGATTTCCAGATGAGGAAAACAAAGACGTCCTTCTTGAACATTAATCTTAAGAGGCTTCAGAAGCGAACCAAGAACAGGGCCAGCCTTCAGGGTCAGCTTGTTCTGCCTCTTGTTTTTAGTCTATTTAGCGTAAGCATATTTTTGCTTGTCCCAATGTTAACCCATAAGAACCCATGATGACATCAATGTAACAGACAAAAATCAGACATGGATTCCGTGGTACACTTGGTTTGTGCAATAAAAACCACAATTTTATTTTGAAGAAAAAATGGGTCGAGGTTCTTATGGGTCAAAGATACATTTATGATCTGGTTACCAGTTACAGCAGCAAGAAACAGCAGAAACTTCAAGACGATGTTACTTTACCTTCATTCTGTTGTTGAAGAGTTTGCCAGACTTCTTAAAACAGCCGTTTTCTTTTTGTTTGGATTTCAACCACGATATTGATATATCAACCATATTAGGATCAATGTAGACGAATGACTTGGCTTTAAAAAAAGACCTCACAACAAAAGCAGTCAGCCCAGTGGAAATCCAAAGAGATCCGTTATTTATCATCCTCTCCTTTCAAAATAAAGGCAGCAAAAAAAATCCATTGTTTTTTGAGTGGGAATTTTAATGATGAAATGAAAAATTTACACAATATTAATTTTAACATTAAAATTAAGTTTGTTTGTAAAGTATTTTGATATCAGGAGGAAATATTCTTTCATTGACATGTACAATATGGTGGTGTTGTTAGCAATGGCCCGAAACAGCCTATTTTTTATTAAGTCCACTAACTACCACGTCACATTTATAGGAGTTTATTTATCACAAGACTAAAATAATAAAGAATCAAAGAAATTTTGAAATAATGTTTTTTGGAAGAAGAATGAATTCTGTGTATTTCTTTGCAATCTTGCAGCTTATCTTTCACTTGTAGGAATGTTTCTAACAAAAGTGTACACTAGAAGTTTAAATCTATTTACCAAGTGTTTCCTGGTCCTGTTCCAAACGTGTTGTATGATCCATCAAAATCTTTGTGGTTCAGCTGTCTTTGGTAACCTGTGCAGTAAAAGAAATCCAACAAAACATACACAGTCATTTGAGACAGTTTCTCACATTGTCCTGAAATACGTCACATTTGAAGATTGTTTTTAAAATGAAATTAAATGAAACAAACCACTGGTCAGAAAGTTGAAAGCCTTCTCCTTGATGGCCGGGGTCAGTTGATGTGTGTTCTGAAGATAATGGAGGATATAGATGTTGGGGGCCAAAAGAGCCATATTTTGCTCTCCACATCCATATGGCATCTTCCTTCTATATTCCTCAGTGCACGACTAATGACAGAAATGCTTCTACAGAAGACACTATTACTTAAACCCAAATTGTTTCATGAAGTACAGATTTATCAGGTTTATTCATTCAGTCCAGGAATTCTTTTACAAAGTAAAAATTCACTGCTCATTCAATGCTCTTGAACTGTCGTCTCCATTCGATTGTCAGGTGGGCTTACAGTTTGTCCATGATTGGAGACCAGGCTTTGGTACAGAAAGAATGTGTTCCCATGTCGGGGATAATAGGACGTAAGTTACGTCACAAGTAACATTTCATTAAATTCACATAAAGAAAATGGTCTTTTTTATGTTTTTAGCATATTTTTGTGGTATTTTTTCTTCATTTCTGAGTCTTCCTTTATTTAATTTTTTTTTAAACCAGGGGCAGATAAAAAAATTCCTTTGGAAAAAGCTTGTTGGTGTGACTTAAGTGCTATAGTAGGAGGTCCACAAGCTCCCTGCTCTGCTCCATTCTGATGCATCCACTTGTAGACATAGATCCATGTACGTCGTTGTTTTCCTCATCTACGGTGGCATCTGGCTCAAAACTGTACAGCTGGCTAGCTCCAACGTTGCTCTCCATTATTTTTTTGCATCTATAATATTATGTTGGGGGTGTGAGGGAGGGTGTGAGCTGGCGAAAGAGTCTAAACAAATTGATGATAGGAAGTGTGGACAGGCTTACTCTGCCTCAAAGGCCACATCTCAGAGGCAAATTTTAATGAACTACTGCAGCTCTGCAGAAACTATGCCCTAGAAAAAGGACATACATTTATCGATTCTGGCTAAAAAAAAGCATAATTATAACCACCGGAAACGTTTTAAAAATAGATCAAAAGAGGATTGGAGTGGGACTATAAATTACCTAAGACTGATACTGTGGTACGAACAGATCCATCAATCACATTTTCAGGGAGCTGTAGATCGGTTTCCTCAATCACAGCTTCTCCTGCTCAGAAAAAAAAAAAAAAAAACTGTTTTAGTTATATGGATATAGATATGCCTTTATTGTTACTCTCCACATGTAAAATGAGACTTAAAGCTGTCAATGGATTGCTGGTGATGTCGAACAGACTGACATTTTGGGCAAAACAGCCAGTTGTAAGTCTTTGTGACTTCAATTCCTTCAGCCTGATGGGAAAATGGGGAGAAGTATAAGCTACTGTATTTATTGAAATACAATCTTTAATAATTTCCCTTCAAATAGTTTAAAATAATATAGCTACTTACTGGGAAAAAATATACTTTTTTATTAATGCCAAGTTTTGTGATCTTAGTAGTAAAACACATACCTTTACTATCAAGGATTTTGTGACTATGTCAATGCGACCCCTTTCTGGAACGCTCACAATTTCATTGTCACACGATGCGTGGGACGGTATAGCCTCAGCAGTAACGGTTATATTTACAGCCCCTAAAGATAATGTACACAAGTCATGGATTGTCATGGTGTGGCAAAGATCTGTAGATTGCTGCAGGTTTATGGAATTTGTAAAGATACATGAAATGTTACAGACGAGGGAACGGCTGTGATGTCAAAAAGTCTGAGCTTCACCTAATGCTGTGGGGTTCATGTTCCAGTGGAAGGTCTTTCGCTCACTGCCACACAGGCAGGATGTGTACTCCTCAGTAGAAACAGGTGTGAGAACGTAACCTGTAGAGAGGCCTGGAGTCACTCTCACCTGTTCAAAAGACGAAGAAGAATTTTGTTTGATAATGTAACCATCACTTCTCTGAGATGATTGGATGTCAATGTTTACTGCTCCAGTACAACTTATTACATGGGGACACTAGCAGCTAAATTAACTGTAACAAAGTTCATTCAAAAACATTTACTCTTGGAATGATCATTATGTACACTGATAACCTGACATTGTTTATAAGGATTTTAAAGCCTTAAGTTTTCGCATCAGTCATTTCAAGTTCCCCATTTCAAGTCAAGGAGCTACTATGACTAAATTTAAACTCCATAAAAAAGGTTTTGGTATTTTATGTCTAATGTACTGTACCTGATTGTCTTTTTCTTATTAGTTTACTTGTTTTTACTAACATGAAAAGGCCTTTGGATTACCAAGTGATGGTGGATCCTGCAAACAAAATGCTTTGAACTTTGATAGTTTTACAAGTCTAAATATAGAGATGTTTAGTAAAAATCCAGCAGTCACAATACCAAAGACCAACAATACAAAACACAGCTCAACTGGTATTGAGCTTTATGACTTAATACTAAAAAACTCATCATTCAACTCATGTTTGTAATAGGAGGTGTTTTTTATCTGCTGCAGCGTGAAGTACGGTCGTTCGGCTATTACTGGACTGATGACCCATCACCCAGTTACCCACCCATGGACCTTTTCCTATTTTGCAAAAATACAGGTCAAGGTGGGACTAGACAAAACGTGATTAAAAAAAAAAAACAATGAAAATATAATTTCAAGAATGTAGTGCTACTTATTTGGCCTAGCTTTACCAGGACCAGGTGCTGGCGAGATCATAACCTCTGAAAGAGCCACAAAGGCTACGTTCACACTGCAGGGCTTAATGCTCAATTCGGATTTTTTGAAAAAAATCTGATTTGTTTGCTAGACCGTTCACATTTCCAAGTAAATCCGAACTTTTGTGATCTCCAGTGTGACCGTGACACGACCCAAACAAGACCCGCATGCGCAGAAGCCAGAAGAATACAGTGAACAACAGTGAACGATGTCACTTGTTGTTTGCGGAGCAAACGTTAACAATGGATGTCAACAACAGTGTTGTCAAAAGCGGAGCTCTTTTTGTAATATTAAATTTATTTTCACGAAGGAGCAGCACAATTACAATTTAAGAAGGTAATGGAGTCGGGTTTGTCTGTACCCACTGTTGTGGAAAGGAAATGTGCATGTGTTGGAGCCGCGCGCCCGCGCGCGTGTGTGTGTGTGCAAGCGCGTGCCGCGATAGAGAATGGGGGGGGGGGGGGCAGTGTGGGCGCGCATTCATGTTGTGTGTTACGGATGACGGTAATAAAAGAAGGTTTCCCCCAGAATAAATGCTATGGACTCTTTATTACCCTGACTGGACAAACAGAAAGTCTCTGTTTCCCAGGTGGTGATGGTGTCTGGAGCTGTAAGGAACACATCTTTAGTTCATGTTTTTGTTTACAAATGTAAATTTTCAAATGTACTGAAACAGGACATTGGTTTCATATATCGTTTATCTCACCTCATGCAAAAAACATTTTTCTGTGGAAGCTGTGGAAGTGGAGCTTTTAAAACACCTCCATGATATAAACAGAAAATGACTGATGTATAGACAACTTATTTCTTTCTTTTTTTTAAGAAGAAGAAGAAGTCATTGATTGACCTGTTTGTACACACGATGAGAACATCTGTTAATTCTTGTTTGGGTACTTTCTCAAGCTAATGGCGAAATGAAACTGCTTTCCAAAAGTAAAATTATAGCTTTTTTTCTGGAGAAAACAGAAATTCCTTTCTACAGATATAGGATGCATTTCATCATTTGGAGATAAAAGAAAAACACAACAGCTTGCAGGAAATGTGAGCAGAAACATCTAATTTAGTATTAACACTAATAATAAGTTTAACATTTTTTAACTGTATTTCTCTTTATTTCCAAGTGGACACATAAACACAATTGTGCCATGCACAAACGTGTTAAGATCATCCAAAGTCTGGCAAGGAAAAAAGGTCAAAATAGGTCAGTAGAAAACTACAGACCCTGTGAGATGACATGGGTAAAAGAAAATTACCTTTCAGCTCTCATCTGTTTACTCAGCTGTTGGACAAGACAAGTTAGACAAAATAAATAAATAAACTCTAACTTTTTTTATCTGTATAGCGCCTTTCAGTTTTTTGGAAAACACAAAGCGCTTAACATAAAAGCAAATAAAATAGTTATAAAATATGAAAATTAATCAAAACCTAAAAGACCAGACAAACACACACAGATGGGACCCCTCCCTCACCAGATTTCTCCCTCCACCCACCCAGTTCCCCCAGTGGAACCCTCAACAAAAACATAAAAACTGCAGTTTAAAAGACACAGTCTGGCTTGGTACTGGGGCCACTCACTTTAGACGACAGAGCGGGACCCCAGCCGGCCCAATGAGAACAAGCACCCCAGCACCCCCTAAAGACGAAGCCAGAAATGCCCCAGAACAATGAATCCCCAAAAGGATAAACTGGAGTAAGAAACAACATAAGAATACAAATTATAGTAAAATAGCAATAATTTAAAAAAAATTAAGATTCAACAATATTAGTAATTAAAAAAAATAAGTCAATTATTCAAACATAACCTTAAATGTCATAAATATAATAACATTAAAAAGGCTAGTATATCAAAACATAAAAATAACAACAGTCCTTATATAATTTATTAAGTAGAGAAAATAGATACATTATTAAATAGATAAAGAATAAAAGACTTAAGCAATTACCAAAGTCATGTAAAAGCCAGACTAAAAGGTGAGTGTTCAGCCTCTTCTTAATAACCTCTACAGTCTCTGTTGCCCTGAGGTTCTCCGGCAGGCTGTTCCACAGGCGAGGACTGTAATGGTGGAACGAGGCCTCTCCATTTTTGTCCTAACCTTAGGAACAACTAGGAGGCCAGTGCCAGAGGGCTCATATTTTTAAATAATATTATTTAAGTAAAAGGGCCCAAGACCATTAAAACATTTATAAACCATTAAAAGAATCTTAAAATCAATCGTGAAACACACAGGGAAGCCAATGCAGCGATTTTTATAAGTGGTGTAATGTGTTCCCACCCTCTGGTCCTTGTCAGAACTCGTGCCGCAGAGTTCTGCAATAGTTGTAGGTTTGAAAGAGACTTTTTTGGTACACCAGAGAGCAGGGCGTTACAATAATCTAAATTATAATAAAAATAAAAGTATGCATCAGCACCTCTGTGCTGGCAAGAGAGCAATGGGGGGAGTCTGGCAATGTTTTTAAGTTGAAAAAAATCCTATTTTCACAATGTTTCTGGTGTGAGGAACAAAACTCAACTCAGAGTCAAAAAGTAAGCCCAGGTTTCTCACACATTGAGAAGGTTTAAAATTCCTACGGTAAGTTTGGATAAAATCATCTCTCTCTTGTCTTCAGGATCAATGATTAAAACTTCAGTTTTGTCAGTAAGAAGCAAGACGTTTTCTGCCATCCACGACTTTATATCTAAAAAGCAGAACAGTGGTGAAATTTTCAATGTAGTGGATATTTAAGGAGTGGTAGTAAATTTTCAACCAGATATGAAGTCTGTTTTCAAAGTCTCAGACTGCTGGAACTTAATGTCATTGGTACCTGCGTGGATTATGATGGTGGAGACAGGGGGGTGTTTACTGGTGAGATGGTTGTGTGTTTTCCTATAAGCCTTCCCTTCTAAACATATTTCCTTCAGTGGGTGTAGCAGGGCCTAAAAAAACTTTAAAGGAAAATAAAAATTATTATCTGAGAATATGACGTTCACTTTTAAATGCTAATA
Organism: Oryzias latipes; assembly: GCF_053564925.1. Lineage (NCBI taxonomy): Eukaryota > Metazoa > Chordata > Actinopteri > Beloniformes > Adrianichthyidae > Oryzias > Oryzias latipes. Next base: position 16,340,594 of record NC_136249.1, read on the forward strand.
TATATATTAAAAGTATATTATTCTCCGAGACACCGAATTGATACAAAATGCGTAACAGGAACGAGCAGTAGGAGGCACTTTTTTTTCTTCCGGAAAAATCAAAGGCAGTCAGACTGAGAGAGTCACGGGACGAATGGCGGCCCATCTCGGTGGTCAGCGCCTCGAAGTAAGTAGCCTCTATGTTCAACACTAACATCTACTGTCTTCATGTATTGATTGACTCATTGTCTGGGAAGGCTGATATGAAAATTCCACTGGTATTTAAACGCAGCACACAAAAGACCGGGCTCATCAGGCTCAGGAGGGGCACTGGTGAGCCAAACCCCTGTGGATCCCTCTTCCAGACGCATCCATCTCAAAGTTACAATCTCATATGACACCACAACATTACAGATCCAGGCTTTAATGGACTCTGGTGCAGATGACAACTTTATTGACTCTCAGTTTGTGTCCCAATCCAACATCCCCACTGAACTTCTACCTTGCCCTAAAAAAGTGTTTGCTCTGGATGGTAGACTGTTAGCCTGTGTAACTCACCGTACACGTCCTGTGTCCCTGCTGGTTTCTGGCAACCACAGAGAACTGATTAGTTTTAACATCATTTCATCTCCATCCTCCCTGCTGGTGTTGGGTCTACCTTGGCTTTCACTTCATAATCCACACATAAACTGGTCTTCACAATCCATAGTTAATTTGAGTCTTTTTTGCCACTCTCACTGTTTACATGCTGCTGTACCACCTGTTTCCACCTCTCCTAAACCTATTGACCTTTCTTTTGTACTATCGGATTATCATGACCTCAAGGACGTTTTTTGTAAGGGCCGTGCTTCCTCTCTGCCCCCCCATCAACCCTATGACTGTGAGATAGAGTTGTTACCTGGTGCTTCTCTACCCTCCAGTAAACTGTACAACCTCTCCAAACCTGAGAGGGATGCGATGGAGACATATATAGCTGAGAGTTTGGCTACTGGATTTATCCATCCATCCTCTTCCCCTGTTGGAGCAGGATTTTTCTTTGTTGATAAGAAGGATGGGTCCCTTCCCCCATGTATTGATTACAAAGGTCTAAACAATATAATTGTCAAAAACAAGTATCCTCTCCCACTCATGGACTCAGCTTTCAGCTCCATCCAGACTGCAACCATCTTCACCAAGCTCGACCTTCGAAATGCTGACCATTTAGTGAGAACAAAGGAGGGTGATGAGTGGAAAACGGCTTTCAATACTCCTCTGGGACATTTTGAGTATTTAGTGATGCCTTTTGGACTGACTAATGCTCCAGCTGTCTTTCAATGTCTCATCAATGACGTTCTGCATGACATGTTGAATAGATTTGTGTTTGTTTATTTTGATGATATTTTGATTTTTTCACGGACTCTTGATGAGCACGTTAAACATGTCAGGCTTGTGTTACAGAGGCTTTAAGCAAACAAGCTCTATGCTAAAGGTGATAAATATGACTTTCATGCCTTCAATGTCAGTTTTCTTGGGTTTGTGATTGAGAAGGGCCAACTCAAGCCAGATCCTCCAAAGATCAAAGCTGTAAAAGGGTGGCCTACACCCACAACCAGGAAGCAACTCCAAAGGTTTTTGGGGTTTGCCAACTTTTATCGAAGGTTCATCAGAAACTACAGATCTGTGGCTTCTCCATTGCTGACCTCTGTAAAAGAACCCCTCTCCTGGTCCTCAGGAGCTGAGGCGGCCTTTATTAAGTTGAAAAATCTTAAAAATCCGAGTCTGGAGTTGGGGCGGTGCTCTCTCAGCATTCATCCTCAGATCGGAAGATGCATCCCTGCGCTTTCTTCTCCCGACAGCTGTCTCCTGCGGAGAGGAATGACGACGTGGGGAATCGTGAGCTTTTTTTTTTTTTTTTTTATAACTTTATTTATTGAACATTTTCTGTATTAAACAGACATACAGAGTGTAAAATGATGAAATGTAAAAAAGGCAATGTGTAAAAATAAACACTCACATGTCAACCCGTCCCACCCACCCCCGTCAACAACCCCCAGAGGCCAAGTCAGACACAAAAAAAAAAAAAAAAAAAAAAGTAAATAAATAAAAAACACAAATCACTTGGGCTTTTTTTTTTTTTTTAAATAAGAAATACGTCCAGAAAAAAAAAAAAAAAAAAAAAAGGTAATTAAATACGTAGTAATAAGTGAGAAAACCAGGGTAACAGCAGTGGCTTTTTGTTGCACTGGTGCTCAGTCAGCCTCCAGATTGTGAGGAAATGTCAAGGAGTCCATATATTGTAGGAAAGGGCTCCAGGTCTCATGAAACACCCTGAGTGAGCCATGAAGTGAGTACCTAAGCCTCTCAAGTTTGAGATTGTAAAGCACCTCGCGGACCCAGCGGACATGCGAAGGGGGACGGGGGAGCTTCCAGTTCAGCAGGACCAGCCTGCGTGCTAATAGGGTGGTAAATGCAACGGCCCGCTTTAGTGCACTCGGCGTGTCTGAAGTTGGGGGGAGACCAAATATTGCCGACATGGGATTTGGTTTGACGGTGTATCTATAAGCCCTCGTTAGTGTATCAAATACATCTGTCCAAAGAGCTGCGATCACTGGGCATGACCAAAACATATGGGCATGATTGGCAGGAGAGAGATGGCATCTGCTGCAGGCATCACTAATAGAAGGATAGATTTTGGCCAGTCTGGCATTGGTGTAATGGACCCTGTAAACAATCTTACATTGAATCAATCTATGGCGGGCGCAAATAGAGGACAAATGGACAAGAGACAATGCCGACCTCCATTGTTGTTCCGTAATGTTAAGGTTTAGACCGTCTTCCCACGCAGTTTTGACAGTATCGGACGGCTTTGAGGATGCTGTCCAAATTGACTTGTAAACGCTTGAAATGCATCCATTAACAAAAGGGTCTTTGGAGAGAAGAACATCCAGAAGAGTTTCTGGTGGGCGATTTGGAAAATTAGGAAACAGTTTTTTACGGAATCCTGAGCTTTTTGAAGTTGTGCTGGCCTTGAAGGAATGGCGCCACTGGTTGGAAGGAACATCTCAACCTTTCATGGTATGGACAGATCAAAAGGACTTGTCTTACCTCCGTTCTGCCCGCAGACTGAATCCCCGTCAAGCTCGGTGGTCCCTTTTTCTGGGACGCTTCAATTTCACACTGACTTACCACCCAGGGTCTCGCAACCAAAAGCCTGATGCCCTGTCCAGGCAATTTGAGCTGCCAGCCTCCTGTGACACTCCTCAAGACACCACCCTACCTCGTTCCTGTGTTGTCGGTGCTGCCATCTGAGAGGTGGAGCGTGAGGTTGAGAGAGCTCTGGAGGACCTTCCCTCTCCTCCTAAATGTCCCAGAGGTCTCCTGTTTGTTCCCCCACCTGCTCGCTCTTCTGTGCTGCAGTGGGGCCACAACTCCAAGGTGGCTTGCCATCCTGGAATACACCAGACTTTGACGTTGCTTAAACAGTTCTGGTGGCCCTCCATATCTGCGGACACACAGGAGTTTGTCCAGGCTTGATCTGTCTGTGCTCGTGGAAAGGCTTCTCATCGAGCACCAGCTGGTCTTCTGCGACCACTCCCAGTTCCTCATCGACCCTGGTCCCACATAGCTGTGGATTTCATTACTGGCCTCCCACCTTCTGAAGGTAAACACAGCAGTCTTAACAATTGTCAACCGTTTTTCAAAGTCTGTCCATTTTGTGCCACTTCCCAAGCTCCCATCTGCCCTCGAGACAGCCAAACTCCTGGTCCAGCAGGTATTCCGGTTGCATGGGCTGTCCCAGGACATTGTGTCAGACCGAGGCCCCCAGTTCACCTCCAGGGTGTGGAACGCTTTCTATTGGGTGCTACTTTCTTCACAGCCAATAAAAATCAAATTCTCGCCATTCAATTCGATGACATTCCATACATTTAACCAGCCCGCCTCCGCCCTGATCTTCTCTTGGCCGTTGGTTTGGTCCGTCTTAACCACAAACGTTTGGGATCTGGGGTCTCCTCACTCGGTCCCAGGTCATCACTAGAATGCACTATGACTACGGCCCTGAGCCCAACCGCCAAAGACTTCTGAATATTCATGCTTCACAATTAAATGCTTCAAAACTAAATATTTCACAATTAAATCTTTCAATCCCAGTTTCAGAGCGTGATGCCATCTTGGTGAGGTCGTCAGCGCCCACATGACATTGCTTTCTATAGCCTTTAGTGGCATCTAAGTAACTTTTATGTAATATATATATTTACATATATTTATACGTATATATAAATATATACGTATTTATATATATACGTATTTATATACTGTCATGGACTGTCATGCAGGAAACCCGGGTTCGATTCCCAGGGCGGAACGGACAATTAATGGTAATGGAGGCAATTACCATAACAATGGAAATGGGGCAATTACCATAACAAAGACGGGCAATTACATCACCCAGTGAGGGTCCTTGGGCAAGACCCTTAACGTTAATGCCTACCTCACAACATGAGAGACAATGAACCATATGTCATGGCGGCTCAGATGTCTCCCGGCCAAACAAGGTCTGCGTCAGGTGCTGAGGAACCAGAGCACCCTGATGGAAAGTGGGCTACTGGAACAAGACGGAAATGGACTAGATGTGAGAACAAGGTTCTGTTAGAATGCTACTACTCAAGTAATCCCACCCAGTGGGGTTACATGCAGAGAATGAGGAATGAATGGATGCTTCAAAACCCACAATCAAGGCTAACTGCCAAACAACTGGTAGCTCAGTGCTCTAACATCCACAAACGGCAACTTCCATCACAACTTGAGATATTGTAGTGGTGGATAAAGAACAGAGGAAAGCCGTTGTGGTGGATGTGGCAGTGCCAAGCGATGGGAACATCAGGAAGAAGGAACATGAGAAACTGGAGAAATACCAGGGACTCAGAGAAGAACTGGAGAAAGCATGGAAAGTGAAGGTGACAGTGGTGCCTGTGGTAATTGGAGCACTCGGGGCAGTAACCCCCAAGCTGGAGGAGTGGCTACAACAGATACCTGGAAAGACCTCAGACCTCTCAGTCCAGAAAAGCGCAGTGCTAGGAACAGCTAAGATACTGCAGGACCCTCAAGCTCCCAGGCCTCTGGTAGAGGACCTGAGCTTGGAGGAGAAACCACCCGCGGAGGGTGAGAAGGGCGTTTTTTTTTTTAATATATATATATATATATATATATATATATATATATATATATATATATATATATATATATATATATATATATATATATATATATATATATATATATATATATATATATATATATATGTTCTAGTTACATCATTTGTTGGTGTTAAATAAGAGAAGCAGGCAGCCTTAAAAGCTCAAACTTTGATGAAACATGCGTACTTGGAGGACTTTTTACAAATAAAATAATTATTACAAATAATTTTTAGACCTCTTTGACATGTAATTTTAATTATTTAGAAAAAACCCAACAATAAGTCAATAATACTACTACTAATAATAATAATAATAATAATAATAATAAATTAATATAAGTCAATAAATAATAATAATAAATCAATAATGAGTCAACAAAAAGTCCAAAAGCTAACAACAGATATACCTTAAAAAAAAAACAAAAAAAAACAATAGATTTACCCTATTGATTCATGTGAGTGATCAATTGGTGTAACACAGATGGTATGGTGCTGGGTTTCAAGCAAAGAGTCTGGCCAGTCTTATCAAAATCTGTTTCCACAAAATGTTTTGAACATAGCCAGACTATATTACTAGTTGGGAACCACTATGATCTATCTGGGTTAGTTCTTGTGATAGTAAGGCCAACTTTTTCCTTAAGTCTGAATCCATTGGAAACCTGCAAGAAAAGTCAGAAATGTATAAATCTATATTACTATAATAGCCCAGTCGTAGTATACTGTATATAGGTTCAACAAAATAAAGTTTACATTTATGTTGACAGCAAATTATACGTACATCATGCAGCATGTTGATAATAGCCCTGCATCATCATGCATGTCAACATCTCAGAAATGTTCCTCAACTGGAAGAAACAGTTCCTAATCAGCTGTTTGGAGTGCTGCTCCAGCGACATATCTTTGTCAAAAATGACACCCAAATTTCTAAGGCTGGGTTTGACAGCCTGGCCAAGAGAACCCAAGTGCTGCTTTATCCCTGGTATAGCATCATCAGGGGCAACAACTAAGGTTTCTGTTTTCTCTGAGTTTAGTTGCAGAGAGTTTTTACAGAGCCATTGTTTTATCTGCATCAAGCAGTTCATCAGAGAATCCAGCTTGTGTGTCTCGGAGGGCTTAAAAGAGCAATATAGCTGGATATCATCAGCAAAGAGATGGTAGGAAACATTGCTGAAATCCTGAATGATCTTTCCAAGAGGGATCATGTATAGGAGAAACAGAACAGGGCCCAGAACAGAGCCCTGGGGAACCCCACACAGCAAGTCTGCTGACTGAGACATTATGTGGTTGGCCATGACACTGAAATTCTGACCAGATTATTAAGAGGAAAACCAGTGGAGAACTGACCCTGAAAAACCAATCAGGTCCCTCAATCTGTCCCATAAGATCTGGTGGTGAACCGTGTCAAAGGCTGATGAAAGATCTAGTAAGACAAGGACAGTGTATTTGCCAGAATCAGCTGACATCAAAATATCACTGAACACTTTCAGCAGGGCTGTCTCTGGGGAGTGATGTTTACGAAAACCTGACTGAAAAGTGTCATAGATGCTCCTTTTATCCAAGAACTCTGACAATTGTCCAGCTACCACCTTTTCCAGAATCTTTGAGATAAATGGAAGCTTTGAGATGGGTCTATAATTCTGGAAGACTGATGGGTCCAGATTAGACTTTTTCAGCAGAGGCTCCACTATAGCATGTTTGAATGCATGGAAAGTGAAAGGTTGATCATTTCAGTGACACTTTGGCCGATGGTATCAAACACCTTTAAGAAGAGTTTGGAAGGAATGACATCAGATGGACAAGTAGAAGAGTTTTTAATTTTCTCCGGGATCCATTTTGTTCTTCTCTGCCATGAACAATTTTACTGCTTCCAAAAGCTAATAATAATAAACACATAGTGACTTGCCATTCCAATCAGGAAAAAGTAAGAATCTTCCCATTCTTCCAGAAACGTCCTGTGTTTATCTTTATACTCTGAATTAAGCCATTTTGACCATGAGGAATCTAGTCTGCACGCACATCAAAGGTTTCGTTATTTTTTCCGGCATTGGGCGTAACCCACACAAACGATTGGACTTAGGTGTTGGGAGCAGCGTCAAAACACACTCACAGCCAAATTAATTTTCATTATTATTGTTTATTTTTAATACCCTTTGATGGACTTAAATGTTATCAAAAGGGAAAAACCTATGAAACGAGGCACAGAAGTTTGAAACTATTGTTATGATGCAGCTGTGACCCAATCACAGCAGAACACATACAGTCTCAGAGAGGCAGAAGCAAACACGTATGCAGATTGCATATTCTCCTTTCAAGTGTCAAAGCCAATTTCTTTAAACACCCACAATCAGCCAAACAGGATGGATCTCAATTCTGCTCGCAGCCCGCTGACTCATGGTGTGTAACTTTACACCCATAATTCCCCACTTCCTTTGAGTCTTAGGGGCTGAAGGCGGGGCTAATCCCCGGGTCCCCACAATATGATGAGACGCCGAGCTGCATGCTCATTGGCCAAGAGCCACCCCTGCCTTATGCTTTACATATACCAGACAAATCCAGAATTCTCAGCTTTTGCTTAAACTTTATTTAAAGACTGATCACAGAGTGCAAAGAACACAAAACCACTGGATAAGTCTTCTCAGTTCCTTTCACACACTGATTTTTAAGCACATTGGGAGATGTATTGAGTCTCAGCCTGGTCACCTGCAAGACAAAAAAAGGGACATACAATCAAAGACAAGCAGCCCAGTAAATTCCACACAGTTCATAATGTTTGTATCTATATTTTATAGATTTTTTATTATTTTTACTTTAGTCAAATGTATGTTTTTTTTATTACAATTGTGAGTTTTTCTTTCATTAACTGAAGGGTACCAAAAAATTTCTCAACGTCTGCAACGCATTTTCTAATACTTGTCTCTCCTCTATTAGTAATAGTGTAACTTTTAAAACTTAATTAATAACAGGTTTAAACATTTCAAAAAGTTAAGTGTAAGAATTTAGGCTTTTTACTTGGCTGGTAGTAGTCATAGATTTTGACCAAGGCAGGTTTTAAGTTCTGTACTGGCAGCTGCTGTACAAGCTTCAAGTAATGAGTAATGGCTTCTCCCTGTTTTAACTGTTGACAAAAAAAGAAAAGTCAATTCTAGAGGTCACCATCAATTTATCTCCATCTTTTGAATGCTTCTTACCTCCCTCAGGTAAATAACAATGTGATCCTCCTTCTGTTCCACACGATCTACCAGCAAGGCATTTTTCAGCTGCAAACACAAGTTTGTCTATCGTTACTCAAAAGACAAAAGCAATACACTTTTAGACTTGTGTCAAAACTCTGGTCATTACATTCTCCAAAGAGTCCTCTACTGGAACAAATCCAGTGAGCACTTTGATGTCCAGGATGATCATGTTGGAACTCATTTCATTTCCACTGTATCTATTGGTGAATACGCAGGATTGTCAGTCAGGAAAGAAAGCATAATCAGACAGAATCTGCTTGTAGCTCACGCACAGAGACTTAAGATGCAAAGTTAGCTTTTGTCTGGATATGTCCGAACAGTTGGTTTGTGCTTCAACTTCCACACTCAAAGTTGTGATGTTTGGACGAGGAGGGATGTTGTAGTGTTGAGAAATCTGAAGAAAAAACATGTATGTTAGTGAGAGATTATCTTCATTACAATGATCAATCACATGCTGACAGAATGAAGGTGATCGCATAAAGGCTCAATTTTAGTTGTTTGATAGTATTGAAGTCCCACTCCAACCATCTTTTGATGTATTGCAAAAGCGTTCCTAGTCGTCTTTTAATTATGATTAAGATCAAAAGACCTGTTGTTTTCTAGGATATCGTTTGTGCACAGACGTTTCATTCATGACCTAGACTAATTGGAATTTTATTTCATGTCGTCCCGTGATTAATAGCAGAGATGACTCCCATCCCACGGGAATCCCCTATCAAATCCCCAATCAAATGTCAACCTCTAGTGCGGAAAAGGCATGCCCTCATTTCCCATCATGCCTTTGTTGACACTGTCCCACTAGCTTACAGCCCCTCACAACCCCAAGCTAACATTTGCAGTGCTTCAAAATTGGTGAACAATATCTTAGGTATCCAACTGTTTTTTGGATCCAGATGCCAGCATGGACATGGAAAAAGGAAGATGTTAATGGATCTACTTGTCTACAATAGAATGAAGGGGAGCAGGGAGAGTAAAGCACGCCAATTGTAGTTTGCACATAAAAACTACAATCTTTTTTTGTCTACTCCTGATTCATCACGATTTAAATTAAATAAATACTCAGAAATTCAGTTTTAATTTGAATTTTCTCAATATAGGTCCTCCATCATGAGAAAAATGCTACATATGCATCTTAAAAATGTCAAAACAAAAAATTCATTGAAGTGGGTCTTTAAGATCATCTTGACCTTAATACTGTTCTTTTTGATGTGTTCAATTTTGGTGTTTGATGAAGATTTATGACATTTTTTTTGTTGTTTCTTTATACTTTTGTGACTTTGCATCTGTGATGTCCATAATTTATTTATCGAAGTTAAGAAAACACATCCAATGAACTTGTTTCCTTAGGTTCCTAACAATGCAGTGTCTTCTGCTTCTAGCTCCACATTTCTTTAAGATTCTGTAACCTCTCAACAATGGAGCGGTGTATTAGCAAGAGTCTGGCCACTCAGTCTCATGAGACACATCACGATACGATATATCTTAATAAATTCTAAAAAGGTAACAGAAAAAGCATATATCAAAACTATATATCAACCAAAAAGTTTTGTGTAATACTAAACAACTTTCACATAAATGAAATTGTATAAAATATATCTTATTCAATTTTCAGAGCATAAAGCACCATTTCCCCACTCCCTCACTTAACAGCAACAACAAAAATAATTTAGAAAGAATTATGCAAAAAATGGAAACAAACATCTGTCAGGTAAGAGCATTTGTATTTGTTTACCTGGATTGAGGAGCATGCAGTCCCTTTCACTTGTAGGGTATACTTTCCAGTCGCATCATTCATCACCTTCTCCTGGTAAAGTAGTTTGTTGTCTGGTTTCACATCAAACTCCAGTTGGACACTAGAGGACTGGACTTTAACCGTACTGGAACCCTCTGGGCTGAATACGACTGTAGCATAAAGAGCCAGAGCTTGAAGGGCCGCTACTGTGTCCTGCAATAAAAAGTTAAAAATATGCGAGTTACATCAATGAGCTTTCAGAGAGACAGAATATATGCTTTTTGTGATGACATTTAAGGTACACAGGAAGAAAATGCATGACTTTAGTTTTCAGAATTGTTGTATTTAATTGTAGGTTAATCCAGTGAACTGGATATTGATGCTGACAATCTTTAAACAAAAACCAAATGTGGGTTTGGAGAGCTTGACTCTTGCTGTACCTGGGTAGAAGAAAAACCCCCATAATAGTTCTGTTGCCCGGTCATCCACCTAACAATGCTTGAAGCATATCCCAGGTCTTCAGCAGTGTGGGAGGTACTGAGTAAAGACATCAGGACATAAGAGCTGATTTCCACTGACAGAGAGTCAGATGTTTCAGCTGCAGTCTGAGTCCAGTAGATGACATTTCCTAAAAAATAAATTCACAATCAACAATGTAGCTGAGAATTTGGACAATGAATGATTTTCAGCAAGAGGATAACTCACCTTTTTTTACTGCCACTCTGTCAAGGTGCTGCAGAAGGTGAGCACGAGTCTCAATGTCTCCTGCCAGTGTGAAGACATATGCTAACAGAGCTGTGGTGTAGGTGTTGTTGAGATCATTAATGGATCCTTTTAGGCAAGAGAGGCTCCTAGTTACCACTGGGTTCTGAAACAGATTTTTAAAATGTACTATTAGAAAGACGTTCTGATTATTTCCAGTTATTAGCTTTAGTAGTTTATGGGTCAGATCAGGGGTCCACAACCTTTAACACTAAAAGAGTCATTTGATCTGTAGATTGAGAGTCAATTCGCTGTCAGAGAAACACAGCTCTGCCATTTAATTGTGTTGCTGTAACTTTTATAATAAATGTGATGTAACCTTGTTTTATCTGCATTCATATAAACAGAACTAAAAAGAGAGAGAAAATATTTTTCCAAAAATTAAATTACTTGTTACTTTTGACAGAGGCTTCCTTTTAAAACAAGAGCCACCCTGTAGGATCCTCAATATGCAGTAAATGTTCTCCAATGAAAAACAAAAAGTCAATTGTCAGCACAAAAAAACTTTACACAATTTATTTTGGTGTTTAAGGTGAACCACAGCCATACATTTTTTGGATCATAGCTGACTAAATAACCCATCATCATTTGAATTCTCAACAATTGTATTTCTTTTCATCAGAAAGGCCACAATGAAGGAGTAGAAGTGCCACATGTTCCTCCAGAGGCTCAGGTTGCAGACCCCTGGCTTAGATCAAGGCACATTTAAGCAGTACAATGGATTTGTGATAATAATTATCGCAGATTTGTTTGCAGATTTTAAAACTTTGACCTGTGAGATGAATCTAGGTGTACTTACATCTGTGGATGTGTTCATCTCCAAGAATGCAGCAGTGATGTAAGCACTGAGAGTCACTTCATCAGACACCCCCCCCTGTACAAAAACGGCAAACCACAGAAGAAAATTCTTAAGATCAATAACTGATATCCTACAGCTGTTTGAGTTGATTGGATAAACAGAAAATTATGTTTTATGTGTCTATTCCGACTTTAAAGAGGTCAATACCAAAATACATCTTCCACAATTCCAAAGCAGCCATAAGCAGCTGGTAGGTTATAGGCTTAGTCCCATGCCTGTTTTTGGGTTGTCCGGCCCCATGGAAGGTTGTCGTCCTTCTTAAAACATTAAGCTGAAGAGGCTTCAGAACCAAACCAAGAACAGGGCCAACCTTTCCAATGTTAACCCCTAAGAACCAATGATGATATCAATGTAACAGAAAATTTTCAGAAATTGATTCATTGGTCTACTTGGTTTTTGGTAAAATAAACCATTTTATTTTAAGAAAAAATGGGCCTAAGCTGTTATGGGTTAAAGATACATTTATGATCCTGTTACCGGTTACAGCAGCAAGAAACAGCAGAAACTTCAAGACAGTTTCACTTTACCTTCATTCTGTTGTTGAAGAGTTTGCCAGACTTCTCAAAACAGCCATTTTCTTTTTGTTTGGATATCAACCACGATATAGATATATCAACCACACTTGGGTCAATGTAGACGAATGACTTGGCTTTAAAAAAAGACCTCACAACAAAAGCAGTCAGCCTGGAGGGAATCAAAAGAAATCCATTATTTATCATCCTCTCTTTTCAAAATAAAGGCAGCAAAAAAAAATCCATTGTTTTTTGAGAGGGAATTTTAATGATGAAATGAAAAAGCTACACAATATTAATTTTAACATTAAAAAGTAAGTATGTTTGTAAAGTATATTGATTTCAAGATGAAATCTTTTTTGTTTAAAATTTATGGTTGTATTGTCAGCAAAGTGGCCTGAAACAGCCTATTTTTATTACGTCCACTGACCACCTCGTTACAGCCATAGGACATTATTTATTAAGACTAAAATAATAAAGAATCAAAGATATTTTCAAATAAAGTTTATTGGAAGAGAATGATCAGGGAAGATTTTCCATGTGTTTCTGTGTATTTCTTTGCAATCTTGGAGCTTATCTTTCACTTGTAGGAATGTTTCTAATAAAAGTGTGCGGTCGAAGTTTAAATCTTTATACCAAGTGTTTCCTGGTCCTGTTCCAAACGTGCTGTATGCTCCTTGAAAATCTTTGTAGTTCAGCTGTCTTTGGTAACCTGTGCAGTAAAAAAAAAAAAGCCCATAAAGCATAAACAGTCATTTGAAATAATTTTGTACATTGTCCTGAAATACGTCACATTTGAAGATTGTCTTTAAAATGAAACTAAATGAAACAAACCACTGGTCAGAAAGTTGAAAGCCTTCTCCTTGATGGCCGGGGTCAGTTGATGTGTGTTCTGAAGATAATGGAGGATATAGATGTTGGGGGCCAAAAGAGCCATATTTTGCTCTCCACATCCATATGGCATCTTCAGCAGTCCTTCTATGTTCCTCAGTGCACGACCAATGACGTCCCCTACAGAAGACACTATTACTTAAACCAAAGTTGTTTCATGGAGTAGTTTATCAGGCGTACCTGCTCCATCCAGCACAGGAATTATTTTACAAAGTTAAAAATTTCCTCAGTAATTCCTGAACAATGCAGGTGAATTCACTGCTCATTCAATGCTCTTGAACTGTCGTCTCCATTCGAGTGTCAGGTGGGCTTACAGTTTGTCCATGATTGGAAAGCAGGCTTTGGTACAGAAAGAATGTGTTCCCATGGCGGGGAGAAGAGGACATGAGTTAAAACTATTGACATAATAGGGAACATTTCACTGATTTAACTTAAAGAAAATTGTCTTTTTTATGTTTTTAACATGTTTTCGTGGTATTTTCCTCTTCATTTCTGAGTCTTCCTTTATTATATCTTTATCAATCAGGGGCAGATAAAAAATATGCCTTTGGAAAAAGCTTGTAGGTGTGACTTAGGTGCCACAATAGGCGGTCCACAAGCTCCTTGCTCTGCTCCATTCTGACGCATCCACTTGATCCATGAACGTCTATTTTTTCCTCATTTGAGGTGGTATCTGGCTCAAAACTGTACAGCTGGATAGCTCCAACATTGCTCACCTTTTTTTGCACCTATAATGTTAGGTTGGGGGTGTAAGGGGATGTGAGCGAGCAAGAGGAAGTCTAAACAAATTGGTGATGGGAAGTGGGGACAGGCTTACTCTCCCACAACTCAGAGGCACATTTTATTGAACTACTGCTGCTCTGTCCTAAAAACGACATAGATCAAAAGAGGATTGGAGTGGGACTTTAAATTACCTAAGACTGATACTGTGGTACGAACAGATCCATCAATCACATTTTCAGGGAGCTGTAGATCAGTTTCCTCAATCACAGCTTCTCCTGCTAAAAAAAAAGGAAAAAACTGTTTTAGTTATATGGATATAGATATGCCTTTACTGTCACTCTCCACATGTAAAATAAGACTTAAAGCTGTCAATGGATTGCTTGTGATGTCGAACAGACTGACCTTTTGGGCAAAACAGCCAGTTGTAAGTCTTTGTAACCTCAATTCCTTCAGCCTGGTGGAAAAATGGGGAGAAGTATAAGCTACTGTATTTGCTGAAATACAATCTTTAGTTATTTTATTCAAATAGTTTACAATGATATAAAAGTTAAATTACAGTTGCACAAAATTATTGGCCCAACAAGTCATGTTGTCACATTGGTGTCAAAATGAACACATGAAATTTTACAGCATGGTAGCTTAATAATTGACTTGGATAAGTATTTCCTTAGTAAACCAAACCTCGAAATATTAAGTTAACAGATAATTACTGGGCAATAAGATACATTTTCATGCATGCCAAGTTTTGTAATCTTAGTAGTAAAACACATACCTTTACTATCAAGGATTTTGTGACTATGTCAATGCGACCCCTTTCTGGAACGCTCACAATTTCATTGTCACACGATGCGTGGGACGGTATAGCCTCAGCAGTAACGGTTATATTTACAACCCCTAAAGATAATGTACACCAGTCATGGATTGTCATGGTGTGACAAAGATCTGTAGATTGCTGCAGGTTTATGGAATTTGTAACGAGACATTAAATATGTTACAGACGAGGGAACGGCTGTGATGTCAAAAAGTCTGAGCTTCACCTAATGCTGTGGGGTTCATGTTCCAGTGGAAGGTCTTTCGCTCACTGTCACACAGACAGGATGTGTACTCCTCAGTAGAGACTGGTGTAAGAACGTAACCTGTAGAGAGGCCTGGAGTCACTCTCACCTGTTCAAAAGACGAAGAAGAATTTTGTTTGATAATGTAACCATCACTTCTCTGAGATGATTGAATGTCAATGTTTACTGCTCCAGTACAACTAATTACTTGGGGACACTACCAGCTAAATTAACTGTAACAAAGTTCATTCAAAAACATTTACTCTTGGAATGATCATTATTGTACACTGATAACCTGACATTGTTTATAAGGATTTTAAAGCCTTAAGTTTTCACATAAGTCATTTCAAGTTCTCCAATTCAAGTCAAGGAGCTACTGTTACTAAATTTAAGCTCCATAATAAAGGTTTTGGTATTTTTTGTCTAATGTACTGTACCCGATTGTAGTTTTCTTATTAGTTTACATGTTTTCACTAACATGAAAAGGCCTTTGGATTACCAAGTGATGGTGGAATCCTCGGCTCTATGCTGCCTTCACTGCAACAGTAGGGACTATTTTTCGAGCTACTTCCTGTATTTTGGATGGAACTCCAAACAAAAAGCTTTGAATTTTGATAGTTTTACAAGTCTAAATATAGAGATGTTTAGTAAAAATCCAGCAGTCACAATACCAAAGACCAACAATACAAAACACAGCTCAACTGGTATTGAGTTTTATGACTTAATACTAAAAAAAAAAAAAGGAACACTCATTTGTGTTTGTAATAGGAGGTGGTTTTTGTCTGCTGCAGCGTGAAGTCTGGTCGTTCAGCTATCACTGGACTGAGGACTCATCATGCACTTACCCACCCAAAGACTTTTTCTCATTTCTCAAGAAATACTGTCATGTCCGCTGCAGCACTCACCTTGTTTGGCCAGGCTTCCGGTGGGAGCAATCAGGCTCCATGGAGGACACCTGGTCATGCCCCTTATAAGTCCACGCCTGTGCTGCACTCATTGCCGGAACGTCAGTCTTCTCTGATTCATTCCAGCTAAACTGTCCACGCATCCGCACGGATCGTAAGCTACCGTCACGTCACGTCACCGCCTCGCCATCGCCTTGCCTTCTCCTCGCCTTCTCCTCGCCTTCTCCATCCACACGGATTTGCATTGTAAGCCAAAGACTTTCCATTGACTTTATAAAGTGGAGATTCCTCTGCCGAGGTCTCCTAGTGTTTACAACTTCATCACTGGCATCCAGGCTCTCTCCCCCCTCCCAGCTCTGTCCGCTCATTTCCTCTCACGGCTGTGAGTCTACCAAGTCCTGCTCCCCCTGCTGGCGGGAGGTTTCCACGCTCCCTCATCACTCCAACTCTCTGACCAGGACAATAAACACTATTTAACCTTTACTCTTGGGTTTGCTTTCTGGCTGTCCTCGACTAAACCTGAAAAATACAGGTTCAAGGTGGGACCAGAAAAAGGTAATTAAAAAAAAAACTGTAAAAATATAAATTCAAGAATGTGGTGCTACTTGTTTGGCCTAGCTTTACCAGGACCAGGCCCTGGCATGATCATAACCTCTGAAAGAGCCACATATTCACTCTTGGGACATGGAATTTAATTTCTTTGGCAGAGAATTAAACTAGTGCTGAAAAGTACTAACCACAGACAGTGTTGCACGTCTAAGTTGGAACCAATCTTCAAAGAAAGATTGGACTTTTTCTTTTCAGCTTTCCAAATCAGAACCCAAGCATTGTTCTGTTGCTGGACTTCTGTGCTTGTTATAGTTTTCTCATAACAAACACAAGGACGCTCATATATACTCCTGGCATAACAATGCTCTCAGCTTGATCTACTTCACAGTCACATCATTGAATTTGCAGAAATATGTTTTGGACAATCAATTAGGAGAGACCAAGCTGTTCTATGATCACCATATGCCAGTGGGTGTAAACTGGATCAGATGGCAAAAAAGTCTTGGAAACTCTAGAAGATCTTCAAGCACATCCCATGTGAGGCAGGTGGATATTTTAGCAACAGCTAGCCAAAGCTGAGCTCACAAAGTGGTCTTTATGATGACAGCTTTGCTGATGCAGCAGCAATCCACAAACTCAGTGCTGGACTTTCTGAGTAAGAAGTTGTCACACTGAAGAAATGGACCAAGAGGGACTGGTTGTTCTGCAGAACTCCAAGGGAACCACATGGATTCTGACTGGCCAGGTGTACAGCAGCCCTTGTTGTCACTAAGGGTGAAACTTGGGTGTTTAAAGGAGTGTGGGCTGACAATGGACTCTAACTATTAATCGGCCTAACAAATTCTAAGCTATGTTCCACTGTCTATGATGGTGGTGGTTGACCTCAACAGGGAATGTCATAATGTAGTATAATAAATAATGTAAAGATTTTCTCAATTCCACAAACAAGAAGCAGAGACTTAGGGGCTCTGCCGCCAATTGCTGGGGTGTCATTTCTGAGATGGTTAAAAATAATTCAGCTGTCATGAGTTTAACTGACTGAACACTTTTTAATATTCTGCTCTAAGTGCATGTAGTGGTGAATTTGTTTGCAGTAATCTGTACAAAAGAGACGTTCAACAAACCCAGTAGATAAAACAAGTATGGGTTAACCCAAACCCTCAGACCCAAAACCTTCAGACCTTCTCTTTGAGTTCTTACTAGACCAGTTTCTGGCTGACTGTTTGAGGTTCAGATTTTAAAAAAAACATCTTCAATTTGGCGTCAATGATTCTCACTTACATAAGAAGCTGTTAACTTTGACTTGGTTTTTCTCTTGGTTATTGTATTGTATTGTATTCTTACTACTCTTTTGGATTAAAGCACCTGTTAAATGACTAAAGGTAAATACAAACTTGTTTGGTTTATAAAGAGAAGTTTTTACGCTTTTAAAACACTGACCATTTCAGATCAAACTAATAAGAGTCAATTAAGTAATTTATTTTACATAACCTTTTTCAATGTGATCCCTCTAAAAGTGTGTTTAATTTGCTGATTTTTACTGTTGAGATGTCAAATGGTCACTGAATTTTTACCATGATGCAGCTGTTCAGGTAGTTGAAGACAGTTGCCTTTAGTTCAAAGCTTTCCCCCCGGATGATGGAGTAGGGCAGGGTCAGTTCCAGAAAGAAAGGCTGAAAGACTGTAAGCTTCTTACGAGGAGCCAACCCAAAACCCTGACTGGACAAACAGAAAGTCTCCGTTTCCCAGGTGGTGATGGTGTCTGGAGCTGTAAGGAACACATCTTTTGTTCCAGACTCTCTAAAAGAGCAGAGACACAAAAAAAGACATGTCACATGGTTGCATGGTTAAACTGGTTGTGGTAAAATATCATAGCAAATATCTATAATATGTGTGATTTTGATTTCCAAAAAAAGCCTATACCCTACAATAATGAAAACACAAATTGGTATGGAAATCATCTGTGGACCAGGAGAAAATAGGAGATTTTAAAAATGTACCCATTCCCATCCTTACACAGATGTAGACTGTAAAATGCAGTAACAGGCCCTGAAAACTATGTAGTTGTTTTTTTAACAAAACCTTTTCATGGTTTGTTTTTTTAATTAAATTCTGTTTATTTATACAAATTCTATGATAAGACAAGTTTTTAAAGACAACAAAAAATGTGTGCCTATTAGTGTTTGCATGTATGTCTGAGTGTGTAGATGTGTGATGGTGCACAGAAAGACAGAGAGAACTTGCATATCCATCCATTGCTCCTCAAATACACAATAGATTCAATAGAAATTTAAAAAGTCATTGAGTAATAAATAGTCATAAAAACATAAAATAATCAAACTCACTTAAAGCAGAGTAAAAAGAATAAAAGTATAAGAGCAATGAAAATAAATCAAAATAAATAAAAGTAAAAAAGTGGTAAAAAGTAGTTGCCCGTTTAGTGACTCCTCCTCATGCTCATTCTCCCTCCCCTCCCAGAGGCATTGAACAGTCTAATTGCACTCGGTGCAAAGGACTTCCTGAGTCTTTCTGTGGAGCATGGCAGAGAGCGAAGGCGGTCGCTAAATGCGCTCCTTTGGTCAGTGAAGAGTCCATGTAGGGGATGATCAGTGTTTTTCATGATGCTGTCCTGTTTGGACAGCATTCTCCGATCTGCCACCACCTCCACTGTCTCCTGGTTGTGCCCCACCACATAGCCTGCCCTCCTGATCAGACGATTCAGTTTTTTAAGTCCTTTTTGTTCGGGCACTTAAAACAACAAACTGATAAAACATGAAAAGGAGTTCTGAGCATACATTAAAAGAGGCATGTCTTTTAACGAAGTATAGTCTGCTCTGCCCCTTCCTGTTTTTGGAGTCCATGTTTGCAGACCAGTTCAGCTTCTTGTCCAGGAGGACTCCAACCAAGGTATTTGTAGTTTTTCACTACTTCCACCTCTGCTCCACCAATGAGGATGGGTTGAACCGCAGCAGGTGTTCAACGGAAGTCCAGCCCCATCTCCTTTGTCTTGGTGGTGTTCAGGTGGAGGCAGTGTCGTTGGCTCCAGTGCACAAAGTCCTCCACCAGGTGTCTGTATTCCCCCTCTTCACCCTATTTGATACATACCACAATTGCTTTCTGACGCTTCATGATCTTACCCTCGCTACTATAATCACCCCTCTACCCCCCCCCCCCCCCCCCCCATGTGTCATCCTTCTCTCTTCTTTCCTCCTTTTTCTTTTCCGTCCGGTCCAACAAAAAATATTTACAAATTTAATTAACATGAATAAAGTTTAGCTGAAAATACAAAAGGGGTTCATTTAAATATACATACATCTGGTGTATCATAAGATATATAACCCCTGTTGTAAAAGTAAAATATGTCCAACACAAAAGGCTTTCAGCTCTCATCTGTTTGCTTAGCTGTTGAACAGGACAAGTTAAAAAAAAAAAAGAAAGAAATAATGATGGGGTGCTTGGACTGCAGTTCTGTGGTTGTGTTGTAATGTCTCCAGAGCCGCCTGTGCATCGGCTCTCGGAGGAATGTTAACACAGAGCGCGATCACGTGGGAAAACTCACGTGGGATGTAATAGGGCCTGATGCCCACCACTAGCAGCTCCAGATTATGGTCACAGATCACCTTTTAGACGGTCAGATGATTTGGTTGATACCATCGACTGTTGGCGTACAGGATGAGGCCACTCCCCTTGGTTTTCCCGCTGGAGTCTGGGTCGCGGTCTGCTCTCACGGTGGTAAAGCCGGGCAGATCCACGTTAACCAGGTTAGCCAGGTCTCGGTGAAGATGAGGAGGCTGCTCTCCATGTAGCAGCGTTGTGTATTGATCAGTCCAGTGAGCTTGTCTGTATTGTTGGACAGGGAGTTAACGTTTCCCATAATGACGGAGAGGATGAATGGTTTGAAACGCCGCCGGTTAGCCGCCTTAGCCTTCAGCTTCACCTTGTGTTTACGACCAGCTCGGCATCCCCGGTATTTCCGCCTGAACTCCGATGGAATAACATGACGGATTCCTGGGTTTTTATGTTTATGTATGTACAACCTTTTTGAAAAATATTTCAGTTTGACATTGATTGTGAAACTTTTTTTCTTTTAGAGAACTTTGTTTTTTGTCTGTCTGTATAAATAACAGCAAAAATGTCTTGATATTCAAAATGAGTGGAATCATTTTTACAACCTAATCCTTTAATCTAATCCACACACAAAAAAAAAAAAAAATATTTTTGTACTGATTTTTTTTTCATCTCGCTAAATTGTTGAAACCTTGTGGTATTGACAGTTTTTCATAAAAATGAAAAAAAAAAATACATTCAGAAGAGATTTTTTTACCCAACTTCTACCAGATCCCAAATCCAGGTCTCAGGGAAAAAGGTGCGGGCTGTTTGTATTGGAGGAGGAGGTGATGAGGACCCATGAAGAAAAGAGCTTGTCAACATATAGTCCACTCTGGGTTCAAACGCCCTGATCCCATAATCTTTAAATTAAAGGGAAAAAAACATTTAAAGAAAAAGTCTGTCTTGGCAAAGTCTGTCTGGTTTAACAACCATGTGAAATTTGTTACAAAAACATTTGAACTAACCACGAGTGTAAATTTCTCCTTTAAACACAACACACGTGGGCATTTGGATAATTAAATTTGATGCAATCTTCAAACCTGCTTTCTGTTAAACAAAGAATCACAAGCACAAAATTAATCTGTCAGAACAATGAATACATACATTTCAGGAACTGAAGTGAAGCACATGTATAAATTACCTTGAACACTTTGTTGGCCCCATATTCATCTGGATTGTGATAACGTGAAATGTACCTCTTGTGTCTCACTTTCAGACATTTCATAGAGTCCTCAACTTCATGTGGAACAGAAGATGCCTTTTTTACTGGCAATATGTTAAATATCTGTAAGAAAAATATTTTAGTCAAACCAGCAAATTGCTTTCTAAACAAACAAAAAATTGACGGTACACTTTTGTCTTTCCATCCAACCATCCATCTTTTAAACGCACGTATTCCCTTTGGTGTCATATGATTGCTGGAGCCTATCTCTGTCTGATTGTTACAGGTTACCAGTTCGTTTTACGGCCACACAATCGCAAACACTCACACCAATGGGTAATTTAGAATCATCAATTAACGAATAAAGCATGTTTTTGAGTGCTTGAAGAAAAACCAAGCATGAACTTGCAAACTCTACACAGAAAGGTCACAGCCGGGATTGGAGACAGGGTCTTGGAGACAGGGCCACTGCACCACCATGCAGCCCAGGCCTTGCTCTAATTGAAGTCTGACTCCAATCATCTTTTAATCTACTGTAAATGTTTTCCCAGTGATCTTTTAACCATTATCATACAGTTTTTAGCCAAAATTTTTTTTAAAAAGTGTTTCATTTTCACACACTTGTGTCCATAGACCAAAACCACACAGACCTTTTCTTCCACTCGAAGGGGAAGGGACACGACCGTCACACCCAATCTAGTGAACTCCAAGACTCACAAGTAAGCCCACAACAGCCCCCTGCCTCTTACTATGAGCAACTCTAGAATGGTGGTGAGTTCAGTCCCTCTTGAAAAATAGAGCTTTTTATAATTTGAAAAACTTACAATAAAAGAAAAACTATTTTTTTAAAAATGGGTTATAAAAAACATGTTAAAAAAAGTGTCAGAGCAAGAATGATTATTCTGATAAATGGAATGACTGAGTGATAGCTGTTTACTTTTCTGTAGAAGTCTATGTAATTTTGGCTTCCTGTTTGGAACGCCAGTGTTGAGGGGTTGGTCAGTCTAATTCTTTTATACAGTCAATGACTTTACTCTACAAACAGCAACACATACTGAAAACAGCCTTAGTGGACTTTTTAATGTGGAATTAAACATTTTAGGAGACTGGAAATTCCCAAATAAAATCCTGTTAGGTTGTATTGCCTTAGACAAATGGTACAATGACAGTAAATACTAGTTATTTCTGTCAGATTTCAATTTCCTGTTACCTTGTCTGCATTAAGGGTCTTCCCAGGCTCCTTTATCAACACACTCTGATCAATCGCACTGAGACCACACAGAGAATTGGGATGGGCAGTGAGTTGCAGTTTGGTTTGCTCTGCTGGGACAGCTGACGACGGGGAAAACTCCAGCGACACCTTATGAACACATCCACAAACAAAAGAAAGAAAAACACGACAAACATTTAATCAATAAATTTTTAAGCTCCAATAATCTCCACACTGAGCAGGCTGGTTTGATAGATTTTCTTAAGAATTGCAAAGAACCCACAAAATAATGATTTCATATAAATCTTAAAAGAAAAATGAACCAAATTTTTTTTATTTTTTTTTACAAAAATAGTGTAATATTGCTTTTTCAAACAGTACATGTTTTTGTTTACAAATGTGAATTTTGAAATGTACTGAAATAGGACATTGGTCTCACTTATCGTTTATCTCACCTTATTTGAGAAACATTTTTCTGTGGAGAAGTCTCCACTGCTGGCAATCACATGCTTGCTAGGGAGGACAGCATAAACCACCAGCTGGAATTCTGGAGCCAAGTCCGGAGTAATTGCGAGTTTCAATGTTATTTTACCTGCATTCTCTGCAAGAGTAGATTATTATCACCTATTAGCAATGACCTTCCATCCATGTTTAATGGTCAAAGAAAATACACTTAATGTGAAGGAAAATTTGTTTGAGGAACCAACTGCAAAGATGTAAAAATACGTCAAATATTGCAAACCTAAGTCATCTTGTATTTGAATTTTTTTATTTCCTTGTAAGACAATTGCTCCTCTGGACAACACCTAAAAAGACAAAATATAAAAAATAAATTATATCACAATGTGTGTGTCCTCCCCCTAATTCACACCAAAGCAGCAGTGTATTACAGCAACATTCACACAACGAAACTGTTTTCTGTTCAATCAACCTGAAAATTCACACCAGAGACGACTGTGATAAGCTATAAGGGCCAGAAAATAAGCAAGAAAAAACATTATTTATTCTCTGACACTCTATAGAGCCATCCAGGTGCCAGTGGTTCAAGAGAATCTGATCAACCGTGAGCACGGATTGCTAAACCAGTATAAATACAAACTATGTAACACTCCAGCCACAACAACTTTTTTATTTTTACAACAGAACTTCTGAGAAATCAAAAAAATGCTCACCAAGTACATGATTTTCACAGAGCCCTTTGGTTCTCCCACTAAACTGTAGTGGACAGGAATCTCTTGTTCCAAGTCACAGGGAAGAGGTTTGCTGTTAGTTTTTACATCCAGAGTGCTGACGGATTTTGTATTAGGAGCAGGTGGCTGGTACACAGACACAGTGTGCGACTCCATCTGATAGAAAGGCTCCCTCTGTCTGTGGCCCAAGGTCTTGTATATCTGGTTCATAACAACCGACATTGTTAGTATCTGAACAGAAGCAACATAAAAAATGACATTGTAGAAAAATGCTGTTGTTATTTAGCATTTTACAAAAGCTCTTAAGACATTGGGAAGCAGATGAAAGACAAAGTTAACACCAACATCCATTAGCACCCCACAGGACAAAGAAATTATCCAAAAAGAGTTTTGACAATCCACAGTTTTGTTATTTACTTACATGTAGGCGAATATTTTCATTAAAGGTAGTTGTGTTCAGTGAAAATGTGGCAACACCATTACTGTCTGTTGTGAGAGTTTGTGTCGTATACAAATGGTTATCCGACAGGTGCAGTAGCATGTTAGCAATCGGTGTGTTGTTGTAAGAAACTGCTTTCACCTGTGAAACAAGAATATTTCTCACATCTGTATTCCGAAACAACAAAGACAAGTGATCCGTTTTTACGTACTTTTCCTTCAAAATTGGATCCAGGGATATAAAACTTGGCAGTATCAATAAAAGACAGCTTTCCAATGACATAAGAAAGGACTATTCTCTTCCCTTGTGGGTGAGTCACTTCTGCAGAAGAAAAGTTTCCAGAACACATCAGCTATTTTGTTATGACCAAAATTCTTCTAACAACATGCATGTAACATTGTGTTTTAATTTTTAAAGCTGCAACTTACCAGTACCATCTTCTTTAAGTGTTGTATGAATATCTATGATATTTTGTAAATTTTTGTCATCCCTTATGAAATTTGACATCTCAAAAGCAAATCTGTCACAGCCTGTCTTGTCAACCTACAAAGCACAATTAAGTAAAAGTTAGATTTTACCACAAAATGCCCAATATTTTAATAACTGGCTCCACTATGACCAACAGAGGGATGTACTGTCTTTGGTTTGGAAGTTTGTTTCACTTCAGCCAGTAGGTTGAGTTCAGGCCCGAAAACAGGCAGTTCATTCTAATGTTTAGCACAGACGTCAGAGTTGGTTTGTCAGAAAACTCTTTCCATCCTTTTTTGTGGCTTATAAAAATCATTGCTAGTATTTACTTTCAGTTACATGAATAAACTACATATTTTTCTGATTAGTTATGGAAATTATTTACATTTAGGGACACATATTTACTTTTATTTTTAAGCTGACCCTCCCTGTCTTTTTGCAGATATAAACACCAACGATCCATGGGGTTAGTGGAGCTTGATTTGTCCATTCCAATTGTCTGTAGAAGACGTAGACAATGTGTGTGTATTCGGATAGTTGATTATTTGATTTCTAACATTCCACACTGGAGAATTTCTGATTTATTGAACTGTTTTAAAGCAGTTAACAGTGAGCGCTGGGCTGGTGGAGCTTTGTGGAGAAACACTCAAAGCGATTAAGACAGAGATGCAGTCACAGCTGGAGCAGATGCTCAATGCCTGGCTTGCCCAACATGGCAGAGCCATTGCTTTCCTTAAATTTGTACTAAAAATAGGTGCAACAGAGGAAGCAGAATCACATTGCAAGGGAATCTTCGGACCCCAAAAGCCACCCAGCTAGACAGGAATGTGGTTCTCAAGTCTTACTGACAAACTTTTAAGCTATACTTTGTAAAATCAATTTCTTTCTAATGTTGGTTTTATGATGGTTACTGCTGTTGACTTAGTAACAAATATAATGACTGTATAGTTATATACGTCTATAGCCTTTCCTATCTATCTATATGAAGCTTTGATATTGTATCCCTAAATATGTATGGTTAGCAGAATGCATGGTGGTTAGTTCCAGACTGTGTATAAGTAATGGGATGTAATTCTCTCTCGTTGTCCTTTTATCACACACACACATGCACACACCCACACACACACTTTTCCCTCTTCTACCCCCTTTTTTGTGTGTGTTAGTATTGGTTGTTGTCTTTGTTTATCAGATCTGTTTTTCTGGGTATTTTCGTTTGTTTTGCTTTCAATTCACTTAGATAAAATTAACTAAAAAATAATAATAAAAAATTTTAAATGAAAGAGTGAGCAGACTGTGAATGTCTCTGTGGGTCACATGGGCAATAAAATAAATGAATGTTACTCACTCGTTTCTTCTGGATGTCACATAGGGCAATTGTGAGATATCGATCAACGGGCCGACATGCTTTAACAGTAAGAAGTCCTGGTACAGGCTGTCCATATGTGTACCTGGTATTTTCAAATTAACCAAAACATTATTTAAATTTTACATTCATTTGCAAGAATTGAGAGTGCATTTGAAAATGTATTTTTCAAAGTAGAAATTTTTACTTACTTTGCACATACTTCGATATCAATGATTTCCTGGGCAACACTTACTTCTTTAGCTACATTTATCGCAATGTCAAATTTGGGCAAAACTGTGGATGGAAAATAAAATGTGTTGCTACTTATATTTCATTAAAAATGTAAAGAAATAATATAAAAAAATAGCATACCATATTTTTCCACCTTGAAGGTATGATATACTTGGTCTTCACCCATTTTCACAATGATGTTGTAGCTTCCTATGCGAGCTTCTGAGCTCAAAGCGTAAGAAAGCTGCAAAATTTTACCATTGGATGTTTTATTTTGCCATTGTCCAATTTTGTTTCGAAAAGGATCCTGTTTAAAAGAAGAAAACAAATATAAAATAAAAAGGAGAGTTTAAATTATTCCCATAAAATGGTAGGGCACCGTTTGAACTTTCAGTTGTTTCAGGCTCGGCAATACTCTTTAAAAAATGAATCCTCAACATTCCCTTTAGGTCTTTCACATTCATTTTTCAACTGAACCAAAAGAAGATCCTTGAAGAGTTTAGCAGTGTTTCACAGAAATAAGTTTGACTGACATCTTGTGTTTCTTATCCATTGACTGTATCTGAGAACTGGACTGAGTGACCCATCCATCCTGGCATTCCAAACAGGAATGCCAGGATGGATGGACAGACTTCTATAAAGAAATAAACAGCTATTACTCATTCCTTCTATTTTTAGAATAACTATTCCTGCTCTGCTACAATTTTTTAACATGTTAAAAATAATTCTATTTTTTTTTCATTATATTCTTTCTCTGAGGAAAGCCATTAAAGCTATACACTGGCCAATTAGTTGCCCAAAAATAGTTTTACGCCAAACTTTTGAAACATTGATTGACATATTTTCCCAAGCCTGCATCAAGTGCCAGAGGTCTAGACTTCCGATGAACTCTTCCTGATTGGCGAGAGTGGTTTCCATGGAAACAGTGACGCAGACCAATCACTATTTAATGACAATTTTTGATTCCAACGTAACGATGTCCATATAATAAAATAATGGTGACTGAATTGATTTCATTTGGTTGGGGCCAGTAATGTCTTGTCACATGCACACAAACAGTGGTTGACTCGTACAGGTGCTCCTGGCTTTTAGATTGTCTGAGCCTGAGGAAAAGAATAGCTGCATCAGGCAGTGCAGGTGAGTCTTGTACTTGGGAAGTATTTGTAAAGAAGTTACAAGTTATTACAAAGGAGTAAGTTACAAGCTCTTATGACGTTTGGGTGATGGTTTTGTATGGTGTCCTTTACACAGCACTCCAGTCATTAGTAAGGTGCGAGTGCTGGCTCCTACCTGGAGTTGTGCAAATGCACGTACGTGGGGTGTGCACGTGATATACTCTTTACTTGAACAACACTTATGTGCTCCTTACACGGTGTTCCAGGGTTTAGGACAGTTAAAAAATAAAAAATAAGCACAACATGTCTCACCTACTTCACCCTTATATTTTTTTAAGTGTGCAGCATATCTGTAGAAAAAAAAATGCATTTGCATTTTTGCCCTACCAAGTGGTTTACAACTTTAATATTTCCTGTGGGCCACTTTTGCATAGGTTTGATCACTTGTTGCCTATAAACAGTCCATATCCACCAGAGAGGGCAAGAGTGTGACGTCTACAGGTGACATCATACTCACTCAGTCCAGTTCTCATATCAAATCAATGTTGTTTTCTCAAATAAGCCAAAAAAATGTCAGTCTTTAAAACAAAATGCTGCAGTTGCTTGATGCTGTATATATGAGTGAACAGTCTGATGGTACTTAAATCCAGGTTTTTAAGAGGATCAACATTGACAGCTCAATTTACTTTATGACTTTGTGAATTAAAACTCTGCTCAGCGGTTGCAAAATCCACAACAGTCCGCCTTTTGGAATAGGTTCTTGCTATTCTGAAGCAATGACTGAAAGATTTTTTTCATTAAAGAATAAAAAGAGAACTACTGGATAGTGGGCTAAAATAATATCAGTGTTAATTATTGTGGTTAATTCATGTCAACAACGTGTCTTCTTGTAACCCACCTTTGAACAGTCTTACAGAAAATCACTGTCATTGTTTTCAAAATGCTCAGATAAGTGAGATACTTTTAAACTTAAAACAGGTTTTTCTAATATACAGAATTTTTTTACATTTTTTCTTGCAAACAAAGTATGTTGAATTTTTAAGAGAAGAATTCTTACCTGAAGTTCAATTAATTGGTACTGAAAAGAGAAAACAGAAA
This sequence comes from Oryzias latipes, assembly GCF_053564925.1. Taxonomy (NCBI): domain Eukaryota; kingdom Metazoa; phylum Chordata; class Actinopteri; order Beloniformes; family Adrianichthyidae; genus Oryzias; species Oryzias latipes. Next base: position 16,368,834 of record NC_136249.1, read on the forward strand.
ATGTTAGTTAAAAGGTTTAAAGAAAACAGAAATTCAATCAATAACTAAAGGGTTAATTGGAAGAGTGCACAGTGCAGTATGTAAAGTTTAACATAATTATCTTAGACTTATGTCTACGATATAATGGGTGGCAGTGGCTCAGGTGGTTAAGCAGGTCGGCCAATGATTGAAGGATCTGCGGTTCAATCGCTGCTCCTCCCAGTCAACTGTCTTTGTGTCTTTGAGCAACACACCTCACCCTCCACTGTGGCTCCACTGGTGTGTAAATGTGTATGAATGTCCCAGTGATGGTCAGAGGGACTATTGGCTCGTACTGGCAGCCACGCCTCTGTCAGTCTGCCCCAGAGCAGCTGTGGCTACATCAGTAGCTTACATCACCAAATATGAATAAGGAGTGAATGAATAATGGACACAATGTAAGCTCTTTAAGTGTCTGGAAAGGTGCAGAAAAATCCAATCCATATGTCTTGACCAATTCATTCAAACAAACAAACAAAAAAACAATGACCTCATAAATATAAAAACCAAGATGCCAATATAAAAAACACGTTCATTTTATATTTAATGTAGATATTTTGCACATGAAAATAATATTTCTTCTGAAAGCTGAACTAAAAATACCAATACCAAAAATGAACTGTTAAAAAAAAACATTTTAAAAAGTGTTTGTGTGTTTTCATATTTCATTTTTATTTTTCGAGTCTTTCATATTTAAGATGACTGATAGGATCACTGCATCAAGAATGTTACTTGTGCTTCAACTGATTAAATTACAGTTAAACATTATTTGATTTTATAAAGATCATGAGCCAAGAAGTTATTTCCTTATTGGGGCCAGTTTGTTATGGACGTAAATATGGATTTGGTTAAAGAGCAGAACATTGAGTAACTTCAACTAAAGTTCAATATCTGGTGTTTATGTTGCAAAGTGCAAGAGGCCCCAACTGTAAACAGTGTTGTTCCCTGAAGGTTTGACTCAGATTGTTGTTTTTCTAGTATCTACTCACTTGTTGGTTGGCAGGCCGCAGCTTATTATCCAGTGAGACGACTCTGAAATGCACTAAAAGAAATTCAACAGTAAATGAAAGAATAGCGATTAAAATCTTTGAGATACCAGAACTATACTGTCATTTGGACTGTCAAAGGTTTTATCTTTGTGTGTAATTGAAACTATAATGAAAGGTGTCTGCACCCAGAGCAGCCTTTAGTTCAGCATGTAAACATTTGATGTCACATAGATGTAACAGATTTACTGTAATCTCAAGGTTTGGACAAAATGACACAATTTCTTTATTTCTTATTATGAATATATCTCAGCTTCTGTTTTTGATGAACCCAATTACCTGTTTGTCCAGGAAGATATATTGGTTTATCTGTTTGAACAAATGTTCCTGGTTTATAGACTTTGATCATGACTTTTCTCTCTTCTCTGGAGTAAAATGTGTTGCCTTGTACCACCACTTCAAACATCAGCACTTCTGAATTTAGCACTAAAGGAGTCTGTCAAAAATGGAAAAAAAAGTTATTTCCGAAAGGTTTTAAACAAAGAAAAACGTTTTTTAAGCTATGGTGAGAGCTGACCTGAAAATCAATGCACTCATGAAACTCTGTGTTGGACGTCTTTTCAAAAAGAGTTGTGTTCTTTTGCTGGTACATCAGAGCAACCTTCATAGTAAGAATTTCATTTGGCTCCAGGAGACTCGCACAGAATTTATTCACAGTTCCAGCTTCAAGAACAGCAGGTATGGCCACCATGTAATCCCTACAACAAGGGAGATTCAGTTTCACACAAATACAAATTCCTGCCACATGCTACTGAAAGGCTCTAACTCTCACAAACAAGAATGTTTACAAAAACTTACGGTTCAGTCAACTCTTGACCCAAACACATCCCAGACAAGACACAAAGTGTCCATATCCACAACCGAGTCCTTGGACAAACCATGACTGCTGCATTGATCCTCAGAGTCTTAATCTCTTTTATAGGCTTCCACTAAGCCCTGCCCCTATTTCTTTTCTAAACTTTTTTAGGACTCATAAACTCACCATCCAACACCTCCTGCTTAACTTCAAGAAATTTCCTTGACTAACCTGGACTCAGATTTCGTCTTCTGCAGTCAAAAGGAAATAATTTAATTAGGGCCCGAGCACGGAGTGCAAGGACCCTATTGTATCTGTTAGAGTTATTATTAGGGCCCGAGCACGGAGTGCAAGGACCCTATTGTATCTGTAAGAGTTATTAGGGCCCGAGCACGGAGTGCAAGGACCCTATTGTATCTGTTAGGTTTATTATTATTATTATTATTATTATTATTCCGACTTTTCCGTCGCCTTTTTGAGGCCTTTAACATACCCCAAAACTCACCAAATTTTGTATACACATCAGGAGTCGCGAAAAATTTCATATTTTATAGGAGAACGGCATAGGTAAACAAAAATGGCTCGATAGCGCCACCTGCAAAATTTGTTTTCGCGAGCACCTCCATATGCTTTATAGTACAAACCTGATTTTAACAGGGCATGTTCATCGGATAAAAACCTACAAAAAAGTCTCTTGGGACCAAGCTGTCAGTCGCACAGGAAGTCTGATATTTTGATGACAATATGTCATTTTTGCTGTATTTTGGTCATTTGCAGGCCTCGCTCTAGAACGAACTCCTCCTAGAGATTTGAGAGTAATGACTCCAAACTTTGGTTTTGTAAACTAGACACATGTCCAATGTTAAATTGCAAAGCTTTTAAGTTTTTATGGATGTTTGTGACCATGGCGGCGCGTCAAAATTGGAGGTCGTTTCGAAAACACGCCATGAAAAGAAAAATGGCCATTACTCAGCCATGCATAATCCAATCTGATCCAAAATTGATGTGCATGATTGTAGTCTGACTCTGAACACATCTGCAGTGAAAAAATCTGGAAAAAGTGTAGCGCCACCTGCTGGCAAGAGGAAATGACATGTTTTACTTGGAGCATCACTACTCCGAGTAGGATGAGCCGACACACCTGAAAATGACGTCCACCTGTTGAAAAGCCATTGAAGTTTACTCTGACAAAAAACCATAACTTTCAATGCGGGGGTGTGGTCGTGACAGAGCGGCAAAGTTGGGCATCTCGCTATGCACACAAAAGTTGCTCTCACGTGCACATTCCTTGTCCAATCTCACTGAAATTCAATGGATATGATGAAGCTTCTATTCTGAACCCATGGATATGACAATCTTGGACGAGCTCTATAGCGCCACCTAGTTATTGCATTGGGCACATTCTGCCCTGTATTTTCTCTTTGCTTTGTCCGATGTGCATGAAATTAAAACTGGAGATACTCAGAAGGGTCCTCTCTCATCATGTAAAGTTTCATGGGTGTACACCTGACGGTGCCTGCGTAACAGGAAGTGGTCGATTATGTGCACCCAAATAATAGAAATTTATTATAAATCAGCCGTTTGTCTCAGGAAGCTGAGATTTCAGAATTAGATGCCTTTAATAACCTCCAGCTTTGATATGTAACACTATAGGGTCTACGAGAAACTTCATCACTTGATTTTTTTAATGAAATTTTGGACTGAACAAAGATTTTTAGCATAAATTCTGTTTAGGTTATCAGCACCAAGAATTCAACTTTCATAGGCATTTATGTGCTACTGCTTCCTAAAAAAATTCAGAATTATTGAAGTTACAGGTGAACTTTTAGACATCATTTCATCCAAAAAGGTCCGAAAACGTCTTTTTAGGCAAAACTGCAAACACCTATTTTTTTGCATAACTTATCTTTCAAATATCAGCACAAAAAAATTAAAAACGGTAGGGATCTGTGTTTGCTGCCTTCCATATTTTTTTCAGACTTAAAAGTGTAACAGATGATTTATAAAAAATCCTTTTTCATCCAAAAACCTGTGTTAAATCTGTCTAGACTCCAAACAAACATTTTTTTATGGTAACTTATGTTTCAACAATCGACACCAATTTTCACAGACCTATAGCTAAACATGTCCCATAGCTACCTGAATATTTTCATAGATATAAAATGAACTGGTCATTCTAACATCTGGCATTCTAACATCTAACATCTTACATGTCAAAGCCTCTCTCAGCCTGGCTCTGCTGAAGGAGTCGTGTTACAACCCCGCCCCCTCCTGCTGGGACCCCTGCTATGTAAATTAGCAAGCAGTGAACAGAGAGATGAGGAGTAAGAATGACCATTATTCAGGCATGCATAATCCAAAGACAGCCAGTTAAACACTGAAAGACATATTTTTTCGGTATGTCTTTCATACATCTTTAGTATTAAAAACTCTCCAAGATGAATGTGCCTGACTCCACCTGCAGGTGGATCACAGACTTCCTGACGGACAGACAGCAGTATGTGAGGCTGGGGAAGCTCTTCTCAGATACTCGGACCACAAGCACCGGATCCCCCCAGGGCTGTGTCCTTTCACCCCTGTTACTCTCCCTGTACACAAACAGCTGCACAGCTGGTCACCTGTCTGTCAAACTCCTGAAGTTTGCTGACGACACCACACTCATCGGCCTCATCTCTGACGGAGATGAGTCGGCCTACAGGAGTGAAATAGCCAGGCTGGTGTCATAGTGCAGCGCTAACAACCTGGAGCTTAATGCTCTGAAGACAGTGGAGATGACAGTGGACTTCAGGAAGGCCCCAGCCCCCCTCCCCCCTGTCATCCTCTGTGACTCCCCGATGACCTCTGTGGAGTCCTTCTGCTTCCTGGGAACCATCATCAGCCAGGACCTCAAGTGGGAGCAGAACATCAGCTCCATCACTAAGAAGGTCCAGCAGAGGATGTACTTCCTGAGGCAGCTGAAGAAGTTTCACCTCCCTGAAAAGATGCTGGTAGACTTTTACACCGCCATCATCGAATCCACCCTCACGTCCTCCATCACAGTCAGGTTCGCTGCGGCCACGGCCAGAGACAAGGCCAAGCTGCAACGCGTCATCCACTCAGCAGAGAAGGTGATCGGCTGCCACCTCCCGTCTCTCCAGGAGCTGCACATCTCCAGGACCTGGAGGCGGGCAGCCAGGATTGTAGCCAACCCCTCTCATCCAGGACATAATCTCTTTCGGCCCCTCCCTTCTGGCAAGAGGCTCCGGTCCATCAGGACCAGGACCTCGCGCCACAAGAACAGCTTCTTCCCCACTGCAGCCAGCCTGCTGAACAGAACCCCAACTCCCCCAGGTGACCCCCCCCCCCCCCCCCCCCCCCGCCCACCAAAGGACTGTCGGTGCCACTTACAGGCCCCACCATCCCAGCCCATCTGTGCTCCCACTTTAATTCACCTTACTCTATTGTATATAGTGTGTTGTTGTTGTTAACTTAATTTTTAACGTATTCTTAATTGCACTATACATCAAGTCAAATTCCTCGTTTTGTAAAGTGCGCTCTACTGAACCTGGCAATAAAACTTTTTCTGATTCCTGATTCTGATTCTGATTCTATTAATCATTGTTTTTTATTCATTCAAAATGCAATTAAATCAATATTTTATCTTTTTTCTTTTCCTTTTTCTTTTTTTTTTTATCTCTTATATCCTTTTTTACAATCAATGTTTGAACTTCTTTTCCTTTCTATTGTCATGGTTTCAGTTTGTTGTCTTTTTTTTCGCTTTAGTTCTTGTTCTGTCTTGTTTGGTTCTGTTTCCTGTTTTATTTTGAAAGGTTTCCTGTCTTGTCATGTTTCTTGAGTTTTACTTCCTTTGGTCCCCATCTGCCCTAATCGTGTTCACCTGTGTCTTGTCTGCCCTGTCTGTATATAAGTCTTGTCTCTGCCTTCCTCCTGTGCTGGTCCATTAACTTCTGCTCATGTTGATCACGTCTTCTTGTCTGGCGTCCATGTCCCTTGCCACAGTAAGTTTTTGTTTTTAGTTTTGTCATCCTGCTCTGCAGCGCTTTTTGTTAGTTAAATAAACCCACTTGCCCTGAACCCGTTTGCCTCCCGTCTCTGCGCCTGGGTCCTACCTGCTCTCGAGCCTCCCCCCCACACGACATCTATACATCCAATGAAATTAAACTACAAATCAACAAACACAACTGATAACAAATGTCTCTAAAAAATGATGTGTATATTTGCAGAACCTTAAAAACACCAAACAAATAACAAATGCTTCCCAATTAAAGCACAAAAAATGGAACACAAAATGTAAAACCCAAGTTAGAAATTGCAATTTGAAAAAGATACTTTTTTCAGCAGCTTTTCAAAATCAATCACCAATTTTACTCTTCTGTGGATGAAACAAAGAACTCCAGAACAATGAAGCCATTTCTCTAAGTCTCTCTCACCTTCAGTTTTAAACAAGGTCTGTGAAAATCCACCATACATTGGTCACATGAACTCAGAGACCTGCTAAAAGTGCACAATTGTAAAAGCTCTTTTATATAGACAACTGTTTGTTTGCTTAGAGCTCTAAATATAAAAAAAAAATGCTTTTCTATCACCTAGACACAGATGGAGAACCATATCAACTGGATTAATAACAGGGTGGCATGTTTAGACAACATGAAGCTGTCCATCACATTTTTGACCTAAACATGTAAACACATCCTTGGCTCTGCGGTTAGGAAATGGTATTTGGGAATCTCTTTATACCAGGAGCCAGCCTGGCCATTGGAACATCGCCACAGTGCCCATCCAGACTGGGACAGCAACGGGGTCCACTTCAGAGCCGTGAGCTGCTGTGTTTAACTCCAGCTGTCCCAGCAAGGGAGACAACTGCAGCAACATCCACTGACCAAGCTGACAAGCCCTGGCAGAAAAGATCCCCACAAGAAAAACACTGGCTAAGGCAGGCTGGTCAAAAAAAAATAGTTTTGCCATTGTCTTGCAGCTCGCAGATCAAGTGGTTTAGTTTTCCAGTAATGTCAGTCAAGAATGCAAGTTCAGATTCACAATGTTCATATTCACCATATTCAACAGACATCTCCTCCAATAGCACCTTAAAAATCCTGTGCTGTTTTGCTTTGCAGCTGAGGTTGTTTACGATTTTCAGAATAAGAGTCATTATATGTCCAGAGCCAATCACTTCTGCACATAAGGCCTGCTGGTGAATGACGCAGCAGTAAAGCAGACATTTTGGAAAGTCTGGGTCAGCTTTACAGTGAGTGATGAAACCTGTTTGTCTATTGATCATAGCAGGAGTCCCATCTGCAGTCACTGCTACCAGCTTTTCTAATTGTACCTTTTTCTGCACAAAAACTCCTTCACCGTGTTATACATTTCAACTCCTCTTGTAGTTGTCTGTTAGGGCAGATGTGTCAGGAGTTCTTCTCTTGCGGAAACCAAAAGCTATGCTGTACTGTTGCCGTCCACAGACTCATCACACTGGACGTTAACCACCTGCACTTTGCAAGATCCCGGTCCAGCTAATTGGCCAAGTTATCAGACATAGCTGACACTCATCTAGACATTGTAGTGGAAATTGAATGAGTTCTATTGTTCTCATCCTTAGGGACAGTGATAGCAATTATCATCATTGCTTGAATTTTTTTCATGCTATATGCAAAAGTCTTTGTCCCTTAAGGCAACAGATTACAGCCCCCCCCCCCCCCCCCCCCCCCCCAGGCTGCTGTCGTATTAACAATAGCTTGGAGCTCCAGAATGGACAAGAAAAAACGACGAGAATGGCTCGAGCAGGGCGTTGCTCACGGGGCGGTCGCTCGTGCCATGCGGTCGCACGTGCTCGGGCCCGCTAAATGCTACTTGTAGCTTTAATTATTATTATTCTTTTTCTTCCGACGGAAGAGTCGGCTTTTTGAGGCCTTTAACATACCCCAAAACTCACCAAATTTGGCACACACATCAGGAGTTGCGAAAAATTTCGTATTTTACAGGAGATTGGCATGGGCGCACAAAAACGGCTCGACAGCGCCACCTACAGTGACATTTGTCCCGAGCCCCCGCATATGCTTTGACATACAAGCTTGATTTTTTCAGGACATGTTCATCAGATGGAAACCTACAAAAAAGTCTCTTGGTACCAAGCTGTCAGTCGCACAGGAAGTCTGCTATATTGGTGTCAATATGTCATTTTTGCTCTATTTTGGACATTTGTAGGCCCCCTTCTAGAACGAACTCCTCCTAGAGATTTATGAATAATGACTCCAAACTTTGGTTTTGTTAACTAGACCCATGTCTGATGTTAAATTGCGAAGCTTTAAAGGTATTACGGATGTTTGTGACCGTGGCGGCGCGTCGAACTTGGAGGTCATTTTGAAAACACGCCATGAAAAGAAAAATGGCCATTACTCAGCCATGCAAAATCCAATCTGATCCAAAGTTGATGTGCATGATTGTAGTCTGACTTTGAACACATCTGCAGTGGAAGAATCTGGAACAAGTGTAGAGCCACCTGCTGGCAGCAGGAAATGACATGTTTGACTTGGAGCATCACTGCTCCAAGTAGGATGAGCCGACACACCTCAAAATGATGTCCACCTGTTGAAAAGCCATTGAAGTTTACTCTGATAAAAAGCCATAACTTTCAATGCGGGGGTGTGGTCGTGACAGAGCGGCAAAGTTGGGCGTCTCGCCATGCACACAAATGTTACTCTCATGTGCACATTCCTTGTCCAATCTCACTGAATTTCAATGGATATGATGAAGCTTCCATTCTGAACCCATGGATATGACAACTTTGGACGAGCTCTATAGCGCCACCTAGTTATTGCATAGGGCACATTCTGCCCTGTATTTTCTATGTGCTTTTTCCGATGTGCATGAAATTAAAACTGGAGATACTCAGAAGGCTCTTCTCTCATTATCTCAAGTTTCATGGCTGTACATCTGACGGTGCCTGCGTAAGGCACCGCCAAACAGGAAGTGGTTGATTGCGTTGCAGTCAGATAATGAAAAATTCATAAAAAATCAGCCGTTTGTATCACGAGGCTGAGATTTCAGAATGTGATGCTTCTTACATATCTCCAACTTAGATATACAGCACTCGCATGGGTGCACAAAAACGGCTCAAAAGCGCCACCGACAATCTTTGTTTTCGCGAGCCCCGCCGTGTTCTTTAACATACAAGCTTGAATTTTATAGGACATATTCATCAAATGAAAACCTACAAAAAAGTCTCTTGGTACCAAGCTGTCAGTCGCACAGGAAGTCTGCTATATTGATGTCAATATGTCATTTTTGCTGTATTTTGGTCATTTGCAGGCCTCGTTCTAGAACGAACTCCTCCTAGAGATTTGTGAATAATGACTCCAGACTTTTGTTTTGTAAACTAAACACATGTCCAATCTTAAATTGTGAAGCTTTTACATTTTTACGGTTGTTTGTGACTGTGGCGGCGCGTCAAAATTGGAGGTCGTTTCGAAATCACGCCATGAAAAGGAAAATGGCCATTACTCAGCCATGCATAATCCAATTTGATCCAAACGTGATGTGCATGATTGTAGTCTGACTCTGAACACATCTGCAGTGGAAGAATCCGGAACAGGTGTAGCGCCACCTGCTGGCAACAGGAAATGACATGTTTGACTTGGAGCATCACTGCTCCAAGTTGGATGAGCAGACACACCTCAAAATGACGTCCACCTGTTGAAAAGCAATTGAAGTTTACTCTGATAAAAAACCATATCTTTCAAAGCGGGGGTGTGGTCGTGACAGAGCGGTGAAGTCGGGCATCTAGCCATACACAAATGTTGCTCTCGTACACATTTCTTCTCCAATCTCCCTCAAATTAAATAGATTTGATGAAGCTTCCATTCTGAACCCATGTATATGACAACTTTGGACGAGCTCTATAGCGCCACCTAGTTATTGCATGGGGCACATTGTGCCCTGTATTTTCTCTGTGCTTTGTCCGATGTGCATGAAATTAAAACTGGAGATACTCAGAAGGGCGTTCTCTCATCATCTAAAGTTTCATGGGTGTACACCTGACGGTGCCTGCGTAAGCCACTGCCAAACAGGAAGTGCTCGATTGTGTTGCAGTCATAGAAAAAAGCCTCATATAAGTCAGCCGTTTGTCTCAGGAAGCTGAGATTTCAGAGTTAGATGCGTCTTACAAAGCTCCAAGTTTGATAAGCACCACTATAGGGGCTACGAGAAACATTTGACTGAAAGCAACTTTTTGGACATTTTGACTCAAACAAATATTTTTATCATAACTTCTGTTTAGGATATCAGCACCAAAAAAAAACAGCTGAGGTTGTCTATTATTTTCACAATAGGAGTCATTATGTGTCCAGAGCCAATCACTTCTACAAATAAGGCCTACTGGTGAATGAAGCAGCAGTAATGCAGACATTTTGGAAAGTCTGGGTCAGCTTTACAATGAGTTATGAAACCTGTTTGTCTATTGATCATAGCAGGAGACTCGTCTGCAGGCATGGCTACCAGCTTTTCTAATTGTACCTTTTTCTGCACAAAAACTCCTTCACCGTGTTATACATTTCAATTCCTCTTGTAGTTGTCAGTTAGGGTACATGTGTCAGGAGTTCTTCTCTTGTGGAAACCAAAAGCTATGCTGTACTGTTGCCGTCCACAGACTCATCACACTGGACGTTAAACCACCTGCACTTTGCAAGATCCCGGTCCAGCTAATTGACAAGTTATCAGACATAGCTGACACTCATCTAGACATTGTAGTGGAAATTAGATGAGTTCTATTGTTCTCATCCTTAGGGACAGTGATAGCAATTATCATCATTGTTTGTTTCTGAATCTGATAAGGCTTAGATTTAAGAATTTTTTTCACGCTATATGCAAAAGTCTTTGTCCCTTAAGGCAACAGATTACAGCCCCCCCCCCCACAGGCTGCTGTCATATTAACATTAGCTTGGAGCTCCAGAATGGACAAGAAAAAATGACGAGAATGGCTCGAGCAGGGCGTTGCTCACGGGGCGGTCGCTCGTGCCATGCGGTCGCACGTGCTCGGGCCCGCTAAATGCTACTTGTAGCTTTAATTATTATTATTATTCTTTTTCTTCCGACGGAAGAGTCGCCTTTTTGAGGCCTTTAACATACCCCAAAACTCACCAAATTTGGCACACACATCAGGAGTCGCGAAAAATTTCGTATTTTACAGGAGATTGGCATGGGCGCACAAAAACGGCTCGACAGCGCCACCTACAGTGACATTTGTCCCGAGCCCCCGCATATGCTTTAACATACAAGCTTGATTTTTTCAGGACATGTTCATCAGATGGAAACCTACAAAAAAGTCTCTTGGTACCAAGCTGTCAGTCGCACAGGAAGTCTGCTATATTGGTGTCAATATGTCATTTTTGCTGTATTTTGGTCATTTGCAGGCCTCGCTCTAGAACGAACTCCTCCTAGAGATTTGAGAGTAATGACTCCAAACTTTGGTTTTGTAAACTAGACCCATGTCCGATGTTAAATTGCGAAGCTTTAAAAGTATTACGGATGTTTGTGACCGTGGCGGCGCGTCGAACTTGGAGGTCATTTCGAAAACACGCCATGAAAAGAAAAATGGCCATAACTCAGCCATGCATATTCCAATCTGATCCAAAATTGATATGCATGATTTTAGTCTGACTCTGAACACATCTGCAGTGAAAGAATCCGGAAAAAGTGTAGCGCCACCTGCTGGCAAGATGAAATGACATGTTTTACTTGGAGCATCACTGCTCTGAGTAGGATGAGCCGACACACCTGAAAATGACATCCACCTGTTGAAAAGCCATTGAAGTTTACTCTGACAAAAAACCATAACTTTCAATGCGGGGGTGTGGTCGTGACAGAGCGGCAAAGTTGGGCATCTCGCCATGCACACAAAAGTTGCTCTCACGTGCACATTCCTTGTCCAATCTCACTGAAATTCAATGGATATGATGAAGCTTCTATTCTGAACCCATGGATATGACAATCTTGGACGAGCTCTATAGCGCCACCTAGTTATTGCATTGGGCACATTCTGCCCTGTATTTTCTCTTTGCTTTGTCCGATGTGCATGAAATTAAAACTGGAGATACGCAGAAGGGTCCTCTCTCATAATCTGAAGTTTCATGGGTGTACACCTGACGGTGCCTGCGTAACAGGAAGTGGTCGATTATGTGCACCCAAATAATAGAAATTTATTATAAATCAGCCGTTTGTCTCAGGAAGCTGAGATTTCAGAATTAGATGCCTTTAATAACCTCCAGCTTTGATATGTAACACAATAGGGTCTATGAGAAACTTCATACCTCTTTTTTTCCTATGCAATTTTGGACTGAACAAAGATTTTTAGCATAAATTCTGTTTAGGTTATCAGCACCAAAGACTACACTTTAATAGGCATTTATGTGCTACTGCTTCCTAAAAAAATTCAGAATGATTGAAGTTACAGGTGAACTTTTAGACAACATTTCATCCAAAAAGGTCCGAAAACGTCTTTTTAGGCAAAACTACAAACACCTATCATTTTTCATAACTTAATCATCATATATCAACACCATTTATTTTTTTAAATGTAGGGATCTGTGTTTGCTGCCTTCCATATTTTTTTCAGAAGTCCAGGTGAAACAGATGATTTTTAAAAAATCCTGATTCATCCCAAAACCTGTGCTTTTTCCGTCTGGACTCCAAACAAGTGTGTTTTAAAATTACTTATGCTTCAAATATCCACACCAAGTTTCACACGCATATAGCTGAACATGTTAAATGCTTCTTGAATATTCTTTACAGATATAAAATGAACTGGTCAACTGTAGGATGTCATTTCCTCTTACATGCTTCAGTCTTTTCCTCATGCTGCAGCCTGCTCCTCAATCTGCCCTGTTGCTGGAGTCAAATTTCACCCCCCCCCCCCCCCACACACACACACACACACACCAGCTGCCTGTTCATATGCTAACTAACCCAGAAGTGAGGTGACAATAGTTTAGACACAAGAGGGAGGGCAGACTGCTTTTTCATTTGTTTTGTATGTCTTTCATAGATTTTTATGAATAATCATTGCTTTTCTAGTCATGTTAAATGCAATTAACTTAATATTTTATCTTTTTTTTTTACAAACAAAACATATGAATGTGCTCCAAAACAAAACCCAACTCTCAGTACAGTTCTACAGATGTAACATAAGACTTAGACAGTAAATGTCTCTTTTATCCTTTTTTAATCAATGCTGCAACTTCTTTTCCTTAATATAAATCCAATGAAATTAAACTACAAAACCAAAAAACACAACCTATAGCAAATTTCTCTAAATAAATTATGTGTATATACAATATTTAGCACTTTTAAACAAAATAATAACAAATCCTTCCAATACAAGAACAGAAAAATGGAACACAAAATTTAAAACCCAAATTTGAAATGGCAATTTTAAAAAGATAATTTTTTCAGCCTGCTAAAAGTGCACAATTGTAAAAGCTCTTTTATATAGACAACTGTTTGGTTGCTTAGAGCTCTAAATATAAAAACAATGCCTTTATGGACGTGGCATGGATGGCACGGATGTTCAGCAGGGTTAACCCCAGGAAAGCGGCGGGACCTGATGGAGTTCCCGGAAAGGTTCTGCGGGCCTGCGCCGATCAACTCTCCCAGGTCTTCACAAAAATCTTCAACCTGTCGCTAGCTCAGGCTTTCATCCCTGCTTGCCTGAAGTCATCCACTATCATCCCGATACCCAAAAAGTCCTCATCCACAGCCTTCCTCACGGACTTCCGCCCAGTTGCACTCACTGCTGTCATCACAAAGTGTCTGGAGCGGCTGCTCCTGGAACACATCAAAGACTCCCTCCCTCCAATCTTCGTCCCCCACCAGTTTGCTTACAAAGCAAACAGATCAACGGATGATGCCATTTCCATCACCCTCCACACTGCGCTGAGCCACCTGGAACACAGAGACACCTACGCCAGGATGCTCTTTGTGGACTATAGCTCAGCCTTTAACACAATCATTCCTGACATTCTGGTCAACAAACTGTCTGAACTAGGACTCCACCCACTCACTTGCTCGTGGATCAAGGACTTCCTGACAAACAGACCACAGACAGTCAAACTTGACCCCCACCTCTCTTCCACCCGGACGCTGAGCACAGGCTCCACACAGGGATGTGTGCTGAGTCCTCTGCTGTACACACTGTACACAGCAGACTGCAGACCAGCCCACACCAGCAACACCGTGGTGAAGTTTGCAGACGACACTACTGTGGTGGGGCTGATCTCTGGGGACGACGAGACGGCCTACAGAGACGAAGTCCTGAAACTCTCAAGGTGGTGTCAGGCTAATAACCTCATCCTGAACACCACCAAGACCAAGGAGATCATCCTGGACTTCAGAAAAAACAGAACAGATCCACCCCCACTCTACATCGATGGAAACTGTGTGGAGAGGGTCCACAGCTTCACCCTCCTGGGCACCACCATCTCTGCTGACCTCACATGGTCTAACAACACCATGACTGTCATCAGGAAGGCCCAGCAACGCCTGCACTTCCTGAGAAAACTTAGGAGGAACGACGTCAGCCAGGAGCTGCTGGTAACGTTCTACCGCTCAACCATTGAGAGCATTCTTTCCTATGGCATCACAGTGTGGTTTTCCCACCGCACTGAAGCAGAACGGCAGAGTCTCCAGAGAGTGGTAAAGACAGCGCAGAGGATCATCGGCTGCCCCCTCCCCTCACTGAAGGACATTTACCAGTCTCGCTGCCTCAGCAGAGTGACTAGCATCACCACTAACTCCACCCATTCTGCTTTCCCTCTGTTTGAACTGCTGCCCTCTGGAAGGAGGTACAGGTCCATCAGAACCAGGACAAACAGACTAAGAAACAGCTTTTTTCCACAGGCAATTATTATACGGAATGCACATACGTCCACCAACCACACCTCACTCTAATTTTACTACAATGCGTGCAATATCCTGACTGTCTAACCGGGTCACTGTGCAATAACTTGATATTTATTAAGCTGTGCTCACAGCAACTCATGTAATTCCATTCTATTTTATTCACAAATATTTAATATTTATCAGTTTCTGTCCATATTGTTCATTTTTTGTTAAGAGTTGTAAATACAGTATTTCTTTTTCTATTCTATTTTTATTTTTATTTTATGTAACTCCTTCACTCCAAGGCTGCTGCAATTTCATTGTATCCCCATGTACAATGACAATAAACGATTCTGATTCTGATTATATCACTTAGACACAGATGGAGAACCATATCAACTGGATTAGTAACAGGGTGGCATGTGTAGGTTTAACTAGGTTAAAAACTTACATCACTAGACAACATGAAGCTATTCATCACATTTTTGACCTAAACATGTAAACACATGCTTGGCTCTGCGGTTAAGAAACGGTATTTGGGAATCTCTTCATACCAGGAGCCAGCCTGGCCATAGGAACATCGCCACAACACCCACCCAGACTGGAACATCAACGGGGTCCACTTCACAGCTGTGAGGCTGCTGTGTTTGACTCCAGCTGCCCCAGTAAGGAAGACAACTGCAGCAACAACCACCGACCAAGCCGGCAAGCCCTGGCAGAAAAGATCCCCACAAGAAACACTGCAGGCTGTTCCATAAAAAATATAGTTTTGCCATTGCCTTGCAGATCACAGTTGAAGTGGTTTAGTTTTCCAGTAAAATTTGTCAAAAATGCAATTTCATATTTACCATATTCATATTCACCATATTCAGCAGACATTTCCTCCAATAGCACCTTGAAAATCCTGTGCTGTTTTGCTTTGCAGCTGAGGTTTTTTTTATGATTTTCACAATAGGAGTCTTTATGTGTCCAGAGCCAATCACTTCTCCACATAAGGCCTGCTGGTGAATGAAGCAGCAGTAATGCAGACATTTTGGGAAGTCTGGGTCAGCTTTACAGTGAGTGATGAAACCTGTTTGTCTATTGATCATAGCAGGAGCCCCGTCTGCAGTCACTGCTACTAGCTTTTCTAATGGTACCTTTTTCTGCACAAAAAGTCCTTCACCGTGTTATACATTTCAACTCCTCCTATATTTGTTTGTAAGTGCAGTTCTGTCAATAGTTCTTCTCTTGATGTTGATTTCTTGATGATGTTAAAAAGTTGTCAATCAAGCAATGATGATAATCACTAACACTGTACCAAAAGATGTGAAAAATAGAAGTGATTAATTTCCACTACAATGTCTAGACAAGTGTCAGCTATGTTTGATAACTTGGCCGATCAGGTGGACCAGGATCTTGCAAAGCGCATGTTGTTTTGCATCCAGTTTGAAGATTCTCTGGACAGCAGCAGTGCAGCACAGCTGTGTGTTTGTTTGTTTTTTGTTTTTCTTCTGGATGAGAAAATGAGCAGGTCTAATCAAGGCTTCGTTTGAATTTTATTTTCACAATATATGCAAAAATTTCAGTCCTTAAAGGAAACAGATAACAGCCCCCCCCACCCCCCGCCGACATGCTGCTGTCATGTTAAATGTAGCTTGCAGCTCCAGAATGCAGAAGGAAGAACGACACAAAACGGCTCGAGCAGGGCGTTGCTCATTCACTCACTCGTTCATGCTATATGCAAAAGTCTTTGTCCCTTAAGGCAACAGATTACAGTCCCCCCCACCCCCCACCCCCCCCACAGGCTGCTTTCATATTGACATTAGCTTGGAGCTCCAGAATGGACAAGAAAGAACGACGAGAATGGCTCGAGCAGGGCGTTGCTCACGGGGCGGTCGCTCGTGCCAGGCGGTCGCACGTGCTCGGGCCCGCTAAATGCTACTTGTAGCTTTAATTTTTGGTTTATATCTTGTGCACGACTGTTGTGCACATGGTATTGTGTTGTGATATCTGTAAGGCTAATGTAAGTAGTTTGCACCTCTGACATACCCATGACAAACCATGGCGTAGGGGCACCGTACCCATGATGCTGTGGTACAGTGCCCTTACGCCATCCTGGTAGTCATTAGTAGGGAATATACCAAAACTCTGTGTCAAGTTGGTACTGGTACTAATGAGCAAAAACGCGGATGTTTGTGCTTCATTTTGGTGCTTTGTTTAGGACATGTCAATAACATGTTTTTTATTCTGTTTCTGTACAATTCTAGCCAATCGTTTTACCTTTCCATTAATTGTGGGTGGGCTCATATAAGAATATGCCCGGCCATATGTCGATGTGTCCTTTGGCAAGACACTGTTGGGTTGGTGCCAGTGTTCGGCAGCGGAGCCACCACCAGTGTGTGAATGTTTTTGTGAATGGGTGAATGGCCCTGTGACTGTAAAGCGCTTTGGGCCTTCGAAGAAAGTAGAAAAGCGCGATACAAGTATACGCCATTTACCATTTAATTACCAGGCAGGCGGTGCCACATTGAGAGGATACAGTACATGACGAAGCTGAATAGATGTCTCTGGCTTTGGTGTTCTTGTCTTTATATCAGCTTTTTAAATGTTTACCTTAAAACAAGGAATAAACTACGGAATGACCTTTTGTTGTTCAAAGAGTGTAATACTAAAACATTACACAACCCGCCCACAACGGAGTTAATTGTGCCAGTCCTTTTTATTTATTTTTTTCTTTATTGCTTGGAAAGGATTTTTTCAAATTGCAGTGTAATATTAAGTTTCCTTTATAGACTCTCATTTCTTCCCCTGGTTTTTGTCTGTTTTTTGTTTTTTTTGATTGTTTTCTTCCTGTTTGTTTGTTTTTTCATCTCAGTGGTTGTTCAAATGTATGTTGTGTTATGACAAAATCTTTAATAAACATATGTTTATAAAAAAAAAGAAACAATCTCCCATTCGGCAGATTAATTGAACAGATGCCAACTTTTTACCTTCTGAGCTGGTACCCAGACCTGTGTCTGTCTCTGTAGTTTTTTGTTTTTTGTTTTTTTTTTAAACTCAAAGGCTTTTTTCCTCCCCCATACTGTCTTTCTGTTTTAACGTTTGGCTTAAAAAAAATTTCAGCTAATTGAATTGATGCCAGTTAGCTTTTCAGCAGCTTCTAATGCAAAAAAAACCAAGCATACCATCCTAAACGTTTGCCTGTACATTCCACTATTCCCACTGTTGGTGTGTCACTCATAAACAAACATTTGTGGAAGGGTAAAGTATATAGATAAAAAATAACTGCTTTTCTACTCGTTAAATCTTTAAACTACACGCGTAAATTTAAGCCAATTAAAGTTAGACGTGCTGTTTTTTAGGCCATTTGCTTGCTGTTCACACACTCCAATGCTCCAATAATGGTTAGATAAACTGCTATGACCTGTTTGACCTGAGGTTGTGCAGCTAGAAGTTTCCCAATGCCAGTCCTCAGACCTTTCCTCCCTCTATTGTTTCCAACTTTCTCTGCTTTTTAGCTTTTTATCGGTGAACATAATTCTGGTGATAACACAGTTAATCTAATCAAGGGTAATGTAGGCAGACAATGAAGGCAGGCATTCCTGGAATGTAATGGAAGTACCGAACCCAACACATACTGCAAGAAAGAAGAAGGAAACTATGGTTCCTGTAAAGTCTAAAAGCAGGTTAACCCTCCCCGTGGAGGTCTTTAATGTTCTATCGACACATCAGTAAAAAAAGGAGATGATATAATATATTTAAAGACAACATTATTCATTTCTGTAGATGCCACTTTGACTTAGAAATGCACACAAGCTTTAAACGGATTGAAGTCACTTCAATTTTATTCTGTGTAGCCTTAACTGTCAAAACAGTTTACCTTTTTGGCTGCCAAGAGGCAAACTGCCAGCTTGACTTTTATTTAAAGATAAACATATTTACTTTCAGACGTAAGCCGTGAATTTGCATTTAATCTTATCAATTTACAAAAACGAACTTACAGAAAAATTCAACTTCGATCCTGGAAACAAGGTCATTGTCCGTTTGTAGGACCAGTGCAAACATCCCACGCTGTTTAAAGGTCATGTTGCACAAAGAAGTTCACTATGAGCAACAGTTCTCGTAAATCTGGTAAAAGAGGAGGGATGGGAGGCGTTTACCATAAATTTACTTAAGCAAAATTAATTCCATTTTAGATTTTACAGCAATAAAATAAAAAAAGGTATGACAAAAATATGTTGCACATGACTTTCTGGTTTTACTTTAGGACCTGTCAAAATCTGTTTCAGAACAAGTGGAGCTTTTCTTTAGGAATATTATAAACCAAGTGGATCATAGCAATGGTGTGAGTTCCTCTTTTGGTGATTAGTATTTCCAAATCATGATTTCATCCTAACGGCATCAGACTGAAGAGACTAATTCACTCCCAGAACTTAGATGCTGCAGATCCTGGTCTTGGCAGGTTCAAGGTGTTACAATTGACTCTATCTGGAAACTAGAGCGAGTGATTCAGTTTATAACTTGAAAACTTACATTAAATAGAAATATTATCCTGATTATGAAGCCGCCATGTTGTTTTTCCCTTTTGCATTCAGCAAAATCAATCTGAAACTGCCAAAGTTCATCTATCGAAAGTTCTAAAGTTCTATCTCTTTACTGATAGCTCTGAGTGCTGACAGTCTGTAACATCTCCTCTGTGACCTTTCAGTGATAACTGTTAATTGCCTTGCTCAGCAATGTCTAGATTCCACGTGATTTATCATGAAGAATCATTGGGAGTTTTTGTCTTTTGGTATTTTATTTTGTGTACAGGCCGCTAGAATGACGTCTCACTCCCACAGAGCGAAATCATGTCCTATCTCGCTCCCACACCAGAGTTTAAGAAATTATCCTTTCCTGCTCTCCCTATTATGACTCCTACACCTATCCCCACTCCCTTACATTTCTATCTTAATCTGGTCCCTATTCAGTTTTAGATCAGCTGCCAAGTCCCTGTTTCTAGATTTTCAACAATTCATACCATGGTTACCACAGTCAAATAAACCCAAATACAAAGGTGCATTTTATTTGTTCACGGAACAGTTTTTTTATGAGCATGTTAGTCATTTTCATGCAGTATACTTTTTCATTATGAGTCCAGTTTATATGTTGCTTTGTAGGGACAAAAGTGCATCCACATTTTCTGGAGTGAGCTTTATGTCAGCCAGATGAAAATATACATCCAACTGAAATTTCCATTCGATAAACAAAAAGATGCTTGGCTTACTCAGTCCTGAATTAGTGTTACAAGTTTTTAGACCGCTCATCCCAGGGTCACTAGTGTACTTCACTTTGATAAGTGTAAATGTTAAATAAAATGTTTGCCTCTGGAAATTCAAGAGAATCAATTTCTGCTATATCTATAGACTTAATCTTTTATCGATTACATTTAGCTCCTCGTTTATCGCAGGACTGAAGCTCTAAAAATAAACTGCGATAGCTGAACTCCACAAAGTAGGAATACAGATATTTTACAGTAGAAAAACCCCTCACTACACACTTTATCCCCTTTTCTTAGGCAGTACAGAAGACGCGCCATGGAGGAAATTTGATTGACAAGGTCCACAGCCAATCAAGATGCAGAACACAATGCGCTGTATAAACAAAAAAAGCATGCAAAATTGTACTGAAAAGAATCAGTGGGACCGCAAAAGGTGAACCACAAAATAGCCAGGAACTACTATACTAATCGTGAAAAGTACAATTCATAGTATAGAATTTCAACATTTTAATACAAGAGGGCACTGTAATTCAAATGATCTGTTTCTTGAGTGAGATCGCAGCAGGGCTAACCCATACCAGGAGTTAAGCATGAAGAGAACTGAACACAGTGTTCAGCTTTTATTACAAAATGTTGACTGTTTTTCTCAACCCAAAAAAGTTACGTTTTGATAATCCTGCTATGATTTTAGATTAGATTTGAACTCGATTTGAGTATACCACATGATCAGCATCATTGTGGTAGTTTTATACATTAGTAAGGAGGAATACAGGACATTGGGACACTGCTTTGCTTGTATTTTTAAGCTACTCCTCTTAAATGACTGTATGGTCTGCCCCCTTTCACTAATTTGATCTAAAAGCAAATTGGGACTCTTGTACTCTTTTAACGCTGGGGGAGGGTTTAAAGCAGAGGACTAAAAAAAGATTTACCTGGGGTCAATGCTATAAGTGAATTGTTGGTATACAAAATACAGTATAAATCTGTATTTAATCTATTTCTAAAAATGAAAGGATTGACACAATTCTCCTCACCCAAAATGCCAGCCAACAACCTTTTAAAAACTGTCTGGACAAAAACAGTCCTGTCTGTCATTTATAAATAAACCTCCGGTGTTTACAGCCCACACAGAGGCTAATCAATGATGGCCTATAGAGTGAATTAGGATAGGATCAACATGTTCATGCTGTTTTGATGCATGGATCATTGATATTTTTAGAATTTCATTATTTGGCAGAAAGAGCGCTCACTCATGATCATTTCCTTCTAACAAGGTAAAAGAAAA
Source organism: Oryzias latipes (assembly GCF_053564925.1). Taxonomy (NCBI): domain Eukaryota; kingdom Metazoa; phylum Chordata; class Actinopteri; order Beloniformes; family Adrianichthyidae; genus Oryzias; species Oryzias latipes. Next base: position 16,390,088 of record NC_136249.1, read on the forward strand.
TTTGGGTTCACTTTGAGTTCTAGATCTACTAAATAAACCATCAAAATGTAGTCATGAGGTCTGCTAATCTGATTACATAAACAGTTTTTAAATGGTTAGGAGTTGTTTCACAATTACTGACATCTAAATGCTGGGAGTGGCTTCTCAAACCCAAAACTATTTATCAGCAGTAGTCTCTGACCAAACTCCGTCAGTCAGTCATGGGTCATTCTGGGATTCAGACGTTAACATGGACACTCTGTGTCCTTCTGTGCAAAATTTCTCAGGGTGACGCACAAGAAGAAATGTAAGTTTTTACAGAATAGATTTGAATTTTACGTGTTGGCAAAGCCCTTAGTTTCATATGGTGTGTTTTGTTGTTGATGCTAATGAGGAAACTGCTGCTTTGCATGGAAATCTTCTGCCTACAGACAGTATGTTGTGGCCGTTCCTGGAGTCATTGAATCTGGAACTGAAGCCAAGTTCTGTGCAAGTCTCCTGGAGCTTAATCAAGCTGTGGTCATGACTGTCGTTTTGAAATCCAAAGAGAAAAACACAACACTTTTAGAGAGGACTTCAGACAAGAAATTTCATGAATGTACTGAGTTTCAGGTCAGATTATGAGAGGGTTTTTTTTTGTTTGTGCATGCTTAAGACAAACATTTACAAGATGCATATGTTTAGATTTTTTTGTGTCTGCTCTAAACAAAGTTTTTTATTTGATTTTTTTATCGTAGGCACCAACAGTGCAGAATGAAGAGGTGCATATACTCGAAGTGTCGGTGCAAAGTAATACGTTTTACTCCAAAAAATCCCAGAAGATCATGATTAAAGCCTTTCAGCCGAAACCGTTTGTCCAAACAGATAAACCAATTTACCTTCCCGGACAGATGGGTAAGTTCCCTAAATCTTATCAGATTATTTTTTTATTTTAAAATAAATAAAATGTAAATTTTACAGTTTTATATCATAATTGTTTTATATCATGAGACTAACTAGATATTTCATTCTAATTATGTGATTATTTTTTTTGAGTTTATAGGAAAAATTTGTTTTGCTTACATGTATTTTATTTACTGTAACCTAAATGTTAAACTGTCTTGTAATATTTTGATTTTTTTTTCTTAAGTAAATTTTAGAGTTTTTGCATTGGACAGTAAATTAAGACCTGCAAGTCTCCTGGTAAGTCTACACATTTTCCTGAGCGCTAATAAATGTTGTCTGAATGAGTGATGCAGTTTTGTAATGTGCCATATTTATGAATTTTATTGAGATGTAAACAAGTGAATTTGGCAAATTATGGCTCTAAGCACAAAAGCATTTACGTAAATGCCAAACTGGCACGTATCAATCAAATCGATTTGTCATGTTTTTGTAATGTTTTTGCATGTTTGAGGATTTCTGGTGGAAATGAGAAGTTTTTGGGATGACCTGCTATAACACATTGTCATTTCACAGTAAACTTGGTCATTATTTAGTGCCGTCTGCATACAAATAAATGCCTGTAGGATTATTAGACTGGGAGGAGCTTTCATGAATGTTTGACTTCAGAATATCCGGGAAACCCTGACTGCATTTTGATTTTGGTGAGGGAGCTGCGTAGACTAAAACCAGCAGTAAAATCCATTTTAATCAGTCAGAGCAGAGGCGAGCTGTAGCTTAAGCCACACGTGTTCTACTTTTTCCTGCAAGCTGGGGCCCAGAAATGTCAAGTTACTCATTAATTGCCCTGGAAAAACAGGAAGTCAAACTTGTTTTTACTACAGTAATTGAGACCCTAAGTTGCACATCAAAGTATGTCCATGTTAAGTAAACTTTGTGCTTTTTTTTTCTTCAACAGTTCAACGTCATCGAACTGCAGGTGAGACAACACATTAACTCTTCACTTGGTTTTATAATTCCTTAAATGATTCCCTCAATATTTTTATCGTTTGGCTTAGTCAACAAGAAAATGATCAGATTCTCAGGGTGGCGTTACTATGGGTCTTCTGTGACAAGTAAAATAATATCCGGGTTTGCCTGCAAAACACTTGTTTGAACAACACTTTTTTTTTTTATTTCGTTTCGGACTAATATCTCTAACCCTACATAACCATTCATGTCACATTTGATACATGGATTTCTGAGACTCATCTCTTTAGCATGATCTAAAATTCACTTTAAAACCTATTATTTATAACTTTGTCCATGTTTTCTGCCCAGTAGTTCAAAATCATTCCACTAGAGGCAGTAGAAGGGCTTTTCAATCTATGTATTTCTCTTTCTTTTAAATGTTGCATTTTTCCATGAATATTTCATCAGTATGACGCAAGTTTTATCCTTATGATTCATGTCATCAAACAGGATCCTCATGGGAACAGAATTGGACAATGGCTCAATGAGACGTCGGATGGTAAAATATTAGCGCTTTCTTACTCCCTCAGCTCTGAGGCACGTGAAGGAGTACACCAAATTGTTCTGTCAGTGGGTGATGATAAGATTTCTCACAGCTTCAAGGTGGAGAAGTATGGTAAGTAAAGGTTTTGGATCTGCATACATACTCATTCTGTTTCCATTTATTACATTCAAAAAGCTTTTGTTGTTTCCTTTCAGTTTTGCCTAAATTTGAGGTAACACTAAATGTAAAAGAGGAAGTGAGTATTGGGCAGGAGGAGATTACTGCAGAAGTTTGTGCAAAGTAAGTTTGAGTTTTCTCCATTGACTGTATCAGAGCACTGGAGTGAGTGTTACATTACCCATAGAGAGTAGTTTACTTCTGGCTCCAACCAAACTAAGTCGATTAAGTTACCATTTTTTTCGCAATAACGCCACCATGCACTATGTGCACTATGGCGGGTTTTTTTTATTCGTATCCAATTTTTTTCACCGACCCCCCTCCCACACACACACACTTAAGAAAAGTAATTAGCACAATTGGCAAACAGCTTAAAGCAAATTTTGCTTTTGTTTAATCAAACACAAGACAAATGTCACCCCCATTTCTGGGATGAATAATAAATAAATGAACACACTCTGAAAACAGTAAGTATAAGATTTTTCTTCTTCTCACTCCCTTTTGGACTTGTGTTTTTTATATAATTTTGTTTTAAATAATTTTCCTGTTTTATATAATTGTTGTCTTTTTTTTATCTTATTTTATTATTCTGCACTTTTTTCACCTGTCCAAAATAAAAAGGTTACTTACTTACTTACTTAAGGTCCCAGCTGTGTTTTAAGTCGCACTTTGTAGTCTAGACTAAAAGAAGACAAACATTCACCTTGAGAGTAGCTCCACCATTTTCTAAAGGATTAACAATAAAGCTCATATCTGGGGTCTAAGGTTTTAATTAAATTACTAATATCCCATCTTCTAGGGGGCCGGTTTAGCTCGTGATGGTTTGCAGTGCCTTCCGTCCGTGAAATTAAGGTTCGATTCCGGGCTGCTCCCTATTCCCTTCTCTGCTGCTGTGCCGGTCCCAAACCCAGTTGGATTGAGAGGGTTGCGTCAGGAAGGGCATCTGGCGTAAAACATTGCCAAGTTAACCATGCGACTTATCCTCAAGGGAGAGTTGTTTCGCTGTGGCAACCGCTGATGGGAGAAGCCAGAAGTGAAAGAAGAATAAAATCCCGTCTTCTCCACGGAGAAGAAGATGAAGCAGCAGGAGTCATTACAACACACTATTCTTTCTTAAAAAATAACAGTAACAACTAACTATCTAATTAATGAACTAACTATATAGGCATTGTGGAATGAGTATGTGTACGTGTGTCGGGGCACAGCGTGTGTAAGAGGACTGAGCGTGTGCCACTAGAGTGAGAGCCTTCGACTGCGATGGGTTTTTGGCAAATGTTGCAGCGTGGGGTCTCTTGCTCCACGTCTGTGGCAGCAAACCCATTCCAGTTCCAAACAACAGATTTGGACATAGCCGCATCCGCGTGGGTCAACCCCCATATGGATGCAGCAGGTTTTTGGATTGTCCGGTTCTGTAGGGGGTTGTAAAAATGAGGGGCGTTATCTTAAGAGCAGCGCTCCTGCAGTTCAAGGAACATTTAGCAAATGTAATCTCTATTTAAGAAAATAGTTGACTTTAGTCTTGCAGTTCACTTGAGGCTTGCGTATCCAACTCGTGAAAATAGAACTTGCCATTGTTGTGTGTGCAGTGAGTGTATCACTAAATATTTGTTGGGAATATGTAAGTTATGCAATACGCACTTATTATGTATGGGTAATGCTGTTGCACAGCACCCTTTATGCAGCACTCCAGTCATTAGTAAGGTGCGAGCACTGGCTCCTTACTGACCCCACACAATGCTGCTCGCACAGGGTGTGCACATGACATGCAAGTGGTCATAAGATGCCTGTAGGATACCCACACAATTTATGCTCTGATTGTCTAACTTTCTTATTTTTAACAGCCAGGTTGCATGCAATGGATCCACAACAAGCCCACACTTAACATGTGAACAGCATTAATGGAATTCAGGTGGGATTCAGGACGGTCCAAAGGAATGAAAAATCTGTATGAAACGCCTGCTTCTCACCTACCGCCTAACATATCCTTAGGTCTTGTATAAGTGTCCCCTACCAACTGCTGCTCACAGCATGCCCGTAAAAAGAAATACAAATGAACATTTTGCCTTACGGGCTCACCGTGTAGTCTTAAAGTTTTGTAGGGGCCACCTGCATTCCTCATGGAGATTTGTCCATTTTTCACCCACAGACAGCCTATATCCACCCGTACAGACAGTTGTGACTGAGGCTTAAGTTGTGATTGGTCCGAGTCGGTCTCAGTCCTTGTTTCTTTGTGTGGCATTATGGTTTTCCAGTGGAGCCACCAGAAAACTAAAAACATAATTAAACGCAAGATTCTACCACACAAGAAGCTGAAACAAGTAACTTAACAAATTCAAATCTTTAATACAAAATAGAATCGCTGAAAGAAACACTAAGTTTAAAACCACAAATTATTGGGTCACATTAGAGCCTGCACACAATCCTCCACAGCTCCAGTGCACAGTCCCCAGGCTCAACATAGTCCAGACGCCCACTGGTCACACACATGTCGCACACCGTCAGCAGCTTATGCCCTTCCATTGTACGATGTAGGGAAACTCCGGCCCCCAGTCCCATCTGGTGAGTTGGCAAGGGGCGAGAGCAGAGGCATGACCGGATGGCTCCAAAGTCCAAAATAGAAAATGCCAGTAACGTGGCAAGCAGCAACGCCCAAACAGTGGTACCAAACACAACAGTACCTAATACAGCAGACAAAACAGCAGGTGAAACAGTGGCACCTACAAAGAAAGCATATTAAATACAAAATAATAAACAGAACCTACCTAACATAGATACCTGTGCACCTTAGGAGGATGACCAACAGGAATCCCTAGAGCACACAGCTGCAATCAGCACAATCACTCTCTGAGGCTACACTCAGCTGGCCCAACCTGGAAGCAGCAGGTTAAAGCTGATTCTCACGCTGCCAGAGGGAAGCCACCTTTACAAGTCCTCTGCAGGTGAACAGAGGGCTTATTGCACCTGTGCTGGTGCGTACAGGTGGAGTCACTTTCTAAGTGGGACTCCACTTGCCACATATGGCAACTGCTCTCATCAATCAGGAGTGAGCTTGTTGGAAGGCCACACCTCTACCACTTGAAAGCGGACTTCACGAAATCTGTAAATCATAGGTTTTGAATGTTGGATGTGAGGGCCAGGAGGCTCGTCTTACTTTTATCCGATTGATCAGTTTATAACTTGAATAAGTTGAACTACAGAGAGGATTTCATGAAAAATTATTAAAAACATTTTAAAATAAGGTATCAGAGCAATAATGGTTATTCTGACCAATAAAATGACTGACCAATAGCTGTTTATTTCTCTATAGAAGTCTATGGGAATTTGTCACTCAGTCCAGTTCTCTTATGTAGTCAGTGTTCTTCACATAAAGAATTATTTACCCTTTGAAGAAAACAATGTCTAATGTGTTTGTTTCAAATTATTATTTTTAAATAGGTACACATTTGGACAGCCTGTGCCAGGAACCATTTCTGTTAAGATGTGCCGACCTTCTCAACCCTTTTATTATGGTGTTACCGTAAAAAAAGAGGATGGTTCTCCCGTGATAACTGAACCATGTGTTGGAAAGATTAAGCAGGTATGGCTTGAAGGGTATTGTTAAAAGACAAACAAAAAACAATACGATTCTGTGCTATGCCACATTTTCTCAGTACACTTTGAGAAGGCTGAAGGACAGCTGGCAGTTTGACAACAAAATTAGCTTAAATGAAGGAACATTTTTCTCTTTAAGAAAATAGTTGACATTAGTCTGAAATTCAACCCTCGGACAACAAAACTAACAGAATTCCATATAAAATTGGAAACAAAACTAATGCTGCAAATATGCAGGTCATCATTAATTTTTGATTCACAGATGGTCCAAAGTGATTCGTACTGGCCTTTTGCAGGACATACTACAATAGAAAGATTTTAGATGTTTTCAGGTGTTTTGATAATGCATTGACTTATTGACTTGAAGGTGATGGTTTTAAACTATGAAAACAATAATTAACACAGTCTGGATTGAATTTCACACCAGTTTTTAACAATGATCATGAATTTCAACATCATATTACGTCCTGATGATTTGTTGGACTGTTGTAATTCCCAGACAGATAAAAGTGGCTGTACCACCCTTGAATTCAGTATGTCGACTTTCACAAGAATGGATGCAAAGATTTTGCGCGATGAGCTGAAGGTAGAGGCTTTGGTAGAAGAGGAGGGGACAGGCAAGTGTTAATGCTTTTTAGCCTTGCTCTTTATTTTGAAAGGGCATAGGGGAGATGCTAAAACAGTACGAGGGCAGACATAGAACCACTGAAAATGAACACTTTTCTTTTTAAATATTCAGAGATTTCACTGGGACAGGCAAAGACAATCCAGCTTTCCTATGTTATTGGGAAGCTATCTTTCACTGACACCCCCAAGCTTTACAACCAAAATTCAACTCTGGAAGGAAAGGTAAGTTCTGCTGGTTCTTAAAAATATCTCATCAAACAGATAACTCATACTTACATTTTAATGAATATATCCTTATTGTTTCCGTAGGTCAAAGCCGTTTACTACAACGACACTCCCATAGCTGGAATGCAGTTACATGTGCTTTCTGGCAGGATGTGGTCACCTGAAGAACAGGCCATAGTTACGACTGATATCAATGGAACTGCCCCTTTCTCAATTAGTACACGTTCATTTGTTGGTACCATCAACCTCCACGTAAGTAAAGCTAAAGGCTAACGGCTAACATTACAATATTATGATGCATTAAGCATAATAGACCCTGAACTTGTCTTTCTAAAGATGTTAAAAATAAACTCCCTTTTAAGGTAAGCGACAAACCATCCCTGGATCACTCTCGTTATCGAGAAGTTTTTTATCAGTTGGGTTCTCACACCATTAATGTGGCCACGCCTCCTTCTCCTGATGCTGTAACAGCCAGCTCCCTGGAGATCAAGAGGGAGGCGTCTCTTTCTTGTAACAAGAATGAGGAGATCATTATCCAGTACACCTTAGTGAGAGAAGCCCAGGGCTCCGTGGATGTCGTGTATCTGGTGAGTATTCAGATTCTGTAATGTGTCTGTAGAGCTTGGCAATATGTACCTATACAGTTTAGCGTCACACTTTCAACTGTAGGCTTCCACAATCTTTCTTATAATAATAAATTTTATTTAGAATGCGCTTTATATTTTAGGTAAAATCTCAAAGCGCTAAATTGTAAAGCTGCACTTTAAATGCTTAAATCCCTCTCCCATGATGTGGGAGATGATTTTTGGCTCTTTCAAAGATTATTATACATTATGCGTGAAATGTTTACATTTTTACAGGAGACCAGGCTTGGTGGCATAAACTGGAATATTTAATGGCTAAACTTAAACATGACAAAACAATAGAGAAACAAAAAAAGGTGACAAAGCAGATGACCTGACAATGAAGAACTAAAAAACCAGACACTTAAATATACTACGGATAATTAACTAAATTAAGACAGCTGTGCATGATCAAACTAAACCTGGTGAGGCTAAAGAGGAACATGCTAAAATCAAGAGAAACAAAACAAAAATCCAAGTGCAGAATATTTACAATTATGATTGTATGGGTTGACCGAAAACCTAGAATTTACACAAATTACAATGTGAAGGAAAATTAGTTCAGAAAACATCTAAAACATGTCACAGATTAGATGAGATGAGATGATATTAGATTAGATTAGATTAGATTAGATTAGATTAGATTAGATTAGATTAGATTAGATTAGATTAGATTAGATTAGATTAGATTAGATTAGATTAGATTAGATTAGATTAGATTGTTTGTTAGATTAGATTATTTGTTGCAGCATTGAACATTTAGCATTGAACAATTTTTTTTCTCTTGAACTTTTCAGGTCTTATCCAAACAATCCATTTACATGCAAGGACATAAAACGATCCAGGTGCACGATGTGCCAGGTGTGTAACAAGGTTCAATCATTATGTTTCAGCACACACTGCAGCACAGCTCATCATACTGTATGCTAATGAAAGCACATGATGAGGACTTCTGGTTTTAATAACTTTTTCTTGCAGTGAATCAGGGAGAAGTGTCATTCACATTGGACGTATCTCCTGACATGGCGCCAACTGTCCAGATTGTTGTCTACGCCATTCTCCCGAGCCAGGAATTCATAGCGCACTACGTTTCCCTCTCCACTGGGGACTGCTTCAAGAATGAGGTGAGTTTAAATAGTCATGTTGTGACTGTTGTGTCATGTAAAAAATGTACTCCTGTTCAGTACAGCTGTTCAGATAGTAACACTTCCCCAATTCCACCACATTACACCCCTGTCTTCAGCGACTCCACCGGCTCCCTGTCAAATTCAGAATTGATTTCAAAATTGTGCTGTTCACCTTCAAAGCTGTCCACAACTTACTCCCTCGTACCCGTCCAGTACATACAGACAAACTCAGATCCCTTCATTTTAACCAGCCTCAGCAGTGAGGGGGACAGAGCTTTTCAGCTGTTCTGTACCCAAACTATAACTTTTGTTGCGTTTTTGATGCCAGTGATAGTTCCTGCAATCGTTTATTGTTTGTTCTTTTTCATCTGTTCAGTAGCCTTGAGTGACCTGAAATGCGCTTTAAATGAAATCTATTAATATTATTATTAAGGCGTAAAGAAATAAGGCACCCGCTGAGTCTTAATCTGATGGCTTAACATAGAAATTGCAGGAGATCTCAAACCATCATCTAACTAGTAGATAATAGATAATCATTTGTTCTCTAAAAACAACATCAATGGTATGTGTGTTCTGTGTTTTTATTAGGTGTCTGTTGAGTTTTCCCCCTCCTCAGCTGTCCCAGGAGAGGAGGCTGAAATGCAGTTGACCGCCCACCCAGACTCACTGTGTGGTGTCAGTGCTATAGATCAGAGCGTGCTCATTAAGGAGCCAGGTGGAACTCTGGATGCAGACAAGGTAACTGCCTCCTTTAAAACCTATTGAACAACCATGTGATCCCCAATAGGAAGACAGTTCCAATTTCACCTTTTCCGTGAAAGCTAACTTCAGGGGGGGGGGGTTTGTCCTGTTGTTCAGGTATTTACTTTGTTTTCATTTTCAGATCTATAACCTTCTGCCTTTAAGAAGAACATATATCCCTTATGAAATTCAAGAAGTGCCGGAATGTTTGCCTGTGAGACCAAAGAGATACATTTCCCCAGATTATATTCACCCTCCAAATATTGGGCAGAGTGATGCCTATTCAATGTTCCAGGTAACTTATTTTCAACAGATTTTTAAATTTAACTTTTTTTGACTCGTGTCAAATTTTCTGCTCGACACACTTATAGAGCAGACACAGTGGAGCATCATGGGATCTTAATTCCCTATCTGTACATTTTAATTTATGAAAATATTTAAAATTACTGATTACAAAGCTCCATTTAACACCTTACAGTTCTGTAACACATTTTCCATCATTTTATAGTTGCATTTTATTATCTTTTGCATATATAATGTTTTCACAGATGGCTTAACCTTTCTGAGCTTGTTCTTGGTGTTTCTGTTGAATTCTTTAGAATGCAGGATTGAAGGTTGCAACAAACTTGATTTTGCAAGTACCCACATGTCTCAAGTTTAAAGGGAGGATGTACCACACTGGAATGGCTGGGGGTAAGGAAAAAACTTATAAAAAGTGTCACATGACAAGAAGTTGCTGCAAATGAAATGACTGTTAAATTGTTTCCTGGATCTTTCAGGTATAGGCCTCTATAGAGATGGCTTAAATGGCCCTCCTCTAATGAGCAGGATGGGAGCTCCACCAGGTCTACCAGGTGCAGTTGGAGCTGCTCCTGAAGCCATGGCTTCTGTTGCTTATGACTATGACGCAGGTCCTGAACCAGTGGAAACAGTCCGCACATTTTTCCCTGAAACCTGGATTTGGGACTTGGTGGAAGTTGGGTAAGTCTGAAAGACAATGAATTCATCTGGGATTTTAAAAATGTCATAGTTCTTACTGAGTGTATAAAAACAACAAAACACAAAAGTAACTTTTCTGATAATTTAATACTCCGCTTTAGTGCAGGGAGTTATTTTGTCAGTTTAAATCATTTTAAAGACCTACTCCAATGCAAATTATATTTTTATGTTTTTTAGCATTTTTTTCATGATGGAAGACATATATCAAGACAATTATGACTAAAATTGCATTTCTGAGTATTTCTTTATTTAAATCATGGTAAACGAGAGTGGATCGAGTATATAGAGTAAAATGTCATTTGAAAAAGCTTGCAGATTTTAAGAACAAACTACAATCGGTAGGTAACAAGCTTTCTGCTTCACTCCATTTTGATGCATCCTCTTGAGACAATTAGATTTATATATGTCTTGGTTTTCCTCGTTTGAGCTGGCATCTGGATCAAAACTTTATGGCGGGATAGCTCCGATATTGCTTATAGCAGTAGTAATGTTAGCTTGGGTTGTGAGGGGCCGTAAGCTAGTGGGAGAAAGTATAAAACAAGAGATGATGAGAAATGGGCGCAGTTTTACTCTGCACCAGCAGCCAAACCCACAACTCTGAGACAAATTTCTCATGAACTCCTGCCGCTCTGCAGAAACCATGTCCTAGAACAGTGTTTTTCAACCTTTTCTTAGCCATGGCACACTTTAACCTTAAAAAAATCCCGCGGCACACCAGCATCCAAAAATGAAAAAAAAAAAAAGGAGAAACTCATAGTCTGTATTGATCTACAGCCCCTCCACAATCTCACATGCATTTTTGAGATAATTGTAGCAGAAAAAGCTGGAAGCTGCAGCTGTTTTTTTTCTAAAAGATGCAATAAAAGTTAAGTTAAAAGATTTAAAAACAGTTTGAAGTGTGTTCGTTGGATTCAAGACGTTTTACAACAGATCTCCTTGTGCGCTGTCACTCTCACAACCCAATGCATCATGGGACATGTAGTGCATTAAACGGCCGGCGGAGATCGCGTCTCTGAGCTTCATTGTTTTGTTCACTTGTTCCACGGTCTGATACCGGATTCTGTGGAAAGCTACACCGCTAAAGACGAGCTTTAGATGGTATTTTTGTTAGAACTGAGCGACTTTACGAGCTAAATCGGGACAAGGAAGTGAAGACTTTAACCACTTCTGATTGGTCAGACTGATGACATGTGATTAAGCCTTCAAGAATGATTGGTGGAGACAGTTAAAGCGACGGGGCTTTTCCAAAATACAGCCGGAGCTGCAGCTGAATCGCGGTACCTGTCATCCTTATCAAAATGTCTTTAATAAAATAAAATAAACGCAAAGAAAAAAGTATTTTATGATCTTTCATATAGCTAATTTCTTAGTGTTTTATCAGGGCCTGTTTAGGTGAACACAGAGCTGAAATCCTGGAGATGGGAAATGTTTTTAGATCAGTTAATGAGGGCAATTTCCCACGGCACACTTGACCATCTCCCACGGCACACTAGTGTGCCGCGGCACACTGGTTGAAAAACACTGTCCTAGAACACAAGACAATTTTGTTTATTTTGCCAAAAAATGCCAAAATGATCATTCAAAGACCACTAGGAACACTTTGAAAATAAAAGAAAAGATGATTGGAGTAATCCTTTACTGTAAAAAAAAAGAATTGAAAAAGATTTGACCAAAATATTTTGCTACTATAAGCTCTTTCTCAATTAAGTAGATTTGCTTAAGTCATTCAGTGTGTTCATGCTGTGCTCTGTGCAATAACATACAATCTGACTGAAAGCATTTTCATTTTTTTTTCATCAAGAGAGTCTGGAAAAAAGACTGTGGCTCACACTGTCCCAGACACCATCACCACCTGGGAGACAGAAACCTTCTGCTTGTCCTCTCAAGGTTTTGGTCTGGCTCCTCGTCAAAAGATTACCGTCTTCCAGCCTTTTTTCCTTGAGCTGACCCTGCCCTACTCCATCATCAGGGGGGAGAACTTTGAGTTGAAAGCAACTGTCTTCAACTACCTGAGCAGCTGCATCATGGTAGTGAACGATTTCCTCTGGCTTCAGCTTGGTGGGGTTGAACCTGTGATACCCCAGCACTCTTCACTGACCATGTGATAATGAAATAACATTTCTTTTTATTTCGCCCTCATCTTTTTTTCCTTTGCCTGCTCTGTAATTAGATTAAAAAGACTTGTTTTGTGACATTCTTTTCCAGCTTTTCCAGAATCCTAAACAAATACACTGAATACAAAACGCTGTTGTGTTTTTGTGACAGGTGGAGGTAACTCCGACCCCCTCATCAGACTACACCCTCACTGCCCTCTCTAGTGACCAGTACACATCCTGCCTGTGTGGGAATGAACGCAAAACCCTCCGCTGGAACTTGGCTTCTATTGCATTAGGTGAAGTTCTGACTTTCATGTCAGTGATCGACTTAAGTTCTTGGTCAGATGTTCCCGTAGTTGGGACTAAGGCTTTAGTCAAATACACCGATGAACAGTTCTAACATGTTTGAAGTGATGAAATCAACATGTGTGTTTACTTTTAGGGGTTATGAATGTGACAGTCAGTGCCGAGGCTGTACCTTCCCATGCTTCATGTGACAACGAGATCGTGAAGGTCCCAGAAAGAGGCCGCATTGACAAAGTCACCAAATCTCTTATAGTCAAGGTTTGTTCTGACCTTGTTCCACCTGAACTTGAACAGTCATACTGTAGATTACCATAGATAGATGGAAAACTCCACTCAATATTTCATTTTATTATTATTTTATGGCAAAAAAACATTAGCCCTAATATTGAAAACCTGCACTGGACAGAGTAAAATAATAAGCTTCATTTTAATATTGGTTAACTTTGCAAAGGATGTCAGATATTAGATTAATTAAGATTTGCGACTAACCAAACGGTGACCATCGCCTTGTGCTTTCTCTCAGGCTGAAGGAGTTGAGGTAACAAAGGCATACAACTGGCTGTTGTGTCCAAATGGTAGGAAGAATGCAGTGCATTGCATGATATGAAAAACATATTTTTCTTCTATGTTTTATTATTAAAGGGGCCATTTGACAAGCAGATGAAATATTTTGTTGTGTGTGTAAAAGGTTTGTATTATAGTTTTTGATTTCTAATTTAGTCCACAGAAAAAAGACACAAAATATCACCAAATATTTTTTATCTAGTTTCTATCTTAAATATCTTTTTGCACTTGATATAAGACAGATCTGCCTTCCTAGTGACTCAAGACAATAAATACTGAATATCTTGAGTCGTTGGATCTTGAAAATATCAAATTTAAAGTATTATCTCTAATGAAACCAGTTTGTTCCTAGTATAGACTACATGTAATTTTTAAAATTTCTAGTTTTATTTTAATTGATCTAGAAAGAAGGATAGTTGAACTGTTGTACCACTTAAAATAGGTTGTTTTGGAGAGAAAAATGGATAAGCATGCATGTAAATATATAAAAGTACCTGCTTTAAATATATACATGCTCATCTTAGGACAATATTTCCAATGATCTGTGCAACACACCTAAATATGAGTGTTTATAGATCATTTCTAGATTCATTTTGACTTTACAGATCAGGACATCACAATTCATTTAGGAAATCTTACCAAGGCAAATTCTTGTTCTTTTGACAGATTTTATTTAGTAATAACAACAACTTGTTTTCTATATTTTATTACTAGGAAAGAAAGTTTAGTGTAGTCATTTATTTGCTGTAAAATCATTTTTGTTTCTGCAGGAAACACTTTGACTGAGACGACAGAGATCCAACTTCCTGACAATGTGATTGAAGGATCTGCCCGTGGGACGGTATCAGTTCTTGGTAAAACAACAAATTCACTGGAACTTTAATCATTTGTCAGGAACACTGCATGTGCTAAGATTCAATTTAATTTTCTGTTCACCTTTTATTGTATTCATTTATTCTATTCAAAGTTAAGTCAAATCATGTCTGAAATTAGAACCAATCAGGTCAGCTTGCAGAAATCTTTGAAGACAGGAGGGAAGGGGCTGAGACGGATCTTTCTGAAACACAAAAGCTTTGACTGCAATTTATATCTGACCGTTTTTGTAAAGGTGACATCCTGGGGCGTGCCTTGAAGAACCTGGATGGACTGCTGCAGATGCCATATGGATGTGGAGAGCAGAACATGGCTCTGCTTGCTCCTGACATCTACATTCTTCATTACCTAAAAAGCACCAAACAGCTGACCCCAGAGATCAATGAAAAGGTGTCCCAGTTTTTGAAGAGTGGCAAGTATTTCTAATACTTAACATTTTTCCATTAGTGCCAAACCACTTTTCTTGAATCCTTAGTATTTTTCTATCAAGTTTAAGTTCTACTACGATCATCTTTTGATCTATTTTTACAGAGTTTCCAGTGGTCTTTTAAATATGATTATGCCATTTTTAGCACAAAAAAAAGCAACCGGCCCCCTTTTACCCTCCATATGATGAGAGCTCTCTGTTTCCTAAAAATGCAATAATTCACTCTCCCCATGACTCAGTTCAAACCTCAATTTTTGGGTCACACTTTTGTTTAGGTTCAATGATTGGCGTATAACAAAACAATGACGGAACATTCTGAAAAGCCCTTTTTTAAATTTACCAATAAGCAAGTAAAAATGAATAGAAAACCTTTCAGTTGGCTTATACTAAGCCCAGTGTTATGTAATAAAACAATAAGTACTTAATCCTTCTTAAATTTAGCAAAGCATGAGTTTGACACTTTCAATGCAAACATGCTGGTATGCAGTATGGATGCAATGATTCACTTTCTTCATATTCGGTCTGATGGTTTTACAGACTTACACTTTTCGAGTGAGAGTTGTGGCATTCCGTCTGTTTACATGCTCTACCACTAGTCTACAGCCCCTCAAAAACCCAAGCTAACATTACCTCTGCAACAAAAATGGCGAGCATTGTTGGAGCTATCCAGCCGTACAGTTTTGAGTCAGATGTCAGCTCAGATGAGGAAAAAAAAGACCTACATGGAGCTATTTGTCTATAAGTGGATGAAGCAGAATGGAGCGGAGCAGAGAGTTTGTGGCCTGCCCAGCATATAACATTCAACGTCAGAAATATGATCTTTTTCTAACAACCTTTTTTTTGTCTGCTCCTGATTCATGATTTGGATAAAGAAATACTCAGAAATACAATGTTATGTTTACATT
Organism: Oryzias latipes; assembly: GCF_053564925.1. Classification (NCBI taxonomy): domain Eukaryota; kingdom Metazoa; phylum Chordata; class Actinopteri; order Beloniformes; family Adrianichthyidae; genus Oryzias; species Oryzias latipes. Next base: position 16,405,725 of record NC_136249.1, read on the forward strand.
TTTTTATTTATGTCGACAAACATCAGAAAAATGCCACAAGAACATGTTAAAAACACTATTTTTCATCAGAGTGGGTCTTTAAAGAACCATAAGCAACATGCACTTACCTTTTGCTTAAAACCCTTGTTAAAATGCAATGATATTTGTAAATGAGCCAGGGACTCACACACTGTATCTCGAGCTTGTAGTCTAACCCGTCCATCCATCTCCTCGGTAACCCCCTCACTCACACCAACCACACTCACGTCCTTCATCACTGCATCCAAAGATACTAGAGAGGAGGGAAAGCTTTCTTCAAAACCGTTCCGGCAGTTTCCTTCCCTATTATGCATTATTATATGTTAATAAGAAGAACTGCAAAATGAAGTCTCCACAAATTGTGTTTATACCTTTTCTGTGTTTTTGCCTCAGGCTACCAGAGACAACTGAACTACAAAGACAGTGAAGGGGCTTACACTACATTTGGATCAGGACCAGGCAACACATGGTGAGAGCAGCAGGAGTACAACGTCTTAAAACTTCTTTTGGGTTTGGGTAAAATCACTCACTCACAAATTAAGTGTATTTAAACATTGCACTCTCTGGGCAACTTACTCAAATGACTCAAAACTGGAACAAATTAGATAACTTATTTGGAGCTTTTCTTCCTTCTTCGAAGCTTGAAGCCCCTCATAGTCTCATTACACGTTCTTACATCAATGGCAGCAAAGCAGCCATTTACAGACACTCAACCACCTGGATGAATGTGGAGTTAAGGGCCTTTACGTGCAACCTTGTATTATTTTGCCATCAATTTTGCAGAAGTTTTTACACAAATCTTTGGTAAATCAGGCTCGACGCATATGCAAATGCATTTAAGTCTGTTCAAAGTCTGTTTAAGTCTGTTTTAAAATATCAGGTCATCAGTTATTGCATGAATTAAAACTAAAATTTTCTGGAGTCCAGGTTGTTTTAAAAAGGAAATGATAAGTTCTTTTAAGTGCTGTAACTTGTGTAAATGTTACTCACAGAGAAATACTGTTTTGGGTTTTTTTTAGGCTGACAGCATTTGTACTGAGATCTTTTTACAAAGCGCAGTCTTTCATCTACATCGATGAAGAGAAAATTAAAGAATCCAGGAGATGGCTTGAAGGAAAACAAATGCAGAATGGCTGTTTCGAACAATCAGGAAAACTCTTCAACAACAGAATGAAGGTAAGGTTATGGTATACTTCGTAAATTTTCAATCTAGACAGCGTAGATTTTTGCTTTAGTTTTTTATTTCAGAGCTTTTGTATATGAAAACTGAACTGAGTGACCCCTCCCCTCTAGAATTCCAAACAGGAAGTACCTGCTGACTCAAGGAAGCTAAAATCCTCTAAACATTTTTAGAGAAATAAACAGCTATTACTCAGTCATTCTATTTGTCAGAATAAGCATTCTTGATCATCTGTAGTGCAAGTTATTAAAGTTATAAACTGACCAATCAGTTATCTCAGTAAAAATAGGTGGAGCCTGCTGGCCTCCATGTCCAACATTTAATTGATTGAAAGATTTGGTGTAACCTGCTTTCAAGTGTAAGGGGTGTGACCTTCCAACAAACTCTGTCAAACACTCTAACAGAGTGTTTTCTATGGTTGACGTCTCTCAGTCCAGTTCTCTGATACAGTCAATGTTCCAGCCATACATTCAATTGTTGTCGGTTTTAACAAATAAGCAAAAATATCTATTGCTTTTGGAAACTCTTCCTGTCAAATTAAAGCTATCGAGGTTTAATAAAAACTTCAGTTTGTAGCTAAACCCAAAATATAATTAAAGAACCCCCAAATAAAAAAAATGTCCGCCTGCAAACCAAGTTTAGAGAAACACTCGCTCTGAGAGTCAAATCTGAGGATTCTGTACCATCCATCCATCTTCCTAGGATCCTTATCTAGGATTCTGTACTATAATGTCTTTCTCTTCCTTTTAATCTCTGCAGGGTGGAGTGTCTGATGAAGTTACTCTGAGTGCTTATATCACTGCTGCCTTTTTAGAGATGAAAATTTCCCCAAATGTATGTAAGACATTCAAGGCATCTTCTTTACATATAATGAAGACTTAACAGTAATATTTATTTTTTTCTTATTCAATGGAAAAGGACCATGTTTTGAATAAAAGCCTGTTGTGCCTCAAGTCGTCCCTGAGCGACCTCAGCAACACCTACACTACAGCTCTTCTAGCTTATGTCTTCACGCTGGCAGAAGACATGGAGACACGTGATCATCTTCTGAAGCAGCTTGACAACTCTGCAATAAGAGAAGGTCGGTTATGTCCAAACGTCCAAATATATATAAACAGTGCTGTTTTGACGTTTTTTGTCCCTTCATTTAAACTCACAGAGGTCTTTGTGTTGGGCTTCCATTTTTTAGAGGGATAATCTTTTACTCTTTAGTCGTTACTCCACTTAGAAGTAGTTTTTGCTAAGATTAATGAGTATTTTTTTCTCACAATAAAAATGATGGCTGACAAAACACATAAATTATAGTTGGATTAAAGATTAGTGTTTAGCATAGTGACAATATTAATGCCGAATCAAGTCATTTTAGTGGAGAGCAAATGTAATTTGACTACCTTAGTCACACAAACCTGTATGGGGGTTGAAACCAGGTGAACTGATCTGGGAAATTTGGACTTTGTGCATTCATGCCGTCACCACACAAACCCCACAACACGTGGTAATGTGAAATGTTTCCTTCCTTTAGGGGGGTTCCTGCACTGGTCACAAACAGGAACCGAGAAGTCTGATTCCCTCTCAGTGGAGATTACCTCCTATGTGCTAATGGCCAAACTAGGAGCATCTCCCACCTCTGAAGATCTGGGCTACGCCTCAAGCATTGTCAGGTGGTTGTCAGGACAGCAAAACTACTACGGAGGATTCTCCTCCACTCAGGTATTGCACTTTGGTTTTATCGAGATAAAGGTTTAAAGTTTACAAAGTTTGTTTTCTTCAGTGAGAAAATGATTCTGAAGAAAATGTCTTTTCATGAGTCAGCACAGATGTTGCTGTGATCTCTAATGTGTCCTGTGTTTGAAGGACACAGTGGTGGCCCTCCAGGCGTTGGCCCTGTACTCCAGTCTGGTTTTCACTCCAGGCGGTTCAAGCACGGTCACTCTTCAGTCTCCTAGCGGCCAGCTGACGTTCCACGTAAATCCAGACAATAAGCTTCTTTATCAGGAGAGCGTGCTGCAGAAAATGACAGGAAGCTACAACCTTGAGGTGAAAGGATCTGCGTGTGCTTCAGTGCAGGTCAGTGACAGCATCAGCAAGATAGCATCATGTGAGATAGCATCATGTGGGTCTGGTTTGCTCCTGATGAAAAAAAAGAGGTTTTTGCCTTTAAAATAATTTTAGGAAGAAAGGGTTGGGACTGCAGGGTGGTGTAGTGGTTAGCACTGACACCCCTCAGAGGTCTCCACGCAAATAAGAAACATATCATTAAGTCATCAACACATCACAGGTCAAAGCTCAAAGATCAGCTGCTTTTACCTTTCAAGTTAATTCAATAGAGCCCGAAACTCACTTAAAAACTTGCATACAGACACATAAGAACAAGTGTTCTGAATACTGAAATGTGCATTTTTTAAGCCAGAAACACGCATTTTCGCGTGTTTACACAGACTTGTCATTGAAAGAGACCACTTGAGCACGCGTTTCTGAGCCCGGTGTGAACATACCATTAGCCCTAGCTCAGATATTTGAACTCTGCAAAATATTGTGCCACGTTGCACTACAACACACCTGGACACACTAGGCTGCGACACCCAAAACACGGAGCTCTGAACATTGACCTAACACGGAAACTGGACACCCCTGCCATGGATGTCACATTAGGTGTGAATGCAGTTTAAAGTAGGATGAGCATGGGTTTGCTCCGCCCACCTCAACAATTTGCCGAAAATAGCTAAAGAGCAGAATAAAGCAAAGAGGAGGTTTTGATGAATCTGCATCAGCATTTGATTAGTTCCAACAATTAACATGACTTATCTAAAAACTGATAAGTTATTTGTCTGATCTCACAAGTATTTGAAAACAAGAGACTTTTGAAGAAACAACTCAAATCAGATTCAATTTTTATATTTCCCCTTTAAAAAGACACATAGGATCAAAGAGGAAAGAAAAGAAGCAGCAGTTTTTTTTATAGCAGAGGATGGTCCACCAGTTCTTCCAAGGCCAAATAAATATTGACACAACTGATCTTTAAAAGAATTGACTATTTTGTGTTCTCTTTTGCAGATTTCTCTCTTTTACAACATCCCCACCCCCCAAGAGACAAACACCCTGAGTATAAAGGTTCTACCGGAAGCTGACTTATCAACCAAGAAACCCAGAGTGATTCTGAAGCTCAACTCCCTGTAAAGATTCAACACACATCATACACACAAACGCAGATCATGGTTTCTATTGGTGACTTTTAGACTGTGTTGTTTTGGAATGAGTGCAGGCAGAAGTGGAAGTTTATTTTCAGAGCTAATGTTCTGAGTTCTGATCCTCAGGTGATGGTCAGGTCCAAGCCTTCTCTTGTGAAGCCTCCCTGAGGATCTGACTTTGTGGAGCTTCACAAACTAAAACTAAAGTGTCTCATTTTAATTAGATGTTTTTAAATGTATCTTTTTATCAAAAATACTATTTTAAAAAAAAGTTTATCGAAATAGTAGTTTTATTCAAACCTTCTCCTTTGTTAGAAACTTATTTTTCCTCTATTTCAAAAATCATATCTGTTCTGTTTAATGTTGTATTTGTATAACATAAAAACTGCAAATTATGAAAAAAGTGCTCTAGAAATGTTGGTTGATACAAATAATTTCTTGTTCTTTGCAGATACACTGGGAAAGAGACAAACACAAACATGGTGATCATAGATATCACAATACTGTCTGGATTTGTACCGAACGTGAAGTCTTTAGACAGTGTAAGTTCAATTTTTGTTTCTCCTGGTTTCTTTTTATATTTTGAATGAGAAAGCTTTGGTGCTTCTAAGGACAGAAATAAAAAGTCTCAGGTTTTGCTCTTTGCAGATCAAGAAAGCACCCCTCGTGGATCGTGTCGAGCACAAAGACGGCCATGTTTTGGTTTACCTTCGAGAGGTAAGAAGAGGCTTCAGAATAATTCTACCACAACCATAGTTGAGTTTGTTGCCTAGTTTGTAATCTGTGTTGGGGTTGTGTGTACAGCTGGTGAAGGAGCTACCCATGAACTACAGCCTGGTACTCGAACAGCAGCACGTCGTGCAGAACCTCAAACCTGCTGTGGTCACACTCTACGACTATTACCAGCCAAGTAAATCACTTTACTCCTAAAATATCTGATCAATAAACTAATAAATGATTCATTTTAAGTATTGTTTTTAAATTAAGGGACAACTTAATGTGGAATTTGATTTGAACTTGTCCTATTTTCTCTTTGAAGGTGAACGAGCTGAGGCCGAATATACTTTTCAAAATTGAGGTAAAAGAAAAAATGTAAACAAAAAAATGGCTTTGTTCATGCAAATGTGTTTGTGTGGGTGGGTGTGTATCTATGGGTGTGTTTGTATGCATTTTTGTGTGTGTTGATGTGTGTTTGTGTGTGTGTGCGTGTGTGCATGCGTGCACACACGCACACACACACAAACACCTCCATCAACTGTTGTCCACCTGAGCATAGTTTGGCTCCCAGAGCGAGCAGCCTCGACAAAGATGCCCCTCTTCTTGTCACATGTTCAAACCACCTGGCTCGTCAATGTTTGCATTTTCCTCTGGTTGTGTCAAAGGAAGCTTATTTACATCTCTTGCATTTGTGATATTAGCTGCTCATTTATCCCTATAGATGGATCTGCCTCAGGGTGTAAGACTGAGGCTGTGTAAGACTAACATTTTTTTCATTTCTCCTTTAAAATGGTACATAGGATAAAAGGGGAAAGGATCAAATTACCCCCCAAATTCCTAAAGCACCCCTTTCTAGGCATCCTGTCAAAGAACACGTCTGCACTGGATCCACAGGTTCTCAAACATGGAACAGACATGTGTGGTGCTCCATGCAGAACCATGAACCCATGGTCCCATGGTCTCAGAAGGATCCATAGTATGGGTTAGGGTTAGGGTTCCTCCTGAATGTGAGCTTCAGCTGATGACCCGGCCAGGGCAGCTGAGGAGTGGCCTTCTGCTGTAAAATTGTAAAATGATTTTCCACAACGCTGCAGCCAAAGCAGTCCTAAAACAGGCAGAGGAGCAGACCACAGGAAATAGGAGGATCCATCAACATCTCAGCTTCTCCTCACGTGAGATGTGAGCCTCCTGCAGGCCACAGCAGGTGTTTACCTGCTGTTCTACATTCACTGCAGTAGTTTGGCCTCAAACTCAACCCAAAACTCAACACAACCATCCCTTTAAAACCATCTGAGTGATTCTGTTGCTGAATTCTCTTAGTCCATCTGAGAGTTTACTTTGTTTTGTTTTATAGTAACTGAGTGAAACTGGTTGATGTTTGGGCTTTTATTTCTGAAACATCGTTGTCTCTTCATTCTGCAGCTTGTTAACCTAAAAACACCAATTAAATAAAAATGAAAATGTATCTCTTCTCACTTGTTTTCAGGAGTCACTGCTGCACTTCAGATCACAAGAATGCGGGTGGCAGTACATGCCTGAACCTCATCATTTTACCTCCAGGAGGAGACATTAAGCATCACTTTTGTATAAACTATGAGTTTTAAAAGTTCAGTAAAGAGACTGTCCTAAGTGAAGCTCATGGTTTTATTTCTGTGATCCACTTTGTGTGAACGAGTTGAAAAGAAGAGATGAAAAGTATGAAATACATTAAAAGAAGGTTTATGACCAAAATAAGACCAAATAAAACATGAGTGGATGTTCTGCAGTTCTTAAACCCCAAACCAACAGAAAAAAAGAGAATACAACACTCATCTAAAGAAATATATAGAATGTCAAATTAAAACAGCACCAGCTTTAACACAATAAAGACCACATACACACATCTGTATATATAAATATTGTCTTCGATAGATAGATAGATAGAGAGAGAGAGAGAGAGAGAGAGAGAGATTTTATTCCAGACTCATGGTCCAATCAGTAAAAAGGAGTACACAGACCCACTACATTAAAAATAAAAAATACACGGTGTCAAAAATACACAAGTTGAGGTACAGTATATAGTTAACAAAAAAATACCAAGATAAAAAGATTACATATACATACCACACCATAAAAACATTAGCTACAATGACAAATAAAAAGACAGTCCCTCCAGTGTTTCCATTAATTTGACTGGAAGCGTATGGCACTAAATCTATTGTTACTTATAGCCAAGATGAGAGTATTCTATGAAGCATTTAATCTGCAGATAAACTTGAACATGAGTGAGCGCATAGAGGCCAGAGAGTGTAAATTCTGAGAGAAACGAACAGCTCACTAGCACTCGTCTTCCTTGACTTTTTTAAAAGCCCTCTTAGAGCATCATTGTACGCCACCTGCAGCTTTCTCATACTGGCACTTTTATAGTTCACCCAAAGATGAGCTGTATACAGAGGAGTACAAAATGCTTTAAATAATGTCCCCTTGACTCCTTCTGTACACATACCAAACTTTCGAGAAAGAGTGTTGGCTTGGCCATATACCACACAACACTGTAGATATATCTGCGTCATCCGACAAGTCTTCTGAAAGGACATGCCCAAGATACTTGATCTTATGAGAACACACAAGCACTGCATTTGAAAGGTAAAAATCAGGGAATTTTTGTTTATTGTCTTCTTTTGTCCGAGAAATCACATTCAGACTTTTTTTTGTGCATTACTAAAGATGTAATTACCAAGCCAATAAGCTGAACAGATGTTAAGCAATTGTTGAAGACCAGCAGTACTTGGACTCAACACAACTAGATCGTCAGCATACATCAAATGGTTGATAATGAGATCTCCAGCCACACAACCAGTGTGACAGGCTTTAAGTTTAAGAGACAATTCATCCAAATATAAATTAAACAGAATAGGAGAGAGAATGCCCCCTTGTCTCACCCCATTGGTGGATTGGACTTTAGCCATATACAAATTACCCAGAAAATGAAAATCCAAAACTCAGAGGCAGAAAAAACAGATCAGAAACAAACAGACCAACCCTTGACCAGGGACAGAAAAAAGGGGTCAGTAACAGCCAGGCAAAAACTGTGAGCACTGTGAAATGCTGGAATATGAGCTAAGGCACAATGAGCTAGTAAAGAGTGTGTTATACCTAAAAACTGTGGCTCACAGGTGGAATGAATGACTGATTAGGCACAACAGGTGGAGACTGGAGAGTGGAGGGCATGCCAAGTAAAACTCACCACACATCATGACGGTGCCTCCCAACTAAGAACCGTCACCAAAGGTGCAACAGGCTGCCCAGGGTGATCAAGATGAAACTGAGAAATAAGGTCAAGGTCCTGGATGAACTGAGAAGGCACCCGGGACTGCTCCTCAGGATCATAGCCCTCCCAGTCTACCAGATACTGAAACCCCCTTCCCCGACGGTGAGACTTCTGAAGAGCCTCAACAGTGTAGGCAGGGCTTCCATCGACAATCCGAGCGGGAGGGGAATTGGAAGCGGGATCCAAATTAGAGTTCAGAGTGGGCTTCAGCCTAGACAAATGGAACGTTGGGTGAACATGCATGGGTAACAGCCGCAGGCGGACACCAACAAGGTTGATCACTTTAGTGATGGGAAATAGGCCGACAAAAAACTCCACACCCAAAGTGGAAGGTCAGAGGTTGACAGCCATACCTATTGACTAACATGGTACGATGGAGCTGGCCTTCTGCGTCTGCCATCTTGCAACAGTCAACATGTTTGGGACCAAAACCTTTGGTTGAAGATGGCGCCAGTGCCTCGATCGCCAGTGCTTCGATCGCCAGTGCCTCGATCGCCAGGATGACAGTGGAGGGGAGAGGAATGGAACAGTTTGAAATGGAATGCTTTTGAATGTGACATGCTGTCAGTCCTAAATACTGTTGCTCACTGGTGGAATGAATGACAGTGATTAGGCACACCAGGTAGAGACCAGGAGAGTGGAGAGCATGCCAAGCAAAACTCACAACAGATGGATGATACACTAATAGTAATGTCATTACTTTATAGTATAAATTGTCTTTTCTCCTGAAATTTAATCAATGGCAGAAATCATTGCTAAAATGATAACTTTTACAATATTTTTTCCCAACTCTTATCAAATTCTGTTGGAGGCTAAAAATCCATAGATGCCTTGTTTCTGTCATCAAATTCTTTGTCACCTCATACTAGGTCTTCACAATTTTTGTCAATCAGCAAAACTGCAGTTGAGTTTCTCTGTATGACCTGTTGTGACAGCTCAGTTCACAGTCATTAATTTAATAAGGAGAGATCTTGAAACTGCGACTGAAAGATTTCGGAGTGAAACAGGAACACATGACATAGTCAGTAGTCTTTGGCGGTTGGGCTCTGGGCCGTCTTGAGTGTTTGTGATGAACACAGAACAAGAAGAGACTCAAGAGCCCAGACACTGATGGTGGTTAAGGCCAGACTACGGCAAAGCGAACAGCCAGGAGGAGAGCGAGGCGGAGGTGAGCTTGTGAAATGTCTGGAACTCGAATTCCAGAGTTCCAGACCAATTCATAAGTTACATATGAGGAAAGAATCAGCAACCCAGAATACCTGAAAATTAGGGAGATCTTCCTTATTTAAATTGCGGAAAGCTTCACTTTGCCTTAAAGCAGAGTTCTGGAGTCGTCCTCAAACGTTGGTTTATGTTTTGATATCGCCAACATGGCTGACTCCTAGAATGATGACCATGCGAAAACACCCAACTTTTGAAACTCCCATGTTTAAAACTCTCAGGTTCACGCATCGCCACACAAGTTTCTACAAAAGGTTTTGGGCTATAACTTCTAAACGCAGACTTCATTGAATTTGTGATGAAAGTTAAACCGGGTTAAACTTTGACTAATCGGGGACTCTGGTTTGATAGTGACAAGTGACATTTGTTGTAATTCATGGAAGTACCAACCATTTGAAAATTGAATCGGTTAGTTCAATAGGGGTCCAAGTCCAAGAGGTTTGTTTTTCCAGGAAATTATTTTAATTGTATAGCTTGCACTTGATCAGATAGCTTTTCCCTTGAAGACCATAAAACATATAATATCTCTATTTTGAAAAATTGTGGACTTGGGCCCCTTTTGAACTAACCAATTCACTGATCCTTGAGGAGAAATTAATAGTTGTGGTTTGTGCCTGGCTGGAATTATACGACACCAAGTCTTTTACATTTCAGACTAGAGCTGTGAAAGAAAAGGCCTGGAGATTTGCACAGCTTCAAAATTTTGCACTGAGCCTCTTCCAACTGTAGGAGGCTGACACATGCTCGTATTGGGTATGTTTCTGTTGTGAATGTAGGCTTAGGTCAACTGGACTGTGTTTTGACATGAAATATGCAAAACAAATAAACTTGCCTTGCCTGGCAGGTTTTCTGCTACAGTTGTTAATGAATCGCCGTTCCTCTGACCATCAGTGCTTGCAGTTGTTTTCTCTCAGTTTTAAGGTCACCAGAACATTTCAAGGTTGCTCAAACGTATTTAAACTTCTACACACGGTAGCTCTGGTTAGAGAGGATGATGATGGACACGGTGGAACTTTGAAATCAAACTGATCTCTGTACTGACTGTCTGAGTAACACATTGTTCCTCTGTGCTCTCAGATGAATCACATTCAGGTCCATAGATATGGTTCCAGCTTCATATCAGCAGGAATGAGCCCAGCCGGCTCAACGTCGGCTCTGTTAACTGCAGTGTGTTCATCAGAAGATAACCAGGTTTCTTGTTTTTGTTGCTGCATGTTCAGTTTTAAGGCTGCAGTTTCGTCTTTGACGGGAACAACCAAATGCTGCCGTTTTACATGGTGTCATGTTAAAAAAGTTGATGGATTAGTTAAAGGATGCAGGATAAAGTTAAAGTCAGATGGTTTTTCCATTCAATTATTTTTTTATAGTTAAAGTGTAATGAAGAATTTTTCTTCCTGTGCTTGAAGTGAAATAATTGAAGCATGAGGACCAACATCCAGTGTTTGCAGTTAGAAATGATGAATTTCTAACTGTATTCTATTCTTACATTTGATAGTTATTGAAAGCTTTTCACATAAGTCACTGAGGCATTTGCTTTGTTTGCTGGTCTTTGTAATGTTTGTGTGATCTCCAGTTTTTCTCTGCATTTTTCATTTGTAGGAATCCGTGAAAGGAGGAGAATCCCATCAGAAAAAAAATCCATCGGCTGGAGAAATTTTACTTTCTGTCTGTGATGTACAGAGACGTTGTGTTCTGGTTCCTCGTCAGAGGCAGTGATCTTCTGCGATGAGTCAGGATGAGCTGTGAGGGATGTAATCTTCATGCTGGGTGGAGTTTGGATCTATTTAAGCAGCCCTGCCTCTGAGGTTCTTCACCGTCATGGCTCTTTCTGGGATTCCCATGTGGACATGGACGCGTTGTCTCCTCTTTTTTGGGATGTTAGTGGTTCAAGATCAGGTTTCAGGCTCATCTTCGTCATCATCGCAGTCATCCTCATCAGCAGAATCATGTGATACGTAGGTGTCTGAGCATTCATTCATGGTGTCATTTTCCAGACTCAAACTTTATCCTGCGTGTTTAAATTTGCCTGCAGGTATTTCCTGGTTACAGTTCCTGCCATTCTTCAAGCTGGAACCAAGACTCAGTTCTGTGCAGTTCTTCAGGAGCCCAGCGAGTTTGTGATCATGAGCGTCTATTTGAAATCTGAAACCGGTAGCAAGAGCCTGTTAAGGAAAGGAACCAGGAACAGCTTCATCAAATGTTTTTCATTTCATGTGAGCTCGTATTATTTTTGATCTGTTTTTAATCCCTAAAAGTATTGAACCTGTGGATTTTCTCATTCAGATTTGTTTTGTAATGAAGTAAGAGGATTTTCAGTCTAAAACGTCTGATTTTTTAGGTTCCTCTCGTGGAAAAATGTGAAATCCAGCTGTTTGAGGTGACAGTAGAAGGACAGACGGTTTACTCAAAGGAGGTCAAAAAGGTTTTCATCAAGACTTTCAAACCCAAAACCTTCATCCAAACAGACACAGCCATCTATAATCCTGGACAGACAGGTAGATATGGCCTGATGATGATGATTGGATGGATGAAGATGCCGTTATTTTTCTGTCTGTACTTGTGTTTCCTGACTGCAGCACTCAGATGTTCTCCCAAATGTTTAGCCTCACTGTATGCTAGTGTGTTATTGTCCCAGAGAAGATGTTGAGTTGAATGTTTGTTGTTGCAGCAGCCTCTGAGACCTTCCATTCTCAGATCCTGAAGGTCTGATGCTCCATCTAGCAGAAACACAAGAAAAGCTTCAAAGCTTCCCTCTTTGTTAAATCCAGTTTTCAGGAGATTTTTAGATGAACCTTTGGGTTAAGATCCTGAGAGGAGATGAAATGAAGCCCAGAACATGTTTAAAACAGTGTTCCTACTTTTTACAGTAGAAACTTGGAATTAATGTCTTTCATTGTCTCTCAGTGCGTTTCAGAGCGGTCACGTTGAACAAAGAGTTAAAGCCCGTTGATGAGAAGGTGAGGTGGACTCTCAGAATCTTCTTCTACACAGATTCTTCTTCTTCTTCTAATGATGTCTAGTTTTCATTTGGTGAAACCATTGAGTCTGGACTGATTGAGTGTGACATTGTCCATAGAAAATTGTTTATTTCCGGCTCCAACAAAATCAAGTCATTCAGTTGCAACTTTTTCGCAATACGGACACCACCATGTTGAAGCCAGATGTCGTCAGTAAGCAGTAAGCGGTTCAAGTCGGTCTGAGTCGACCTTTCTATGGCAGCCACTCTGGCCAATCAGGAGTGAGCTTGTAGAAGGGCCACACTCCGACCACTTGAAAGAGGGCTGCACTAAATCTGTCAATCAACATTCAATGCCAGACCACTAAATTTTATTGAGGCAACTGATTGTTCAGTTCATAATTTGAACTACAGAAAAAAGAAGAAAAAAAGAGGATTATCGATAACATGTTAAAAAAAGGTATCAGAGCAAGAATGGTTATTCTGAAAAATATAAAGACTGAGTAATAGCTATTTATTTATAGAAGTCTATGGGGTTTTGGCTTCTTGGAGCCAGCAGGTACTTTCTCTTTGGAAAGCCGAGGGGGGGGGGGGGGGGGGGGGGGTCACTCAGTTCAGTTCTCATATAGAGTCAATAGGTGAAATGTCTCCAGCTTTGGTGTTTGTTAAGATTTGGTTTTACTCTGAAAAGTTGCAAATGTGAAGAAGCCGCAACAACGATCACTAATCACCTAATTCTACTTTCACTTTGGAAAAGTTTCCTCAGAAATGCTGATGTTATGAGCTGCAACGAGCTGCAACGACAAAAACAATAACTCTTCTTCTTTTTCTTCTTCTTTTCAGTTTGAATTTGTTTTAATAAAGGTAAGAACAATCAAATTTACTTTGACCTGCATTGTAAATCTACACTTAGACTGAACCATCATTATTCGAGAGGATTTGGATTTCTTAGAGGTCTCCTATTTTTGAGATGGTTGATTTTTTTAGATGGTTATTGCTTTAAAAATTTCAATACTTAACATATTGAGCTCCTGACCAGAGAAAACAAGCGGCCGGATGGCTCAGTTGGCTGCATGCAAGACTGGTACGTGGGAAACCAGGGTTGGACCCTTCATGCTACTTGCCTGACTGTGAAGCCACAAGGGGGCCCAAGTCTTGGTTTCTCTGTGTCGGTTTTTCCAGCTTGGGTAGAATACAGGGTTGTGTCAGGAAAGGCATGCTGCATCTCTGCCAAACCACCTGTGCAACTCAGTAGAAGCTGATTTACTGTGGTGATACGCCAAAAGGTGAACAACTCCTGACCAGAGAAATAAATTCAGTCAAATTTAGTTTTAATCCATCAAAAACTACAATTCCCAGAGCCCCACCCCTTCACGTTCCCTGTAGTCCATCATCATTCCACTGTGGGCAATAGAAGGGCTTTTCCTGCTCCTTTCCAAATGGCGTCCTCCATGAAATCTCAAAAACACTTGGCAGAAAAAGTTCTGCTAAGTTTCAAAAAAGTATGGAGATAATGACTCATCTATTTTTATTCATTTTTAAAATGACTACTTGTAATTAAATAATGCAAGGTTTGTTGATAACTCGTTATAATTGTTTATAATACAGTTATATCACTAAAAAAGCATGTGCATCACATTTGAGACAGTGGGCAAATAAGATGCTTTCTTCCTCTTAAGTTTAAACTGATATTTTGGTGAACAACAACTTACCAAATCACTCATCTCAATTGATTATATTTAGCCTATATCTCTTAAAACATTATATTGCCATGTTTTATGGATATAATGAAAAACCCTCTTAAATCCCCCCAAATTTTTTTTTTAAATCTGTCAGTTCTTTGATGTTTTGGGCTTTGCAGGGTTAAAGATAGAAATAAAAGAATCTATGGCAGCTTCAGGATAAACATTATGGATTCAGACAAATTGTTTGTTTAAATGAACTTTCAGTAAACGAGTTGAAGACTTGGGAGAATATTTGAACAACGGAGTCTTTGGTTCTTACTTAACAGGATCCTCACAACATCATCATTGAACAGTGGGTGAACCAAACACCTCGCAGGGGCATTCTGGAGCGTTCCTTTCAGCTGAGCTCCGGGGCCTCTGAGGGATACTACAGGATAGTACTGAAAGCAGGACAAGACAGGTTCTATCAGAGCTTCAAAGTGCAAAAATTCTGTAAGTGATGGTGTTTCAGATTCTCCAGCTTTCTTCAGTGGAACGTTCGTGGTGAAGTACGTTTCTCTTGTCTGCAGCTTTGCCCAAATTTGACATTATAGTAACCATTCCAAAGGAGATCAGTGTTGGACAGAAGCATTTTGAGGTGGAAGTTTGTTCAAAGTAAGGCTTGTCTCTTTAAATGTCTGCATCTGAAAGCCCTGTATGTTTGATTAATGATTTCACTGATTTAGGTACAAATGTGGTAAACCGGTGGGAGGAAGCGCCGTGGTAACCGTGTGCCGGCCGGTCAAAAGCCGCATTCATTGTTCTTCTGCTTCCACCTATAAAGACTACGAGCATCTCCACAGAACATCTCTGTGCACCACCAAAACAAAGCAGGTACCATGGTCAAAATGTTTAACTACGGCCCTGAAGTTCATTTCACATCAGCAAATCAGTCAATGCAAAAACAAGTTAAAGATCACAATGATAATGAAGAAAGGAAAACAAATAATAAAAAAATTTGAAATTTTAGAAATCTTCACAAAATTTCAGAAACCAAAACGTAATTTCAAAAAAACAAAATGTAATTTCGAAAAAAGAAACAAAATAAAAAAGAAGCATTACATAAGTAATTTCATTAAACAAAATAAAAAACTGGAAAAGGTAGGTATTATGGGACATCACTGATTGGATGGTGATGTTTGAGTTTTGATGAAGATGGAAAGCAGGATGTTTTACCCAATCTGTGAGTTGATTGATCAGTCCACATGATCAAATTTTGTGATGGTGATTTGGTTTGATGGATGAGAGGCACAGAGGATGTACAGCATATGTTTCTACATGTCAGATGTTTTCATCCCCTCTGGTAAAAAACTTCCATAATCCTGGTAAACACAATGCAATGACTGAAACTTTCTGAAAGATGTTGGACTTTCTTATCAATAAACTGAACTTGTTTAAGTCCACAAGCAGAACCGGTTCTTGTGAAGTATTAAATAAATTATAGCGTTAAATGTTTTACCTTGTGTGTCTTTTTGTTCTCTCAGTTGTGTGAATCTGGCTGTGCCACTTTGACGTTTGATGTTTCATCTTTCACTGGAATTGACCCAGAGGCTTTTCTGGATGTGCTGGATGTCAGCGCCACTGTCAGAGACAAGTTTACAAGTAAGTCATGAACCAGTTTTTCTTTTTACACATGTAAAAACTCATAAAAACAAAGTACAACATAGCTACACAAAATGACAGATCCCTTTGTGGTAAATTTTATTTTTATTTCTTTTTGTTCTTTCGACATTACATTTTTCCAAATTGAATTTTCCTTTCAGGTATCGCACACACAAAGTGGGAAAGAATAAATATAACATACTCCATTGGACGACTGTCTTTTCTTGAAACTCCCCAAACCTACACCCAAGGACAACCTCTGAACGGGAAGGTAATTGTTGTTTCTGTCTCTTTTAGTCATGTTGTGCCCAGTGCAGTTTGTTTTGTTTTCTCAGTGACGCTGTTCTTTTGTTCCACCAGGTTCAAGCTGTTAGTTACAGTGGCTCACCTGTTGCTCACCTTAAGCTGTACCTGTTCAAGGCTGAGAGTTTGTTTCCAGAAGAGGTGGACATTCTGGAAACGGATGAAAATGGTGTCGCTCATTTTTCTTTGGACACAAACAGATTCAGTGGAAACATCATTCTAAAAGTGAGATACCAAATCTTTTGTGCAAAGCAAGCCCAATATCTGCAGTTTTTCAAATTGTTGTTTGTTTTTGACAACAACCTTAGGTCTGCGCCACCAAACCCGGAGAACATGAAAAACATAAGTCTCCTTTCTTTACATCCGCAACCCTCACGGTGTCTGAGTCTGGTCCAGGTCCCACTACTGGCGGTTTCCTGAGAGTGCGGACGGTGGAGAAACCACTTCGTTGTGGGAAGACAGAGGAGATCACCATCCAGTACAGTTTGGAAAGTGAATACAGTCCTATCGTGGAAATTATTTTCCTGGTGAGTTTTCCCTGTAGCTGTTGCAGTTATGTGGTTGATGTTGCTGTGGGATTGTTGCATGTATGTGGTTGTGGCTTATGTGCAGTTGTTGCTATTGCGCTGTTTTTACACATGTGTAGCTGTTGCAGGTCTGTGTTTGATTCTGATGTGCAACTGCTGCAGATGTCGTAGTTGCAAGGTTCTTGCTGAAATGGGAATGTTGCAGGTGTGCACTTGTTGTAGGTTTAATACTGTTGTCCAAGTGTGAAGATGTGCAGTTGTAAGTGTGCGATTGTTGCTGAAGTGTGATTGTTACAGGTATGCAGTTGTTGTAAGTGTGCTGTTGTTGCTGAAATGAGATTGTTCCAGGTGTGCACTTGTGGTAGGTAGGTGTGCGGCCGTCGTCAAAGTGTGATTATTGCAGGTGTGTGTTTGTCTGTGTGCCGTTGTTGCTGAAGTGTGATTGTTGCAGGTGTACAGTTGCCTTTGCAGGTGTACAGTTGCCTTAAGTGTGCGATTCTTGCTGCAGACTGATTGTTGCAGGTGAGCTCTGTAGCTGGAACACAAAGACACACGTGTGCCTACACTGAAGTGCTTTACATTTAAGTGAAAGGTTTGGGGTTTATTTGTCCTATAAGTGTTGAAGAAAGATTTATGTAAGGATATGAAGTTTGACTTTATTTGCCTCATTTTATCTCCATGTATTCATGAATTGGCAACTGCATATTCCGTGAAAACCATCCAGAGTTACTGAAGTCACTATTGATCCCACTGAAAATGCTTTTGAGCTGCAAAGACTTCCTCCATTGCAGACATTCAAATGTTCTAATAAGTCTTTTTCCTCTTAGGTCCTTTCAAGAGGAGAGATCGTCGTCCAAGGAAGTCACCAAATTCCGGACACTGGTGAAGGTGTGTATTTTTCATCAGGTCATGAGGCTAAAAATACCAGGTTATAAACTGAAACTCTTTTACCATTTCAGTCCTTCAGGGTGAATTTGACTTCCCTTTGAAAGTGACTCCAGACATGGCGCCGTATATCCAGGTGGTGGCATACACTGTTCTCTCCTGTGAGAAGTTCTTGGCTCACAGCGCTGAGTTCCCTACAGAGGAATGTTTTAAGAATGAGGTCAGTGGCAGAAAACCAGGAACTCCTGGTAAAACACCAGTTCGGTAAACCCCAGTGCCAAAAAATAAATAAATACACACACACGCACACACACATATATATATATATATATATATATATATATATATATATATATATATATATATATATGTGTGTGTGGGACACCAGCTACAACGGTTAAGTGATGTACCGCCCGAAAGTCTACTGGAAACTGTGAATGAAGCATTGAGGGCAATTCCTACCACAACCATCACAGAAACCAATGAACTGGTTTACACTTCAGCAGCAGTGATCCTTGAAATGCTTGGCTACAAGAGCAACCATGGAAGAAAACAATACCCACCATGGAAGCAACGGTTAGAGGCCAAAATCAAGGCAACTCAGAAAGATGTGAGTAAGCTGACAGAGGCTCAAAGAGGTACAATGAGAAAGCAAGTACCAAAGAGATACAGCCAGATGTCCATACCTGAAGCACTGGAAACTGCCAAACAAAGGCTCCTAGCCTTGAGCAGCCGCCTAAAGAGGTACACAAGAGACAATGAAGCCAGACGAATAAACAGGCTCTTCGCAACTCAACCTGCAAAAGTGTACGCTCAGTGGCAGGGTCAAAACAGCCGAGCAGACCCACCAAGGCTGGAAACTGAACAGTACTGGAAAAGTATATGGGAGAAAGAGACAGCACATAACAGCAATGCCCAGTGGCTGGTCTCTCTGAGAAAAGAACATAGCAACCTCCCTGAACAGAATCCAGTAACCATCACAGTGGCTGACATCCAAGAAAGAGTCTCAGGTATGAAGAACTGGACAGCACCGGGCCCTGACATGATACATGCCTACTGGCTAAAGAAGCTTACCGCACTCCACGAGCGCCTGGCAGCACAAATGAACCAGCTGCTTAGAGATGGGACTCACCCCGAATGGCTAACGGAAGGGCGAACGATCCTGATCCAGAAGGATCCCTCAAAGGGTGCAATCCCATCCAACTACCGGCCAATAACCTGTCTGTCCACAACATGGAAGCTCATGTCAGGCATCATTGCAACCAAGATAAACAGGCACATGGATCAATTCATGAGTAACACACAGAAGGGCATTGGTAGAGACTCCAGAGGAGCCAAACACCAACTCCTGGTCGACAGAACAGTCGCCCAAGACTGCCAGTCCCGGCACACCAACCTGTGCACAGCCTGGATTGATTACAAGAAGGCCTATGACTCAATGCCACACACATGGATCACTGAATGCTTGGAGCTGTACAACATCAACAGGACTCTAAGGGCCTTCATAGGAAACTCGATGAAGCTGTGGAAAACCACCCTTGAAGCCAATGGGAAGCCACTTGCACAAGTGTCCATCAAATGTGGGATATACCAAGGTGATGCTCTGTCCCCACTGCTGTTCTGCATAGGTCTGAACCCCCTCAGCCAAATAATCAACAAGACTGGCTATGGATACTGACTCAGAAAAGGGGCCAACATCAGTCACCTCCTCTACATGGATGACATCAAGCTATATGCTAAGAGCGAGCGTGACATTGACTCCCTGATCCACACCACCAGGATCTACAGTACTGACATTGGGATGTCATTCGGGCTCGAGAAATGCAGCCGGATGGTGACAAAGAGAGGCAAGGTAGTCCACACAGGAGGGGTCTCACTCCCAGAAGGAACAATAACAGACATCGAGGACAGTTACAAGTACCTTGGAATTCCACAGGCAAATGGCAACCTGGAGCAGGCAACAAGGAAAGCTGCAACAGCTAAATACCTCCAACGAGTAAGGCAAGTCCTGAGAAGCCAGCTCAATGGCAAAAATAAGACCCGGGCAATAAACAGCTACGCACTACCAGTTATCAGTTATCATATATATATATATATATGTATATATATATATATATATATATATATATATATATATATATACATACACACACAGGGCTTTACTTCTCAGGGAATTGATCCTCTTTTCACTCAGTGGTTGACAGACTTTGCAACTTCCATCTCCTAAAAGTATCTTTTACTCATGTCTTTTATTTTTTTGTAAAAAAAATTCATTTTGTGTGTTTATTCTTCAGGTAAAAATCACATACCATCCAAGCTTCGCCATCCCAGGAGAAAAGGTCAAACTGAGTCTGAAAGCGGACCCAGATTCCCTGTGTGGCGTGCGCACCATCGATTTTAGAACCACCATCAGGAAGCCTGGAACGCTTCTGGATGCTCATCAGGTTAAGGATGTGCCCAAAACGTTCACTTTCACCTTTTTATTCCAAAAACATTTTCCACCACCTCTCTGTTCATATCAGCAACACTTCCATCCTACCATTCAATTATAATTCTATCCCTTATTTATTAAAATGGATACATGTTTATAAACACATATTCATGATGTTTTTTCAGATCTTTGACCTTCTGCCCATCCAAAAACCAGACTCCATCCCTCATGAGCTTTTAGACTTTTCCAATTGTCTGCATGTGAGGCCCAAAAGAAGCATTTCAGGATTTACCAATCAAGAGGGAGAATATGCATACACCGTTTTTGAAGTAAGTATCAGACAAATAGATGCCACACAACAATTTTTGCTCTTCTAAACTATTTGGTTTTCTTTTATTTAGAAACAAGGGATGGTAATTTTATCAAACCTAGAAATTTCGAATCCCAAATGCCTCAAGCTTAAAGGAAAAAAATACTTCAGAGGTCTGTTGTTTTGGGAAATACTATTTTGTCCTCATTAGCATTTTTCTTTTTTAAGGTGTTTTTTTTCACTCACTTAAAATATTTCTTTTTTTCCTTGAAAGATTTAGACATTTTCATGAAGTTTGACTCAAAATCAGGAGAGGTTCCGGCCATTCCCGAGCCCGGAACGATCCCGTACTCCTGTCCTTATGTTGAACCCTTGGAGCCGATCCACACTCTTGAATCCGTGCCCTGGATCTTTGACCTGTACAATGTGGGGTGAGAAAAACTTTTTTATTGCTTTGATGAATTCTAATTTTATGACGAAAAAAAAATCACTTTTGATGCTTTTTTTTCAAATGTATAAAAGATTTTACACGTCATTGTAAAATATAGAAAAGGGTCATGGAGGTACGCTGACAGATTTAGTATCTTTGGATGGAGGTGACTTTGAAGTACAAAGACTTAATTTGGTTAAAGTGATGGTGGTTTCCATCAGAGGTGTAACATAGGAACACACTACCCAATCCCATCAGAAAACACTGAAAATTATACAGGATTTAAAACTGTTTTAGAGCAGTGATTAAAAACAACGTAGACTCATTTAAAATGAACCCTCGGGTGCATTTATTTGAAAGTTTATCTGTTTTAGTGTTTTTTAGTCATGTCTACTCTGTGTTGTTTGAATGTCTGATTTTTTTTGCTGCCTTGAGACAACAGATGTGAGCTGAAGCTGGCTTTTATGCTAATAATTCTGGCATAATCATGTTCTAGCTGTGGTAAAATATTGACATGCAATGACATACATACATACATACATACATACATACATACATACATACATACATACATACATACATACATACATACATACATACATACATACATACATACATACATACATACATACATACATACATACATACATACATACATACAAGCCATGTCTTTAGATTTGAAGACTGGACAGGTTCTTCTACTTGCTGAAATCTCTGATAACAGCCAGGACGAGCGCTTTTGTAAATTGGAAACCCCCACCAGACATAAAGCCCATCTCTGCTGTTTCCAGGAGTGGGAAACGGAGCGTGCATCTCACGGTGCCAAGCGTCGTCACCAACTGGGAAACAGATGCATTCTGCCTGAACAGTCACGGCTTTGGCCTGGCTCAACAGAAAACTCTCTTCGTCTCCCCGCCCTTCACTCTCCACCTCGCCACGCCCGACTCGGTCTTCCTTGGAGAGAGCTTCGTTCTGAAGGCCACCGTCACCAACAACCTCCAGAGCTGCATTAAGGTCAAGTCTGGGATCAGCATGTCTGCATGTCTTTGGGTCAAATCTCAAATTCCCTGCAAAAGAAGCTTTTCCTAAATCTTAGTTAGGTTTTAGACCTTTAAGGGGGTCATGAAAAACCTGGATTAACGCGTTATAATCTGTTCTTTATTCAAGCTGATCATTTTGTAGAAATTGTAGTCTTGAGCATCAGAGCTCCCCTTAAATATCAATAACAGTTTTACAAACTTTAAAATTATGCCACAAAAGAGTAAATCATTTAAATGTCTCAACGTGGTCATAATTTTCTTCAAAGCAACACCAAAAGACTGAGAACTATTCCAGTTATGCAAGGTTTTATTCAGCATGACAAAAAAACTAACAGAAAGAAAAATACTTGTGTTTGTTTAATTCATGAAGGTGAGCTTAAAAATCTTTTTTTTTTAACAGATCAAGCTGAGTCCTGCTCATTCCTCGGATTTGTCTGTGACACAGCTTTCCAGTCACCTGTGCACTTTCTGCCTGTGTGGTGGCAAGAGCAAAACTCTCAGATGGACCATAGCTCCAACGGTCTTGGGTGAGGCTCGGCCGTTTTACGCCATCCCTTCTGCGAGCTCTGCCTCTCTTCAGAGATGAAAGCTTTTCAAAACTCATGAAAGGTTTGCTGATCTGTTTCAGGAACTGTGACCATGACGATAACTGCTGCAGCTGTGGACGCTGACACGTATTGTGAGGGTCACCCCGTGGTTGTTCCAGAAAAAGGCCACACCAGCTCGAAGACGAGATCTATCGATGTTAAGGTTGGGAATGTAGACAAACACGACCGATGAAACCCATTTATTATGAAGTGGAGCTAATATCACTTGAAGTTTTGTTATGACGTGCAGCAGTCCTGGACTGAAGGACCAGATTGTTTCCACATCTTTTCTTTTTTACTGAATCTTTGAGTGAAAATGTCCCCTCACATGCTCAAAAACACACCGAGATATCCATACATCTAGTATCTGATGAAATTCAACTTTAGGCAGTGAAGCTGTTCTTTCTCTTGAAGTTCACAGAAGCAGTCTGCTCGCGTGGCTTTCCAATTGTTTTCTCTTTATTCCCTCCTTTTTCTCATCTGCTTTTTCTTCAGTGAGTCTGCAGCATCTCCCTTTTTTTCTGGGATTTTCTGGTCTCTTCTTAAAGTACAAAAGCTAAACAGTTTCTCAAACGCCAAGCAAATTGCTCAAATTACCTTTTAAAGAAAAAGGACTAATAATCATTTATGTTTTTATTTGTTTATTCATTTATTTATTTATTTTCCTATATTTTTTCAAAGGCTGGAGGCATTGAAATAAGACAAACTGAAAGCTGGCTGCTCTGTTCTAAAGGTGAGTTTATGCACTCTTTTATTTTTTTAATCAGGAACCCTGAAAATAGCAGAAAGTCATCAGTTATCCTCGCTCCATGTAATCTGACGTGCAGCGTGGTTCTGAGCAGTCCAAATTTGGGGCTGAACGGTTTTCTGTTTGTTCAAAAGGTCCGGTTGTGAGAGCAGTAATGGACGTGGAGATGCCTGAAGTTGTGGTTCCTGGATCTCTCAATATCAAAGTGGCAGCGATGGGTAAACGGATCAGATGATCTCCACTAATGACCTTTACATTTAAAATCAAACACTATTCCCATTTGATCCCCCCTGTCTTCTGCGCAGGCGATGTCCTCAACCGATTGGTGCACAACCTGGGAGAACCGCTTGACTTTCCTTATGAAAACGGGGACTGGAACATAGCGTCAATGGCCATCAACATTTATGTCCTCAACTACCTGAAGGAGACTCAACAGCTGGAGCACTCCATGAAAGAGGAAGAGGCCGTCAACTTCCTCAAAAAAGGCAAGTTCCTGTCAGCTCCTGTTTTGAACTGATCAGGCAGCAGCGTCGAAGGTTCTCCGTTTTCTAAATCCATCCCCTGAGTTTAGGACAACTTGGGGGTGTAAAACCCCAAATCCTATTTGACATCAGTCATTCTGTGAGTGTGAAACTGAACTTTGTATGGATTGCTGTTGCAGCTTACCAGACCCAGCTGTCCTTCAAGGACAAAAGCGGAGCCTTCAGCATCTTCGAATCAGGACCAAGGAGTTCTTGGTGAGCAAAGGACTTCTTATCTTCTATAAGACAACATGATAGACAACACTGTGCAGGCTTTGTCTTTTTGCACTGGCTGAAGTATCTGCAAGCTTTTAAGCAGTGGTGTTAACTGCTGTCAAGTCTGGTGTTTAGAGATCCAAAACCTGTGATGTTCTCTGCATTTTTTACCTGAAAACTGCACACATTTCCTGCGTTTCATGGATTTTATTTCAAAACATTTGTGACTCTACTCATATTATCTTTTGGTAAATGGCTAGGTAAATGACGTCTATTATATTATTATATTATATTATTATATTGTATTATGACGTCTATTATATCTATTATTTTCAGTCATTTACAACTGATTCACACAAATTGAACAAAAAAATACTCAGAAATGTAATTTTAAGATCAAATCACTTTATTTATGTCATTCATCATTAGAAAAATTTACAAGAATTTGTTAAAAATACCAATAACCCAATTTTCATCTTTGTGGGTCTTTCAGTTTTACATTTTGATCCTTTTGCATTAAATAAATTGAGTTTTTACAGCCTACAGCAGGCTCAGAGAAATGAACAGTTTGCTAAAAAACCTTTTGCTTGTTTGCTTAAAAACTCTATTTCAGTAAGTAAATTCTATTAAGTTCTAATTTGGTTCCACAATTACAAAAAAAGAAGAATTATTCAAGGCATAAGTTACCAACTTCTTTTCGTCAGAAAGATAAGGAAATATTTATTTGAAACATCTGTTTTCTGTTAAACTGAACCAGTTTGTTAAAAATGTGTTTTGTAATGGTAAAATAAAACCACACAGAGCATGCAGAAGGTTGACTCTGTGGGTTTGATTTGTCTCCGTTCCTCAGGCTCACGGCTCTGGTGTTGGTGACTTTGTACCAAGCTCAGCCTTATATCTTCATCGATGAAAATGTCATTAATGAGGCCAGGAAGTGGCTGGAATGCCAACAGCGAGAAAACGGTTGCTTCAAAGTGTCGGGCAAACATTTAACCAAGAAAAAGGGGGTAATCAGAAAGCAAATCCAATGTTTTTGGCTGCACATGAGCGCCTTCTGCTGTTGGAGCCGGTCCTTTTCATTGTTTGCCTCCGCAGGGCTGTGCTATCGATGAAGTGGCTTACAATGCTTTCATCCTCGCTGCCTTTCTAGAGATGGGAGTCTCTCCAGATGTGAGTGTCTACAATAATTGTCATGCTACATTCCTATTTTTTCTCTAATAATTTTGCTTTTTGTGTTGGTAAAAATGTAACTGTCTTTTTAAAACGTTTCTTTGCTCAATCTGTGACCAGTGGGCCATAAATGAAGTACCATATTCATCTTTGACATTTTTCTATTGCAGTTGTCTGAAAGTTTGCAACAGAAATCATTGCATGTAAAACAGAATTATTTTTACTGTTACTGGGGATTAAAAAAAGAGTGTTGCGATAAAAACAGCAAGGGGTTTCATCTAAACACTGTCTCGATCTGTAAAAGGACCCTGTGGTGAAGATGGGCCTGTGCTGCCTTAAAGAGTCCATCAAAGATCTTCAGAACCCCTTTGCTGCAGCTATATCTGCATGGGTCTTCACGCTGGCGAAAGACATGGAGCCCCGTGCTCAACTGCTGCACTACCTCGACACGATTGCAATCAAAGAAGGTAAGAATTCCTAACGGTTGAAGTGATTCAATGGTCATCGCCATCTTCTGACTCACCATCAAACTGTGTGTTCTTGGCCATTTTTTAGGAGACGTCATCTACTGGTCTCACGTGGAAACAGAAACTTCGGTCTTTTCATCTTTGCTCATCAGCTCCTACGTGATCCTGGCTAAGCTGACAGTCACAGGTTCTCCTAGAGACCTCAGATCTGCATCTCATACCTTTAAGTGGCTGGTGGAGCATCTGAACTACTATAGTACCTTTTCTTCCACTCAGGTAAAGCTGAAGGTTTACTTTAAATCTGTGCAGTGATTTAAATTAAATCACTGCACAGATTAGTGCACAGTAAGTTGATCTTTCTCAGATAATTGTCACAGCCCATAAAGCCTTAGTCCCAGCCGCCCTTACAGGTGGATATGGGCTGTTTGCAGCCTAAACCTGTACAGGGCACGCAGGAGACCGGCACGAAATATCAAGATCATAGACTGCTTGGTGAACCCGTTCATGCTTTTTTTTTCTATGGACGTATTCATTACGACAGGCCGTAGTAGGCTACATGTACGGCTGAAGTTGATGTAGGCATGTTGTATGGATTTTTCATTTTTTTCATCCCCCTCAAATCTTTGGGACTGTACAAGGAGCCTGTCAGTGCTGTTCACATGATAAGTGTGCTCCTTGTGTGCTGTTAGAAATTAAGGAATTAGACAGTCATAGTGTAGTTTGTGTGGACATCGTCCTAACTGCACTTACGTTTCGTGTGCACACCCCATGCATGCTATATTTGTGCATGGTCTGTAAGGAACCAGTACTCAAACCTTACTAATGACTAGAATATGGCATAAAAACACCATAATGACCTGTTCGTCATAAATCCATGTAAATTCCATTATATTTACAAATTCTTCACGATACACTTACAAAATGTACAACAATGGTACATTCCATTTTCATGACGTCCCGTGACCCTAACAGATACAGTTTTTGCCAATTTCCCCTTTATTAAAGGTTTCTTCTGTAATTCTGAACATTTTTAAAGCTATGATTAGGGTTAGGATTAGGTTTAGGGTAAATTGTATAATTTCTGCTTCCGGCTGATGATGTCCGGTGCCATTTTATTTGCAGCCAAGTTGTTCTCAGATGTAGTCTCTCCTCTCTCTGACCCTCCACAGACCTGGATGGGTCAGGTGCTATGAAACTTGGACCTGACACAGGGAAACACCATCAAATGATGAATAAAGTTGAGAAATATGTAAAATATTTAATTTATATATATATATATATATTGGCTCTCACTTTGAGGTCTCCTCGGTTGGTGCACTAAACCAGTGATTTCCAGTTTGACAGTCTAGACTTGAAAGCAATTATGAGAGATCAGGATCAGCTGATGATAACTTTAACATTTCCAGTTTTATAAATGTACATTATGTGTATGTTACAGGACACAATGGTGGCTGTTAAGGCCATAGCCCTCTACTCCAAGTGCATGTATACTCCTACGTGGTCGAGCACAGTCAGCATTTGGTCTCCCAATGACAAAGTCGTGTTTCAGCTGACTCCACACAACAAACTGCTCTACCAGGAGATGGTGCTGCAGGACATAAATGGAAAATACAGTGTGAAGATGAAGGGCACGGCCTGTGCTTTGGTGCAGGTTTGTGTACATTTGTCATGTGATAAATATCTGTTTTTGCTGTTGACAGGGCAGTTCATATGCTGAGAAAATGTCATTTGGATGGAAATGTTTTGTGCTTCAACTTAATCAATGGTCTCTGCAGATTAAAAACATTTAACGTTTACTAATCTCATGACAAAATTAGCAACAAAAAAGGATTAGAAGCGATTTTCATGCTTGTGTTATTCTCTGGTAGCTTTCCCTTTGGTACAACGTGGTTAAGGCCAACCCCGACACCTCTCTGAGTGTGGATGTGCAGCTGGAGCTCCACCCCAGTCGCTCTAAAAGGCTCAAATTAACCATGAAGATGATTTCCCTGTAAGTAATCAAAAGGTTCTGAAAACCTCAGGCTGAAACATTGTGCATCATTTAGGAAGATTAAGGTTTTGGTGAATCTGATGTACTTATCCATATATGTGAAGTAAACACAGAAATAGTGAAGTAAACTACAGTTTACAATAACGTTCTTGACATTTCTCCTTTGCGCTGCTCATCGTTCAGGTTCATTTCCTTCCAGAGTCTTCCTTTAGGGTTTTGACTTTCCTGTCATGTGTCCATGGTCTTTTACCAACCTGTAACATGCCATTCCAGGTACAGTGGACATCAATTATGCACAAACATGGTGGTCCTGGAGATCCAGCTCCCCACTGGATTCTGTCCTCTCCCACAGTCTTTGCGTAGTGTAAGTCTTTACAGCCGCTTTTGTTTGACTTGAGGTGTGAGAAAGATTGTTTTAGATGAATGGTTGTCTTCACAGCTCAGGAGCGGTGTGGATGTAGAGCATGTGGTCTACAAGGACAACCGTGTTTTTGTGTATGTGCGCAAGGTACGTGAAATTCTGGGGGTGCAGCTGAGGAGGGCACTCTTTGGGGGCTTTTTCTGTCCTTGTTTTCACTGTATGTCTTTGCCTCCTCAGTTACATAAGAACATACCCATCATCCATAAGTTACACCTGGTGCAGGAGTACTTCGTCTTCAATAACAAGGCAGTCAATGTCCTCATCTATGACTACAACAATCCAGGTTACTTCTTTAGATCGCTGCTTTTGTTTCAGACTGCTTGACATTCTGACATGATTCAGGTTTGAGACCTTCTGTTCTACCTCTTTTCAGCTGTTAGCGGTGTGACAAAGTACTGTCTGTCCTCCTTAACCAAAGACAAGTTCCTGCCGTATCACCACCACCATCACAAGGACAGGCACTGACTTTGATCAGCCTGGTAACCATAAATATCACAGGTACCATCTGAAATGTTTTGAAACTATTAAATTTGTATTAAAATGGGGGGGAAATAAGGTTGGTGGGGATAAATGTGTTTTGAATTGTTCTATTTGTTCTCTGTTTTGCAGCTTGAGAGGAACTTTTACTCAAAGGGTCATCAGAGACCAATGTCATGTTCCAAGCGGCATTTCCCAGGCCATAGAAGTCTTTGCCTTCCAATATAAACCAATTTTTTGTAATAAAATGTTCTTATTTAAGAGTTTACTTCCTGAGCTTTTTTATATCAGAAATGACAGCAACAATTTTTAGGCTTCAAGAACAAAGCCTAAAAAAGATGAAGGTTTGAGATTGAAGGTGAAACATTTTCCTGTTGAAAATTTTTTTATTATAATTTTTTTTCTTCAAATACCTAAAAGTGGATGTAAATCTGAAATCCAAGTCCAGTGTGACAAACATCCAAAATGCTGAAACAATATACTTTTGAACACAGTAACAAGAGGAGCTCCGGACCTGTTTGGACTTACTGACACAAGCAGGACTTCATTGGACTGTTCACGCGTGCAAATTGCTGAATGTTTTGGTTTTTTTTTTTACATGGTTCACTTCATCCAACAGACTAAGAAGGAAGAAACCTTTCCCGCTGGATAGCACTAAACACTGAACTGGTGTAAAGGCGTCACTTTCTGAGGATCTTATTTGTAAAATGACCTATAAAACTGAAGAAAAAAAAGCTTTAATCTCCAACATGCTGAACGCGCATTTGGAAGTGTATGGATAAAACTGTTTTTGTCAATGTTTAATTTTAAAGACAGTTAGTCTGAATAGAATTGATTTTCAACTTAAAGATATTTATTTCAAAGCAACAAAAGCAAACAAAACTGTTTCTTTTTGAGTTGAAATAAATTCAAATGATCTGGAACATTCAAATACCCGTCAGAAAACCAAATATATCACAGAATAAGAGCATTTGTAGTTTGCTTGTTTCCTTTGTTTTTTTTTAGCATTTACTTTTAGAAAATATTTTGAGATTAAATTTAGGATCTTCTGCTTCTTTGTTATGATATACAAATACATGCTCTGCTTCACTGAACTGTTTGACAGAAACATCTGATGAACCTCAGTTTAATGTCTTGCCTTCCCTTAACAAAAAGTAGTACACTTCATGTATACTTACATTCAAGCACAGCAGGAATACTATAGACTATGTGTGTGCAGTATAGAAGGTATGCTAACTGAATGCTTCTTCAAAGAAACATTTTAAACTTCCAATGGATAGATAGAATATAAAAAGTCAACTTAAAGTATACAGCCCAAACTTATAGACTAAAGATACTCAAGGATTGAAGGAGTGTTTATTGCCATTTTCAGTGAACGGAGCAGTTTCACAGAATTGGAATTTGCTTCGATGCTAGTGTGCAACATAAAACACTTAAGAATGGAAAAAATGAACAAAAGTAAGCAAAATTTAAAAAATGACACAATGGTTAGAAAAATAAATAGAGTAAGTAGTGCAAACAAAGCAAACTGAGGATGATCAAGGTGCAGGTAGTGGACTGGTGACTGACTGGACATATAAGTGACGTTTGGGGAGGGAGTGGGGGGTTAAAAGGTGTCCATGAGTCTGATTGAAGAGGGAAAGAAACTACTCTTGTGTCTTGAGGTTCTGGTCCTGATGGATCTTAGCCTCCTGCCTGAAGGGAGTGGCTCCAGTAGACCATGTCCAGGGTGAGAAGGGTCGGCTGCTATCCGACCTGCACGTCCCCGGGTTCTAGAGACGTAAAGGTCCTGGACATATGGAAGGCTGCAGCCAATCACCTTCTCAGCTGAGCGCACAATACGCTGCAGTCTGTTTATGTCCCTGGTTGTGGCTCCAGCGTACCACACCGTGATGGAGGAGGTGATGATGGATTCAAAGATGGTTGTGTAGAACTGCACCATCATCTGGGCCAGCAGCTTGGCTCTCTTCAACTGCCGCAGGAAGTACATCCTCTGCTGGGCCTTTTTGAGCTGAGAGCTGATGAACGGCTCCCACTTGAGGTCCTGGGTAATGGTGGTGCCGAGAAAACGGACAGAGTCCACTATGGTGGACAGGGACTATGGTGGACGTTTTGAAGCAGGCGGGGACATGGCAGGACTCCAGGTGGGTGTTAAAAATGTCTGTGAAGACCGCTGGCAGTCCGCCATACTTGTAGTACACTTAAATACCTTAGACACCTTTTTGCTAAGGGATGCCAGGCTGTTGGTGCCTCAATAAACCCATAAAGTGCTTAATTCCGCTTTTTGTTACTGCTTTACATCCGAGTCTGACTCTTCCATTTAAAGCACATTCAATGATCAGTGTCAACAATGAGAGAAAAAATGTAAAGAAAAGAATCCAGCAAATCATGTCCACGCTGAAACATATGCTATATGATTTTTGTTCAATCATTTTCCATTTATGATTTTTATTGTAATAATAGAAAGAATAAGAATAACATATCTAATTTATAAATATGTATATCAAAATCTGTTAATTGTAAAAAAAAAAAAGAAAAAGAAAAATACAAATGCAAAAAAGGAATTCTACCATTTTTATTGATTTTCAAATCATCATAAGAGTTCAATATTATTATTATTATTATTAATACAAAAAATAAAATTTCGCTCAAGAACGACAGGAATCTTCTTGGGAACACAGTAGTTTGATTTCAGGCTTGCACAGTCCATGATCAAATAAATTAAACGAAGAGGAGCTACGTCACTTCCGGAATGCTGGGAAGACCTGATGACAGCTGGTTTGTTTTCATCAACAAGGACGCTCCACGGTGGATTATCCAGGTTAGTGTCGCGGCTGTCTCCCGCCGTGCTCGTGTTTGCGTTCGTGTGGAAGCATTTTAGTCACGCGGATGTTTCCACGCGATCATCGCTGTTTCCTGTCATTCACGGGCTCCGCCGCGCGGCTAACCGGACTTTGAGCAGCTGACCGTGAAGCTCTGGGAGCCCGCAGAGGTGTTCCTCTGTCTGTCTCATGGTGAAGTAAACTACAATCTGGATTTGGTTTATTTGATATCTTAACAATTATATAAACCTGACAGCTTTTTAACAAATAGGTTTTTAAGGTTTTTTTTTTTTTAATTGAATCTACCATTTCTGGCAGGAATGACATAAACCAAACCCAGGTCATTTGCTGCCTTGTAGCAGGGATCAAGCAGAGAAACCATTTGCTTTCTTTTTTCCCTCAGACGATATTCTGGATTCTTCTTAAAAATATGAATCTAAAACTGAGAAGTTGGTTGGTTTCTATGATCATCACTGAAGTCGCTGGTGTTTATGATGAAGTCTCATTAGTTCATTTGGGTCATAAGGTTGTTGATTTCTGTCCATTGGAAGGTTTACTGCAGATAGAACCATGGTTTTGTTTGCTTTCCTTCCTTCTTAACAGATGTTACTGGCGGTTTTTGATCAAGTCGCAAAAGCCTGGGTCCATGATTGGGGTCTGGGGCCACTAGGGCATATGCACTGGCCCCTTTGAACCCTCCAGCAGGTGGTGAGCCAATGGTGGAGTGATCCCATATCACCTGAATACAAGCAGATGAAATGAGTTTCCTCCGCTCTGTCTTTTAAGCTACGTACACACTGTGACAGGCATTCTTGAACAGGCTAAACACACATTCTTGAACTTAAGTTTTGCCCATAGTGTTTACATTGGTCAAGCAGGGAGGGGCTTCTTCTTCTTTTCTTTTTCTACTGTTTACTAGCGCATGTACACCCCCTACAGTTGAAAGATGCTTGGTGCAAAACTCCGAAGCTGTATAAATTTTGTTAATCTTGTTCCAGGGTTTTTCTTTCACAGCTCTATTCTGATAAATGAAAGACTTGATGTCATGTAATTCGGACTGGGCACAGAGCATAATTTTTCATTTCTTCTTTCTTGATCAAGTTTCAAACAGTTGGCACTTCCATGAAGTAATGGGAATGCCATCTATACATCACTACCAAATCCAAGATGCTAAATCAGGGGTCGGCAACCTTTTTTACTCAAAGAGCCATTTGGGACCGCCCCTAATAAAAAAGAAAGCACCCGGAGCCACAACCCGTTTTGATATCATTATATATATTATGCATGTATATATTATTCAAAGGTGCTCATTACGTCGATCGCGATCTACCGGTGGATCTTCAATGACATGAGTGTAGATCGCGGGCCAGAAAAGATTTTTTTTTAAAAAGTACTTCTTTAAAATCCACCAAAGTCGTCACTGAGAAGTACGGGACTTGATTGACATGTAGATTGGCCAATCGGACATCGTCTGAACAAGCATGCATCGCTGCAAATGCACATTATGTTCTTTAAAGCAGTGTTTTTCAACCTTTTCTGAGCCACGGCACACTTTAACCTTAAAAAAAATCCCGCGGCACACCAGCATCCAGAAATTTAAAAAAAGAAGGAGAAACTCATAGTCTGTATTGATCTACAGCCCCTCCACAATCTCACATGCATTTTTGAGATAATTGTGTCAGAAAAAGCTGGAAGAAAGCTGCAGCTGTTTTTTTCTAAAAGATTCAATAAAAGTTAAGTTAGAAGATTTAAAAAAAGTTTGATGTGTGTTCGTTGGTTTCAAGACGTCTAACGACAGATCTCCTTGTGCCCTGTCACTCTCACAACCCAATGCATCATGGGAGATGTAGTGCATAAAACGGCCGGAGATCGGTTTTCGGAGCTTCATTGTTTTGTTCACTTGTTCCACGGTCTGATACCGGATTCTGTGGAAAGCTACAGCGCAAAAGAGCTTTAGCTGGTATTTTTGTTAGAACTGAGCGACTTTACGGGCTAAATCGGGACAAGGAAGTGAAGACTTTAACCACTTCTGATTGGTCAGACTGATGACATGTGATTAAGCCTTCAAGAATGATTGGTGGAGACAGTTAAAGGGACGGGACTTTTCCCAAATACAGCCGGAGCTGCAGCTGAATCGCAGTACGGTCATTATCAAAATGTCTTTGATAAAATAAAATAAACGCAAAGAAAACGTATTTTACGATCTTTTATATTCCTAACTCCTCAGTGTTTTATCAGGGCCTGTTTGGATGAACACAGAGCTGAAATCCTGGAGATGGGAAATGTTTTTAGATCAGTTAATGAGGGCAATTTTCCACGGCACATTTGACCATCTCCCACGGCACACTAGTGTGCCGCGGCACACTGGTTGAAAAACACTGCTTTAAAGGATGATACTGCGGCCGCGTGTGGGAGGAGCTACTGGTACTGGTCTGATCGCTGCATGGAGCGATGTGTTTATCAATGCATGGTAGACACGGAGAATGTGGAGAGATCAGGATTATTATTTTGAAGAGTTCTACTTGGTAATCATGTTTCCATGTTTGAGTTCATAAAATCATCCCAGGGAAATTCTCTGCTTCAACTCCCGCAGTGAAAGCTGCATCTCAATCTGACGCCCGTGTTTCCATCTCTCTGACAGAGTCTGAAGCTAAAACCCCTTCTCCGCCTCTCCACCTGCTTTTACTCTCTACCTGTTCACCTGTTCACATCCTCTGCAGATGAGAGTTGGTTTCCCCGCGCTCCTCAGTGTGTCCTACACAGAGAGCGCAAAATACGATAGTCGGGTCGCTCCAGCGCAGCACAAGGATGAAAGAGCCGGACGCAGGTTATAGCGGGGATAGAGCGGGTTAAGCAAATGAATGGAAGAAGGCGGCCCGCTGAAGAAATATTCAATATTGTACAAATTTTATTATCAGTCTGAACTATCTTTTATTTAGAAAAATCTTTTATTTTATCAGTCCAGTACGGAAAAAAAAACATTAACAAAAGCTGTTTTGGGCGGTTTTTGGCTGGGTCTGGCGGTTTTCAGATGAGTTTTCGGCTGGAAACCTGTGACTCTATCTGACAACGCTAGCGCGAACTCTGAGGCTGTCATCAGTCTCTGCCCCGCGGTACGTCAAGTTCCCGGCAGAAGATCGGAGTGTTTATTGAAGCCGCCCCGCGTGTCTCCTCCTGCTATCAGCTCTGCAGGTCTCGCCCGATAAATACGAGCTCATTTAGGAAGCTGTTTTTTACGTGGCTCGCGCTTCGTATGGAGCCATCAGCGCCTTTGAAATGCCATGAAAAATGAAAAAACTAAAATAAAATTTAATTATTATAAAATAGTCATTATTTTCCAAAGTCACAGGGAGCCACAACAGATGGATGAAAGAGCCACATGTGGCTCCGGAGCCATGGGTTGCCGACCCCTGCGCTAAATGGTCAAAGTTCAACTGGTTTAACTTTCAACATGCGCTCAGTGGCCGCATGTTTTGCACATAGAGCCCAAAAAAGGGTCTTAAAGATGTGCGGAGCGACACGTGAATGCAAGACTTTCAAACTTAGAAGCCCGAAATTTACATGTACACACATTTGCTTAGACTTTTTATTGAAAACAGTAGCTTGAACGTGGCGCCAAAGGCGGTGTAAATGTAGAGTTAGGGGGACCTTTGTGTCCTGGAGAGAGCTCAGTGTAGAGCTGGTGCTACTCCACATCCAGAAGTGGTTCGAGCTTCTGGTCCAGATGCCTCCTGGATGCCTCCCTGGGGAGGTGTTCTGTAGAAAACTACGGCTCGGCTGGCCTGGGAACACCTCATGCTTCTCCCCACAGCCAAGGCAGGGCAAATTTTTTTTGTATAACACAATTCGTACAGAAAGTGATTCAAAGTGCTTCACAAAACAGGAAAGTGCATTAAAATCACAATACATAACAGTGCAAAGATTAAAAACATACATAATCATTATAAAATTAACTTTAAAAGAAAGGAAAGGGTAAAGAAACTGAAAAGAGATGCCAATAGGGACCCTTCAGTTAGATGCACGGCTAAATAGGAATGTTTTGAGTCTAGATTTGGACATTAACACAGTACAGGCCTGTCTCACAACCTCAGGGAGACTGTTCCAGCTTTTAGCTGCATAAGATTGAAATGTTGATTCCCCATGTTTAGTCCTGACTCTGGGCACCTGCAGGAGGCAGGTCCCTGAGGTCCTCAGAGTCCAAGATGGTTCATATGGCGCTAGCATGTCAGAGATGTACTTTGGTGCAAGGCCATGGAGAGACTTGTAAACAAGCAGAGCTGCTTAAAAGTCTATTCTTTGAGCTACAGTGCAGAGACCTGAGCACAGGACTAATGTTAGGGTACTTCCTGGTTCTAGAGGACCTTGAGGAAGTTGCTGGGGAGAAGGAAGTCTGAGTATCTTTGCTTAGTCTGCTGCTACCATGACTTGGTCCCAGATGAGTGGGGGAAAAAATGAATGGATGGTTTGAACTGACCTTTTTCCACCAGGGTCACGCTGAGAATGCTCTCCCGTGCGTGAGGTCAAACTTCAGGCCAAAGACGAGCAGCACATCCCTGGGACCTGTCCTGCCTGGATGCCCTTTGCATCAGCAGCAGAGGTCAGCAGCAGTTCTTTTATCCTTGTTCTGAAAACCAAGCAGAACTTTGCTCCTGAACGCAGTGATCCAAAACAAATGGTGTTTCTGAAGGACCTTCAGCACAGGAACACAGGAAGGTGCTGAGCTGTCCCATCATCAGGGCTCATTTCAGGTAGGATCATCTCTGCTTCTACCTTTGAACATGATGACAGAACCCAGTCTGTTCCTTCTAATGAAGGCAGAGCTTAAAAGACACAAGGAACCTTTCAGGAGAACTTATAGGACGATGGTTACTCGATTAATCTAAATGATTGTGCAAAACAGACACAGTTTTTTAGCTTCTGCAAGTTTAAATGGATCATTTTCCCTTTTCTCTCTGCTGTTCCTCTGTGCTGTCCTTTAATACTGTTGAATGAAGAAGAATGGAAAAAACTTAAACTGCAGGTTCTCCAAGCGGTTCTTGTGAGCTTCATATTTGTAGTTTTTAGACTTATAGAAAAACTAAGTGTTAAAGTGTCTATTTTCATAGGTGTTTTCTTGTCATTTTAACACATGAATTTAATATAGTTACAGAATATGCATTTTATGTATGTATTATAAATATAATTTTAGATTAGAAGTGTACTGCAGTGATTTAAAGATGAGGACAGACCATAATATTAATAAAATGGTGTGCTTGTATGTCTTGAATGAACAGTGAAAGCCTGTCAGAACTGAAAGTCATTCTCCTTCAGAGCTGAGGCGAGGTGCCCGTTGATGAGAAAGAGCCATGGAGCCACCAGGGGACAATGGGGGCTGTTCGTTTGTTGAGGCGCTCAATGAGAAGTACAGCCCGGAGAACTTTCCGTGCCGCAGAGGGCCTGGGATGGGCATGGTGGTGATTCCCACTGCTGGTGTTCAGGGCTCCCCCATGAAAGGTAAGCCCCCAACAGATCCAACCCTGTTTAGGAGATGTCACCTTCAGCTCTGATTCTGTTGCTGAAATCCCTCAGAATCCGATCCTCCGGTAGTCCGGTAGTCCCCTGCAGGAGTTTGTTGTTGCAGGGGCTGCTCACCCTGAAATAATTACCCTCTCCATGTCTGTAGAGCAAATTCTTTTCCCAGCACCGTCGGGATTAGAGTGACTGAAACAAACGTTGGATTTCCAGCCCCGTATCGTCGTCTGCTCCTTTCCTCTGTTACCGCAGATCGCCTGAACCTGCCCAGCATCCTGGTGCTGCACAGCTGTGGCATCAGCAGAGCAGGAGATCAGGCGGAGATCGCTGCCTTCTGCTCCCATGTCATGGAGGTGGACCTGTCTCACAACAAGCTGCAGGACTGGAATGAGGTGCTGTTTCTGCAGCTTCCTGGTGGGCTGTGTCTGGTCATTTCAAGATCATTAACAAAAAGGCTACAAGGTTATAATTTTTTCAGAAGTATGTTATCCCCGCACAAAGTAGTTTTACTTCACAATCAAATCCCCCAAAATATGCTTCATAGCAAAAAAGCACTTGAATTTACATTAATGATAAACAACAACTTCAGGAGGTGAAGCAAAAATGGTCAACCCTTGGTCAAAATAACAACCAAACACACTTATATCCACAAAAATACTCCAACCTGAAAATAAAAGGAAGCAGGAAATAGTGGCAAACATACATTTACCTTATATGTCAGAAGAAAACCAGAAGAAAGAAAACAGCAGGTCACCCCTTCAGTCTTACTTTTAACACAATTTGCACAAAGACAAGTAAGCAGAACAGACCCAAAAAACAACACTACACAATGTACTGCACTAATCTACACAACTGGACTATTTAATGGTGCCACAAAGTGCAGCAGAGCCTGAGACGTGTTAGAGCTGAGCTCTCTTCCCCAGGACTGACGGTCCACATGATTTAAAGGTTGCCTACATCACATCTGGTCCAATCAACAGGCACGCCTGTTTAAAGACCCACTCCCATGAAAATTGTGTTTTGGGTTATTTTAACATGTTCTTGTGGCATTTCTCTGAAATTGGAGGACATATTTTCAGAAAATTAAGCTTGAAATTGCATTTCTGAGTATTTCTTTATTAAAATTGTTGCGAATTAAGAGCAGACGAAAAAATGTTGTTTGAAAAAGGTCATTGTGAGGCAAAAAATATGCTGGCGGGCCACAAGTTCCCTGGTAATAGCCCTTAGCAACAGGGGGGGAGGGGGGTTGCACTGGGCCAACAGTCCCGCCCAAATTTTAGAGGTGAATTTCCAATGAACTCTGCAGAAGACGACAATTTTTTTTTGATTTTGGCTATAAACAAGATAATTATAATTAAAAGACATTTCCACAATAGATCAAAAAATCGTCTGAGTGGGACTTTTAACATCACACCTGAAAACAATCAACACAGACAGACACACAAAGATCCACACAAAACAGCAATGTCCCATACTCTGATATAGAAAATTAAGCACACGAAACATAGAGTAAAAAAATACATAATTTGGCCACAGCCATAACACAACCAGGTAGTAAGAAACAACTAAAAATTCTCCTGAAAATCACTTTTGGAAGTAAAAAACTTTTTACATTTTTCTAGTTTCTCATCCATCTTTCTTTAAGCTTCAGTGCAGTTTCTTGCCTGGCTGTTTTTCACATTTTTTGTTCACACGGATGCTAGATGATTATTAAACTTCTGGACATCGGGGACAAAGAAAGACAAGAATTAGGACTTCAGCATTGGAGTCAGAAATCTCCTGTGTTGCTCACTTAACACTCACTCACACATTTAATGTTTGTGTGTTGTCTTTCACCTGAAGGACCTAGAAAAGAAAAGTTTAAAGCATTTTCTTTCATGAGCTAACAAATGGCGTTTATCTCCAGCATGTTGCTTTTTAGAGAGACAGAATGTCAGCATGAGCTGCAGATTACTAACAGCTTTCTTCAGTTAATTTTATGTTAAAAATCGATTTCTATTCATCAGAATTTCCTATTTAAAAGGTTTTCGGGATTGTTAAAGGAAGACCTGTTGTTTTACATCTTTGAATTGATCAGTTTTGCTTTGTAAAAAGTAATCCATGCGTCTTCTCCTTTTTTCAGATCAGTAAAATTGTTGTAAATATTCCCAACTTGGAGTTCATTAACTTGAGCTCCAACCCGCTGGCCGAGTCCCGTCTGGAGCCTCACGTGGCTCAAGCCTTTTCGCGCGTTCGCCGCCTGGTCCTAAACAACACTCAGATCTCCTGGGATGCTGTGCTTCAGCTGACTCAACAGATCCCAGAGTAAGAGAAGATTCACCCCAAAACTGCTGTTTCAGAAACCAAACCTTCCTCACTGTTGGTTCTGCTGCTGCTGTGTAGGCTGGAGGAGTTGTTTCTGTGCCTTAATGAGTACAGCAGTGTGAGGACCTCCAGCCCCGCCTGCCCCACGCTGCGCCTCCTGCACATCACAGACAACAGACTGCACGACTGGGCGGAAGTCCGCAAGTTCGGCTCCATGTTTCCCAGCCTGGAGACGCTGGTCATGGCCAACAATAACTTGGCGTCCATCCAGGACAGCAAAGACGTCCTTCAGCGGCTCTTCCCCAACCTCCGCAGCATTAATCTTCACAACTCAGGTCAGTAAATCTGAGTCCATCTCCTGAGTTTACCTGTGTCAGGTAATGCGTTTCTGAGGGAAAGGTTCCTTTGCTGCTGGTTTATAGCAGCAATTACTTTAGATTTAAAGGGTCATTAAATGAATAGAATCTTAATAAGTTAAATTTATGAATTTCTGTTTGGTTTAGGTTTTTTCTGTTTTTAAAGAACAACAGTCTTTTCTATATTGACTGTTAATCATTTTTATTAGACAAACAATGAAAACAATTTTTTTTTAAGTCTTTGGATATTAAAGCCAACAAAAAAAGCTTTGGTTTGAGCCTTGGTCACATGCACCCGTATTGGAGGGTGACCTGTACGGGTTCTGGGGGTTTTGGGGTTGTCCGGGCCCATGGAGGGTAATAGAGTGGAGTAGCAGGTGTGTCTTTCAGTTCCCTTGAGGCTCGTATGGCCATCTCAAGGAATTTCGTGAAAATGGAACGTACCATTGGCATGCCTGTAGTAAGTGTATCGTGAAGGATCCTTAAAGCTAAAGGAAGACTACGAGTGATGCGGTGCTTAAGTGTTCACTATGACTTGTTGCCCACAGTGTGCCTGTGGAAAAAAATGTGTATGAACATTTTTTTTCTCTATGGGTTCACTGAGTGGTTAACAACCTTGATACTTTGTGCGATCACCTGCATGATATGTACAGGTTTGACCATTTTTCACCTGGAGACAGCCTGTTTCCACTCACAAGGGCAGTTGGGACTAAAGGCTGATTTCCACTGGTCTTTCTGAATTCAAGCCCGTACCTACAGCACGGAATTCTGGATAAAGGCTGAACTAATGCAGCCGTTGTCAGAAGTCAGTGCTCTGTCTCCCCCTCTGGTCATTGGCGGGAGCGGCGGAAACCACCCAACTACCCGGACTGCTCTGCGTCTTGTGACAGAAGAGCGGTCAGACGGTTGCATCCAATTGCACCAGGTTTATTAGCTTAGTTAAAAGCCAACAAAGCGAAATCAGGGTCAGGCAGGCAGGGATAAATAAGGAACATAGGATCATCAAAGGAGAAACAGCAGAAGTCAGGATCCAGGCAAGAGTCGGGGCCGGGCAGCAGAAAACAGAGTCAAAGATACAACAGGGTCAGGGAATCAGAAGATCAGATCTAGATCAACACACAAGCAATACTTCACACTGAGTGAGGCTCAGTCGAGCCGAGTGTGATCATGTGATTGCACATGAGAGTCAGGTGTATGGCATCCAGACACTGTGTGCTGGGGTTGCTGGGAGATGTAGTGTGTTTATAACTCTGGAGATGGTTCCCGCCGATGGGGAGACAGAGCTCTGACTTCTGACAGCCGCATGGCATCCTTCAGTTAATTCACTGCAATATTAAAGTATGAAAGAACACTGGTGGATCTGAGCTTATCCTTTTTCCATCACAGAGACAGATTTCCAAGTTAGATTTCTTAGCGTCAAGAGTTTCTGTTCTGTAGGCCCTAAATGCACCACAGGGGTAAGGAAGTAACCTTCCTGATCTCTAGCAGTGACAGGAACCAGTTTCTATGGCTCAAACTCATTCAGCTGAACTATAAGGTCATCCAGTGATCAGCTCCATGGATGTTCCTGTCAGTCCTCCTGTCTGTGTCCGGTTCTTAACCATCATTTCTTTGGTAGGTCTAAACCGATGGGAAGATGTTGAGAAGCTCAACTTCTTCCCTAAGCTGGAGGAGGTGCGGCTGCGGGGGATTCCTTTACTGCAGGCATACACCAATGCAGAGTGTCGCAGCCTCATGGTGGCACGGTGAGTCAGAGCAGCCGCAGAGCTGGAGTGGACCTTCACTGTGTTCTTCATCTTTCACAGAGCTGTGTTCGTTGGATTAAACGTGCGTGTCTCCTTTTCTGTCCGTGTCATGGTGCAGACTTCCCTCCGTTTCCATGCTGAATGGCAGCGTTGTGACTGACAGTGAGCGGGAAGATGCAGAGAGGTTCTTCATCCGTTACTACTTGGACTGCCCTGAGAGAGACCTGCCTTACAGGTCTGTGACAGCTGATGCTGTGTTTTCTCTAACAGAACCATCAATAAAACAAACCTACATCCCAACAGGCCACACTCTACTCTAATGCACAACAACTTATACGCCTTAGAGCAGGGGTCGGCAACCTTTTTTACTCAAAGAGCCATTTGGGACCGCCCCTAATAAAAAAGAAAGCACCCGGAGCCACAACCCGTTTTGAAATCATTATTTATATTATGCATGTATATATTATTCAAAGGTGCTCATTACGTCGATCTTCAAGGAGTGTAGGTCGCGGGCCAGAAAATATTAAAAAAAAAAAAAAGTACTTCTTTAAAATCCACCAAAGTCCTCACTGAGAAGTACGGGACTTGATTGACATGTAGATTGGCCAATCGGACATCGTCTGAAGCATACACCGCTGCAAATGCACATTATGTTCTTTAAAGGATGATACCGCGTGTGGGAGGAGCTAATGTTCTGGTCCGATCGCTGCATGGAGCGATGTGTTTATCAATGCATGGTAGAAACTGAGAATGTGGAGAGATCAGGATTATTATTTTGAAGAGTTCTACTTGGTAATCATGTTTCCATGTTTGAGTTCATAAAATCATCCCAGGGAAGGTCTCTGCTTCAACTCCCGCAGGGAAAGCTGCGTCTCAATCTGACGCCCGTGTTTTCATCTCTCTGACAGAGTTTGAAGCCAAAGCCCCTCCTCCGCCTCTTTACCTGCTTTTCCTCTCTACCTGTTCACCTGTTCATATCCTCTGCAGCTGAGATTTGTTTCCCCCGCGCTCCTCAGTGTGTCCTACACAGAGAGCGCAAAATACGGTAGTAGTCGGGTCGCTCCTGCGCAGCACAAGGATGAAAGAGCCGGACGCAGGTTATAGCGGGGATAGAGCGGGTTAAGCAAATGAATGGAAGAAGGCGGCCCGCTGAAGAAATATTCAATATTGTACACATTTTATTATTAGTCAGAACTATCTTTTATTTAGAAAAATCTTTTATTTTATCAGTCCAGTACGGAAAAAACATCAACAAAAGCTGTGTTGGGCGGTTTTTGGCTGGGTCTGGCGGTTTTCAGATGACTTTTGGGCTGGAAAACTGTGACTCTATCTGGCAACGCTGGCGCGAACACTCAGTCTGTCATCAGCGAGTTGCTCTCTGCCCCACGGCACGTCAAGTTCCCGGCAGAAGATCGGAGTGTTAATTGAAGCCGCCCCGCGTGTCTCCTCCTGCTATCAGCTCTGCAGGTCTCGCCCGATAAATACGAGCTCATTACGAAGCTGCTTTTTACGTGGCTCGCGCTTCGTACGGAGCCATCAGCGCCTTTGAAATGCCATGAAAAATGAACACACTAATAAAATTTAATTATCATAAAATACTCATTATTTTCCAAAGTCACAGGGAGCCACAACAGATGGATGAAAGAGCCACATGTGGGTTGCCGACCCCTGCCTTAGAGAAAGCAGACACAAAGACACGTCTGAAAAGCTCTAAATTCCACAAGAGTATCAACGATCATTTTAGACAAGTGAACAGAAATTCAACAGAATTCCCTTTCAGACATAATCAGGATTACAGTTTAGGAAAAACATGCCTTTGAAACGTC
Source organism: Oryzias latipes (assembly GCF_053564925.1). Lineage (NCBI taxonomy): Eukaryota > Metazoa > Chordata > Actinopteri > Beloniformes > Adrianichthyidae > Oryzias > Oryzias latipes. Next base: position 16,448,728 of record NC_136249.1, read on the forward strand.
GATGAAGAAATCTGTCTATAAAAAGTATCCTGATTTAAGGAGCTCTTCCTGTTGTTTCAGATGTTTTTAGCCGTTTCATTTTTGTGGATAATTAAGCTAACCCTTTGGAAAGCAGGATATTTTTAAATGCAGGTGCTTTTCTTCACCTAAACTCTGCATTTTTCCTCCATAGATACCATTCCCTCGTTACAAAGTACGGGAAGTTGGAGCCGCTGGCTGAGATCAACCTAAAGCCTCGCTGCAGAGCCCGGGTGGAGGTGCATTGTGAGGAGAAAGTAGAGCATGTTAGTTTGCCATCCTGTAATATTCTCTTCAGAATAGTTTGCACAGAATAAGACCTACATTAAAAAAAAAGTTAAAGAACTGAATTTAAAGTAAGCATTAAGCAAAAACCTTATCAACTTTCATCAGAGTGGGTCTTTAAACTGTCATTTATCCTTTATAAAGGTTGTGTACTTTTACTTTTAGGTAATATGTCAAAAACGTGAGACTGCATTATTATTAGAGGAACATTTAACCCTGGAAAACCCACAGGCCACAGTCACTGGTTTAATTATTTTTATTTTTATTCTCTTATTTGATCTGTCCCTGTTAATTGCCGCTACACAAAACGAGCAAACACACAAAAAAAGGAAAATTAAGTTTAAAAGCCCAGAAGATAATTGTTCTTGGGATTTCCGGGGTTAAGTCCTTCAATGTCCTGGACTCTGGGATAGTTTATAGTCAAAGCCAGCAGGGGACATAACAGGTTAATACAAAAATCTGCAGCTGCCTTTGATTCTTTTCATCTGTTGAAAATGTGTGAATGTGTGTAGTGAAGCCACATGTGAAGGCTTATGAATCTCCCAGAGTTCTTAGCAGCTCATCTGCAAGAGTTTAATAGAAAGATAAGCAGCAGAAAACAGACTTTAGCGCAATCATTTACATAAATGATTTGTCTTTTCTCTCAGCTTAGTATCCGCTTGGACCAGACGGTAGCAGAGCTGCGGAAGCAACTGACCAAAGTGGTCCAGCTGTCCACCAAAAGCATGAGACTTTACTACATCAACAAGGACAGCGCCTTTGGTCCAGAGGAAATGAAGTACAACACTCGAGCACTGCACTCCTACAGCATCCAAGATGGAGATGAGATCCTGGTGGTGCCTAAAACCAAGTGAAGAGCCGCTCTGAGGCGAGCAGGAAGCAGCCCTGTTTGTGTTCATTTCTGAGCTGCTATCAAGTAAAAGTGATGACTGGAGCAGCAATGCTGTTCCCCCTCCTCCCCCAAAAAAGGGAAAAACATTGTTTAAGAAAAAAAAGGAAAGCAGACGTGTTACACTGAATGAGCTGAAAGCAGCAGAGCAAGCTCACGTTAGCTCTCTGCTTCACAACACGCTCATAGTAAGAGCCACGAGTTGACAGGTGGACATGTCGCTCTCACCTGCACTTTTACCTGAGGGGCGGGGCTATGGAGGAAACAGCCCAAAACGCTGTCTGTGGGTGCAACACTTGACAGGCATTTTATGCAGTTGTAGCTAACTTCCAAAGTTAGAAATGCTAAGTCGTATTTATGAAAAAAAAGGAAATTTCTTTAATAATGAGGAATTTTAATCTAGCGGTGCAAAGTGAGCAAAACTCTAACACCCTATGAACTAAAACTTGTAGTAATGTAAAGCATTTTATTCTACGAAGAATTCTAATTTATACAGTTTCTCCTTTTTGTGTTCATAACTTTATCGTGTACTTAATCAATATACAGATAAATGATCAAACAGCCACTCTATACTGTGTAATCTTTCGAATGCGTCATGGTTGGATCTAACATGTTGTAAACCAGGCATATAGTCTTATTATAGAAGATAAACGGAATAGAAAAAATAGACATAATATATGCAAACAATGAATGAGTAAAAGGAAAATTGTTGAAGGGAAGGTTTAGCTAAAGTGTGATGCTGTATGTCGTCAGGTTTCAGGGATCACCATAAATCAATCAATTTCAAAGTAAAATGTTCCTGCACATCAGCCACTGAAAGTCTGACATTTCTGTAGATTCAACAGATTAACAAACTCCTGGGGCAAGCCTGGACCAAAGTGATGGGACCCAAAATATTTTGTGCTCATTATTTTGAAGAAATCACCACAGACAACCTAGATAAATGTTGGTCAGTCAGTCTTCTTCACCTGTCAGCAGATGCTTTGGTCCACTTCAGGTTTGGGGGTTTCCTTATCCAGATTCACTTCATTTCTATTTTATATATTGCCTAAAATCACATTGTCTCAATGGGCTTCAAACCAATTATTGTACAAAATGATAGAATCAGCTAAATATGAACAACAGCTAATTGCTAAACTGAACTACACAGACTGTAATCTTCAAAGGTCACTTCAATAATGGTTTGCTCTCAGCTAAATATTGGTGTTTTTTAGGGATAGAACAATTCATTTTACCAACGATTTTATTCATATCGTAATTTGTGGTTGACGATACAATTCATAGTCGTTATTGGTTTATTCTGTACGATCCGATTTGAACCGATTCATTGAGGTAAAATCGATCCAGGACATCTTTAGCCAAAAATTCAACCAGTGTGACTCCGAGAGAAATACCTGTGTACTGAAGAGTGCAGCTGAAGTTTTCCAGATTCCCTGTATTTCTTGCAAGATAATCAAGTGTAAATTAAACGTGAACAAACAAACAAGGAAACATGAATTGATGGGAAATTCTTTCACATTTTAGTTTCATAAAGTTCAGCCCAATTTTGTTTTTCCTCATCAAAATAATACAAACGGGACAATATTAGAACATTCCTCCACATTGTATGGTATGATGATATCTTTTTAAAAGTCAGTGGTTCCACACATTGGACTGTAATGATGGGTGGATCAGTTTTTGTTTTCTAATGGTATAGGTCGATTTGATTCTATTCGATTAACAACTTGCCTCAGACAGATCGATCTGGTTGGGTAAGTCGATTAATCGTTAAACCATTTATGCTGGAAGATCTCTGATCTGTGAACTTTCTGACATGAATCGGAACATTTCAGTCCAGAAAACTTTGATCATTTTGAAGCAATCTGCAAAGTTTTAAGACACTGTGGCAGACCAAGCAAAGCAGCCCCAGACCATAATGGAGCCTCTTCCGTGTTTCACTGTAGGAACTTTCTTCTGTGCTTCATTGTATGAACATTTAGCTTTAGTCTCTTCTTTTATTTTATTGTATTTACTCTTAAAGTATTTTTCTTTTTTTTGTCTTATCTGACACTGATGTAACTTAATCTCTTTGGGGGTTTTCCTGGGCTCTTTGGTTACCATTTACCAGATGATCTGTCTGGGAGGGGGGGGGGTTCTGCAGTTTTCCTCTTTCAGCCTTGTCCAGGGAAGTTGTCTTTAATCCTGTGGACCATAACCTTCTGCATAATCTGTACAGCTGCAGTCATAGGAACACCAAACTTCTGGGAGATTCTCTCAGACTCACTTATCCCAAATTGAAGACACCTGTGATGCAGACTCACTTCGAGTCTAACGTGTCTTAAAGCTCACGATTCTCTTCCAGAGGTGCCATCATTTTTGTCCAGACTTGTCTCTTTAGTTTCCTGGCAAATTAACTGATTTTCATTAAAGTTGTTTTTTTATGAGGGACTTCAACTGTTGAGGGCAGCACACGACAGCTTCCACCTACAGCTGCCCACTACAGATTTCTACTTGCAGGAGACCGAAAGACAATCTATTCCAGGAATTTTCCTGATTCTATTCAGAGCACATTGTTTGTCAGAGGAATTCTTTAGATATCATCTGATTTTTCAGTGATTTTCACCTTTTATACTTTAGACCTTTTTTATAGCAGTCATGTGCATTAGATTATAGTTTTCTCCCCTGTCACCAATAGAATTTCACATTTAAAGAATTGTCCTAAATGTAAACAACTTTTTATCTAAGTGTTTAAACTATAATAATGGTAATTTATTTGTGCTGTTCCACATTCTCTAAAGTTTAGTCAACCTTGCACCAGAATGTTACTCCAGTTTTAAATGTATTCCTGCTAACCACAAATTAGTATAGGACAGGACTTCTCGGCGAAATAATGATAATGTTCACAGTCTCAGCATACATTGAAGCAGAAGAGTTTCATCTACAAAGCATCGCTCTACTTACCTCTCCTGTGAACAGAAACTGAGAATAAATTTCACAATTAACAAAAGAAAACCTGTCTGGTCTGATAATTTTGAAACCCCCTAAAAAAATTTAAAGGCTCCAGGCTACTAATGTGCATTTAGCTAATCTAAAATCTGAGCAGATTAACCACAATAAGACAGAGAAACATGTTTGTGATTTGTGTATGTTTAGGTAAAAAGCATTTTGTGAAAACAATCCTTTTCACAGCAGAATATGAAAGTTTTTTTCCACCAATAATTCAAATTCAGATTCAATTATTTATTGACAATTCAATAAGCAATTCAGGTTTGCAATTTAAAAATGCATTTGGCCTTTCGAATTCAATATGAAAACATGAAAATCGCGGAGGCGGGTCTCAGAGAATTTAGGCAGGAGGGAACTGCCCTGATGAGTCTGACAAATTGAATTCTCAGTATGAATATCTGGGCAGAACCTAGTTCACTGCAAGACTGGTTTTGGGGAGTGAGGCTGAAATGCTGCACATCGGTTTTCACAGAACGTAAAGAGCAAAAGACAGAAACCTTCCAAACTGACGACTTTGATGTAGGCAAGAACATCTGAGGCTCCTCTGTGACAGCAAACAACGGAACAATAACAGAATAATAATGATTGTAGAGCAGAAAGTTCTTCACTTCCGGGATGCTTCTCCAGTGTTTACGTTCATTGCCTTGGCGATGCGGCAGGAGGCGGGGCCCCACTATGACGTACGGCCTTCAGTCCGGTCCAATCAGAGGCCCGCTCAGCAGCCGTGCTGACGTCACCGTTAAAGCAAAATGAACCGTTGCTTGGTTGCTGTCTGAAACTCTACTACTGCTGGGGTCAGGAGGAATGGCCGAATGCCAGCGTCAGCTTCGCTGAAGCCTCTGCGGAGCCCGTCGTCTCTCCGGGTGAGTCTTCATCGTTGAAGTCTCAACTAGCCTCGGTCCGGGCGGAGGGAGAAGCCGGACCGGAGCTGCGCCGCCCGGGTCGGGATGGTCCTCTCCTGCGGGGTGAGTACGGCAGCCCTCCGTGGGACTGCTCCGCCCGGACACGGAGCCGTGGCTGGTGTGGGATCATAATAGGCGGAGGTTCTGGAGTCAAACTTCAGCGAAAGTCTCCGTTATGTCGGTGTAACTACAGAGGAGCGACCTTCCTCCGCCTGGTTTTGACAAATGTGCTTTCAGACGAACCGTTCGGGACAAATTTGGACCAGGACAACCGTAGAAAGTTCCAACGCATTGGACTTTAATGGCGCCTGTTTCTTGGTTGTCATGGTTCCTTCATGGTCGGTTCTTCTGCTGTCCTGGTTACGCAGTGTCGGCTTAGAAAGTGGAGTAGACTCTGAACTATTCACTGCGGTATAATTATCAAGTCAAGAAACCGGGATAACTCACCCGAGTTAGTCAGAGCTGAAAAGTCAGCCAGGCTCGAACCGCCAGTGTTTCTGTGGAAAACCCGTTTGGACATTTGATAGGTTCTGTTTAATTCAGATTGTAATGTGTCGCTGTTTTTATTTTGAAATGTCACACAATCATTCTTCAAAAGTCTAAAATAGACACACAATGCATGAAATTGCAATTATGGTAACTAGAATGTGGGGTTTTATTATTTAAAAAGAGCAGTTTTTCCCCCCAGGAATATTACAATCATTTTGTGCAATTATCTTAGTAGAATCCAACAATAAGGGGGCATAATCCAGTGTTTTTAATGTGCTGGTCCCAAGTCTGGGTAAATGCAGAAGGTTCATTGACTGTATATGATAACTGGACTGAGTGACCCCCCCCCCCCCCCCCCCCCCGTGTTCCAAACTGACAGTACATGCTGGCTCCAAGAAGACAAAACCCCATAGACCTCTATAAAGAAATAAACAGCTATTATTCAGTCATTCTCAGAGTACCATTCCTGCTCTGATACCTTTTTTTTTTTTTTTACATGTTCTTGATAGTCCTATTTCTTTTCATAAGACCAAGATTTTTGGGTTCTCTTTAGGAGGATGGACAGGATCAGGGATGAATCCATCAGAGGAACAGCTTATCTTAGATGTTTTGGAGCAGGGAAGCAGATGGAGATGGTTTGGACCCATTAAGAGGAACAGTGATGATGTTGGTAAAAGGATGCTGAGGTTGGAGATACCAGCTATAGTTTTTAGGTATAGAGGATGAGCAAGGAGGAAGCACAGGAGAAGGTTAGCTGGAGGAAGATGATTTGCTGGGACGAGTCCTAAAGGGAACAGAAAATATTAGTTTCCCAAGAAATGCTGTTTTACATATAAAACTATTACCTTATTTTTTTAGGGGTTGCTTAAAGGTTTAAAAGCACATGCATGTATGTCTTTTTTGTATGAACATAGCATTTTTTAAAGTTTTATTTTGCCAGTTTTCATTCATTCATTCATTCATTCATCTTCTAAACCCATCTTGTCCCTTTCGGGGTCACGGGACTGCCGGAGTCTATCCCGGCCACTTGTGGGCGAAGGCAGGGGACGTCCTGGACAGGTCACCAGTCTGTCGCTGGGCCACAATCACACATCCATTGAAACAATTTAGCATGAAGCATGTTTTCGAAAGGTGTCTTGCTTGGAGGCAAGAGCGCTAACCACTGTGCCACCGTGCAGCCCACCACCAGTTTTATCAATGATTTTACGTTTATCACGTGAAATCATTTGTCCATCGATCTGGAATATAGTTCCACAGTAAATTCATCATCTGTCACATAAGCTACTGTAACGCTATTTAGGCTGAAACAGCGAAACCAAGATTTGTTTATTCTTAGCTGTGAGTTCTGCTACATGGATGATAAATGGATGGATGGATTAATGGATGAGTGATAATTGAATGGATAGATGATAGATGAAAATGAATGAATGGATATATTATAGATGGATAGATTTGCAGTAATTTGACATTAAAATGTGTTTTAGGAACTACAATATTATTGCTGGATCAACAGCTTTGTGGATTTTTTATGGATTTCTGTATCCTTCTGGATGTCCAACACAATAAAACAGAAATGATCTGAAAGATAGAATGTAGTTTGCCTTTGAAAACATCACAATCCATCCATCTTCTGAACTTGCTAACTCCCTTTTGGGGTCACTGGGTTGCTGATCTAACCCAGCTACTGTTGTTCATAGGCTGGGGACAGTTTGTCTCACATGCACACCTACTATGGGGATAGTTTAGAGATACCAATAAATGTATGAAGCATGTTTTTGGACACATGCACAGGGAGAACATGCAAACTTCATAAAGAAAAGACCCTGCTGAGATTTGAACCAGGACTTTTTCACTGTGAGGTGAGAGTGCTAACCACAACACCACTGTGCATCAACATTAAAATACAAGTTATTTTTAGTAATTTCACTAGAAACGTCTTGACAAATTACGTCCTCTGGTTTTATTTTAAAAGATAGTCATTTGCTGAGGCGTTGCAGTGATATGATGTAAGCGAATCTTGGTCATGGCGTAGATTTCTTCTCTGTACTTGAAGAGGAAACTGGAATGCCTGAGAGTTTTGTAAGACCTGCCGAGCTCATCACCGGCCGCTATATTTACCAGCAGCGTAACTTGATCTATGGCATTCTTGATGGCTGGACTCACACTAGCCTCTCATACTCAGAGTCCACAGAGCAGTTTCCTCGCTGTTTCTGTGCCGTTCTGGACGCTCATGACTACGAGGGTGAGCAGCTGATCCCGCTTGAATCGACCCTTTTCCTCACTTTTATTGAGCCGGCGTGACTATAAAGGTATTATTGACTGTTACGTATTTCCAAACAGAAACAATGTTCCTGATTATTCTGGCATGAGTAAATCATGAGTAGAGATCTTTATAGCTGTGGCTTTCTGTGATGGTGTGATTTTGATGAGTCCAGTTTTAATAATAATGGCACTCGTGGAACTTTAGAAATATAAAGCTTTTATAATTAGTGTTAACATTCATAAAACTGATTATTTTTGATTGTTTTATAGGTGTCCTGTCTGTAGTTTGGTTTGTGAAACAGCACAACTACAGGACACATTGTACTTATCATTCCCCTGTTGACATGCGATGTGTCCAAACTTCTGTTCACAGGAGTTTTTAAATAAAATTTCTGCCTTTTGATTCATAAAGTTTCACTTTGTGTCAGACCGCAGTTGTCCTTTGATTTTCCTGCCTTGTTTTTCTGCCTGCTAACCATTGGGACGTGTTCCTGTTTCCACAGAGCTGATTGTTGTACACACTGGGGGCAGCCACATTAGGATGAGCTGCCTTACAGCCCCCCAGATCTTCAGGGACTAACGCACACATACAGCAGGTACTTACGCCTCACACCATCAGCGCTCACACACCTGCCATAAACCCCTTCAATCTGATAAGAACCATACATACAGAAAAAGCATAGATCTTTTGCTGGTCACTGAAACTTTGAACCAGGATTTGGAGATGTCTCTGCAGAACACAAGCTTCATGTTGGGCACGTGTCAAACTCAAGGCCCGGGGGCCAACTGTGGCCCGCCATGTCATTTTATGTGGCCCGTAAGAGCATTAAAGTTTTTAATTTCTTAAAATAAAAAATAAAAGTTGGTGTGTACCGGTATTTATTTATATCTAGGGGGAATCAGACTTGAAATATGGGATTGGGCAACTATACATTAGGACTTAAACTCTGTCCATATAACCTAACCTGACAGAATCAAATTTAAAAGGATTTATGCTGGAGTAACAAGCAAAAATATGTTTTCTATGCAACTGTAATTGTTAGTTTAAAATGTTATAGTAAATAAATGTTATTTAACATTAAGGAATAGTTGCGTTTATTTTTCATTACATTTAGTTACATCTATAAGTTATATCTGGCCCTTTGAGGACAGACACTATGCTAATGTGGCCCTCGGTGAAAATGAGTTTGATACCCCTGATGTGTTTGTGACAGATTGATGATTGTGACAGATGTAAGGAAAAGTTTGGTAGAGTGGGAATACGCCTGTTCATCAGCGTATGTGAAAACCCACACATGAAACTGTATGATTCATACATCAGAATGAGTAGAGATGAGCCAAGGACACATCAACAAACTACAACTAGCTTCAGATGAGAAAATCTTCCAGATAGAACTCCTTAAATCCTTAACTTCTTAACTGTATTCAATTCACTCCAGTTTTATTTAAATAGCCCAATATTACAACACAGTTATCTCAACGGACTTCAATAATTGTACAAAACATGAAATCAGTTATAAAATACAATAGCTGATTGCTAAACTAGACTAAACAGACTAAGCTACAGTGGGCATCCCTGCCCTTAGACCCTCCTTCTCATAAAGGCAAAACTCCTTAACAAGAAAAAAGCTAGATTCTGGGGGAAAAAAGTAGAAACCTCAGGGATGTCCACATGAAGGAGTGATCCTCTGATAGAACGATGTACCAGGACTGTTAAAGAAGAATTAGCTCATCTAACTCTACAACTACATGTTTGAAAAGTGTAGCAGATAGGGTTCATCCTGATGGAGCTGGGGGACAAACTTAAAGACTAAATGAAATGGAACATTCTTTTGACTACCGTTACTTCAAAAATGTACCCAATTAATGTGATTCTAGCTTATTTCTGTTGCAGAGAAAAGTAGCTTTGTGTTGTTATGTACACTTTACATTAGTAATCGGTGGTACAGTATATCGGTTTTAAAGACCCACTCCAGTAAAAATTGTGTTTTTGGTGTTTTTAACGTGTTCTTGTGGCATTTTTCTCATGATGCAGGACACACGTACAGAGTATTTCTTTATACAACTCATGGTGAGTCAGGAACAGACAAAAAAATTCCATTTGAAAGAGCTTGTCGTTGTATCGTAGAAACATAAATCTGCGGTCCACAGGCTTGGATGCATCTACTTGTAGATGACTAGATCATGTTAAAAACACCACAAACACTATTTTGATGGGAGTGGCTATTTAACTAGAAACTCTTCTCAAGATCTGAATTAATGCAGAATTAACAATTTGTTGTATCTTCAGTGACAAATTATGCTTCAAAGAACACATAACATATTCTCAAAACCAACATTATGTTGATGACCGAATGAGTTACTTCCACAAGTCATGGAGACGTGAATGGTTTGGAAATCTTGTGGGAAAAGGGTTCATGCTTCATAAGTGAACATAAAGGGGGTGGAGGGGTTGTGTGTGTGTGTGTGTGGGGGGGGGGGGTTGTATTGTTTACTAACAATAAAGTTTTTAAGGAAAAGTAGTTCCCTAACTGTTGTTTCGAAGCCTTTTCTACAACTAAAATGTTTTGTCATAATGCTAGAGCTACATTTTAACATCAACAAAGTATTATGAATTAACTTCTTTCACAGAATTTTTAGAAATTGCTTATTTGTTTATTTTTTATCCGTTGTGCAGTTTATATAAACATCTTGTGTCAGATTTTTTTTTTACTCTTTTCTCCTGCTGTCTGTCAGGCCTGTATTGCTGCAGATGTGATTTGAGTTTCATCCATACAGACGTGTGAAAAGACGTGAAGAAGCTTCATAGGAAGGCTCTGAAGGAGCAGTCAGAATTGAGGCGGTTTAAAGGAAATGGATCGTGTGCATGCCAGTGAGTGCTGACAGGATAGGGGGAGAGGACAGAGGCATCAGATTGTTCTTCCCAGGCATCAAGTCTCTTATCTGGTCACATTTCACAGTATAAATATGGCAGGCTGCGAGAGCAAACCAAACCCAGGACTGATTAGAGATACTCCCCACGAGAACCACTCCATGTTCCTGTAAACATAAAGCAGGCCTTGAGTCGGTTGATACATCCATTTGTGCTGTAAAACCAAGCTAAAGAGGATTTTTAACTCTTTACATATAACCAGTGCAGTCCAAGAAATAGTCTACATTGCACCAAACCTGTGGATTGATTTGCTTTAGTGTCTTTATTATGTTGTTCCTATAAGAAAGAGATCTTTGACTTGTTCCTTTAATAAAGAATAAGGCTCTGATTAATGTTTTAACTCTTCCTGTCACTCCACTTAGTGTATTTATCAAAGGGAAATGAATGAAGTTCCAGCTGTCAGGGAATGTTAGTGTTGTAGGATAATTAGTGAGTTTAGGTCAGTAAGTAACTATTGACCATCAGCAGGATCCAATACAACCCCAAAGAAAAATCTGCTGTAACAGAGATCTAACTGTTTGGGGCTTTTATTTTGTAGTTCTCTCACTTTATCTAACCAGTAGGATAATGGTTCACATGAAAACATTCATGATACAGCCGTAGAGCAGTCGACCTCTGATCAGAAGATTGTAGGCTCAGTTCCCGCCTTGCCCACTGATGTGTCGAAGTGTCCTTGTGCAAGACACTTAATCACACAATGCTCCTGGTGGTTATAGGTTGGCACCAGTGTTTGGCAGCGCAGTTGCCATCAGGGTGCAAATGTGTGTGTATGGGTGAATGGGACTGTGACTGTAAAGCACTTTGAGCCTCTTTCAGCAGCTGTGCACCAAAACATTAACTTATAAGATTACTGGACATTTATGTGACATCACCCATAAAAATGGTTTACTTCTGGCTCCAGTGAAAGGAAGCAAATTCAGTCACCATTTTTCCACGATACGGGCGTCGCCATGTTGGAGCCAGACGACAGTGATTGGTCTGAGTCAGTCTGAGTCAGCATTTCTATGGCAACTACTGTCACCAATCAGGATTAAACTTGTTCAAACTCCACACCCCTTCCACTGAACGGGGGCTCAGAAGAATCTGTCAATCAACCATTGTGGTGGTGGCCAGTGGGTTACACATGTTTTTATAGAGGCATCTGATTGCTCAGTTTATAACTTGAATAACTTACAATAAAGAAAAATTATTATGAAAAAAGTAGGATTAGCAAGAACCTTTTAAAAAAGGTAACAGAGCAAGAATGGCTGTTTATTTCTCTATAGAAGTCTATGAGATTTTAGCTTCTAGGAGCCAGCGGGTACTTCCTGTTTGGAATGCCAGATGGGAGGGGTCACTCAGTCCATTTCTCATATACTGTCAATGCACCAAAACAGCTAATAGATCTCAACAGTCATCTTGTGGTAGATGTTCACTCATTATTCTGGTGGTTGTTCCACAGCTCAGTGGCACCTAAACAACTCAGTTTGAACGGAAACAAGCAGATTGTTGGAGATTGTTCATTATCTCTATGATCATTTAATCCAGCAGCCATTTGCTTCCTCATAAAGTATTATTAAGCAGTGTTGGAGACAATGAATACAGGTAACGGTTATTTGATTTTAAACCAACCGTCTGCTTTTCAAAACTGCATCTTTCTTTTGATTTCTTCTGTTCTCAAAGTGAACCAAATCCTGAACTTCTGTGAATGTGTCATCCACTCACACTAAGGAGCAGCACTTTAAACGTCTGTGTTTGTGCTCCCAGGAAATGAAATATGATGCTGTGTGTCATAGCCTCATTTAGCTGCAGTGACAGGTGGATGCCGCACAGAATTTAATTCAACTTTTAAATAGAACCCCAATGTGTTGCCTCCGAGCTGCACGGACTCGGCTAAACAAACCACCCTGGGCCTCACACAGACACATATATTTATCCTCCAAATTAGCAGTGTCAGGGCTGATACTATTGGTGCATGGTGACCCGGGGGAGCGTTAGCTTAGACATCCTCCCTGCGTCATCACACCCACCCTCCTAATGCACTGCAGAGTGCCTCTGCTCTCTAACAGAGCAAGCAAGTCAACTGTGGAGACCACAAAGTAGATTAAAGTCCCAGTCAGACACTCAAAGATGTAATAAAAGCAGTTTTTTTATCGACTGGTTTTGTCTTCGTCGCATAAAAAACATCTTTATGTTCTGTTTGGCCCACGAATTGCTTGAGAATCCAGTTGCATATATTAGAAGGGAGACTCATGAAAAGTTTTTAGCCCAGTTGTCTGATACCTGCCTCATCATTGAAACTCTATCTCTTTAGATATTTGCCAGCAGAATCCCAGCTGTCAGCTGCTGTTTACTTATACTGCACTTGTGCAGCCATCCTTACCACTTTGTAGACAGATTTTTTTCATAGAAGCCCGTCCGGCTGCAGCTGTTAGACAAAGATTCCCCATGATGGTTCCCTTAAGTGAGGACAAGACGCCAGTCATTTGCTCTGGTAGTAAATTTGAACGGCTGTGGAGAATGTCTCCATAGTATCCAGCAATCAAATGCAGCTTGTTACACCAGTAACCATGGCAACAACTGTCTGAAAATGTGGGGAGTAGGGTGCATAAGAGTGTGCTGAGAGAGCCTGCTTGTGTTTGTGTGCTGTTGTTTCCATGGAAACATCTCCTCTTCCAATAGGAATCCAGATTTTTTTTTAATGATTACATCATTTCTGTACTACAAGTTTAATTTTGTTTCTGCCCTCTCAGCTCACTTATCAAACTGAGAACATTTATTTGAATGTTTCTTGGTTTTCAACTGTGATTTAGTGATGGAAACTATAAAAAGTGCACATGTGAGGTTTTTGGGTTGAGGTTCTCTTTAAAAACTGAGACTGAAACTTGTTTATCAATCTGGACACAAACATCACCTTTTTGTGACCCAGGACAGCAAGTCCACTTCACTGACTCACTGATGTTTGCTTAATAAGATCAGCTTTCATTTGTCACACTCTGACTTTTAAGCTAGTGTGTTTCCGCTGCTTTGGTAAGGACTTCAGCCACATCGCCCATGAGCCATAGATCATTCATAAAGAAGTGCCCTCATCCTGGTTGCTCATGGTGGACAGCGTCATTTTGAAAAGAGTTGTCTGTCTTTAAATATAGAGCTGGAAGCAGCTTACAAGAAACCCCCTTTAAATGAGTCAAGCTGTTAGCAGAGTCAAGAACAAATATGTTATAAATGGTTCTACATTTAGCAGAGTACTCCCTGATACCTGTCAAGGAATGAAATATACGTTTCTGATTGTTCAGATTGTTTTCCTGTCTTTAAAAAATGTCTACAAAGGCTTACAAAATGAAATGTATCATCTTGAAATCCATGACCCTGCTTTTAACACTTTATCACCATGGAAACTATAAGGAGGTGATTATAGTTAAACTTATATCACTGAAAAACTCCAGTTAGTGTCATTTAACTTTTCCAATTTCTAGAACAGGGGTGGACATTGAAGCCTGCATGCCTTCAAAGTAATCAGCCATGAGTAGGGTACGGATATCTGGAAAACATGCCGACACACTGGGCCTTGAGACCTGGAGTTGCCTATCCCTGCTCTAGAAGTTGTTTGATGCCATTAAAGTTAGACAGACATTCCAGAAAAGAAACCCCAAATAACCGTGGGTGTTAGCTGCTGTTGCAGTAGTAAATAAAGAACAAAGCTTCCGGATAAACATAAAAAAATGCACATGTCCCGCCTACCAGACTGACACAGAACAGAACGATGTGTGGACACCAGGGTACACTGGTGCCCCGTGGACCTGTGGACCATTTACACATCCCGTGGATGTGGTTTATGTCAACCTTCTACCACGAACCTCTTAGATTGCTTTGCTCAGCAGCACCTGCATGTCCTGTGAGGTTTGGCCTGCATGGAGTTTTGGCCTGTTCCCAGCACTGATCTTCTGTGTCTAGTCCAGATCCATCACCTGAATTATTGATCAGTCTGTGGTCACAGAAGGATTGGCAAAGAACGGCACGGGGAGAAAGTTGCGCAGCCCAAAGGGGGAATGAGAGGATGACCTTCCCCAACAGGTTACTTACCTAGGGGGAAGACCAGGATAAGGGGAATATAGTAAAGTGTTGTTTTTGTTTTGTTTTTTGTGGGGGAGGGGGCTCTGTTGTTAAACTTAATGCTGATCAGCAACACTAGATACTTTTATTTATTCAGACGCTTCTGCTCTTGTGAACAGGAGCCTGAATGGGCTTCACATACCACAGGAACAGACTGTGCCGTCTGAGTTTACCCCCAGCACTGTTTGCAGGCCAGAGGGATCGCCAATGCTCAGTGATAAAGTCTTGCAGGTCATTTTATTTAAACTCAACTTTTTCTGTTTGGTAAGAAGAGCTGGTGACCCCTAAGATCACTGGGAAAAAGACAGTTCCATGTACATACTTTTAAAGACAGTCTTCAGGGACAAATTTAAAAAAATTCTCCAACACCTGTGGTCATAATAAAAAACATATACAAACACATGGGGTCTGACCTCAATGAAAATACACAAAATAACATGGATATCAATGGAAGTTCGCTCATTTGAACTTAAACACCACAAAGAATACATCCAAGTGTCTCCAAGAGATTTCTCATTCAATTTGATCACAGTTACTGATCGCAGTGGATAAGATAAACACAAACATTCAGCATGTAGTTCAGAGCTTCTTTGGTATTTTATATGTTATGAAGTCCATGTCTAACCTACAAAAGATTTAAACAAAAAATGCTACCGATAACTCATGACACCATTTGTGTTTTTCTGTAAGACATTTATTCACATTCAGTTTTCCATTATTGTATCTGGAAACATCAAGTAAATCTCTTTTGGTTTCAAAGCTCAACACAAAATTAACTTCACAGTGGGAATAATGACCAATCATTTGTGTTTGGGTTAGTCAGATGTTGTTTTATGATTGTGTCCACAAAAAATAAATCTAAGTTATTAAAATAAAGATTTTGTTTTATTTCCTTTTTAAAATGTATCACAAATGTACTGTGATTCATCAGCTTTTTGACTTGAGATCCATCAGATTCATGAATCTGATGAGGCCCAAAGTTATAATGATTTAAATAGAATAAAGAAAAGAGGAGGAGGTTATTGACCATGCATCAGTCTGGAGTGGATCCAAAGACATTTGGAACGTTTCCCTGATCATGTCATTGTTATTATTTCAACTTCCAATGCTAATGGAATGAAACAAAAGGATGAGATGACAAGAAAAAGGAACACATTTCTCTATAATAACCTTGTTCACACACATCGTCTTAGTTCATACTGAGACAGACACACACAAACTGAGGAGTATACAGTCCGCAAACAGCACTTTGAACTACAGGTAACCAAAAGTAAAAAACAGAAGATAAAAACAGAACACAGATGTCAAAGGTGCACACTGCAAAAAAAAACTTGCAGTCGTGCAGCAACTTTTTGTATAAGCTGGGAGACTGACAGTAATCACTGACTTCGTCTGTGATCATACCCTTTCTTGCAACTAATACAAACCTTGTGTCTTTTTATTGTATCTGCAGTCAATGCAGTCTTCCAGAGACTCTCCCTCCCAAAGGCTGAGAATCCAGCTGCAGCATCAGAATGTCACGTGTCTCCTCAACCGCCAAACGCTATGCTGGCCCCTCCTACGCCAGCCACTACAGTTCCTACAGCCCCTCCCTGACCCCAGGCCTTAGCTCCTACAGCGATCGAGACAGGCTGTCGAACTATAAGTCAACCTCTTCTCCCACCTCCTCCTTGGGTTTTTCCTCCTCCAGCTATTTAAGCAGCTCCACCTCCCGCAGCCGCAATTACAGCACCTCTTCAGACCCTGAGCGTGGACGAACCATCCCGCACACGGACATCTATGGAAGCAGCAGCAGCAGCATTATCAGCCGCCGAAGTGAAAGTCTCAGCAGAACCCCTGTGAAGACCTACAGTGGATCAGGGCTAAGTGGAGGAGCCACCTATTCTAGCTACAGTTCCTACTCATCACCTCTGGCTCAAAAAAGCTACCTCTCTTCACCGGTGGCCTCTAATACGTCACTCAACAGACGAAAATCTGTATCACAGAGTGACCTGAGCAGGGACTTGGCCTCACTGGGCCTCAGCAATGCTTCGTCCCTCTCCTCCACCCCGTCCTCCTCCATCAGTGCCCCACGAAACTACCGGAGTCGAACTACAGATGTGGTCAACTCTTACGGATCCCGCCCAGGCTCTTCTACTCAGGAGGCCCCCTTACGCAGCTCCACCCAGGAGGCCTTCAGCAGCAGCAGCAGAAAGTTCAGCTCACTGACATGGGAGCCCAGCAGTGAAGGTCTGCCTGAATCCCCAAACAGGACCTCCACGGTAAGACTTGGTTTTTACTCTGCTTTTTCTTCTCTACAGAGAAACAGCAGCTAACAGATGAGCAATAATGGAAACAAATGCAGCTTTTTACACAGTTTTTATATTGTTTTACTCAAACAAGTTACAATGAATGCTGCAAATGCTTTTACTTATATGGTAAATGTTTTTTTGTTCCAAGGAGGGGGGCACTGCTGGTCAAATGAATTTTACCAGTAAGTGGTTACTGTAATAAGTTACAAGACTAGACTAGGACTAGAATAATACACAATACAATAACAAAATTCCTTTAAGACATGTCCTCCTTCAATGTTAAGGATTAAACACTAGGGGGCGCGGTAACATCTTTCTTCCGGTGAAAAATGAGCTTTCAGGATGTATTTCAAGGGAAACTCTGATTGCTCATTAATGGTTCAGCTTTATCCGAGAGTCTGTATTAAAAAAAACATTTAATTTTTGTCATTTCACCTCTGAAGACTTGCCGTCTTTGGTGTGGACGTCACATTTTGGGTTATATCACCACAGCAGTCAATTCTGCTTAACTGGGACGCTGTGACATGTAGATGTGCATTAGCTCAAATATTAGATCAAGTCTTCATAGGTTAAAGGAACAATTTACATATTTCTCCTCTGGATTATTTCCTGCTAATGTGAGGATAAAAGTGGCAGGGAGGGAAATCTGTGCCTGGAAGGCTGTTAAACGTAATTTTTACACATCGCCTTGCTCATTTTAAAATCAATGGGTCTGGTTTATGAAGAGCAACTTGAAGAGCTTTTGGCTTTTTACTCAAGCTTTACATCTCCTTTTGCATCATCTACTTTCTTTCTTTAAATGCTTTAGTATCAGTAAAAAGCATGTCAAATGTGTGCGGACAGCATTCAAGAACATCCACACATTAAACGTCCTTGAAACAAACACATCAGCTGTTTGGTAAGATGGTGATTCTGCTCAAACTGCTCTAAAAGTTTTAAATGTTAACCTTAATTAAGTTATACATTGAGTTATAATTAACATTTAGATATTTTAAACACAGTAAATTTTGTGTCTTCCATTGTTTCAAAATCTCGATTTAGTTAAAAATGTCCTATATTTCCCTTGATTTTTAGTTTGTGACTCTATTGAAATGGGTTATCTTTTTGTTGTGACCTAATAGATATGTAAGGATTCTTGACTAGAGAAAACTCTTTTATTCTTCTTCTATGTTTCATCCTAAACATCAATTCTAAATGTTTTCTAAATATTCCCAAGAAGACTTGCTAAGTTTGTCTGCTCTAAATCAAATCTGCTCCTTTAGTTACAGCCAACTTCTGTAATGCTCTAAAGTCTGTTAGTATGTAGTCTATTAAAGGTAAACGGTCAAAACCTAAATGCAGTTTTTCTTGGAGTTTAGAAGCTGCTTAAAGTCTTCTATGATTTAGCTTGATTTTATCATAAACTCACCTCTCATGCTGATGATGCGTCAGAAATCAGGAGTACCTTGAATTAGGACTAGCATGGCACAGTAAATCCAAGCGTGAAACACGAAACACTTGCATTGTGTCTGCTGGTCCCCTATCATGGACCACATTTAAAAATGCCAAAAGAATTGCTGTAACTGTCCTTATCTAATTCCTTCTTTTATTTAAATTACCGTATATTGGATTTAAACAAAGGCATTAGTTTAATAGACTATGTGCTCCCTGGGGTTTGTACTCAGGGTCATTGTTGGCATTGTGGCGAATTGGTAATCTATAAAATACACTGTGGGTTTCAGTTTTTCATAGAAAACCTTTGCTAATCTAACTAAATTATTGCTTTTCTTTAAACTATTAGAAAGTGTTAACAGCTTAAACAGGAGATTATTATAACCTCACACTCTGGTTATTGGCAGCTTTTGGAGAAAACAATAGTAGCGTTTGTTTCAACCCCCTTTTTGCCCGCACCACAATCCAAAGCTCCCTTTGGCTGGTTTTGGGTCAACATTGTATTTAGACAACTTTTGCCCCATTGCTCTGTTCTGGGTGTGGCTCTGGAAAACTGGTGGGGTTATTAGATTTACAGGGTTCACAGGTTCAGAACCCCCTGTGTTGGCCTGTATCAGTGTTGAGGTCTTTATGTGTGGCTGTGGGTATGAGGAAAAAATAATAGAAATAAAAAATAAACAACGCACTGTTGGGTCTTCTGTACAATGACAGCTTTACAGAGTTACATAAATTTTCATTGTAAGCAGATCTTTGTTTTCATTCTATAATTCTAGACTTATTTTTCTTCAAGTCTTTGAATTTTGAACTTTTTTAAACAAGACAGAAAGTGTGAAAATGTTCATGTCTGTCTAAGAAGAGTGTAAAACTGTGTTGTGAGGAGTTTTACAGCATTAAAACATCTGTAATCCTACTTTGCAGACTTATTTCACGGGTTATTTATGGAACACATTCCCACAGTAAACAAGGGAACACTTTATGAATGAATGGGTTCATGAGAAGAACTACGGTAGTACAAAAGTGCCAAAACGAGTTCAGACCGTTTGTCTTTCATCCTTTAGACCTTTGCTTTAAGCTGTCTTAATAAAGTTCTGTGTTATTCACCACACCAATGGATTGATTACAGTTAAAAACTTTAATGATCTTTTTTTTTTTTCTTGAAGTCTAAAGTCACAGAGCACCAAACTTTGATGATTCCATCTGATTTTCATGTAAATCTAATAATGGGTCATCCAAATATCATTAAGCAAATCTTTGGATAAGTTAGGTCGAAGGATAACTGTGTTCTCTGTTAAATGATTGGGACAGGTTTTTGAAAACACAACATTTTGAAAATGTTAGACTCAAAAAACTTACATTGGGTTGCAATCTCCATCCACCATGTTGGATTTTTTGACAATAGAATACATTTTTTGGTAGCGTTTTTTGTTTTTGTTAGATATATGATTTGTTGTATTGTTTTTACTCCCTGTTTATCATCTGTACGCCTCTATAAATTGGGTTGTTTCCATCTTTTTTCTATTCTACATTTAGTGGGAAATTTTGTTTTTCCGACTTTGGTTTTCTTAGTCTCATTTTTAGATGCTCCGTTATACAAACCAGATGCCAACAAATACCAAAAGATCAGTGGGCTTGAATGTGTCTGTTTTCTGCACATTATTAGGTCGGTTTCAACTTTAGATTTCTTTGCTCAGGCTTTTGGTTTCAGGCATTTTTTAACAAACAAAAATGCTTTTTAACAATGCCCCCTGTTTGGTAATTTTAACCAAACAAATCTAAATAAAACATTTTCTTCTAAAAATAGAGCCGATCTAGATCAAATGAATAAAGATTTAAAAGTTTTCTGTAATTGATCTATCACAAATTGAAGTTGGTATGTTCTTTAGACTTTAGATCTGTTTTCAATCCCTCGGAATCTTCTATTAAACCTTCCCTATTCTTCACTGCTTCCTTTTTGTGTAATGTTTGAAATAAGACAATAAAACTAGTCAGCTTAAAAATACAGCTATTTGTTGAATATAAATGTAATTTAATCTCTTTATTAGATTTTGTCACTTTAAACTGGTAGATTATAACAGCTGTACAATGAACACTGTATCATTGTATATTTTTGATAAAGTTGCTTCAGGACTTTATCTTTATGAATCAGTGTATGTTCACCACTATGATCAGAGCTCTACCACCCACATGGAGAAGACATCAGAGTCATCACAGACCGCATCGCTGACTACAGAGGCTTCTGTTTTGAAAACACTGTTTCCTCCATTTTCTGAAAAACAAACCGTGGATTGCCACGGTCATCTAAAGGCGAAGAAGAGAGGTTGTAGATTAGGAAGCAAGGTGGAGCTGAGGGCTGATGCTGAGGAAAGATCTGAACATCTTCTGATGCAATGCCATTGTTTCCAACCTAATGAAGACTTTGCAGATAATGGTGGTGGTCTGCCTCGCCTGAAGCAGATCTGCAGTCCTATTTTTGTTACTTCTCAAGCGCTTTTAACTCTTGAGAGGAAAGGTGTGGACCCTGATTTAGTATAGTGTAGACCACAATATCTCACAAACACACCCCAGTTTATAAGAGACAGGGACTGTATGATCTCCTAACCTGCGGTGTGGAGACCCCCTCAATGTGGGCGGGCCTAACCTTTTATCAGAGAACATCCAAGGAATGCACACATACAATAGGCTATGTCCAAATTCCCTCCCTATATCCTATTTACTACAAAGCTTTATAGTACAGGACTATCTAGTGCCCTAAATATTAAAAGCAATTCGAACAGATGCTCTTTTTTTTTTTCACAGGAAACATGACGTCACTGTTTTCCCAAAGTAAAAACCTAATAAATACAAAAATTTAAAATAACTTTTTCATGAAATTGCTGTGTTCTGATGATGAATGGCTGGTTTATAAAAATATTATTTGACATACAATTTCTCAAAAAAATTGTTCCAACGCAATGCATTAAGGGTCTTATACCTCATACCTAATCTAGTGAGCGTTGATGCACACTGGTTTTTTGCAAAGACTTCTGGAAAATTACTAGGGCACTTAATTTTGGAATTGTAGATTTGGACGGCTCTGCAAAACATCAAACACACTATATAGTGCACTAAGTAGTGAGTAGTGAAGGAATTCAGACACAACTTGAGGCAGAGAACTCTTATGAGGAGTGCCTGAAGGTTCACTTGAGCAATAAACTGGACAGGACTAATAGCTCGAATGATCTGCTCATGAAGGCCTGATGCAGACCCTTTTTGATGAGAAGACTCCAGTCTTTGGGGGTGAGGGGGTAATTCTCCAGACCTTCCATGTCTTTAAGGGCATCAGCCACCCTGCAGAGCATGCCCTGTAAAGCCAACAGCTCAGAGAAGGAGGGAAAAAACATTGGATTAAGTCTTCAAAAAGTCTAGCTCTGTCCGGGGTTGTCCTCTGCAGTCAGTCAGGGACGTGGGAGAGAGAAGAGTCCTGGTTAAACTAACATTCATGCTGGACCGTGAGCTTCACCAACTGCAGGACTCCCTGTGGGCTCTGGACATCAGTTTCAACAATACACTGATCCACTCTCAATGTGTGTTGAAGAAATTCTGTGGGTCTTCCTGCTGCTGTCCACTTTTGCAGTGAACATCACTGACTGGACAGCTTTTATGGTGGAAAAGAAATTGTTTTCCTGGCACTTTGCTGGAAAGACTGTTTTGTTGTTACAACAAGGCTATTTTCCAATTGTCACTCAACGCTTAGCCCAGCCTCATACCCTATTTTAAGTATTATGAGTACACCCGTTGGCCTCCTGACTTAATTCTAACCCATGTCTGAGCTAATACTTTCATCACAAGAGTAAAAATCCAAACTTCCCGACTTTTTAACGTTTTCTGGATTTGATTATTGAAAACGTGTAATTCGCACTGTGAAGAAAGTTTAGACCGACACACATCACATGCATGCACACACACACACACATACACATGCATGCACACACACACACACATGCATGCACACACACACACATGCATGCATACACACGTGCACGTGTAGCACACTTAGCCTTATGATGGAATGTTCTCACTTGATTCTAGTTGTGTACACACAGACTGTTATCTGGGTCATAAGACTGTTGTGGAGTTCATGCTGCACTGCTTTGACTTCACACCAGATTCCTGGTCAAATAAAGCAAATCCTGATCATTTCTTTCAGAGGGACAGAAACCCCTGATGCAATGAGCTGCTCTTCAGCTGCGTCCTGCTACTTTATTCATTTAAAAAAAATGCTGATCACAGCTCTCTTTTCCTCATGGGTAGTCTTAAAATGCAGCACATCAGACAAAAACCTCAACAAACGTCTGACCTACTTATCTACATGGATCAATCACAGCTGTTCCCAAACACCTTCACATGAAAAGTCTGATTTAACAAAACTCCTTTTGTCTGACAGACCACCTGTGTCAGGTCTGCAAACACATGCCGGCACACACAGTACTATGTGCTATCATAGACTTAAAAAAACACCTGAATGATTCCTTTTCCACGTCTGAAACCCAGCTGTAGCTCCTGAACACTGTATCTCAAGATCAGACTGATTTTATTGTTTTATTTTGTAATAGTATCAATAGGAACACGCTCAAATCTGATGGAGTCTCATCAGCTGCATGTGAAATGAAATGAACGTAAGACTGTTAAGGTCAATTAATAATCAGTCGCTTTACACCTTATTAGTTATTTTCCAGTTTCTATGGTCCATCACTGTTATAAGAAAAAAAGTTAATTTAGAGCTCAGCCCATAACACTCAGATTTCACTGTATTTTTCTAAGCCGATTATTTTGGGGTACCTGTTTTCCATAATAACATCTGTTGTGAGGGTTGGTGTCTTCATGGGTTTTTTGTTGTAGGTCAAGCTTTGAGTTTAGTGAAGTTCATTTTTCATCTGTAGTCACAGTCCATCTCATATCTATCGTCTTGCACCTCTGCTCCTATTGAACAACATAATATTAGGACCACCATAAAAAAAAATGAATGAGAATAAAGTTTTTAAAAGTTATGAGCAAAGAACTTTTGTGAGAAAGTCACACATTTGTTTTCTTAAAAAGTCTGAGAATAAAATCGTAAATGTTTTTTTTTTTTAATGTGTACTTTTACAAGGAGAAAGTTATGCTTTTTGGAAATGAAGTTGTAAATTCATGAAAATTAAATAGCATATTTACCACACAAAAAATTAAAGCACATTTTGCAAGATTCTTAAGCAGTGTGATGTCCATTTGATATTTTAAATTCTCTTCAACATAACCTTAATATTTGATTCTCTTTGTTGAAACATTTTAAAAACTAAATGTAGCATTTTCTTTGAGAAAAAAAAAGCAAGTATTTTACTTGTAAAATTAAGACTTTTTTGAAGCATAAATTTACAACTTTATTCTGCAAAATTGTTGGTAGTTTTTTCTCATAATTTTCCAACTTTATTCTGATAGGTATTTATTTTACTTATTTTGTGATGGGCCTAATACTTTTACCTTTCATTTATTATACAATATATTTCTTTCCAGAGTTTTCTTTTGCTCATTTCCAGATCTTTCTGTCAGGATTGGTGGCTGTAAGAGAGGCAGGAGGCGTGGCTTAGTGACAGGAACTAAATGTCAAAAATGAACTGAAAACATGAATAAACGTGGAGGGATCTGAGGTTTCGTGTCGGTGCTACGGTACACGGTTCTAGTTTGGCCGAAGTCAGTCTTGAGATTACAAAAAAACAAAAAACAAAAAAAAAAAGTCTTGAGATTACAGCCGCGTGGAAAGGATGCGCTGTGACGTAGACAGAGCGGTCGGAGGTGGGCTCTGACGTAACTTGTAGAAGGGGCGGAGCTTTGTTCCTGTAAAACCAAATGGGAGCCGGTTCATGTCATTTACCATTAACAGCGGAACCGCTTATAAACTGAACTTTCACTGCTTCCATCTTCATACAATGAGAATGAAATCAGTGACTATTTTATGTTTATAATTCTTTTTTTTACTTAGTTAATTATTGGTGCTATTACTCAAAACAGTTAAACCTAACGAAATGCCACAGGTCCTTCATTTGTGCTCATTTCTGCGGTGAAAGACACCCGGTGGTAAATGCTGTGTTACACCGTTGAACCGCGTCAGTTACCGGGACGATAGAAAAGCGACAGTAACTAGCAGCGCTCCGTTCACTGACCTCTGAGCAGCTCGGACAGATCAGCTCCGAGCGGGAGCATGCCGAGCATCCGGCAGTCCTACACCGTGACGGTTCCCGAGGAGCCGCCCGCGGCCGCCTTCCCATTCCTGAAGCAGGAGATGCGGAGGAAAGGCAGCATGCCGGGCTCAGTGCTCGTCTCCACTTTCGTGGGTCTTATTATTAACCAGGCGAAGGTAAGACACAAGAAAAAGCCTTCGTGTCCCGGCTCTGCTTCTTCGATGAGTCAATAAGTGTTGTGTTTAATGTTTTTAGTTTGTTAAACTATGTTTTGTATTTGCGGTCACAGAGAAATATTCCTAAAAACTCTAAACACAGCGCAGGAGTCGGTTCTCCTTTTTATTCACACCTGGACTCAGACTGTTGCGTTTACAACTGCATTTCATAACTCACCATTTACTAAATGAGACACCTGTTCAGTCGCTCTTGAGTCTTTGATGCTGTTTTTCTGGCAACGGTAAAACGGGTCCAATTTTTTCTATTATAAATAGCCGGTTTCCCTTTATTTGAACGTGAAGTGCGTCAGCCTGCCTTAAGCCGCCCGTCGTGCGGTGAGCCCGGCCCCGCAGACCGGCGGGTCACCGTTTATATAACCGCCTCTAATCCCCGTCCCGCTCCGAAGCATTCCGCTGTTCCCGCCGTATAGCGGGGATCAGGTGGAGGTGTGTCCGGGCCTCCTGCATCCCCGTCAGGGAGGATGCCATCCCTCCGCGCTCCACCTGAACGGCCGGGAACAAAATGTTCAGAAGACCTCTGATGCCGTAAAGGGCGCGCGCTCTTTACCCCAGACAGAAACAACTGTGATGTTTGACGCAAATCTGCATGATCCGTTTTTAAAGACAGGCATTTTATATTTATGTCTATTAATCGGCTTTTTTCTGTGTCACGGCGTCCCTGCATTTGACTTAGTTAAACAACTGTTTGCGCTCTGTAAATAAGGCTTGACGTTCAATGTGGCTCCTCAATGTCACCTGGATTTATCTGGACATCAAGCATAGAAGAAATGCAGGGCACGTCTTACGGCTTGTTCTGCTGGTGCACGTGCGTGCGCGCGTGCACGTGCGGTTCTTTCATGCTGCTTTTCTTCAGTGTAACTGCTGCTGCTGCCACTGCCAGCCTCTGTTATGTAATAAACTGCTAGAATCCACTCCTGTCCTGTCCTGTCCAGCAGCTCTGCAGGCATGGCTGTCCTTTTGGTTGTCACCTGCTCCTCCTGTCCTCCTGTTTCTTCGCTCCTTGCAGATTACAGATCCGTGTTCTTTGGCTTCTTCGTTTGCACATTTAACCATGAAGACTTCCATCTGATGTGTGCTTTTTTACACACAGCAGGATCAGTCCAGCAGCTCTGTACGCTTTGTCCATGTCTAACAAAAACTAGTCCCGTTGATCTACCCATGGTAACAATGCTTGACTCTTCAACCCATCCATAGTATAAATGTTGATATAGAAATGCATATATAATATGCTGTGGTCACAGTTTGAGTCTCCCAGAATGCGTTGAATGTTTGCACGTGCTTGTTTAGAAAATGTCATGATTTGTCAGTAATGGACAAAAGCTGGTGTTGACATCAGGCAACAGCGAAACGTTAGTCGCAGTCCTCCTAATATGTCCTCCTGGTGAAACCAGCAGAGTTGTGTGAGGAAAACCGGTTGCATAACTCGCCAGTGCTTTATGGTCACATGCTCTTATGTTATAACACAGTGGGTTTTTTCACAATGGATCGAGTATGTGAAACAGGCCTCTGATTCCTCGAACCAGGCAGCTATAAGCACATGATGGGTTCTATTTAATGTGCTTTGATTCAAGAAACAAGAAGTGTTACATACGTTTCAGGAAATATTTCTCCTGTGGCACTGAAGGTTGACTACCTGACCAGTCAGAACAATGGAGAAAACACACCACTGACAAGTGGAAGCCCGAACCACCAGGCAAACCCTGGCCTCCTGCTGCTGCTGGGGTGAATGTTTACTTTATGAGCAGATGGAAGCAAAAGTGCCGGACTCAATTTTGAAAAGAACACTGTTACAAACTCATCATCTGTTTTAGAAAGTCCACCAATGATTTTGGTGTTTTATACAATAGGAAAAGCCCTGCAACAAACAGGCCAACAGTCAACAGCTTTAACACCCTGTGACCCTAAAGGGGATATAGTGGGTTAAGAAAAGAGATGGATGCAAAAAAATCAATAAATATAATGAGCTGAGTCACTATAAAAAAACTGGTTTGGGTTAAAATAAATTTCTTCCAGTTTTTATATTTGAGGTCATTCAGGCAAACAACTCACAGCTTTTCATCTGTCAGCTTGAAACAAGAAACTAATATGCTGGTTCCTTTCTGTTGTACAGAGATACTCATTAATCCTCACTCTTCCAACAGTCTAAGTTTTCGAAAGAGTTAAAATATTTGATTTCAGTTCTTTTCACATCTTTGTTTTTGGAAACTTTTAAGAGATGTGTAGAAAGCAGACATGTGTTTTCTGATCAAGTCAAATCAGTCAAATCAGTTAGTTCAACGTCTGAACCAGATTGCTTTTGTCTTAGAACTTTAGTTCTTATAATAAATGAAGGGATTTGACATCAGTCATTCTGGAGGCTGCAGCTCCACCTTATGGAGGATTGATTGCTCAGCAGCGATTCATAGGAGGAATTCTGTTCTAAAAGGGGAAAAAAATCACAGAGAAACAAATCACATCAAAAAAATCTCAATATCTCAATTTAACACTTTTATTTCACTTACTAAAATGATGTCAAAAATTTTTATAAATATCTATTTATATGTCAAATCTTTTGCCTAAAGAGTCAATTTGCATGAAAAAAAGGCCTTTTATTTACCCAATTAGGTTGAAGTTGTGGGACTGAACCGTTTGGTTCTTTGGCACCTTAGAGATGCTATGAAGGCCAAACTCCTCACCAAACTAACGTCTGCAGCAGATTTTCCACAACAGCCACATTAAAAGCTTTTTGCTCCGTCTCTAGCAAAGCTTCCAACTCCCTCAAAATGGCGGCATTAGTGGCTTTTAGTGAACGCCATAAGTCCAGCTTTTGTTAAAACCTGCTCTCAGTTTGCATCATGCAAAGCATCATGAAACCATAAGAATGAATTTAGCAGAATGGATGTGTTAATGGTTACCAGGACTTTCCAGAGGATGCTATATTTATGGCGTAGTTCTTTTTTTCTCTCACTAGTTTGATAAAACTCCACAACAGCATTTCCTAATTATTGTCAATTGGCGGTCTTTATTTGGCCGCTTCTGTTTTCCGCTGATGTCAAAGTCTTTGTGAACGTCCACACCTCCATGGAATCATCACCCCCTCTTTGAACCCCCCCGTCGTGAAGTCACCCTGTCCTCCAGCTGCCCGCTTCATGGATAAAGTCAGAAAAGAGGCGTTGCTATGGAGGAAGACGTGTGAATGTGACGGCGTTGACGCACGGTGGGCCGGCTGAAGCAGCAGCCAATTGTGTGGACGAGCAGCTGTTAATAACGGCTGGCGTGCTATTTTCGGTTGCAGCAGTGGCATTACTCAGCAGTTAGCAGCCAAGGCAGGCTCACACATTCCTGTGCTGGAGTCTGAGCGTGCACATCAGAATATGAAGGAAAGCGGAGTGGCTTCCTGTCCTGAAACACTGCTGATGGGCGCGAGGCAGGAAAAGGCTCTTTGATGCTACCCTAATAAAACGCCAGAATCTCTGCAGGGAACTTTCCGAACAAAGGACTCGGATAAGCTGGAGTTAATTAAACAGTCAAGTTTTCTCTGCTCACGCTACGACCCTCTATTACTGCTGTGTAGGAGACAGATGGCGGGGCTTGTTTATGTAACATAAAAAGCTCTTTATGTATCTGTAATGAGATGAGCTGCAGGCACACATTAGTAAGAAATAAAAGGAACACGCTTCTGATCATGTGACGCTTGATGGCTTCAGCTGCAGGAAACTCTCTGATCTCTGCTTCCACGTGCTTTAAACTCATCCTGGAAATGGAGCTTTTCTGGAGATGAAATGGCTTCAATCTGAGGTCACACAATCTGACTGTTGAGAAGACAAACGTGCCTGAAACATTTTAAATTTACTGCAGATTCAGATGTTTTCAAAACAGATTTTGAGATTTCTTTTAGGAAAATAGGCCTTCCAATCTGAACTTTCACCCAGACTTCATGGATGTGGGCATCAACAGCTACAGACAGATTGCTTCCTTCATTCATGAGGGTCATTGATGAGCCTTCATGTCTGCAGGTCAACCCGTGTTTCAAATTTAGAGGACTCGTCACTTCCTGCTCCTCCATCAAATGCTTCCAATCTCCACTCTTCCAGCTGACGTGGAACACCAGACCAGTGGAGACCAGCAGAGAACAGGCCTCTGGTGATCAAACAGAACCTAACAATCCTGACTTGTTCTAGTAACAGTGTGTGACGCATCACATGGAGTCACAACAAAGACACACACCCCCCTCAAGATAAAGAACATCAGTGGATGGTGTAAATATTATAACTTAATCAAATTCATATGTATTCCTTTCAAACTGCATTGCTTAAACCTAAATGAGGATATATTGAAGGAGCTACAGAAAAGTGATGGTAAACAGTCTGACTGACATCACAGCTGAGGAGTTTCATCCTAATGGGATGGTGTGTAAAGTGAAGGTGTTTGTATTTGCATCAGAGCGCTAACAGCAGATCAGCAGTCTGTCAGTTCAGGAAATCTGTTTCCTCTGTGAGAAATCAGATCACTAAGAGGACTTTTCCCTGCATGGTTTCTGGACTGACTCAGAAAAGCTCATCCTCGAGGGTCCCCAGCATCAAAGTACCCCGTTTTATGGGATTGGAATCCTGCAGAGTGAAACAGAATAAATGCAGCTTGTTGTGGAAAAGTCTTTCAGGAGTCAGACAGAACTCTAACCTCCTGGTGTTTAGTGGTTGTTAGGCTCTTTTGCTCCCTAACGTGGGTTTTTGTTCTGTGTTCAGTTCTGTGGTTCTGAAACACAGTGTGTTACCGGGGTAACAGGAACCCTGTGTGCAGGTCATATGTCAGCAGGGGGTCAGATCAAGTGATCAGGTGAGCTTCTTTCAGCACAGAAGTTCTGGTTCTCACTGTAACGTGTTTCCTCCCGGATCTCTGCTTCCCCAGTTTGAATGTGTGAAGGTTGTGTGTGTTGCTGTTACAGGGAACACGGGTGTTAAAAACAGCAGCTGGAGGTGCTTTGATGGGATGTTTCTTAATGAATTCTCACTGGAATCATGTTTGGTTTCTAACTGTACTCTGCTTGGTGGCCGAGGCCCCCTAATCCACTCACTCCTCAGTTACATAACCATTCAACTTATATAATGTCATTCAGCTGCAATAAGTAATGTAGTTATTTGTGACAGGTTCTTGTGCTTTTTCCTTTTTACACAAATAATCCTTCAAATTAATTATTTATTCCGTTTTCAGTCTTTTCTTTGGAGGTTAGGGAACTTTGGGTTTTTCCTTTGAGTTTTTCTGTCAGTTGTTTTTATGTTCACGTTTTACCAAATAATCTACTTTCTGATCTGTGTATACTTCCTTCCATGCATACTGGTTCTGTCTAATCAATAAGCTGTGAAAACCCTTGTTATGCTGCAAGAAAATATCTGTTTATGTGAATGAAAAACCAATTCTCCACCTGTCTCCTCTGCAAAATCAGAACTGGTTTGTCTATAAATTCTTAATCCATCCAGCAGTCTTATGAAGAACCTTTTTTTTTTTTCAGAACTCCAAGAGTACCCAAGGCCTGGTGGGACTGAAGAACCTAGGAAACACTGTAAGTCCAAAAATGTGCAATGATGCTGAGATGATTTACTGTGGCTTTTAGAGGAAGTTTGCTGGTTTCTAACGAGACAGAATGGTGGTGTGTGTCTGCCAGGCAACAGTCCTGAAATAATCAGAGAACCTGCTATGAAGTACCCGTGTGTGTGTGTGTGTGTGTGTGTGTGTGTGTGCGTGTGTGTGCGTGTGTGTGTGTGTGTGTGTGTGTGTGTGTGTGTGTGTGTGTGTGTGTGCGTGCGTGGGGGTGTGTGAGGGCACGGTAACCCAATCAGAGTCTCAGGAAGGCCTCCCGCCCTCCCCCGGTTGGTCTGGTCTTACCAAACATGTGATGAGAGCTGGACGTGTTCAGCACCGTCATCTGCTTCCAAAACTGCTGCTGTGTTTCTGATAATCTCCTCTCTCAGAATTCATGTTGATCCTAAACATCTGATGCTACTTTAGAAGATAACGTGTAGCACCAACATGTCCTGACCTTTTTGTCCATGGATGATTGAAGCTGGACTCAGGTTTGGTGTTGTCCTCTGACCTGAGTTCTGCTGGTGTGTTTTTTACTCCCAGTGTTTCATGAACAGCATCCTGCAGTGTCTCAGCAACACTCAGAGCCTGCGAGACTACTGCCTGCACAACTTACACCGCAGAGACCTTAACAACAACAGCCGCACCAACACAGCCCTCATGGAAGGTGAGCAAAGATTTATGTCTTCATGACCCATGAAACATTTCTCCAAACTGTTTGTAAGAGAAAGTCGAGATTGACCTCTGAGTGACCTTCATGAATGTGTGTTGGTAGAATTTGCCAAGCTCATTCAGACCCTGTGGACATCGTCCAGCAGCGAGGCAGTCAGCCCGTCCGAGTTCAAAACTCAGATCCAGAGATACGCCCCCAGATTTGTGGGGTACAAGTAAGCCTCTTCACTTTCTCTTCGACTCAAGTTTAACATCAGCGTGTGAAAAGCTGCAGGAGTGGAACACGAACCACAGCAGGCTGATCTGCAGCACCGAAAAGCTCCGGCTAATGTTGTGTTTGCAGCCAACAGGACGCACAAGAGTTCCTGCGGTTCCTGCTGGACGGCCTGCACAACGAAGTCAACAGAGTCAGCGTCCGGCCGAGAGGAACGGCGGAGGACTTTGACCACCTCCAGTAAGTCTCTAAACCGTTTACTCCCGCTGCATCCTAAAGAAGACACTCAAGCCTTAGTCCTGATTGGCCTTTGGGTGGATAAAAGCTGTCTGGGAGTAAAAAAATGGACAAACCTGTATGGGGCAGGTGTCCTACACAGAATATCTAGGTTGGTCGCTCAGTGAACCCATGGATGTCTAATTATCCTAAGTTTGATACGCCTCTTCATGAATGTATAACTGCTGGTTGGATTGTCTTGTCCATTATTCTTATTTGATTGCTTGAAATAAACCACTTCAAATCAAAAATAGAGAGAGACACAACACAGAAGAGTAAGTAGGGATGAAGTAGTTGAGACACAGGCGTGTTGCACAGATTTATCTTTTTATCAACCCCACCAAACCCTGCAGACTGCACCAGGGCCCGTTAGTGCTGTTCACATGATAAATGTGCACTCCTTGTTTGCAGCCTGACTGCTAGAAATGAGGAAATTAGACAATTAGAGTGTAGTTTATATGGACATTCTATGTGCGTCCTACAGACAACTTTGTATCACATGCACACGCCGTGTTCACCATTTATGCACAGGCAGTAAGGACCCGGTAATCACATGTAATGGCACCGTGTGACGGCATCATGCATACGTCATAAGTTTGTGTAACTTATATTATTCTTACAAGTACTTCACGATACATTTACCACACGCACAGCAATGGTACGTTCCATTTGTGTAACAATCCTTGAGGTTGGTCGTATGAGGGTCAAGGGAACTGCAAGACACACTTTGCTCCCCTCAAGATGTAGCCGCTCCTCTCCATGACCTTCCAGGGCCAGACTACCCAGAAACCCACAGCACCCACACAGGTGTGAGTGCATGAGACTATGTCCAAAAATCTCAAACTGGACATTCATTTGACGGTTCTTCAGCAGCATTTTTTGACTTTTGCGGGATGTTTTTATCCTGTAACCTTAAACAGCTGCTCCTTCACTGAACTGTTAACCAAACCAAAGACAATGTTGGGTCCAGGTTTTACCATCATCACAGATTCACACCTAATACATCTAATGTCTCAAACTGGAGCAGGACAGGGACCTATTTAATACCTGTAGCAGCTGATTAAAGTAAAGCATGCTGGGTAACACACATTCAAGTATCATGCTCGTTCAAAGAGTCAAGCATTTAGTTGACCAGATTGTTGTTGCTGTGGGAATAGATGAAGATTGTTCTTGTTATATAACAAATGAAAGAACATGAATGAATTGGAACATGATGTTTGACCTTCACTGATGCTACATGGATGTTCTGTTCCAGAACCTCACAATTAACAGCACCTCACTCTGACTGTTGTTTTCCCCACAGAGACGAAGAGAAAGGAAAGAAAATGTGGAGTAAATACGTTGAGAGAGAAGACAGTAAGATCGTTGGTGGGTGCTGCTTCTGGGATTTTATTTATTTCTGTGGCCCATAAAGAAAACAAAAACCAACAGACAGGTAGAGCCGTTGTTTTGTGGATGACTGACTGAAAGCTGTGCTCCTCCTGCAGACCTGTTTGTGGGACAGCTGAAGAGCTCTCTGACCTGCAGCCACTGCGGCTTCTGCTCCACTGTCTTCGATCCATTCTGGGATCTGTCTCTGCCCATCTCCAAGGTATGAATTCACGCCGCTGAGCTGTGGTCACCAAAGTTTCACTAAAGAGTGACGCAGATCTGATGGCTTACAAACACTGTTTGAGTTCAGCTTCATCCACTGGCTCTTACAGAAGCTCTCTACCCTGTGTTTTTGTTTGTTTGTGTGTGTGTGTTGATGTGAATGCATCTATGTTTGTGCTCAGAAGAGCTACGGTGAAGTGAGTCTGATGGACTGCATGCGCCTCTTCACCAAAGAGGACGTCCTTGACGGGGACGAGAAGCCTGTAAGTGTCCTCCATCCTGATTTCTGTCAGCATTTAGGGAACACAGATTATGGATTTGGATTTCCTATGATTTAAAAAAATCTAATTATTCTGAGAATGATGAGAAGTTTTCTAAAACACAACAGAACCTGTAAATCTGTTCTCTTCTTCTCACACTAATAGACCAAATTTTCATGTCTTCATTCATGAAATGCTTCATATGCAGAAAGGTTAAGTAAAACAGTCCATGACAGATTCAGAGTTTCTCCTAATGAGAACGGATCCTTCTTTTCTGACTTGATCACCACAGGTTGCAGTCTAGTGATCCTGTCTGTGTTACTGACAAACTGACATTGTTAAACCCCATCAAGCCTACTAAACAACAGACAGGCGTTTTACTTAGATAGGAGAACATTCCTGTTGTTATAGATGTTCTGTAGTTTGTTTTATCTGTTGTGACTCAAACATGAATCAGTCCTGGCTGTGGATTTTAGAGTTTTGGCCCCCTACAGGCAGAGCCTGGTAACTACAAAGCATTGAAATGCGGATAAAAGTCTGAGTTGCAGCTCTGTTTCCCTCTCCACAGACGTGCTACAGATGTAAGGCCCGGAGGAGGTGTACGAAGAAGTTCAGGATACAGAAGTTCCCCAAGATCCTAGTGCTGCGTATCCTTTCCTTCAGACACCCGTCAGGGGTTTCCAGGGCTGCAGGTGATCCGGGTAATGAATGCTGACTGGTAGAATGAAGACATTCTGCTTAACTCACCGCCCAGACCTGAAACGTTTCTCTGAAGCACGAAGAACCAGCAAACTCTCCACCTTTGTCAACTTCCCCTTGAAGGATCTCGACCTCCGCGAGTTTGCCTCTGGAAATAGCAGTAAGAACGGATCTTCTCATGTCGACTGACTGTTCTGGGATTCAGAACTTTATCACTCAGGCACGATGAAAGAAAACCTTTCTGTCTCTGTCCCCTTCTAGCAAATGCAATGTACAACCTGTATGCAGTGTCCAACCACTCAGGCACCACCATGGGGGGTCACTACACAGCCTACTGTCGCAACCCCAACTCGGGAGAATGGTACACCTTTAACGACTCCAGGTGGGCCTGAAACTTGTCCCAGGAGGACGCTCTCCGTGGCTTCATGAGAAGAAGATCTAACAGAAATGTCTGACTGAAAAACTGAAGGTTTGTCTCCGTGTTTTGTCAGAGTAACGCCAATGTCCTCCAGCCAAGTCCGGAGCAGTGACGCGTACGTCCTGTTCTACGAGCTGGCCTCCTCCTCGCGGATGTGAGGCCTCCTCAGGAGCTGAGAACCTCGGCGCCGCTGCTCCAAGGCGGAAGGAGATGGAAGCTGCTGCTGGATTTGTGTTTGGATATTTATTTCTGGAAACCACAGCTGTCCACAGGAACTCAACCAGCTCTTCTGTGTGTGTCTGTCTGTGCTCCTGTGTCATGCTCATGCTGTGTGTGTGTGTGTGAGTGTGTGTGCGCGTGCATGTGTGTGTGTGTGTGAAAGGCAGACAAAGGGCAATAATCCCCTTTAACCAGCCAACCGAGTCCTTCTCTATGCACTGCAAACCAAACGAGCATCCTGACTGCGCCTTGGTCTCTCCTCCTCCGTTTTTCTCAGCCTCCACACAATAAACTCCTGTTTTGTTCGTTTCCTTTGTTCAGTTGAACCAACGACACAAGCGTTCCCCGCCTTGTTCCTCCGATGGTTACAGTGTGTCTGAGGGGCTTTAGGCGCCCGCATGAACGTCTGTGATGGTTCGTCAATGTACGTTTAGTCAGCAGAGGCGGGGGTGGTCATGTGACGCGTTTGGCCTCTGCTGTAGAAGATGCTGTGAAGGAAGGGATGGACAGATCAGCAATCATCTCCATCCTACGAGCTCTTTTCTTCCTCTCTTGTTTCACGCCATCGAACAACATGGAAAGAATGTTTTCACGACAGAAATATCTCTCTATTTTTATATCCTGATGCAATATAGAGGATGTTCTCTAAAGAGTTTGATGAAAACGACCCATAACTGTTTTCTGATATTTAAGTTTCAAGAGAGAGAAAAAAAGGTCTTATTTATGCTTAGAGATGAAAATGTGACTAGTCACTCTTTTACTATTTTTAAAAGTATATATATATATAAATATATATACACACAAACTATGAATGTATGAATAAAAGTCAACAACACAGTGCTTTGGACTTGTGTCTGTCTCTGTGCACATTAAAGGAAATTCCTCTTTACACCACAACATGGAACAACGGCGTCTGTCCTGAAGATGGAAATTCTCCAGATTAGCATAAATCTGGAAAGAAAATCAGGCATGAGGAGAATCTAAAGTGTTCAAGTGTTTATTTCCTTAGAAAGTCCAACCAGATTATAAATTCTTCTCCACCCAACATTACATTTTATTGAGCGAAAATCAAATTGAGAATGTGAATGAATTTTAAAACTAAAATATCAAATGATGGGGATCTTTTCTTAATAACACTTAAGTCCCATTCCTCCATTTGTACACTCAGCCCCTCCTCCTCAGTCACATCTTTGTCATTTTGCTTTAGACTCATTTGTTTTGACGAGAGATTAAAGTCACAAGATAAATAAAACTGTATGTTAGGAGGCGCTCCATTTAGGTTTTTTGGTTTATTTTAAGTAAGTAAAACAGGGGGAAAAAAGACAAAAATTGATACACAGATAAATCAAACCTATTTAAGATATTAATTCATGAATTGATTTGAAAAAAAGTAAATGATGCTAAATTCTAGACCATTATAATTTCTCCTAATCATAAATAGACATATTTGCATCCATCCATACAGTCCATGATACATGAAATCCATTCAATATAGGAACTGTCAAAAAGAGTTTGAATTTTTGCTTGAAAGGGAGTGGATAGAAGTGAATCTTTAATTAAGTCCTGACTGCCAGCAATGCAAATGTGTCCTCTGTTGAGAGATTTCTAAACCTGAATATCTCCAAACCAATGAAACTTCTCAATGAACTCCTTTTGGTATCTGCAGAGGACATTTGGCGCTTTTCAATGGTAATAAGTTTGAAGGGGTGAAGTTCTGGGAATTGTAGTTTTTGGTGGATTTAAAACCCTGTTTTGACTGGAACCATTTTTTCTCTGGTGGTCAAGAGGACAAAATCCCACCTTCATAATGCTTTGCTTCATTTTTTATTATATAGTTGCCGTAATCTGGTTTTTAACATCTATTTCAAGTTATTTTAATACTTTTTCAGTCCAAATGCACATTATTTATCAAGTAACAAAAAGCGTGAAGTTTTTTTCTCCTCCCTCTGGAGCTCCTTGTTTTATGGACTGTTGTCATTTCTCAGGAATGTCTCTCTCTGAACTTTGGAACCAGCATGAAGACGCAACACAAATGACATTAAAAACAAAGGTTACATCGCAGAGAACGTTAACTGAATTTAATTCTGTTCCAACAGCTTCTCCATGGCCAGCCTCTGTGGTAAGTTCTTTAAAGCTCTCTGTGCTTCACTGGGAACATCTGTTTGAGTGTAAACACAGGTCGTGTTTGGATGTTCCAGAACCATCTCTGACCCAGCTGGTTCTTCTGTTACTGGGTGAGAAACAAAGTGGGAAGAGCTCGGTGGGAAACAACATTCTGGGCAGACAGGTCTTTGGCAGGAACACGACTAGAAGCAGCAAGAAAACTGGAATTGTCCACGGACTACAGGCAAATACCAGATCCTTGACACTCCGATTCCTTCCCTGAAGGAGAGTGTCTCCTGACTTCTCTGTGGTCGTGTGATCCAGCAGGTGACTGTGGTCGACACCCCAGGTTGGACCACCCACTCTCCTGTTCAAGACACGGTCTCCCGGGAGCTCTTCAGGGGTCTGGACCTGTGTCCCCCAGGACCGCACGCCATCCTGTTGATGCTGCCCACCCACCAACCCTTCAGCCAGGTGGAGTGGAGGGCCATGGAGCTCCAGCTCAGACAGCTGCAGGTTCCTCTCTGGCAGCGGACCATAGTCCTGTTTACCCATGCAGACAAACTCGGTAAACCAGCAACTCCTCCATTAGCAGCAATGTTAATGTGTAACTCTGCTGTTTCCTGTCAGTGTGGCTGACACTGACAGAGGTCAAAGACCACCAAGCACCAATGCACTCACTTCTATGACTTTAGAAAAATAGAAATCAGCAAATGTTTGTATTGAAATATTTTTCTTTGCTTCATTTTTCACAGCAAAGCCTGAAAAGTAATAATAATAATGGATTAGATTAATCTGCGCTTTTTCAGATGCTTAAAGTGCTTGCAATGTGTCCATTCTTCACTCTTTATTCATGCTTGGTGGTGACTGTCAGTTCAATACATTCACACGCATTCACACACACCAGTGGAGTGAAGCGTCTTGCCCAAGGACACAACGACAGCTGACTGGGGGGAAGTGGGGATCAAACCGCCGACTTTGATCATTGGAGGACCTGCTCAACCGCCTGAGCCACTGCTGTCAAAGGCCGGTAGTGACCGACTTTTGGAGTTTGTTTTGTTTTAAAAAACTGAAAAGTCCAAACCAATCCGTCCTGAATGAATGAGAGTACATGTCTCCTCAATTTCTTCAGGGATGAACCAATGAATGTATC
Source organism: Oryzias latipes (assembly GCF_053564925.1). Taxonomy (NCBI): domain Eukaryota; kingdom Metazoa; phylum Chordata; class Actinopteri; order Beloniformes; family Adrianichthyidae; genus Oryzias; species Oryzias latipes. Next base: position 16,486,900 of record NC_136249.1, read on the forward strand.
TGGAGGAACTGGAGTGAGTGAGTATGACGTCATCCATAGAAAATAGTTTACGTCTGACTCCAACTAAAAGAAGACGTCAATTAAATCTTTTCACAAATGCCATGTTGGAGCAAGATGTCAGTAAGCAGTGAATCAGTTTGAGTCATTTACTGTCTATGAGAACTGGACTGAGTGGCCCCTCCCCCCTGGCGTTCAAAACAGGAAGTGCCTGCGGGCTCCAAGAAACCAAAATCCTATAGATTCTATAGAGAAATAAACAGCTATGACTTCCTATTTGTCAGAATAACTATTTTCTCTGATGCCTTTATTTTTTACTTGTTATCGATAATCCTCTTTTTCCATGATATCTTTTCTGTTATTAATGATATAAACTGACCAATCAAATGTCTCAATAAAAGAAGGTGGAGCCTGCAGGTCCCCACCTCGCACCTTTTACATTTTTCTGTTGTCGGAAGTAAACCCTTTTCTGTGGGGGATGTCACACTCACTCCAGTTCCCACAGTGGTAAGGCCACACCTCTACCACTTGAAAGGTGTATCAACGTTTCGATGGTTCGATGTGGGGGCCAGCAGGCTCCACCTACTTTTATCGAGGCATCCGATTTGTCAGTTTATAATGTGAATAACCTGAATAACATTTGATTAGTGAATTGATTAACCCTTGTGCTACCTTAGATGACCCCACCCTTCCATTGACGTGTTCTCCCTACCATGACAAAGGTGGATAAAGGTGGAAAGATTTCATGTAATCCATGGACACCAGTGAGGATCAAGAATCATTGAAGAAAAAGGTTCAGCGCACGATCTAGTGGGTCTAGATGACCCAACTCCCAATGTTAAAGTGCCTAGGATAGCTCAAGGGTTAAAAGAAATTCGGACATGCTCGTAACTTTATTTTTTTAAACAGCAACTATGACATCACTAATTTCAGGAAGTAAAATCTAACCAATATGAGCATTTTATGATGACAGTTTATGAATCCACTGTGTTCTGAAGAAAAAAACCATTAACTGATTATTAAAAATACTTTAAACTTTTTTTTTTCAATTTTTTTTAAATGCAATGCATTGTGGTCTATATTTGCCAATCTAATTAGCTTTTTTTACCGCATAGACGTCTGTGAAATTTTTAGGGCACTAGATTTTGGAAGTGTAGATTTAGACAGCACTACAAAATCGTGATTACATTATACAGTGCTCTATGTAGTGCAGGACTGGCCAAACCTGCTTGGTTTCCAGATCTTCTTGGACTGCTGGTTGCTGACTACCTAAACCAGGTTTGTTCTGTTCAGGATGTGGAATCACTTGAGTCAGCCAATCAGCAGAAAGATGGTCAAGGAAAGCGGGAAACCAGGCAGGATTGTGGCTCTTGAGGACCAGGGTTGGCCAGCCCTGATGTAGTGAGTAGTGTAGGAATTGGGACATAGCCTTTAGGTTTTTATCCACCTCGATAAGTCAAAGGTTCTAACCATTTTTAAGGAAAAAGGAAAATAAGAAGTTTCTGCTGTTCATGATGAGAATACTGTAATAGAAGTATATAACGGTTGTGTGATGTTAAATTAGGCATCACTGACCCGGTCATGTTCTCGGTGCTGTAGACGAACCCATCCAAGAGCACATCTGGAAACAGGGCAGGACTCTACAGTGGCTGCTGGAAAGATGTGGGGGCCGGTACCAGATCATGACCAGCCAATCCAACGAGTCTCAGCTTCAGGTCACAGAGCTTCTCAATAGGATCCAGAAGATGGTGGCATCTACAATGCACCCCAAGGACATCCAACACCTCCATCCAGGAAGAGATGTAAGCAGGAGGCGGACACAGACACGGCACACAAAACACCAAGAGATAGAGATGATGGGAATAAACCTCATCCATGATGGAAATCACAGACAAACCCCAATAATGGCCTGGGGATGGTCTCCCACAACTGCAGGTAGGACCAGGCTTCATCTGTTTGAAGATCAACAACAGAAGTGATGTTCTGTACTCGTTATAATTCAGGATTGGTTGCAGATCTGGCTCCTTGGAGGCCTGCCTTCAGCCTCATCCTGCTGGGAAGGAGAAGGTCAGGAAAGAGTTCAGTAGGCAACATGATCCTGGGCAAACAAGAGTTTCAGAGCAACGTTAAGACCGCCACATGCTCCTCAGGCAAGGCTCAACTACCACGGTGGTCCGTGACGGTGGTGGACACCCCCGGATGGAGTCTGTTTGGTCTTGCTAATCCTGAAACCGTCAGGGAGGAGCTTGTTCGGAGTCCCTACCTGTGTCCTAGAAGAAGTAAGATTGTATTTGTGCTGGCCATACCCTTAGACTCCTTCAAAGAGAAGAACAGGATGACTGTGGAGAAGTATCTGAGCGTGTTGGGAGACGATGTTTGGAACAGAACTGTGGTGCTGTTCACCTATGGAGACATTCTGAGAGGGAGGACAATTGACAGCTACATCGAGGAGAAAGGAGAGCCTCTCCGGTGGGTTTTGAACAGATGTGGGGACCGTTATCGTGTGTTCGATACTAAAACAAGAGACAAATCTCAAGTAAATGCACTGATGGAAATGGTGGAGATGTTATGAAACCTGCAAACTTTCTCTCCATCCTGTTGGCAGTTCACTAGTAGTTTTCATTGAGGTGTGAGAGGAAAATGTCACTTGCAGTGCATAATTTACCTTAACTTTTTTATTGAATTTTCAAAAGAAAAATTATTTTGTTTATTCCACTCAGCTTAGCATTTACAATAGTTTAAACTTTGTTCAGCAGTGTTTTAGACAAACACTAATTATGAATTGAACAAACTTCAAACAGAGGTCTGGTAAAACAATCAACATTCTATTCCTCTAATGGATTCATATCTTTACCATATTGATGAAGGGTTGTACATTCTTTAATTTATTTTCTTTGTCTTTGAAAATATATGTAATTCTTTCTAATTGTGTAAATGTTTTTCCAGCGTTTTTGGGAGAGTTTTGCATGAAACACCCTTTCCTCTTTGTAAGAGTTATGTATTATTGGAAATCTAACTAACAAAAAGCAATTTGGTTCCAATGAGATCAGATCTACTTTAAAATAATTTTCTCAATTTTAACTTTCACTTCTTACCAGAATGTTTGTATACGTTTCCATTCCAAGTACACGAAAGCATGTTTCTGTAGTATGCATATATTTTGCGCAGATATCTGGTATAGTTCATAATAATTGACATGACTCTTCCCTGATAAAAAGAAAGAATATTTTGCAGAATAACAGCACCACAGAAAAAATAAAGGATACAAAAATTATATCCATTATATCCTGTCCCTCACAAAGCAAAAGAAGTGACCTTTAAAATCAAATGACATTTTCCTTCGAATCATATTTTACATAATCGCTTTAACTGGAATGGCGATCTTTGTGTCTTTTGTGGAAATGATGTAGAAACTGTGGAACATCTTTTCTTTAAGTGCATGCATGTAAATACGTTTTGGTCTTCTATTCATAATTGGCTGAAAACCAAAATTATCATCATAAACCCTTTAAATTAATCCCACTAAAATGTGATTATAATTAACTGGACGTTCTGACTATTGATTGTGATTTCAAAGCATTTTATACATAATTTTAAAATCTTAAAGGTGAAATATCACATTAATGGATTATTAAACCGTCTCAAACTATTCTCTGAATCTTGACATTACATGAAACACAAGAATGCCCAGACGTTGTTTAATTTGTTTGATTTATTTGAACTTTTGAATTAGCCCCCTTACCTTTTTTTAAGTTGAATTTGTTTTCATATTATTTTTTTTGTCTGCCTTTGTCTCATTATTGATATTGATGTCATTGACGTATATATCGTGATTTTTGTGTGAAATTCTTAGTTTAATAAAAGAATGAAAAAAATCACTTCCGTCGATGCGAAACGGCCAATGGTTGAAACTTCAAACACGTGATCTCAGTTTAACGACTTCTATTGGTTACTAGCGATTTCTCTCTGGCCTATAAAAAGCACCGCCTGCTTGTTCCGGTGACGGCTACCCGAAGAGGACAACAGTGCTGCGCCGGTCAACGTCATGGCCGCCCTGGTTTGCGGGGCTGTTTTCTTCCCGGGAGTTTACTTTGGTCTCAGAAGGAGACTCAGACAGACCTTCACGCACTGGACTGACGCCGATTTGGCCTGTGTCAGTGAGAGGTCAGTGTCACACACGTGACCGCTCATAACGTGCGCTGTAAACGTCTCGAAACGTCCAAGAGGAAGTTGCTTAACAGCCACAGAGTATCTAAGACATTTCAAAATAAGATGCTCAGTCTGAAATAAAATAGTATCTTCTAGTTTTTGTTCTCTTAATGCAACCGTAAGTGTGTCCCCGTTTCAGTGACCGTGATGAAGTTAGTTTATGATGGATATTCAGACATTAGGGACCGTCAATAAATTAACCCTTGTGTTATCCTAGGCACTTTTATCCATGGATTACATGAAATCTTTCCACCTTTATCCACCTTTGTCATGGTAGGGAGAACATGTCAATGTAAGGGGGGGGGTCATCTAAGATAGCACAAGGGTTAACAATAACAATGATGTGGATGGGATTTTAGATGTAACCTTAGACTCACTCGTTTGCAAAAAGAAATGGATTACAATGAAACAATTCCAAAGTTGTGTTCAAATGATCTTATTTATTTTGCAACGTTTTTATAAAAAGAATGGCTTGAAGTTGTTATTCTGGTATTTCGTTCAATAGCTCCCAAACCCTGTGACCTTAAGATTCCAAATATATGCCGAATTGGGGCGCCGACATACCAACACAAGACACACCAATTTATTTAGCAATCATATCTGCTGGATATTTTATATGAATTTTATGTAAAAATTCCAGAGGTTCACCAATGAATTCTCGCCATTTTTTCAAAAGCTCCCGAACTATGTGACCCAACGAGTCCAAATGCATTCCAGTAGTCCATTGGTCAAGAGAGATGTTTGACTGAATGACTGTGCTTCCTTCCTCCAGCTATTTGCCAGAGATTGCTGCTCTTGTGTTTATGTCCTGTGCTGTAGCGCCCTATCTTTGTCAATATTGTGACAACGCACTTGTATGAATCACCTAATGGTGAAGAAAATGAGCTACGTTGTCTGCCAGCTGTCCGTCATGTATGATGGGGAAAAAAAAGTGGCGTGTCTGATGTTGGGATGTCAGTGCCACTATTCGGCATATGTTGGGTCGCTTGGTTTGGGAGCTATAAAAAAGAAGCCAGAAATCATATGCAATCCTCTGAAATTTTAATATGACTTCATAACAAATATTCATCTTCAGTGATTGCTAAATAAATTGGTGTGTATGGTGTTGGTATGTCGGCGCCATAATTTGACATATATTTGGAAGCATACGGTCACATATTGAAAAACATCAAAATATCAACTTAAAACCATTTTTCTTATGAAAACATTGCAAAATAAAAAAGATTGTATAAACGCAACACAAGGAAATGTTTCATTGTAATTTGTTTCTTTTATGCAAAGCATTTAGTCTTGGGTTTGATCTAAAATCTTCGCCATATCATGCACTTGTTCATTTGTTGACGGTCCCCATCTGTGCTGAATGTCTGTGAGTCGTGATGCTTTACTCCTGATCCTGCAGGCTGATGTCTGCCGTCCACGCCTCTCTGTCCTCTGCAGCCGGTCTCACCGTGGCGTTGTCATGCAAAGATGTCATGATTGACAAGTAAGCCGGTCATTATGCATGAACAGAACACAAATTAAATCCAGGATAAGATTGGTAATTCCTCCCTAAATGCCGGCTGCTGTCACCATGCAGCCACTGGTTGGTCAACAACTTTGTCCTGTTTGGCGCTCCGTACATGGCCTTTGACCTCTACGCCATGTACCTGAGCCACTTCCACACCGAGAGGGCGAGAGGTGGGTCCGGTTCTCCCAGAGGGCCCTCGCTCCAGCCAATCAGGGCGTTCCTCACCAGAGACTGGCTCCTGGTCCTTCATCACTTGGCCCTTCTCCTCGTTTTTATGCCCATCACTTTGGTGAGAACACACAGATGTTCCTCTTGTTTGTTCAGAATAAGCTCCTCACATGAGGAGGCTCAGCAGGCGTTTTTGAGTCATTTGTCAAATTGAAGATGTTTCTCTGATTGTGTTTTCCCTCTGCATGAGTCACAGAACACAAAGTTGATGTTTGAAAACCAAACAAACATTATTGATGACCTTTTGGTCTTCTGCAGTTCTTCAGACGAGGCTTAGGAGATTTCTTTGTGGGCTGTTTTTTAACCACAGAGTTCAGCAGCCCCTTCGTCTCCATTGGAAAAATCCTCATCCAGGTAAATGGAAAAACTAAAATCAGATTGTAATAATTTTTCTTGAAGAGTTCATTTGTATAACGAAGCAGAAACAAGGATTTACCTCCAACAAAAAACAAGAATTCTGTTCCTCACAGACCTTTTACAAAAACACGTTTCTATCCTTCTCTGCTTTAATGTCAACTGTTTGAGCTGGTTATCTGTAGAAAAGATACCTGTCCACACGTGTCTCTTACACAGTCAGAATGCAAGACCAAAGATCTGTCAAAGGACACCAAGGACAAGATGGTAGACCTGAACAAGACTGGAATAAGCCAATCTACCTACAATAAGCAACTTGGCAAGAATGGATCAAGTGTTGGAGCAATTTTTAGAAAATGGAATAAATGCCAGTTCACTGACCATCTCCCTCCACCTGGTGCTGCATGCAAGATCTCACCTGATGATCTACGAGAAAACAATCCAGAACTTCCCTGGGAAACCGGCTAAAGACCTGAAGAGAGCTGGTACCACAGTAACAACGGTTACTATAGTAACACACGGCGTTGTTATAGACTCAAAACCTGCAGAACTCCGAAGGTTTCCCTGCTTAAGCCAGAACATGTCTAGGCCAGTCGAAAGTTCTCCAGAGGCCATCTGGATGATCCAGAGGATTGGGAGAAGGTCAGGTGATCAGATGAGACCAAAATGAAAGTCTTTGGGAAAAACACCACTCGCGGTGTTACATCTCAAGAACGTTGCTGTAAAGCATGGTGATGGAAACATCATGGTCAGGATGACTGATTCATATGAAGGAAAGGCTGAATGAAGCCATGTCTACAGGTTTTGGTCAAAGACCTCCTTCCATCAGAGGGAGCACTGAGGATGAAAAAATGAGCCCAAATTGAAGATCTGAAGGTTCTGGGGTGTTCTAGCCCGTCTCTGGACCTTAATCCAACGGGAATCTACACGGCACTGGAGAAGATCTGCTTGGAAGAATGGACCAACATGGCAGCTATAGTGTGTTCAAAGCTGCTGAAGACCTACAGGAAACCTTTGACCTCTGTCATTAAAACCAGGACTACATTCTTAAGTATTGAGGTTAACTTTTTGGTACATATTTTCTGCTCCATTATACAAATACATTCTATAAAAAATCTAAATGTGATTTCCTAGATTATTTTTTTACTTTCTGTCTCACTGTTAAAGTGTTTCTATGATGAACATCACAGACAAAACTCATTTTAAAGAATCAATGACTGGTAATGTTTTTGCTCCACTATAAGGCTAATAAAGTGGATATTTCTTATGTTTTCTTGTCATGTGATATACCACCAACCTGAGATCTTTTGCCAGGTTTTGACCTTCTACCTTCTGAAAATGTGTTGCAAAGTTTCTGACAGCTGACTCTGCTCTCCAGCTGCGCCTCGACGACTCCATGCTGCACAGAATCAACGGCCTCATGGTCCTCCTGACCTTCTTTGTGTGCCGGATCCTGCTGTTCCCCTTCATGTACTGGAAGTACAGCCGGCAGCTGGGGGTTCCTCTCTCCGCCGTGGCCTTTCACATGCCTCTGCACTGCAACCTGGGAAACCTGCTGATTCTGGCTCCACAGATCTACTGGTTTCTCCTGCTTTTGAGGAAAGCCAACAGACTCTACCTGAGAGGGAGGACGGCGCCAGACAAGGCCCGGCTGAGGACGGACTGAAGAGTCCCACTAAAGGACAGATTAGCAGGTTACATGCTGAGCTGGAATTTGAACCTGATCTTTTGATTTTTCTTTTAGAAGCAAATAAAACTGTTCTTGTAGATATTAGAACTTTATTTACAAAAGAACAAACCTGAATGACATGAGAAAACCAAAAACTGTCCTGACTTCATTGTTCTTGCTTTTCATTCTGACATTTGTTTTGTTGGGGAAGGCTTACTATAAGCAGATTCAAGGACAGCTTGTTGCACCTGTGCAGGTGCGTCAGCGTGTTTTCTTTCTGCATAGCGTCCATTGGAGCGTCACGCTGCTGATGACACCAGCTGAGCAATCTTCTGCTGCAGGACCGCTTTCATCTCCTGGTTGAGCAGGTTGTCCGTGATGGTGGAGAAGAAGTGACGCGTGTTGTCGCTCTCCAGCGGGCTGCAGCTGTCGGGGAAGGCGGCCATGATGGCCTCGTAGGAGCTGAGGATCTCCAGACTGCACAGGAACAGAGGTTCACTCTGACCTCCAGGCATCATCACCTGGAAGGAAAACATCTGTAAACGGAGGTTTCAAATGGGAAAACAGAAATCTTCTGTAAGCTGAGCAGTAAACGCCTCAAGTCCTCTGAGATGGTCCACTTTAAAGCCCATGTTTTGTTCATCAACAGAAGAAAAATTTAAGACTTCTACCAGAAAAATATTGACAGAAATTCCAGGACTATTTTTTTAAGTTTTGGCTTCACTAAAGTTGAATTCCTTTTTTCCTTGCAGCTCCACACATCCTCACACATGGAGGAGATCTTTGCTGCAAACAGACCTGCAGCTCTGGAAAGACTTAACACCTTCTCAGAAGTTCAGGCTTTATAGTCCCCCTCCAATGAAAATTTTACATTCTCTCTTGTGGCATTTGTCTGATGGACAAATATGAAAGTCAACTGAATAAAAAAGAAAAAGCCATGAAACTTTAAGAAATTTGTTTTTTTAAAGTCATCCAGCAATTCTACGTTTATGGACGTTTAACCAGGTGTGGCACCAACTGGTAAATTCCTCCAGAAGTGCGTGTCTAACAAGCGTTTTGGTCTGAACTCTAAACAATTCATGTCTTCTTGTTTTTTTACTTTCACACAATCATACTTCAGAAAAATATGGAGCAGCTTAAGAGTCTAAAGGATTTAAAAGGACTTTGAATTCCGGTTTACAAGGGCGGGGGGGGGGGTGTCTTAAACGTTTGAGAACCAGCTCAGGTCTGCCCCCCACCCCCATACTAACAAATAGAGGGGGAGGTGTCATGGTTTGGGGCTGTGTTGCAGCAGCAGGAGGATCATTCTGTGGCCCATCAGAGCCCGAGGAACCTGTGAGACCACCAAAGACCCCCCACCCCCCTACACACACCAACACCACACACACACACACACACCAAAAACTGAAAGCTAAGAAATGAAGAGTTCTGAATGAGTCCAGTCCAAGACTTTTGCTACATTATATCACCTTTAAGTACTAACTCAAAACCCTTTTGATGAGTTTGTACTTCTCCGGAATTGATGAAACTTTCAGTTCACATTTTTCCAACCATCAAGACCTCGATGGTTGAAATGTAGGAACAGAGAAAAGCTTCATGCGACCAGAAGAGCAAAACCTGCAGGGAAGAGAATCCTTCTGACCTGGATGTGCTGAACGTGGCAGAAGAGCTGGCTGAGAACGAAGAGGACCTCCTGGCTTTTGCTCTCCACATGTCCCTCTTTGGAGACTCCAGGGTCTGGGGGGGCCCGGCCGTTCATGCAGGAGTCTTGGTATGGACTGACAGCAGAGTTTGGATCTCCGGATGGTGCTGGTTCTGGAGGAGTTGACTCAGAGACGGCTGCGGTGCTCGCTGTAGGAAGCTGCAGCTTGACTTTAACAGAGCTCAACACGTTCCTAACTGCGTGGGCGTACAGCCTGCCAGCATGGGCCCAGCCGTCAGCGGGCAGCCAATGGGAGCAGCTGGAACCACAGAGTAGCTGGAACGCCCGGAGCAGGAGAACGGACACGCGGAGCTCACAGGAGAACTGCCGGAGGTCCAGCAGAGGCAGAAACTCCACGTATTCCAAAGAGAAGGGGACGTTCAGCCGGTTGGAGGCGATCAGTTCCTTCAGGACCTTCAGAACCCTGCTCCACTGTGAGACGGAGCACCAGGGGAGGATCTGGGTCAGACCCACCAGCAGGCCTTTGCTGAACATGTTCACGTGGTGAGGCTGGTGCTGGTCCAGCGACAGACATGACAGCATGGTGGACTGCAAGGAGTCTGACAGAGAGCAGCACTCCAGCCACGCCAGAAGACCTGTGCCCTGTCCGTACGGAGGCAGGTCCAAACCGCACCACTCCTGTGGAGCAAAGACAGAAAAGCTGAGATTTTGATCAAATAATAACATCACACAAACACATTTAGGAGATCACCCCCCACTGTTTTCAGCTGTGACCTGACATAAAGTCCCATAGTTTTGACGCCTTCGGACAAACATCCAGCTCCAAAGACAAAACATGTTTTTTCATGGTTCACTTAAGGCCTTAAGCAGTGGACACACTTTTTCTACTGTTTACTAGCGCATGTCCGCCACCTACAATAGAGGCTTGGTGTAAAATGTTGAAGCAGTGCAAATATCGCTCAGGGCTTTTTCTTTCACAGCTCCAATCCGATATATCTATGAAAGACTTGGTGTCATAGTATTCCAGCCGACACAAACAACAATTATTCATTCCCCTCCATGATCAACTTTCAAACAGTTGCTACGTCCATGGCTTAAAGGGACGCCATCCATTCTTCACTACCAAATCCAAGTCCCTGATTGATCAAAGTTTGACACGGTTTCATTTTCAACGGCGTTCAATAACCTTGCACTTTGTACACAGAGCCTGAAAATGGTCGTACAAGTTTAAACGCGAGAGTTTTGAACACTGAAGCCAGAAGTGTGCCTTTCCATGCGTTTACATTGACTTTTTTTTGGAAGTGGTCATTTGAACGTGCACTGTTGAGGGCGGTCTGAATATATCTCGAGTCCCAACTGCCCTAATTCGTGGGCACGGGCTGTCTGCAGGTGAAAATGCTCAAACCTGTACGGGGCACACAGGTGGCCCACACAAAATATCCAGGTGGCAGACCGCTCTGTGAATCCAGAAAGAGAAAAAGTTCATGCACATTTTTCTACGGGCATGCTGCAGGCGACGGGTCGTAGTGAACACCGACAACACGTAAGGGTCAGTAAGGGTGAAGGAGTTGAGAAGCAGGCATGTTGTACAAATGAGTTTGAAGATGCAGCGGCGATGGATCAAACCCCCTATGGATGTACGTGTCTACAGCTTTGTTTATAAAAGAGTCTTGATTATGTTTTTTTTTATTTAAACAGCAAAACAGTCTTTTTTAGCAAGGATTCACTTGATGAAGGGATAACCCTTTTTAATCGAGACACCAACTTGTGTCGGTGGGTTTTTGGTTCTGTGTCCGTGTCCCACTTTAGGCCTTTGCCGTTCAATGGACTGGGACTTGGGCTGCAGGAGTTCTCACCTGCTCAGGCAGATCGCACACATCCAGCAGAGATGAGGGCACCTCGTTTTTAAAGTGCTGCCCCCACAACGGCTTCAGGTGGAACCGAACCGTCCAGTCCAACTCCTCCAGTTTGTTGTAGAGCCAGAAGAGGGCTCTGGACCAGCTACTGGGGGCGGCTGCCACTTCTGCACCCACCACTTGCCCCACTGTGGTCATCACAGACACCAGAAGCTCCTTGGTGTCCACAGAGCAGAGGCGGACGCCACCTTTTGGCGGTTCCTCCCAAAACCTGGCAGAAAGCAGACGAATTACAGGAGAACTCCAAGGAAGACTCAACGAAATCTTATCCCAACAAACACCTGAGGTTTTGGTCGTGGATCTGAGCGAGAACAAAAAGGAGGGGAAAAGGAGAACAGTCCATCAGCCAGTGAGAGCTGGAGGCTCCTGGCTGCACATCCAAGGACAAAGCTGTGTGAAGAAGCTGCAGACTCAACTCTGCATCCACAGAGGAGGAACCTGAGCAGATGTGGAGAACGGATGAAGAACATGTGACGTATTATGTAAAATGTTGAATTCTGATAAATCAAAGTGTACAAAAATAAAACGACTTAGTCATTAGAGGCTATAACAGATGAGGAGCTCATGAACGTTGCACCACTTCTAACAGTTCAAACTGATGATTCTGACACCAAATTTCAGAATAAAAGATTCTTAAGAGTCTTCTTCAAATGTCAGGAACATTGTAAAGGATCCTCACCTACAGATGAAAGGTTAGGGAGGACGAAGGTGTTTATAACCTCCTGAGGTGACAGGAAGCTTTGTTCCTTTCCCTCGTCCACGTTTGGACCCATCAGCAGACCGAGGAATTTGGCAAACTGTTCCTTCTCGTTGGCTGACAGGGACTTGTCCTTGACCGTCTGGTGTAGGCACCTGCAGAGCAGACTAGAGGTCCCGTCTTTAGCCGTGTTCTCCTCTCCGCTCCTCCTTCCATCTCCATCTCCTCCTCTCTGACCGCTGAGTCCAGGCAGATGCTGCAGGATCTTTGCCATCATCGAAAATGCTCCTTTATTGAAAACAGCTGAGTGGCAGCAGGACCGTAAGGCGCCTTCTGGGTTCTGAAAAGCCACTCTGGCTACGAGTGAGACGGCCGTGGTCAGGTTCCCTTGAGGAACAGCTGAGGACGCTCCACTTCCTGCTTGGATGATGCAGTTGAAGGCCATGTTGAGCTCCTGCTCAAACCCTCCAGCCACCTCAGGAGGAACGGGGAATTCGAAGAAGCCCTTCCTAGACAATCTTAACATGGACACCAAGGCTTTGTTCATGTCTTCTAAGGAAAGGCTGGAGAAGATATCTGCTATGATTTTCATCAGCTTTCTGCACTGGCTGACGTCTGCATTCTCCATGCGTAGTTTGTTCATTAGAGTAGAGGAGAGGCCGATCACGGCGTCATGCTGACGGAAGGAAGCTTGGCTCCTCTCCAGGCAATCCATCCAGCCTTCATCACAGTGCGTCCAGGGCGGCTCTCTGGCAAACAAGGCAGCGAAGCTCTCGTGGTCTTCCAGGCGGTGAGTGATGATGGTGGAGAGCACCTGAGCATGCACCTCAGGGCTGCTCTCTGTGACAGGAAGAACCAGAGACTTCAGCACAGCCACGAGCAGGTTCTTCTCTGTCGCTGCTGTGGGAGCTTCTTCCAGAGCAGTGGAGACTCTCTGGACACTTTGCTCCAGCTGGAAAGCAGAGTAGGAGGAGCGAGAGCCGTCCTGGACGTCCAAGAGTCCTCGGTCTTTCCAAGACTGACTAAGTTCTGCTATGACCCTCAGAGCTTCACCCAGATCCATCCTCCTGACTTTGAACTGAGACGGGGAAATCGAAGCCCGTAAATGTCTCTGAGCTTCTTCAACAAGTTCAGGTTGAAGTTTTTCATTCTTTCCTTTAGTACTGATGGCTTTACACAGGATGTCCATCTTCTCCTGAGCTGATAGAACAACTTCTCGGTCTATCAGAAATGATGTAAAAAGAGCATCAAGGGACATGGAGAGAGACTGGAAGCACAGGTCTAATGAGGAGACGTGATCTGCCATGTCTTTGAGGGCATTGAGGAGAATGTGGAAAACATCAGCCTCTGCTGAGTCTTGTGTCTCCAGCTTTAACCTCTTGGCAGCCTGAGGAGACAAACTAGAAGACATGGAGGTGAGACGAGCAACCTGCTTGGCAAACATCATCTCCATGCTCTCGTCGTTTCTGAGCTTGGCTTGCTCTTGGCCTTTCCACAGCTCCCGCCACATCTCTAGAAAGAAATGAACATCCTCTTCGCTTGTAGGCTCGCTCTTCACATGCTCTACCAGCCTCTTCAGCTCCAAGCAGATCAAATCTTCAGGAAGATGAAGGAGAAAACCTGCGTAAACATGTGAAGCAGCAGCGTTCTTCACCAACTCCAACAGGACAACATGGTTAACTTCAGGGAGGCTCTGCTGGAAGGAAAAAAAGGGGTTCTCCCTCCACGCTCTCTCAACATCCTCCTCAGCGCTCAAGAGCTTCAGCCACACAGCACAGACCACCTTCTTCGTCCAGGTCGAGCTGTGATGACCGTCAGCTTCCTCCAGTTCACAGACTTCCTGCAGAGCCTGTAGGATCGGGCGTCCCGCCGCGATCCAGTCGGATTTGTTCACGCAGGATAGAAATGAGGGGCGACACAGTTTGTCTGCCAGCAGGAAAGCCCCCTGCAGAACCGCAGAGCCTGAAATCACATGACATAATCAGAGCCCTGAAGTGCCAATCACATCATCATATCAATGTAAAGACATCTTAAAGATAACAACAACAAAAGCAATAAAATAACAAGAAAACGTTACATTTGATAAATCTAAACAAAATTAAAGCGGGGGGTGGGGTGGGGTGTCAAGTTTTCATTCAAATATGCAGTAAGAAACAAGAATTGCAAAAACAATTTTGTTTTTGCATTCCAGGACTGCTGTGTGATGTTTTAAAACAGTAATTTGTGGATGTGATTTGAACTTCAGGGCCACCGTATCCACAGATAAAAACACCAAAGCTTCTTCTCAACTTTCAGATATGATCTCCAATAAATAACTCAGTTTTCATGGACAGAGCCATATAGTTTTTATTGTGTTTAATGTGTGAGTGTTTGTGTGCGTTCGTCTTTATGTCAGGATCAGTGTAGATCTTGTTGTTATTCACCTTTTGCCAAATCCCTTCAGGGGATCCATATGTCATTCATTTTACCACACCAAACTCAGTTTCCCACAATTCAAAGCGGTTCACCGCGTGTGTAAATCGGTATGAATGCGTCGTGTGTTGGAAAAACAATTTAAATTAAAAAACATTGCTTTTCTTTATTAAATAATATTTTCTTTTGTAAGAATTTATTTTAACTTAAAGTCAGTGACTTAACTGGTCTACAGAGAGAGTAAAAATAAAAGCTATTTTACCTTTGTCCATTATCACCGTGATAATTGTTGCGTGCAGGTAAATACCAGTGTAATCCGTTTACCTGGAAACTCTCTAAACGCGCCGTTACGTTCACGGTTTCCGAAGTTTAAAGTTAGATTTCTGAAACAACATAATCCAACTAAAAACATCCACAGCAGAACTGCGCAGCCGCAAACACGCTTCCGCCATGCGACGCATATACCGGATGTTTGTTCACAGCGACGCACCCGGATAAATTCGGTACTGCAGTTTTAACGTTTTTCTTCGGAGCGAGATTTAAATATTTTACATCAGATTTAAACGTCATTTCATTTGTTATTGTGTTTATGAATATATATAAAAATGTTTTTTTTTTGTTATGGTTTTAATCTTGTAGGTCATGTGACGCGAGCTAAAGGCAAATCGTTTTTTTTCTGCAGAAGTGAAAATGAAAGTACTTTTTAGATCCTGGCTGCTGGTAGAAACAAGGTGAACCAAGAAATTCAATTGAATAATCAAAATGGGAGTATTTCAGAAAGTTGTTATTTACTTTTATGTGATTGGAGGTAAGTTATTTTAAAGTATGTTTGCAGCTGTTCTATCAGTTAGTTCATGAAAGGAACTAAATTTAAATGAAGGGTGTGTTTAATGTTAGTTTTTCTGTGTTCTCAGTTGTGAGGAGCGTTCAGCAGATACCATGGCTGTCATGTCAGTTCACTGACGAACATGTGTCCAACAACAGTGAAGGACACATTGAGACACAGCTCATTCCCAGAGAGGCTATGGTTCAGTTTGGTCTAAAAGGAGACGCTCCTGTCAATCCCCACGCCATCACCTTCCTGATCACTGGTGAGCTTCTGTCCAAGACACGAATCGGGGCAGGAAAGAATTACATTCATGACTTTTTATGTTGCTTTAGTTTCAAAACTGGACCTGCAGCGGTCCATTGAAGGGGTGGAGGTAGAGGAGTTGGAGTGTGAGGTCCGACGGTACAGCACAGAGGGCATCCATGTCCGCTGGCCCGCCCTGGGGGCAGAGGGGTACAACCGCTGGTACACCTGCATCCTCAGACACAGAAAGGACAAGTTCAGCGTCACTGCTTTCCTCAGACATCCGTCTGACCAACCTCCTCCAGGACAGCAGGACTACCGCAGCTGGCCGCCCATCGCCGACCGAGAGGTTCTTACCACCACAGGTAGGTGTCCCCTTCATCTGACGCTGCTTCTGCATGTCAGAACGAAGGCCTGTAAGAGGGTTCATCCTATTTGTGTCCATAGTCGCCATGTTGCTGAAAACAGAGACTCCATCTGTGAAAGTCAGACTACGCTCGCAGCCCAAACTCCACTGTCAGTTCAGCATCGACCACCGAGGCCCAAACGTCACCGTGGAGTGGCACTGGCAGTCCCGCGGAGAGA
This sequence comes from Oryzias latipes, assembly GCF_053564925.1. Lineage (NCBI taxonomy): Eukaryota > Metazoa > Chordata > Actinopteri > Beloniformes > Adrianichthyidae > Oryzias > Oryzias latipes. Next base: position 16,503,209 of record NC_136249.1, read on the forward strand.
GAAGGATGCTCTTCCGCTACAACAGCCGCTCCGGGGAGATTCATGGCTCTGGAGTTGGGAAGAAGGCCCTGGCTGGGGGAGATGCCTCCTACACTCTCCCCTTCACCAAGATGAGCAGCGAAGGAAGCTACATTTGTTCTTTGACTGTGAACCCGCTTTTCGCCAACATGGAGCTCAACCTGCACGTCGAGGGTGAGGAGATGATCTAAAACCTGTAATCTGTCCTCTTCTTTTACCATCAGCGGTCGCACTGCTACAGTGTTGGTGATCCAGCTGAAAACATCTGTTCCTCTTCTTCAGCCTCTTAAGGCTAGAAGAAAACAGTGTTTGAGTTTATTTCTGGGATTTGTGTCACATCTGACTTTTGTTTTGTTTTGTTTTGTTTTACTGTTTTTTATGTGGGAAGTAAAAAAAAAAAAACACAAATGCTTCCAAATGTGACCTTTTCAGAAAAGGTCTGGAGTTGCTGTTATTGCATCATTTGCTGAGGGTTCTTATCTGTACTGAGTGTTTTGTTGCTGCTGGAAAAAGAAAAGCTTTTATTTTGAAAGAAAGTCTCTTAAACTTTCAACAATTCAAATTAAATTAACCCTTATTTAAAATTAGGAGTTGTATACGTGTGACCTGAGATGGGTAAAAACAAAAGAAACGTGTTCCCACGAAATCATTAATTTGTTCTGGGCCTGTGCAATAAATCGCAAATTTAGCGTTATCGCAATATCAAGCTGTGCAATATGCTTATCGCAAAAGACAGCAATAAGCGGTTACCTTAAATTTGCAAAAACAATCTTATGGCAGTTTGAACTATTTAGCGAATCAAATAAATCTATTTATGCATTTGACCAATCGGATGGAGCTCTTTCATGTTAGATATTTGCCTCCTTATGTAGACGAGGGTCATTTGGAGTATAATTTAAATTATGTTGACTCTTTCTTCCATTAAACTGTTGCAGTGTAATGGAAATTATGTTTTTGGTCGTTTTGCTATTTTCTTTCATGTTTCTCAAGTTATAGCGTCATCGCAATATTGATCGCTAATATCGCGAGTTTTACTCATATCATGCAGAAAAATAAAAACAAGAATCAAACTAGGGGATCTATATATTATTGTCTCGATGAAAATAAGAAAAATATCGAATATCGAAGGCCCGAGCTGACTTCTTCCCCCTACCACAGCGGCTCTCCGTCTGCCGGTGTAGGTACCATAAGCATTCGGCCTGCAACAACCGTTCGGGGTCCTTCGACTAGTGCTGACGTCACATTATGGGATTGGCTGTCCGTTGACGTATCGGATAATTAAAACTACAATAGAAGAAGATATTATGCGGTCCATTGTAAACAAACAGAGCTCTGACATGGAGTGAGATTATCTTCTAAATGTTCTTTTATTATTGTTAAGATTCTTATTAAGTGCATTTGCAGCCGAACGGACTGCGGTCCGAAGCCTTCTCCGGACCGAACACTATAACAAATCATATTCCCTGCCTGCGAACACGAAGCTACGAGACTCCAGTTGCTCCAATCAGAGATACGGTTCTCTAGCGTGGAACAGCAGGTTCATTCTAACAGCCACAGATCTTTTTACAAAGTGGGTTGTGGCAAAATCTCTCCATAAACACTGCAAAGAATAATGTCAGACACAACTTATGAGGGAAAATAACTTTGGGTTACAAAAGGAAATGTGAAATGAAAATATGTAGAGCCCGAGCAGATCTCCGCGCTATGTAGTTTGTCCAAGTGGGGATACCGTAGTGTGATGTTATCCTCAGTCGAAAGGACCCCGAACGGTTATTGCAGGCCGAACGGTTATGGTACCTACACCGGCCAGCCAGCTGCCCAGATTCCGGTATGACAAGCAAAAGAGCTCTGGCCGTGGAGCTCGTTTGCTTGTAAAATGGAATACGTGCATCACACATATCCCATAATGCATTTTGACCAATCAACCTGTCACTGTAACTAAGGTGCATTCAAAAACAACAGGATAAATGTATAACAGAATATGACATGGACAAGCAGCAAGCCATCCGTATTTATGAATGACCTAACACATGAATTAATCTTTTGTAGGAACAAATTAATTATTTCAAGGGAACAATTTTTTTTTAACCCATATCAGGTCACAGGCTCCATACTTGTTCTGTTGTAAACATAGAAATGTCAACTTCCTAAAGTGATTCTAAGTCACTCTGGACTCACCAGAGCCTCCCCGGGTCTCCCTGAATGTGGGTCCAACTTTGGTGCTGGAGGAGGGAAAGGAGCAGAAGGTTGTTTGCACAGCAGAGAACTACTACCCTCTGGACGTGGAGATCCTCTGGCATGAGCAGAACCCAGCGGCGTCAGGTCAGAGAGTTGGCGCCCCTCTGCCTCAGGAACTCAAAAACATTCTGTTCTCCAGCCACAAACACAACCAGGACCAGACCTACTCTCTGTCGGCCTTCTTTTACCTCAAGGCTTCGCTGACGTTGTCTGGGAAGCAGTTCTCCTGCAGCGTCTCTCATCCCTCGCTCAGGATGCCCATCAAGAAAAGCTTCATCCTCCAAGTTGAAGGTAAGGAGTGTAGTAGAGTGGAAGCACCACCTGGTGGCAGCAGAGGCTCATCTGTGGCATGTCTGTTCTCTGCAGAACCCTCCAGCCTGATGTTTAACCTCGCTGTGGGCCTCGTTCTGATCAGTCTGTCAGGAGTTCTTATTATATTGCTGCTGTACCTGAACTCAGGTGAGCAACACCTGCAGCAGAATCTTAACAGTCTGCTGGGAGAGGAGGATGACTGTCATCAGAATAACCCATGTTTGTTTTTTCTGCAGCAAGAAGACCATCTAAGATTGTAAGGTAAATACATGCTTATTCCATTTACACTTTACTCTTTAAGTTCACATGCGGCGTGTGTGTTTAAATGTGTGGATTACATGTGTGTGTTAACCTGTTTGTGTTTGCACACGTGTGTTAACATGTTTGTGTTAATTTGTGTATATTAACATATCTGTGCTTACATGTGTGTTAATTTGTGTGTGTTAATGTGTGTGTTTACATGTGTGTGTTAATATGTGTGTATTAACATCTGTGTGCTTACATCTGTGTGTTAATATCTGTGTGTTAACATGTGTTTGTTATCTTGTGCGTTAATATGTGTGTGTTTACATTTGTATTTACATGTGTGTTAACATGTGTGTGGTTTACCTCTGTGTGTTTACATGTGTGTGTTAACATGTGTGTGGTTTGAAATGTGTGTTTACATGTGTGTGTTAATATGTGTGTGGTTTGATATGTGTGTTTACATGTGTGTGTTTTGATATGTGTGTTTACATGTGTGTGTTAACATGTGTGTGGTAACATGTGTGTGGTTTGATATGTGTGTTTACATGTGTGTGTTAATATGTGTGTGCTAATATGTGTGTGTTTACATGTGTGTGTTAATATGTGTGTGCTAATATGTGTGTGTTTACATGTGTGTTAACATGTGTGTGGTTTACATCTGTGTGTTTACATGTGTTTACATGTGTATGTTTGCATGTTAACATGCGTGTTTTCTGTGTCCTGAAGAAACCATACTGAGTCGCAGTGGTGACACCTAGAGAATGAAGGAACTGTCCGACTTCCTGCTGCCCACTGACATCTGCACTGATGGTTGTTTACTTGTGTGTTGGTTGTTGTTGTTTGTTTTCTGGTGAATGTGGGTTTCTGTGAAACTTTATTGTTATCATAATTTACAGCAGTTTTCATCTTATTTTAGACTCTTTTTTTTGGAGTCTTGTGTTGACTCTTTAACGACATCAAAACATGAGGACCAATCAGATCCTCTAAAAAACTGTAATGACCTTTAATTTAACCTTCCTGATTGTTTTTCTGTCAGCTGCTCCACTTTAAGAACAAAGAAATCTGTCTAATAATCCAGTGTTTACTCCTGTAGGGCTGGAACCACAAACCTTCACGCTGACACATGAACACAGACTGGTGTGATTATGAATATGTGAATGTGTGAAACAGTCGGTTAAAGTGACACTAAACAGAAACTGTCCATCATCAGCTTCCAGATGCTTTAAAGTCACTGTTTGTTTTTTTAAATAAGGTTTAAGAAATAAAAATCCAGACCGAATTGTGTCCAAGTTTGTCTTTTTCTGTGATCAATTATAAAATATATTGATTCTTCAGATTAACACATGAAAAAGTGTACGGATCACTTGATCTCCACACTTTGAAAATCTAAAAATGAAACTCCATAAATGATCTACTGAACAAATAGATAAACAATCTGCATCATGTTGGGAAAAGATTCAATTCCATTTTTCTATTTTCACAAACAAACAGATGAGTAAATTATTTGACATCAGAGACTGATTAGTTAATCTCTGAAAATATTTAAACAGTATTTAAACAGACAGAAGACAGTAAATATTCATATCTGAATAATTTGTTATGAAAGACAATATTATTTTAACCATAAGATTGTTAAAAAGTTTTTAAAAATCCAAATTTATAAAAGGAGACAGAGGATTTATAAAATTTGATTTTCTTTCCACTAGTTTTGTATAATAATGACATTTAAATCACAGCTTGAGGTGAAGGTTATGTATTTATGTATGAATGTATTTGCTTTAAGATGAAGAACACCAAAATAGGAATCCAACCATTGATTGATTGATCTCTCCATCTATTTTCCAAACCCGCTGAATACCTTTGAAGGTCAATGGGTTGCTGGAGCCTATCCCAGTTAGCCTCTCCATCAAACATCTGCTGGTTCTATCTCTAATGCCATGTCTCTCATCATCCTTTGCATTGAATTTGAAACCTTTGGTCACAACCAGCACATTAAAAAGCGGCGACTTGTCCTTCAGGTCATGCAGATGTTGGCTTTGGCGTGTTAGCTGGAACTTCATGAGAACAAGGCTTTTGTATTTTCCATCTTCTTTATGTTTTTCTTCTCCAATCATGTTAAAAAAAAAAAAAAAACATCTTTCATGTTGGCCTTACGTCTCCTGTGTTGAGCTGACAGATCTGGAACAACACCAGGCAGATCTCCAACACAAAAAAGTGCCTAAAAAAAGCAAAGCAGCCATTTAAATTGACTGATTACTGACAGACTAAAGTTTATTTTTACTTTCAACTCTCTGCCAGTTTGAGAATCAGTCAGGTTGTATGAAACCTTTACAGGTAAGAACAAGAGACAGAACGTGTGAGAGCTTGAAGAGCATGATCTAATGTTCTGCAGCGCCTGCTCTGCCAGCCTGTTGCTCTATTTGAATGAAATATTGGACGATCTCTCCTCAAACTACATGTTAGTTTATAGAACACGCCATTTCAGAATTAACCTCATAAACAAAGAGTTACCCTGTGTCCGAATTACCGCCCTAACCCCTATATAGTGCCGCACTATATAGGGTTTTGGTAGTTAGGGATTAGGGTCGGAATTCTGACACAGCCTTAAAATAAAAACTGGTAAACAAGGGATTTGTTAGTTGAAATCTGCTAGTTTTTATGGTGAAAATGTGACGATTTTAACTGAATTTAAAGTTCTGTTCTTCTGTCTCCTGTGGTGAGCCAATCTTTGATCAATCTTTGGCCTCATCTTAGATGACTGAGGATTCACACAGAAAAAAAGAAGACATTGTCGATAGGTTTGTCTGAGCACCATCAATGTTTTTTTTTTAATGTTTTCTTGTGAAACTGTTCTAGAAACCGGATCAAACTCCTGCATGTAAAGGCCTGAAGGTAAGGTAGGCAACAATCTATTTAAAACTATCTGAGAGCTTCCTGTTTTTACAACTGTCCAGATCAGACAATGAGGAGGCAGATTAGAAATTTTCAGGACTACACATAAAATAAAAAAATCTGCAAGTTGTTATGGTCTCTGCTTTTATTTTGAAAGACAGAAATATACATGTTTTTATCCATTATTTTCTATCAGTGGTTTTAAAGCCTTTCATATTTTCGGATACCAACACAGATAAAAAATAAAATAAAAATCACCTGGTTTCATGTTTCTGTTGCTAAATTTTCAAAACTTTTGGGTTTCAACCAAAAAAAGGAAACATTATTCTGTGTTTGAATAATCAAATGTGGCAAACAGATATGTCCATTCATGACAGATGATCATCCTTGACTTTCACTTCATGAAAGAACTCAAATGTTATGGATATTGGAGCAGCTTTGTCTTTACTTCTTTCCACATAGAATAATTAAAAGACACTAGATGAGTTTACTGCATTGATGCAAAGATTCAAATGAATTCCAAAGAAAAAGACAAAGTTTATTTTTTACAAACTCAGTTTGCATTTTGAAATGCTGCACTCTGCTAAGGTTTTCTACAGAACTGAAAATCTATGCTTTGCCTCTCAGGATCTTGAGCAAAACTTGTGCAAACGTTTCAAAGAACTTCCAGGTTTCCAGCTGCTTTTTCTGTCTCTCAGCGCTGTCCTCAGAAGACTGAAACTGGTTTCTATCGTTCCCAAACAGAACGCTGGCTTGTCCTTTGGTTTGATCGTTCTTTTACACTTTCACGGGTCAGTGACCTCTGCAGGCAAACTTACACAACTCCTCGTGCTGACACAGACTTGGACTGCAGTCAGCTGTGCGATAAACGGAAATCCATCGTCCCGACATATAAACTGAGCTCTTGAGTTTATAAACCGCTCTGTGTGTTGTAAACTGTGCTCTCCGTTTTTGCAGTAGCTGTACAGATGTGTACACTTTACTCACATGTAGTTTACAAATCTGTGTTTAAGATTAAGTCTTGTGGTTCAGCGACTCACTGAGGGTTTAATGGCTGTAACTTAAAGGATCTTTAGGTTGAAATATTTAGTGAATAAGCTATCTTCCACATCAAAGAATGCACTGTGGTGCAAATTTGTGGAATATAACAGTATTAGGAAGTCTCTCAAAAGACAGAGGATGCACCAAGACCTCACATGATACCAGACCATGCATGAACATGGATCCATGCATCCCAGAAGATGCATGACTGAAACTAATTACAAAATTAAAATTGCAGTACAACTAGTTAGCATTGTGTTTGTAAAATCCACAAAACAATTAAGATAAATCTGTTTTTGGGCTGTTTTGTTCTATTCTTCCATCGTTTTCCACAAAGGTTTGTGCAGTATTTGCAGTTTCAGACGGAATGATCTAATCCTGCCCCAGAAGACGGCTGTGGTTGGCTGCATACCCCAGTAAAGACCAGGCAGAAGAAGGAAGACTTAGTGTACTTGGAGAATGATTTTAGATGCTGAGCTCACTTTTATGCACAGCCTTGGTTCAAGACTTTTCTGAAACTTTTCCCTGTATCGAGCACTTTAACAAACCACAGGTATGAAGCTTAAGGGTTTCAGCCGTCGTCTTTTGCAGCATCTTTAATGCCAGACGTTCCACACATCTCTGCAAAAAGACACCAACCAGAGGCTGGATTAAAGACCCATGCCTATCATCTCTTGATCTATTTACAAAGTGTCCCCAGTGGTCTTTTAATTATCATTTTGCCGTTTTACACACTCTCCTGCTATAGCTTACAGCTCCTCATGCTCCCAACCTAACATTGCAAAAAAAGTTTTGAGCCAGATGTCAGCCTCGGACGAGGAAAACGAAGACATACATAAATCCATTAGGAAAATTCTAATGACCGAGCATTCCACTGGTATTTAAACGCAGCACTTACGGACGAATTTGTGAGACGTGAAAAGAGTCTCACGGTAGATCCGTGCGTAACTTTGGCTTCGTGTGTGCGTAACAAGGGATTCGTGCGTGTTTTTTAAAGATGTGTGTGTGTAAGTAGTTTCAAACTGTTGTAATCTTAATTTGTGCATACGTAAATTGCATTTTGTATTTTTTTCATTTTATATTTTTTTAATTTATACACAAAACGTATTATGTGAGTAAAAAATCACGCACAAATCCAAATTTATGCACAAATCCTAATTTACAAACGCACAAAGCAAGAATATGCATACACAAATCCTAATTTACGCACGAATCAAGAATTACGCACGCACAAATCTGGCTGAGTCTAATTTCTCTCCATACTGTCTCCCCCTCTGGTCATCGGCGGGAACCTTCCCCAGAGTTCTAGACGGACTACATCTCCCAGCAACCCCAGCGTGCAGCTTCTGAGTGCTGCACTCCTGACTGTCACTCACAGCATACTTAAGCACTCCACTGAGCCTCACTCAGTGTGAAGTATTGTTTTTGCTGCTCTGCCTGCATTAATGTGTGTTACGTCTGGATCTGATTTGCTGTCCCTGTTTTACCTCTGATTCTGTTTGCCTGCCGCCTGCCTTGAATCTGGTTTTGGAACCTGATTACCCCTGTTTCTTCTCTGATGCTCCCCTGCTCATTATTAACAAAGGATATTGACCGAGCTACCTGACACTGATTTAGCTTTGTGGACTTTTAGCTGAGCTGACAAACCTGCTGCATTTTGATGCAGTTGTCTACCTGTTCTTGTAACGGTCTGAAAGCTTCATGTGTTATGCTTTGGAACTGTCTGAATTTTGTGTTTTGGCCTTTTTTCCTTTAAAAAAAATCTAAATGTGACAAAACAGAAAAGGTGCAGCAGACAGTAGAGTCACAGACTTATAACTGTCCTAATTGTTATGGAGACTTTGAAAGTGGAACTTGGTCAGAGAAAATAAAAGAAATAATTTGAATGAATAATAATTTCACAACAATATGAAAACATAACATGTTACCCAGAAATCAATTTTCTTTGAAACTCATAGGGAGACCGTAGTATCATTAAAGCATGTTTGCTGTCACGGTGAGTTGGATTTCTGCAGAATAAAATCAGTTCCTCTCGTTTAGTTTTGTCTCTTCTTATAAAAGTTCTAAAATTATCTTCTTTTTATCATTTGCAACACTGCTTTTAGAAAACCTTGTAAACCCCTGATATCTCTGAAGGGGCAGCATCTCACTTAGTCTGTATCCGCATTAAAGAGAGTTTTTAGATTCAATTCCATCTGATTTTTGAATTGAAATGAAGGCAGATGAGTGTGTTGCTTCCTCCTATCTATACATTTGGATATACGTTTTTCTGCTTTCCACAGAAATTCTCCTGATCACATCTTCCTGCAGCAGGTGATGCTTTTTCTTCCAGCAACAGTTCTCATCCCAGCACAGATAAATGACAGAAAATCTCAACTATCAGGAACTTTGTGAGCTGGTGTGAGAGGAATCACCAGTGCTTAAATACTAGCAAGATCAAAGAGATGGTGACTGACCTCCAAAGATGAAAAACGGTGGCCCACACACCTGTGAACATCCAGGGAAGTGTCATTGACATCGTCGACAGTTCCAAGCACCTCGGTGTTCACCTCAACACTGATGACCTCTAGATAAGGGCCAAAGTCACCTCCATATTCTAAGGAGACTGATGTCCTTTGGAGTGTGCAGACCTCTGCCCAGGAATTTTCATGACTTCGTAGTGCCCTCTGCCTTTCTTTTCTCACTCTTTTCAGGGTAAGAGGAGGACGTTGACCGAGCTGAGATCCATCATGGACAACAGCTCTCACCCACTGAACCTGACTGAAGGGACTGAGGAGCTCCTTCAATGACCGACTCAGACACCCGCAGTGTAGAAACGAGCGCCACCGCAGGTCATTCATTCCCACTGCACAACTCCTGTTTGTGACCAGGTCATCAAAAATGTTTACAACTTAGCCCAATTATTCATGTGCCTATTTCTTTGTTTGATCAGATATTTGGTGATCTATAATTGCACTATCCCTTGTTTTTCCTTGAGCTGCCACGGTGTGTGATTTTCTCCCTGTGAGATAAATAAAGTTAAATTCAATTAAACTCAGGATATATGGTAACGATTGGACAAGAATCCGAAAAAATAAAATTCAAGAACTTCTGCTACTTTTGTCCAAAACTCCCCAGGAGGGGAACTGGACATGTGACTTTCAGGAAACTGATGGAGGGATTCAGGTCACTAGTCACCCATCTGTCCTCTCCCAAGTTTTAGTTCTCCCTGGAGGGTTTACATTCTGAAAATAAAAGGAGTCCTGCATTTTCTACTTAATCAGACTTCCTCTGAACAGCTTTGTTTTGTTAGCTTGTGCTGTTCACACAAATGTAGCTTTTTATTGTTTCGCCTTGTTCATAGGCAAAGCCTCAAATTGAGGAATTTCTCAATCTTTTCTTCTCTTCTTTTTCTGCTTAATTATCTGGCCAAACAGCAGGAACGGTACAAACAGCAGTTTGTTTGGGACTCCAGCCCAAACATGAAGCCCTCTCCACTGGAATGCTGCATGAGATAAAGCTCTGGCTCTGCTGGGGTAATGGGAAAGTGATTGGAATCATCTGAGGAACAGGAACATGCAGTTCATGATGTTTAAATCCAAAGCTTTTGTTTCAAACTTCTAAGAAGAATCTCACTGGAGGTGACTGAAATGTGAGTCAGTGTGATGAAGAACAAAAACACAGTGAGAATTTACAAATATTAAAAATGTGCTTCTTTTTCAACTTGACGCATCATTATCATTAATTTCATCTTTAAAAACAAACCATCGGATCTCATGCAGCTTTGAATTCTCTGTATTAGCTGGATAAGCAGCTCAGCTGATGTCCTCTAAAGAACGCAAACATAACGGCTTAAGAATATATAGCAATAAAATTTAATAAAAGCAGGTTTGTGAGTTTGATTATCATGAAATTTTGCATACAGGATACACTCGCCGTGTTTTCTCCTGTCTGTCAATTCTGGTGTTTGGTCAGATATGTGCATCCACATCCATTCAGTGATATGGAGATCATTGGCTTAATGGAGCCTATCACAGCCATATTTTGAAGGCCGGGTACACCCTAAACAGGTCTCTAGCCTTTTGCAGGGCCACACATTCACATGTACACTTAGGGCAATTTAGAGACACCAATTAACCTATGAAGCATGTTTTTGGACTGTGGGAGGGAACCGCAGAAAATCCACACATGCACAAGGAGAACATGTAAACTCCACACAGAAAGGACTCAGCTGGGATTCAAACAAGGGCATTCTCAAAGTTTAATCTAAAGAAAAACTCAAATAGAAGTGAAATATTTCAATATTTACTGCTTATTGTTTAGCAATCCACAAACGTGTTTTTTTCGTAAAGCTTTATTTTGTCATTTTTCTTTTTTTTGTTTTGTTATCTTGCATACTGGTATCTTAACAAATGCAGCTTTTTCTCCCGCTAAACATCATTACGGCTACTTTAAATGACACTTGTTTTATTACTTTGTGATTTCATCTGTTTGAAGTGGAATGTCCTGGAATTTATTGTTTATATTGATGCTGCTCAGGTTTTTGTGTGACTATTGGCAGTTTAGAAGGAGCTGCAAGGAGCCAAGTCTGCTTGAAATGTCCTTCAAAACGTTTGCTATGGGAACATATTTGTGTCGGCGGATGTGCTTGGATGGTGGATGGTTTGGTGAATTTCCTTGGATGGTTTGATGGATGTCCTTGGATGGTTTGGTGGATGTCCTTGGATGGTTTGGTGAATGTCCTTGGATGGTTGATGGTTTGGTGGATGTCCTTGGATGGTTTGGTGAATGTCCTTGGATGGTTGATGGTTTGGTGGATGTCCTTGGATGGTTGATGGTTTGGTGGATGTCCTTGGATGGTTTGATGGATGTCCTTGGATGGTTTGGTGAATGTCCTTGGATGGTGGATGTCTTTGATGGTGGATGGTTTGGTAGATGAACTTGGATGGTTTGGTGGATGTCCTTGGATGGTGGATGGTTTGGTGAATGTCCTCGGATGGTTTGGTGAATGTCCTCGGATGGTTTGGTGGATGTCCTTGGATGGTTTGGTGGATGTCCTTTGATGGTGGATGTCTTTGATGGTGGATGGTTTGGTGGATGTCCTTGGATGGTGGATGGTTTGGTGGATGTCCTTGGATGGTGGATGGTTTGGTGGATGTCCTCGGATGGTGGATGGTTTGGTGGATGTCCTTGGATGGTGGATGGTTTGGTGGATGTCCTTGGATGGTGGATGGTTTGGTGGATATCCTTGGATGGTGGATGGTTTGGTGGATGTCCTTGGATAGTGGATGGTTTGGTGAATGTCCTTGGATGGTGGATGGTTTGGTGGATGTCCTTGGATGGTGGATGGTTTGGTGGATGTCCTTGGATAGTGGATGGTTTGGTGAATGTCCTTGGACGGTTTGGTGGATGTCCTTGTATGGTGGATGTCTTTGATGGTGGATGGTTTGGTGGATGTCCTTGGATGGTGGATGGTTTGGTGAATGTCCTTGGATGGTGGATGTTTTCCTAAATGTTTCCATGAACACCCATGTTTTACCTTTGCTTTATAGGACTCTCAGTCTGCCCCTTGGTGTGTGTTGTTTGCTGATCACCTGGAGTTTGGATTATGGACATGGATGCTCAATTATTCTGAGTTTCTGACCCTTTCCTGAACTTCTGATGGACTCTGTCCTGGACGACACCAGCATTTGTTATCTGGATCCTCCAGATTCACTATTTTCCATTGTACTGGAAGAAAGAAAGAAACATTCTCGCCTGGACCTGAACCCTTGACTCTGCGTTTGTTTCAGGCTCCTCTTCGCATCTGGCCGTATTGAAATTATCTGGGTTCCCTCAGTTAACTTCACCCCACGGAGCTCCAGATGAACTGTAACCTCGTTCTGCGTGCGCCCTCTCAGGTACTTCTCTGACAGAGTGTGAGCGTTCGGGATGAGGTCATGTTGAAGTGGGGCCTCGCTGCCTCGCTGCCAACTGAAATGCCGATGTGGCAAGAACTTGAGGTTTGGATCCAGCAGAACATGTGCATGCATGTGTGCAGACTACAAAGAAAAACAAATGATGTAGTAAAGCTCAGTGTGGGTGAATGACATCATTCTGCACTAACGGATGCATGAGCGCTGCCTTACATAACACTCAGTTATCAGTTATTAATGTGTCAGGAACTGAGCAGCAGGAAAAGCTGCAGTGTATCTACACAGTGAGCAAAGGAGAACTTGTTGTTCTTCTGATAAGTTATTCCATGTTTTTCTGTTGCTGGCTGACAAACCCCAAAAGAAACATTAAAAAAAGGGTTTTTATGTTGTTTAAAGTGTTTTTTGTGCATTCTCTTTTTTTACTTAAACATAGCTTCAAACTTTTAATTTCTAAAGGTCACCTCCTCAGAGCAGACCCACTTTTCTCCATACTGTTCACATTTGTCTCCTTCCAAAAGTATCTAATCCTTTCGGAGTCTGAAGAACGTTTCCTTAAATCTCCTTTTTTTTCATCCATATATTAGTTTTATCTTTAAAAGAATAAAGCGCACAAATATCCCAAGAAAGTTGAAAATGAGTAATTTCTGGAACTTTATGTCCCAGTCAAGTATCTCTGACTTTCTCTTGGGTCCTTTTTTTTATGGACGAGGATAGAGGTCTTTTTTCCCAGCAAACCTACCTCAAACTCTGGAAAGTTTATTGAAGGATGTTTATGAGAAACCCGAGAGTGTGCAGAAATGAGGGAATGCTTCAGCTCATGCAGAAGCTCCTGCAGCATCTAAACTTTGACACCTTTGGTGGTGTAAAAAGGGTGGAGGAAAATAAAAATAAATGAAGTCATTTCAGAAGTGTAACTTTAAGATGTTCACATGTTTTCCTGGGGGTTCAAAACGACTTGCAGAAAGAGAAAAGTTCCTGGAGTGTAGAAACCAACATCTGCAAATAGTGTGGAATAAAATAATGCCAAATCATTATCCATCCATCCATACACCCATCCATCCACCCTGCAGAGGAAGCTCATTTTAACCACTTGCATTCGGGACTTCAATCTTCAATCTCAAAGAAGAACAGGTAAACTGAGAGCTTTGCTTTCTGACTCAGCTCTCTGTTCACCACAATGGACCAGCACAGTGGCTGCAAAACAGCAGATGCCGCACCAATCCACCTGTCAATCTCAAGCTCCACTTTTTTCTCACCCATGAACAAGACCCCAAGATACTTAAACTCCTCCACCTGGGGCAGGAGCACTCCACCCAGAGAGGGCAAAGTACCTTTTTCAGGTCAAGAACAACAGACTCTTATTTAGCGGTGCTGACCCTCATCGCGGCCACTTCACACTCGGCCGCAAACCGCCCAAATGCATCCTAGAGGTCCTGGCTCAAAGAAGCCAACAGGACAACATCATCTGCAAAGAATGAGAGGAAATCCTGTGGTCCCCAAACTAAACCTTCTCCAGCCCCTGGCTGCACAGATAAATTCTGTCACTAACGATTCTGAACAGAACCGGTAATAGAACCATAATTTATAACTATTTGGGGTCTTCTCTCCCTGTAATGAAAATATTCCATGAATTATTGGTTTGTGAATATTTATTCAAAACAATTTTGCAGAAATGTGCGTTTCAAAGTCACATTTCAGGCATCCAAGGGGGTTGGTTTTGCTGTAAAGCCTTTTGCTCCCTCAGCCGGATATAAAATAAAAATGTCTCTATTTCTACAGGCCTCATCTGGAACCAGTTGTTTGGACGCATGTGGAATATACTCAAGGGGGTGCGGGGTCACAAAATGTTGACAAACAAACACAGTCTTGCTTTTTTTGCATTCATTCTGCTGTCATCCGGCTGGTCTGTCGAATACATCTTGATGCTCTGCATGCAGGAATTCTTTCAAAACTCAAAATCAGCTCGGTCCCTTCTGTGTCACGATTGGGCCTCACTTTGAAAATGTGCAGCAGCTCGGTTGTGATCTCTTTCTGGAAAACACTAATGAAACACAGGAACTGTTGCTGAAGGGAGTCTGAGGTATGAGTCTCCAAACTGACAAAGCACAGAACCTGTCAGCTTGCACACGTTTGACACACATCACCCCCCCCCCCCCCCCCCCCCCCACATGTTCAGGTGTTAACAGCAGCCATCATATTTAACTTTTCAAAAATGTGAGGAAAGGAAAAATACATTGATCCCCCATGATAACTGTTCTCACGGGAAAGTGTACCGTCTGGAGAAGATGGAGACGGCTGCCAAGGAATGAAATCAGTGAAACTTCAGGGAAGTCATGTGGATCAAAACATTTTTTCCCTTTTTTCTCAGTGACTTTCTGCTTTTCTGTGTCACCAGTCACGTTTGGAAGAATATCAACGGTGCAAGTAAGTTTGATAGATCATGTTTCAGTATTTTAAATATGTCTGAACTTTGTCTGATCTTCCTGAACATCCTTCATTTCAACCTCTGTCTGACAAAAACGCAGAAGATTCACGCCTTCCTGATTTAAAAAACAGAAACCAAGACTCTTCCAATTACAATAAAAGAAACGAAAAATTGATGGAGCTTACCTTATAGTGTACTTGTGCTGAAAATGTGAAGTACAATTATTTTTACTAATTAAAATATGATGATCACATTACATCTACACTTATGGGCCACTTTATAAGGCACACTTGTCCAACTGTTGGTGTCAGTCTGCTGATCTACTGGGATTTTGACGCACAACCATCTCTAGGGTTTTCAGAGAATAGTAAGGAAAATATCCAGTGAGCAGCAGTTCTGAGGGAAGAATGCCTTGTTGATGCCAGAGGTCAGAAGAGAATGGCCAGACTGGTTAGATCTGATAGAAAGACAACAGGAACTCAAATAACCACTGGTTGCAACAAAGGTCTGCAGTAGAGCATGTTTGTGTGCACAACTATGAGAGACAAAATGAGACAAGAAAATCCAGAAAATCCCATCATCTGATTTTTAAAAATCTATTTGTAAATTATGGTGGAAAATAGGTATTTGGTCAATAACAATAGTTCAACTCAGTACTTTGTTATATGCTCTTTGTTGGCCATGACAGCAGTCAAACGTTTTCTTTAAGTCTTCACAAGGTTTTCACCAACTGTTGATGATATTTTGGCCCATTCCTCCATGCATATCTCCTCTGGAGCTGGAATGGTTTGGGGCTGTCTCTGGGCAACACAGACTTTCAACTCCCTCCAAAGATTCTCTATGGGGTTGAGATCTGGAGACTGGATGGGCCACTCCAGGACCTTGAAATGCTTCTTACGAAGCCCCTCCTTCATTACCCTCCCAGAGCCCCAGATGGAGGGAGCTTATAAGTGGTCTTGTCTGTCTTCCATTTCCTAATAATTGCTCCCACAGTTGATTTCTTCACACTAAGCTGCTCACCTATTGCAGATTCAGTCTTCCCAGCCTGGTGCAGGTCAACTATTTTGTTTCAGGTGTCCTTAGACAGCTCTTTGGTCCTGGCCATAGTGGAGTTTGGAGTGTGACTGTCTGAGGTTGTGGACAGGTGTATTTTATATAGATAACGAGTTCAAACAGGTGCCATGAAAAAAGGTAACGAGTGGATCCTCTTTTAGAAGAAGTTGTGAGAGCCAGAAATCTTGCTTGTTTGTTATTGAGCAAATATTTATTTTCCATCATAACTTACAAATAAATTCTTTAAAAATCACACAATGTGATTTTATTGACTTTTTTTTCTTCATTCTATCTCTCATAGTTGGGGTATACCTTTGATGAAAATTACAGGACTCTCTCATCTTTTTAAGTAGGAGAACTTGCACAATTAGTGGCTGACGAAATACTTTTTTGTCCCACTGAATGTGTTAGTTTAAATGTGTTCACATGTGGCTATTGTCCACAGACACACGTGAGGACACAAATATCTTCAAAGCACTTGGGTCCTGTGTTTGGCCCATTTAGCAGATGATTTGTTTTTACCTTAAATTTGTTCTAAATAAATTGTGAAAGTCAACTGACTAAAGTGGTATTTATTGAGGTCCTACATGAATATACAATTTATGTAATAAAAATTAACTTGAGGTAAATGGAACAAAAAAAAATCATCATTCAACATTAATAAATTGAGTGCATAAGTCAAGAAAATTCAACATAACGAATAAATTCAGTGTTTAGTAAATTCAACATCGAGGTAAAAAAAATCAACATTGTGATAAAAAAAATCACTTTAATTTCTCTAAGTGAAAAATTCAGTAAAAGATTTAACATATTTGTCCAATGTAGCACTTAATTAAGATGTTTTTTTTTTATGTAGCCATCTTCCATTCATCAAATTAAAATAAAATGGTTTCGTGGGACTGCTTCACAATGCTTTATTTGAATCTAATGTTGTCTTTGCGTGCAGGATACTGACTGGATCTACCGTAACCGGATTTTTTCTGCCAGAGACGAATGTCTGGCTTAAAGAGCCAACAGGACCAAGTCATCTGCAAACAGGCTTCCAAACCAAACCCCTTTCTGTTTCAGAACTGAAACCTTCCTGTTGCTTCTTGTTTAGCGGTCTCCACTCTGAAGCTGCTGTGGTTCCAGCAGCCTGTTTTTCCAGGTGAATCTACTTGCAGTGAACGGCTAACAAAAATGGTATTTCTGAACTGGTGAAGCTTAGAAGATCTGCATAACTTTTTTACAACTGCATGTAGGATTAATCAGAGAGCAGAACTTATGAACAGAATCTATGACTAAGAGAAGCCTGGATAGTGTCTCTGTAAACAGATTGGACAGCATGAATCTGTGGAGGCAGTCAGGTATATTGGTAAGCGGCTGTCTAAGCACAGATAAGGATGGAGCGGTAGTAGACTGCAGGAGCCCGTTGGGCCGAGGACAGAGTCAGAATAGAAGCATCTGCTCCAGAGACACAATGCAAAGCTCAGTCATCTGGAAGAATTCCAAGAACAGCAGCTACTCCTCCACATCCAGAAAACTGAAGTCGATGGAAAATCAGCCGAAAATGCAACTAATGCAGCTTCTTAGTGAGTCTTCATAGACAAGGAGAAAACCTCGTGGAAGATCCTGTGCCCACAGAGAAATGTTACCTCTCAACTTTCCTTGGAATGCTCTGTATCGTCCCAGAAGAGCTGAGGATAGACGCATCCAAACCCTGGGTGAGGCATTATAAACAATGGATGGATGGCTTTCAATGTTTGCTGAAAGATCTTTTTGTCATGTCATGAACTTTCTTTGCTTCTGTTTAACTTTTAGATTCACTGGAAAACGGATCTGCAGTTTACCTGTAAGTAATTCATGTTGTCAGGTGGACCAGAGTGCTTTTTGCACCAAAGTTCAAGGAGCTTTCAAAGCTGTCTGAAGAAATGAGACTGGAGTCCAGATTCAGGCATCCTTTGAGCTAGATTCTGGACCAAATCAGAATCTTTCAAGCTCTCTGAAGGAAATCTAATTAAAACCAATCATTTTGTTTTTTTTATTAAAGATTCTACATTTTCACTACATTTTTCTCAGATGAAGGAGTCTGTAACTTTCCTTTGATACTCTAGAGGCAGCATTTCTGATCATACACCTCCCTACTTAATTATTGAAAAATGTCTGTTTCAGTCATTTTTTACCTTATTCTTAACTAAGTGTATTTAGTTAAGTAAAGTGTAAAGTTTCTTATTTTTTCATTTTTTTCTGTCATGAACAAAATATAGTCTTGTATAATAAAGTATTTCAGTTCAATACAAGTAAAATCAATTTGTGCAAAATTCAGTTTGTCAATAAAACGGTTTTTCCTGCTGTCCTGTCTGAATGTTAATGTGTTAATATCTTCTCATTTGCCTGTTTTAACCCTGTCTAACAATAATAACTTCATGTATTTTTTGTTATATTTTTCCTGCTTGTAATTCAGCAGAGTCTTCCTGCCTTCAGGGTCTCTGAACATCCCTGATGCTCAGCTGGCCAGGATCCTAAAACCTCCTTCTGATGTTAGGGAAAACATTGTGATCCCGCTGATCCTGAACCTTCTTTTTTGGCGGATGGTAGAGAACGGAGCAAACCTGAGTGCAGAGCGGCTCATTAAATTAGAGTTTGTCAGAGTTCTCTGCACTGTTTTCAAATGTTTGTGAGTTTTTATGAGAGTTGGAGGGAAAAGTTGGATTGCGTCAAGCTTTGTATATGTTAATACATGTCGTGTTCAGGAACAGTCCATGAATAATTAAACAGCTATTACAAACAGTATTTAATGTTGTGGCAACATCTGATCAAATGGAAATCTAAGTTGAAAAAGTGAGATCTTCTCATCTTTCATTAACCTCCATTAATCCATATGCTGTGGAGGGACATGAAAGCAGCAGCTCAGGAAGATGTTCGTCTCTTAATTAATTCCAAATGTTAAGTCTCTTGACTGAAACATAATTTACAGTAAAAGATGTTCTTTGACTCATGTGGTTTTACACTTTTCCTGGAAGCGTCATACCGTCACGTTTGTGAGAACCTAAATGGATCATCTCTGTCTCTTTCTCTGTCCTTGTTTTTGTGTAACAAGTCTGCGCCTGACGATCTTATCTTCACCAGAGATCTGTGTTACATCTGGTTTCAGTGGCCTGTTGTGTGAGATGTTTGAGTTGTAGAAGGATCTAGAGTTACAGTATGATTCCTGGATCTTCAGTGGGGGTCTTAAAAAAAGACTTTTAGCAAGTGTGCTGACCTCTACACGGGAAAACCTTCTGAAAAATGCATGTCCTCATCATAAGAAAACATAATAAAAAAGAGAACATTAATTCATTTCCGTGAATGATTTTCATTTGAATTAACTGGAACATTTTGGGTCAGCTGGAAGCTTTTTTTCAAAGACATTTTGGGACAGTCTGATAATTAGGAGTTACTGTAGGCTAATCCTAAAATAATGAATCCCTCGGAGCCAGGATGTTCCGGATTTTGCTCGAATTGCACTTAAGATGCTTGATTTATGTAAGAGGAAAAGTCATGTTCTTGTCAAAAATGACTCTTTCTTCACGGTCAGACTAGAGATGAAACTAAACCATCCAGGCTGATTTACTGAGACCTGAACACATCTGAAAACAGGAATCCTGTTGTGACCCAAATTTAGAGAAAGAAAATCTGAATTCATGCAAGTCTTTGTGTCTTTAAAGTATCAAACATTTATACACCTGTGAGTGTAGTATTACTTCAGTAGATAAATACAGCTTAGTATCACCGACATGAAAACGTGTTTTTAACATTGTCACCTAATGGAAGCTTGAAGAGTAACTGGAGCGAGCACAGAGCCCTGTGGGACTCCATATCCGACTGTGCGAAGAAAACCCAACATTATCAAACTGGCATATTTCAGGAAAAAAAAATCACTTTAAAACACTTAATGCAGGTTCTGTGAAGCAATTGACATGTTCTAGTCTCTGTAATTAAATTATTGATTCTGTGAGATGGAGCACTGAGGTCAAAAGGTCAAAAACCAACAGAACGTGTGAGGAGATGTTCTCCTTGACACCTAGATTTGTGTTCAGAGAAACCAGTCTGTGTTGTAGAAATGCCTTAAAGTCACTCTCAGGCAGGGAATTGGAAGAATGATGATATGGGCTTTAACTTTTTAAGCTGAGAGTGATCTCCTTTTGAAAACCAAGAGGTCCAAGAGACAAAATGTGACCACAATCCACTTCTGTAATATATCTAGGTTTTCTTTAGAACAATTCATTTAAAAATGAAAAAAAATAATAACATTTTAATGGTTATATAAGCTTTAACAGAGGAAAACGGAGCAAACTCACACACACAATCCAATGCGTTTTTCTAGAACTTGTTTAAAGTTTCCACAATGACCTCAAATGTTTGACGGATACTACTTAAGGACTACTCCAAGTAGAAGATTACTTGCTGTCTGTGTGTATCATAACTTTATGAGGCAATAACACTGAACAGCTGTGTTTAAAGATTTTCTGAAGGACGGAAAAACCTCAGATTTCTATAGATGTCTGCAACCGCGTTAGTTAATGTTGCTGTTTGCTTTTTTACAAGGATTTGTGCTCAATGTAGTTCAACCATGTCAATGAAAATCAACAAGGAAGTATGGAAATGAGAGTTTTGGAAGTTGAAATGCAGAAGATTCCCATCTGCTTTGTCATAGTTTAGCGACTTAGTGTAAAATCCTCCCAGCGTGTTTCTCTGTTTTCCTCTGTGAACATCTCCAGAAACATCCCAGCTGCTCTGGAAACACAGACTGCAACAACCAGGAATGATTAGACTGTTCAGGTAAAGGTATTTTCATTCACAATCACGTGGTAGCATGTTACATTAATCTAGTTTAATATCATTATTTCATTTATTTTTTGTACATTTGTTAGATTAGCATTATAGAGTTTTAACCTGTAGACACTGGTTGACACCTGAATGCTGTCTTTTACAGGAAGTGATGGGCGTGGTCAGAGGTTAAACTGAATGAAATCCTAAATCCAGCTCGTTGGCCCATACCATGATCCTGTCTGAAGTGGGGGGGGTTATCCTGGTTTGGTTTCTTCAGTCGTCAAACCCCGTACAAAGCTCTTTGAATCTCTGAGGGCTCAGTTTGATTTCCTGTTTGTAGAACAGTTGTGGTCTGTTGACATGTTTAAAGGTACAATGTTTATGTTCAATTCCTCTATTTTTGCATTTTTGAGGGTAAAACTGAGCCCTGAACTATCAAACATCTCTGTACCCTCCTGACTTTCTGCTCTGACACATCTCAAAGAATTTAAACTCTTCTTTGGTTTCTGAACATATTCCTCTACCTGAAATAAAGACAAGTTCAGTCAGCTCCAGAAGAGAGCACATGTGATCATGATCAATAAAACAAGTTTAAAGTGTTCTTGGGGTCAGGTCCACAACCCAAACTCAAGAAAGTGTGTAACACTTAATAATCACACTAAAGCTCATTAGAGACAGGTTTAGCAGCTTACATGAACTGAAGATGTGTGTCTTCAGCCTCATTACATAATTTGCCAAGTCATTTTAAATGTACTTTTACAATATTAATAAAAAAATCACATTTTGGCTGAAAATTGCATTTTATTTTGACAAAACGAATAAAACGGACAATGGCATTTTTGCTGTAACTCCAAAAACACGTGCTTTCTCATACAGTGTAGAACAAAAAAGGAAAGACTGGAGATAAAATAAAAAATGTTGCTGTAAAAGAATTAAAGCAATGTGTGTGAGAATTAAATGCCAACTTCATCTGAAAAATAAAATACATTTTGCAGTTTTTAACAACTCTGGAATAATCTGAATTAATCTGGATCTCACTGATTACTCCTCGGCAGGCTGAGTTCATCGAGACGAGCCCAGATTCAGTTCTGGCTTTATTTTTTATATGATAGAGGTAATGAATTCAATGCTTTCATGAAGATTCATCAACATGTCAAATCATTAGTACAGTTAAATATGTAACTGCTTGAACATAAAAGTCTAAATATGTCAGGAAGAGGTGGCATCAGACAACCCAAGGAGGAGCACACTGAGGGTAAGATAAATGCAATTTATTGAAGCTCAGGTGGTAATGGAACAATGATACTGCTAGATGCACAGGGGAGTCTGTAACAGAAACACAGGAGTGTTAGTGTTTGTCAGGTGGGAGTACTCCACCTCCAGGAAACAGCCTCTTGTGTAGAGATGCACACTGGAGACATCAATGTGGGGAATTGGGAGCAGAAGAGAATCCATGAAAAATCCAGTCCAGGGTCATGGACATAATATTCTATCCAAAATCCAAACCAAGGCAACACACCAACAAGGGGCAGAGTTGACTCAACATCCGAAAACAGAACTGGGTTCAGCATGCAGAACCATCAACTTGCTATGGCTTGCTTGCTGGAATAATATACATATGTACAAGTTCAGTACAATGTTTATAGAAATATAGTGTAAAATTTGGACTAAGAATATTGATTTGATTTGGAGACATTCATGATTGTTTTTATGATAAATTTAGTTTTAGTGTAAATTCAGATATATTCCGGGTTATCATGAAGCAAAACTCTCTAGCAAAAATCTGTGCCTACCGTGAAGGTGTTCACTGTCAGAGTTTGTTTCTAATTTGTGTTTTAATAAAGTTATTAAATTAAAGTTATTAGCCAGAAGAGTTAAAGCCAGAAAAAAAATGAGGATTTGCTTTTTCCTGGAATCGTATTGTTTTTTCTCTCCTTATTATCGTTTTAAGAAAATCAAATAATTGAGGTTAAAGTAAAAATGTAGCCATTAGAACATTAGAACATCTAGTTTTACGAATTTCATCAATTCTTTTCAGAAAGAAAAATGTAAAGTTTTTCTTGAGTGGTCAGTTCTGGAAAAACGGAATCATGAATCCACCACAGAAGAAGATGCAGCTGCGTCTTCAGGAGATCTGAGGACAAAGTCTGCTGGACTGATGTTTGAAGGGAAGAGGAAAACATGCAGATGAGAAGACAAAGACCCCCACCCTCCTTTTCCCACCACCTTGTATGACACTCTGTTGACAGTAAGCAGAAGGGCGGAGGGCAGGCATATTTGCACGGCTCCTACCATGACCTCACTCAGGCCATACCCGTCTGCTTAGAGGGCGGGGCGTTCAGCCACAACAATGAATCAAATTAGAGGTTAAATTGTGGTGTAAACATCAGTTTGACTCTGAATGCAGCAATAATTAGAAGCAGCAGCTGAAAGAATTAGAATGCACGTGTTTAAATTAAGATAAACATGTGCATTTAAGTATGCAGAGCTTAGAAAAACCGTATGACTGTTGCGATGTGTCACACTGCTTTTGACTCATTACAGTATGGCCTTCAGTGTGACCTTCAAAGCCAAACACATTTTCAGTTTGAGGCAAAAATGTAATCTTTTCACAAGAAGAATAAATAGAAGGACCCCTTTACAGCTGATTCTCTCCCTAAAAACAGAGTTTATGAAGGTTAGATCTTCTACATCCAAGTCATCACTTTAGAAATTGGTCATGTGTTCAGATCATGATCTGGAGCACTCAGATTCATGCAGACTGTCAAGTAAAACAAACTGTACTGATTTATGAGTCAAAACAATAAAAAAATAAAAAATAAAAATCATCAATGAGGTTCTTATTTCAATCACAAGATGTTTACGCGTCCATCTGTAACCTGGGTATGTATATATGTATATGTAAATCCTCCCGCTTTTCATTCGGTGGCTACTCTCTGAGTCTGAAAGGCTTTTCACCAAAATTCCCCCATCATCGATGTTTATGCTTCGTCATTAAGACAAAACCTCTGTTTGTTTTCCACACGCAACCCTAGCTGAACTGTTGTTTAGTCTTCCAAACAAAACTATTGGCCAAACAGCTGAAGTGGGTGTGGTTAAGACGGACAGCAGAGGGCATTGTGGGGAATTGAACAGCAGGATCCAGCAGACGTTTACGCTCAGTCTGTCATCTCCTCTCCAGATCTAGAGACAAAGAATCTCTTCTGCTTCGAACACGGTTCTTCTCCTCTTCAGCTCAAAAACAGACGTCTTTGTCTTCAGCACCAGAATTCAAATTGAACTGTACAGTTCAGTCATTACAGTTCTGGAAAGGTTTGCAATGTCCGCTACAAACAGAACTTTGTTCTCGTGTTGGTGTAACATGAAATGTTCTAAATGTAAAAAAAAACATAATGCTCCAAAAGCCTTAGACCTAAATGTCGTCACGGGTGGACACAGGCTGTCTCTAGATGAAAAATGGTCAAACTTAAGTTTGTCACCATGCTCCGAATGACAGATTGTGGCAAACACATATACATGTACATACGTATCATGTGCGCACTCCATGCATTAAGCATGTGAGTGCAGTCAGTGAGGGGCAAGGACTGCACCTCACTAATGACTAGAGTTTGGCTCAAGGACACAATATATACCAGCTTCATCCGTATGTTATAGGTACATTATACTTCCATTATTCTTACGAATACTTCATAATACACTTACCACATAAATGACAATGGTATGATCTATTCTATTCTAAACCCATGTATGGGTATTTATTACGACGAGAGCACAAAACTAAAAAGACTGAACAGGAGGAGGGAGGTTTAAAGTCCCACTCTGATCATCTATTGATCTATTTTCAAAGCGTTTCCAGTCGGCTTTTATCATTATGACATTTTTAGCCCAAATCATAACCTGTGTCATTTTCTAGTTTCTGCAGAGCGGCAGGAGTTCATTTGAAATTCCCCTCTGAGTTGTGGATGGAACTGTTGGCACAGAGCAACCCCACCCCCACCTCCTGTCACCCACCTGTTTACACTCTCTTCTGCCAGCTTACAGCCTCTCACACCCCCCAACTTAACGTTACTGGTGGCGAGCAATGTTGGAACTATAGTGCGTGCTTTGAGCCAGATATCAGCTCAGACAAGGAAAACTAAGACGTACATGGATCTATCTGTCTACAAGGGGATGCATCAGAATGGAGCACAGCAGGGAGCTTGTTGACCCGCCCAGCGTATTTCTCCAGTGACTTTTTTTCATCTGCAGTTTGAATAAAGAAATACTCAAAAATGCAATTTTAAGCTCAATTTTCTTTCTTTCTATATGTTCACAATCAAAAAAAGTGCCACAAGAATGTGTTAAAACAGCATTTTCATCGAAGTCTTTAAGCGTTTTCACTCCTCATTCACAATTTTAGCCTACAGTTTACTGCCTTCTGCTAAGCTTTTTCACATTAGTCGTGAAAAAAAGGAAGTTAAAGGCACGACCTGCAGGTTAATCTCAACATCTTTTAGTGTTTTTATGGAGTTTGTTATTCCGAAAATGATAATAAAGTTCCAGTCCAGCATTAAAAAACTTACCTGGAAGAGAAAACATTTTTCCTGAAAAATGGATGAACAGTTCCTGACACAACCTGTGCATCCTTTCTCTTTTTACTCCGTATTAAATGCTCAAATGAACAGCAGTGATCGTGTTAGTTTACACAACAAAAATTCCATTGTTTTTTACGCCAAAGATAAGTCAGAGGGCAGAATTAAAAGCCCTCCAGTCATTTTTGCCCCTCCTTTACGCACCACACTTTTCCATTGAAGTTATCCACTTCACCACCCTCCTTTCCTGACACCTCCCTTTCTCCTCCCTCCATTGGGCTGGAGAGGAGTGATCAGAGTGAAAGTTAAAGCTCTGCGGCAGACACTTCTCCACAGCTGTCTGAGGGAACGCTGGTGGGCTTCACCCGAGAGCGGAGGTAGGTTTCCTGCAGCTGTGGGAGCGCATTACCTCACTGCTGAGCTGCAGAGCAGAAAGGAAAGCCAATCTGCCTGGAGGAGGTGGTTGCTGCATTTACTGCTGTCACTGTGGTGCTGCAGACCTGATTCTCAAGCTTCATTTAATGTGCAGGAATCTTGATTTATCGTCTTGTTTTACAAAAAAGATTGATGGCAAAGTGTTTTACTGTTCAAAATGTCCTTAATGAGTGACTCTCCGTCTGGTCTTCAGCAGGTCTTTTGGTGGGTTAACAGTTCGATCTTCAGCAGAACGTGTTGGTTCTTGAAAAGCACTGAAGAAGACGCAGCCCAGGACCTCAAATGTCAGACAGACGTCCAGGATTGGATCTAACATAGACCAGACCTTTACCCCCACCCCCCCTCACCTCTCAGGCCCTGTCCGTCAGCCCCCACCCCCTCCAGCAAGACCCTAAGCACGCTGATTGAAGACATTCTTCAGTGGCCGGTGATTCCCAGTCAAAGACGTTAGGCAAAGGTCACCAGTGGCAGCAGCTGTGCTGATGGAAGGCCCGGCCCTGGATCAGATGGGGGATGCATGTCTCCCCCGCTGTCCCTCCCCAGAGGGGGAAACTGTGTGTGAGGCTCTGGCCCGTTACGAAAACACTCTCCGGGAGGCCATCAGGGAGATCCAGGCGGATGTCAGCAGTTTTAAGCTCGGCATGGAGCGTCGCTGGGAAGAGACGGCCAACCTGAGCGGTCCACTGGGTCGTGCTGTAGCTCAGCTGCAGCAGGAGAACCGGCAGCTCCGGAGCCAGCTGGACGCTCTCACCAGACAAGTGGAGCAGCTGAGCGGCTTCATGAGCGACAGCCGTACCTTATTAAACAGTAACAATGGTCAGAACCACAGGGGGGATGCTCTCAACCACTCAGAGAACCATCACAACGCAAAGGATGGGATCTGTGGGAAGGCTCAGAAACAGCTCCACGTGCAGACCTCTGCTTTGGGCAGCCAAACGCAGATATACAACCACCCTCAGCCAGGCCTTTCATCTTCACCTTCCATGTTATCCTCCTCCCCCACTTCCAGCAGCCCCCCTGCTGGGTACAGAGGCTGCTCTATGCTCCTCAGCCCCGGGTCCAGCAGCAGCCCCTCTATCACTCGCTTCTCCAGCCGAGCCATCTTTGCCGTGTCCAGCAAGGCCAACGTGAGTAGACTCCTACATGTCTGCATGCATAACACATGGATCCACACGGAGACAATGATGCTCCTCATGAAGCATCAGGGTTCTACTTTGCATTCATTTAAACTAGCACAAAGTTTTCATTTGGATTAAGCCTGAAAATGTTGCTTTAAATCACTTTTGAAAGAATTGCTCCCAAACTTGGTTTTAACTTTATTACTTTATTATTGAATCCATCTCAGGTACATCTTCCTCCAATGAACTTCCTCAGCAAAGTTCACGAGATGCTGTTAGAAATGTGGGTCACTGTATGGTAAAGTGAGGGTCTGACCTTTGGTGTTGGACTCATCAGGCACTTAGTTGTGAAGCACTCTCATAGAAGATTGTTATTCTGTCCTGTAGCAATTCTGGACTGACCACGAAGTCAGAAACTCACCAAAATCTGCACACACCAGGTAACTGGTGCAAATGAACTTTGGCCAGAGGGAAAACCTGCCTCAAAAAATGATGACATCACAGCGGGCGAAAACATCAAAAATAATGAACAGGGCCAAAATCACTTATGGGGCTAAAATTTTTTTCGCAAAATCCACTTACGAAACTAAAACACACGTCTGGAATATTCAAATGAAGTTTTGAAAATATTATGGGATGGCCACAGGACCTACTTGGCCAGGTGGACATTTTGGTTGTAAAGCGTGAAAGTTTTTACTTTCGATTTTGTTTTTAAGTGATCTTTACAAAATTTTACACAGACTCCACTATGTTCAATGTACAATCCCATTCTAAGTTTTGTAGACCTTCCCAGAAATTTCGAACATTTTCGAAAATCTAACTCCTCGAGCATCATTGGGAAGGTAACTGGGAAAATGTGTTGGTTTTAATCTCTGTAGATTTTTAACAGCGTTAGCTTGGTGAGCTTGCAAAACTGGTGTTCCGCTGTTGTTAGCTTATTTCTTACCAAAATATGGTAAACATTTAATATGGGCATCATTGGCTCAAGCTGAACAAAACAATATAACATACAAAATAAACATGTTAGGAATGTGGGTGCGGTTGACAAAAACCTCAGTTGCCAAGGAAATCCAAAAATTTACTTCTGCAGATTCTTCTAAAAATCACACAGACCCGTTGGCCCTCTCCAAGCGACAAAAAAGTAAAATGGTTGCTATGGAGACCAAAGCAGCGGAAAAGTCGCCATTTTGAAAAGGGTGATTTTCATGTAACCCTTGTGTTATCTTAGATGACCCCACCCTTACATTGACGTGTTCTCCCTACCATGACAAAGGTGGATAAATGTGGAAAGATTTCATGTAATCCATGGACACCAGTGAATTTCACAAATCATTGAAGAAAAAAGGTTCAGCACACTGTCTAGTGGGTCTAGATGACCCCACTCCCAATGTTGAAGTGCCCAGGATAGCACAAGCGTTAAAATGAATTTGTCAAATGCAGCTCTGACCGGGGAGGGAGAGGACGGAACGAAGAGTGAGCAGCGTGTAGCAGCTGCTCATCCATTGAGGGCTGATCAAAAGGGGGCGGCAAGGGTGGGCAATACAACACAGCTTGCTTTTTTTACTATGTAATTGTCACACAAAAAAAAGAAAAAAGTGGATCATTCAGATGTTGAAAATGTGAAATATAGCAAATTAATTTGCAGCCAAATAAAAAGTGCATCAGTCATTAAAACAAGAATATACAATCAATAAGAGTGCCTTGAAATATGGTTGGAATTTAGCAAAATTAAACCAGAGATGTGATCCTGGACGCCTGCGACTGTAAGCAGGCAGACAGAGAATGTGACTGAGGCTCTGCTGTGGATGTGTCATGCTGGCTGTCACTGCGGTTTCACAATAAACCTCCTCCAGGAGGCTGAAGGTTTGATGAACTATGAGGGCACGAGCTGAAAGGCCTCCTGGGAGTGAGGTTAGCTTGGTTCTTTGGACCTGAGAGCCCCTGATGCAGCAGTTCTGCTCAGGATCCAGCTCAGAAACTCAGTTTCACTTCAACATGAGAAAAACTTCATGGGTTCTAGTGAAATTCTTTGAGCTGTTAAAATAAAGTCAGACACAGAGCTTTTCCAGAAGAATGAGTTTTTCTGGATTGTGAAGATGATTCAAAGCTGATGATGAATTCTGAGGTTTCTTGTGGTAATGTGAGCTGGTGGTGACGGCTTGAGTCACTTTTACTGCTCACTCTCTTGGTTTTAAGTTTTATTGCACATCACGTGCTTCACGATCCTCAGTTAGGACGGATTTCTGTTGCTGGTTCCCTTTACTCTCTTGCTTTGCTTTAAATGAATCCTAAATGAGAATCATCTGGCTCCTCCAGTTACTGAATCTCTGAACTTAGATCTGGTTTTCCTGGCACCTTTCTTCACCATGGAAGACAGAAAGTTCTGTCCCATCTTTGTAAATAGTTTGATTGCACACCGTATTCTATCACTCTGTGTTATTTTTTAAACCATACAATCCTCAGGCGATGGACAGTGTTTGATTTTTTCTGGAATTCATAATCTTTCAAGGGAAGGGAAAAGTTCACAAGTGGGTTTATTTCATGAAAATTAAACATATGAGGTGTTTATTGGCTTCCATTGACTTCTTTAAGTGAGTAAAACATAATTCCTCCACAAGTTTCTAACTTAAAGACACTTAGTGACTCACGCCTCAACATGTGATGCAACCAGGAGGCGTGTCAGGAAAAGAACTTAATGATGACAAATTCTCAAGCGAGAGGAGGTTAAAAGAGTTTTTGTACGAACAAAAATGAGCAAAACTCAACTTCCTGATTTGCATTAAAGCTGCACTGGTCCCCATGGCTTCATTGTGAGTAGGTGGTGATCTCCTGGCGGACATGAACTTCCATATTGCTGCACACTGCATCTACTCTCCAATGTTTACAGTGACTCTTCAACCTCCACGTCTGTTCTTCGTCTATACAGAAAGATCATAGGTGCTTTAATTGTGAAGAGTTTAAGTTTTAAAGAAAACACATGTCTCATTCACGTCAAATTCAAAACCATCAAATTCAACCATCAGCCAACACAAGATGAAAAAAACGTGGCGTCTTTCAAATGACAAAGATCTTCAGATAAAGTCGAGATCTTCCTTCAAATCAAGTTATTTCATATATTCAGAAAAAACACAGCATAATTGTTACATAGGAACTGCAGAGCTGCATTTTTTCCCCATTTTTGGGTTATTTTTTCAACTGCTTTGTTTTACGGTTCGAGGTTTTTATTTGGCCATTTGTGCATTTTGACAGTCCAGGCACTTTAGAATTCTTTTGCAGTCAGTGGAGCTTCTCATTAATGAATGTTGGATGATTAGGAAAGACACGTTATAAATTTATGGTAAAGTCTAAAGCAGAAGAAACATTCTAGGGTGGACATTTTTTAACCCCAGAGATGTGGCGACATCTAAATAACACGTGTTTTTTTGACACATCCCAACACGATCAACGTCAATCAAATGATTCTGATTCAGTTTTGCACCGATATGCAACACATTACTTACATAAAGTGCTACATAACAGTGCTTTTTACTGCAAGGAAATCAGTTGATTTAAGCCAATTGCATAAAAATTTCTCAACTTTACAGAGTTCATTCCAGCACAAGGTGTTAAAAGGTTAACTATATGGTTAATATATGGTTAATATCATACAGTCGTGTACTGTGTGTGGTGATATGACACACACACTATGACTGGATCAATGGTCTGAATTGGAAGTCACAAAGCGTCACCATTTCATTCTGTTAGTTAAAGTAAGTTTATACAACTTAACTGATCATCTGATTCTCAGAGCAGAATATTGGATTAGTCTTAAGCATAAAGAGTGGGTGTTAGATCACGGGATCAGGCTGATCTTACCATCGGGCTGTAAAACACAAAAACTTTTTCCTTTTGTTCACTTGTTTCTCCTTGTTGGGATTAATAAAGTTTTCATTCATTTAAAATCAGAAACCAAAGGCAACTTTTACCATTTTTTTTAAAGATGGAACAGGAATTCCTCCAGCGTTTTGGAACGGGTGCAGCTTGACAGGAAGAGTTTTTATTCATCCAGCTTTTTTTTTTTCATTTCATGCAAAATTATTTCTATTAAAATGGAAAAGGCCTTGCAGGTGCAGGAAAAATGTAAATAGTTTACGCAAAAGACCAAATTGGCATTTATTGCTGCTGTGTGTGTCCTTGTGTCAAAGAGGATTACATGTTCACTTTTATTAAAAAAAAAAAAGTTTCTACTTTCTTTCACAGTTTTTGCTCAAATACGGCTAATTTCATCAGAGTTAGATGTTAAAATAGTCTGAGTGCGTGAAGGTACTCGCTCTCATTATGCAAATGTCTGTTCCTCGTGGATCTGTTATTACTAAACTATGTGAGGTGAGGAATGTTATCTGCTGTGAAATCATGTGGTCAGAGCAGAAACAGCACAAGAGCACCTTTGTTTCCCGGGGTCTCAGCTGTGGGAGATCCCCCGGTATTATCTGAACACGGCTTCGCCAAATATCCCCCACCCACAAAGGTTTGCTGCACCTTTTCCCCAACCGATTTCTGCTGGAAATCATTGCAGTTTTATTCCTATGTCAGGAAGAAATGAGGAAGTTGATGAACATATATTACAGTTCTCTGTTCAAACAGGTCTGATAGGCAAATAACACACACTGCAGGCATTCATAACTGCACCAGTTCAACCTAATTTGACTTTATAGGCCTGGGTCCACCAACACACTCTCCAGCTGTTTTGTGAGTAGATGAACACACCTACTAGCATAATTCACAGCCAGGGCGCACCTGTAGCACTTCAGCGAGGTTGAGTTCATCTCACACCTGTGGCTCAGATCTGTGAGGGGCGCTATTAAAGAAAAAGAAGGTCCTTCCCGTTCCTCATCTGCTTCTCATAAATGTGTCTGAGGATGTTCTTCAGGATTCTTTGAGGAAACATCTTCAAGTAGAAACCATAAACCAGTGACTCATTTTTTAACCTGCAGATTCAAATGATACGAGAGCTGGACTCAATGATCCTTCCCCCTGGCATTCCAAACAGGAAGTACGGTACCCACTGGTTAAAAGCTAAATCCCCATAGACTTCTATAGATAAATCCAATAACTATTACACAGTCATTATATTGGTCAGACTAACCGTTATTGTTCGGCTACATTTTTTTTTTAACATGTTCTTGAGAATCCTCGTTTTTTATATTTTTCTGTAATTCAAGTTAATCAAGTTATAAACTGACCAATTAGATGCCTCAAAAGAAGTAGGTGGAGCCTGCTGGCCTCCAAATCCAATGTTCAAAAAGTTTGATTGACAGATTTCATGTAGTCCACTTTCAAGTAGTAGGGGCTTGGCCTTGCAACAAGCTCACTCATGATTGGGTAGAGGGGTTGTTATAAGATAATGACCGACTCAGACCAATCACTGTTTACTGACTGACGTTCTCTGGCTCCAACATGGCAGCGTCAATATCGTAGAGAAAAGGCGTCTGAATTGACTTCATTTGGTTGGAGGTGGAAGTAAACCATTTTCTATGGGTGACATCACACTCACTCACTCACTCACTCACTCACTCACTCACTCACTCCAGTTATTAGATATAGTTCGTTTTTCAAGTCGAGCCTAAAGTCTCAAAACAGGTTGCTAAAATGAAGATTTAATTGTTCCAAATTGTCCTGAAATGACTTCAAAAAGCTGGTGTGGATTAAAACAAACAAACAGGTAGTTGGAGTTTCTGGATTCCCCAAAGCAAAAGCTTATAAAACAGAGGCATTTATTGTTAAAGGTGAAAGCTCTCGAATTAAAATATTACAATCTGCTAACAAAGATTGTTCACAAGTCCAAAACCTCAAGTCCTAAAAATGTGAGACTGAAGTGCAACTGAAGTCTGAGTTGCTGTCTTTGCCACAGACTGACAGCCCTAAAGGCTTTTGTTGGAAGCAGCAAAATACATGAAATCGTCTGCATTTCCATTGTTCCTAAGCTATTTTTTGTATGCATGTAGATTTAAACCATTGAGAAAAATTTCCCATCAGACTTCACAGTCCCAAACATTTTCATTTCAGTGTTCCTAACACGTGTGTCTCATCCTGTCTCTCCTCAAAAGCAATGTCTATCTGTTTGGGGTTTTTTTTACCAGAAACTGTTGGGATAAATCCAAAATGCAAGTGACTGGGCCTGGTGGCAGAAACTCCATTTGATAACTAAACTTGAACACGGCAACCCCTATGGAGATACAAAAAGATGACAAAACAGATGACCTGACAATGAAGAACCGAAAACCCGACACTGAAATACTGAATCATTTACAGAAATACAGACAGCTGTGGATAATCTACAACTCTGACCACGCAGGTGTGACTAACAGGTGACAACTCTAAACAGATCTAAACTAAAGAAGAATCCCTGACAAAACCAAATCTAGGAGCACAATCCTCACAGTTTTAGTTTTCCCATATTAAGCAGAATTTATTTAAGTCTCTCTGAGACACACAGACCTAAGCTTCTCTGCTTGATCTCAATTCTTCCCCATTTTTTTAAAGTAGATGTCCTATATTTTATTTTCTATGAACTAAACTGGCTAAATATGAGAGAGGTTTCTCAATGTTTTTTGTGCTTCCTCTTTACTAAAATATATACTATATTATTTTTGATTTGATTTTGATTTGAAATGGTTTATTTCGAGCAATCAAATAAGAATAATACACAACAACAATCATCAGTTATACGTTCATACAATGATGTATCAAACGTAGGATAATTAGACATTAATTAAATATTGCTTGAAAGGAAGTGGAAGGAAGTGAATTTATATAATCCCACCCCTGTTCTTCCGTAACCATTTTATTACATGATTTATCATCATCCGGTTCCTAGTTTTTACTAGACAGAATTAAGAATCCTAATGTATCAAAAAAGCACATGACAAAGATGAAATACTTATTATGTAAAAAATAGAAAATCTAGAAATCAACATGGCAAATGCTGATCAGTAATCTAAAATATATGCAGATTATGTTAATTACACAAGTCATGTATATGATTAAAAATAATACTATATTAATAAAATAGACATAACACTGTTTTAAAAATCTTCACAGCATAAATTGATCAAGCATCAAAAGCTATTTTTTAACTATGATAAGGTAATGCTGTGAAATAAAAAAAATGGTCCATATTCTGTCGAATGTCCAAGGTTGGTATTCCTTCTAATGCTGATTAACAGCTGTTCTTCTGGGTTAAAACAGAGTTTATAGTTCTCTTCGCTGTTATGTCTCCAGACATTATAAGACATTATAAGTAAACATTATGAAATATGACATTCCTTTAAATGTAAAATAGTTACTTTCAGATTTTCCACAGATATTACAAAGAAAGAAACCGAGAAGTAATACATATTTTTTAAACAATTGCTTTTAAATTATAATCTGTAATATGTGGAAATAATTTAGCAATATTTGGTCACCTCTTTTTGAGTCCATATGACATACTTCATTAATTCATGTGTTTTTATTAAACAATCCTAATACCTTCATCTTTTCTCCTAAAACTGCTCTAGACCCAGATATTCTTTTATTTTGAAGGAGTTATCTGGGATTAGACTATGGGAATAAAAATTGTTTTATCTGTTAAATCTGCTAAAATTATTCTATCATTTTCATTTGCTTTCTTTTTCTAAAGCAGTATTGTCATGCCAACTCAAACAGGCACATAATCAATTGTGTAAACAAAGTAGACGGTTACAGTTCAAACAGCAGAGAGCTTTATTTTGGGATCCTATGCATCACTGAGACTCACTGAAGTGTAGAGATTATAGATAAACCTGTTGGGATTTGCAGCTTCCCGGGGAGAAACTAAGAAAAAGAAATCGGCAGCTTCTCTGCATATTAATGTGAAACAAAAAATGTAAAAAGGTAGTTTTCCTTAATGATTAATGTATTTCCTTAATCCACTGCTTTGAGTTAACAGACCCTCCATCACGGCACGTGGGACACAACATGATTCTCTGTAGCAGCAATCTATGTTGGTGTCAGTCTCATCTATATTTTGGGGAATCTGAAACCAATTTCTCGGGTTTAAGTATTGAAAATGTCTTCATGTGAACTCTTCTATTTTCAGATCTGATAGAATTTACCTTCCAAAATCAGCAGCATTTGCTAGATATGATGATGTTGACTCCACAAGATCTCTAGCTTTAAAGTGGTCTTTTTTTAAACACTGACATGTAACACCACATAAATCCATGTGAAACACTTCATTTTTTCAGCAAAGAAACAAAGTTCTTTTCGAGCTGCAAACATCACACCCTTGTTGATCAAATGTTTTGCCTGTATTTATTAGGAATGTTCTGTAAATGCTACACCAGCTCCAGCTACAGCAAAAGAATCTCTGCTGCCACCTAGTGTTTAGGATTGTAATAACAGAAAAAAGCAATGTAAACAGAGTTTTCACGAATCATTTCCAACACTGGTGAAGGTGCTGTTTGGTCTGTGTCTGGATTTGAGACAAAACTACAAACTAGTTTTCCCAATCCAGAAAAGTCCCTGGCTCTGGTGGTTCTGGAAGAATTTATCTGATTATCAGGCCTCTCTTCAAACTTTATGTGTGAGCAGACTGCATTAGAGCTACAGGCTTTAGAAACCACCTGCAGGACGATCTTCCACAGTGCTAGAATGGCGTTGTTTCAGCTTTAATGCCCACATTTACAAAGAAAGTTAACAGAAAAATTAATTGTTGTTGTTATATTCTTATTCGGTCAAACTAAATTAAAAAAAATAATCTGCAAATTGGAATGAATCCATGGTGATCTATGCAGTTTAGTGTTATTGTTGTTGCTAAGTTTTAGTATTTTATGCACAGAAACTGAAGATAGGATTTGTGTGTCCTTATCAACTGTCATGTAATGTTTGTTTAACCACTACGTGATGCAGGTTTAGAAGTCAGGGACGGACACTACGTCATAACATTAATGATAACAGTTTGGAGGTGTTAACAGACTAATAAACTCTATTTTGCGATGAAAAAAACCTTCCAATAGGCTAAAGAGGATTTTGGCCTCCATCACCTTTTTTATTTAAGTGTTGAGTTCTGGTGAAGCAAGCAGCAAAGTTCAACATTAAGAATATTTTCTCACTCAGTCAGATTTCATATAGAGGCAATGGTCAATGCAAACATAATTTTTCTGTTCAGAGGTTCACTGAGCCGTCGCATGACGTTGCTCTACTTTCTCGTTTGGAAACTCACTTTCATTTTTCTTCATTTCATTTCATTTTTTCTTCCTGACCCCACCCCTGCATGCCACTTCACTGCAACCGACACAACGCATTCCTTTGGTGTCGGCTAATTAGTTGATGGGCTGATCAGATTAGTGGAGGCGGGTCAGTGGGGTGTCCACGGCCCCACAGGGAGAATAGGTGAGTTAGATTTACTGCCCAAAACCTCCCCCATGTCATGTATTTGTTCTTGATAGATAATTTGTTCACTTTCACGTTATGGTGAAGTCTGAAAAACAGTAAACAGGAATAGATCCATTACTAAGGCTTCACAAAAACTACATTTTAGTCTTTGTTTAGGATGTTTTGTGTCATTTTTTAATTTCCTTCAGTTTGTCATGTACAGAGATTCTACCGAATAAATGGCTTTTATTATGAAGTCTTTACATAAAAAAGAGGCAACAGTCAGAAGAAAGAAGATCTCCATTTAGAGGAGCATCTGTACCACACTTCTTCTTCTTCTTCCTCTTTCGGCTTCTCCCATCAGGGGTCGCCACAGCGAACAAGTCGCATGGTAGATTTGGCAATGTTTTACGCCGGATGCCCTTCCTGACGCAACCTTCTCAAACCGGGCTTGGAACCGGCAGAGCTAGAGAAGGGAACAGGGAGCAGCCCGGAGTCGAACCCTGGTTTCACGGACGGCAGGCGCCGCAAACCAGCACGAGCTAAACCGGCTCCCAAGCATCTGTACCACACACCAAACTTAAACTCTCTCAAAGGAGCTGAACCTTTACACATTTCTGATTTGACCTTAAAACCCCTCCTGTTTTCATGTGAGCTGTTAGATAATCTAACTTTTCAGTGTTTTGGTACAAATTTCCACTCTGGAACTGCTTTTTGCTCTGTCTTCCAGTAACATTACACAACTCCAGCCTGATTTTATCTCTTCCTTACCTCTGCTCAAAGGCTTGCACGTTTCAACAGCAACCATTGCAGCCTGCACTGTTTTGGTTTTGTCACAGTGTGAGATCAGGTTGATGGAAATGTCGTAGGGTGAGGGTTTACACGTGCAAACTGAAGCCTGTTACACACAGTCTGTCTTTAGTGATGAGTCAGAGAAGAGTAATCTACAAAAGCGAGCTTGGAGTGTGTGTGCACAAACAGAAGGAACACTTTTTCCATTCTCAAGCAGTAAAAACTGTTTTAATCCCTGAAGGGGATTATACAACTTTCTCAATTTCTCCAAACTCTGCAAATTTGATTAATCTTGATGGTTGTGTTTTGGTTCATTAAAGATAAAAAACCTGCATTGTATTCATACCTCAGAGGCAGTTGCACATATGGTTACTGAAGCCCAGAGCTTACCTGACTCCATGGATAAATGCTAGAAAATCAGAAAAGACACAGGTCTACATTCTTTCTGCCCAAGAAAGGACTTAAACTGGCAGCAAAAGACAAAGTGTGACTGAGCTCAGATGTCAGACTGATTCACAGCAGGTCAGTGAGCCAGAAAAAAATAATCATCTCCTTAATGCAGGAATACCTTTAGAAAAATGCCAGACACAATGGTACGATCCTATCGCCGCATTACAAGTGAAGGCCACAAAGTTTAAAGATTTTTTTTTTCCTGTCTTTTATTATTTTGTGGAACTCAGTATCTGTGAGACGGTTAACTGGAATTATTCGAACATTCTGTTAGAAACATGGTTTTGGACTTTTCTACCCACAATACCTTTTCCTATTGATTTTACTATTTAAACTTGTAGCAGAGGAAAAATTGTCGCTGAAACTAAACTGCTGCTTCTTTCTATGACAGTGATCTTTAGGTTGTCCTCGGCTTTGCATATCCATTCAGTTGATACGAAAAGCCGCTTTTGTCTGCGTCAAAATCAGCTGATTCACGCTGATCACATACCGGTAAACGTCCAAAAAGTTATGTTTTGTTAGTGAGAGTGTGTTATCTAGGTGTCACGGGCCACATCTTCACTGTTAAAGGATTAAAGTTTAAGAACAACTACATAATGTTCATGCCACTCTGCCGCATCTCTGTGTTATGCTTAAGGATTAATTTTACAATGGAAACCCAGAAACAGTTATTCGGCCATGGTACAGATGTAGAGCGTTCGACCTCTAATTGAAAGGTCGCAGGTTCGGGTGTTACAGTGGAGCCGGCATCAATGTGTAAATGTGTGCGTGTATGGGTTAATGGGACTGGGACTATAAAGCGCTTTGGGCCTTCAACGAAGACAGTAAAATGCTATTCAAGCAAACACCATTTACTATTCAGATTTAAAATTAAGACAGAATTAAAAAAAGATAAAATAAAATGATTGTTGATTTGTCCCAAAGTGAGAAAATTTACAAAGAAGCGCAGTTTGGGAAAGAGTAACTGTGTGTGTGTGTGCACATGTGCATGTGTGACCAGGTGTGTGTGTGTGTGTGGGGGGGGGGTATGTTTGTTGTGCCTGTGTGTGTGTCCATGTGTATTAGTGTTTATATGTTTGTTGAGTGTGTGTGTTTATGTGCGTCTGTGTTAATGTTTGTGTGTGTGTGTTTTTATGTGTGTGTGTCCATGTTCATGTGTGTGCGTAGGTGTGTGTGTGTGTGTATATGTGTGTATCTTCATTGTGTGTGTGTATTTGCACCATACCGGGGCTTCAGCTCAAGTATGCAGCCACTCCCTGGCTCCCCCTGGTTCCCCTAATGACTTCCAGACAAAGGGCCGTGTTCTCGTCTCCATGGAAACGTGTTCATGGTCGCTGTGACCATCAACCTGGCTGCCCTCTGGAAGGAGGCGGCCTTCCTGGCAGTCGTCTGCAGGAGCTGAGGGATTGTAACTCCACTCCTGGACTGCGTCAGCTGGCTCCACCGTGGGAACGGTCAGCGTGTTTCAGCTGCAGGGTTCTGGATTCGTGCCCTCAGGGTACTTTGCGGATCAGTTTTAGGGGAGGGTGGGTGGCACAGATGGAAGGAGGGGTGCTGGAGATTCTGTCTGAACTCATTGGATGGATTCAGTCTCTGATTGGATGTTTAGACGCTCGTCAAACAGTCTGTCAGTCACAGCAGAGGAAGCTTGTTGATGGAGGATTGGCTTTGATAACATGGAAAATTCTCCTGCTGGGTTGGAAAGTCGAGTGATTTCACAAAGCAAACAGAAGAAACGCTCATGGAGGTGCCAACAGAAACACTAAAGTCACTCCGTTTTCCAAAAGTCATCACAGCAATCACAGACAGCTAACAAAAACTGTCACTAGAATGGGAATAATGTAAAAACAACTCTATAAACAAATATACAACACTTCTGAGGTAAATGTTGGAATTTACAACCAGTTTGACCAAAAATCCAGACTCTCAGTCAGAAATTCTGGGCTTGTCTGCTTGTCTTGTCTGCTGCTGCTCCCTTAGAGCTTGATGGGACCTTATGGCATTCAGTGGCCGTATGGGTCAGTGATGTTCAGGAGATCTTCAGATCTTCAGTCTCTGAAGTTAGGTTTTCAAATCCTGCTGACTTTGCAAGGAGTCCATTAGAAATTAAGAAATTAGACAAAAAGAGTGAAGTTTGTGTGGCCATTCTACTGGCACCCTATGGGCACTTACGTATCACGTGCATACCCCATGCATGCATCATTTGTGGGCAGTCAGTAAGGAGCCAGTTTGTGTACCTAAATAACAACTAGAGTGTTGGGTAAGGACACCATACGACAGCGTCACCCGTACGTCAAAGGAGTGGGCAACTCGCATTAGCCTTACTTTACGCGGGTCAACCCCCAAAATGATGTAAATCTAATTATCGTAAGTCACATTACATAAGGATCTAAATGACATCATAGTGGCTCATTCAGTAACTAACTGAAAACCCAGAAAAAAGCGACTTTAAACTGCTTTTCATTGTGATGTTGTCAGTTCTTGATGTCAGCTTGATGAAGAAAACGGAAAAACATGAAAACACTTTGAGGTCAGACGGCTGAAGCTGATTATTTTTACAGCAAATGTTTGTCTGTATGAACACAGGTTTTCCTCGTTCTTTGTGACCACTCTCTGGTCATGAAGGATTTGAAACTTTTCCGGCTCTTGCTCTCTATTTGTGCATTTATTCTTATAGTTCTTCGCTCATAAGTAATACACTGGCAGAGAATATTTAAGGCAACTTTTATTTGTATTTACCAAACATAGTATTTAAACATAAACAACCAGAAAAGCCGAAAATTTGGGTTTATGAGAACTTTTGTCTGCACAAAATTTAATGACAGGAAAGTGGACCAAACATGTTTATGATCTGAAGAATTGTGCACAACCTTGAAAGAGTTCATTTGTGAGGGTTGTTACAAAAATTCCTCCTCCTTGTGCATAAATGACACAAAAACCTGCCTCAAAAATGCCTGACCTTTAGCTGCATTAGGGCCTGTCTGGTGGCTGGGAGCTATAAGAATAAAGAAAAAACAACTTAATTCTGAGAATAATAAATCTACATAACATAATGAGGTCACTTCCTATGAAATACTACAATAACACAACTCTGATGTATTCATTAAGATGCATTTGGATGAAAAACTTTTATAATTTACTTAAAGAGTATATACCACGTAATACCAATGTGAACATACCTAGTTTTTATTTCTGCAAGTAACATGTAATACAGTATAATTGTTCGTTTACACTCCAGTTTTATTGGGTTAGGGTTAGTACTTTCTGTGTACTCACTACCTTCTTACAAATAATAAGTACCATGAAACACACTATAGCATAACATGTAAATTAACCATTCCTTAAATGGTACTTTCTGTTTTTTTATACTCTCTTCTCACTAATAGTAAGTACCATGAAAAACACAATAACGTAAGTACAATGTAAACACATATCGTCTTACATACGGTGAGTACCATGAAATGTGTAAAAATTTACTTAATAAGTTGAAAGTAAATTCTGGGCACTTCTTATGTGTACTTCAAGGGTCATTTCTGTTTACCTATAATCTTGTTACATATGGTAAATACCATGAAACATACAGCAAAGTAACAGGTAAATTCCAGATAAACTACTAGAAGTGTCCTTGTTGTGTCCTAACATGTGCTAAGAGACACATAAACAGAGAAATAGAAGACTCCTACCAAACAAGAGACACATAACAGAACACATGAACACCCAGTATGTAAAATATATAAGAATACCTAGGTTGTACCACTAAAGTAGTAATAAATAGAACCACAAAAATACATAGCAATTACCATGTAGGTCACCCAGTAGGTAGAACAAAAGTACCAAATTAATACCACTTAAATGTCCATTAAAGACCTACTCCAATGAAAATTGTGTTTTTGGTATTGAGTATAGGGCGACAGTGGCTCAGGTGGTTGAGCAGGTCGTCCAATGACCGAAGGGTTGGCGGTTCGATCCCCGCTCCCACCAGCCAAGTGTTGTTGTGTCCTTGGGCAAGACATTTCACCCTCCTTGACTCCAGTGTGGCTCCACTGGTGTGTGAATGAGCATGAATGATCCCGGTGATGGTCAGAGGGGCCGTAGGCGCGAAATGGCAGCCATGCCTCTGTCAGTCTGCCCCAGGGCAGCTGTGGCTACAACCATAGCTTACCGTCACCAAGTATGAATGAGGAGTGAATGAAAAATGGACACAATGTAAGCGCTTTGAGTGTCTTGAAAAGCGCAGATAAATCCAATCCATTATTATTATTATTATTATTATTATTTCTTTATTTCTTTATAAAGTTCCTCTTTGCTGCATTGACAACTCTCTGATGACAGTCCTTTCTGAGCTCCGGTCTTTAGAAAGAGCTTTAGGAAGAAGGAAGGAGATGTGAAAGGCTGCAGATCACTAAAAATCACACCAACAAAGGAGCGTCCACCCTAACAAAGTTTCTAAATTCTGCATGAAAAAGAGTTTGGGGCGTGTTGGGGACGGTTGGGAGAAGCTGCCTCTCTGCGTTGGTGCAAATATGTTTTCATGTCCTCTGCATATAAAATATCTATGCGTGTGTTGGCTGCTAAATTCAGCACTGACCTAAGAGAGAAGCTCTGCCTTTGAAGGCTCCCTGAACACTCTCTGACCCCAAATGCTGATGAATGGCTTTATCAGTGACCCACTAAAGAGATGCTGTTTCTATTTACTGCCTGATAAACATCATGGAGGCGACGTGCAGGCCAACGCCATATGGACAGGGTGGAGGAGACATCAGCAGAATGTTCTGCCAGCAAGTAGAGCCTTGTGATGGCATTGGAGTCTCTGTTATCACATCTCAGACCAAAACTGATCATCTGACTGTAAAGAGGGTGACATGCAGGCAATCGTTCTGCAATTTGACTCCTCCTCCTCCTGCTGTGGACCATTTTCACGTCTGCTGTATGAAACACTTCAAACCCCTCTGCCCTACACAGTATCTTCTGCAGGAATCCCTCATTAAATATATCAGCGCTGCACACGCACGCACAGATGTATATGCAGAATCCTAACACATGTGAGCCCCCCAGCATTCCTGGATGATGAGCTCAGTCAAACACACATTTACAGTCCCAGCAGTTTCCTCAAGCGAGCGCAGCGTGGCGTGTGCGCACACGTGTGAGGAGCAGATCCTGTGGTGATTGTTTGATTCTGAAAATGTCCGTCTCCTCCTGACGGAATATTCAGATAAATAAAGAATTTATTTTACTTATCAAGACAAAGCTGTAAAAAACGTCTTTTAACACACATCCTTAAGTAACTTTGTGAAAAAGGTGGTGAAAGCTTTTACCCCTCTTGCTGCTTTCTTGTGTCGAGGTAAAACTCCTGAAGCAGCATGTGGATGTGAATGAGCCTCCAAATGACTTTCTCCAGACTAGGATTTCACTTTAGGAAGTTTTTCGTTATTTTGACTGCTTGGTTTGACTCAAAAAACACTAAACACAGAATCAAATGTTCATTTTTGTTTTGTTTCCTGAGTTTGTCCAACATGGCAGCCTAAAAAACATGCATGGGGCACATGAAGACGTGCTGGTTTTTGCTTATCTGGCTTTGGAAACTGATAAGAAAGTGATTGCTAGAGAAAATCTGCTCAGCTTTTACTGTTGACCTCATTGCTGGTGTCCCGTGCTGGGGGTGTTGCGGTCATTAGGCCGGGTGGAAAATGGCTGCTCGGATCACAGCCTGCGGGGTGTGCAGAGAGACTGAGGCATCTCCTCCGGATGCGATTAGGCTGTCCCATGAGGCTGATTGAATCCAGTTGGAGGAAAGGAAGCCTCTGCTGCGAGGTCATGCTGACCGCGGAGACAGGAAAGAGATGGGGCCTTAAAAATAACGAAACATGAGCCAGGGACACTGATGGTATGACAGTAACATGTGAACTCTCAGAACTGGATGGACTTCTGGAAAGTCTCTCCTCTCTGAGACAGATGGTGACAGAAGTGCCTCCTTAAAAGACCTCAGATCTTATCATGAAGGAGAATAAACAAACAGCTGAACACAAAGATGCTGCTGTCAGCAGGTTAACGCCATTGTTTGTATCAGAGAACTGGACCCGAGCAAGTTTGACGTCATTCATGGAAGAGGGTTTACTTTCTGCTCCAACCAAATTAAGTCAATTCAGTTCTCAGTTTTTCACAATACGGACACCACCGAGCAAGAATGGTTATTCTCACAAATAGAATGACAGAGTAATAGCTGTTTATTTCTCAATGGAAGTCTATGGGATTTTGGCTTCTTGGAGCCAGTGGGTACTTCCTGTTTGGAACGCCAGGGGGAGGGGTCACTCTGTCCACTACTTATATTCAGTCAACAGTCGTCACTAAAACAACACAAGCCCAGTTTAGGAATGTTCACATTTTGGGGAATCTACACACCTTCCTCCTTGTGGGCACTCTGAACAGTGTTTACTGGGTCAAGACTGAACTGGGTTCACGATCACCCTTTCCAGATACCTCTGATTTAAATTAGAAAAAGTCACCACTCTATCAAT
Source organism: Oryzias latipes (assembly GCF_053564925.1). NCBI lineage: Eukaryota > Metazoa > Chordata > Actinopteri > Beloniformes > Adrianichthyidae > Oryzias > Oryzias latipes. Next base: position 16,547,375 of record NC_136249.1, read on the forward strand.
GCTCTGCTATTTGTCCACAGACTTGTTTTCAAGTGCTTCTTCAGGAATTAATTTATTATTTCTATCTGTCTTTCAGAGTTCTGAGCGAGACGACCCGATAGACGTCGACCAGGTTCCAGCCCAACAGAACGGACACTCTTCCACGGGTACGTCACCTCTTGGTGTTCCTACAGTTTCAGATTTTTTAGTAACATGTTTGTGCATCCAGTTTCTCTGACACAACATTGTAAACTTCAATAAACCTCAGGGCAACTCGACCTTAAATTCTTCACATTTTTAGAAGGACAGACTCAAAACTGCTGTATTAGCAAACAGAAAGGGAGAGGTTTACATGAAAGGTTGACATGAGCGGGAACGTGTCAGAGTAAACTGAACGGGACTCATGGTGGGGGTTCCATTCTCTTTTTTTTAACCTATCAGAGGACGAGCTGTTCTTTTTTTCTGAAAGGAAATTACTGATAATAATGTGATTCTCAGACTGAGAGTTTAGGCAGTGAATACATCCAAAGCCATTTTCACTCACCGCTTTATCCACATGGTGAATGAATAAAAAACCATTGTGAAGCCACTTTCTGTTCTCCTTCTTCTTTTTCAGTATTTAGGACTTAAGTAACTCAGTACTTCTGTTGATGCAAGTGGAAGCAATTAACATTTGAGTTAGAATTCAGAGAAGTTTGAATTGGATAAATAAAAACTTCAGATCAAATCCCATCTCATTTGTTCTACTTTCTTTTTTGTCTTTCCTTCTGAAATTGTCAGACATTTCCACATTAATAATGACCATTAACATCAATTTAGAAAAACAGAATCAAGTCGAAAGTTTCTCAAAAATTTGAAGAGAATCATAGAATCCATCCTTTCCTTTGTTGTCTTGGAAAAATCGTTTTTTATTGTTCTTTTTTCAGTTTTGGGGAAGGTGTCCCCTCCCTCCAATTCTGTGCACGAACACGCTGCACAGGTTTCCACGCGGATGCCCCACCTTCCCATTACAGCTACAACCAAGACTGCGGAGGTTAAGGCTTCTCCAAGCAGTCCTGCTGGACTCTTGTCTTCTCCAGGTTCTGACATCACCCCTCCGGGTCAGTCAAGTCCCAGCAGCCCCCAAGCCCAGCCTGCAGAGGATGCTTTAACCCAAGCAGGTTCTAAATATATGAGAATAAAACTTGTGTCTTTTTTTGTGCTGGTTTTGTCGTTCCTCCAAATGTTAATGTCTCTTCTTGCCGTCAGTGTCGTCTATGAAGACTTGGACTCCGACGGCCTCCAGAGCTCTGGGATCTCCGGGAGTCCAAAGTGAGTCAGAACGTTTCTCTGAATTGGGCCTGAGATTCGTGTCCCAAATATGCAAACTGTTTTACTGAACGGGTTTGCTTTTGTTGCTTCTCTTCAGTGGACAAATCGCTTTCAGCTCCAGCTAAAACTGTGACTTCTTCAGGACCACAGGACATGTGAGTGCACGGTGGAGAACACCTTCAACGACACAACGCATCTGTTCCTCACAAGTTTTTATACCGCAGAGACGACGAGGTCAGCGACGACAGGACCCTCAGCCATCTTGGGGAGAGAAGAAGGGACCTGGTGAGGTCCCAGACCATCCCCCGCAGCGCCGGCGCTCAGGCTCGTCGGTCCATTTTTGAAAGACTGAGCTCTGGGACCAGCAATGGGTTAGTATGAGTGGAGCGCATCATCCACTTGGTGTGTAGACACAGCGTTGTTAGACGTCCTGTTTTGCTCTGTTTCCCTTGTCTCGAGCAGCCCAAAATCAGCCAGCCTGAAGCGCTCTCAGAGTTTTGCAGTGTCCAGCGCCAGCACCATCAAACAGATTCTTCTTGAGTGGTGTCGGTCCAAAACCATCGGCTACCAGGTAAAAACACCAAAAACAGTTCACGAGTTTGTCCATCCATTTGGCTCACACCGCTTTTAGACAAGACTTTTCTAGATCTGCACCAAATGTGATCAATTCCTAAAAAGGGGTTAACTTTGAAAATTATGTTAAATTAGATATTTTATTTCAAAATGAACAGCAGTTTCCTTTGAAATAATTAATGTTTGGAGATGGAGAAGCGGTTGATGTTTAGAATTATTTCAGATATTTGGAGATGAAAAATGGTCAAACCTATACGGGACACACATGAAATATCAAGGTCATAGACTGTTCTGTGAACCGCAGCGAGAAAAAGTTCATTTTTTACTACGGGCATGCTGCGGGAAACAAGTCGTTGTGAACACTTATACAACACATACATTGAAGTAAGCATGAAGTAGGTGAGACATGGGCCTGTCCTACTAATTTTTAGTTTTTTTCAACCCCCTAAAACCTGCATACTGCACAAGAAACCTGTGCCTTCCCTGCAGCCTGCCAGCCACTCCATGTGGAGTGAATTATGCTCCAGTAAGCATGGCAAAGTCAAGGCTCTTAAAACACGCAGCAACAGCACAAGCAAGTCAAAAAAATGTTTAGTTGACCACTTGACATGTTGAATTCTATTCAAGGCAAACTTCAGAGCAGAGAGCAGAGTCTGGAGATGACATGGTTTCAAAAACATGCGTCATTATGATGAGTGAGGGCAGGAAAGAGGGTGAGAAGTCTGTTTTACCCATCATCTGAACACATGCGAGGAGATGACCTCATGAGATTACAAACAGCAGATTGGATTTCTGGTTCCTCCATTCATCAGTTCTTCCTCTGTTTCTTGATGCAGAAGCCTGTGCTCTTCATCGGGTTTTTCTCTGTGTTTATCTGCAGAACATCGACATCCAGAACTTCTCCTCCAGTTGGAGTAATGGGATGGCGTTCTGCGCCCTGGTTCACTCCTTCTTCCCTGCAGAGTTTGACTACAACTCTCTGTCTCCCGCCAACCGCAGGCACAACTTTGAGCTAGCCTTCGCAACTGCAGAGTGAGTAATCAAGACAATAAAAAATGAAAAAAGGACATTTTTCCCGGTTTTTGCAATTAACTGTGTCAAAGTTATTAGCTCCAGTTTTAACACAGGTTTTTTTTTTGCATTTATTTATTAAGAAATCCTTTTACCATTGTGAATTGTATTCTAAAGAAGAAGACAAAGAAATAATAAATTAGTAAGAACCCTATTGATTCAACAGAGGGATGCCAGACAGAATAATCTGCAGTAAAGCATGCTTTTCTTTGTGAATATCGCTGCTTTACATGGCTCCTGCAGCTTCTGCTGTCTCAATCTTTTGTGCCAGTTTCACTTCATGTTTCTGTCTTGAGGATGCAGAAGCTCGATGTTTTTCCCATTTTCAGCCTAAAGGCCCGTACACACCGGGACGAATATTCGCCAGGCGTTATTCGCCAGCGTTTTTCGCCACGTTTTTTGTGTTCACATCCAGGCGATTTTCGCTGACGATGAGCCGAGCGAACATGCAATTTCCTTCCCTGACATTAGATGGCGCTTAATGTAAACAGAAATACTCCTGTACACAAGGTGGCGCTGCGCAACTTTACGCTTCTTAAAGTCGCTTTTCACTCAGAAGAAGAGAGCAATTATTTACGCGCTTGTCAGAATAATACAAAGAAAACGTGAATATTTCAAGCACCAGTAGCTCCAACTGGTGCTTGGTTCGGGAATATTTTAGAATGTCCGTCATTATTTCTTCGCGGCAGTGTAGACGCTACTTGGCGTCTATCTTCTTCGCTGGTATGTGTGCTCAGCAAGGCAGTTTTGTGTTTGAGCGCCCCCAAGTTGTGTTTTACTGTAACTTCAGAAGCTCCAGACACGTGTGCAAAAGCGGCATTCTCATTGGTCGAATAGATTTCTACGCAACGCGTCGAAAAAAAAAAACGAACCAGAGGCGTTTTTTTTTTTTTGACGCTTTGACGCGTGGCGTTTTTTCGCATCGGTGTGCACACTCTCATTGGTGCCCTTTGTTTAGTCACGAGGCGTTAAACGTCGGCGAAAATCGCCGGCGAAATTCGTCCCGGTGTGAACGGGCCTTTAGTTGTTTCAAGATTTAATTGAAGAACTCTCACCTATACTGAGCTTCAATGTTAATAAAGGGACTTGTTAAACAAGGTCTGCGCAACTGCTGTGGCTTCAAAGCTCAAACCATCACATTTCCCCTGCCATGCCTTAACAGTGGGACTGTCCTCACTTTGGTGTCATCTGCAGAGCTCTTATAGATTTTCCAGATGTAGTCATGTGACCCTCAGTTTGTGTTCTATTTAAACTGAATAAACTTTAGTGTGAAGTAACCATCAGAACCAAACTCTTATGCTTCAAGTTGTTGTTTACTTAAATGCCTGATAACACATGTGTTAAATCCAGTCTGTGTGCCGTTTTTTGACGTGTTTCTCCAAACACGTCTGACCTTCAGCTGAATGTGCCGACATGTTTATTTCTGTGAAAATTAGTTTTCCTGTCGGATGATGGATTTGAATGTGTGCAAATGGTTTCCACCTTTCGGAGCCGTTTCTCAGAGATGGTTGCTGATAAGGTCTGATTTTGACAGCGGGGTACCCCTCCCCCCATGCTCCAAAGCAAAGCCATTCTTGCTCTGCTACATTTTAAACATGTTCTTGACAATCGCTCTTTTCTTGATATATTTTATGTAGTGCAAGTTATAAACCGACCAATTAGATGGGTCAATAAATGTAGGTGGTGGCTGCTAGCCTCCATGTCCAACGTTCAAATCAATTAAATGACAGATTTTGTGTAGCCTGATTTCCAGTGATAAATGGTAAATGGCATAGACTTATACAGCGCTTTCTACCCTCTTTCGAAGGCCCAAAGCGCTTTAGAGTCATAGTCCCATTCACCCATGCACACACACATTCACACACTGATGGCTGCTCCGCTGCCAAACACTGGCGCCAACCTCTCACCAGAGGCAAGGTGGGGTTCAGTGTCTTGCCCAAGGACACTGTGACTCATGGGCGTGCAAGGCAGGAACCGAACCTGCAATCTTACGATCATAGGTCGACAGCCCTACCGCTGCCCAACGGCCGCCCGTGGTAGGGGTGTGGCCTTCCAACAAGCTCACTCCTGATTAGTGAGAGTGGTTGTCATAGAAACGCAGATTTAGACTGACTCAGACTGCTTACTGATGATTTTTGTCTCTAACATGGCAGTGTTTGTGTTGTATTTTTTTTTATTTACCAAGGCTGTATCCCACCAAGGTGGGGTAGCCTAGACAAGGCACACAATTTTAGCTCCCTCTGTCTCTTCCCCAAACCCTCCTCCTTCAGTGTGTGAGTGCGTGTGTGCGCATGTGCGTGTGACTGGTTGTGTTTGTGTTGTGAAAACATGAATTGATTTGGTTTAGCCGGAGGAGGAAGTAAACCATTTTCTGTGGGTAACGTCACACTCAGTTGTACTGATAAAGACAATGAGCAGAACCCAGACAAAAGTCACCCAAATAATCGATTCATGAGGCTACGGAATGAGGCAAAGGCAAGGCATCCATGGAAAGGCTTCGCATTAATTTTCCTTTTATTCCTTCAGTGTTGGTACTTACTTGAAAGGACCTTTTATTTACCTTTGTGGAAAAACCATTTGCCCTTCAGACCAACTCACCCTTTAAATTACAGATTGCACCTGTTTCCTAAGATAGCAACGCCAACAGAACAAACAATAGAGGCACAGGTTGGCTCCTACAGTCCTCTTGAATATAACATTGGAGGTTGGGCACCAATTTAAATATCTCAATATTCAACAATCACATCCGTGAGCAGGAGCAGCCCACAGTTATACTTCTCCAGTCACTATGATGTGGTTAATTTCCCAGCTGGCACTAAAACTGCTTTATTGCTCCCTTATTTGCCCAAATGTGTTGCTGCGTTTTTTTTTCCTTCCTCTGTTTCTCATTTAGTAAAAGGTGTGCATTCCTTTAGTCTGACTCTACCGTTCACTGGAACAGGGTTCCGACCACACACTTCTGCACAGACGACACAGCGGCTGGAGCTCTCAGAGACGCTGAGGCTTTAGGGGCGCTTCAATTGTTTACTGCTGTGGGATTAGGCGGCTTTGAGTGAAAAACAATATTCATGTGCAGGAAATCAATCCTCTGCATCCACTGACAGCAGCTTTAGGCTGACCTCTTAATGAGATCACAGACTTACGGGAAAAGGAAATATAGATACCTTATCACATCCATCCGATTGCTCTGCAACCTCTTCAACTCAAAACATGTTTGTTTTAGGTCACTGTTTTTGATTTGGACCGACTTATCAGGATTAAGATACACAACTTTTTGTGTTGCATTACTCGTTTTGTGTCTCATCTGACAAAATGAAACAAATACGGAGCAGGTCTGTTAACACAAAACTGTTTGTTGAAACCGTTCATACCAATCGATCTGGGTTTACAGCCAGTTTTCCATCCATTCATTCAAGTTAAACATAAGGAAATTTGCTTTTGTGCCATCGGTTTTCAACTTTCTTGAACTAAAACAATTCTTTGCACATTTAAGCAGCTTCTAATCGCAAAACATGTTTTTAAAGTCTGAAATAAAAGATAAACTTTACATTTGAAAACCAAAGATCCAGCTGCTGAAAACTCTGTCCACTGTTTTTTACTTTCCATCTCCAGAGCAAAGGCGGGCTGCGACCGCCTCATTGAGGTGGATGACATGATGATCATGGGCCACAAACCCGACCCCATGTGTGTGTTCACCTACGTCCAGTCCCTGTACAACCACCTGCGCAAGTTTGAGTGACACTCCGACAACTTCCATTGACAAAGAGGGCAGCCAGCTCACCCTCTGAACTGTCATGGAGTCCAGAACTGAGAGACTTGGTCAACGGCGCCACCTGCTGATAGAGGAAAGACTCTGAGCCAAGACAGGCACACAATAGACAGGACCTGTTTGAACAAGAAGAAATATATGACTTTGCACTCAGTGCTGGTTTCTCCGCAGCAGTGCTTTTTTTCTTTTATCTTTTTTAGAATAAGAATATTGTGAAGAATTTATTAGATTTTTTTTTATATAGGTTGCCACACGGATGTGGCAACTTATGGAAAAGCAACATCGACGTCTCTAAAAATTGTACGATGCTCAACTTGGTACGTGTTTCTGAAAATATGAAGATGTGAGGCGTCACTTTCCACCCATATATGCTGTAGAATGTTGTGCTTTTTCAGGATAAAAAAATAAAATGTGTTGCATGTGGTCCCCACCTTTTCAAGGAAAATGTGTAGCTTTTTGATGAAAGAAACTTTTTCTTTTACTCTGATTGGATCTTTTTTCCCCCAACATTTTACAAGAAAAAATACTTTTTAAAATAGCTTTGATTTGGAGGTTAAGACTCACAACCTATTCCCACATATTTATGTTAATAATTTAATCCTTAATTAGTTACCAAATTAATTGATGATGTAAAATAATATGTTGGTATTATTCAAAGATCCGCTTTTGCTTAGATAAAATGCAAAGTTATTTAAAATGTCAGTGATGAAAGCATTTTATGTAAAACTACCGTATGCTGTCTGAGGCAGATGCTATGGTTTGATGTCTACGGTGGCCGACAGGGCTCACACTACATACAAAAGAAACAACGCAACAGCATTACCCGAAGCACAACGAAATTACCTGCAACACAACGACATAACCGCAGCAATAGCATTAACTTCAGCACAACGGAAACAAGGACTTTTTTTTCCCCTACCGGCGGAAAACAACAATTCAGTTTCAAACTATTCGGCGCTCCTGAGAGCTACGTGATATTTGGACAAGATTAGAATATTTTCTTACCAGATAACATAATTTCTTACAAATATACGTTTGTCTAAAAATATAAATTTACCCAGCTCTCCACATAGTGACATCTGCATCTAACGCTCTTTGTATTTTTTTTTAATTTACGAGATTTTAAGTCGTAAATTTATGAGATAAAAACTTGTAAATTTGTGAGTTTGTTTCTCGTAAATTTACGAGAAAAAGTCATAGATTAACGAGGAAAACACACCAAAGTTTTCCGTTTATCGGAGCCAAGCCAGAAGATTAAATATGTGGAGCCTTTTGTGAAGCTTTATTTCCGGATAGGTGTAAAAAACAAAGAGATTCTGAACCTTTTGGCGTCTCAAAATCAGATTATTTTTAGTGTAGCAGTCTTTCCGGGGTTCGGTGTCATTAAAGCGGAGTTTCATATGATAAGGAGCTCAGAGACACGTTTGGGTGTAGAGGACCGCTGCAGCCTTTATTTTCCTTTTCATTCACATAACCTGAAGTTCATTTGTCACCTTACGTCATGAACCTGTCATCCGAACACCAATGCGGAAGTTAACAGTGTTACATACGCCCCCTCCTGCAGATGAAGCGTCCCGTTTCAACATAAAGCAAAAAGATGAATGAAAATAGTCTGTTATATTAGCTTTAGAACGTTGACAATCCCAAAAAGTGCTGCTCCTCAGACAGAAGCGTCAAACAGACGTTATGATCTTGTCTTTAATGGAGAAATAAAGGATTCAAGTGGACAGCTGCAAGGACACCGATGCCGTCGGCGACGGCTTCATCGGGCTGCAGAGATCTTGCAAACCATCCATCAATAAATAAAACATTAATAAATCGTAAATCGAACAAATAAGCTTCAAACATTTGAAATGTTTACAATAAACATTCAGCTCATATCCAACTAAGTTTACTCGGTCTGCTCTGCTGCTGCGTAGCGTTCACCTGCTGCTGCTCTGTATGCTCACCTCCACTTTAATCTCATAAAATCTTTTTAAAAATTTAAAAAAAAATTTTTTCGTAAATTTACGGTTTAAAATCTCGTAATTTTACTTTTTTTGGTGGCCCTAAAACTCTGCCACACCGAATAGTTTGAAACTGAATAATTTTTTTTCTGCCGGTAGGAAAAAAAAAGTCCTCATTTCCGTTGTGCTGCGGTTAATGCTATTGCTGCGGTCATGTCGTGTTGCAGTTATGTCGTTGTGTTGCAGTTAGGTCGTTGTGTTGCAGTTATGTCGTTGTGTTGCGGTAATGTCATTGTGTTGCGGTTATGTCATTGTGTTGCAGGTATGTCGTTGTGTTGCAGGTAATGTCGTTGCGTTTTTTCTTTTGTATGTAGTGTGAGCCCTGTCGGCCATTGAGCCAAAAAGTTGCTGGTCTGGTTTGAATCCAAACTAACCTGTTTGAGAATAAACTGTTCATCAAAGTAATACTTATGTAAACAATATTTTAAGAATAATTTTTTAGAAATGGTACAATTTGAGTCCCTCTTCTTTCCCAATTTGCATTTAATAAAACTGGCTGTGAAACTTTACATTTAAACAGCTTTATAAATACATTGAAATCCACCCTTTAATACTTTTTTGAAAAAATAATGAAATTCTGTTTTATTGTTTTGATGGGAAATAATAATTTTGTTTAATCATTAGACAACATTGTCCCTCACGAAATTAGTGAAAGTTTACTTTAGGAATATCAACCAACGCAATCTTAAAAAGTCAATACACTTCATAATAATTAAGATCCTTTTGTACTCTTTTGCTGGTAAAATGTTGTTTTTCTTAAATAAGATTTAATATGAATAAAAATCCTTTTGTTTTTGTGCCTGAGTATCGCCTCAATCACCTCACACAGTTGCGGGTCAGTTCCCCCTTTCTTGGCATTTATTTTGTAAAATTCATTTGGTCAAAGTCAGGGACTCAATGGCGTAAAAAGATAGAAAACTGTGACTCGCAAAAGAAAAACAAGGTTTTTTTTAGAAATTCTAAAACTTTTTTAAATTCTGAACTTGAAGCATAGTCTTTGCTCTCTCAGTACATGAAGCAGCAGCAATTTTAAGCTAAAATCCTAACCTGTTTTTCTATTGCAGTTCTTAATGGAACAATTTTTTATAATGAAAGCGAGTAGTGTTTTCATCTTTTAAATTCATTTCAGGATTTAAATGAACAAAAACGTATAGATTCATTTTATTTATTTTTTCAGGTTGTAATGGTTTTGTTACAACAGGGGACATCTGATTAATGGGCAAATATCGAATATTTTATTAACAAACTTTAATATAATATTCAGAAGGCTTCTATAGTGTATGTGTTGAAAATTTACTGGTAGTCATATGTAGAAATATTGATCTTGTTAAAAATGTTCCTGACTTGGAATAATGGAAAAAATAAAACATTTACGGGGAAAAAATACAAAACGTTTACATCTAATTGGAATGATTCTCTACATCTAGATCTAGAGAATCCAGATAGAGCCTGCAGCTGATGGTTAGAGATCAGGGGAGGCGTCTATCACCTGAATTTGCTGGGAGGGGGTTCCATAAGAAGGTTTCGCGCGGGCTGCTCCTCATCAGCTGTCAGTGGTCGAGGCCGCGCGGCGGATGCACGTGTCAGTGCGCGCGTGGACTCATGGCTCTGTTCGTGGACTCGGAGTCCCCGGTACTGAGGAAGAACCAGAACAACAGGAACGGGCTGGTGGACATGAGGCTGTTCTTTGGACCGCCGGAGCCCCGCAGAGGTGAGTTTACCTGAAGAGGAAAGTCCGGTGTTTTCACCGGACAGCGACGTCATTTCAAACAATTTTACTTCAATAAACCTTTATTTATATATGACAATAACAACAAACACATGTTGGTGAAGAAATTGCATTGCTTTAGATAAATGAAACTAAATTTATTTTTTCATCTTTTTAGATACAAACAAAGATGATAAATAAACATTTTTGGGGCTTTTTGTACTTTGCTGCCTCATTATCTACCGTTTAACCTGAAATTAAAAAAAGATTTTTCTTCGAATAACTGGAGTTACAGCACAAAAACGGCACCTTCCGGTAAAAAAAACATGTGATTTTAATATTTATAATTACACCTAGTGGATTCAAAAGGCTGTTTGTATAGTAAAGGGTGACAAAAGTTATCTTCTATACAACGTGGAAGTCTATTTTACAGATAAAACTCTGTAAGGCCCAATGCATCAAAGAATTGACAGAAAATTCCATATTTATTTTTTAATGAAGATGCTTTTTTAAACTCTTTTATGAAATCCACTAAAAGGTTTGCAATATCAGTTTTTTTAATGAGCCATAGATAGTATCAACTATGATTCGTTGGGTGATTTGGTCAGTTTTCATTCCAAACAATGTTGGATTGAGAGGCAACAATATTGACATAAATGTTCAGGAAAAAAACAAACATCCTGTTTACCACTGTTGCAAATTTGATCCATACAGTTCTAACATGGTTTAACTATTATAAAGATTTTCTTTAAAAAGAATTATCAATAAATGTTGAATTATTTCAATACAAGTAGTCATTTAAAAAATAAATAACAATAGACGAGTTTTTCTCCCCATTAAGTTTGGAAAATTAGCAAAACATTTGAGATGAGATAGGGTTCTCAGAAATTAGTATATAAAATATGATACCAATGGTTAATTAGGATTAAATGAAACCTTCATCTTTGCCTGTCTGTCTGTTTATTCATGGAAATATTGATGGTCTCCTTCCTCGATTGTCTGATCAAGCGCCTGGCGGTGAGGCTGTGTCTTCTCCAGAGCCTGAGAGGAGCTCGGCTGTGATGGAGGGACACAGGAAACGAAAAAGGACCATCTTCAGCCGCGCCCAGCTGTCTGAGCTGGAGCAAGCCTTTGCCGTGACCCCGTACCCGGACATCACCCTCAGGGAGAGGCTGGCCGCTCACACACACCTGCCTGAGAGCAAGATCCAGGTACGGCGGTCAATCACAGACAACAGTCGGCTGTATGTGATTTAATGAAAACGTCATTTACTGTGACAAAAGCTCCATAGAAACACGTTTTAGAGCAATCAACAAACCAGGACTTTTGGTTTAAGACAAATCTGTTTTGTCCGATAATATAAATGTTGCTCTATATCTGTTTTGGAAGATTGCTCACCATAGTTTTCAGATTGATTATTTCTGATGTCAATTTAGACTGAAAAATGTCTAAAATGTTTATATTTTAGGTCCAGTTCCCTTACACTGCATATCCATGAGGTTTTATGCATATCCTACCATTCCTGTCAGGTTTGGTTCCAGAACAGAAGAGCTAGAGGCATCAAAACTGGAAGACTTCCCAAATCCACCAAACCCGTTCTGGGAGGCAGAAGTTTTGCAGAACCTTCTCATGGACCTGGGACCTCCACCTATCCAGCAGCAACCAGTCTGGCAGAGTTATTTAGACAAGAACCGAACCACTCGTGTGAGGACGTGTCACCGATTTACTCCGACTGGATCCAAATCTACAGCAACCAGGTGTCCTCAGCGGGAGCATCGTCCTTCCTCCAGCAGGCTCCTCGCAGCTCCTCCAAACCGCCTGAGCCTCGTCTTTGGGAGGAGGAGCAACCGAGGCAGCAGCACATGGGGGCAACTCTGTCGGGATTCCTCCCTGGCCCCTTCCCTGAGGCGGGGAGCAGGCCGCCCCCTTACCCTGTCCCCTCCCGTTCCTATCAGGCTTTCACAAGCTTTAAGCCTCAAAGCGTCGCTCCCTCTGGGAACCACCAGGCCAGGAACGGCTCCGGCCCAGGAGGTCGAGATCACGGCTACGTGGATCAGGTCGTCCCCTCCCACCCCCACTCGGTGTACTGGGAGGTAACTCCAGGACAAGGCCACCGCAGCCACCAACACCACCATCATGCCCATCCTCAGATGGGACCTCAGACTTCCATGGGATACATCTCAGATCTGATCTACAATGCAGCCATTGTTACAAATTTCCTGGAATTCTGACACCGGAATCTAACAGAAAGACTGCTTTTTTATGGAATTTTGTCTCCTGTGATGTCAGTTTTTTCTCCTGAGTTTTCTGTGTTTTTGACTTTGACCAAAAAATAAAATTAATAAATAAATAAAGGAGGGATTTTTGTGGGGTTTCAGGAATAAAGTGGTGACATTAATTCTTCTTTCCTGTTTGGATTTTTTATTTATTTGTTTTAAACTGTTTAGTTTCCACAGAAATCCATCAATCTCCTTTAATAATCATTCAGTGTAACTTACATTTAGTGACAAATGTGTTCAATGAAGGAAATTAAACTTCTCATTATGTTAAATGTATGTAATGTACAACAGTAAATCCTTCATAAATTAAGAATTGACTAAGAACAACAGATTACACACAGCAAAAATCCACCTGAGCTGGAAATGAGTGACGTTCAACTTCCTGAGGTCCAGAGTGAGTCAACTTTTCAAACCCAAACTGGCAGCTGGATCCACAAAGGAGGGTTCTGATCAGACTGATGAGCAAATGCTGTTAAAGAAGGTAAAAGGGAGAAGAAATTTTGAGTTCCCAGTGGGAGCTTTAGGAATGGTGAAGGAGTTTTTTATTCTGGAAAACTGGAGTCTGCACCTGATCACACTCAGGAAGAAAGTTTGTTTTTAGATATTTTTCAGAATTAAGTAAAAAATATTGATCTTCAAAAACTTAAAGTAGATTAAAGTTAAAATAAAACAGTAATTTAGTCACTAAATGAAGAATCTTCGAATTTTTTTAAACTAAAATATTATTTTCTCTCCTTTCAAACACACGGCTGTTCCAGAATTTCACAGTCAGTCTCCAACACTCCTAAACACAGAACTCCTAAATGCTAAAATCAAAATTCATGTTCATTGAAGAATAAAGCAGATCATCATTTAGACATTATAAAGTAAAAACTTTAACAAACCCCATCAATGCTACAGTAAATCTATCACCATCGATAGACATACGAGTTATTGGTTATAGGAAATAAGTGCAGTTTGTTTAGTGTGTTATATATACTGAGAAATGTAGAAGTCCTGCAATAAAGACATTAAAGGTTTTACATTTGTTTTTGGTTAACAAGCATTTTTTTCAGTAACTGATCGTGTAAACCCAAAATACCACGATTGATGGGAAAAATTACCTTTAGGATGACAAAACAGATGACCTGACCATAAAGACATAAAAAGCAGACACTTTAACCCTTGTGCTATCTTAGATGACCCCACCCTTACATTAATTAAGGGTTAAATAAGGGTTAAGGGTTAATACATGGGTTAATACATGAAGTAGCTAAAGAAGCTTTTTAGCCCTTGTGCTATCCTAGGTACTTTATCATTGGGAGTTGGGTCATCTAGACCCACTAGACAGTGCTCTGAACCTTTTTTCTTCAATGATTTGTGATCTTCACTGGTGTCCATGGATTACATGAAATCCTTCCATCTTTATCCACCTTTGTCATGGTAGGGAGAACACGTCAATGTAAGGGTGGGGTCATCTAAGATAGCACAAGGGTTAGATGGGAATTTTCTACTGATCTGCTGTTGCTAAGTTCTAACAACACATTCAGTTTCTGGTCATAAAGAAGAATCTTCATCTGAGTCTGCTGAGATTCTTTAAATGAAGAGAATGACTCTCCAAGTCTGGATTTCAAAACATCTACATTTGCGCCAACCCCACAATTAGATGCATTCCGCTTAGGGGGAAATCCTGGAAGTCTTTTAACTTAGTGATGATATAAAAGACTAAAGAAAAGATGGTAAAACAGAAATAATCACATTTTAAACTTTTAAAGTTTGGGGGATTTGAACTGTATTGGCCATGTTTTAAACACTGTGACTACTCATAATCCTGTTTAATTACAGATTACAAAAATGTTTTCCTGATTTGCTCTAAAACAGCAGTAAGAAAATGCAAAAATGAAAGTCAGATCAAAGGTTGGTTTCTCTTTCTCATGTTTTGCTGCTGTTCGATGAACTGTGAGGCCTGTTTGATTCCCAAACCCCTTTGAGTATTATTTTTCAAAATATGCAGATAAAAAACGATTACATGTAGTGAGATACCATGACTGAAATAATTGTTTTCTGAGTAAAAACAGGGTTTTATATCTTTCTTTGCTGTAAGCATCAGAAGGTTTAGAGACAGGGAATGAAAAAGAAAATAAGAACCAAATTAAAGCTGGAGCTCAGGTTCCATCAGCTTACAGGCTTTGTCATTCGGCCTGGATTTAAGTTTTAAAATATTACATGAGAGGTAAAATACAGAGACAAACAGAACAGACAGGAAAGCTGACTGTGCTGGATAGGAATCTCTGCATATCATAATCATCTTTAATACCAAATAATCTTTCAATAAAGCTCTAATCCGGGTGTCAAATCTCAGATCTTTGGGAAATACTTTATTTTTTTGTGTACTCCAGATGTGGCTCCATCTTTTAATCCTCCCCTAATATAGCAGGAGCGGACACGGGCGGGACAGCGCGGTGAATGGAAACATCAGCTCCATCAGAAGCAGGGATCAGAGGAATCTGTGTTCTACATGATTGGTTTGAAAAGAAGACACATTGAGTTATTACTCTAAGCAAGAAAATCTCTTTCCACAGACATTCATCTTTTGTTATCTCCATAATTTACTGCATACAGTAAACAGGACCAAACATCCTCATGTCTGTCCAGCAGAAACAGGATTCACATCTGGAGCAGAAGATCACACCATGACAACTCCCTCCATGAAAGTATTGATAAGAACAACTGAATTCTCTTTAAGGGAATGTAAAAATGTTAAATCTGAGGGAGCCGATCATCAGCTGTTAGAACTGGAGACAATGTTCTCTAGGTGGACCGTCAGAGTCCAGCTGCCCTGAAGAACTGAATCCAGAGGACTGCAGTGATCCATTTTCAGTCCTCCCCAGACAATTCTTAGCAGATAGCTAAACGCACCAACCATGATCAGTCCACCTTAACATGCATTTTTGTTTTACACTCGTTCATCGGATCGTTGTTTCTGTTTTTCTGCTAACTGTTCCCATCCAAAGAGTCACTTTAACCCTTGTGCTATCTTAGATGACCCCACCCTTACATTGACGTGTTATTCCTACAATGACAAATGTGGATATAGGTGGAAAGATTTCATGTGATCCATGGACACCAGTGAAGATCACAAATCATTGAAGAGAAAAGATTCAGAGCACTGTCTAGTGGGTCTAGATGACCCAACTCCCAATGTTAAAGTGTACTTTTGGTACATGAAGCGGCAGCAGAAGAGAACCTCTACTGCCACCTAGGATTTAAAGGTGTTACTACAGGGAATGTAAAACAATACCTCAAGTTTAAATGCAGTGTGTGTGGAGATCCTGTAATCATAATCTAAACTCAGCAGAAGATTAGAGGAAGAGATTAAACGCCACAGCATATGACGAGAAATACTTAAGACCTGCCTGTAAGGAATGTAGAACAGCAAGAACATCAGGAAACACCACGATGGGAACATCAGGAACATCGGGAAAAAAGCAAGAGGAGGAACTTCAGGAGCAAACACAAGAGCAGGAATATTTTCAGAACAAAAAGGAGCAGAAACAACAGGAAAGAGGACAAGAGCAGAAATCTCAGAAACAAACAATAGAACAGGAACATTTTAGGAACAAGCATGAGATCTGGAATATCAGGAAAAAACACAAGAGCAGAAACATCAGGAACAAATATGAAAACAGAAAAGCAGGATCAGAAATGATAGTAGGAACATCAGGAACAAACAGGAACAGGAGCTTAAGGAACAAACTCTTTATTGAAACAGTGTATTTGTTTATTAACCTTAAGAGAATATCTGACAGTTAAATAAAAAGAAAAAGAAACAAATGCATCCACTGATTATGTAAATAAACTTTGTTCTTATTAAGGTAAAATGAGTCCATCAGTTCATCAGACAGGGATAACAAAAACAATAGAAATGTTTTCTGGAAAGTTATGGTTCCCCGAGTTCTCCTTCCATGGTCCGCACCAGAACATAAAGCTCCGCGAGCCCGACGACAGAAGCAGCAATCACAGCTGAAATGACGCGCTGCAACACAGACGGGAGAGAAAACGGATCAGGTCACCTCAACACAGAAACATTGGAAAGACCAGTTTTATGTACTAAACATGTACATATAATTATCAGGTATATAAGAGCTTCACATGATTTTAGCTTATTTAATATTTGGGTTTGCTGTCATTGACAGACATTACCCAGAGGTATAACAAGCATTGGTTGCAAAAATTACTGAAAAACAACATTCACTGGCTTCTAATGGGACTTTAAGAAAACTAGGAATAAAGATGATCAAAAATTGCCATATTTGGAAACCAAGATGGTCACCAAAATGACCTAGAAAATATTGACATTGCTTTTTTAAAAATCCTGCTGCAATGTGCTTTCCAGACATTGATGGGTTATATAATCATCAAAAAATGCCAAGAGTTGCTGCTCCTTGTCTATCTGCGGTGGTTTAGAGGTTTGGGGTCGGGGCCTTCTGGTGGCCGGCGGGGGCAGTGGAAACACATTTAGTCGAGGGGGAAAACTTCTAGAGGTGTTAAACTGTTGGCAATAAACCTCAGCAGCAAACACTGCATTACTATGATGTTATTGCATGTTTGATATTCTAAATACAGACATCCTCCTGACTACCAGCAATACAAATGTGTCCTCTGTAGAGGACATTTCTAACCTGAAAATCTTCCAACCACTGCACACTACTGAATGATCTGCCCTTGGTATCTACAGAGGACATTTGGGGCTTTTCAATTATACCAAATGTGAAGGGGTGGGGCTCTGGGATTTGAAGTTTTTGGTGGATTTAAAACCGTTCTTACAGGACAACATTTTCTGCTCTGAAGGGTATGTGGAAAAAAATGATGGAGGTCGTCCTACCGCTGCTGTTTCTGTGAACAAATACTGACTCCCCATGTAGGAACAGGCGAAGGCAGCAACTACAGTCACCAGGAAGTTGAAAACAGTCACCATCACTGCTTTGACTGATCGCACTGTGATAAGGAGAACAGACACACAAACAAAAGACACAAATCAACTCAATAGAAGCCAAGAAAACAAAAAAATATTTTGCAGCTTTGTTGCACTCAAACCTTCTCTTCCAAAATCTGCAAATGCTCCATTTCTGCTAATTTCCTAACGAAGAAAAACACATTTTGTTACCCTCAGCTGCTTTTACACTAAAAAAAGAAGTGTTTTCATGTGAAAATCCCAAATGCACCTGAGCGTTCACGTTGTGCGTCATCCTGTCGTATTCTTTATTTGCTAGCTTTGCTTTGATCCTCTCCAGGCGAGCGACCAGCTCAGGATTCTGGAAGCAGAGAGAAGTCCTGATCATGAGCAGATGATGGATTTCAGGCTTTTATTGAACTGATTGTTTAGGTAAAAGATAAAGATGCTGGGGCTAAAAATAAAAGACTGAACTGACCCGGGGAGGCCTGACGACCTCGGGCAGGTAAAGGGAGCTGTCCTCCAGGAACTCGTGCAGATAGAAAGGATTTCCTGTAAAAGAACAAAGAAGTCAAATGACTTATTCCTGCCATGTGGTAAAAAAAAAAAAAAAAACTTTCTTTGTGACTTTACTATATTATCATGTAGCTATACAATAGAAGTGGATGGTAAACTGTTTCTTTGGGATTTTAATCTCAATAACTACTTATTACTCATACAAACACACATCTTTCTGCACTTTTCTCCTTCAAATGGGTTATGGTTTTAGAAAACAAAGAGATTTAGTCACATTCACATCATATTCACATCCTGAAGCAGGCATGGGGGCAACTTGAAGTTAATTGCCTCTCCAAAAGATGACTTTTCACTTTAAAAATGGATGATAGGAATAGATGAAATCAATTATTCCAATTCACTTGATAATGAAATGATGAGATTTATGATGAATTTTCCTTTAAAATAAGTTTATTGTGTTTCAATCAGGCAGAAAATTGTTTGGTTTGTTTTTTATGCAGGAATTCTTCATTTTATCAAAGAAAGTTCCACTTTTACTCAGTTTAAATCACCATCAACATGAAAACAGCTTTTATTAATTAGCCTAACTTGATTTTAGATGGAAACGTTGATAATAAATCGTCCTCTGATTGGATTGTGCGGAATTGTCAAGACTTCAGTGAATTTGTTTTTTTTTGTTACTTGCTTTAAAAGTCTTAAAACAGTTTTTAACATAAAAAACAAGCTTTTTCTAAAAATTAGTAAAAATATGGTCAGGAAGAAAACTAAAAACATAAAACATAGTTTACTGTCAGAGAAACTGCTTTTTGAGAAAACAGATTGAAGCATAATGGGGTCATCATTGTGATTATTCTTTAAATCTCTACTTCTACTGATAATTTCATGTGTTATTAACTGTTAATTTGTGATTAAGTTGACTATTTATAACAGTAAATAATCCTTTAAAAGGGGGTTATTATGGGATATCCTGGTAATAATGAATCCTTGACCCACATTTGACTCGGTCTCTATGTTTATTTCTTATCTAAATATTCCTGTCACTCAAAATCAAAGTGTCTGCCCCTCCAACGTCATCCAAGCAAAGCCTGTTTGTGGCCAAAGGTGGTCCATTATATCTGCCATAATATGAGTGGACTCGTTTTAAACGCTGGCTCACACCTGACCCCTTCATGGGATCTAAACAAGGTCTTCACATGACCTTCACATGACCTTTACAGAGTTTTTACGGGGCCTTCAGGATCAGTGTACGGTCTGTGTACAGACACTCCTGTTTGGTCCAAATCAGCACCTGTGTTCTCCTACAGTGTTTTACTTTATATTTGAATAATCTTGGTTCTATTTTGAAAACTGAATTGTTAACATTTTTCAATCCAAACATTCAAATCAAGGACTCTGTAATTTGATTTAATCACATGAAGAATATTTTACTCTGGATTATGGAGGGGGGTCCTCTCCCTCGTGATCCCCAACAACACAGCTCATCTGCAGAATTGAAACATCACCATGATCTTCTGGCTTGTTACCATTTTCCTCCAGGTGTTTCTTCAATTTTCTGGCGGTGCTGAAGGTCAGCGTGGTTGGCTGTGATCTTTTCAGAAGCTCCTCTAGGTTTTCTCTCAGAGCTTGTGGCAGAGATGTGTCCCCTCTTTCCAGTAACTGCGTCACCTTGTTTCTGAAATGATCTCCGACGACAAAGGAAGACGCCATGATGAAGATGATCCACCAGACTGGCTGTTGGCGAGCCCGCTATCAAGATACAGGTCAATTTGATCACAGGTTAGCCATGTCACCATTAAAATGTAGATATTACTGATGATGTTTGGAATATTGAAAAAAGGACAGCGCCATATTGTTTATCTTGTGACAGAATGACACGTCGGGTCATGTGACCAGATCTAGCGGAAGTTCGATCTGTTTTTGAGACGTTAAATTTGAAGCCACCTTTCTTATTTTTAAGGACACCCCAAAGATTGTTCTAAAAACGTAACGAATAACTGATCATTTTAATATAACAAATTGTCTAATATTCGATTGAAATGTCAACGTGACATTACACGTGACCAGGTGGTGCCTTCAAGACCTCGTGGAAAATCCTGCTTCTTTTTAGTTAAATTTTGCTCTGTTTTAATCACGTTAATATGAATGTCCCTTTTGGTGTTATGAAATGTCAAAATGATTTGTTTCCCTTTAACTACCGTATTAATGTGCTAAAGGAGTATTTGAATCTGCACTGATGTTTTGTTTTAGCTATCTTCCTACTTTCCGAGCATATCCTGAACGCAGCATTGTCTATACTTGTGTGGAAGAGCATAATGCGTGACTGATGGAAAGATGGCGGCCTGTGCGTTACGCAGAGCTGTGCTAAGCAGCGTCAGTACTTACAGCAGAAAGCACACGCACAGAATACTGAGTTTCGCGGAAGCTTCTAGTAGGTTTGACGTTTACAAACCGCAGCAAACATGTCACGTCTGTGGTTCGTTCGCCAGCGGTCAGCAGAGACGGTTCATGTCGTCACGGTAAGAGCCGCCGTCCGTGTCCTCCTCCGTCACGGCTAGTAACACGCCGAAGATTTAAGCTAGGTGAGCCGCTAGAGCTAGCATCACAAGCCCAGCTATGATCCAGCTAAAATAGCTGCATTAGACACGACACTGAAACGAAAGTGCTGCTTTCCTCGGTTCTTCCTTTATTGGTGTCTCGTGCAGCAGAACTTGAAGGCTCGCGGGATGGTAACTAGCTTTAGCAGCAACCCTTTTGACCTGTTGAGTCAAATCCTAGCATGTTAGATAACATGGATCTGCAGCCACGAGAAGGAGAACTTTTCTGCTCATGGTTCCGAGGTTTTATTCGTTTGACCGTGGTATATCACGAGGGTATAATTGAGAGTTCAACCAATGACGTGCCCACGGACCGAACAAGTTCCACGCAGTTTTGGTTTGTTCTGCGTTTAGACTCACACTGCTAACACATGAATACTACACCTGTTTTGTTTTTGTTTTCTTAATCCTTTAACATTTTTCTTTTGTTTGTTCTCTCAGATTATGTCCATTGACTGTGATAAAAATGGAAAATCATATCCAGTTACTGGGAAGGTTGACCTTTGACCTATTTCACTGTAGATCATGGAGAGGGAAATTCTGCAGTTTTATTTCTGTCATAGGAAATGAAGTCAACTTTATAAAGTAAACATTTCGCCTCAGGAACTGCTTTGCTTTCCTAAAAACATTTCAGGATGAGGTTCATTACAGACCCACTGCAATGAAAATTGGGGTTTTTTATCATGTTCTCGTTTCATTTTTCACGATGGAATACTTGTATAAAAATTCAAATCATTTTGAATTGGGTGCAGACGAAAAAATAAGCAGTTCCAAAAAGCTTGTAGTTTTTGGAGACGATCTTCAGTCGATAGGCCCCCAGCTTTCTGCTCCACTCCATTCTGATGCATCCACTGGCAGACAAATGGATCCATAATGTGGTCTTTTTCTTCTCCAGAGATAGTATCTGGCTCAAAACTTGTACGGATGAATAGCCCAAATATTTCCCGTCATTTTTGTTAGCACCAGTAATGTTAGGTTGGCGTAATGAGGGGCTGTAAGCTGGCAGGAGAGTCTGTTAACAAAGGGATCATGGGAAATGAGGGAAACCTCACTAAACACCATTTATTTCTAATGGACTGTCCTAGAAAATGACAGTTTTTTTTTTTTTTTGGTTTTGTGGTTTTGGCTAAAAAAGGCATAATCAAATAATGCCAACAAAAATACCACTGGAAAAACTTAAAAACATAAAAGGAAATGGATCAAAACATGATCGGAGGGGGTCTTTTAACCTGATAATTACTTTTAACCATCTGTATTTCAAAGAAAGTACATGAGCCAGCAGCAAATGTATAGATCAGTTTAGCTAATGGAGCAGAAATCAAACACAAGCCTAACAGATGCATGGGGGCAACATTGAATTTAATTTTCTGCAGATTGTTGAGCATTACATTGCTTTTTGTCATGTCTTATACACGGTTTCCTGCATGTGCGTTTCATATTCAGGGGCTTATCTGATATCGAGGCTTTAGGCCAACCAAAACCGGTTCAGTGGCTTCAGGTTGAGCTCAGAATTTGAGGACGAACAGTACTGCTGGAGATTTTTTTTGAAATCACTGAACTGTGAGGTTCTAGTCTGGAACCTTCTGGCTAAATTTGGACGTATGTTTGTCTTTGGCTACAGTGACATTTCACAGCCCAGTGTAGAGGCTAGAGTTTAGCTGAAACCCTGATGTGATGGAACGCCTAACACCTCGCTGCAGGAAGGAGCGCTCTTACAGATTCAATTCAATCTTATTTGTATGGCCCAAATTCACAACAACAGTCGACTCAATGGGCTTTCGTATAGGTAATTGACTCTGCTCATATCATGGGCCAGATCTTTCTTAATGTCAGCTATTTAGTCTCTGTGGGAAGTTTTAACCAACCAAAATGTTTATGCATCTATGCATTGATGATACAGCTTTACAGCTTTTAGATTGCAGAATGAGATCAGTTCTTTACTCACAATGAACTATAAGTAGTGTATCATCACCGCTAAATCAGAGTTCTTTTTCATATCTGTTTCTGTATTTAGTTCCACTCTTGCATTCCAAAGCTCCTTAATAAAGTCTCATTTTGGAGTTGATTGCAACTCTACTCCAAAACTTTCTGTCTTCAGCAGAAATGGTTTGTTAGGAGCCTGTAGCTGTAACAGCTAAGAGTTGACGTTTCTCTTTTACAAAACGAAAGACTCACCATCCCCAGCGTTCTGTCAGCGTTTTTTCACACTATATACCTGCCCAGGTAAAAGCTGGAGAACACAATAGCCAGCCTTGGGCAGTGGTGGCATGTAAATGTGTTTGTCAGCATTATGGCGCCTTAAGCAGACGTCAGGTGATCGGACGGTGTCGGTGCTTCTTAACATTTTTACGAGTAGACTTCCTTCATTAGTGACCAGCTGGTCTGATCCTGATGACCTGTTCAGACGGTTGTGTCATGGAGACTGTTTTTGTCAGGAACAGGCCTGAAGGGAAGATTTTGGAGACGGTCGGGGTGTTTGAAGCCGTGAAGCAGCATGGAAAATATGAAACTGGACAGGTAAGACCTCCCCAGGAGGGATGCTTTTGTCTGTTGCTGTGGCGTTGGCGCTTGTAATATTGGTGTGACCCGTCTGTTCCCACAGCTGTTCCTCCACAGCGTGTTTGGCTACAGAGGGATCGTGTTGTTTCCTTGGCACGCTCGTCTTTACGACAGAGACGTCACCCCTCCCATCTCGGACAGGTAGCCATTTTTTCCATTAAAAAATCTTTTCTCCTTCTGTTTTGGACAATTATCATCTTTTTTTCCCCCCTTTTCTTTGTCTACAGCAAACCTGAGCCTCCAGGAACCCACGGCTCCAAGGAGGTGAAGGGGAAGACTCACACTTACTACCAAGTTCTGATTGACACCAGAGACTGCCCTCACATCGTAAGGGAGGACTTTCACCTTCTGAAATCTCTTAAAGTCCCATCTTTATCTTTAGTTTTTTTGTCTAAATGTTTCGGATTCTTGTCCATCAGTTGGATTTCAGGTGTTTTAATCCTCAAACATCGTGCTGTTGAGCACGATGTTTGAGATGATTGTCTTCTCTACTCACACCAAACGCAGTGCAGAACATTTGCGTCCTCCATTCGCTGTTTGGGCACGCGTCAAATTTGCTGCTTGTCCAGACGTGTTCATAAATCTGCTGCTCCCGTCACCTGAGGGAGGAGTTTCTGTCAAAAGTTTTCTTCGCCTCATTGCTACGTTATTGAAGATGACGTAGAGAGATCAGGTTTATTTATTTTGAGGAGCTCTACAAAAGCATTGATGATCACGTCTCCGTGTCTGGGTTCATGAGGTCGTTCAGAGATTCTCCCATTACGGCGAGGTTCAGCATCTACTGCAGCCGCTGTGTCCTAATGACGGCGATTTCAGCGTTACTTCTGCCTCTGTGACCCAGTTTTACACTATCTGTTCCGCGTTAGTCAGAGGAAGGGGGAAAAAGAGAGTAAATTAGAGGAACCTTTATTTTTTTCGTTTCTTTCAGGTAAGACAAATATCAAGTTTGGAGAACAAACAGCAACTATCCATGTTGGTTTTTGGACTGTACTTTCTGCTCATGTCCTGGGCCAAAGCTGAGTTCCTGATTGGTTGACGCAGATTCTTAGCCAAAGTTCAGATCTTTGAACTCTGGAAACATCGTGTCGACAGGATTTTCGCCCAAAACGCGATGCCGCTAGTGAATCGCCCTGCAGCCTGAGGCTCAAAACACGGTGATCGACCGCTGATCGCGTCTGTACATTGACTCAACGTTGAAACTGCACACCGCCGGCACACAAATCGCATTTGGTGTGAACATAGCTTAAGGAATAGTACTTAAACCTCTAAAATCATGAAAAGAATTAGGAAAAACATCAGAGACACATCAGACAAATGACTCAATGCAAAGGGAAGGACCACTGCGTAGTGTTGCCATTACCATGGACTTTGATTGGTCTACATTGTCATGAAGACATAAAAGATGCTGTGGAGGTGGTTTTTGTGGAGGATGGCATCTGTGGTCGTCTGTGGTTCTGACTGTTGTTTTACACACAGATTACTGATTGTTTTAGGGGGAAAAGAGAGAAATGTATAGTCAAACATTAAAATCAGTCTTAGACAAACAAAAGTATTTAATCTCTAATTCAACCTGAATTATATATTTATTTATTATTCTAATAAATGAGCAATAAATGTAATTTGTTATTCAAACTTGTGTCAAAATGGCAATAATTGTGTATTTAGTAACACACACACACACACACATGCTGTCAGGCTGTAACTCAGTGTTGTGTGTTGTCAGTCTCAGAGGTCTCAGACCGAGGCGGTGACATTTCTGGCCAACCATGACGACAGCAGAGCGCTCTACGCCATCCCAGGTACGGAGACGCCCTAGTCTGTAGTTTCCTTCCTGCGGTCTGACGGTGGAGATGTTTCATCAGAAAAAAAGAACAACATTCAGAGTCTGTTCCAGCAAAAGTCATCTTCATCCGTGCTCTGATATTCAGCGTCATGGATGTTGGACCTTCTGTCTTCTGCTGTTGTTCTCACGCTGCTTATCCTCCTCCAGGTCTGGACTATGTGAGTCATGAAGACATCCTACCATATTACTCCACGGAGCAGATCCCCATCCAGCATGAGCTCTTTGAACGCTTTCTCATGTATAACCCCACTAAATGTGAGTGCTGCTCCGTCATTTGCAAATATCCATGTAAATCTGTATAAATCCTGATTATGACTTTAAGAAAAAAACCTTCTCCTAAGCAAACCGTCGCTTTTACTGTATATCTGATTTTTTCACAGTGATCCTATACTTTATAAAACCAACATTTAGACCAAACACAGTTACCATAAACTTGAGATGTTTCCTGTGTCTATATAGCAGCTTGAAACGCAGCGAATCGTAAAAAGCTTGACAGTTTTGTGTTTTCCTGGTCATCATAGCTCCTCCGTTTACTGCCAGAGACACCCTGAAGGCGTGGCAGGAGAAGAACCACCCGTGGCTGGAGCTGTCGGACGTCCACAGGGAGACCACAGAGAACATCCGAGTCACAGTCATCCCCTTCTACATGGGAATGAGGGTACAGGACAGCTTTGTTACAAACTCCTCTTGTCAGCACCACAAGCCTCATCAGCGGCGGTGCTGTTGGTTCTTGTTGGCTCCTCGAGTCTCTTCTAACAGGCAGAAGTTTCTGCAGAAAGTAAACTTGACTAATGCAAACATTTTTGATGTTTTCAGGAGGCTCAGAACTCTCACGTGTACTGGGTAAGTACCAGACTGTGACAGCAGGAGGTTAACACAGCTGAAAACCCTGTGTTTGTTTGTGTGTGTGTGTGCGTGCGTGTAAGCATGTGTGTGATGTCACTGCAGTGGCGCTACTGCATCCGTCTGGAGAACCTGGGAAATGAGGTGGTCCAGTTGAGAGAGAGACACTGGAGGATCTTCAGCCTGTCAGGAACCCTGGAGACGGTTCGGGGACGAGGCGTGGTCGGCAGGGTCAGCGCACACTCACACACACAAACACACATTACTAGGCTATGTAGAAAAACGTTGATTATTTCATTTGGCAATACTGGTATTGTAAATCATTTAATCCAGCTGCCATTTGCTAAATTCATGAACAGTGTTTGAAATAAATAGCCCTTTTTTTATCCATATTTATAAAACCTTTTTGGTTGAAGCCCATTTTGGTTCTTTTTTTATACTGAAATATTTTTAGAATTCAGACAACATTGAGTGATGAAAATATATTTAATGGTTTACCAAAATAAAAGCTCATGGAATTTGCTTTGGTAAAAGCGACTTGTGAGATACAGAGCTTAATGTTCTGATAAATAAATAAATTTAGTTTGTTTAGTTTTGATCATCTTAAAGGGGTATTAATATTCAGACAAAGTTTATTTAAAGGCATACTCTTGAAAAAAATCATGAAATACAGTGTTCCCCCGCTTATTCGCATTTCAATATTCGCTGTTTCACGCATTCGCTGATTTTTTTTTTTTTTTTCTGTCACGTGACTCCTCCGGTTTATCACAAAAACTCAGACAACTCAAGACGCTTGCATGAGACTTTGGCGTCCAATTAGGAGTTGCTACGCGAATTTCTGAGGGGAGCGGAGATGAAGAGCACGCCAGCCTGTCGGCCTCCAAGAGCTGCTTCTACCAGTTCCTGAATCACTACCGGCTGAAGTTTGTGCCCCTGCATGGAGAAATGGCATCAGCTGACTCAGACGTAAAATATCCTGAAACTCTGAGGAACATGGCCACAAAGAATAATTATCCTCTACAGCAGTGTTTTTCAACCAGTGTGCCGTGGGAGATGGTCAGGTGTGCCGTGGGAAATGGCCCTCATTAACTGATCTAAAAACATTTCCCATCTCCAGGATTTCAGCTTATTGTTCATCCAAACGGGCCCTGATAAAACACAGAGTAGTTACAAATATGAAAGATCACAAAATACTTTTTTTTCTTTGCGTTTATTTGATTCTATTAAAGACATTTTGATAAGAATGACGGTACCGCGATTTAGCTGCAGCTATAACTGTTTTAGGAAAAGTCCCGCCCCTTTAACTGTCTCCGCCAATCATTCTTGGAGGCTTAATCACATGTCATCAGTCTGACCAATCAGAAGTGGTTAAAGTCTTTACTTCCTTGTTCTGATTCTGCTCATAAAGTCTCTCAGTTCCAACAAAACTAACATCTAAAGCTCGTCTTTAGCGCTGTAGCTTTCCACAGAATCCGGTATCAGACCGTGGAAAAAGTGAACTAAACAATGAAGCTCAGAGAAGTGAGCGTGGGATTCTTGTCTAGGTTAAAGTGTGCCGTGGCTCAAAAAAGGTTGAAATAAACTGATCTAGATGGATGAATGATGGATGAAACCCGTGTTGTGCCAAGATACGTTTCCCCTGTCAGAATTAGTTTCCCTTCCGGACTGACGCGCCATGCCCCACACCCAAATCTGGCTGTGGGACCTCTCTCTCTTAACTGATAAAAGACGAACGACGAGCACAGACTGTACGCTACAGTACAGTCTATTGCTCTGAACAAAAAAAACCTCTAATGTTGAGCAGTATTCCAATGTTATTTAAGAAATGTTTTAAAAAGCATCAAATGTTTTGATAGTACGGTTTGGTGACGGACGTTCTTCGGCCGCTGGGGTTGGGGGTGGTTCTCCGCATTAGCGTATTCTGCACTAATACGGGGGAACACTATCGTCTTTGTTGCATTTTTGGGATATGTGTCGTACTGTGACGTGTATCGTGATACGAACCGTATCGCCACACTACTACTAATAATAAATGAACACCAATGACGTATGTCCCACCTTCATACTTTCTGATATAATCAGCCAAGTCTGAATTTTTGTGGTAAATGTTTGTTTGTTCTCAAAGGAGCCAGTGTTGTCTAAAGAGCAGCCAGCTTTCCAGTATAGCAGCCATGTGTCCCTTCAAGCCCCCAGCGGTCACATGTGGTGAGTCTGCAGAACCAGACTGTAAGTTGTCATGGTTTTCAGTCAATTCCTCATTTTGGTTTTCTTTCTTTAGGGGGACCTTTCGCATTGAAAGAACGGACGGGTCCCACTTTGACGTCCGCATTCCTCCTTTCTCCCTTGAGAGCAACAAAGACGACAAAGCGCCCCCTGCTGGCTACACTTTCTAACAGCTGCTTCTCCCCTTTGAGGACCCAGGCACCGTGTCTGCGCTGGGTCGTCCTCCTATCTGGACTCGCCCCTCCTCTGTGTTCATGCAGAGCATTCAGTATCAGTCAGGTCAAACAAGAACATCTGGAAAACCACCAGAGAATCAGCGATGGTCAAATTCATCTAGTTTTGTTCAAATTCCCCCAAAGGATAGTTTTCCTTTTCAAGCCTGGATTAGGTTTGAAGAGATGTTCACGCCAAAGCTGAGAGGAAAATAAAACTCACCAAGCTGATGGGGCTTGTCTGGACATGCAGTGCCTAAAATATTGATCTGGTTGTTTTGAACAGGTCTGCTAACCTGGGGTTTGTGCAAACAGACAAACTGTTTTTGTCTTCATTTGTGGATAATCTCTCCATTTTACCAAACTATCGTTTTCTGTTTGGTTTGTGAATTTCTCCACCTTTCTGGACCTCTTTTCTGCTGCCATGATGTTCATCAGCCCTCCATGGCCCAGCAGAGCCATTAAAAATCATGTGATCCAGCAATGAAGCAGAGGAAACGTCACACAGGCTTGTTGTGAAATGGAAACCCGATGCAGACGGGTACGACATGATGGTGTTTCCTCTGCAACAGCAGGGAGCTGTTGAGCTTTATATGCTTAAAAAATGTGACTAAAGTAGCACAATAATACAGTAAATTCATTCATGAGGGTGCGACGAAGCTTTAGCCAACATCCTTCCTGCTCCCACAGGATCCAGACCTCATCCTGGCTCGTTCTGGACTTGTTGGATGTCTGTGGCTTACTGTGTGACCGTTCAAGAAGTCTAACGTTTCTCCAGCAAAATACAACAGTTCTAAATTCAGCTGGAGAATTGAAGATTGTTGGAAAACTGTAAATAAGGATGTAATTAAAAGTAGAGCAAATAAATATGCCTTTTAACAATTTGTTTGGTTGTTTGTTTTTACATGTCAGCTTTAGAAAGTGGGCTGTTTTGGTATTTAACTTTTATGTGGAAAAGTATTTTATTCACATTCTGGATTATCAGACCCTGTTGTCAAATATTAAGGAAGCTTTTTCCCAAAAGTAAACGAAATCTCAAGCTTAATCTCATTGTATTTGTGGATCAGATCGACTTTTAGGAAAATGTGTAGGTTGTAATGGAAACCTATTGCTTTCAGTTAAAAAGAAAAGGTGTTTTTCAAGAAGGGATATCTGTCAAATTTTCTTCAAAACACATTTTTTTCAGGCTTCTTTTGTTGTAAAATACAAGCGCAAAAAAACAAGCTGATCAGTAAATAAGAACTGACCAAACGCCAGGATGTGTCCAGAACTTTTTGACTTTTCCTTAATCCCCTCACTCCCCAGTTTGACTTCTTAACTAATTTTTGGTCGTAAATTAAAGGTTTGTGAAAACAAAATTACCATGAAAAACAAAAAATTGTATCTTATCGTGTACTGTCACCGAAAAAAATCGGAAACATTTTGGGAAATTAAAAGAAAACTCAAACGTAGAACAAATCTTAAAGAAACAAGAAAATCTGTAAAGCAAATTTTTTTTAAAAAAAAGGGAAATTATTTCGAAAAACAAGATGTCATCAAAGTGCTGTGGTTTACCTTAATAGAAAACAATCTTTTTCTATTAATTTTGCAGTTTTATTGAGTCTGCATTTATGGAAATGAGTGGGATGTAGTTGGTGTTGGTGTAATTTGTTGACGGTCCCTGCCTGTTTCTGCAGCTTTACGTGCAGCAGAAGCAACTGAATGATTCTTGTGTTAAAATTCATTTTCTGAACCAATACAAACAAACATTAACTGTTCATCCTAGACGCGGAAATGTTGTGGCTTTTAATCAGTTTCCAATCGCCGAATGCCTTGTAATTTGCTTGCGTTTGTAGTTCCTAAATAAGTTACTCAGATAAAATATTTATCTTAATAAACACCGAAGATAAATTTTTCTGTAAAAACACAAAAACATTATTTTGAAAGACAAGTTTTGAAACTAATTGGTTTCTATGGGTTAATGGTTGAAATACAAAAAATTAAATGTCTCAGTGATGGTTGCATTCCACACGCCCTCCAGCAGGTGGCGGTGCAGTTTTTGACAACTCAATACAACTAACTTACTGCAGAAACCAGTAAAAAATGTGGTATTTGTAATGTGTACATGTACTAAAGACACATTTCTTTTGTAAGGACGTTTCAAACAGCCTATTTATATTCATGTTGATATGATTTAAAGTGAAAAACAGACTTATTTAAGAGATATATGTTTTTTTCCATCGTGAAATAAACCTTCTACTAGTTCCTTGAATGTAATCTGGTGAATTTCACTTTTTGTGGCAGATATATTTTTTAATGTTATTGTAGGCCGATGTTGCTGGAAGGTTGTGTTTGATTGAAGGTAGGATAAATTTTACTGTCAGAATTAATGGCATTAAAGTTAACGGTGGTCGTTTGCTAAAACAGAATATTTTCCTCTGGATGTTGGTGACATTTCAGGTGAAGCGAACAAAACCCCAGCCCGGGGAGCGCGTGCTCTTCTCCTCCCATCATCACGGGCGCACGCGCGCCCCCGCTACGGCATTTCTACAGGATCCAGTTCAGTTCTAGCGAAGCCCCGCCACGGTCGGCCCTCCTGCCGGAGCTTATCCTGCTCCTCCGCTGGAAGAAGGTAGTGATGCTCCCACGCTGCTGAACGGATCCGGATTCAATCTTAGAGAAGGGCGTATGCGGCGCGAGGGACGGGGCAGAGTGGAGTGATGAGGGGGGTAAACATTGCCATGCCCTGCCTCATGCTGAGATCTGTCGACTTAATGCGCGCGTGCATCTAGCCCGGGACGGGGGGGCTTCATGTTAGAGGGGAACCAAGGGGATTCTCACTGTCGTAGTTAAGGTTTGTTTTGGCGGCGAAGTGGCGTTCGGGATAGGAGGCTGCGGCGGGCCGCGGTTCCCGCTGAAGAAGCTCACTTCACGCATCCTTCAGCCTGACTTTGCTGCGTCCGAGCGCGCGGCCATGCTGCAGGCGGGACCCTGCGACTTATTTCCAACCTGAGCTGCATCTTCCGGAATTTCAAGCTGCCCAGATTGAAGAGAAGTTGGACTTTAGATGAACATCTCCCACCAGAAGGGGGGGACTCCTATGGCTCTAATAGCTCCATCCTTCTCCAAACTGATCAGACACTCTTAGGATGTGATCAGCTGTTGATGTTCAAAGTATCTGCAGGCAACTATCAAAGCTGCCACTGCATGACTGCTGGGTGGGACCTACATCCTAAACTTCAGAGTTCACGCTGATCCATCACCATGGGAGCCAAGCAGACCAAAGGCCAGGAGCCTGGAGGAGCCAGTCCTCAGCACAGCTGGAGGAGGACACCCACCAAGGAGCGCGGAGACATGTTGACCTCCCTCATGCTGAGGTCAGGAGACCGCCTGAACCGCGGGGGATCACCACCACCTCCTTATCAGCGTCGCATTGGAATGATCCAGGAGATGATGCTCATGGCCAAGCAGGGGAAACACGACAAGGCCACAGAGATGCTGAAGATGCTGCGACAGGTAGCTGCTAGCGTTTTTCTGTTTTTGTGTTGCTGAGGTACAGTAAACCCCTCCTTAAGCATCTCCCATCAGCTCCAGCTATGTATTCTTTAATACACTGTTGATCCTTGAGTAGAAGCACCTCAGGATGAAGATGAACCACAGCAGGAGGACAGTGAGGGTGGCTGGACTCTAAAATAAACCCAGAATTTGTTGGGAGAAAAAACAAGTTCCTCGTAGTTAGGGTTCATCCATTTGTGTGCATTCAGTTAGGAAATGTTTGATGGGGTCATTTATGTTCATCAGTTCTGCTGTCTGAGGTGAGGGGTCTAACTACTTGAAAGGAAAGAATGTTCTCTGAAATGACCCAGAAGTGCTTGAATATTCAATTGAAAAAGACAGTTTAGCAAATAAAAAAGATGGAGGCTTCTTCTGAGGATACACCATCCTATCTGGTAGGAGAAAGGGGTCATTCAATCCCACAACTCTTTGCAATCACCACTTTAAACCATTGACTGTATATGAAAACCGGACTGGTTGACCACTCCCCCCTGGAGTTCCAAACAGGAAGTACCATCAGATTGTAAGAAGCCAAAATCCCATAGACTTCTATAGAGAAATAAACAGCTATTACTCAGTCCTTCTATTTCTCAGAATAGCCATTCTTGATCTGCTACCTTTTTTAACATGTTCTTGATAATATTTTTTCTGTAGTTTGAGTTATTCAAGTTATAAACTCACCAATCAAATGCCTCAATAAAAGTAAGTGGAGCCTGCTGGCCCCCACGTCCAACCTTCAAAACCTTTGACAAATTTGGTGTAGCCCATTTTTAAGTGGAAGGTGTGTGGTCTTCCAACAAGCTAACTCGTGATTTGCCCAATTGGTTATAATTGAAGCGAAGACTCAGATTGACTTGGATCAATCACAGCCTACTGGCGGCATGTGGCCCAAACATCAATATCGCAAACAAAACAAAAGAGGTGAATGAATTGACCATTTGGTTGGAAGCGTACGGGTGCTACTGTTCTTGCGAGTACATCTGCGTACTGCGTTCATACTGATGCATCAGGAGCGTCCACTTTCAATGTTAAGTCAATGTACGGATGCGATCAGAGGTCCTACAACACTGAGCGTGGGGCACGGTGGTCTAGCAGCAGCTTGTTTTGCGCGGTGGCTCAAGAGTTCAAAAATCTGAACTTTGGCAAAGAAGTAGGAGTGCGTCATCCAATCAGCGACTCCGCTTTGGCCCATGTTGATGCTATCAGTTGGATTGATTACCGACATCTTTGTAGAGCTCTTTAAATAAATATACTTGATCTCTCAACATCATCAGTGTCTTCCATGCATTGACTGTAAATGAGATATACAGACTTTTCAATGTTGCAATGAGGTTGTAGGTCCTCCCACGCGTCTGGAGCATTTTGTTTATGAATTCTGACACGAGAATTGCGTTTGGTAATGCAGCATAAGGCTTTATTTCCCCACCTGCTTAGTCCCAGACGGCTCTCATTAGGAATGAAGTCTGCAGTCAGCAATCGAATGCCTCCGCTGTTCTCAGCAGTAGCAGTAGAAAAATAGAGCCATAGACTTGTAGCTCAAGAAACAGGAAGTAACTTCTGGTTGTTGTTAGAGATTTAAGGGAAAAAGGAAAGTGGCCCATCATTGGATTTGCGCTTAAGTAGCATCCTGTTTTCACCTGTCCCCCTCCCATTTATTCTCCTCTGTGTTGTGTTTGTTAAATGCTATGAACAAAAAACATTGCATTCATCACCCCCCAGGGCAGATCATCACAGGTACAGAGCAGATTGGAGCTTTTACACTCAGAAACTGCCCCTGACCTCACGCTCTGTTGAGGTCAGGGGCAGTTTGGCCATCTGCTCATCCACCCAGACTTTTCTGAGGCACATGAGCAGAGACGCTGCTCACATTCACATCTGCATCAGTTCTTCTGAGTCACAGCTTTACTCACCCTGTTTTTCATGTCATTATCACGGGATCATAAGCAGGAAAAGAGTTGCTGGTAACAAAGTAAACTACTGTGTTCTCTCCAGCAGCTGTTGGACTTTTAAATAATTGGGAGAAGGGAAGAAGGAGAACAACCTTTACTGATATAACTGGAAATGATCCAGGCTTGTGGCTTGTCTTTTTTCTGGTTGCTCATTTCGGTTGAACAGATTTAATGTGTTCACCATTACTATGTGTAGTCTACTAAAGGAAAGACGTCCAGCCTTGCCCTGTAGTAGGTCTTATTGCTTTTGAAATGTGGATATAAATCCATCAAACATGGAGATGGTGTGATGGACACCTGACTTCACTGAAGTCGTCTTTATTCTCCACCATTCTGAACTCCTGTCTTTTATCAGGAGCAAATAAAGACCTTTGAACTAAATATTTTCATACTTCTAAAGTCATCAAAAAGCAGAAAAGGGGGACAATCACCTGTGGGGTAACTGTGGTATATAATGTAGTATCAGCATTTGTGACCTTCAAGATTGCTGGTTCCCAATCTTTATGAATATAGTGCAGTATAATAAAGATAATCTCCAGATAATGTAATGATGGCTCTAAAATGACAGAATATTGTTGAATTTTAAGTATATAAACTAAACGAACCAAATCAGTTACTGCCACCTTAAGTACATTCAATTCACTTTTATTTACATAGCCCAATATTACAACACAGTGGTGTCAATGGGCTTCACACAAGTAATTGTACAAAACATAAATATCAGTTATAAAATACAATAGTTGATTGCTAAACTAAACAGACTAAGCTGGGCATTTTTGCCCTTAGACACTCCTTCTCGGTAAGGAAAAAAAACACGATTCCAGGAAAAAAAAGAAGAAACCTCAGGGATGCCCACATGAAGGAGGGATCGTCTCCCAGGACGGACAGGCGATGTGCCAGGACTGTTAAAGACAATTAGCTTATCTAACTCTACAACTACATGTTTGAATAGTGTAGCTGTAGCAGGTGGGCTTCATCCAGATAGAACCGGGGACGTGACACGAGCCAGAGGCAAGGTGCGGAGCAAGGTCCACAGTCAGGTACAGAAGCACAGACGAGCCAACTGGAATCTGGAATTACTCCCACTCTCCCAGAGGGGAATAGAAAACAGGGACAATGCATGAATTGCACTGCACCAAACAGAGGCATGGAGAACTAAATGATGAATAAATCAAGAATCAAGACTAGAGGATAGGAGAAGTAGATGAGAATAGAGGACAGAACCCCAGTGCACCATAATTTCCCCAGCTTCTAACTTCTAGCAGCCTACTGGCAACTAATTGTTAATGTTATTGAAATGTAATTCAAACGTGTTAATAGTATAAAAAATATATTATAAATAGTATATTATAATAAAAATGAAACCAAAAATGTTGTGAAAATTCTGTAATCAAATTTGATGTCATACAATGTCTGCTAGAATGGGAGAGAAGCCGAACTGGAAAGTGTCTTCTTGTCGTCTATCTACCTTTGAGAAGATGTTTTGGATTTGTTGTCAAGTGATCCAAAGCAACAGGGCTGTTGATGTTTTGGTTACGGCTGAAGTTAACCAGGTTGTTGACATAAAAAACCTTTTAGTGTAACACGATCTTGATTCATGAATCAGATTGCCGTCAAAGTAACAATTCACAGCCCTAATTCCAATGTCTTGGTTCAACAGACATTCAACAGTGTATGGAGACGGAAAGGCGCTTTCTGCAGGTTGTTGTTGTATTGAAATGACACGCATTCACAAGCTCTTCCCTCTGCATTAACCTGAGAAAACTTCTGACCAATCAAATCCATGGGAACACAAAAAGTCCTGCTCGAGTATGGTGTGCCACACAAACTGTGGGAACTGTAAAACCGGAGCTGAGAGGAACAAATGACGTAGTTTAAAAAATGTCTCCTCAGATTCCTCTTAGAGTATGGAAGGCCTCAAAGTGGGGAGGGGGGCAGAGCAGATGTTGAAACTTTAAGAGGGTTGGGTTTAGTGAGTGTCAGGATAGAAGTGTCAAGGCTGAGGTTGGATAGATCCGGAATGACGTCAATAAGATGTTTCAATGGAATGACGTCTACTGTCCGTGTGTGCAGATTGCTGCTCCTTCATGGTAAAATCCAGATCAGACTTCTTGAGTTTTTCATGTCTGGCAGGAACCTGGAATCTCCTATGAGCCAAAGAACTTCTTGACCTATTGGCCTTTGTATTTCAGTTTGAAACCATTTTTAGGAGTTCAAACGACTTTCACAGAGATACATTACAAAGACAAAAACATTTTCTTTTTAACAGAACTCTGGTCCAACGTTTCTTTGATTCACTGGATCTGCTATTCTTTTTCAGTTACATTTTTGTGAGTTAAGATTATATTTTTAGTTTTTAAAAAAAGTGCAGATTATGCCTCTCTTTTCATTACACATTGTTTTTCCAGCTGGCAACACTCACACAGGTCAACCCTTGGAGGATGAATGGTATCTGGCCTCCTTATCTGGCAGATTCTGCACATGAGAGGAAGCTCTGTGTCACATCTGTCCAAAAGGAGGCCACTTATCATGCAGGTCTGCAGAGGGAGAATTGAAAAGATAAGCAGGGAGGTGACGGATGTTTGTGATGAACGTGTCACAGTAAGGAGCAGAGCGGGCATTGGGATGATTACAGCAGTGTCATCAAAAGCTGGAGGAGACTGGATGGAAGCGAAGGAGTAGGGGTCAGGAGTCTAGAAATTACTGTAGCTTAGTGGACCGAGTCTGGGCCGGGTTACATTGTATTTACAATAATTGTTACTGAATATTTTTGTGTCATCCTTCTCCTTTAACTCCGTCATGTTTAATTTTTTTCCAATGACGTAAAAAAATATTAATCAGTGTTTTTTCCATTGAAGGTGATGCTGAATTAAGTGGACCTTTAGCAAAAAGTAGTTTATTTTAAGTGTACTACAAGAGTACTCAGTTTATACTAAAAGTGAGGCAGTATACTTTACTTTTTACATACCATCTATATATCGTAAACTTAAAATGTTCCAATTTAGTTTGAAGAAGTATTCACTTGCTTTACTTTCTACACAACACGTACACTACATGGTCCATAGCACATTTGCAATTCTTTTACTCAAGTATAATTAATAAAAACAATAACTTTTTGCTAAGGGTAGATCTGGATGAAATGGTAGAATCTGATTTGGCGACACAGTGCGAAGCGGTTAATAGAGGCTGTGATTTGGGCTTTATTAAGCTCTGTGAGATTTAGTTCCACGTAGGGCTGCACGATATGAGGAAAACTTGCGATATGCGATATTAGTGATCAATATTGCGATAACGATAAATTTGCGGTAAATAAACAAATAGAAAAATAAACAAAAACATAATTCCCATTTCATTGCAACAGTTTAAAAATTATACTCCAAATGACCCTCATCGACATGGGGGACAAACGTCAGGGTGGCTAACCCTGGTCCTCAAGAGCCTCAACCCTGTCTGTTTTCCAATTCTCCCTAGACTGCTCGATAATGATAACCAAAATCAGGTGTGTTCAGTCAATCAGGATGTGAAATCACTTGAGTCAGCCAATCAACAGCAAGCTGGTTAAGGAGAGCTGGAAAACAGGCAGGGTTGAGGCTCTTCAGGACCAGGGTTAACATAATAGGCCTCCATCTGATTGGTCAACAATGGGAAGGCGTCCATCTGATTGGTCAAAGCATAAAGGGATTTATTTGATGTGTTAAATGCTTCAAGCTGCTAGAAGATTGTTTTAACACATTTTGGGTTTGCGATTTATTGCGATATTCGCCGTCTTTCGCGATATGCATATTGCAGAGCTGGATATTGCGATAACGATAAATTTGCGGTATATTGTGCAGGCCTAGTTCCACGTGTTTGGGCTGAAAAGTGTCCATCAGATATTGTTGGTCATCAGCCACAGTGATAAAACAAACTGTTTTTTCAACACTCTGTACATTTTATTGGAGGAAGTGCAGATGTTCCCGTTCTAATTCATAAAAATTTGAGATTTCTACTGGATTGTTTTAACATTTATTATTAATGAGCTCCTTTCCCAAAGGCACGATAGCATCTGAGCGTCTGCAAAGTCTTTTTTTTACAGATCTAAAGATCTCCTATCAGTTTTTCCAAATCATTTCTAAAGCACTAACTTATCTGACCACAGCGTTTCCTGTGGGAAATTCCCTCTTCTGCTAGTTTCTTGCTCTATCTCATCTATAGCTGCTGTTTTACAGGGTTGTCTGTTATCTGTGAGTGTGAAAACTTTGGACACACCTTTTGAAAGTCATGACTTTGCTTGTAAAGGGAGGAATGTGATGGGAGTTGATGCAGACCTGCATTCACTACTAAAGCTCTGTTGTCCAGCCTTGGAGGGAATTCTTGACTTTTGCGCTCCTCAGTTCCTCATATTTCTAAGATGTTTGATGAGAACTTCCTTGACCAACCTTTAATTATAAGAGATTTATCAAAGACCAGCATATTTCTGCTGTTGATCAATGATGTGTTAAAGCATTTTGGAGACTTTTGGTTTTGTAAAGGAGACTGTTTGCCTGTCACACATTCAGTAATTAGCTCAGCTGGGAGGAAGTTATTTGATGAGTCACCTCACTTTAAGGAGCTTAAGGTGGAAATGCTTTGGCTGAGACTTAAGGAGAAAAAGCTCAGATAAGATTTGAGCTCCACAAACCGAAGGAATACTAAAAAAGGAAGAGTGAAGGAGCTTGAGTTGCTGCTTCCTCATCATCTCCCCCCTCTTTTCCCTTTTGCACACAGTGAAGAAATCTGGAGCAGGAAAGGTTTGACTCAAAGGAGACAGATCTGGATCTGTGATGGCTTTTTTTCAGTTTTTAAAGGTTTCTTCATCGGTGTCTCCATGAGTTTGACCTTTTCCTTGAAAGACTCTGAAAGACCTCTTAGTGCTGACACTTTATGAACAGCTATTTTTTTAACCAGAATACGATCCCGACCAGACAGTTCCACATTCTTCACTGTTCTCCCAACCAGTGATTGGTGAGCCGTTTGAGCAGGCTCCTGCTTATAGTATGACATCTTCTGACCATGAGTTCATATACAAGGTTCCTGGAAGCTGCTTCTCTTTGTCAAAATGGTACCATGCAATGATAGTGCTATCGTGGATGGGGAATTCTCCCTTTTTGGACTTCTAGGTATCATCCAGACTCACTGGACTCCAGTTTCCTGCTGTGGGTTCCAGGATTCAGCCCTTTGGTGTTATTAATAATGGACCTCTGAGGCTCCTGAAAGAAGTATGGCTCTGTGAAGATGAGTCTGAAGTTGTGGTCCTAATGTTGTTTCCGGTCTCCTCACGCCTGTTCACAAACTGTGTGTGGGGCTGTTACGTGTTGCCATGGTGCATCAGCTGCTCCCCTCCTAACAGATTTTTCTCACCTGAGAAAGGAGAGCAAAGGTGGGACACAGGTGAGAAAACATTGAATGAATATCTTGTGTTCATCCTGTCTTCAGTCTGTAAACAAAAGGCTCTTACTTGTTTGATCTTCATTTGCATTATTGGGTGTAATATAACATCAAACTTCATCTGTGTTCTGTCCATTATCTGTATATGAGAACTGGACTGAGTGAACCCTCCCCCCCTGAAGTTCCAACATGGTGCGTCTGTATTGTGAAAAAATTGTGATTGAATTGACTTTATGTGGTTGGAGCAGGAAGTAAACCATTTTCCTTGTATGACATCACACATCAAGTGTAAAATGGAGTGAACCATGGGCGATTTTCTTTTTTATTAATTTGGTTTGTTAGCACTCATAAGATTAATTATTTACCAAATAGGATGACAGTATTTAATCCATCCTTACTACAGTTTATTCAGGTATTATTCTCAAAACAGCAATAGAAGCTACCAGTTAATATTTCTCCCTCCTGTTCTTTTAACCACTTCTTAAAAACTGCTTTTTATTTACACTTTTATATTGTTTAACTTTTAATTGTCGGTTTGAATTAGACTGAAAGAATGTCGTTTTTTTGGGGGACATGTTTATGTCACAAGAACAGGCAGACGGCTGGATCCAAATGCAGCAGGTTTATGAGCTCAGCTAAAAGTCCAAAGCTAAATCAGGGTCATGCAGGCAGGGGTCACTGACAGGCATGAGAGAATCAGAGACGAGGGTCATTTGGAGTATAATTTAAAATATTTTAACTTTTATATAAATTAAACTGTTGCAGTCAAATGGAAATGGTTTTTTGTGCTATTTATTTGTTTATTACAAGTTGTATCGTCATCGCAATATTGATCACTTATATCGCACATCGCAAGTTTTCCTCATATCGTGCAGCCCCAGTCTTCTGACAGTTCAGTACATTTGAGAGAAGTTTCACAAAGACAACAGGGTTTAGGATTACTGGAGTAGCAGTGTTTCAACAGAATCTTGTTCTTGCATCTCGTTCATTTCCGTCTTGTTCCAGTGGCCGGCTAAAGTAATTGAGAGGGACTCAAAGCATGCAATGGTAGTAGCTAGCAAAAATACTGATAGAAAAGTAAAAAAAATAATAAAACATAATAGAATACAAGGTGCAGACTGCAGAGTTAAAACGGGTTTTGGGGCATTTTACTACACAGATGACAGTGACGTTGACATGGAGGTAGTGATTCTCTGGTTCTCTGGGTGCCACAGCACCTGACTCAGATGGGTGACATCTGAGTTGGCATGAGATGCTGTCGTCTCTCATGGGTTATAAGGTTGGCACTTGGCAGCCACAGTAGCGTGAAGGGTCTTGCCCACCGATTATGTTAATTGCTCATTACGGTCTCCTGGGAATCGAACCCTGATTTCCCATGTGCCTGTCTGGTGCCTTCTCAAATTAACAAAATAAACTATATTCTATTTATACATAAATGTGGTTATAATTTAAAAAATCTAAATTGATGAAAGAAAAAATGTATACAAGTATAAATGTTACCACATCCATTGAACCATTTAGTTCAGTTTTATGCAGAACCATGAATTCAAGATCTCTTTGTTCTGCATGAGTCCATGACCAGCTGAGAAGACAGTTCTGTTCTTTTCCAGATGTTGTGAACACACATTCAGTAATGACAGCAGACTTCATTCAGCTGGAAACAAAAGTTTAACCCCTTCATTACCAGACCGTACAGAAGACAGCTGCTGATGAACAACCCTGAGTCTGTTTTTCTGCTGCTTCTGGACTAGGGAACCTGTTGGTGTCTCTTTGTTATCCATTTAAAGCTGCTGGTATAATGAGGCGCGGCTTCTACAGACAGTTATTAGGTCATGGAACCTCAGTGATCTCCTGAATACTGTCTGTTGTTGCAGCAGACCTTTTTTTTTAATGTCAGGGGAACAGTT
The DNA here is from genome assembly GCF_053564925.1 of Oryzias latipes. Taxonomy (NCBI): domain Eukaryota; kingdom Metazoa; phylum Chordata; class Actinopteri; order Beloniformes; family Adrianichthyidae; genus Oryzias; species Oryzias latipes. The sequence continues at coordinate 16,588,590 of NC_136249.1, forward strand.
AAATGGTTCACTGCAGACACAGCAGCTCTGACGTTTATCCAACGATGGTTCCTGAATGCAGGATGGTCAAACAAGCTTGTTACAGAAAAAAATTGTTCCAGTTTCTGGTGGTTTGCCTAAATCACTCTCAACAGTCCAGATCATTATAAGGGAATGGTCTTGTTAAGACAACACATTTGTAAAAATACTGCATTGTTGGCAGGGCAGATGCTTTTATATGATGTGACTTGTCCCAGTGGTAAAATGAGTGTTTTTCAGCAAGCACCACATTGTTGTTTTCCTAAAGACACAATTTATATCAACCACTATATCAGTTCATCCTTTTCTCAGCAGGGTTCACTTAAAATGCAAAGACATGACAAGAAACACAGGTAGAACAAATATACTAACTGTTTATGGAAACTACTTATGCTAAAAGCGATTGCTGAGTGACTACATGTCTGTCTCCAGAGACTGGAGGTGCATAGCTGATGCTGCTCTCCTCATAGGTTTTGTTAAAGTGTGAATCATTTCATTTTATGTTAAAAAAGCTGCTCTTTGAACATGAAAAAGTGAATTTCATGTAACTGATCATGCAGGTCTCCGACGCTACAAATAGGATAAACAGAGTTTCCTGTGGTTTGTATTCAGAAACCATCGTTGAAAAAGCATAATTCACATCTCCACTTGCTGCTACATAAATTAACCTTTACCGAAAAAAATAAATAAAACAGAACCAAGTATCATAATTTGTCATCATCTAATTGAAAGAAAGCCCTGAAATGAGCACTTTCCTGCTGACCTTTCATGCTTCTCATCATCAACTTTACATTTTTAAACCTCTATAGTATGGCAGTATTATGTTTTTGCTCAACAATTTTGCATCATCAGGCAACCTGCAGGTGACCTGCACTGTAAATCAAGCTTGTAGACCGCTCAGTGAACCCATAGAGAGAAAATGCTCATGTACATTTTTTTCCACATGCTGCAGGCGACAGGTTGTAGTGAACTAGACAATCAGAGTGTACCGGGTAGTTTATGAAGACATCCTATGGGCACTTGCATATGAAGTGCACACCCCATGCATGCAACATTGACATGCAGTCAATAAAGAGCCAGTATTCGCACCTTAAGGACTAGAGTGATGCGTAAGGACAATGTCGCCAGCATCACCTGTACATCATAAATGCATATAACTTCCATTAGCCTAAGAAATAATTCACAATATACTCACCACATACATGACAATGGTATGTTCCATTTTCATGACGTCACTTGGGGTAGTCTTACGGGCCACAAGGAAACTGAAAGACACACCTGGGCTCCCCTTAAGATGCAGCTGTGCAGGTCAACCATGCATGGGTGCATGTGACTCTAGTAGTATACTTGAAGTTTTTCCATTTGTTAAAATGAATAATTTAAAATGTTCCATTAGTTAATTGTTGGTTTATAAGCTTAATATCTAAAAAGCTTTTGGATAACACGACCACATCCAGGCTCCATACTGTAAAACACCTTCAATATTTGCTAGCTTCATCCAGCTTTATAGGTTCTTCCGTGTTGGATGCTTTCAGCAGACTGGAGAAGCTGGTCAAAAAAGCCCAGCTCACTGAAGGAGATGGAAGAAAGCAGGATGGTTGTTAAGCTATCATCCCCCTGAACGAATGACTCCCACTGAATGATGGGATGTCATCGCCAATCAGCTCCTTTCAGTGACAGACTGTTACCTCTAAGATGACATTGTAGGTTGTTGCTGCTGCTGTAAAGCTGAACAACGTGAGCTTCTCTTAGTAATCCATTATTATCGTTCCCACTATTCACTTAAAATTGTTTCCAACCTGTGCTGAATTTTTGACTCGTGGTACAATGACTTAATACCTTCTCTCTGAATCAACTTATGAACTTACTTACTAACTTACTTAAAATGTTAAACGTATTTGATTTATCTATGTATTTTTTGTTTTTGTGTTTTTCCTTTGTTTCTTGCTAAAATAGAATGAAATAGACCAATCAATAAATAAATCAGTGTATGATTGTGTAGATATTCGATGTTATATTTCTTTTAAATTGTACATAGTGAGGACACCTGAATGCTGAACTTCTGGATGTTCCTTTTTTATTTAATCATCTTTCTGTCTGTGCAGGATTTGGGCATGGAGTCGACTTCACTGGACGACGTGTTGTATCGCTACGCCAGCTTCAGAAACCTGGTTGATCCCATCACTCATGACCTGATCATCAGCCTGGCCAAATACGTCCACTGCCCCAAGACAGTAAGACGCCGCTCTGTACTGTTCCTGCAGCGACACATCCCACGGGCAAAGCTGGACGTTAACCACAATCTGAACAAAATGTATCCCCAAACCCATGAAACAAACCTGAAAACAACCAGAGGCTAACGTAGAACGCAGAACTTTCTATAACTTTCTACAAATAATGTTCTAGACATCAATGATCTGCAAGAAGTATGACAGATTACTGTACACACCTTGGTGCGCAAACACACAAAATAACACATACACAGACATGCAAAGACAGACACATGCGCACTCACATGTGCACACAGCCACAAACACACGCACACAAACACGCAAACACCTGCACAATAACGCATGCACACACAGACAGAAACGCTCATAGACACGCACACAGCAACACAAACAAGCAAGCACACACAAAGACAAACACAGACAAACATGCACACACTCACAGACAAATGCACACTCGGACACACGCACACCAACATAAACACACAGAGATGCACACACAGACATATGCATGCCAACACACAAACAAATGTACACTTACGGGTGGACACGCAAACACGTGCACGCTCAGACCTGCACACAGACACACAAACACATGGATGCACACAAGCACAGACATGCACACTCACACGTGCACACACAAACACTTTCGTCCTCACAAGTGCCCTTATACACAGTCACGGACACATACACGCCTATAAACACACTCGCATCAACATCAACACACAAGCACACTCAGACACATGCTTGTTTACACACGCACACACTGATGTAGGTCTCTGTGCTGCTTCTATTAGAAGACTTCCTGACTCATTTCTTCTGACACTATGGGGTTATAGAGGAGCTGTAAATGTTTTTGTAGCCGTGCGTGTCCTTGAGGAAATTCAGCTTTGTGTTTGTTCACCCATGTCATGGGGGGGGGGGGGGGGGGGGGGGCAGAGCAACAGCCATCATCCTGGATGAATTATGCAAAGAGGAAGGAGTGTGGATCAAAATTAAAAGCCTGCTGGTTAATTTCAGAGCATTCTCTGATGCGCCAGTACCAGAGGCAAATGAGCAGAAATGACTTTCATTCATCTGCCATAAAAATACATACGAAGCAGAAATACTCTGGTTATATAACATAGAAACGTCAGCATGATGTAGCTCTTCCTGCACAAATATAATGACTCTCTGAGATGAAAGTTGATTATAGTAATTGCTGAGCTCGTGACTTACGTTCATTACATTTCTCTCTCAGCCCCGCCCACATTTTACCTTTTAAACTGATGAGGTTCCTGAGAAAAAAGATTAATTTTAAAGATGAATAAATTCAATAAAGAGTATAAAGGAATATTTTGATGTCAAAGTACTTTGCTTTTTAGCACACGTTTTAGTGAGTGAAAGACTTTTCATGGTGATGAGATCCTGAAAATATTGCGACTATGCGAAGGTCAAACTGAAACTGAACCGCAGTTTTGCTGTCTGGTGTTTTCTGGAAGCTTTCAGTTCTCAAAGACCCTGACAGCTTCTAAAGTCATGGCTCATTTCTCTGAAAGGATAAATCTGTCTGTTTGTTGGAGGCTGAAATAAGAATCCAGGTTTCTGTTATTTATGACTTTAAAATCTAGTAAAAATGAATTTGAGACCATCTTTTTAAGACATTTAGTGATCTCAACATCAAAAATATGTTTCAATAAAGATGTGGTTTATCTTTTTATGTGAACAGATAACGGTGACAGAGATCAGATCCGATCACAGATTCCTGCTACTTCAAATATAGCATCTATATGTCTTTAGTGGTTTTTTATTTTTTCATTAAAAAAACAACTTTTTCATTAATGTTCCCCTTTTTCTGCACCTGATCAATCAGTTGTTGTCTGGGGGTGTTAAGGTGACGGGCCAGATGTTGATCAAGAGGTTCTGATGTAGATCTCCTGTATGATGTTCATTTTCTATCTAGATACAGTCAAAATAAATTCAAATGTACTTTTTATAAATTTCCAAAGGGGAAATTGGAAGTTGTTTAGCACCTTTTCTAACATTTTGGAGGTAATAAGATGGAGGTAAACAAATCATGTTCTCTGTAGATCAGAAAGATTGATGTTTAAAACACATTACTATAATTATTTTAGTGGTTTCAGACACAACCAGACGTGAAAGATGGAAGCAGCAGCAATGTTTCTGCAGGAACTGCTTTCTTAAAGCATCCATAAGAACTTCTGCATCAGTTTTAGACAAAATGTAAATATTTGTGTGAATCATTGCTGTCGGCAGTTTCTGGTCAAAGCTTCTCTGAGCGGCTTTTCCTCGGCTGTGCTGCAGGATCCATGATGGTGTCATGCTGGTGACCTTCACTACAAACAGATCTGAGGTCTTTTAACTCGGACCAAAATGTGTGTTACCTCATTACCTGTAAATGTGTTGCTGTTCATAGGTGCAGTCACTTTTGAGCTCACTTCTGTCTGCCCTGTACAGGAGATCTGAATTGATAAATGCTTAGGAAGACAATGGTACGATGATCATGGCAGGAAAATGCTCCCACGCTGGCAGGAAGGCGGGGAACAGATGCACAAGCCCCACGGGTACCGTGTGTCTGCATAAAGATAACACCTCGTGTGAATCTCTGCCATGTGCTTTCTTCTTTAGAGAAGTTTGAAGCTCATTACAGCTGCAGGCACAGGTTCTCCTCTGATTGTACAGTTTCATTAAACTCAAAGGCAGACACTGGTCCTTCAGGCTTTACATTTTACTGCAGTTCTGGCACTTTTCTGTCTAAGTTATGCTTTTACTGTGAAAGCGGCAGGAAATGCACTGATATGTTAAACCCAATGAATGCAGAAATTCATTTCTATCCTTCTGTTTCCTGTTCAATCTCCCGTGCATTTCCTGGATTTAGTGTTAAAGAGGCACTTCCTCTGTAATCTGTGATAAACTGGACTGAAGCTGAGATCAGACAAATGATCGTTTAAACGTTTGTCTGTGAGGATAAAAACCAAAAAAGAGGATTTCTTTAATACAAAAAGATTTAAAAATAATGAATACACAGACAGCTAATATGTCTTCAGAACAAGGCAGGGGGCTAGAATGATAATGATAACTAGAAGGAGCTGCATTTCCAGAAGAAAATGCAGGGTTGAATGCTGTATTGCTAAATGAAAGCAGAAATATGATGAAGAAGCTGAACATTGTAAAAGTAGAATGTTTAAAATAGGTCAAACATTGTAGAAGGAGTTAAGCATGAAAGCTGAAATTGTTGAAAAAATGGCTGAACTGTCTTGGAAAATCCTGGAATATTTTGAAAAGGTAAACGACCAAAAGTCAAAGGTGAACATTGAAAAAGTAGAATGACCAAAACAAGTCAAAATTTGTAGACGGAGTTAAGCATGAAAGCTGAAATTGTTGAAAAAATGGATGTCCTGTTGAAAATTTGAAGATGATGCTAAAATGGCTAAAAGTGCTAGCATCAGCATCATCAACTGACTCAAAAAAAACCACAAGGTTTGAGAGTATCATATTGGTAAAAGCTACATGTTCTAAGTTGACAGAAAATCCACTTTTTCCAAAATGGCGGCTTTCCTATTGATTTTATCTCCATAGCAACCATTTTATGTTTCGGTCGCCTGGGGATAACGAAAAAACGACGTCAGTTTCAGACAAATCGGAAAAAGTAAACCTTTGGACGTCCTTAGCAACGAAGTTTGTTTGTGAACCACGCCCACATTCCTTATATGTCCAGATCCAGTGAATTTCAATATGTTCAGTTCCACCCATGGATGAAGTTTATTGCAATATTTGCTTCAGATTTTGTCAAAAAATGCCCAGCAAACAGTAGGTTGTGTTGCCATCCCATAATAATTTCATAACGTATGTTGAAGTCCAAAGCCTTGTGAGCATTTCAATGTTTGAACGGTGCCTCTAGCTGAAAGCAAGTTATAATGCTTGAAAGCAACAAAGGTTTTCAAGGATTCTCCATGTATTTAAATGAAGCAAAAATCTTGGAAAATCCTGGAAAATCTTGGAATATCTTGAAAAGTTCAAAGATTTGAAAGACTAAAAGTTGTAGCTGAAAGGAATAAGCTGAAAGGGTTGAACATTGTAATAGTAGAAGGATTAAAATACATGAAAGTTTGAAGAAGTTTAAAATTGCCTCACATTTTGGCACAAAATGGCCGCCAAACTGTAGGTGGTGTTGCCATCCCATAATAATTTTGAACTTTATGTTGAAGTCCAAAACCTTGTGAACATTTCAATATTTGAACAGTGTCTCTAGCCAAAAGAATGTTAAAGTTACAATTGTTTAAAGAAGCAAAGGTGTGGCCAATGGAGCAAAAACATTGGAAAATCTGGGAATATCCAGGAATATCTGGAAAAGTTCAAAGATTTGAAGGACAAAAGTCATAGCTGAAAGGAATAAGATGAAAGGTTTGAACATTGTAATAGTAGAATGGTAAAAATAGGTGAAAGTTTGAAGAAGTTTAAAATTGCCTCACATTTTGGCACAAAATGGCCGCCAAACTGTAGGTGGTGTTGCCATCCCATAATAATTTTTAAACCTTATGTTGAAGTCCAAAACCTTGTGAAAATTTCAATATTTGAACGGTGTCTCTAGCCAAAAGAATGTTAAAGTTACAATTGTTTAAAGAAGCAAAGGTGTGGCCAATGGAGCAAAAGGATTGGAAAATCTGGGAATATCCGGGAATATCTGGAAAAGTTCAAGGATTTGAAGGACCAAAAGTCATAGCTGAAAGGAATAAGATGAAAGGGTTGAACATTGTAATAGTAGAATGGTAAAAATAGGTGAAAGTTTGAAGAAGTTTAAAATTGCCTCACATTTTGGCACAAAATGGCCGCCAAGCTGTAGGTGGTGTTGCCATCCCATAATAATTTTAAACCTTATGTTGAAGTCCAAAACCTTGTGAACATTTCAATATTTGAACGGTGTCTCTAGCCAAAAGAATGTTAAAGTTACAATTGTTTAAAGAAGCAAAGGTGTGGCCAATGGAGCAAAAAGATTGGAAAATTCAGGAATATCCGGGAATAAATGGAAAAGTTCAGGGATTTGAAGGACCAAAATGTCATAGCTTGAATAAGATGAAAGAGCTGAACATTTTCATAGTCGAACGGTTAAAATAGGTGAAAAATTGTAGAAGGAGTTTAACTGTGAACTTCTGAACGAAAAATTCTCCATGTATTTCAATGGAGCAAAAATTCCCGGAAAACCTGGAATATCTTAAAAAGTACAAGGATTAGAAGTACCAAAAGTCATAGCATTAATAAGATGAAGGAGCTGAAAATTTTAAAAGTTGAATGGTAAAAATAGGTTAAAAATTGTAGAAGGAGTTAAGTGCCGAAAAACGGCGGAAGATAGGTGGAAGAATAAATAAAGAGAAACAGGAAAACAAAGGGTTGAATGCTTTACAGCATTCAACCAATTATTAATAATGATGACATGCAGAAGTAAACACGAATTCCTCCATGTTTGAGTTTAAGTCGGTTTAAAAAGGGACCTGGAGATCAGGATTCTAAAGTAAGAAGATGTGAGATCCTCCATACTAATCCTAATGCTGAGCCTGCAGATTGGGATTGACAGGGATTTTCTATAGAAGCATGAGGAATGTAAAGCAAAGGGAGTGCCTCATAAACCAGGGGTTTTGAAAATATACTTCACACAATTGGCTATAAGTGAGACCTGGACTAATAATAGTTAATAATAGTAGGTGGAGCCCGCCTGCCCCTACTGTACAACTATTTAAACGTTTGATTGATAGATTTGGTGTAGCCTGCTTTCAAGTGGTAGGGGTGATGGACTCAGATCGGATCAGGCACGGCTTATTGATGATGTCTGACTCCAACATGGCTGCAACAGAATTGACTTCATTTGGTGGGAGCCGGAAGTAAGCCACGTTCTATGGATGACGTCACACTAACTCACTCCAGTTCTCGGGTACAGTCAGTGGTTCGTATGCAGGTTATAAAGAAGACGCCTAAAATACAGAAACCATCTGTTATGCTTTGGTTTCTATCAGGGTTTCTATCAGTGACCTCTCCCTCCTGAAATCCAAGATTGTCTGAACCCAAAAACTAATGTTTTGAAGGTGGAGACCATGATACCAGTACAAGTTGCAGGTTTTTTTTTTTTTTGCAAGGGGTGTGACTTATACTCCACTTATATGTGATTCTAAAACATTTTTAATATTGGTTTGTGTATTTGTTATTTTCCCACTAACCACCAGTAGAGTTCTTCAAAATAAATAATAAAAATCAAAATAATAATAAATTCTATGTAGCGATGACGCTAAAAGCTTTACGGTTGCTTCAAAATCAATTTTTCAGGCAAACATCTTGTTCACATGAATTAAGTCAATGTTGCCAAATTACTATAACAACTATACACTTCTTATGCATCTTAAGGTTAGAGTTCAGATTTCAGGCATGATGTGATCAAGAAAACTACTAATCAAGTTAACAGGTTCCTACAGAGAAGTTTCTACCAAAAATGGCCACAGCTCACACAACACCTCCTCTGTCTGCTGGGCTCCTCATTCCAGAAACAGCACATGATGCATCGTCCCACACATTCCTTCTCTTCCTGCTGTGTCTGTCTGTTCATACACTCTTGCTGTCATTGTGTGGCTGCACTTTGTTTTTGCTCATCGACCTGCCGTGTTGTGTAACATTTTTTCTAACATGTGAAGATTCTGTTTTTAATGTTCAGTTTCAGAGATCCTTCTGTTGATAACTGAGTCTGGAAAACAGAGAGTTGATTCTCATTTTGTTCATGAACTCTGCAAGAGTGCTGCAGGATTATTCACTCATTTCATAAAGGGATAAAGACACTGGAGCATTTCAGCCACATCAATAGATTAATCAGAATTTGTTGGTTAAATCGCATTATTCTGGATCTCAATAGTGAGTTGAAAGGTTTACTGAGCGCTGAAATCCTATCCATGAAAAATACCTATAAAACACTGGAAGCATTTCTTCCTTCACTGTGAACTGTCACTCAGGATGTGACTGATGTGTTTGTGTGAGTGAATAAACAGTTATCTGGTTTGACAGTAACACAAAACTCCAATGGAACAGCTCAGCTTAAAGAACATAAAGAAAAACAAAAAGCAAAATAAGAATTTTTCTTTCTTTTTAAACCCATAAAGTCTAAACTGTGTTGTTGTTCACCCATGCAGGTAGTGCAGGTTTAGTGAGTTCCATCTCAAGGAACCTTTTTTTTTAACCTACTAACCTTTGTTTTAGCTTTACTTTATTTCCAGTCTTCACACATTTTTACAGCGCCAGGGTTTGAAACTTCTATTGTTTTTGCTCTTAACAGTGTTACGGTTGTTGTGTAAATGCTTTAAGAGGTGGAAAAGGAGGCTAGGGGTGGAGCTGTCTCACTAAATGTGCTTTTAGAAATAGCATGACTTAAGATAACGCCGCTGATGCTCAGCCATCTCAATGCCAGAGGATTACAAAACACTGAGAGGATGCTCTCTGGTCCACATTATTCGAATGGGAGAGGATGGTCGATTTGAGGAGAGATTAAAGCTCCCCGAACAACTCTGAGGCCGGATGTGGTACTGCAGTCTGAAGAGGCCCAGGAGGACAGTGAAGCCACAGTCCCATGAGGGAGAAGGATGGGAACATCAGGACTTGCAGCAAAACTTCAGGGGGAAAGGAGGTCTCCCTGATGTCAGGGTTTCCTGCAGAGTCAGTGAGGAGGACGCTGACAGCCTTTGGCTTTATAAAGGAGAAGAAAAACAGCAACCCTTGGTGGATCAGGAGAAAACATCTTTGGATGAGACGTACTACAAAAGAGGGAAGAAGGGTCGGTACGAAGCCCATCGAGACGACTGATGTTGTGAATTTGGGCTATACAAATAAAATTAAATTGATGTGTTTGATCAGAAATAGATGGTTTGAAACAATCAGTTCTAATGTAATAATTGAAACAAACTCAACAGATCAGTTAACAAAGAAACATTTAGTTATTTCTATCTTAAACCAGTGCTTTGCTGATTCTAAGACATATTTATAAATCCTCAGTGCAGGAGAAACAGTTTCCATTGAGAGCAGCTTTCTTCATTATTCAGGTTATAGAATAATGAATGAATCAAAGGACCTCCTGTCTATCAAATAAAGAGCAAAGTGGATTTAAATGAAGGTCATTTTGAAGAGGTTATAATCAGTTGGATGCGTCTTTGGTCTGACCTTCATCTTCCTCAAGTGAATGAATGCTCCTAACTTCTGTTGATCAAAGTGCAGAGGATGACGTGGACAGGGATGCACAGGGATATGGGGCTTGTATTTTTATGTAGACTGTCCTTGTCTGGGGGTCAGGACCCCAGGCCCACTATGATCTTGGGGTCACGCTCTCTGTGATCATGATGGCTCTGGTGTGGACAGATCCCTGTGATTTTGTTTCCTTACTTCACCGTTGCCGGATTTTTCTCTATATATGTTCATTTTCCGTTTGTAACTGGATTCATAAAGTTTGACTGTTTTAGATCAAAGAGGGGGCATGACTGTTAGTGCATAAGCTGTTAACATCTGCGAAGGCAGAATACATTTCTAGGAGATGACAAGACGCTGCTGCATCTCTGCTGCATTGGATTTCGGTTTTGAACAGAAACCCACTCCCAAATGTAACCTTGGGCCTGCACACGTTTACATTGTTGCCTCTGACAGGTAAATTCATATAAAATACCCCCCCTAACATCTCATAGACAAGAGCAGCGGTTCAAAAGGGGGCGTGTCCTTTGATTTTAGATTTAGATGTTTGCATGATCTCCTTAAAAATAGCTGTTTCCTAACGCTTTGCATTGATTAGTCTGCTGCATTCTAAATGAAGCTTTGATTATTTTGGAACGGAAAACGATGATATATAGCTTTGGGGGAATATAGACATATTTCTGTTGCTTAGTAACAAAAGGTCACTCCGACAATCCCTGTCTGTGAGGACTAAGATGAGCTGATAACCAGCGAGGAATAGACGGTCTTATGTAGAAACAGCTGGAAGCTCTATGATGTCCATCAGTTCAAGGAGGACACCATAAAAAACCCAAATCTGACTTTTAACTGAAGATGGATGAAGCATCTCTGAGGATTTACAGTCATACTGTTCGGGAAATCCTACTAAAGCAAAACTTAATTGAAGTGTTGATAGTAATCAGTGTTCCCTTGTTTACCGCGGGGTAATAGGTGAAATCGCAAAATAAAATTATCAATGTTTTAAGGGTGTTAAACTCTTCAATACACACTTGATACACTTTTCTCACAGGCATGAACATTTTTACAATTTTTACTTTTGTTTAAACTCTCAACGTTCAGACCTTCATTGAAAAATAAGTCCAGTAGTATGGAATGAAAAAGATTTATGTAGATTTGGCAAACTGATGGCATGGAGGAAACAGATTGACAAGGTCAACAGCCAATCAGGACGCAGAACACAATGGGTTGAAAAAATAAATAAAATTTTTTGCAAAAAAGACAGTGAAAGAAGGATGTAGCATGATATAGTGAGGGAACACCACAAACTTCTGTCCATGCAATGGTTACAAACTTCAAACATCTTGTGTTGCTGCATGATTACCAAACATAATCAATGTATTGTAAAGACTGTTTTTGATTTCAATATTTCACTTGTTATTGTTGTTTATTAGGAAACATGTAAACAAAGGTTTGGACCAATCATCTTGTGAAAATCTCATTCCACCAAACAAACCTAAGCATATTCCCAACATTCAGGAGGCAGATGAGGACATAATCCAGTTAATCCCTCACCAACTCACCAAACTCCATTTCTGCAGCTGCAGATCATTTTAATCATGCCTGAAGTAAGGGCAGGTGCTATTCTGATCTCCAGCCTCCATGGTGAGGCCTCTCCTCCAACCCAGCCCATCAACCCATCAAGTCCAGTTCCAAAACACAGCTGATGTTGGCTTTGGCAGGTTTCTGCAGGGCTTGATAAAACCTGAGATAGACCCGATTCCTGAATGCTGGAGCTGGGAGACACTGAAGATCCCAGTTTCATCTGATATGTTTCAGACCAATAGGTCTTTGTCACGAGTCCTGATGGAGCCTCATGTTTGGCTTATCTGGGGAAAAGCTTTCTGTTGTCATTTTACACCTGAAGGTAATTGGCTAAGGTCAATCTAGTCTTTTATTTTGGAAACCATCATTCTCATCCAACACTTCTCCTTTCAGACAAAACAGCCTGAAAAGGATCAAGCAGAAAAACGTGCATCTCAGAGCTTTGCTGAAAGATCCCACTTTTATGTTCGACTTTGGCTCATCCCAACCCTCCCAAAAGGATGCACAATATTAAAAAATAGTAATTATGAGCGCTTAGACTATAATTGTTCCAATAAGTGAGTTTACAGTCAACAGGGTTTGGCTCATTAGGTTTATCATGAGGTTTTGTTGTTTTTATCACTGGACTGTTGGTGCTGTTGGTTTTTCCTAAATCGTTACCTTCATTTCTTAGCCAGCTTCTGCTGTTTATCCGTCATTTCCACTTGTTTTATACCAATCTGGGTTCTCGGTTAAATTCATATTTTGAACTTGTCTGCTTAATCTGACTGCAGAAACAGATTCGGCTCAATCAGATCCCTATTTTATTTCTTAAGAATTATCCAGAGACTGGAAACTTTCCTCACATTAACAGCTAACCACACATTTGTCTTCCTTAGTTCATTCGCCAGAAGAAAAGAGCATTAAAAACATGAAACCACAGCTGGAACTGCTGCTCCGCACAGATAAAAACAGGTATTACTGAAAAACGACAGTCTTTTTGAGAAACAACAAGCAGAACCTCCTGAGCTCTGTGGACAGAAATTATTTTCCTGACATGAGTGAAAATTGCTGCCTTGCTTTGCAGTTTTTCAGTGCAAAAAGCAGCAGGCACCACAAAGTTACTGCCCACTTCTACATATGTTCATAGACAGAATGCCAGGACTTCAGCACGCTCATAAATAATATATATGCATCTCGTAATCTCATCTAATCTGAAGGCTCTGGATTGGTTTTAAAACTGGATTCGTGACAGATTTTAACCTTCTAGCCTTAGGATTTTAAGATGTCCAGTCTGCAGGGTGGAAAATTAAGTTGTTTTTTTAAATTAACTTTACCCAGAACAGGTCGCCAGTCTGTTGCAGGAACACACACATCCAAAGAGAATCTAGAATCTTCAATGAACCTATGAAGCATGTTTTGGACTGTGGGGGGACAAACCCCACACATGCAAACTGTTACGACTCGTGACCGAAGGAACCCAAACGCAGGAAGGAAGACCTCAAACTCGAACTCAAGTAGACTGTCACAGATTTACTCGAAATCTCAAAGAAGTCAAACATCCAGTTGTACAAACAAACAGGACTCTGCGACACTGAAAACAACAAGGACAGAAACTTAAATAACAAACCACATAATCAGGAAACTGAAAACAGCTGAGAGAAACAGGTGAACACACAGAAGGGGGAGGAGGAGGGTGCAGCTGCCAGCTGATCCATGACACAAACTCCACAAAGAAAATCAAACCAGGACCTTCCCGCTGTGAGGCAAGAGCACAAACCCCTACGCCTCCATGCATTTTGCATGTACTAATGCTAAAAAACAAAACCTTCATTTTGCATAAAATATGGAAAGCAGGGATACTTGTTATGGTTATTTTTAAAGCATCATCCGGGTCTGTGTTTTGAGGCTTTCATTGTTTTAGACATTCTCAAACAGAACGTGAGTCCTCTGTGAGGTGAAGTCGTGGTCTCCAGCCAGGTTGGCGTTTTCCTGCACTCCTGACCGCAGAGACGAGGACGGGAAGATTGAATTATCCAGACTGTTCATGCAGAACGGAGGCAGAGTGAGGACTCATTTAGCAGAGCAAGCTGAGAAAAATGTGACGGGGGGTGACTGTTTGTGCTGCACAGACTATGTCCATCGCAAAACAGAGGAGCAAAAAAGAAAGATAGAGTAGAGGTCTTCAGTTCCCCAGGGGTTGTTACAAACCTGTAAATGTGCTCCCCATCAATAATGCAGGAGAACTGAGAATCAGAGAAAATGGGCAATAAGCAAAAAGACAAAACCACAAGAAAGATGCTGATGGTGAAGAAGAAAAAGAGACATTTAGGCTTTATGAGTGAGTTTGTGTAATTCATAGATAGTGGTGTGGTGAGTTAGTTTGTTTAAAAGCTAAATGACTCTTTGTAAACACATGCTGTATCAAATTTTTTTTGTAAAATCCCAACATCTGTCTGCAAATCTTCACTTAGCCAGGTGGAAATTATTCTACATGACAAAAGTTCAATATCTGTCAGACTTTAGCTCATAGTTACAACCATTGATTGGTCCGAATCGATCTTAGTCTCTATGGTAACCACTCTCACCAATTTGGAGTGAGCTTGTTGGAAGGCCACACCCCTACCACTTGAAAGTGGGCAACTCTTTCTGTCAAACGTTTTGAACATTAGATATGCGAGCCAGCAGGCTCCACCTACTTTTATTTAGGCATCTTATTGGTCATTGTATGAATTGAATAACTTGAACTACATATAAGTATCAAAATGAGGATTATCAAGAGCATGTTATAAAAAAGGTATCAGAGCAAGAATGGTTATTCAGACAAACAGAATGACAGAGTCATAGCTGTCTATTTCTCTGTAGAAGTCTATGGATTTTGGCATCTTGGAGCCAATGGGTACTTCCTGTTTGGAACGCTAGGGGGAGGGCTCGCTCATTTCAGTTCTCATATAGAGTCAATCGGTTTAACAGAAGCTCAGTGTCACGGTGCCTGTCAGTTCACCTCCCCCCCTCCTACAGCTCTCACCACCTTGCTGATTGGAACCAGCTGATCGTCATCTTCTCATCATCCTGCCGGTCTTCATAAGGGAGCTCTCACCAGAATTCTACGCCAGTTTGTTATACTCACTCCGGTGCTTATGCCTGGCCTCTTAGTCTCAGCTAAGTTTATCTTGTCTCCATACTTACCACGTCTTGTGCTCACCTTCAGGTTCCTACCTTGGTCACGCTGGTTCCTCCCCTCCACGCTGGTCCTGCCGTCCTCGGCATCCACGCCTCGTTCCAAGCTGGTTTCCGCCGTCCTCGGCATCCACGCCTCGTTCCAAGCTGGTTTCCGCCGTCCTCGGCGTCCACGCCTTACCTCAAGCCGGTCCCGCTGTCCTCAGCGCCCAAGCCTCGCTCCCTCTGGATCCACAGTTCGACGCGTCCTCGTGTCGCCCCCTCCCCTTCATCTGCATCAGCTCAAAGGAAACACCAAGTTCAATCCACGGAGGAAATACGTCCACATCCCCTCAGAAACTTATTTACCTCTGGTAAAATAAATCCATTTAAAGTCATCCTTGCTGTGAGTTTTCTTCCGGGTTTCAGCATCTGGGTCTGCTACGTCTACGACGCCATGACAGAACAAACTGGCCAATACCCAGACCCAGCTGACCCGGAAGATCTACGTCAGACCGTCATCCAGCACGGACTGTTTCTGGACCTCCTTTACAGTACCATCACCCGGGTCACCGCTATTCAGGAGGACCTTTCTCGTCGCCTGAGAATAATTTCTCAAGCCCAGATGAATTCGATCGGACAATATCCAGCTAATTCTAATACCAACATTGCAGCCCCTACAGCCGGGAGCTTGGACATATCCGCTGCCTCTGGGATTCCTGAAAATTTCCGGCTTCAACCGGAGTTTTTTCAGGGGGACGTTGAATCATGTGGGGGTTTCCTTCTTCAATGCAGACTTATTTTTCAGCAGGCTCCGCGATATTACCAAGCTGACCACAGCAAGATCACCCTCATAGTTAACTCCCTCAGAGGCAAAGCGCTCAAATGGGCTCAGGCCTTTCTAACTGCTAACCCCATTTCTCAGATTTCTTTCGAGCGTTTCTTAGGTGAATTTCAGCTGGTCTTTGATCAACCCCGCAAGACTGAGGAGGCGACGCGCCACCTTCTAGGATTAAGGCAACGCAGCCGATCTGTAAGTGAACATTTAATTGACTTTCGAATACTAGCTGTGGAAGCTGGATGGCCGGACGTTGCCCTAAAAGGGGTTTTCTATCGATCACTTAACAACCAGATCAAAGACCATCTCTGTTCTCAGTCTGAAGCCAGAACGTTCGAGGAGCTCGTTACTGCAGCTCTTCGCTCTGACGTACGACTCCGCGAGCGTCAGGTAGAAAGAGCACATACTGAGAGGAAAACTGTAAATAACCCTGTGTCTAAAACCCCCATGCCAGAATCTCCTTCCATCTCTCGTGAACACGTCACCTGCTCCTCTGAGGAACCCATGCAGATCGGACATTCTAAACTCACACCGGAGGAACGCCGCAGACGCCAGGTAGAAGGTACCTGTTTCTATTGTGGACATTCTGGGCACCATGTGCAGCAGTGCTCCTTACGTTTAAACTCCAAAGCCCCCCGCTAGAAGACAGGCCGCGGGAGGGTTCCTCCACTGTTATTCAGGAAAATAACTTTCTTTATTTACCTGTCAAGCTATGTCACCAGTCTCATGTTCATGTATGCCAAGCCCTCATAGACTCCGGAGCTGAACAAAGTTTTATTGACAGTCACTTAGTGTCCAAACTCAATCTCCCCACAGAACCGCTGGATCATCCTGTCAAGGCAGCTGGACTAGGTGGTCAGCTGCTCACTCGAATCACTCACCGCACCAGACCCGTGCAACTTGTCACCTCTGGTAACCATCATGAAGTCATGCAATTCTATATTACTCAAACGCTTCAATCTCCTGTTATCTTAGGCTTCCCATGGCTCCGCAGTCACAATCCCCAGTTCGATTGGGTGAATCTTCACATAACTAACTGGAGCACCCATTGCCTTGCCAACTGCCTCCGCTCCGCAGTACCATCAGTTTCTCCCAATCTGGAGCCAGCACCTGATGATATTGACCTCTCCAAGGTACCCTCATGTTATCATGATCTCAGGACTGTTTTCAGTAAAAGCAAGGCAGGAGCTCTACCTCCGCACCGACCTTATGATTGCTCCATCGAGCTATTAAACGGGGCCACTCTCCCCAAGGGTCGATTATTCAATCTGTCAGGTCCTGAAAAACTCTCCATGGAAAAGTACATCCATGAATCTCTTTCCTCGGGTCACATTCGTCCTTCTTCGTCCCCCGTTGGTGCAGGTTTTTTCTTTGTCCAAAAGAAAGATAAGACCCTTCGGCCATGCATCGACTACCGAGAATTAAACCAGATCACAGTCAAGAATAAATATTCTTTGCCTCTCATCAGCTCCGCCTTGGACACCGTTCAGGAAGCGCGTGTATTCACTAAATTGGATCTCCGTAATGCGTACCATCTAGTCCGTATGAAGGAGGGGGACGAATGGAAGACTGCTTTCAACACCCCCCTTGGTCATTTTGAATACCTGGTGATGCCCTTTGGGCTCACCAATGCCCCTGCAGTCTTCCAACACCTAGTTAATGACGTCCTCCGAGACTTCCTTAATAGGTTTGTCTTCGTCTATCTTGACGATATTCTCATTTATTCACCCAATCACGATCTCCACATCCACCATGTTCGTCAGGTCCTTGAGCGTCTTCTTGAAAATCGACTCTTTGTAAAGGCTGAAAAGTGCGACTTTCACGTATCTACCGTGTCTTTTCTTGGGTTCATTATTGAGGCTGGCAACATCCGCCCCGATCCAGCCAAGGTTTCCGCTGTCGCCAACTGGGAACCTCCCGATTCACGTAAACAGTTACAACGTTTTCTCGGATTTGCCAATTTTTACCGTAGATTCATACGCAACTACAGCAGTCTCGCCGCCCCACTCACTCAACTTACGTCTGTTAATACACCTTTTGTTTGGAGCCCAGAGGCCCAGGCCGCCTTCGATAAACTCAAGGGGATGTTTATCTCAGCTCCCATCCTGATCCAACCTGACCCCCAACGTCAGTTTATCGTAGAGGTTGACGCCTCCGATACCGGAGTGGGAGCCGTCCTTTCCCAACGTGAGGTTTCCTCAGGGAAACTCAAACCCTGCGCTTTCTTTTCACGTAAACTGTCACCTGCGGAACGGAACTATGACGTTGGGAACCGCGAACTCCTTGCCATAAAGTTAGCTCTGGAGGAATGGCGTCATTGGCTCGAGGGGGCGGAGCACCCTTTCATAGTTTGGACGGATCATAAAAATCTCGCTTACCTCCGTTCTGCCAAACGCCTAAACTCCCGTCAGGCCCGCTGGTGCCTCTTTTTTGATCGGTTTTCATTCATCATTACTTATCGACCCGGAAGTAGGAACGTCAAACCCGATGCATTATCTCGCATCCACAGTAATCATGACCTTGAGGAGGCCACTCCCATTATTCCACCCACCTGCGTGGTCGGTAACCTCACGTGGGATATCGAAACGCGGGTCCTGCAGGCTCAGGATGAGGAACCCGATCATCCTCCTCCCCCCGCTAACACTCTATACGTGCCTTCCTCTCTGCGTTCGGACGTTCTGGTTTGGGGTCACACTTCTCGTGTTTCTTGTCATGGGGGTGTCCAAAGAACGCTCAGTCTCATTAAGCGCAGGTTTTTCTGGCCCACCCTAGAACGGGATGTCAGGGAGTTTATCGCCGCTTGTGATATTTGCGCCAGATCCAAATCTTCCAATTTGCCTCCGGCTGGTTTACTTCACCCTTTGCCCATCGCTACTCGCCCTTGGTCCCATATTGCCCTAGATTTCGTCACAGGGTTGCCTCCGTCACAAGGCAAAACTGTCATCCTTACAGTCGTTGATCGCTTCTCTAAAGCGGCTCAGTTCATTCCATTACCTAAACTCCCCACCGCCGCTGAAATGGCGGACATCCTGGTCCATCAGGTTTTCAGAAACCACGGGATCCCCAAGGACATAGTTTCAGACCGGGGACCTCAATTTGTGTCCCAGGTCTGGAGAACCTTTTGCTCCGCCCTGGGTGCTACCGTTAGCCTCTCCTCGGGTTATCACCCCCAGTCTAACGGCCAAGCGGAGCGTGCTAATCAGGAGCTGGAAGCTGCCCTCCGTTGCCTGGCTGCCCAGAATCCCTCCACCTGGTCCAAGTTCCTAGTATGGATTGAATACGCTCACAATAACCATCCCTCCTCTGCCACCGGTTTATCTCCATTCGAAATATCCCTTGGTTATTCACCTCCGCTGTTCCCCTCACAGGAGTTAGATTTGGCCGTTCCCTCTGTGCAGCATCATCTGCAACGTATCCAGCGTATCTGGCGCCAAGCTAAAGCTGCCCTTCTGCGCACTCGGGAGAGCAACTGCCGTCTGGCTAACCGTCGTAGGAGAGCGGCCCCAAATTACCAACCTGGGCAAAAGGTTTGGCTTTCCTCCAGGAACATACCCCTTCAGGTCGCCTCACGCAAGCTAGCACCCCGTTACATTGGTCCTTACATCATTGACGAAATCATCAATCCTTCCTGTGTTAAACTACGGCTCCCGGCTGCTTTAAAGATTCATCCCTCGTTCCATGTTTCCCAGATCAAGCCCTTTCAGGAAAGCTCCTTGTGCCCGCCATCCGCTTCCCCACCACCCGCCCGGCTCATTGACGGCGCGCCTGCCTTTACGGTCTCTCGTATTCTGGACATTCGCCGCCGGGGCCGTGGTCACCAGTACTTGGTGGACTGGGAGGGTTACGGTCCGGAGGAGCGCTCCTGGATCTCCCGCTCCATGATCCTGGACCGTTCCCTCCTGGACGACTTTTTCAGGGCCCACCCTGACCGCCGTCCTGGACCGCCTGGAGGCGGTCGTTGAGAGGGGGGTACTGTCACGGTGCCTGTCAGTTCACCTCCCCCCCTCCTACAGCTCTCACCACCTTGCTGATTGGAACCAGCTGATCGTCATCTTCTCATCATCCTGCCGGTCTTCATAAGGGAGCTCTCACCAGAATTCTACGCCAGTTTGTTATACTCACTCCGGTGCTTATGCCTGGCCTCTTAGTCTCAGCTAAGTTTATCTTGTCTCCATACTTACCACGTCTTGTGCTCACCTTCAGGTTCCTACCTTGGTCACGCTGGTTCCTCCCCTCCACGCTGGTCCTGCCGTCCTCGGCATCCACGCCTCGTTCCAAGCTGGTTTCCGCCGTCCTCGGCATCCACGCCTCGTTCCAAGCTGGTTTCCGCCGTCCTCGGCGTCCACGCCTTACCTCAAGCCGGTCCCGCTGTCCTCAGCGCCCAAGCCTCGCTCCCTCTGGATCCACAGTTCGACGCGTCCTCGTGTCGCCCCCTCCCCTTCATCTGCATCAGCTCAAAGGAAACACCAAGTTCAATCCACGGAGGAAATACGTCCACATCCCCTCAGAAACTTATTTACCTCTGGTAAAATAAATCCATTTAAAGTCATCCTTGCTGTGAGTTTTCTTCCGGGTTTCAGCATCTGGGTCTGCTACGTCTACGACGCCATGACACTCAGTACAGGTTTACTAGCATAAGATGAAGCCAAAGGATTTTTGAAAGAAAAAAAAAAAAACAAGAATTCAACAAGCCATTGGTCCTTCAAGATCCCTGTGGTGGATCTTTAAGGTCATCTTTAAATCCCATCTTTAAGTCCTCTGCAGTCATGACGGCATATTTCCAATGATGACTAAGGAAACGTATTCCAAGTTTCAAATAACAAATTTAACTAGATTTGCAATTCCTTTAAAGAAATTATGTCTGATTGCTGACAGCACTCAAGATTTTGAGCATTTTAAAGCTGTTTCTATCAAATGCCAAAAATGCCAGTTTTTCTAGCGAAATAGCTGTTCAAACCTTCTTTAAACCACCTCTAGGTGGTACTGAAGATTTTAAACGTTGTTATAAATGAAAAATTATGTGATCAATGTTAGTTTTCTTTTATCTACAGTAGTTTCAGAGACTCAGCTTACTGTAACTGCATCAACATCGTTCACATAGCTTTTGTATAGCCTTTGTCTACATATTCTTTAACTTTCAGAATACAAGTCTTTTCTCAGCAAATGCAAAGCTTTTATGAATCATGGGTAATTGCTTGGTCTAATTCTTTTTGATTTTTAAGTCGTATATAGATTGAAAAGGTTATTTTAATTACTTCAACTGTTTTGGAAACTATTTTTATAGCTCTAAAGAGCTATTCTTATCGCACTGTGAGTTTTCTTTAAAATCGTTTTTTTAGGTTTTAAAGGCCGCTGAAATTAGATTTTTTTTTTCCAACTTTTCGTAACTTAAAGAACCTTTTGTGAGCTTATAGCACTTTTTTTCTTTAGGGGGCATTTATTAGTTTTTAGATGCTTTCTCCATTTTTATAAGAGCGTTTAAAGGGTATTTGGTAGCTCTGAAAAGCCTCATCAGCTTTAAATGCATTTTGTAAATTACACATTTTTTACATTACACTTTTTTACATCACATTTAACACAAAGGTTTGAGGGATCATGGGTAATGAATGGCCTGGTCTCATTCATGTCCTATGGGAACTTTCTCTCTGAAAAAGATTAGCTATAAATAAACTATATTAGTTTTTGGTACCAAAATAATAGCACACTTCTTACAAGGGAGCTTTACAAAGTACTATTGATTGCATCTTGATACCTGCTTTTGCCTAGGAGAGGAGAAGCGCGGCAAAAATGCGACCACACTCATTGTTTTCAGAAATAAGACAACTACAATAAACTGAAGAGCTTAAATGTTTTTCACATGAAGTACAAAACAGTTCTGCACTCACTCTTTTTTTCCTTTTTTTTTTTTTTTAAAATGCGCACATTTTTTTTGCAGATTCAAATTTTTGGGATTTGTTGGCCACTGAATAAAAAAGCTTTAAAAATGTGTTTCATTCTTTAGATTCTGCAAGAAATTGACTTTTTTCCCTAGTTTTCCCTTGTTTTCCCTTTATGAGCTCTGAAAATGTCAAAGCACTCATGGCATTGCCAAAAGTATGTCCATGTTTTATTTATGCTTGAGCACCGTAAAAAAAAGGAGTTTCTTGAAAAGCACTTTGAATTCTTCAGGCTGAACTAATGCAGGTTTATCTACCAGTGGTTGTTTATATAGTACATATGCAACAAGAAGGCTTTTGTCTGATGGAAGCTCCGCATCGTCTCAGGAACTCCATCCGTAAAGAAAACAACAACACTGGAGATGAAATCAACACAAACACTGTGGTTCACCATTCATGATTAAAAAACAGAAATGCTCCATCAGAAAAGCAAAATGCTTTGAAAGGCTGTCAGGGTTATGACTTTTTCCTTAATAAAGAGAAGAACCACACAGGAGATGAGAATTTTTGCTAGACTTCTGCAGAAGGAGAGTCTGTCCGTCACAGAGGAGTTCTGCTTCCCAGTGTATCCAGTCTGGTTTGATTGATGGCCGGGGTTGAGTCATTCAATCAAACAGTACGAACATCATATATAGTCAGCACTTTTCACGTCATTGTTTTTTTACTGAACGATAGAACTGAGACGATCATATTGTGGTGATTATAGCATGTAAGTAAATGATAATTACGTAACTCTTAGAAACTTTGACATGAAGATGGTTCTTTAAAGGAGATCCCTTCTCCTGGGAGGCAGCTAGTCGATATCAACATACATATGAATGACAAAAATGTGACTCAAAACAAAATTCTGCATTTCAATGTGACTAATTACAGTTTTTTGAAAGTCTTGAAGCTAAAAGCAGCAAAAGAACCAAAAACTCTGCAAACGTGAACATTATTCCATCACTGCAATGACAGGCTTTCCTTTTAAAACAAACAGAAGAATTAAATTGATTCAACTATTCACTCAACGTTTTAGCATCTTCTCTGCAGAATTTTGTCATAAAACTTCACAGACAGACAGACAGACAGACAGACAGACAGATAGAAGGCAAATATTTTGACTGCTGAATTATTGGATAAATATTAGTTCACACATCGAAGAAATAAATATAAAAGCAACTTTTACTTAAACTTTTACTTAAAAATAATTTGTTTTCTTTTTTTCGTTGTTACTGAGAAAAAAAACTGTTGCCTATAAAATTACAATAAACTGGTTGTTAAACATTTTGTCTGTAAGTGATTTATTTTATTCCACTTTTAAGGTGGTCAGAGAAGTTTTGATGAGAATAAATAGTATTTGAGATGTTCAGAAGGTCAATCCTTTTTGGTTGTGTAAGCTTTTAAAAGCTATAAGGAACCTCCTGTTTTCTGAAAAGGACCTGCAGACCTCTGGGATTTCCTAAACTGACAGGTTTCCATCTCTGTTCGACAGGAAGGAGACTCTCTGGGGGCGATGGAGAAGGTCTGCCGTCAGCTGACCTACCACCTCAGCCCACACTCTCAGTGGAGGAGGCATGGGCTGCTGAAGCGGAAGCCACAGGCCTGGTGAGTGCATGTCTGATGGCTTTCTTAACATCTCTGCATGCATCCTCATCTGCTGCCTCTTTGAGCGCCATGGGAAAGTCTGTTCATGCTCTACGTTTTCTCCCAGTTGGAGGGGAAATCTGTCCTTTGTGTGAGTGTGCCTTTATGTCTCCCTTTCACCGTCGGATCATCTCCTACACTATGAACATCAGAGCAGAAAAACTGTCTTCACCCTTCCTGAAAGCCCCTTGCTGTAAATTTGATAAACCTTTTCTGATCTTCGTCACACGCAAAATAGAGCTGCTTCTCTAAGGCGAAATGGAAATAAAGAGCTGGATTTGCTGTTGGCTGCAGAGCTGCACATTATGGAAATGAGGCGTCAGAAGCCAGTCATTAATCCGTGTGCTTCCTCAGCTCCGATTCTAATGAAGTATCTGAAGATTCAGAGTGAGAGCCGCGCCGTCAGCACTCCGACTGTCTCCAGACAGACTGACGGGTTTAGAAGGAAGCATCTCGGTTTTTTTATGGAGACGGCTTCATAATAAACATTCAGAAACACAGTAGTTTCACATGCAAGAGTGTCGTGAAAAGAAAAAAAAACAGATCGATTTGTAGCAGGAGGACCTAAAAAACCAGCACTAGCTGGTCCACTTTCTTTATGAATCCAAATGTTTCAGCAGATGTAGGGAGAGAGGAGAACTGCTTCTCAGACGAGGAGGAGGAGGAGGAGGAGGAGCACATGCTCTGCTTCCTGTGTCCTCTGGAGGAGGTAATGACATGACTCATATGATTGTTCTGGACTGGAAATATCTTTGATTGCCCCCCATCAATGTAAGCTTTGTGACAGAAGACATGCAGTCATCTTTAATGCTGATGTGTAATTCATGATGAAGAATTTAGAAACATCTGATAAAAGTGTTTTCGGTCATGTTAAAATGAATCAGATTTTCAGAAAACTGATGTTGTTGCATCCTCTGGTGGACGTTTCAGATGGAACCAATGGCTTCATTGTGGTGGTGGTGGTTGTGGGAGTGGGGGGTGGTGCCATTATTGGCTTTTATTATAGAGTTGGGGTTTTAAATCGTTTTTGACCACAGAGCTTTCTCAAACATCAGACACATAGCAGAAAAACAGGCAGCAGGAATAAACAGGACTTGCTCCACCCTGCTGCACCAAAAACAGCTCCAGAAATGAGGCACGGCCCACCCTTTTACCTTTTTTTGTCAGGGACTGATGGGGGACACCTGTAAACTGAAACGTGACAAAAACCACGGGGAAACAAAGAGGGGGACAAAGCAGAGCAGAGCAGATGACCTGACAAGGATGACCTAAAACCAGACCCTTAAATAGATAGAGGGTAATTGACTTATATTGTTATGCAAAGACATTAGATAGATTTTTAAACTCTTCTTTGTATTAGTGATTTTGTGTGCTGTCAAACGTTTTTCTCTCCTTAGTTCTGGTAACTTTTTCACATTTGGGTGATTCTGATTTTGCACAAAAAAGATAGATTTGATATCAAAAGAAGTTCTTACATTCCTGATTTGCTTTAATATTGAAGGTGAAGATGCAATAGTTCAACACTTTCATTAGAAACTTAAAGAATGGTTGCATTGTTTATCAAAATGTGGAAACACAATGGTAGTCATCCATTTATAAAATTTCTGAATGCACTTCATTGCCGTTTGGGGTCACGGGGTCACTATAGCCTACCCAGCTACTGAAGGGCAAAGGTGGGGTTTACCCTGGACAGTTCCCAAAAGAAGGGTGACAGTTCGTCAGTCCATGGCAAGTTTTCATTGTTGACCAAACAGATTCTGTTGCATGTATCACAACAGAAATCCATCTCAGAAAAATCAGTTTCTCTGCTGAGTGCAGCAGATGGTAGACATACGGACTTTGTAGAATTTATGTGGAGAATTCATTCTCCCTTAAGTACTTGGCATCAGTGATCTGTTTGGCAGCTCTTGTCTGAAAGAATCCACCCACAGAGAAGTGGTGATTAAAATCCAACTGAGTTCTTTGGATTCTGTCTGTTTTGTTGTTTTCACATTCCCATTAAGTGTAGAAGTCACTGTTTCAAGCCTCTGTCACATGCAGGCTGAAGTAGGTACTGTGGGTTTTTTGGGGTGTCCAGGTTCTACAGAGGAGCAGCCGCATCTTAAGGGGAGCACAGGTGTGTCTTGCTGTTCCCTTTTAGCTCGTACGGCCACCTCAAGGGACGTCACGAAAATGGAACGTACCATTGTCATGCATGTAGTAAATGTATGGTGAAGTATTTTGAAGGCAAATGGAAGTAACACACACTTATGATGATCGTACAGTGACCTTACACCACACTCTTGTCGTTAGTAAGGTGTAAGTGCTGCTTCTAACTGACTGTACACAAATACTGCATGTGATACATAAGTGCCTGTAGGATATCCACACAAACTACACTCTAATTTCCACATTTCTAACAGACAGGCTGCATGCAAGGAGTGCGCACTTATCACATGAACAGGACTAACAGGCTCCTTGTGCAGCCCGCAGGATTTGGGGGGTTGGAAAAACCTGTACGACACGCCTGCATCTCACCCACTTCACCCTTACTTACCTTTATGTGTTGTGTACCACCTGTTCCCGGCAGCATGCCCATAGAAAAAAAATGTACATGAATATTTTCTCTCCATGGATTCACCGAGCAGTCTATGACCTTGAAAGTTTGTGCAGGCCACCTACTGTATGTGCCTTGTAACAGGTTTGACCATATCTCACCTGCAGACTGCCTGTAATGACAGTTGGGACTCAACATTGTGTCATGAAAGTTCATTAATGCAGTTATAGACCTGGATTGGATTGCTTTTTTTCTATTAGTGCACAAAAATCAACATTTCAGAGTGACCAAAAACAGCTGAAGTGTCCCTGTTAACTAAAATTCAACTTCCAGTTGAAGTGTTTGTACCAATCCATAAAATAATTTCGTCATTTTATTCCAGACACTATTCCAGACTGTGTCCTTGTGAACAAATTGGTGAAATAAAATCCTATTTCTTTATTTCCCTCTTTTTTTTTACATTTTAAAAAGTTCTATAAAATGCTAAGAAATGCCCTTTGTTCTTTTGAGGATAAGAAATTAATTTAGATATTAAACTGTATTTAGTTGAATACATTTTAATATTTGCGAAGCTTCTCTAACACTACATTACAACTTTTGGACAAAGGAAATTGAACCTCCTGGAAATCCATTAGAACTGCAGTAAAGCAAGGCTGATCAGACAGGTGTCACCTCACCTGTATGTTTGCTTTAGGACTTCACTTATTGTCAAATATGCTGCATCCATAAGACATACAGCACAGATGAAATTGCTTTTCTCTCACCCCACAGTGCAAGCAGCATATAAAATAATAAATAAACGACTTAAAAAATAGATAAAAAGACAGTAATGATAAGAATAACAGTAATCTAATTTATGTCTTCAAAGCAAAGAATACTTTTTTTTTTAGGGATGTAGCCCCTGTGGGCTCTATGAGAGCAGTGAGGACACAGAAATCTAAATCTTCTATCTGTATAGCAAACAGCTACACCTTCATTGTTCAAAAGGAGGTAATTGCATAGTTTAATATGTGGAGCAGCCAGAAGATCAGGTCTCCTCGGATCCCTGCAGAGAAAAGTGTGAGGTAAACACAGGAACAGGTGATGTTATGGGGGGGGGATGACCACGCTGAAGCACGCTTCACCTGCAGCAGCGTTTGGTTGAATCTGTGTGCTAGGAGGAAAAATGAACACTGGTGTTTCTGATCACATGCCTGCTGCTTCATTCTTCTTAGTCAAAAAGTAGGAACCTCTTCCTTTACCCTTTTTAATTTTTTTCTGTTTGTCCCAAAAACATTTCGATCAATGTTGTTAAAAGAGGAAAAGGCTGCCAGTCAATATGTTTCACCATCTGTCCAGAGGAGATCATAGCTGCTCCTTCCCACCAGGTTCAGTGTGTGCAAAGATCAGATTGTTGTGAAAAGATGCAGAGCTGCATCTTAGACCCCCGCAGGGCTCATGGAGCCGGGTCAATGTTGGAGTCCTTAACCAGGAAATTAGAATGGGCCGCACAAAGGCAGTTTGTTTGCAGCACGGAATCTTTCTCTCTTCGATTAACAGTTGATGGTCAACTGGGGTTCATAAATCTCCATTTAAAGACACAATCATTACTTCTGTAACAGTATGTAGGTAGAAGAGAGGGTCATGTGGATGTTTGGCTGAAGTCCCTTTTTGATGAAAACAATGCAGCACTGCAGCAAAAAAGTCAAATCTCAGTCATGGGAAAACCAACAGCTTTGCATGTCACAGTGGCCCAGCCTAATTCAACCAATACAGTGTGTGCGTGCGTGCGTGCGTGCGTGCGTGCGTGTATGCGTGAGTGGCTCCCTGATGGACTGGCGACCTGTCCAGGGTAAATTCCGCCTTCAACTTTTGTCTGCTAGGATTGGTCCCAGCAACCCCTGTGACCCTGCACTGGACAAAGCAAAAACAGCAGATGGATGAATATTCAATGAGCTGAATATTCTGATGTTCAGAGTCAGAGAATAGATCTCTAAATGCAGGACTAAAGTCACATGCAGCCTTACCGGGGGTTGATCCACAAAGTTCTTGGGTTTTCCGGGTCTGTGGAAGGTCCTAGAGAGGAGCGGTTGCAGGGGACGCAGGTGTGTCTTGCAGTTCTCTTGAGGCTAGTTAGCTGATCTCAAGGGATGTCATGAAAATGGAACGTACCATTGTCGAAGTTGTGGTAAATATATTGTGAAGTATTTGTAAGGCTAATGGAAGTTACACTTGTGACGTACGGGTGCGTACAGTGTCCTTACGCAACACTCTAGTCATTAGTAAGGTGCAAGTGCTAGCCCCTTACTGACCGCACAAGTGCTGCATGCACAGGGTGTGCAAGCAAGGAGTGCAAATGTGTCACGGGAATAGCGCTAACGTCTGCAGTCTGCACGATTTGGGGGGCCACCTGCATGCCAAGTACAGGTTTGACCATTTTTCACCTGCAGACAGCCTGTATCCACCCGTAAGGGCAGTCGGGACTGAGGCTTATGTCTCTGTTTAGATATACCGGAGACAGCACAGCATGTGCTTTGCTGTAGAAACCCATAGTCTTTAAGAACCATCACTTTCACTTAGCAAAGGCCAAAGAAAGCGGCGTGTAAACATGTTTTTGATACCTCAGTCTCTTACCCGAGACTGCTCTGTCTATGTCCCTCTGCCTCCTGTAGATTTATCTCTGCCTTTTTCTTTTTTTTTAATTGGCCCATTTTGTTTTCTTGACATTGGCAAAGAAGTAATGAGATCTCACTGAGGCTATGCTAGCTTTGTTTGCCATGGCAACCACATTGTTCCATGAAAGCCACACATGTCTGGCTCCCCGTGAGCTCTTCTCTTCTGCCAGCCTGTCAATGTGTCTGCTGCCTGCTGACTGGCTTCTGCTCCTGCTTCATCTACTGATTTATTGGCAGCTTCCCACATGTGCTCTGACAGCAAGCAGAGAAACAACTTGACTCGGGTTACCTGTCCTCTCTGCTCTCTGTGACCCGATGTTTCACATGTCCAAAGCAGTAAAAAAAAAAATAAGATTCAAGCCCCAAATTATATGGAGAAACATTGTAATACTCACTCAGTAGTACTCACTTAGGTACTTTGAGATATTTTTACAAATGTATGACATAGATGACCATAAAATTAAACATTAGTTTTATTGAAAACTACATACTTCCAACGGCAAATGTTTTATCTCATGTAGAAGGTCACGGCTTTGTCTTTTCACACTGAATCGCTGCCCCTTTTGTTGCAGGAACCTGCTGCAGATAACGGCTATTTTTGTCTGGGGTCAAAGGCAGATGGAGATATGACAACACAATGGGCACTTTGCAAATGGCTTTGCGTTCAGTTTGCTGCTGAGAAGGTCTCATAGCCTCTCAGGTTGCTGAGTGATGATGCTGGATGAATAAAACAGAATTTAAAGCAAGTCAAACAGCTTACCTATGTCTGTGTCAGAAATATCTCTTTCTAGTTGTGCAATTATTGCTCTGGCATTCATGTCCTACTAAAAAAGGTAATGGCATGCTGGTGCAATGTGTGACTGAAGCCAAGAAGACAGTCAGAAATAAATCCATCAGAAGGACACATCATAGTAGATGTTTTGGAGATAGATGCAGGGAAGCTGATTGGACATGTAGAGAGGCGGAACAGTGATGATGTTGGCAGAAGGATGCTGAGATTCCAGGAAAGACGTTTGGAGGAAGACCAAAGCGAACGAGGAGGATGCATAAAAAGGAGGTGAAGGTCACTGTGGTGCCTCTTAACCCTATGACCCCACCCTTACATTGACGTGTTCTCCCTACCATGACAAAGGTGGATAAAGGTGGAAAGATTTCATGTAATCCATGGACACCAGTGAAGATCACAAATCATTGAAGAAAAAAGGTTCAGAGCACTGTCTAGTGGGTCTAAATGACCCAACTCCCAATGTTAAAGTGCCTGGGATAGCACAAGGGTTACAGCAGTCAAAAGGCAAAGAAGAAGATTTGATGTCCATAAAACGTATGCTTTGAACTAAGATTGATTTTTTCAGAGTCCTGTCTCATTTTCCTCAGATTTAGCCCAACCAGTGTCATATTTGGAGCTTCCTCTGCCGCCTGCCGCTCATCATTTCATCCTTGGCTGAAGGCTGCATCCTATAGAGGTCCTCAAAACAATGCAGGTCCACAAAAAGATGAACACACAAACACCATATTACTAGAAATATTTGCTCACCCATCCAAATGATCAGAACCAGATGTCCTAATCACTTGGCCTGGCCACAGGTGAATGAAGTCATTGGATGCTGAAGCACACAAAAAGAACACCTTTGTGATACATTAGAGTGGAGACTGAGAGCCAGGCCTTCTCGACCAACATTAGTTTGTGACCTCACCAATGCGCTTCTGGAAAAATGATCCAAAATTCCTATAACTACACTCTTTAAAGTTGTGGACAGCCTTCTCAGAGGAGATGAAACTGTAATAGCTGCAAAAGGAGGACCGACATAATACAGCAATCTATGGGTTAGGAATGGGATGGCTCTTCAGTTCATATGTGAGTCAAGGCAGGTGAATGAATACTTTACGTAACATAGTGGATGTACAGTCCATGGAAGGGATAGTTCACAGTAATATTAGACTGAAAAGAAGTATGAACATACCACATAAAGCAACATCTGTGCTGAATTAAGATTGGGACGACGTTCAGCCAGCTGCTAAACTTGGCCTCCCTCAACCACTGATTTAGGGTTTATCATTGCAATCTTGGACACAATCACAGAAAAGAATTCTAGCAAAAGAAAGACATTCAAATGTCATCTTTAACTGTCTGTATCTCTCATGAAAACCAAAGCCGGCGGTTGTTCAGACTCAATATGAATCCATCTGCAAAGGGAAAAGAATTGCTGGTGTGCTGCCATTACCATCTCCAGTCCAGCTTCCTCCACAACACAAGCTCGCCATCTGTTAGTGACTCATGCTCCCTCCCAGAGGACCTGTACCCTCTTGTTCCTTTGCAATAATTCCATCACCAATTAAAGCATTGCATTTTAAAAAGAATGAGAGGTGTGCTTCATCAGCTGGTGAAGCCACAGAAAGGAAAAAGGTGCAAAGCTAAAATAGCAGGAGGTGCAGAGGAGAATGCAGAGCCACAGGTGGTTTTTATTCCACCTCCCCTCTGCTTGAAATTGTCCTTACCGTTGTAGTGGGATGCAAAATAGCTCCTGTGACAAGAATATCTATTGTTTTTCAGGCCTTATTGTGTTCATAGTTATCAAGGAACAACAAGAGACAATAAACTAAAGTACTGCCCTGCAGAAATACATTTGAAACTATCACTTCTTTATCCATTTGAATAGTATTT
The DNA here is from genome assembly GCF_053564925.1 of Oryzias latipes. Taxonomy (NCBI): domain Eukaryota; kingdom Metazoa; phylum Chordata; class Actinopteri; order Beloniformes; family Adrianichthyidae; genus Oryzias; species Oryzias latipes. The sequence continues at coordinate 16,620,015 of NC_136249.1, forward strand.
TCATATCAATAATTATGGAGGGAAATGGTTTGGAAAAACGTCAAAAATGACAAATCCCACTTATGACAGTAAAAACTTGATTGTTTTTTTGAATAAATGTCTAAATGTTTCTCCTCCTGAGTGGAACAGTGGAAGGCGGAGGTTTGGACAGCAGCGCACAGACCTGCTGTAGCTGGAGATTTATTCTAACACAAAACTGTTTTGAACCTGATGACTCAGCCGTGGCTGATTTGCAGTCGCCTCGGCCATTAGATTTAAAGACCTTCTCCAATGAAATTGGTGTTTTTGGTGTTTTTAGGATGTCCTTGTGGCGTGTTAGCTTAAAATATCATTTCTGAGTATTTCTTTGTTCAAATTGCTGTGAATCAAGAGCAGACCAAAAAAGTCAGTTTGAAAGAGATTGTATTTGTAATATGCTGGGTGGGCTGCACGCTCCCTGTTCCGAGCTATCAGAAACGGGGAGGGTAAGGTGGGGGGTGGGCCTGCACCGCCTTAACGGTCCCGCCCAGAAGAGAATTTCTAATGAACTACTGCCACTTTGTAAAAAGTAGGTCCTAGAAAACGACTTATTTTGGCTAAAAGCTGCATAATCATAGTGAAAAAGGCACTGGAAAGGCTTTGAAAATAAATCAAAAGATGATCAGATTGGGTCTTTTAACTACTTTGAATGGAATTAATTCTGATTTAAAGCACAGTCCAGTTTGAGATTCCATCACTTGTTGGCTCTCTCACAGAAGGATGGAGGAGCTCAGTTTCTCATAAGAATGTGCCGTTTTCTGGAGCGTGGGATTCTGGTCTGAGGCCAAACAGGCTCTCTCTGATTTGATTTGATTTCCACAAGTCCAGCCTGTTTTGTTTATTGCTATAACCCTCGGAGGGCAGAAGCCACTTCAGGATGTGACAGATGAGGGGCTGATAAGCCATGAGAAGAAGTGTTTCTTCGAGCTCACCATGAAGCATCCAGCGGTAGAAGACCATCCTGGGTTTTAGGAGTGAATAGATTCTGTTCGTCTGCAGTCATTTAAAACCTCAACAAGAGCGAAGGAGGTCATGTGGGGAATGAATACTGACAGCCTGAGTTAATGTGTGGCTGAGGGCTTCCCTGCAGCAGATGTATGAGCTAATTATTAAACTTTTACCTTAAAATAATCCGATATGTCTGCATTATAACCAGTAAACCCAGCAGCAGTCTGGCTTGATATTCTGTTTGTTTTTGCTTCATTTGGACGGATTGATTACTTTGCTGTATGGAACTGGCCTCCAGTCTGACATTAAAAGTCATTTGAATAAATTGATAACAACCACTTCGTCAGCATGAGGACAGAGCTACAGTAATGTTTTCCCATTTCTTCTCTTTGTGTCGTATAATTGTGACCCCATGTATCAGTTTTAGGGTTCTGAGATTGAGGTTATTTTTTATAAAAACATCTGCACAGCTCTAGGATTCCCAACAGGAGTTTCAATCACTGTATGTCTCTGTCAGGACAGAGACATACAGCCACCATTTTGCTATTGAACTTATTTCATGTGTTTCTCCACTTGATGTTCATGAGGATTTGACTGAACAACTAGCAATTAAAATCCACAAACAGCCCATTTGGTTTGGATTTCCGCTGTATCACCTGCGTATGATTTCTGTTTATGTACCACTGACTGTATATGAGAACTGGACTGAGTGACCCCTCCCCCCTGGTCTTCCAAACAGGAAGTACCTGTTGGCTTCAAGAAGCCAACATCTCATAGACTTCCATAAAGAAATAAACAGCTAATATTCAGTCATTCTATTTCTCAGAATAACCTTTCTTGCTCTGATACCGTTTTAAAACATGTTCTTAAGACTCCTCTTTTTTTCATAATATTTTTTCTGAAGTGGAAGTTATTCAAATTATAAACTGACCTATCAGAAGCCTCAATAAAAGTAAGTGATGCCTGGTGGCCCCCACATGCAACATTAACAACCACTCTCACGGATTGGTAAGAGCGGTTGCCACAGAACTGATGACTCAGAGGAACTTTGTTCCAACATGGCGGCAACTGTATCGCAAAAGAATGGCAGCTGAATTGACTTCATTTGGTTTGACCCATAAGAATACCATTTTCTATGGTTGATGTCACACTCACTCAGTCAAAGACACAGACTTAAAGACAGGTGACTGTATATTTTTGCAGCTTTTTTTTGCTCCAGGCTCTTGGAAACCAGAAAGCAGAAACTGCAGGAGTGCACAAACAGTGACGCCGTTTTCTGTAAACTGCATCCAGGGTAGTAAAAACTCAAAAACGATTTAGTTGAAGATTAAAAGACTGACAGGTAGGACTAATAATATTTGCTGTTTTCCTATGAGCCATCGTGAAAGCAGTTTGTTCTTAAATATAAGTTCTGTCAGTAAAGTAGAAGGTCTTTTCTTCAGTGACATCTGAAATTCTGCCGTCTGTTGTGTCTGCAGCCTAAAGGCGGTGCTGTCGGCTCCTCTGGCCAGCGGTACTCTGGATCTGTCCGGCATCCCTCTGACAGCCCGGGACATGGAACGCCTGTGCGCTCACCTGCAGCGGCATGCGGCCACAGTGGTCAGCTTGGAGCTGGGCTTCACTGAACTCACAGACGAGGCCTTCCTTCTGCTGCTCCCCACTCTGGCTGCTCTACCTCATCTGGAAACTCTGACGCTGAATGGAAATCGTTTGACCAGAGCCGTTCTGAAGGACCTGACAGATGCCCTAAAGGTCAGACATCCATTCAGACAACATCCTCGGATGCAAATTCTGTCAACCAGGATGTTAGGGTTACTATTAAGCTCTACCTGGAGGATTTCTTAAGGTTTTCCTAGAGAAGTTTTCTGACATTTTACAGCTGCTCCATGATAAACTACAAACAATGGTAAGAGATGTGTTAAAGAAGAGAACACATTAAGTCCAGATCCCATGACCCAAATTCACGACAATGGTATTTCTTGAAGTTTTTTTATTCAATTCAATTCAGTTTCATTTAAATAGCCCAACATTACAACATAGTTGTCTCAACAAGCTTCATAATTGTATAAGAACATAAAATAAGTCATAAAATAGAAAAAGCTGGTCCATCCATCCATCTTCCTCCGCTTATCCGGGACCGGGTCGCGGGGGCAGCAGACTGAGCAGAGATGCCCAGACTTCCCTCACCCCAGCCACTTCCTCCAGCTCCTCTGGGGGGACCCCGAGGCGTTCCCAGGCCAGCCGAGAGACGTAGTCTCTCCAGCGTGTCCTGGGTCTTCCCCGGGGCCTCCGCCCAGTGGGACATGCCCGGAACACCTCTCCAGGGAGGCGTCCAGGGGGCATCCGGACTAGATGCCCGAGCCACCTCAGCTGGCTCCTTTCGATGTGGAGGAGAAGCGGTTCTACTCCGAGCTCCCCGCGGAAAAAGAAGGAAAGGAAAAGGAAAAGAAAAAGCTGGTAGCTAAATTAAACTAAACAGACTAAGCTAAACTGGACATCTCTGCCTTTAGACCCTCCTTCAAAAGGAGAAAATTTCTTGTGGAGAAAAAAAAAATTCTTGAGAAAAAGAAAGAAGGAAACTACAGGGATGTCTACAGAAAGTTTGATAAACTAGGGAGGCCAGAATGGAATCCCACTGAGGACATGAACATTGGTGGAGCTCCTTGTCATTCAGAACAGCGGACCACTGATGTCAGACGCAATTTTTTCATTTCTGCCATTTTTCCGTTTAAAACTGTGAAAAAATAAGTGTAATTTTTGTAAACCCGTGACCCAAAATGGGATTCAGCTTGTTCAGAAAGTAGATAGGTGGACGGATGGATGGATGGACGTACAGGCAGTATTCATATTGCATTGATGATAGTATTTTTTGGTATATTGTTAATTTGCACCACATGACCCCAAGAGGGATTCAGCTGGTTCAGATGGATGGATGGATGGATGTTCATTTGGAAATGTGGTTTTTTTCTTTCGTAGGATCCAAACAGCTTCCCAAGTGTGACGTGGATCGACCTGGGCAACAACGTGGACATCTTCTCCTTGCCGCAGCCCTTCCTCGTCAGCCTGAGGAAGCGCTGTCCAAAACAGGGAAACCTGCCCACCATCCTGGAGTTTGGGGAGAGCCAAGCTAGCGATCCCCCAGAGAGGCAGAGGGCATTCGGCGAGGAGGAGGAGACGGACGACACCAACCGGACTGAGAGCATGGGCGAGCTGCGGTCAGAGGTGGAGGAGGAGCTGGATGGAGAGACGGAAATTGAGGAGATGATGGAGGAGCTGCTGGACTTTGACAGAGAGATTCAGGGAAAGGACGAAGACGAGGAGAGCATGTGGACGCTGGGGGACCAGGGAAGAGTGGTAGAGAGGAAGAGGAGGAGACAAAGAGAGGAAGAGGAGCAGATGGAAACCCAAAGACGGCAACCATTGAGGAAGGCAGTGATGGCAGAGGACGAGGGCGACACACAGAGCCGCTCTTCACGCCTGTCTTGCTCCAGCCAATCACAGCACTCCTCAGGAGCAGTTGAGCCAATGAGAGTGGAGGAGGACAATTTGACTGACCAATCCTACCATTTGACATGAGAACTGCTTCCCATTGCATCTGCACCTCCCTTCCCTTGTCCTGTCCAGCGTTGAGGAAGGTGAAATGAGATGGGGAGAAGCTGCGGAGTTGCATGGAATCACTGTGAATGTTCTACTTGAAATTCTCTCCAGTGATGCAGTTTGTGGCCCCCACAGCCTTTAGATACTGACTGATGCTGAGCCCAGGTGTAGCATGAGGGGGCCAGTCCTCAACAGATTGTGCTTTACGTTGACGCGACGACTGAAAATGCAAAAGAACAGACTCCTGAGGCTTTTATGTGTGAAAATGTCAATCTTTTATCAGGTCCTGTCTCCTTTTAACCCTGGAAATACCTCCATGTGCCTGCACCATCTCTGGTTACTGGGTTAGAATGAGTCCCGAGAGATAAAACCAAGCAAAGCAAAATGAAGAAACTATTCAGGGTTCTTAAACATTTTGAAGCGTGCAAAACATCCCCTTACTACATTCAGCGCCAAAGGAATGAGAGGACAGGCAAAACTCCAGAGTGGAGACATTTCAGGAGCTCTTTTGTTGTCTCTGAAATGCTGAGGGTGGGACGTGTCAGCTGAAGCATGAGCACCCGGCGAAAGGAGGGAAAGGAGGTTTTTCCCACAGCAGTAGATGTTCTTCATTTACCCCCAAACCAAATATAAAATATTGAGTAGCCTTCTTGTCCGAGCCACGCTTCGCTTCGTCTTACCAAACATCCGTGCGTCACATGCTTACTGAGCTGGATTTATTTATAGCGTGCTGCTGCAGTCTGCTGGGTGTCACCAGGTTGTGTTTTTAATCCAGATGTAACCCAGCATGTAGAGCTTTAACAGACAGAATGTACTTTCAGGTGTACAGCACAGAGGGAGGGAGGGAGAACAGATTTTTCTGTAGGTCGTCTTAATCATTTAGATGAGAAGAAGTCTATGTATGTTCCTCTGTTTTTATAAGCTGAAAACAGAGCAAGTAAAATGAAATGATAGAAGCTGATGGAAGCTCACAATGGTCCAGGATGTGGATCTTGAGAAGAAAACTTCATGGTTTTATGCTGTAGATTTAGTCCAGCTCACGCAAAAATAATACAAGCTACACAGCTAAAAGAGACATTTCAAAATAAGAGCTTGTACAAGTTGTGAGCATAATCATATCTGGTGTTATGGATCCTCCAGGCATTTAGGACTTAGCACGTTCTTGAATGCGAAAAGTCAAAGTGGTGCAAATTTTGCAAATCATTTTCTTTCACAGCTCTGTACATATAATTCTGGCCGAACACAAACCACAATTATTCTTCTCTCCTCCATGCTCAATTTTCAAACAGTTGGTACTTCTGTGAATTAAAAGGGACGCCATCCATACGTCACTACCAAATCCAAGTTTCTGACTGTCAAAGTTTGACCTGGTTTAACTTTCAATGCACCTTCAACGGCCACGTTTTGTTCGTAGAGCCTGAAAACAGTCGTAGCAACTTGTGTAACTACGTGTGACCTGGAGAGTTTTGAACGCATAAGCCTGAAACGCGCATGTACGCACATTCACATAAACCTTTCATTGGAGGAGGTCTCTTGAACAGGCATTGCAGAATGCAGTGTAACATAGCTTTATAAAGAACTGTGAATGTCACTGAGAGGCTCCTCAGAGCAGAACCAGCAGGTTTTATTGGATCTTTAGATCAATTCCGTTGCTATTTTTAAACAAACATGTAGCAGATGGAAGTCAGGAAAATAAAAACACAAGCCGTGCAATGGGAGAAACCTTTGAAAGAACCATACGATTCAGTTTTGATGCAGAATTCTGGTTTGTAAAATTTGGATGATAGTTTTCTCACATATTTTTTCTTCAAGCCTTATGCAGTAATCCAATTTTAAAGGCCCACTAGGATCAGTATCAGAGCTCTCCAGCTACAGTTTTGAGCCAGATGCCAGCTCCGACAAGGAAAACAAAGACGTTCGTGGATCTATTTGTCTACAAGTGCAAACATCAGAATGGAGCGGAGCAGGGAGCTTGTGGCCCACCCTGCGTATTTTCTACATCACAAATATGATCTTTTTCCTTTAAACAGTTGCGGACTTCCTGGATTGTTTCCATCCGTTCATCAAGTTGGCTGTTGTCGAGTGAAAGTTGAGGTTCATCCCAGACGTGTCATCACAGGAAAAAAACACTTTTGTTTCATTCTCACATTTGTTGCAGAAACTATACTTGAATCCATGTTTTTCTCTTTCAGTTGTTAGCAAAATGATGAATCCTTCTAGATTATGTTGTCAGACTTGGATTTAGAGCACAGAAGGGGCTTCTTGATGCTTGAACAGGATGTTAAAACTACAGTCGTTCAGGTTTGGTGTCCTGCAACTTCTTCAGAAGTTCCTGCCTGCAGGAGCAGATGGAAAACACGAACACCGCAGGAAGCTGGAAACACAACAATGTGAACACAGAGATGTAACCGTTGCCTTAGATCTTCTCATGCCCCACAGTTCATTCATCGTCTGCAGTATACCTCTGTAATGTTACATATGCTATTCTCCCTTTTGCCTCTTTCTAGTGGGTTGTTTCAAACAGATAATCTTGTTGTTGTTGTTTAAATTGAAAATGTAAATAATATTTGCTAATTTGCAAAGGATCTATCAAATAAATTCTATGGTAAGAAACAAAAATTATTCCTATTTCCTGTTGTGTTATATACTCACTACAAACACTCTTCAAATTATTAACAGATTTATATTGGTTATCATTTAATTTGGGGATTTTAAAATGGATTTACTTCGTTTTGCGATATTTGGTTTAGTAAATTTGTGACAATAAATTTTCTCTACTAATAAAAAAGTTTACATTTTAGAAATATGCATTTTAGTTCACTAAAAATGATTAGAACCCAGTTTTTTTATTAGTGTCACATGTTAAGGCACCTGCTGTCTTTTTTGTTTAACAAAACAGTTTAGCTGTAGATTTAAGGGAAAATCTTTTCAAAGTTTGAGAAAAGGAGCAATGTAGATTATTTAACCTGATCACAACAATCTATGACATGAATGCCGCTCTATGAGGATTATTAAATGAGTTTAGATAGTACAAAATCAATATTTCTGCAGGTTCCTTCAAATATAAAGACTCAGGTGGATTTTTAGTAAAACTGAAGTTGTTTAACTATTCACAGTCCCTAACTGACACCTAGTGGCTCATTGGAAAGCTGCAGTTGTGTGAGAAATGTATTTATTCATTGTGCTATCCTATGGGGTCCAAATGACCCATTCCTTACATTGACGTGCTATCCCTAGCATGACAAAGGTGGATAAAGGTGAAGAGGATTTCATGTAATCCATGGACACCAGTGAAGATCACAAATCATTGAAGAAAAAAGGTTCAGCGCACTGTCTAGTGGGTCTAAATGACCCAACTCCCAATGTTAAAGTGCCTAGAATAGCACAAGGGATAAACTATTAATTTATTAATTAACTATATTTAATGTAAAACACAGCCTCATAACATCAAAAAAAATATCCATGGTCAACCATCCTCAGCACATTCCAACATTAATGTTGATTTGTTTTCAGGGAACTATTTTCACCAAAATAAAAGCGTTGAGTCTCCTTCAGCTAAGGCAGGGGTGTCAAACTCATTTTCACCAAGGGCCACATCAGCATAGTGGTTGTTCTCAAAGGGCCAGATATAACTTATAAATGTAACTAAATGTAATGAAAAATAAACGTAACTACTCCTGAATGTTAAATAACTCATTTATTTATTTATTATAACTTTTTAAAGTGACAATTACAGTTGCATAGAAAACATATGTTTGCTTGTTACTCCAGCATAAATCATTTTAAATTTGATTCTGTCAGGTTAGGTTATATGGACAGTGTCTAAGTGATAATGTATAGTTTCCCAATCTGATATTTAAGTCCAATTCCCCCTAGATATGAATAAATACACATGTGTAAGAAATATTACATGGGTGTAATGTTTCTTTTCAGCTTTTCAGCTATAATTCGATTCACATCACAATTTGTGGTTGTTGAAGAAATTCATAGTGGACATTGGTTCATTTTGAACGATTGAGATTGATCCGATTCACAGACCTAAAATCGATCAAGGACATATTTAGATAAACATTCCACCACTCAGAGATAAATACCTGGGTACTGAAGAGTGCATTTTTCCAGATTTCTCTGATTTCTTGCAAGATAATCATATGTAAATTAAATGTGTGCAAACAATGAAGTAAATAAGAATAAATAGTAAATTCCTTCACATGTTAGTTTTTATAAAGTTTTATTCACTGTTGTTTTTTTCCCCTCATCAAAATAATACAAACTAACATTATTACAACATTCTACCACACTGTTTGGTCACGAGTCTTCCACACATTGGACTGGAATGACGGATTGACCCGTTTTTGCTGCCATCATGTCTGTGTTGTCCACTGTGTCATTTTTCCGTTATAGTAAAATAATCCTACCGTACCTCAATACAAATGGTATTTTCCAATCTTGATTTGATTTGATTTATTTCATTTTGAAACAATTTCATATGGGTTAGTTTGATTAACAACTTGCTTTAGACAGATTGAAATGGTTGGATCTTATAGTAAAATAAACCTACCATGTTGTCTCAATCCAATCAGTATTTTGCAATATCGATTCAATTATCAACTTATCTAATTTTGAAACGATTTTTTAATGCTATGGGTCAATTCGATTTCATTCTGCCATAGGCAGATGGATCTGGTTGGATCGTATGAGTAGAAATGGATTCATTAATTAATCATTACACCCCTAACACAAAAGTATGTAATAGAATATTATATTTACTGTATTATGCAAAATAAAAATTGGATATAATTATAATTATTATGATAGTAATATATTTTAGTTTAAAGTTTTTTTTATTGACGTATGTAAGGTCACCGAAAATGTCACTCAAAATAGAATAAACTGGACTAAAGACCAGTCAGCAGACATCAGAATCCAAATGCATTATTTTATAAAGCTCTTTGTAACACAATTAAGTAACAACATCAATGACAAAAAATAGAATAACAATGAAAGGGGAGGGGGGTATTTTACAGCTTGTTACTTTCCCTTAAAAAGTAGAGAAAGTCACTAAAATTATCATAATGTTAACTATGAATTGAATATGTTTTTCTTTTCATCAAAAACTCAATTAAAAATTCTTATCTGTAAATAAGGAATTTGTTTTAAGAGCCAATCAAAAACGTCCATACCTGACAAAAATGTTGTAATGATAAATCACAATCATAAAAAAGAGATTTTCAGTTTCAATGACGTTTTCACACAAATGGCGAACATTAAATCTAATTCTTAAAATAAATCTTTGCATGGATCCATTTTATTTGGTATTTTAAGGATTTTCTTTTTTTAGTTCACTTGAAATTCTCTAGCCTCGCCTGCTATCTACGTCATATCCGGTGAGTGCGGCCTTTTTTCCTTTTTTTTCCCCGTATCCGCCATTTCAGTTTTTGAAGTTAGTTGTCAACGGCGGCTGGTCTGTTGCTGGAATTTCGTCTTTGCGGGTTCAAATTAGTCCCGTGTTTTCCCGCCCGACCTCAGAAACAGCTCTCTATTCTCCTCCTGGCTCTGGCGCTTTCTCGTCTGCTTTGGGGAATCGATGCCCGCGCTGCCAGCCGCAGATGTCGCCCGTTTACTGAACACTGAACGTGCTCTAGTCTAGGCGCTAAAGTTTTTGTATGAGTTGAAGGCTTCAACGGAGCAGGGAAGGCCTGGAGAAGCCTCGGCTTTGGAGCGGTTATCATGGCCGGGAATTTTGACGCGGAGGACCGCGGCAGCTGGTACTGGGGTCGGCTGAGCAGACAGGAGGCGGTGTCGCTGCTGCAGGGGCAGAGGCACGGCGTGTTCCTGGTCCGGGACTCCATCACCAGCCCCGGCGACTACGTGCTCTCGGTATCCGAGAACTCCAAAGTCTCCCATTATATAATCAACAGCATCAGTAACAACAGGCAGTCGGGCCCAGGTGAGCATGGTGGGGTGCGTGGAGGAGCGGGGGAAGTGATGGAGCAGATGTGACCATTCTAGCATGACCTGCAGCACTGAAGATGCGCTGCTGGTGGGGTTGGAGGGGGGCACGGAGGCCAGACAACATGTATTTGATGTATTGTGTTTTAGTTTCTCAAATCAAGACAAACTTTGACGGAAAAAATGATGAATTTATGGAGATTTCTCATAAAGTTAGCTTTTTGCTAGCAATGCTGGTGGACATGATCTGGACCTTCATGTCAGAATAATTGAGCAAAGACAAATCCAGCATAAGTGGAATGAAGACAAGTGTCTTATATTTAAACACATTTGATGGTTGTGACTATTTAAAGTTCATTTTAAACCTCTTTTTCTTGTCATCTAACCAGGGTTGTCTCATCCACGGTTTCGAATTGGTGACCAGGAGTTTGATGCTCTTCCTGCTCTGCTTGAGTTCTACAAAATTCACTATTTGGACACCACCACTTTGATAGAACCCATCAACAAGTCCAAACACCCCTCCGGCATGAGCGTGGCCCACGGTGGCGGTGCTCCGCCGCGCCTGGAGGACGAGTTTGTGCGAGCACTCTTTGACTTCCCCGGTAACGACGAGGAGGATCTTCCGTTTCGAAAAGGAGACATTCTCCGAGTTCTGGAGAAGCCAGAGGAGCAGTGGTGGAACGCCCAGAACTCCGAGGGCCGGACGGGGATGATCCCTGTGCCGTATGTGGAGAAGTACCGACCGTCATCTCCCAGTTCGGCGGCGGGGCCGGGAATGGCCGGGGGGGCCCCTGGCGTGCTGCCCTTGCACGGGAACTCTGATGGCTCCGGGGCCCAGCCCGGTGTTCCGCTGCTGGGAGACCCCAGCCAGTACGCTCAGCCCACTCCTCTCCCAAACCTCCAGAACGGACCCGTGTATGCCAGGGCCATACAGAAGAGGGTTCCTAATGCGTATGACAAAACCGCGCTGGCTTTGGAGGTAAATATCTCCTGAATGTCATGTTTCTTATCGTCCTTCTGGAAGAATGAAGGTATTTGGAAAGGATGTTGGTTCCTGCAGCTTATCTGAATGACTTCACATTCTTTAGCTTTTTTTCTCATGTTGCCTCTCTTCTTCCTCTTAACTCTCTAAGGTGGAGGAAGAAGAACCATGAAGGGAACATGCTCATATTCTGATTCTTTTTAATCTATATATTTTGCTGTCCAGTGCCAATACTGACTTTAAATCTGTTCAGAGGCTCCAGAAAATAAAAGTAAAAATTCCCATCATGCCACAGTGGCCAGACGGTTAAACTGTCCGGAAGTGAGAGCGGTGCTCCCTCGGAGCGGGTCGCAGGGGGAAGGAAATGGTTTGTGTTTGGGGACGGGACCGTTTCCTTTGTTCTGAGTGAAGCCAAGAGTCCAGTCTGAGAGGCTGGAATGAGGAGAGGAGGCAGCGAAACACTCTGTGTGGGGGCGACACAAACATTTAATGAGGCGACACCCTCTCTGCCCGCTCTGCTACCACTTCCACTTGCGGTTAGACCTCTGCGGCGCTGGCTAAGCCACAGCGGCCTCCGCTCTGCTGGTCCTGACTGACTTCTGCACACCGAGCAGTTAATGATTTTCTCCGGCTTCTTTGTCCTGGAAAGGTTTGGAGGGATCTTTCTTCGTGGTTGATAAAAGCTTTCATCATCTGGTTTGTTTCATGAGGAGCAAATATTTGTTTTAAGTCAAACCCTTTGATATAGAGGAGGCGTGGTCAGGCTGGTTCAGAGGTGGCGTTCAGTCCTGACCTTGATGATGAAAACAGCAGAAGGCGTCAAGAAACTAACACCAGTCATTTTTCATTTGATTATTTTATAAGATGATATTGTTTATTTTCCAGCCTGCTAATATTATTTCAGAGTTGTTGTTTTACGTCTTGTTACTGTTATTCTCCTGGATTGTTTCCTTTGGCGCTTGAGCGAAGTAAATCGAGCGATAAATCCATGGAATTGCATGTTTTCTGTGAAACCGTCCTTACTTCCTGTTTGAAGACGTACTACTGTCTCCATGAATGTTGCAGCTCCTTTAAAGCTAAAAGCATATTGGGGTTTGTTCAGGATTTTCATGCTGAACGTCTATTAAATTAAAGGTAAAGTGAAAAAAGATGGAAATGAACCAGACGTGCCCAAAAGACCGTTTGTTCTCCAAAAACCTGCGTGTGTGTGTGTGTGTGACCTGCTCTGCTTGTTCATGAGAACATGAGTGTTTTTACCACCGAGGCTGAAGCTCCAGAAACTGAAAGGATGAAGACTTTCAGGAGCGCCTGAGTCTTTCACTGCAGTTAAAAACTTTATTAACTCAGTTTTTGTCGACAAAACAACAGTTCATTGATAAAAATAAAAAAAGCAGTGATGTATGTTTTTCTATTTGAAGATAAAGTTTGAGGGGGTCATTAAAATAAGACATGTGAAGCATAAAGTGGCTTTTGTACGTGAAGTTCAGAGAAGTTTTTGCTCTTTTTTTTATTACAGTTTTAGGTTTCTATTTGTCCTTAATTAAGAAAATATTATTGAGAAAAAGATTTGAGATACTTTATACCTGAACTTTAGTAGACTCATGAAGGAGTTTTAATGAGGTTTCTCTGTGAATTCTGATGGGCAAAGTTCAGTAAATCCTCTGAAATGGAGGTTAAAATGAAGCAACTCAAAGGCGTCACTTTAATTACTCAGGTGTAGTAATCATCTTAGATAACACATATAGCCTATGAATGAAGTCTGCCTACTGCTTTTATGACTTTTACATTTTTGCTTTGGGGGCTTTTGCTCAAATATTTGACCAAAACTTGGTGAGGAATTATCTTCATCTGAATAAATTTAAAACAATTTTGATTAAAACTTCAACGTACAAAAGTCTTAGTAATGAAGGAATATTAGAATCTGCCATCGCTCAGCTTGTTTAGATGTAAAACTCTTCTAAAATGAGCATCTAGCGGCTTGACTGACACCCTGGACGTCCCAGAAGCAACAGTTTTAAAGACGTTTGTGAATGAAAGGCCACTGGTCAATGGACGTTAAGAAAGCATTGTGATGTAGTGCTGTTCTGCTCTAAACTGATACAGACGTGTCGGAGGCGCCGACAGACGTTGGCTGCGTTCTTGAAGTTGTTCCAACAGTATTTCTGCACATCTGTTCCAGCTGAGCGGCTGCGGCTGCGCTCCTCATGCCAAACAAGGTGGATTGCGTCACAGCTCGACTTTCCTTTAGCTGTTTATAGCTACTATTATGTTGTAGGTTCTTTCTTTGAAACTGCGTGTTGATTACTGATGGATTTACTATTGTCATTCTTTTTTGAAAACCTGATATTTTAAGCATTTTTCTGCATTTTTCCTGAACCTCATTCATAGTTTTTCTCTAAAGGACAGATAAAAACCAGCGAGCCAGCAGATCTATAGTCTGTAATACCAAGAAGTGTAGTTCTGTTTGAAGAGCTGAATCTGAGGAGCAGCATGTTTGTCTGTTTGTTACCTGAGCTAAAAGCTTCAACGCCACAAACATCCATCCCTCTTCTCATTAGTGCATGTAGTAACTCTCTACATTTGCTTTTGGGACTTTAGTTATGAAAGTATTTCACAAATGGTGTAGATTTAATTCATTAGTCATTACCAACAGAAACTAAAGGCCTTTATGTTTTTCAGTCATTTCTGTCTGAATGATTTATTTGGGTAAATATTTGTTTCTCTGTTGTTGTTTTTTCCCCCCATAATTCGCTTGCTCATATTTTTTAATAATAAATTGGGACTAAAGCAGGATAAAAAAATACTAAATAAAAGTTAAAAAATGGAAAATTTCAAAAGCTTAAAATGAAATGTAAGTTTTTAGAGAGAGTTTGTTTTGTGACATTTAAAACCATTCAGAATGAACTCTTTCTTTTGTCTCGATGCGTAAATACACGAGTTGTGGTTGTGAATTCATGTGAACACTGAGGATTCTCTGCTGACTGCACTTCTCTGTCCTCTTCTGAGCCTCTAAACATCAGAAACGGGTGAGTTTGTCTTCAAACTCTCTCTTTGCTGAGTTTGTCACTGTTGAATTTCTCTATTTGGTTTTCTTTGCACACATTATTTCCCCGACTTGATTGATCTTCTACGTTCCCTCGGTTCTGTGTTCCTCAGTCAAAGGTTCCCTCACCGTTCCTCTGCATAGAACTGAACTTTGGAGTCATTTGCCAGACTGTTTGGGTTCATTGAAGTGGCCACTCCTCTCTGTGCTGTGATGAGCAGAGTTCAGCCACAGAGCTCGCCGTCATCATCTGCCGTTAGCTTGTTACTTAAAAAAGAAAAACCATTCTGCCCCTGGAACTGATTACGGTAAATGAGCTGTAGTATTTCTCGTGTAAGGAATCCACTCTGATAAAAATTATGTTTTTGTTTTTTGACATGTTTTTGTTGCATTTTTCTGATGAAGGACACACAGAAAATTAAGCTCAAAATTGCATTTGCTGAGTATTTCTCCTTTCAAATCATTGTGAATGATGAAAACCTTTAGTTTGAAAAGCTTATTTGTAGCGTGGAAAATCTGGTGGGCATAAGCTCTCTGCTCCTCCATTCTGATGCAGATGACTAGATCCATGGAAGTTTTTGTTTTCCTCGTCTGAGCTGGAATCTGGATCAAAACTGTTCAGTCTGATTTCTCCAATATTACTGACCATTTTTGTTGCATCACTAATGTTGGGTTGGGGGCGTGAGGGGGGACTATAAGCTAGCTGAAGAGTGCGTAAACAAAGAGCTCTCAGCTATAGGTGACAGAAACAGGTACAGGCTTACTCCGCCCCTACAGTCCCGCCCACAACTCTTTTTTTTTTTTTTGTGTGTGTGTGCCTAAAAACGAATCATCTTCATGAAAAAATCCCTGGGAAGACTTTAAAAATAAATCCCTGATGATTGGAGTGGGACTTTAAATGATGTTTCAGCTGCATGTTGTCACCATGTCTGTTCTCTTCTCCTCCGTCAGGTAGGCGACATGGTGAAGGTGACCAAAATCAACGTCAATGGTCAGTGGGAGGGGGAATGCAAAGGAAAGCGGGGCCACTTCCCTTTCACACACGTCAAACTGCTGGACCACCATAACCCCGAGGACGAGCTCAGCTGAGAGTGGACCTCCAGACCACCACTTGGACACTAGTATTACTCTCCCCTCCTGTTCCACAATCCTCTTCCCCGTACCTGCATCTCCCCTGGTGTCTCCTTGAGCTTTCACTTGCACCCAGTACAGTTTCAGAGGATCCCTGAGAACAAAGAAGGAACTTGTTGCCACCTTGTGATCATTTCTACCTGCCTTCCTGCTAAAACCATTTCAGTCCTTGAATGTGGAAACGCCCCGTGGACGCACCTTCACCTTCACACCTGATTTCACATGTTTGGCCGCTTCTTCTTGCTGTGTTTCTGACAATTCATTATTGCTTCACATTGTCTGTTTTTTTTTTTTGTCCTTTACGTCTTTTTGACAACTGTTGCCATGGAAACAGCCCTCTTCAGTCATTCTTGATGCATTCGTGTCAAATGGGAATACGTTAACATGCTGGTTTATTCTGTTTTTTTCCTTGATGCTGCATTTATGGTTAGTTATAAACCATCTGAAGTGAAAACGGTTTCCAGGTCAGGAGGCTGGTGGGAAGAGTGGAGCTTCAGTGCCTGCTAGCAGACGTGAAGTTCCAGAAAACACGTTTGACCTTCTGGAAATGAAACATTTGGATGTAAATCTGTGGTTTAGAAGCTGCAGGCTTTGACAGGAGCTGTAGCTTAACCTGTTTTTACCAACCATGAACAGGATCTAAGAACGTCCAGACATCTGTTGTTGGTACTAAAACCTCCGTAAACTGCTGGATCATTATGAACAGAATGAGTTTCTTTGAACAAAATGGGGTCAAACGAGCTTCCATCTGCAGAGATGCTGTATCAGTATGTTGGATGATGTTGGCCGGTTTTTATTGACTGCAGTTTCTCGATGAGCGTTAAGGTTCCTTCAAGGATCACCTGGAGAACATGAAACGACTGGAGCCCGGCAGCTCAGAACAGGCTGACAAAGTTTGTAGCTTTCAGTGACCCAGAAAACTGCGACTCCTTCAGATCAGACCACTCTGTCGCTACCTCCTCCATCCTTCACCTCCAACCAAGTAGTTTTTTGTTTGATAAACAGGGCCTAATGTAATGAAACGATTATTTCAGTCTGAATATTGTTTGGTTTATTTCTCAGCTCCATGTCAGGATGGACCGCTCTCACCTGTAGCTCCAGCAGGAGAACCTTCTCTTTTTCCATTTGGTGTAGCCGTTTTAGCTGAACAGAGTGAATGTAGGACGCCCACCGTCTTAGTTTTTGTCAGTGTTCTCAAATTCGTGCTTTTCGTTTAGCTCACTGTCTTAGAGAAGCAGATGTGAAAAGATGGACGGTGATCTTTTTGTTTCCATCTTTGTCGACTCCTCCCTCTCACTTATTAGTTCTTAGTCTGTTTTTCTTTAGTGCTTCCTCTATTGTTTTATTTAATTACCTTTACAGGACAAACACTTTCTTTTTTCCTTCCTCTTTTTATTTCTTGACAATTCCCTGAGCTGAATGTTGTCTTGTTTGAATATTTCCACCTGCTGACATCCGACAATCATCCTGCCTTTGCATCACAGAGCAGAGGGGCTTTTGTTTTGCGACACGCTTTGCTTTTAAGCAGATGTAGAACCTCCATGTCCGCCAAACGAACGCATCCACGTCTCCAGATCCAGTTCTCTGGTGGCATTACTACAACGATGGCATTCTTTCCTGAAGGCATCTACAAAAGAAATTCAGTCGGAATTTTTTCAAAACATTTTTCTGTTTTCGGATCAGAATCTTGTCTTTTGCGTAAAAACAGCTCTAATTTAAAGGTTTCTCCCAACGTTCTCTGGGTTTCAGCTGGGAAGCGTACTCGGGGGGGGGGGGGACACTTTATTTACAGACTAGCTAGAACACAAACCATAGCGAAGATCAAAGCCAGCTTCGTTGTCTGTTGGACCGCACGTGACAGGCGCTCAGCGACAGAAGTAATCCTAGTAAACCTTCTGCCAATGAAACCACCATGAAGTATTTTTTTTTAGTTGCCCTGCATGTTGTCGATCTTTTCCTTTGGGGACAAAAGGAAGGGACGGCAAAATGACAGAGGAAACTGTATCATTTTAAAATGTGCCATTTTATTATAACACTATATTCTTTCAAGAATTACCTTTTATTTTCTGTAGCATGTAATGTGTTATCATACTATTAAATAAAATTAAACTCATACAAAATAAACTTGTGTTTTGTCGCTTTATTTTGAAAACCTTGCATGAAACTTGTGGTAAAAGCTGCCTTTAATAAGTGGACTCCATCTGTACCTTTATGACATTAAAACCATAAATGGATTACTTTTCTTCCATGCCAGTTTCATTTGGTACATGTTCTAGAGTATTTTGGTAACAAAACCTTGATTCCGTTAAGATATGAAGCTGTTTAAAGTTTTGAGGATTTTATTTTTTTTTTGTTATTTAAAACTACACATTTTGACTACTTTTTAAACATTAACCAACGCTCACGAAGGACTGGGCTAAAGCCTAATCCTTATTGAAGCCCATACAAAAAAAAACAAGGATATTGTTTGACAGTAATCTACTTTTTTTGACAGAATGACAGTGTTTTCTAATTTTAGACTTATTCAAACAAATCCATAGTTTTGGTCCATAAAAGGACATCTCAATTTTAATCAGTTCTTGCTTTGCATGATTCAAACATAAAAATACCTCTGAAAAAATAATGTTTCTCTCTTCTTTTAGAAAAATGACTACTCTCAAGGGCAAACTAATGTTAAAGGTGCATAATAAAACCCCCAATATTCTCACATGGACAATATCCACAAGTTTTAGTGTATTTGAGGTTTTTTATAAAATAGTGTTTTTTAATTTCTTCCTATAATTGCAATTTTTTTAAGTATAAACAGATCGGTATTTGTTATGTATATATTTTCCTAAATTTCTCTGCGACACAAAATTGTGGTAGAGTTGATACATTAAATTACATCTAAAAGCCTTTTTTTTTTACTCTATTTTCTTTTGGTTATGTAAATTATACTTATGGCTTTAGTTTTTCATATATCATGTGGTTTTCAACTAACAGATGGTCTATAATGACCCAAAGGAACTTTATTACAAAAACACGTTCAGTGTCTATCCTGTCTAAAGGTTTTATATTATCATTTGCTTTAACAGTATCCAAAACCATAAGTTTTGTTTTTCATGTCATAAAAACAATAGATTGATCTCAGTTTAGAAATGTCCTCTGCAGACGACACATTTGCATTGGTTTAAGTCAGGAGAAACTATATACAGCTCTTATACAGGGTCTTAATGAAAAATGTCAGCCCAAAAGTCCTGTCCAACTCAGGCTTTTAGTTTTCACTTATCCTCGGATTGACTCAGCGTCACTTTACATCCATTTTCTTTTAATTCCACGGATTTTCATCTATACAAAGATACTATAAATCAGATGAATCAGTAAACAAACAAGTAAAAAAATGCAGTTTTTGTTAATAAAGCTTTTCATCAGATGTCTACAAAGAGAAATAAATTCAGATTGTGCCATTTACTTTGCCACTTAATTATGTCCTTACTCCAAAAGTTTGCATTCAGGGAATTTGTGTATTTTTGTTGAAATTATTTTTCATTCAAAAGCAAAGTTTCAGGATTTGACCCCAATATGTAAATTTATTAGTCATCAATCAATATTAACGTCTAAGAATTCCTTTAAACACGATTTTTTTCCCCTCAATCTGGTTAAATGTATTTGTAAAAATTCGGAGAAATCCTGTGCTGCTTGATTCTTTGAATACGTTGAAGAAGTTTTGCTTGAAGTTTTTAAAGACAAATCTTCAGAAATCGAAGTGGCGCGAAGTACCCGGATGGACGGCGGCGGCCATCTTTCCTGTCTGCCGGCGGGGCGGAACTCCGCTCACTCATCGACCAGTTGATTTCTAGGAACCGCCGATTGACCTGGCACGCCGCCGTGTGTCTCACCAATAGCTTTGTCAGTTCTACTTCCTAGCTTGTCACTGTACCTGCATCTTGATACACAATGGGAGAGCGAGAAGATTTAGTTTATCAGGCAAAACTCGCCGAGCAGGCAGAGCGATATGACGGTAAGCCACATTACCGGGGGCTTCCTTCCTTCCTTTCCTCGCAGCGGATTTTCCCCCCTCTCTAAATTAAGCTAAAGGAGCTAGCTCTGTTGGCCACGGCCAGCTAGCAGGCTAGCCCACTTTACACCGCTTTTGCCAACTTCTTATGTATTGACATAACACGATGTTGTCTGGTGGCAGGAATTGTCATCGTTTCAAACTGATGTGAAGTGCTCGAAAGAACGCCAGTTGGTCTGAAACTGCAGGGACGTGACTCATATTAGCTAACGTTAGCGGTGGTGCTACAACAAAATGGCGGATTAGTGAAGCGTGAGCTGTCAGGAGTTGCCTCCCCTCACCGTGCCGCCTCAGCCTCGCGTTTCTGTGGCTCCAGCGGAGCCAAAGGGCCCACGCGCGATGTCACCTTAAAACAGCAAACTAGCACGTTTCTGCCTGTTTTGGCGACAGGTGGTTGTTCGTAAACGTGGGTCAGTGTTAGGTGAATTTGGATTTGAGCTCACGCGCGTGTGTGTTTAGCAGTGAGTGGGAGCGCAGCTGTCCATTCTTCGGTGGGGTGTTCCCCCGCGCGCAGATAGCACGGATCGATTGGTGAAAAAGCCCCCCCCCCCCCTTTTTTTTTTTAACTTAACGTCGCTGTCATGCCATTACAGGCCCTGCAGAGGCTGTTTTTAGAGTCTGTGCCGTCGCTCTGACGTTGCCCAGTAACGGTCAGTGAATGCACCATGACTCATTCACGGGATTTGGACGGGAGCACTTGCACAGATTTATGGTGGAATGAGCCAGACTTGTTGGAGTTAGTCGTATATCTGTTGCGCTTGAGCCGTAAGTTACAGAACATTGTCCTGCTTTCCGAGCAAGAACTTTAAAGGTCTCCCTCATTCCCAAAGGAACAAATGTCTTATTATTTCTGCAGTTTTTAGTCTGTTTTCATACACTTTTTGAGCTGCCAACCACAAATGACAATATGCTGACTGTGTCTGAACCCAGAAAACTGACCTTTCTCTGTAACAGCAGACTGGTTCTCTCTGAATTTTACCGGAGTTTCCCTTTAAAGTCCCCAATGGTCTTTTAATTATGATTATGCCGTTTTTAAGAAATCAAAAAACTGTTGTTTTCTTGGACATATATTCTGCTGAGCAGCAGGAGTTCAATAGAAATTCGTCTCTGAGCTGTAAGTCTGCCCTCCCTTCCCCTCATCCGTTTATATGCTTTCCCGCTAGCTTACAGCCCCTCACACCCCCATCCTAATATTACCCCTGCAACAGAAATGGCGAGGAATATTGAAGCTATGCAGCTGTACAGTTTTTAACCAGATGCCAGCTGGGAAGAGGAAATTGAAGACATTAATGGATATATTTGTCTGCAAGTGGATGCATCAGATTGGAGTGGAGCAGGGAGAATGTGGCCTGTCATAGCAGCTTCTACGTCACACCTACAAGCTTTTTCAAACAGCATTTTTTCCTATGGTCCTAATTGACAATGATTTGAATAAAAAATGGTCAGAAATGCAATTTTGAGCTCATTTTTCTTAAGTGTCTTCCATCATGAGAAAAAGACCCCAAGAACATTTTAAGAACCCAATTTTCTACCGAGCGAGTCTTTAACTGTTTGGGAAACGTTCCTCAGTGTTGGAGCTGTTGGTGTCGGTTCTCTTCACTGCACTGCTGCTTTTCTCAACAGAGATGGTGGTGTCAATGAAGAAAGTGGCGAGCATGGATGTGGAGCTGACAGTGGAGGAGAGGAATCTACTATCAGTAGCCTACAAGAATGTGATCGGCGCTCGGAGAGCATCGTGGAGGATAATCAGCAGTATTGAGCAGAGGGAGGAGAGCAAGGGCGGGGAAGACAAGCTGAAGATGATCCGGGAATACAGACAAACGGTAACATTCACATTAATGCATCGGGACGACTCGTTTCAGAGCACCTCAGACTTGTTCTGTTGTGAGTGAGTGAGTGAGTGAGTGTTATTGATGGACAATGCTGCATCTTAGCCATGTGGTCCTGTTCTCCAACCACTGTGTTGCTGTCAGGAAGTGAAACCAGAGCTGCTGTTGGTCTGGGAGTGGCTTCTCTGTGTCTGAGATTGGAGATGCAGCTGGACTGCAGTTTGATGGCATGCAGAGATGGATATCCTCCTTTGGAGATGGATATTTCTGCATCACATTGATGGTTTCTGTTCAGCATTTCAGTTTTACCCACAGGAATGTTTAGGTTTTTTATATAAGTGTGTCGGTGCTTGCTGACTGTATTGTATTCAACAGTAAATGTCACACATTTGCTATTAAACAGCAATGAGTGTAAAAGGCATTTAAGCTTTTTTTTCACACATGAAAAGAGATTCTGGATGGTTAATGCTTTTGTTTTTAATGTAGGTGGAGAAGGAGCTGAAAACCATCTGTGGAGACATTTTGGATGCACTGGAAAGGCACCTCCTCCCTTCAGCCGTCATGGGAGAGTCCAAAGTCTTCTACAACAAAATGTAAGAATTTTCTGCCTTTTAAACTTAATCACTACACTCATCACAAAGAAAAACACCTATGCCACTCTACAACCAAAGTTTCCTTCCACTTTTCGTTTTTATGTGGAAGCATTTTTCAGTTTTCTAAGGGTCTTCATGACAAATCGCCCCGTTTTTTAATTTAGTTGATCTTTGGAGACCAGTGGATGGGGTTCAGTCTCTTTGCTGGTTTGATCGTCTCCAGTAGTTTGTGTCATGTGAACAGTTGCATGTGCACTGCTAGACGTGTCGTGTTTGTAGCCACGCACACCAGGGTTTTCACGAGGAACCAGACAGACAAAGAGACACAAATGCAAAAATAAAACTTAGGTTTTCTTAGAGTGAAATTCGGGGTTTGATCCAGTGTTGACTTTGATCAGCTTTTCAAACTCTGAGAACTTGCTGTCATTTGGAATGATGCATTTATTCAGTCATATATCGCTTCTGGTTTTGTAAAAAAAAAATCAGATTTCAAGCGATTGGAAGTGAAATAAACTAATTTTAGGCTACTTTTCCTGATGTTTCATGAGAATAGGAAAAAAAAAACTATATGAAAAAAATGTTATCTGAGTTTGAAAATTAAAAGCAGTAGTTTCCTTAGTAAAATTCTTTTGAGATTTTGTATCACTGTTTGATTTAATTCACATGTTTCTGATTAGTTTTCATTAGAAATCAAAGAGTTGATTTTCTTTTTAGTAAAATTATGATTTAAAAAATAAATAAAATAGAGTTAAAACAGCTTTTTGCCTGAAGAAAAAAAGAATCAACCAAAGAAAATTGATTCTAGATTCAATGAATTAATGTTTATTTTTCTTAAAGTGTAATCAAAAAAATCGATTCTCTAAACGCCGCCCTAACAATTAGTTTAATTTATAAATTCTAGTATTAGCTTCTGGATTGTAAATGTCTTGGAATTTGACTGCTTTGGTGGAAACACTGTAATGTTGTAGTTCCATGCTTTAAAACTGCGTTCAAGGGATAAGCCATAGATGGCTTCTAGTTTTTATGTCGCAATTCAAATATTCTTTAATATCTGATCCAAAACACGATTTCAGGAGAGTCTGTGACCACATGACAGTGGATCTAAGGAGAAAAAAGTTATGACATAACATCTAGATATAATAAATGGGGAAAACCCATTAAGTAGTGATGTTTGGAGCTGGCATCCCTGGTTTATGTCTGTCACAGTTTACGCTGTTCCTGTGAGGTCTGTGTTTGTTCCTGTGTCTGTTTTTAATTCTGTTAGTTGAACAACAGAAGAGGACTGCAGTGCAGAAATGAAGCTGCATTTTTGCCCCAGACCTTCATCCATTAACTTTGTTCCCGTCCGTCTTCTCCAGGAAGGGGGATTACCACAGGTACCTGGCAGAGTTCGCCACCGGCAACAACAGGAAGGAGGCTGCAGAAAACAGCTTGGTGGCATACAAAACTGCCACAGATCTGGCCATGCTGGAGCTGCCGCCCACACACCCCATCCGCCTCGGCCTCGCCCTCAACTTCTCAGTCTTCTACTATGAGATCCTCAACTCACCTGACCGCGCCTGCAGGTAACTGTCACCCCCACTGATCTGCTGCAGCAGAGCAGCTCCAATGGGAAGCCACTGCACCTGTGGTTCATGTGTGTTGTCATGGAAGCAGATAATTGGATGTAAAGATGCTTTCATACCAGAGCTGACACCAATGACGTTAATGTACAGTTTCCAGAAGATGCTCCTGGTGTTGTGAAAGCCAGAATGGAACCAGCATCATTCCTTGAAACTATTTTGCTCTGTCAGGTTGGCAAAGGCTGCGTTTGATGATGCCATCGCAGAGCTGGACACGCTGAGTGAAGACAGCTACAAGGACTCTACACTCATCATGCAGTTGTTACGTGACAACCTGACATTATGGACTTCAGATATGCAGGGAGAAGGTAAGGGCCACATGCAGCACTGCATGCAGACCAACAACACGTTGATGGACGTGATCTCCTGGCAGATTAAAGGAGAGCGAGAACTTTTGTTGTCAGGAAAGTTCAGGCTTGGACGATTACAGACGTAGTCTAGCTCAACACGATTTTACTCCATCTGTGCAGCAGTGTGAGCGCGTAGCGGTGCTGCTTCAATTAGAAAACTTTCAATCGGCCGGAGCTGGTCCCTGAAATCCAAGCGGTGCCACCTACAGGCAGACACTGCATCAAGGCGCAGTGGATCCACTTCAGATCCATTTTCAACACGATTATTGTAAAATGCCTATTATCCCACATAATTGATTGTTATTGCAAAATCCCAAACAGCACTGAACAGAGCCCACATAAGGCTGTAAACGGTACTACACACGCTGCAGAGAAAACTTTTCGCTTCACGAGCACACACACATTTGCTTCAGTTAATGTAATCCTAAACTTTCCTCTGGTGTGTTCATGTCCAACAATATTTTGACCAGTTTACCTGTATTGATACAGCAAACCCCATAGTAAAATGTATTTATTATACAGACTGTGAAAGATGATAGCTGACGTTGCAGCATCTGTTACTGTTTCTAATACATTTAGAGTTAAAAATCCGAAAAGGCTCACTGACCGGTCAGTTTGATTACACTGCTTTTAGAATCATCAGATGTTGGCGTTTCCACTGCAGAAACTCGAGAACTGTCTTGGGTTTAAAAGACGTTTTCCCATCAGGAATCCAAAATGCTGGGCTGTGAAATGTAAACAAATGTCCATCAGTGCTGCTAGATGAGCTTCTGTACAGCCTCAAATCTCTGAGCTGCTGGTTTGGAGTTTGAACGTTTCTCTCCTGAAATGGTGACACCAGTTTGGGTGTTTTTAAGCAATTTAAGTCGCTGATATTGCTGCTAAATTTACGTGATGATGGCAAGTTGTGATTCCACGTCTTTATGGTCTTATGACGACGTCTGAATTAACCTGTCCTTCCTGGAGCAAAAGACAAAAGTCTACAGTTAAAAAAGAATAAAGGTTATGTGGAGGCGTCTGTTTCAGATCAGACACTGAGCTTTGACTGACATGGAAGATGATGCAATTATGCTGAATCTCTTTTAAATGGAAAAAAAAGGATTTCAAATAATCAAACTCTAAATGTGTTCTTGGTAAACCTTAGCATCTGTTTCTTCTTCCGCTGGAATGATCTCATCTCCACGCGTTTTGTTATTTCACCATGAAAAGCTCAAAGGTCCACTGTTGGTCACATGGACACACTGGGTCCAGATGATCAGCTCCAGGTTGAGAGTGGATATGTGGAAAAGCCCAGAACCAAATGTTTCTTTGCCCCGCTTCAATACAGACTCATCTGGGTTTGAGCAGAGGAATGGATGATTGGCGCAGAACAGTTTGAAAAGCTTTTCCACCTTTTATCTGGTGTGTGATGGATGGAAGGAAGCTGCTGAACATCTGACCTCTCTGCATTCTTTAGTTTTCGATGGTAATCTGCTCTCCTCAGAAGTCTCCGTTAAGTGTAATGTGACGGAGGCGATGGAAGTGTGTGTTCATTAAAGTCTTCAGGGCTTTGCTGTACATTCAGCTGCTCGTCTAGTATTTTGTTTTTACTGCTGTTTGGAACAGATCATTTTCAGGTCTTTGGATCAATATTTAAACTGTTGTTGAGGATAAAGACCTCTGTATCCTGCAGACAAACCTCTGCTTTGAGATGACCTTCAGGAGGATCTGCCTCACATTTCTGAGCATCTCATCCATGTTGGAGCTTGAAACAAATTCTGTGGAATACTTTGCAATTTTCTCTCTATTTTAGTTATGCATTGAAGGAGAATTGAGGTGCTAAGGAATCTGCCTTAAAATCAGACTCTTGTTTACCAGCATCTCCCGACTTCCTACTTGTGGGTTTCCCATCTTCCCCTGCTTCCCATGTTTGTGTACGTTTGTCGTCTTTCGCTTATTGGCATCACTGTTTGAAAGGCGATGCTTCGTTGTTGGTTTTGGCTGTTATTTTTTTTGGACGGTCAATGCTTAAGATGAGTTTAGAGAATCCGGCATGGATGGTTACAGAAACATTTGAACTGATGGGTGTGGTGATGGTCTGAAGTCGAGCTGGGTTTGCTGTGAAGCTTCACTTTCTGCTCCCATCTTCCTCCAGGCTGAACACATGTTCTCCTCTGCCAGCTCTTCTGAGACGTTTGAGGCAAACCTCAGATTGCTCTTTAAGCTGATTCATGCTTTTAACTTTTTCTAAACTCAAACCTGTTTTTAATATAAAATGGCCATGATTATGAGGCTGCATTGCAGTTTAAAGTTGATCTAAATGCATTGTCCCATAGAAGTATCTGTGTTTTTGCATCATTTCAGTATGTGTTGGTAATATTTTTATGCTAAAGCTAACTTGGTCATGTTAAGAGACCCCCCCCCCCCCGTTTGAAGTGGGGCGTGGCTTCCGTCAGTGCAGGGCGACGCCCTTCACGTCAAATGTTCTTGTCCGTCAGGTGAGGAGCAGAACAAAGAGGCGCTGCAGGACGTGGAGGATGAGGCCCAGTGAGACTCTGCCACCAACAGCCAACAACTCCAGACCCCCTTCTCCTCAGACTCCTCCACCTTCATTCTTCACCTCCGCAGCTCTGGGGCCTAGCAGGAGCATGGAGCTAACACATTAATTTTCCTTTTTTATTTTTGTATTAGCCCGTGTTTCACTCAGATTAAAGCCACTTCATTGAGACAGGAGAAACGACGTTAGAAGGAGGAGGAGGAGGACCTGGATTGTTGCTGTTTTCTGTCCTGGTACAAGCAGTTCTGACAATGTTATCTTTGTTTTCACTATTGTATTTTTGTCGTTGCTTTTTCCTCAATGTTTGTATCAGTTGCTGGATGTATTGAGATTTTTTTTTCTTAATGTAATTATAGAAATTAACTTTTATTACTGATAATATTGAGTACTAGTTATGGGAGCTCTTTTACCTGTTTTTAGTGACATGTCATGAAGATTATTTGACCTTTTTATGGGCTGTTTGGAAGCATCAGACGCCCTTTTTTGTTAACTTAGTTTTCAGAGGAAGCTGGCAACATTTTTGATATCCATGTGGGGCAAAAAAAAAAAAAAGTGCTTAATCTTCTCCCGATGGCGATGCCGTCATCACGTTTCGTAGCCGTCTCTGGAGCGTATACTTTGTGCTTAAGTACTGTAACGTGCACGCGTGCAGCATCTCTCATCTCCAGCCGGCAGGTCGTTTCTTTTCTTTTTTCACTCACATTAACAGACGTTCACCCCGACAGTGACGGCCATCGCTGGCGTGATCCGGTCCATCGTTTCCTGCTGCCTCCCCCCTCGGTTTCTTGCTGACCTCCTGTTGGTTTGTGACCTTTTTGTTTTTCTTCCTGCGGCTTTCATTGCTCTTTGTTTTGCCTCATTACGTGTAATTTGGAGCTGATTTGTACTACTGGATATCTGACTGGAGCCACAGATGAGGAATCTGTATTGTTCTTATTGAGACACAGCATGGAATTAACATTAAACAGTCTAAATTAAACCCTCATTTGTCTTTTTGTACATAAAATTCACACAAATAAAAAACTAAAGTGGAATTAGGTTTTTAAGAGCATAAAAGCCTCCAACCTTCTCAGTGGAAATACTTCAGTATGTTTTGCTGGGTTGGAGGTGGTTGTGGGATTCTGCAGCTCCGCTGGTCTTTTCATCCTAGAAGCTGCAGATGTTCTCGCACTGATGTTCTCTCCTCATGGCGTTGGAGATGAAAGCATCTTCACGGTGGCTGGAGCCGCAGCAGAAACGTGGACAGCTGATCCTCTGAAGTTGAGTTCACGACAGCAGACGCTCACAGGGTCAGTCAAAGGAACTCGGCGACCTTCTGCCTTCCCCGTTCCAGTTTCAGCCGATGCAGCCCGAGCTACTGTTTCACGCCTTCTGACCGTCTGAACTGCAGAGATATTTTTGGACTTTGTGCTGAAAGTGGTGGAGGCCGTCAGGCTGAGAGCAGGCGGGCAAAGCGACAGTCCTGTCCACATTACAACCCTGGTCTGAAGGCTGGAGGAGAATGTGGCTACTGCTCAATAAATTCACACCAAGAAAAGTCCCAACTAACCAGATCCAATGGAAGCAAGGCCTCTTTCTCAGGTTCGTGTCAGTATTTACATCCCATAAAGAATTGATTTCCTCCCAATCACCCACCTCAAGCTTTGGTCAGAGTTTGAGTCCCTAAAACAACCATCACAGGATGACTCCCTTTCCTCTTCATGTGTGTTCAGAATGTTTTCAGTCTGACTGGCTTTAGCTGCTTTTGTGTTTTTCCATGCAGACGCCAACGATGGCGCTCAGTTTTTGTCACATTTCCCTCCAGGAGAAGACTTTAAGCCCTGATGATTGTACATCCCCTGGATGAATGACAACCTTATCGACCTGATAACATCTAGTCTAAAATACTGTGTTTATGTCCTAGTAATTCAAAAACTACACAGTAAGAGTACACACATCTTTGCTGTTGTGCGTGTTGTTCTTTGGTACGTTTTTAGCAGCGATGATCTGCTATAAACGGTGTTATTAGGAGGGGGGCGGCTGGTTTAACCAATGCTGACCGGACAGCGGCTCTGCTCCGTGGACAGGACAGAAAAGCGCGTGCTGCAGGACAACACTGCTGCCGTAGTGGGCTCTGATCTCCGGGGCCGGAGTGGTCCTCCGCCTGTGACCCAGCATGCAGCGGGGCCGGTAGCAGAAGAATCTGTGCTCATTGCATGCAAACACGCATGCGCAGTGACATTTGTATGAGGGGATGTTCGATTGGCCGTTCTGCACGTCAATCAAGTCCCGTACTTCTCGGTAAGGAAGATGATTCGTTGACGGATAAAAATATATATATATATATATATATATATATATATATATATATATATATATATATATATATATATATATATACATACACACACACACACACACACAAATCTATAAGTTGTTGTTTGGTCTTATATGTGTGTTTGATATTAACAATTGTTTCTTTATTGTGCAACTAAATGCGAATTTCTGAAAATTGAAAAATGTGCAATAAAGTTTAATGGAAAAAATACAAATCTATAAATATAGACAGACGTGGTTTAGTCTTGAGATCTTTAACTGTATTTTTGTTAGCACAAACCAAAAACTCAATTTATGTTATTGTTTCTAGGTTAGTTTTAAAATAACTAACCTAGAAACCCAACAGTTGATAGGCTCCAGCAACCCATGACCCCAAAACGCATTCAGCGGGTTCTGAGGATGTATTCTCCTTATGTTTTTTTACATTATGTTTCACAGAGAACCAAATGGGTGGATGATTTTTTTACAGTCAAACAAACTGTTAAGACGTTGACACATAAATCCTAAATATTCGTTCACGAAGTATCTGGGTGAGAACTAATTCCCAAATGAGTTTGAATGTATGTGGTTCAGATAATTTGGCATTACCATGGAAACGCTTGATTTCAACTTTACAAAAAGAGCTAAAAATCAGCACCAACTTAAAATACAATTGAAAGTCAGGCTTTCATCCTTGACGAGGGGATTTCAAAAACCTTTTCAGAGCAATTTACAAGATTATTTTCAATTAAACATGTTGGAATAACTTTCAAACTAAATTCAGATAACTATTGGAACAAGAAGTTCCCTCCATGAGTACAATGGATCCTCCTGGACTTCATGCTGCTGTGACGTCCTGTGGTTTCTGCTCTGCTGAGCGTTTGGTTGGACCCGGGAGCCTCCAGAGGGCAGCAGGTTCCAGCTGATGGGACAGTAGATTATCCATCCAGGTTTCCACAGGAGATGTTTGGAGGAAGTGTTGTAAATAGACAAAACAGAGTGTGACTTTCCGTTGGGCACATTGTTGTTAAAAGTGTGTTTTGGACGTTGATGCGGTCCCTCCTTCTTGAACACGGACGTCGACCTCCACTGGCTTCCTGTGGAAACTGGAAACGGGCCGTTCTGCTGTCAGAGGGAGGCTGCTGGTCTCAGAGGAACCTACGGAAAGAACGTCAATGAAATATGGAGAACTTCCTCTACAGATAGCAGTTATTAATAGCTGGAGCTATTTTGAAGAAACACTTGTGAAATTTACTCTGCGCCGGTCTGGTCTGGTCTGATCTGATCAGGGTCGAGCTTCCATGGAGGATCTGGTTTCCTGATCAGACCACAACAATGCAGAATGATGAAACTGTCGTCCTCGCAGCCTCGACCGTATTCAGCAGAGCCCTGCCTCCTAAAACCAAACAGCAGCTCACTGCTGCTTCCAGGGGTTTAGGAGGGACCAGGGGAGGCTGAATGGAGACACGGGATTGAACGAGACCACCTCCATAACAGAGGTCACTTGGGAGGCGTGTACCGCTGTGGTAATCAGACGTTTGTCCAAACGAAAGATGGAAAATAGGGCAGACATGTTTTAGACTCATCCATCAGAAAAGTTGCTGTCTCTAACAGTTTGAAGTCCATGAGAAAATGTGAACTCTGCTGGCCCAAAGGTACACAAAGAATGTGGGCCCCATATGGGTTTCCAGTTTCCGTGGTGGCCCCACCTGTGTTTGCCCACACTGCCTAAAGTGGGCACTCAGTGGGCTGGAGCCCACTCAGTGGGCAAACACAGGTGGGGCCACCACAGAAGCTTGAAACCCATTTGGGGCCCACATTCTCTGCCCACTTTTAAACCACATGGGGCCCACTTGGTGTTGCTGGCTGGGGAGGTCAGCAGAAAGACTTCTGCTGAAAAGAAAATGTCAATATTAACCAACAGCGCACAGAGATCCTCATTTTACTGATTCAGGCTGAGATTTTTTCACACAGATCTTTTGTATTCATTATAAAACTGTTCAATATAATGTTAATAATTCATTATTTTGCCCCTTTTTAACCTTATTACTGACATGCAAAGAGCTAAAGTACAATACAAAAAAACAGAAATTGAATGTCTCATTATTTTATTTTTCTAAAACTTTTTTTTTTTTTGGTTCTGGCTTAATAAAGAACTAATTAAATTTGAAAACTGAGAAAATGCAGCTTCAAGTGTAGGATCAGCCACTGTGGTAACCACAGGTCAATGCAAACACCTGAGGTTGACTCTACATCTGTCATTCTAATTGAGCCAAGCTACTGTACGGTGCAGGAGCAGAGCACTGTTTGTTTACACACGTAAAGCACGGAGGGAGAGGCGTCATTGTGTGGTTTGGTGGTGGCTTATTTGAAATAGTTGCCATTCCTGAGCCGGATCAACACCGCAGCCTTCTGCTGTCTTACGGACGGGGCTGATCCTTCACCACTAAACACACACGCAGATATTGTTGCATCTTTTGTTGCAGCTCTTGATGAAGCAAAAACTTATGAAGAAAAACACAAGAAAACCTTCCAGCCCCTCATTCTATTTACTGCTCCTCACTTTAGTGTTGCAAACAAAAGACCAGAGTTTGACCAACAAGACAATAGAAAGTCAACACACACAACAATGGAATCTGGATTTATGTATCGTGAAAAACTTATAACTCCATAGATCTGCACGCGCATTTACATTTCTATGTTTATCAGCTATGAGTAACATTTTCAGGTGAGTCAACTTTTAAAGTTTGTGCGTCACACGAACAACAGTTTGTTTCCTGTTAGCTAACAGCCCACCGTTATCTTATCTGTCTTTAAAACAGTATTGAGCGACGCCGCGCTTCCTGCAGAGGGTTGTGTGTGCGTGTCTGTGAGTGTGCGACTGCATGAAGGCCACAGGTTTCCTGTTGATGCCAGGCTGGCAAGCCAGGCTCACAGGTCAAAGGATGTGTGTCTTTGTCGCTTCCCTTCCCTCAGCAGCAAAGTGTGATTCCTGCTAAAAGATACATGTTAGATTGTTGAATATGCAAACCCTCTCAAAGTGAAAATGACCTGGTTTACACAGGAGCTTATGCTTCAGAGTGAAGTTTTTCTGTAAATCCCTGTCATAAAGACTTCACCCAAGGTGCCTAGGTGCATCAAACCCTGGGACTTGTCTAGTCTAGACAGTGTAGACACATCATGGACCTCCTGTGGAAACCATGTGCAGCAAACATGCGGGGTTCTTCACTGACAACCCCGTGGCTGCATGTCTGTCCTGAATATGTCTGAAGCAGGATGCTCTTTCTCAGAGGAAACCCTGCGTGTGTGTGTTTGACTTTGTGTGTGTGTCGGGGAAAGTGTTCAGAAAATCCTCAATAGTGAACCTTCTGTCCATCCATCACGGCTGCAGGAAATCCTGGAATAATCTGCGTACAAAGTTCTCAGTAGAACCCCGCCTCCAAACCCTTAGCACTGTCAGCTCGGAAGACAAAAGACATATCCTCTGCCTGTCACACTCATCTGGAGTTGGGCGAGCTCCACATCCTCTCCATGATCCCTCAGCAGTCAGAGAGGCAACATCCTCAGCGAGGGGAAGCAGGTCTCACTGAGACTCTGCTCTGCAGCAGGTAACACCCAACCTCTGCTCTCTGCAGCTTCAGCCCTCTCTGATGCTCTTTCTGGAGCTGCTGCAAGATGAAAAGTTTCTGGTTTTACTGGTGAACTGCAAATGTTTCTGTCACACTTCTTAGTTGGATTCTTTTTTTTGTCATCACACAGGAGGAAAGCGATGAAGTGACTTCATTTCAAGACTCTCCAGAAAAAAGAATTAAACTTCTGAACACGAGAAAAGACCGGAACCTTTCGCGTTAAAGGAGATAGAATCCTGGTTGGGGAAAAATGATGGAACTGACGATTCAGTTGATCCCAACGGGGGAGATCATCTTTTCTCCAGGGAAGAATGGAGAAAACTTCTGCCACGGCTGCAAGGTGAGCGTCAACGTTACCTGAAAGAATGGGTCTACCGCAGAGATGATCTGCTGGCTGATAAGCAAAGACAGTAACTCAGTTCATGGTTGGTCAGTAAATCTAAAGAGCTCAAGGACATCCTGCATATCAGCATTTAAGATGAGATTTCTTTAGTTAACCAACAGAAAAACTTTAGGAAAACCCACCAAAAAGTGTCTGTACTTTTTTTTCTGGTTCCTCTGATGATTGACAGATGCTCCATAGAAACAGGATGTTATTGATGCAAGTGCAGAAAAGGTCAAAGGTCTGCTGATGAGGTCCGATCTCACGTTTAATTTTAGGAACATCCGAGAACCCGCAGTTCACTCACTGACAGCTGGGGGCAGAATCCAGCCCGCCTCTGACCCTGAACAGGATGGGATGGGTTTAGGATGGAATGATGGAGGAAGGGAAGAACGGAGGGATGGGAGATGAATGATGAAGGATGGAGGAACAGAAAGAAGGGTTAGCTTCTACCTTCAGGGAACATTTCTGTCCTCATTGATGAATCGATGGCAGCGCTGCCACACAGAAGCTTCTGGTCTGTTTGCTCTGTCTTTATCACTGTTGATGTTTGGATATTGAAGAAAGTTGTTTGCTGTTGAAGATGTGATTTTAATTAATGCAAACAGATTTACTGATTTCAAACACGTTTGCAAACATTTCCAGTTGTGAAAGCTTCTGTTAGTTTTCATGGATGCAGCAGACTTTAGAGCTGCTTCCCAACTGGCTGAAACCTGTTAGAAAAAGTTGAAAGCACTAGACATTTTAGGAAAAAACTCAAAATGAAATCAGTTTAGTTTTCTCTGCAATTGTTGATGTTAAATCAGATCAACTTTGCTCAAAGGTACAGTGGAAAATGAAGGAAATCTATCAGACTTATGCTGCTTTTTGATTAGAACAATAAATGGAATCAGTTACTGAGTTCCTCGCGTTTGTGAGGAATCATGACGACGTTCTGCCTCTCAGCTCCAGATTGAGCAGATACATCTCTGTTACAGTTAAGGGAGGGTTGACTCACCCTGCTGTGCTGGTGAAGGTGTGGAATGTACCACTGTTCGGACTTCAGGAAATGACAAAGACATTCCTCTTCCCCTTCCTACATTCATGTGGGGTCAGGTCACCCTGTGTTTGTGCCAAAGGTGTCACTGCTTTGGAGCTCTGGTGACCACAGATGAAACCTTCTTGTTCTCATTTATGGTTTTCCATAAAAGATTCCTGATAAATCTTTGTTTCAGTTTTCCGTCTTTGACTCACTGATCTCCTAAATGGTTAGGATGAGCATCATTGTGGGACATGGAAGGTGAAGTCCTGAGTGGAGGTAGGGCGGATGTCCTGACCTGCATTTCTGTCCCGTACAGTCAGACTGTCTCAGTTGATCCATAAATCCTGTCAGCGGAACTGTGTACAGAACATTACTGGAGGCTTGCTGTAAATCGATTGCTCCCTCCTCTGGCGATGGAGCATCATTACAGTTCAGCACCAGCAAGGACAGAGCACGTGGAGGGTGGAGGTCACCTCCACATGAACCACGTGTTGTGTAACTGCAGGACAGGAGACTGGCTTTGTTTGAGCATTTACAGCCACAATGGTCAGTAACAATCTGATGTAGTTTCCTTTCGAGGTGCATTTTACAAGGAATTATAAATTATAACCCTTTGGATTAGCATCATTCCAGCAAAAGTAACAGATCTTTAACGTATTGGACTTTAGCAAAACTCACATTAAAAAAAATGTCTTAGTTGACACAACCTTGGACGTAATTGGTCACCATCATGGCAGAAAAGACGGCTAACAGCAGTCAGGTTAGACTCTGGCAGATACCAAAAAGAATAAAGCGGTTGAAGGAAATCAATGAATGGATTGATGAACATTATTACTTTGGCAACTTTTAAAAACACTGTGTCAGTAGTTCTAGAAAATCTATCTATCTATCTATCTATCTATCTATCTATCTATCTATCTATCTATCTATCTATCTATCTATCTATCTATCTATCTATCTATCTATCTATCTATCTATCTATCTATCTATCTATCTATCTATCTATCTATCTATCTATCTATCTATCTATCTATCTATCTATCTATCTATCTATCTATCTATCTATCTTATCTAATCTAATCTAATCTAATCTAATTTATAGTGTCTCTCTTGAGGCTGGACGGTTGCAATTTCAAATCCAAGGCCTTATCATTCCAAAGACTCTAAAATAATGGGACCCAATGCCTCCTTGATAGACACTCCGCATTAAGGCGTTGGATTGGGGGGTTAAACCACCAAATGGTTCCCGGCAGGAGCGGCTGTGTTGTACAGAATTCACGCACCTAGATGTGTTACAACTAATGGGACTCAGGATAATTTGTCATTTATTAATTAGAAAAATAAATAAATAAAAGAAAAATGACATGGATGAATATAAACATGTTTGTGTAGATATAAAACAGACTAGGGCCTTTTAGGTTTAAATCACAGTATTCATTTCATTTTGAATCCTTCCAACTTCATTTTAGATCTTGATGTTTTTGTTTCAGCAGAACCACATCCTGGTGTTATGAAAAAGGAGTCATTTGATTTATTGTCCCCCCTCCCCCCTTTTTGATTGTTTCAAACTAATCAACTCGTGGAATTATATTTAGAGAAACAATCAGTGTAGACCAACCTTTCAGAATAGAACTTCATTGTTTCTTACTTAAGGTCATGTGACCCAGGTGTGTTTCACAGACGAGTCACGCCGCAATGAGCTGTCTTTGTTTAAAAACACCGATGGAGACCCTGGTAATGACCTGAGCCCCACATTTTAAAGCACATTCAGCTGCGTTGATGGCCGGTGCGGTGCGGGATCATTAAAACCCCCGCAGGAGCAGAGACGCGCCAGCAGATGGAAGAAGAGCGCAACCTTTAGGTTTACCGCTAACTTCCTCTAGAAAACGTTTCTCCGTGACTTTAGTCACGAGTTGTTAGTGTTTGTGGAAATGATCGCAGTGAAGAAACTGAGGTTTGAAAATCGTTGATGCTCATAGTGCCCCACCAACACCACTCTCTGACCCCCACATAAAGGGACTGGACTCAGTTTCACCCGAACATAATTTTTTTTTTAGAGAAAAACGTCACATTTTAGTCAAAACAACCCACGAATGAACGTAAAGTAAACGAATACATTTTCGTAAGATGGCGTGTCTCGTGGGACAGCCGGGGCCGTTGGATGTTTGGATGGTAGACTTCCTGGTCCTTCAGGGTGTGTTTCCCCTCAATGACAGAGGAGGAAAAAGGGAAATTACGCCGCTCCAGAGGAACCGACTCTGCTTATTTCCGATCAGCGCCGGTATGCTGAGTCGGAGCGCGGCTGCGCGTGCACCGTGAGGCGGCAGCAGATCCACGGAGGGGGCACCGGTGCGCGCCAGTGCGCGCGGGGAGTGGTGGGAGGGTCAGGACAAGCCGACAGGACTCCGTCAGACAGCGACTCAGCTGAGCAGAGCACACCGGCCTGAACGCGGACGCCAGAACCCGGTCCACGAGGGAGCAGCTGAACCAGCAGGATCAGGTAGCAGAACCACAGAACTTTGCTGCTTTTGTCCGCGCTGTCCGTCATTCTGCTGCGTCAGCGAACTGTTTGAAATTCAGCTAACAGCCTGAAGAAACGTGGGCTTTTTTTTACTTCGTCACTCGTGGACTTGTTGCTTATCCGAGACTACGTCATTTGGTGCGTAAAATCCCCGAGACGGTCTAATTTAAAGGTGTTTGGAACCCGCTGTAGTTCTGAGGAGAAGAACACACACATCACGACATGTGCGTCAATTGAATGAAAGTTGGAGCGACTGTCACTCGGGTTTACTCGTCTTTTTTCGACCCACATCTCCAAATCCCTTCAGGTTGGGTTCGTCTTTTTTTAGAAGCCAGTCAGACACAGATTAGCCCGCCTGTCGCACCGGACCAAAGGTGCTGCAAAAGTTCAGTTTCCTGAGGATCCACGGGCGAGGCTGCTGCTGTGGAGATTCCGTCCAGCGCGGGTGTCCATCAGAAACAGGAGAGAGCGAACGAACCCACGGTGCGCCCCGCGTCTCCTCTCATGTTGAAGCTTCACCCGTGCGCTACTGGACTCTCCTGGTTGTCTGGAACTGACCTGACTTCTGATGTCTGAGTTAGAAATCCGTGCAGGTGTGTTTTGAATCACAGTGCAGATTCCTCAGAAATCTTGATGAACTGCTGCTCCAAACTGTCATGAGCAGAGATGTTGTCATGACAGATGTGTCCTCACAGATTTTGGGCTCATTCCTGTTATTTTCTGTTAACCCTTGTGCTATCCTATGACCCCACCCTTACATTGACGTGTTCTCCCTACCATGACAAAGGTGGATAAAGGTGAAGAGGATTTCATGTAATCCATGGACACCAGTGAGGTTCACAAATCATTGAAGAAAAAAGCTTCAGAGCACTGTTTAGTGGGTCTAGATGACCCAAATCCTAATGTTAAAGTGCGTAGGATAGCACAAGTTAAACTGTTTCCATTTTAAAGACATATTTCTACTGATGGACACCAGTCAATCTGATAATAACTCACTTTATAAAACCAAGAGATGCTAAACACCAGTTTGTTTAAACTTTAACATCACCAAACATCTCCAAATGACTTGACAGAAAGACGAAGATTCAGCCAACAAAGGGTTAACAACAAATCCCTGTTTTCTGACCTAAACTCCGCTTTTTCTTTGTTTTATTTTGGTTTCCCTGGAGTTTTTACAAAGAGAACTTCAGCTTAAAGTGCTGGAACATTAGACTGCGCTGCGGTTGTACCTCAGGGCCACTCTGCATTCATGTCTGTGCAGGTAACTTTGGTTATGTTACTTCCTGGGCTGGGGGTGCACTCCTGGGGCGGGGCTCCGCGTTGGGCCCTCCCGACTGCTCCACTGGTAGGGCTGGAGCTTGCACTCTATGTCCCCCCATGCCTTCCTGCTCTCTGGCACTGGGGGCCCCTGTGGCGATCCTGCTGTCCCTGGTTGGTGGATGTGATTGCCCGGCAGGCGGTTGTTCTCTATCTGAATGCCGTGCGGGTGTTGGGGGGGGGGGGGGGGGGGGTCCTGGCTGTCGCTGCCGGGGGGTCTTGGTTTGGGGATGACTGGGTACTCTTCCTCTTTCTTTTTACATTCCATCATCCACCCCAGGAGAACATAAACACTCACTGGAGCTCAGGTGCATCCCCTTTGCATCATCAGTTTCCGTGACTGAATGAAATATTTCACACTTGTTGGTTTGAATGCATAAGTATGCGTGTGTGAACATTAGTTGTATTGTGTACATGTTGACTTGTGAACATTTTTGGAGCCAACAGGTATCTTTATAACATTTCAGTGTGTGTGTGGACAGGCCCCGCCCCTTCTAGATTTGTATTACATCTGACCGTATAAACATCCAGCAACTTATTGCTTTATGCTAATTCTTGGTTTTACCCCCCCTCCCCTCTATTAACCCCCCCCCCCCCCCCCCCCCCAACATCCCTCTCTCTTCTTCCCTTCTTTCCTTTTCCGTCTGGTCCAACACAAAAATATTACAAATATGATTAAGACGAATAAAGTTTAGTCTTAATTACAAAAGGGGTTTATTCAAATATAAACCTGGTGTGTTAGAAGATTCATAACCCCATGTTGTAAAAGTAGAAGATGTCCAACACAAGAGGCCTTCAGTTCTCGTGTTTGCTCAGCTGTTGGACAGAACAAGTAAAAAAAAAAAAAAGGAAAAAAAACTTTGATGTTACTTGAAAAATGTCATCCAAACAAGCTCAAAATGAAGTTGCAGGCGTTTTTCTGCGCCATGTTCGTACTGCAGAGTGCATGGGCCTCTTTTGAATGCTGTGTCTGCAGTTCAACCCCCAGCATAAAGATACGGCCCAGGATTAGATGTTCAGCTTTGATAGTGTTGATGGTTTTAAGCACAGATGCCAAACTGGGCCGAGCCAAGAACGAGGCTGATAAGGTCATGAAGCAATAGCAGTTGAAAGTGTTTTTGCTGCCTTTGCCCGCACATTTTAAAATACAAAAGGGTTGAATTCAGGGCCAAACGTTGTTTTATTTTGATAACGGATCTCCTCACAGATGACTGGTGGCTCCTTACATTCCTAATACCTTCAAGACACTTAAACCTGTTCCTGTTTGCACCACAGTCATGGTGTTGTAGCATCACAAAACTTCTCTGGTCTCACACTCCCTCTGATGAAGACGAAGGACATAAACAGACGCCCGAGAGCATGTTTGTCTTGTACAGAAATATCAGTTTCCTGTGAGATTAACTGCAGGATGGAATTATGAAGGATTACCAGACCGGGTTGCTCATTACTGGAGTGATGCAGATGCCGTGTGGGAGAAGGTTCATGTGATGAGAGCGATGTGTGTTTGTGAGTCAGACTCTGAATCGGTCTGAGTGATGAACTTTCATATTATCAGGGGGTTGTTGAGGGGTTTGTTGAAAAACTCTGGATCAGGTCGGGACCGAATCTTAATCTGGAATCTGTTGGAGACAGAAATGGAGAGATGCACGGTGGTGGGAGCTCTTGTTTTTGCTCCACTCTGTGAAAACACCTCTAAATGCTGTTGTAGGTGTTTTTTTTTTTGGTAGCAGGAGGTGATGTAGCATGGAAGCATTTGTCAATTTAAAATTATTGCCTTCAATTTTCACTAAAGCCGGTGATTCTACTTGGCTCAAAACGTAGTTACTGCCATTGTTAGGTTGGGTTTGTCGGGGCTGTAAACTAGCGGGAGAGTGTCAACAGTAAGCTTTCAGCCAAAATGAGCAGCAGAAAGACAACGAAAAAGCTCCAGCTTATTGTTTCTCATCAGATGACTGCAGCACAGTTTGGTTCAGTTTCCCGGCTGACCTCAGGTCCACAGGAAGGAGTGCAGAGACCATGTTCCCCAAGCTCCTGAAGATCATGGGAGATTCTGATGGAACCACTTTGCTTGAGTAGACTTATCATAACTACTGCCAGTCAGACTCCAATGCAGGATCTTAGAGCTGTAGGTCAGTGTCAGGCAAAAATTGGTTTATCCAAAAGCTGCATCTTCAAGCCCAGTTTCATCCTAAAACCAACCGGTGGACTGAAGTAAACCTGCATTAATAACAAATCTCTGTAGCTGCTGTGGACTTCCTGAAACCAGACGACTTTTAGTTCCCCGATACGACCTGTGGACCGTTCTTTATGTAACTTTAATCCTTTGTGTCAAGTAATGCACGTGTTCTCTGTGTGAGGATGTGATCAGTTCCTTTGAAACTGCAGAGTCACCTGATGAACATGTCAGGTACTTCTGGAAAGGTCTGAACTTTTCAATCTTAGACTTCTGAAGCAGGAAACCTCTTGAATATGAGCAACTGTTCATTCTATTGTAGACCTTAAAGTTTTAACTGAGTTAGAGCTGAAAGGGAGATGCATTGTGGGTAAAAAATGATTCCTTAACAGTATCCCTGACAGTGAGGGATGGTGATTTACAGCTGGAGAGCGTCCTTGCTCCTCACATGTGAGACTCCTTTTCAGTTGCTGCTCCAGCAACCCAGAACCTGCCGGTTGGTGCAGGGAACTCCGCCCTGTTGCGACTACAACTAGAGTGGCTGCGTCCTGCATTATTGCAGTTTCAAATGTTGTGGGTTCTGGATGTGA
Source organism: Oryzias latipes (assembly GCF_053564925.1). Lineage (NCBI taxonomy): Eukaryota > Metazoa > Chordata > Actinopteri > Beloniformes > Adrianichthyidae > Oryzias > Oryzias latipes. The sequence continues at coordinate 16,660,601 of NC_136249.1, forward strand.
TTCAGAAATTTCCCTGCCAGCTCCATTGCCTAATTTGTCCATGTCCTGAAAGTATTGGTAGCAGGACTGGATTTAGAGATGGGAATTGTCCCTTTTTGCCTGTTTGACATTTCTCAATCAGTTAGACAGCAATAAGATTATTTTATCTATCAAACACTCACCATTACTTTATTTCATTCATTATTTCCTCTCATTTGTTTGGGACTCTTTGTCCTTCACTGGGTGTCAGCTGAGGACAGAGCTGGTGTTCCCTCACCACCCTGCTGACTCGGTCTCTTCATAATCCCACTGTGTTGTCCCTGCACACCTCCACTCAGATTAACCTAATGATACCACTCCTAATCCCATTTATCTGGTATTACACTTGGTCTGTGCTTACAGGCCCAAATTGGAGCACTATAGCTGTTTTTGTTTCTCCTGTGCACTTTAGTTTAATCCTTTTGTGATGTTTAGAGATTCTCTCAGTCTTCTGGGTAAAACGGTGTTGTTTTTGTAGACATGGCTTATTTATTTAAGTGGATTCAAACCATTATTTTTCAGTCCTGCTCTCCACACATTAAGAATTAGTGTGGTTCAAAAAACAGAAAGGGCCCCCATGAGCTGCAGACCAGCCCACATGAAGCTCCATGACACCCGGACTTTTACTTTTAGGACTTTTTAGGACTCCGTCCTGTCTTGCAGGAACGTGTGCATCCCTCCTGAGCAGCTCTTCTAGATTTGGTGGTCTGTGTGTTGCAGGCTGAAGTTGTTAATGCAAAATTCTTTATAGTTTATTGAAATATTTGACCCGAAGACACTTCTTTTTATGTCAGTTTTAAAGAATTCCAACACAAACATGGCCTTAAGGGTTGTGTTTGTTTGTGGTTGTGTGTCATGAGGGTTGTGTGAGCTCTGCTGGCTTCCCCTGAACGACCTTCTCCCTCCTTCTGATCACTTCAAGAGTGTGTGTTTGTAGTTACATGATGAAGGGGTCAGTTTTTGTTAGCTTAAATGAATGACTGTGTGATAAATGTGTTGCTGTGTACAGGACATCAGAGGGTTATGAAGCTGCAGCAGCTTCTATATTTGGAAATGGAACAATCCATGAGTCTCCATCGATCGTCCTGTGTGGGGTCAGCGGGGTTGCTGGAGCCTTTCCCCGCTGACTAACGGAGTGTAGAGGTGCCATTTCATGGCTGGAGTGACATCCCACTGCCCCTTACAGAGTGACACATGTTTTTGGGACTTTGGGAGGGAGGCAGGGTCCTCAGATTGATCCAAATGCACTCCTCAAACTCCACCCAGAATGGACCCGGCCACAACTCCAACCTGGACTTTCTGGCTGAGAGTCAACAGAACCGACAGCTCGGTTAAAGATCTTGCATAGAAATGTGTTTGATCGGTTTCTCTGTCAGGCTTTCGAGGACGGCTGTGAGAGGTAGCTTTCTCCAGAGAATGTGCATACATTTCCCATCATTCATCAGTTTCATCTAAGTGCTTGCTGATGTTGGCTGTTCTTTAATTAGAACCTTTCAGGAGCTGTTTTTCCAATCTGCCATGATTCAGGCCTGCACCCCTCTGTGGGTGAAAAGCTGAAACTGAAGAAGGCAGGCAATAATCAGCTTTAATGGAATCCGATGGATGAAGACAGAAGAAAAACCATGAAAAAAAAACACATTTTCATTCAGTTTCTGTCCCACCGTTCATAGTGCTGTTGATAACTCAGTAGAGGGGGAGTGTTAACGGGATATTTACAGTACAAAAACAAAGGATTGTCCCAAGTATGTAACCCTTTGTTACATACTTGGGAGCAGACGCATGTTGTTGGTCCAGTTTTCTTGTTTTTGGTCCGATCTGATTAACAGCTTCCTTCGTTTGCCTTAAGTCTAAACACAGTCTGCGTGCTGCCCCTAAGTGCTCAGAAGAACCCAGGTCCGGACTGCCGCTCTCAGCCCTGATAGTCATCATCAATCTGACCTCACATGCGACGTCTAGCATCAGATCAATCTCCAGGCTGCAGGTTTCTTCTGCTCAGGTCTGCTTTTTTTGCCTCTGTTTGTTCCGTGCAGTCCTGAACTGACCGTGGCGTCAAAGTGATGAAGAACCGTTCTACTTTAGACCCTTTTCATGTGCTGTTCTGTTTTCCATCCGTCATAAGAAGTTGATTCTTGAAGGTTTTTGATAACCACGACAAAGATGCCCTTTAGTATATTATTGTCTTTTAAAGCGTGTAAATCTGATTAATGCTCTCGTTCTTGGATCTGGATCTGGATCAGGTTTTTCTCAACACAGGAAGTTTCTACATTTACTTTTCAAATGGAACCTAAGGGTTTTATGCAGTTCAGTTTCGCTGTAGCAGTGAGCGTCTCACAGCATTCTTCTGTTTTTGCTTTTTTACGTTTGACTCCAAAGTGTGGTTCTTAAGGTTCTTTTGATCTGGAAAGGCTGGACCTGCCAACAAAGCCGGGCCACTGTACTGATCCCTGGACTGGAAGATCCAGTTGTCTGGTAGTGTTTGGAAAACATTATGACAGTTGTGCAAAAACACATATGTCCAAATATTGACTAAATAGAAGAGACTCTTGGGATGGCAGTAAGAAGGTGATGACCACAGGATCCATCTGGATCTCCTTCTGTCTTGAAGTTGAACCATGGCATCCGGACTTAAAGACTTCTTAATTTGAAACATTTCAAGACGAGAGGCTTCGTTATTCTGAGGGTCTTCTGCAAGGTGTGGCTTGGAAAGAGGAAACGCCTCCATCTATTGTTCAGGCTTACACACATTGGACACAGGAAGTTTACCTGAGCACACCTGCTGATTTTGAGTGGAACCAGCAACTGCGATCCATCAAATCCCTTCGCTTTTTCAGCACAGTTTGGAGCAGATGATGTTTGTGAGAAGACCCTGAGATGGTTATGTGGTGTCGGCCGCATGTCTTAACCTCCACGCCATCAAGCTCTTCTCCATATAAGGTCTGCTGGTTTGTAGGAGAAGATAGGAGGCACGAGGACACGTGAAATGGAGGTGGGAAAGAAAGATAAAGACTCAGGATGAAGGTGGAAGGTCGTGTAGAAAGAGGCTCTACAAAGGAGAAGATTGCCTGCATAGATATGCAGTCATAGATGTGTGTGTGTGTGGGGGGGGGGGGGGGGGGGGGTTGAAGAAGCATTACTACCATTAGTTGACTAAACAAGCCCCGACCTGCGTCTGTGTTGCTGCAGGACCGTGTGTGAGTGTGCACAGTCATTTTCCCACACCTTTACAAGTTAATATAAATAGAAAGCCAAACAGTTTGAGGGTTTTGGAAGAACTTCAGTTGTTATCTGACTAACTTGAACTGTTTTTATCTTCATTCCTCAGATGTAACTGGTGGAAAACGGTGGGATCTTAGGACGAAAGCATGTTTGCAATCGCTTAGTTTGGGTTATGTTATTGATTCTTCCCACGGAGAACCCAAGTAAATGATCCAACAAGAACCTGGCTTTTTCTGCCAAACAGCGTTTTTATTTCTTTAGGGCCTGCATCATTCTTATCATTTACTTTTTCCAGAGTCACATTAAAGCAGCTGCCGCAGCTTTGTCACTATTCTCTTGCAGGTGAGTTAGTTTAGGTGGCAAACACAGGTTTCATCTGCATTTTTAACACTCCTTCAAATCCTTTACTGTTTTCTTTTTTGTCTGAAACAAACATCAGCCATAAAAACTCCCCTTTAAAGAGCCAGAAACTCTCTCTGAGCTGTTCTGGAGACATTAAAGACTTTAGGAAATGCCTGCATGACCAAAGTGCTGCCACAGTGGAAAAGTGGGCGTGTCTCTGTGTGGAGGAGTCTTTCCATATTTGGTGTTTAGACTGAACACAGCCCCGTTTCCATTAACTTATTTTGGAGCCTGTTTCTCCTTCCTTTCATCATCTCAGTGCCAGCGGATCACATTTCCTTGCTCTTACTCACCAACACACCCGGTGATTCACCAAACCTGAGAGGGCCAGGAGTCCAGACAGACGGGCAGAAGTCGCAGGAACACTGTGGAAACTCCTCGGGTCAATAAAGAACTAAGTGCAGAACCGGAAACCTGGTCCTGAAGCTCTCATGGACTCCTAAACGTGTGTCACTTTCAGTTTCTAAAAATGTGTCACAACAAACCGAGGCTGCCCACATTCAGCCAAGGATATTCTTATCAACACTTTCACTCTTAATAACCGATTTCCTACTCCACATCCTGGGTTTAAATGTGTTTAACTTCTCTTTTATCATCTCTTCGACTCTCATGCCTCTTCTCCGTGGTTCCAGAGTGCCGCTTGCCGCCCACATGGCTCACATTCCTTCTCCCTGACATCAGCGGCGTTCTCTTTTGCCTCTCTTTCTCCTATGCTGGTTCTTGACCACCAGAGTCAGCTTTTTTATGGAGAGAGAGGAGCTGTCATTTTAGACCTGTTGTCATTGGAAGATGTTGAGTCATAACAGAACCGGACCGTCAGCCTGGAGGAGGAAATGTTTTTGCAGTGACACAAAGCAGCATTTTTCAAAGTTCAAACGTGCACAGTGAGGGGAGGTCCTTCGCATCTGTCAGTGGTTGAGGTTTGATCCTATTGTGGTTGTTGTTATTAAAAAAAGATTATTTGGAGAAGAAATGTTTGGTCGAAGCTGCAGGAGATGCTCATTTCTGTTTCTTACTCTATGGTCTGTCGTCAGATCCTGGATGTTTCATTTGTTTGCCAGAGACACATTTCTAAAATCGTCTGTAAAAAAATCAGCTGACGAGTTTGAACACGTTTTTTTCTTGGATTGTGACCAACTATTGCAAAATTTTGCATTGGAGGTTTCAGATGACATGTAAAAATGCAGTGGGGTGGGGTGGGGTCACCCTGGCTTCATGCCTAATAGAGAACATTGTTGGAGAAGATGTTCTGTGGGTGTGAGACCTGAACATAAATCTTTTACTTCACCATCTCTTTCTGTGCTCTCGTTAATGGATGATTCCCTCGCCGCTCCCCCTGGCGCCACACATAAATCCAGTTTAGGATTCACGTTTGCAAAAATGAAAAGCTGCTATTGATATCAGAATCCCGGCATCTATGTGCCGTTTTAGTGCAGCTCTGATAACATGGAGATGCACAAACAAGGGCGTGCTCGGCATGACGCAACTCTGAGCCTGTCAACAGCCGGCTGATACTGAATGCAGGTGTGTTGGAGGTGAAACTCCAATCTCAGAAAGAAGGAACAAAACTACAGGTTTTCAAGGAATAAACGAGTTTTTATTGAAACCCTTCAGCTTCTTTATCTTTGTTTTTGTTTTTTTATGCATTAATGAACTTCTCTTATGCTGAAAAAGCCAAAAGTGTGTCACAAACTGTCCTGTAACTATGGCGATAACACTTTTACGCAGACACACAAGCACAGCTAGGCTTGCACTTAATAAAGCTGAAAATGCATTTTATGAATGACCGCATAAATATCTAATTTGGTGAAGGTTCTCAATCATCCAGATGATATCTTGAAGTCGAGTCATGGCACCTGGACTTCTTCTCTTAAAAAGTTTCATCCAAGTGGCTTCTTTAACAACTAAAGCAAAAGCTAAATGATGAAAAAGTGAGAAGTGACTCTATTGATTCAGTGAGACGTTAAACTCATGGCTAAATAATGTTTATTCATAAAATATAAATGCCAAACCCCTAAAAAAATTATCAGTTTTTAGGTTCACTGAAGGTGGAAAAACTTTAGAGAAAGTCTAACTTGTGATAAAAGCTGTTTAAATCCTGGGACTCTGTTTTTTGTTTTTGTTTTTCCAGAGAAAACTGCACTTAATAAATTGAGTCTCAAACAGAAAAAAGTCAAAACTCAAACCCAAAGTTTTAGCTTGGAGTAGCAGTTCAGACCCAGAACCTGAACCTTAAGTTCTGGATTCATCTCTGATCTCAGTTTAGTCCTGATTGAGCCGTAAAGAAGCAGGTTTTACTCTCCAGAAGCTGGTTGGTTGTTTATATTAAGTCAACAGGAGAACTTATGCACGCATGCTAATGCTGCCTCTGAAAGCCTTACTTACAGCGGGTTGACTCGTTTGGGTTCCTCTTGGAGGGTCATAGAAAGGAGCGGCTGCATTGTGTTGCATGTGGTAAGTGTATTGTTAAGTATTTGGAAGCTACACACACTTATGACGTATGGATGATGCTGTCGTACGGTGTCCTTACATGTCATTAGTAAGGTGCGAGTACTGGCTCCTTACTGACCACGCACAAAATCTGCACGCACGGGGTGTGCACGTGATTCATAAGTGCCCGTAGGATGTCCACACAAACTACACTCTGATTGTATAATTTCCTTATTTCTAACAATCAGGCTGCACGCAAGGAGCGCGTTCTTATCATGTGAACAACTCTAACGGGCTTTTTGTTCAGTCTGCAGGATTTAGGGGAGAAAAGACAAATCTGTATGACATGCCTGCGCCTCACTTACGTCCCCCTTACTTACTCTTACGTGTTGTATAAGTGTTCTCTACGACCTATCGCCTGCAGCATGCCCTTAGAGAAAATGTACATTCGCCACGGTTAAAATGAAAATCTTACCCAAGGTTAATTATCTCTTCTCAATGATTCCCACACAACCGCCATTAAAATGGTTCAAAACATTAGACTCATCCATATCAAGCTTTCTATGGAACAACAAACCTGCAAGAATTAGTCTAAAAACTTTAAAATCTGCAAAAAACTGTGGAGGATTAGAATTACCTAACTTCCACAAATACTTTCTTGCAAATAGATTACAATACATCTTAAAATGGTTAAAAAATAATCCAGAAACCAACTCATGGTTAGACTTGGAACAGGCGTTATGTGGAAAGATCAACCTGTCACAGCTACCATTTATTAGCCAAACAGTTAAAAAACAGGATTGTTTCAAAAGCATTAATATAAATGCCACCTTAACAGCCTGGTGGGAATTTCTCAAAATATCAAAATCATCAATTCAACCGTGCAAAATGACACCCATCTGGAACAACCCGGACATCCTTATTAACAAAAAAATGATTCACTTCCCAGCTTGGCAAGCAGGGGGCATAAAACAACTAGAGCACGTAATTATTGATAGAAGATTCATAACCCCCCAGGAACTTCAAGACAAACATGGAATAAATAACTTCTTGGAATATCAGCAACTTAAATCAAGTATTACTAAAAAGTATAAAATTAAAGACGACGATTTAAAGCTACCAGATGTAGTTACCACTCTGATTAATTTTTCAATGAATAGAACTCTCTCCAAAATATACAAACTTTTATGTAATTTAGATAACAATATTGCCCTTCCAACAAAAAAATGGGATGCAGATTTGAGCATCAGCACAGATGAAAGCTTCTGGTCAGAACTTTGTCTAAACACCTTTAAACTGACAAAAAGTCCAAATCTGCAGCTAATCCATCTCAAAACTCTTCACAGAATTTACTACACTGGACAGAGGATGTTCAAGATGGGTCTCAGTAACTCAGACATTTGCGAGCACTGTGATAATAATCTACCCGACAGCTACATGCACGCACTGTGGTTCTGCACGCCTGTCCAGGCTCTCTGGCAGCAGGTATGTGCCGATTTATCAGTCTGGCTTAAGGTTTCAATCACTGCCTCACCGTCACTTTGTGTGCTTGGTGACATGAGTGCCATCGATATAGAAGAAGGATTAGCTTCTATCATTTTCATAACTCTTTGTATTGCCAAAAAAACTATTTTAATAAATTGGAAAAACAAGAAAAATATAAACATAAGTCAACACAGAAATCTGCTGTTTGATCATATCAGCTTGGAAAAAATGTCAGCCCAAAGCTCAAGTAACTTTGAAAGAATTCAGTCTCTCTGGTCTCCTGTGGTTGACTCCATGACTTAGGGGGTGGGGGGCTTGGTCGTCGCTGCTCCTTGCCCTTCTGCCGTGGTTTGGGGTGGGGGTCGGGGCTTCCGGTGCCTGGCGGGGGCGGTGGGGGGCTCCGTTGGTCGGGGGGTCGGGTCCGGTGCCTGGGTGGGGCGGGCTGGGGCGCTGCGTGGTCCTCTGGGCTTGGGTGTGGGGGTGCGTGGTGGGGGGGTGGGGTGGTGGTCTGGCTTGGCTTGGGGGGGTGGTCCCTTTGCCTGTGCTGGGGGGGGTTGGCGGGGGGCCCTGCTCGGGTGGGGGGGGCCCAGCGGCGCCGGATGGGCTGCCCATCTGCACCTGGGGCTGGGATCGGCCCTTCCCTGGCTCTGGGGCGGGACGGGACAACCCTCTCGGGGCCCCCGGTCGCTCTGGGTGTCGCCCGCTTCGGCTGCGGGGTCTGGGGTGGGGTGGGGTGGGGGGCTTGTCGGCCCTGTCCTGTGGGGGGGCGTTCTGGGGGGGAGGGGGGGCCCATTATTAGTACGGGTCGGGGGGGCTAGCGGGTCGGGGTCTCCGCTGAGGCAATCAGTGGTTGCCTCGGCCGGTTGGCCTCCTCGGTCCCGTCGAGGCCTGACCAGAGCTCTTCTAGGGCCGGCGTCTGGGGGTGGGGGCCTGGGCTTGCTCCGGGGGGGGGCGACGCTTTCTGGCTCCTCTCTCTCTGTGTGGGGTGGGTGGTGCCGGGCCTGGGGTGTCGGCGCCTCCGGGGGTGGGCCCCTGGGCTGGGTGGCCCTGGCCCCTTTGCTGGGGGTGGGCAGGGGGACGGCTGTTTGACCACCGGGGGACAGTCTACCAGCTGTCCCCAACTTACCCCCTTCCTTATATAACCTCATATTAGGGTGAGGGGGTGGGGGGTCTAGCCTGCGATGCGCCTTGGGGGGGGGGCTACTTGGGAGTGGCCCCCCTCCTATGGTTGCCGTATGGAGTGGGCCCCCCCTCTTTCGGTTTTATTTGCACCTTAGACATGTAGGGTCCTTGGTAGGGGGGGTGCTTGGACATCACTGCAAGCAAGCAGCTGATGTCCTCCTGGCACCCTACCCGCCAATTTTAACCGCACCTTAGACATTTAGGGCCCCTTGGTGTGGAGGGTGAGGGGACATCACTGTGAGTAATCAGGAGATGTCCCCTTAGTGCCCTACTCGCCAATTTTAACTGCACCCCCCTTAGTACACACACCCCTCCCCCTTCAATATATACATTCAAACATAAACACACACACATGCACACAAACACCCTCTCAAACACCCATACACGCACACACATTTTACAAGGAAGGTGGGACCTGGGTCCATCTGTCCCCTACCCCTTCCCTGGTGGGGGGTGTGGGCCCCTTGGCGAAGGCGGCCGTGTCCCTTGGGTGCCGGCTCCCTGGGCCCGGCGGTGCTCTCTCCGCGCGGTGGGGGGGTTCATATTACACCTGAGCCGGGGGTGTTCGTGTCCCTGGGGGGTGGGTCCTGGTCCTTGCCCCTGGGCGCTGGGCCCCGCCAAACTTCCAACATGGCCGAGCCTGGTCGGGCCATATTTATAACATCCCTTGTGGGCCGCCCCTTTTTTCCCCGGGGTTCCCCCCTCCTGGGCGGGGGCGGCGGGCCCCTGCCTTGCTCCTACCTGGACCAACCGTGGGCCGGGTGGGTGGCTGCCTGGAGTGCGGAGCGGGTCTCCCTTGGGGGGTCCTGGCTCGTACCTGGGGTCGGGGCGGGGGGATGCCCGGAACTCCTGGGTGGTGGTGGGGTGCTCGTCTGGGGCTGTGGGCGTCCCTCTCCGGTGGGGCCCTGCGTTGGGCTCTTCCGGCGCGGCGGGGGGCTGCTTTCCTGGCTGGGCTGGGGCGGCGCTCTCTTTCCCTCTGCGCCTCCCTGCTCTCTGGCTCTGGGGGCCTCGCGGCGGTCCGGCTGGCCCTGGCCTGGGTGGCGGTCTTGGTCGCCCGGGGGGCGGTTGTTCCCTGCCTGTTCCCGTGTGGCGTTGGGGGAATTCCGGCTGCCGCTGCTGCTGCGGCGGGGGTATGGGTGTGGGGGTAGCTGGGCGCTCCTCCTCCTTCTTTTCACATTCCACCATCCATTTTAGAAGAACATAAACACTCACCTGAGCACAGGTGTTAGCTCACCTTTGCACTAATAGTTTGCATGAGTGAATGAATGAAAGATTTCACACTAGTTGGTTTAAAGGCATAGGTATGCGTTCGTGAACACTATCTGTTTTGTGTGCATGTTGACATGTGGACATTTTTGCGGCTAGCAGGTGTGTTGATAATATTTGAGTGTGTGTGAACAGGCCCCGCCCTTTTTGTACTACATTTGAACCGTACCGTAACGATAAACAACCAGTAAACCTGTCTGCTCTATGCTGCTTCATGGTCTTACCCCCCTTCCCCTCCTATTATCACCCTCCTACCCCCCCCTCTCTCTAACGTCCCTCTCTCTTCTTCCCCTCTTTCCTTTTCCGTCCGGTCCAACACCAAAGATTTTCAAACATGATTGAAATTAATAAATTTTGGCCTCAATTACAAAAGGGGTTTATTCAGACATACCTTTGGTTTGTCTGAAGATGAATAACCCCTCTTGTTAAAATAAAATATGTCCAACACAAGACGCCCTCAGCTCTCATCTGTTTGCCTAGCTGTTGGACAGGACAAGTTAAAAAAAAAAAAAAAAAAAAAAGAGAAAATGTACATACACATTTTTGCTCTTTGCGGTTCACAGAATGTGAGGGCTGCATCTTAAAGGGTTTATATGAGAAGCACTTTTACCCTTTTTATGTGGACTTAATATCATTGATGCTTTGCCTATGAAGTGTTTTTTTAATTTTTTTTAGTTTCTCGTATTCTGAGTTTTCCTAATCTGACCGGATTAGGTTGTCATTTTCCACACAGACAGAAAGTCAGATGATATTCAGGCAAAGAAAAGGATTCCTGTTGTTCTGTAACGGCCTATTCTGTTCATGTTCTTTCTTCTCCACTCACCCTGCCCGTCCAGCTTCTGATTGGCTGAGCGCACCTGATCCAGGTGATCAACAAACTAGTTTAGTGAGTGGGACAGTGGTCTTAGAGGCCTGGAGTTTTCCATTCCTCTCATCTTCCTCCAAGCAAGATGGGAAGGCGGCGTAAACTGCTTGACCTCACATTCCTGAAGCACGTTTTTGGGTCGTGTAAAGAGAAGCAAAGAGGAAAAACTTTTCTATTTTTGAGTGAAATCCTTCTGAGGAACCTTGTGGAGGAGGAAGTGTGAGAGAAAAGAGTTTGTGAGGGCGGGTGGAGCACTGAGCTTAAGGCGAAAGTTGTGTTTCTGCGTTCCCACAGAGTCGAGATCACATGAGCTTATGCCTGAAACCCTTTTAATTTGATAAATTTACACAAAGCCCCCTTTGTCCAAAGGTGGCCATTTCCTTTTCCCTCTAAAAAAGGACAGTTTTACGTGAACTTTGAGAGGATGGACACTAACGCACATGGAAGGGGGGGGGGCTGTTTGAATCCTGCAGGCTAGTGCTGGCAATGAATCCACCTGCAGGGTTGGTTAGCAGGTGTTTGCAGGAAACATCTGTGTTTGGACAGTTCCACCTGTCATTCGATTGCAGGCATAAAACAGAGTTTGCTTTGTTTCCATGGATTTATTGGTGCCGAGCCCTTTATTGATGATCCCAGTCATAAACGGAGCTGTGAAGAGAAGAATTCATATGCGGCGGTGGCCTTCTGATCACAGGCCGCCTTTAAAGCTGATATCCCAGAAGAAAAGTTAACCGGGAAGGGTTAATGTTTGACATCCAGGGCTGAGGAGGAGCCCCTCCCTCGTCCGGCTCAGCTCAAATATGCTGCTTCAGCATTACCCGGCAGACCTTTATGGCCCTCGCTCGTGCCAGAAGTCACTGAAGACCCAACGCAGGCCAGAACAAACCAGAGGATCCAGAGAGAAATGAGTCCAGCTCTTCATGTTTGCTTGGATCTCAGCTGCTTCCTGCTGCCCGTCACTGTGGAGAGACTGAGAGCGCCTGGAAAACATTACAGGACTTCTGCCGGGGGGTGGTGCTGAGGGCAGGCAGGAAAAGTCGAATCTTTCCCAGAGATCCAGTGAATGAGTGTGTTTATCCTTCTGGCACAGAGCTCTGGGGCAGTTATTTCCAGGCAATGTGAAACCTGCATGACGTCCCTCACTTCAGGGGCAGGAGGTGACCAGCAGAGGGCAGCGTGTTCGAGCCCCTGCCACTGAGATCTGCTTGTTGGGCCTGTTGTGTCTCTCCGCAGTCCTTGCCTCGTCTTAGCTGGTGCTAAAGCAAATCCAACCGCTGTTATCTAAAGATGCTTCATCTTTTTAAAAAAAGGGTCTTTGTTCCTGATGAATGAAACACAAACCCGGGTTTGCTGTGCCGAGCATTTTCAGAGGAACTCATTTAGACTCAGAACGACCTTGACGGATACTTTATCTTGACTGGAGCTGACAGTGTAAGACAAGACTTTAAGGGCATTTTATGAAAACTGCCTTCTAGCTTTTTAAAGACACCCTCAAATGAAAATTGTGTTTTTGCCGTTTTTAACATGTTCTGGTGTCATATAAAGAACATGAATCTGAAAATTGAATTTCAGAGTATTTTCTTATTTAAATTGTAGTAAATCAGGAGCAGACGAAAAAATGCAGTCTGAAAAAGATTGTATTTGTGCGGTAGAAAATACTCCAGGTGGGCCTCCATCTTTGTTTTTTTCCGTCTGCTGTTATCTGGCTCAAAACTGTACAGCTGAATAGCTCTGATTCTGCTCACCAGTTTTATTGCACCGGTAATTTTAGGGTTGGGTGAGGTGAGGGGCTGAAAGCGAGCAAGAGAGCGTGTAAACAGAGGGCTCTCAGCAGCAGAAGTTCATTAGAAATACACCTGAGTTGCCCACAACTCAGGTGTATTTCTAATGAACTTTTGCCGCTCTGCAGCAGCTACGTCCTAGAAAACGACACAGGTTTTTGGATTTTTGTCTAAAAAAAGGCACATAATCATAATTAAAAGACCAGCAGGAACATTTCTACAACAGAACAAAAGGAAGGATTGCTATGGGACTGTCAGGAATTCTCCTCCTCTTCTTCTCCATCAGGGTCCTCCTTCTTCTCATAAAATTTGACAACTCTTACACAAGAGTGTTTACCAACATGTGTACTGGAAGGCACACAGGGATGCACAAAACCAACAACTGCTTATTCTTTGGAGTTACCAGGTTTCTTGATCAAATTTACAGGAAGGAGCGGCTCCTCCTAATGAGGGCTGTAAAGTTTGCGTCTCCTGCTGCTCCTCTTCAGCCTGAACGTCCCTGCACCTCGCCCATCTGTTGTTCTGTTGCTGCTAATTGTTCACCGCTGCTCCCATGAAGAAGTCAAGTTCCACCGAAGATGAAAGTGAAGTTTCTGCGCTCAGACCCACTTTGTTGTCTGCAGAGAAAAACCCCGTCACACTTTCAGTCAGTTTATGATCCCATAAACTGAAGGTATAAAGGAACCAGTCGGCTTCTGAAGCCTTTCGAGCTCCGTGTTTGGAACGGATCAAGGTTCAGGTTTAAAGTTCTGAGGGTTGATTGGATCGAATGAATCTTTGATCCCTTTTATTTTTGCCTGTTGTGATCATTGCTGGAAGTTTATAGCAGTGAGTTGTTCTCTAAAGGGGAGACAGGAGCATTCTGGGAAATCACAAATTCAACCCATAAATCTGAAAATGAATCAAAAGGAGGGGGACACACAGAGCAGGGGGAGTTTCTGTGAAATGATCTGCGTGCGCTTGAGTCCTAAAACACGAGGAGGTTCTGTTTGTCTGAGGCATTTTACATCTTTGTCTTTGAACTGAGTTACATACTTTTTTTTACTGGGAGAATATTTGAAAAGTTAAATCATTTTGCAGCAGCCTTTGTCTTGAATGTTGCTACCAGGAGCTTATCCGAGCAACATTGGAGCCATCCAGCTGCATAGTTCTGAGCCAGATGTCAGCTCAAACAAGGAAAACAAAGATATTTGTCTGAAATGAGATCCATCAGAATAGAGCGGAGCCTTTGGCCCACCTGGCGTATTTTCTGCAACACAAATAATCTGTTTTTCCAACGTCATTTTATCGTCTGCTCCTGATTTACAACAATTTGAATAAAGAAGTACTAAGGAATTTCAAGCTTAATTTTATTTGTATATATATTATCCATCATCAGAAAAATGCCACAAGAACAATCAATTAAATCAGAAATAAATTGATACATTAAATCACTCAATTAAAAACTCAATTTAATCAGAGTGGTACTTTAAGAAAGTCCCCAGAATTTTCAACGAAGAACACTTAGAAGAAAAGTAGAGGAAAATACATCGACTTGTAAGAAAACCCTAAAAAACATGAACCCAGTTTAAAATCTTGGTTGAAGTGTTTTGGTCTTTGTGTTTGTTGTGGTTGGTGGCAACAGTTTCTCTTTTCCCGTAACATGCTGAGTATTATTAGTGCTAAAGACCAGGAACCTGCTGAGGCGTTTGATCTGCAGCAAGCAGATGCATGCATCCGTCTGCAGCTCTGGTCTGGAGTTAGAACCCTGCCTGCAATCACACTGCTCCACTACATCTGTCAATGCGTGCACACATGCATGCTATACATGCAGAAAGCATCAAAAACCAAAGTTATGACTCAGTTAGTTCAATGATTAGCCTCTTGATCATCAGAGAAAAATAATCTTTTAAATCCACTAATAACTACAATTCCCTGAGCCCCACCCTTTCTCTATTGGTATCATTGAAAAGCCCCACATGTCCTTTGGAGATTCAACTAGGAGTTTATTCAATAGTATGCAGTGGTTTGGAGATGTTCATGTTTATAAATGTCCTATACAGAGGACACATTTACATCGCTGGTAGTCAAGAGGTTAAAAGAACAGTCAGGACTAGGCTTAGAACCTCCACAAAAGTTAACCTAGAACCCGTCAGCTGTTCTGCTTTTAGAATTTCTTTCTTACTGTAGTTCATCTTATCCAGTTTTCCTTCAGACTTAAAGTGCTTGTTGTCTTCAGGAGGAAGTAATTAAAAAAAAAAAAAAGTTATTGGTGGGAGTGGGGTTACATGTCACCCCAGAGAGGGGCTGTTTCCTCTGAAGGGAGGGAGAAGCAAAGTGGGTGAAGGAGTGGAGAGGAGGCAGAGCGACGTGGAGAGAGGCAGTAAGAGGAGAAGCATGGCAGCTGGCTCTCAGGACGGAGGGGAGAGCTTCTAAAAACAAACCCTGGGCTGAAAAGTGGCGCTGACGCTGGAGGCCACATTCCACCAAGGCCGTGGTGGAACGCAGAGAACAACCAAATCCCTGGGAAGACGGCAGGAGCCATGAAGTACAGACCTTCGGTAAGACTCTGTGGGGAGTGCAGTGTGGAAATCAGGGCTGGTTTTACGCTTTGCTGACTCTCCGGGAGGCTGTCAGGTTGAAATCCACAGGCCTGGATTCCAGAGTAGCGGTTAAGCTGTTACCTCTGTCATTTTGATGAATCCACGCACGCGCTGATGTGGACGACGGAGTTTCTCTGCACTCAGTAACTGGTGTTGCATAATAACCTTGCCGGCGTCCTGGTTGACCTGAAGGACGCAGGTGGGCAGTCCGTGGCTTGCTCACCTGTCACGCCTCCCTCACGCTGTTTGTGGTGGAAGTTCTCTGGATCCTGGCATCTCCTCAGCCAGGGCTGCGGCGCTGCTTTGGTTCAGTTAACAAACGTTAACGAAAGAGAATCTGTGACGGATTGAGTATGTGTTTGCATGCAATCATCGCCCTGATGAGTGCATGTGTGTAGGAGACACACCAACAAATTCCTGACACAGTTGTCATCGTTGCCTGCAGGCATCTGACCGGAGCTTTCATTGGTCGAATGTTAACCTCTTCATTTTTAGACAAACTGACTCTAAAAACTGTAAAGCCTTTAGCAGAGCTTCGCCTGAGTTGTTCCGAGGAATTTAGCAGAGGGACAAATGGGTTTTCTTAAACTATAAAAACGTGGCTTGATTTAAAGCTTGATTCTGTTTCACCCTAAATGTCGGAGTAAATGATTCTTATCAGATTTTACGATTGTAAACACGTTTTAAAATGTTTGTCTGAGAGATGAATGAACGACTTCCACTAATGTCTCTAACCATACCTGATGCTGCAGAAAATTACTTCTCTTTTTTTTTAAATCAGCTTTTAAAACCGTGTAAGGATTTGATTTACTTCCTCATAACTGACTGATGGTTCTGCAGAGTTATTGCATCACAGAACCAAAGGTCCGATCTTAAGCAGAGTTTTCCCGAGTCACTCCAGAGTTGGACTTTAACTGTTCTGCTGCTCCTTCAAAGACCTCAAAGGAAAGCTCTGGAACGTCTCGCTCTGATGCACAGTCAGGAAAAGAGGGACTGCCTGGGATTTAGAACCATTTTGTTCCACCTGCCTGACCACTCTAGAACTGTTTCAGTGAACAGACACGATCAAAACCGAAACCCGTCTTTTCATTACAGACTTGTGTGAAGTTTCTTTTCCTGACAAAACTGACCGCTACATTTCCTCCATCTTTTCTCTGCACAGCAACCTTTCTGAGTAGAACTGGTCTGGTTAAACATAACACTGTCAGTTCTTTAAGTTCAATTTAAATCACAAACAACTGCTGCTGTGAATAAAATTCGGCATCTGCTCAGGTCTGCCACAATAAACTCGGCTCCAAGTTGGTTTGTTTGCTGCACAGGATATGGAAAGCATGATGGCATGTAGGAACCGGACCGCCGTCGCAGCGTTCCAAAGAGCGGGTGGAGGTCCATCGTGTATTACCATCAGGAAAGCCAAACAGTGAAAGAATCTTTGACGAACAATGAAGCAATGGAGACGGACAGAAATGATTATGAAACAGGAAGATGTAAAGAAGAGGAAAAGGAGGGGAAGTAAAGCTGTGGTTTCTTTCCTCTCTGCCACCATATGAGAAAAGTAGTCTTAACAACTTGATAGGCCAGTTTTTCTGCAGTAATTTAACCGGTTCCTGAACGCAGAAGACCCAGCAGGCTCCATTTTTTCCCAGGAAAAGTCCTCTCAGCTGTAGACAGGAAGTGGTGCCTCCAGCTGCAGCCACAGCAGTGTCTGCATTAAAGAAAACAAACTAGACTTAAAAAAAAAACAGCAGAAAAATAAAAGGAAAACTGGAGCGCACTCCCTCCTGTAGGAGAACATGTCAAACGCTGACTCAGCAGAACTTATAGCTACCTGGGGAGATGGAGATGTTACTCTGTTGGCTGATGGACACACTCTTGAACTCTTTAATTGTAGTTTTCACCATAAAAGTCTAATTTAAACCGGGAAACATTTATCTAAAGACACTTTTTGTCCTCCTGGTGTTTGTTGTTTAGAACTGGAACAAACTCCTATTTTCTAAGATGAGCTCCTATATTGGTAACATTCTAGTGTTCTCTAATAAAACCCAGATGTTGGTGGTCTTTCTCTTCCTCCAGCTTTGAAGTGGCCTCTGCTGTTAGGTGCCACCATAACAGCCATATTTAGGAGTTAGCCCCCAAATGAACCACTATTCTCCTTATGAGAAGGCATTTAGGTCCTGAACCATGTTGGTACATGAAACCTGTTTAGAAAAGAAGAACCTGACCAAATAAAAATGCACTGAAGGATTCAGGAGACACACTAGTTGTTTCCAAATTCCCTCATTGACTCAAGTGGCCCCCATACGGCTATCACCATTTCTTCAGGTTGTTCAAATCAACAATTTTAAAATCCAGTGTGCTAGAAATTTCCCAGAAGTTTCTGTAAAAATACTAGTGAGCATTGATGATCACTACACTGGTAAATATAGAACACAATGCATTGCAATTGAACAGTTTGTCATATGTAAATATGCATTTCAATTTATATTTGATAAATCCTCCACATTTTCATCATTAGGTTTTTACTTCGGCAAATGGGTGGCGTCATATTTGCCTTTAAAAAAAGTCATCTGAATGGCATTCAAATCTAGGACGTTGGATAGTCCCACACTATAAAGTCTATAAGGGGTCATAGAGTAGTGAAGGAATTCTGATACAACCTCTGACTTTAAAACAACTGCAGTAAAGAAAGTTGGTTCAAAGTGAAAACTGTAGTTTGCTTCATTGTGCAGTCGTAAACAAACACAACTCTCTTCTGTGAGCCAGATGTTCCTCTTACAGACAAACATTTAGATGGATTGAAAACATGATCATAATTTTTCTCATTTTTGCAAAGAAAACAGTGGAAAAAAGTATGGAGGTTTGTGTTTGGGTGATTATTTTTTTCATTGGGAGAAAGAATTGAATCCTTTCTAATGCAAGAGACGGAGGAGTAGCTGCACTGAGGCTGTGACTTTGACGCCTGCTGGGGTTCATCACAGTAGGATATGATCACACCACACTCGAAGACTTTTTTTTTTTGTAACGTAGTCCATGATTGATGTAATAAAAAATTTCCGCTGAACCTAAAAACGCCTTGACAGCGTAACTCTTGTGCTATCCTAGGCACTTTAACATTGGGAGTTGGGTCATCTAGACCCACTAGACAGTGCTCTGAACCTTTTTTCTTCAATGATTTGTGATCTTCACTGGTGTCCAAGGATTACATGAAATCTTTCCACCTTCATCCACCTTTGTCATGGTAGGGAGAATACGTCAATGTAAGGGTGGGGTCATCTAAGATGGCACAAGGGATAAAGAACAGCAGGTGATGTTAAGGGCATGTGCAGCAGAGGAAACATCAGAGTTGAGCACCATCAGTCCAGCAGCTCCAACTCTAAAACACTCCTTACCTGGAAATGCAAACCCCATAAAGATGGGAAATAATTAGATGTTCCTTCCGTTCAATCAAATTGTCCTTATTTAAAATAAATGATTAAAATGATTCCCTATCCATACGTGGACCCGTGCCTGCTGCAGATGTTGATCTGTGGATGTCACTAACCTCACAGTTCGGATAACTGGAATTTAATTTCTGTACAATAAGACATCTGAAACTGAACTGATGAGAAAAAAATGTTCTATAAATATCTCTAGTTCTAGATCTCAAGTGAATGTTCAGAATCAACCAGAATGCTTCTGAACTGTTCAGTTCTCATGAGTGAAGGAGGCTTCATATGAAGCGCAGATCTAAAATGTTTAGACTGTGAAGAGCTGATATCAGAGGTTCTGCTCCTGATGGGAAATGTTACGACTTGCTGTAAATGTTTCCCTGTTTATGTAGACTAAACTTGTAACCGGCGACTGGAGACCAGAAATCAGTGAGAAGGATGCATTGGATTATGATCAGTGCAGAGTCGCTGCTCCTCGTCATCAGGTTTGCTCCATCATCTCCTGACGTGACTGATGAAGATGAGAAACAAACAGGCCTTTAGCTCAACTAGCCTCGGGTATCTTCATCCTGAAGTCTCTCAAAGAGGTTCATGAAAAGCTTGAAGCACCTTGTTGCTGCTGATGCACCTGGATGCCACTGGATTCTGGGAAATCTTTGAATCAAGGCTAAAAACAGTTTTGTTTGATTGTAAGTGAATCTTTTCTCCAAAAACTCCAGCTCTTACTCTTGAGGGATCCAAAATGGTTGTTCTGGATTTCAGGTCGTTTCTCAGCTTTGAGGAGACACAGATGAAACCTTGACTCCTCTCTAATGTTCTCTCCGTTTGCAAAGCCGCTCGCCTCTTCGCCTCTTTGCAAGCCCGTAAAGATAAATGACAGCAGTGGTTTGGTTAATTAAAGGTTGTGAGAGCAGCTGGCAGCATGAGCGACTGTCGTTTAGTGTGGTCGTGTTGACTTTGTTTTCCTGAACTTGTGTTGTGGACCCGTGGACATGCCTCATCGCCGTGCGTGGCTCTCCTAGGGCTCTGCAACTCCTCCCCTTCTTAGCAGCTGCTCCTGCACATGCAAAGAAGAACACATGTTCTCAGGCCCTGGTGTTGCCGTTGAGGGCGCTGCTGTGTGGAATTTCAGGGAGTACTGTTAATTTTCCAGCA
Source organism: Oryzias latipes (assembly GCF_053564925.1). NCBI lineage: Eukaryota > Metazoa > Chordata > Actinopteri > Beloniformes > Adrianichthyidae > Oryzias > Oryzias latipes. The sequence goes on from NC_136249.1 coordinate 16,680,411, forward strand.
GAGTTTCAATGGAGTGATGGGGCTGATCTGGAAACCTAACACAGCATCAATCATGCCCCCCCTCCTGTATTTCCCCCCCTCTAGTCTGGCTCTAATTAATGTTCTCAGCTCCCCCAGGCCTCCTCCTCTCCTAATCGCTATCTTCACTCCTGAGGGATTAAACTGCTGCTCTGCATAACACGACAACAGCACCTGATGTACTTTCTTAATTTCTGCTCCACCCTCATCCTTGTATCCATCCTCTTCAGTCTCAAACCCCCCTCCCCATCACAACTTTTGCCCTCCTGCGTCCACCTCCGTCCATTTCTGATCATGGACGTCAACAACATTTGCAGTCTTCTGCGTAAAACTCAAGGCTCTCTCTTAGACATGGGCTTCCTGCGTAAACCAGTCGATGATCTTCAGCATGTAAGTGTTGCAGTTTGTTGACGCATTTCTTTCTAAATTGGTCCCAGATATTTTTGAACATGTGAAAGCGGGTGTGGCTCCTCGTGTTTGGATGAAGCGATAACTCTCTGCTTGCATCTCTGTTTGTTTTGTGTAAGGTTCTCGCTGATATTAGGATTAGTTAAAGGCGACTTCAACGAAAGCAGGGAGTCAGCAGAACGACCCTGAATGTTCTACTTCCTGAGTTTATGGCCTTTCAAACATTTCTGTGTCAAAGCTCAAAAGTTTGGTCTTTTCTGAACTGTTGATCCTGCGCTGATCCTTCTCCAGATTAACCCTTTCATTACTATCTCTTGATTACCTGGATCAGGTAATGAAGCCAATCAAAGGCTTCAATAGCTGGTTGTTAAAGGGCTTGAGTTTACCTTGAGGCCAAAAAAAGAAAACATCACAACAATAAAGTTTGGGGATTTAACTTCATCCAATCATATCTCCTTTTTTTTGTCATCCAGGTGGTGGCTAGTGAAGGTGTGCGGGCTATGATGGAGTCGGCCCTAACAGCAAGAGACCGGGTCGGCGTGCAGGACTTTGTCCTGCTGGAGAACTACACCAGTGAGGCCGCCTTTATAGAGAACCTACGTAAACGCTTCAAGGAGAACCTCATCTATGTGAGTAAAAGGCTAAACTCTTAGTTCCAACTGCACTTACAGGGCTGTCTGCAGGCAAAAAAATGGTCAAACCAGCACGAGGCGTGCAGGAGGTTCACACATAATATCAACGTTGTAAACCCCTTAAGTAAAAACGTGTTACTACGGACATGCTGCTCCCATACGGGGGAACCCCCCTGAGTACAGCTTAATATGTCCTCATGTTGGTCTGACCTGTGGAGGATTTACAGTTGCATTATATTTTTATAAAGACCTAAAGAAATAAGGTCAAGGAAACACATTTACCATAAGGACTTACACCTGTTTTCATCTTTCAATAGACCTACATCGGTTCAGTGCTGGTGTCAGTTAACCCGTACAAAGACCTGGAAATCTACAACAAGAACCACATGGAGCGATACCGGGGCGTCAATTTCTACGAAGTCTCACCACACATGTAAGTTTATTCAGTCCCCATCTGTCTGAAGATTTGATTAAAAAGATCTTGATGACTCTTGTTCAGACACTATGAAAGGAACCATATGTTGTTATGTTATTACAATTATCCTAAGTTTGATACGTCTTTGTGCATTATTCTGTGATTGCTTGAAATAAACCATTTCAAATCAAAAATCAAAATCTCCCAACACTAGATGGCAGTTAAAACTATTTGCTGTAGCCTGAGCTGATGTAGCGTTCATCAGAATTCGATCCATAAACTCCATTGGAGTTTTTGTTGTATGTATTAAATGAGGGCTCATTTGTTTTGTTCAGACATAAAACAACTAAAAAATTTTTAATAGAAATGTGAAATCGTAAAGGGACAGAACTGGAGAGAAAAACAGTTAATGAAAATGCACAGAGAAGATGTGAAAACGGTAATAAAAATACATTACCCAGAAACCCAGAAACAGATTAGTGAGGAAAAAAAGGGGTTTAGTTGCAGTTGGTTTTTAGATTTTTAGATGCTAAAGTTAGCTTCCAAAAAGTACAAAGAAATGTGAATCACATGAAGAACTCATTTTGACATCACAACATTTAGATTTAGTTTTAGAATTAATGTTTATTCATGTTGTTGAAATGTATTCAGAGTAAGAGTTTGTGTTCTATGTGTTTGTCATCTCCGAGCCTGTGACTGCATGGGAGTATTTGCTGTGTGGTAATTTCTCACACAGACATGAAGCGACGTCATGTTCACAGGATTTCATGACTCGGGCTGGCTGTTTGTTGTAGAGGTTACCACAGGAATGGTTTGTTGAATCCTTCTCTGCCAGCAGCAAAACAAACCGCACTCTGAAAAGTCACTGAAACCTTTCCAAATCTCTCACTGGCCTCACTTTTAACAACTCCCAGCTCTTGACTTCACTTCCAACCGCAAAGGTTTTCTCCGCCTGCAGCTGAAAGATAACGCTTTGACAAAGTGTGAAGAGTTGCTGGAAAGAAAATGGGAGGCAGAGGAGGGAAAAAGCGATGGTGTTAGGCAGAAGAGGGGATTCCTCTGACCTCATAACCATCAGTGCAAACACGTCCTGAGAGCTGGGCTTTATCTTTCAACAAGAACGCTTTTGTCAGAAACGCGGAGGCCATGGACGAGACGAATGATGGAGGAGAACAAAGTGATCTACGTTTACACTCGTCATTCTACACCCTTCAGAGGTGTTTCATAAACATTTAATGCCTGATGGCTTTTAATGTTTTAAGTTTATTTTATTGCTTCTTTGATTTAAGTGTTTAAATGAAGTGGAAACAAGAAAATGATGAGATTTGATCATTTATGGCAAGGAAGCAGCTTAATCAATAGGTTACTGTCAAAAATGTGGAAACACCAAACGTTAGCAGATCTTTAAGGAGAAAACTTTAAGCTTCATGATGGAGAAAAACCATTTGGTTAAGCCACAGGGGTCAAACTCCAGGCCTCAGGGATCCTACATGTTTACCGCCAGCTTCTTATTGACGAAACACACCTGATCCAGGTGAGGTAGGGCTGGTTTTCGGAAAAACCAGCAGGATGCTGGCCTCGAGGCCTGGAGGGGGGATGCCCTATGGGTTAAGGCACTGAAAAGCAGAAAGAATGAAGTTTAATGTTCCTTTGATGGACTGGCTTCTGCTTAAGATTCACCCTGCCTTTGCTGAAAGACGGCTAGGAAAAGCTCCAGCAACCTCCTTCACCCTAACGGACAAATACATGAAGAATTCTGAGTAGACAAACTCGACATGAAAGAGCAGACATGGATTTTGTTCTTGTTTGTTGATAAATGAATCAATAGATGAATGGAGGGCTGCACAGTGGTGCAGTGGTTAGCGCCATTTCCTTGGTTCGAATCCCAGCTGCTATACTTGATTGGAATTGTGAATCAAATCTTCTCCAGACTTTGGTTGATGTTCCTTTAGGTTTTAAATATTAACGTGTATAAAACTGTCACATTGAGTTGAACTGGTTTTATTAAACCTCTTTTCTCTATCAAATGATTTGAGGATAATCAGTGAGTATGTGCGTTTTAGGTCATTTTTCAGTACGTTGAGTAGTCGAAGTGATATCTGTGGGTCACATGACTTCAAGCAAAGAGTTGATTCTTATAAAGGAATTTTGTAGAATTATTTGGCTTTTTTCCCATTAATGTGAAATCTCAACTGATTTCTCTCATAATTAAATAATTGATCTGTTTGCTCAGAATCTAAATAATTAACAATAAAAAGATTCATTCCAAACACCTGAAATCCCGATCTAATGGTTTGTTCCCTTCTCTTTTAGCTATGCCGTGGCTGACAACTCCTACCGTTCCATGAGGACCGAGAGGAAGGATCAATGCATCCTGATCTCTGGGGAGAGTGGCGCCGGAAAGACGGAGGCGTCTAAAAAGATCCTGCAGTACTACGCCATCACATGCCCAGCCAGTGCGCACGTGCAGACCATCAAAGATCGCCTGCTGCAGTCCAACCCAGTGCTGGAGGTAAACGCCGCTCATCCTGCACTTCCAGGAGAAACCATCTTGATTAAAAAAAAAAAAAACATACCTTTCTGAACTTCGGGTGATAGATCGTATCGTGATGTCACAGCTGTTTCAGCTAAAAAAGTAATTTCAAATGTTTTGTAGTTTTATTTTAAGAAAAAAAGTTATTTGAACAGAGCAGCGACAGAATCCCCTTTTTTTCAGCTTTGTGATCATCTCTTTCTTAGATAAAACAGTGGGATCATCTCACCACTTGTGGATTTCTGCTTCATATTGCTGCTGTGTGCCTCCAGTGTTTTCCTACTGTCATCTCTTCTCTTCTCTCAATCTATCCTTTCTCTCCCGGTCTCCTCTCTTTGCAGGCGTTTGGGAACGCCAAGACATTGCGCAACGATAACTCCAGCCGCTTCGGCAAATACATGGATATTCAGTTTGACTTCAAGGTGAGCACAGACACCGCCATGCTTCAGCTTCTGCTTCCAGCCGACCGTAACGGTGTTGCTGAAGGTTATTTTTCCTGTTACAATGAGCAATTTTATCTTAATCTTCATAATAAAGCAACAAAGTAACTGAGGGTTTGAAAGCTTTCTAAGGAGCTTCCTTATGACGAGCTGCACAATAACAGCAACGATGCTCGTTATTCAAAGGTAGATTTTGGGTTAAATTTAATAAAACAAATTAAATACTGATGTGTTTTGTTAGAAATACAAAACATAAAATGCTTTAAATCTTTAGACTGAGTGTTCTGTGTTCTATTGAACCTTACGCCGTCTGTCTAATATCCAAGCAATGTCAAAAACATCTTTCAGACTCTTCTCATTCTGACATAATACAACCTTATTTCGGTTCACTATAAACATAAAGAGTTTCCTAAACTGTGTTAACCTGTGTAAATACACCTGAATCAGCTGAGCATGAAGCTGTGCAGATGCCTGGAAACCTCAGTCATTACAGTCTGTAGCAGAACTGAAAACATGCTGCATGATGGGTAATAAGTTCAGCAAACATCGTTAATCCTGTTAAAAAAATATGTTTGTTTTCTTCTACAAAATAATTAAAGTCTTGTTTATTTATGACTGCGTCAAAAATGTGTGAAATGTAAAGTTTTCTATAATAATATGGAAACCCTTTTTGTGTAAAATAGGTTTTCATTTGTGCTCCAATGTGGCATTTATTTTGAAAAGCTTTGGTCAAACGAGCTTTTCCTGTAAGAAGACTCCAGCATCAGGGATAAATCTGCTTTTCATTGAAAAAATCAAATAGTTGTTTTCTTGTTGTTGTGTGCATTTTTGTGGGGTACGCAACAACTTTCTCCCGAACCCCCTATGGAACCTGCACGTTTACTTGACCCCTCATGGCTCCTCAGTACCCCAACCCCCCCCCGTTCTCTTCCCGTTCTCCCCTCCATCCATGGCCTCTGTCCCGTCGACAGGGCGCGCCCGTTGGGGGTCACATCATCAACTACCTGCTGGAGAAGTCCAGAGTGGTCCACCAGAACCACGGCGAGAGAAACTTTCACATCTTCTATCAGCTGATTGAGGGTGGGGAGGAGGACCTGCTGAGGCGCCTGGGCCTGGAGAGGAACCCCCAGCAGTACCACTATCTGGTCAAAGTAAGACGGCTTTCATGTGATTGTAGTGTGCATATCTGTGTGTGTGTACACGTTTGTCTGCGCATATGTGCACGTGTGTGCACATGTGTGTTGAGTTTGTATAAACTGGCTCTGAAATGAGAAATCTCCAGCAGCTGCTGAGCTGAAGCCCCCCCCCCCGTGTTTGTGTAAATAGGTGTTGACGTCACCTTTGGCTCAGTGTTTACCTGTAAATGGTCATTTTCTCAGGCCCCCCCTCTGTGGGTTTTGCCTCAGGTGTCCATTTCATCATGTTGTGTTTGTGTTTTTCTAGGGCAACTGTCCCAAAGTGAGCTCCATCAACGACCGCAGCGATTGGAAGGTAGTGAGGAAAGCCCTGACTGTGATTGGCTTCAATGACGATGAGGTGGAGGTGAGGCCCATAGATTTTCTTCAACATTGCTACGTTTTGGATGATGTTTTTTTTCCTGATAGATGGCAAAGTAAAGCTATGTTTTATGTGTATTTTTCATGTGTTTTTAATCAATAATATCTTTGACTGAGGGGAAAAAAAGAGTGTTTTCATGCAATCAATGACCTAGCACCACGTCTCTATGACAGAGGGAGCGGTCCTTCAGTGCTGGTTTGTACCTTAATGGGGGGGCCATGGTGCAGAGGTAGATGAGAATGTTGCAGGTTCGGTTCACAGTTTGCCTGCCCATGCATTGAGGTGTCCTTGGGCGAGACACTGAACCCCAGATTGCTCCTGGTGGTTATAGGTTGGCACCAACACTTTCAGTGTGTAGAAGTGAATGGGACTGTGACTGCAAAGCACTGCGGGCCTTCCAAGAAGGTAGTAAAGTGCTATATTAAAGGTAATGTTACCCGATTTTAATCCAATATTAGGGTTTCTTTCTTTAAAGTTAAAGGCTGGTTCCTCTAAGATAAAAGAGTTTTATTAATGTTTTTATCATAACTTTTATTTAACCATGAAGACTTTTTCTTATCCATACATCCGCTTTCCCTGCAAACAGGAGTTCTGCTGCTCTTTCTGCAGATATATGTCTGACAGGAGTGTGTGTGTCTTTATTATTACATGTTTAGAAGAGCCTTAGGCTCCGCCTACATAATTACAGCTCTGTGATGGTTCCCAAATCCCTGTTAGATCCACTGCTGATGGGACTTGTGAGCACAGGTTTATGTGTGCAGATTCCTCCATGTTCCAGTGTCATCATAGCAATCCCCTGGTCAGTCCAATGAAGATGAACCCTTTTCTGTCTCTGCTCCTCTGCAGGAGCTGCTCAACATCATTGCAAGCGTGCTTCACCTTGGCAACGTACAGTACGGAGGAGAAGAAGGGAGCGCCTGCATCACCTCAGACACTCAGATAAAGTACCTGGCCAGGGTAAGATGGTTAACAGATGGATAAGAAGCATACCTGAGAAGTGGGTCAAAACCGTAAACATGGTCTTTAATTTTAGGAGCAGCTTTACAAGCATAGAAATCCTTAAAAGAAAGTATTCAACGATCAACAAACTGACTGAATGCTTAAATAATATAGAGAGGAATCGAGAAAAGGCTTTAATTGAACAGTTCCTCTCATTAAACAAGACAGATACTGATTTCTATTTACATGATGTATTAATTTTGTTGTTGTTTACAAACAAATAACATCTCCAACACATGTGCTATCGTTGATCCATCTCACACTGAAGCACATCACAAGTTTTGGAATCGTGTGTGTGGAATCCTGATGGAAAAACAACAAACATGAGGATTCTCAAAGAACTTTAGGAAGAACATCTGAGATTCCACAATGTTCAAAACTACAGAGAGACCAGGATGAAACTGGAAATGTATACATCCATCCTGTACCTCCCCCTCCACTCAAGCCTCAAAATGCTGCTCTTGGAATAGAAACTCTGCTTGTAAAAAAAAAAGTGTGAATGTTCTCCACTGTCTTTCATGCCTCCAAACAACATGCAGAGTGAGAGGTCAGACACTTTACATCCATTTACATTCATTGGTCATCAAGCATTACCATTGGTCATCAAGCATTACCTCCTCAAAGCTCATTTGCATAGGAAAATCCTGGAAACCCAAACAAATAGAAAAGAACAACAGGGAGAACATCTGATAGCATGCCATCAGAAATGATGAGAAGATCAGAATGGTCCAGTGAAGCCATCATCCATGTCTTCTGGGTTCAGAGGCAGACATAACAAGCAGATAACAGGACGTTTCTGCTGATGCGGCGTCTGCGTTTGCTGCAGCCATGTGTCACTGCTCCTGTTGTTTTCTTTTCCAGCTGTTGGGAGTGAATGGAGCTGTGCTGACGGAGGCACTAACACACAAGAAGATCACTGCAAAAGGCGAGGAGGTGGGTCTAAGTCCTGATATGCTGTACTCGTTCAATCACACAATGTCTTTCTGCATCCAACATCCTGAGTTTGTAACATGTCCTGTCCTGGCTAAAGGCTTTCATTGTATGTCTGCTCTTCCTCTGTGTGTGTCTGTGTGCCATCAGCTGATGAGTCCGCTGAACATGGACCAGGCCTCTTCTGCTCGGGATGCGCTGTCCAAGGCGGTGTATGGACGCACTTTCACCTGGCTGGTTAACAAGATCAACTTTTCCTTAGCCAACAAGGTAAAACACACATGCACCACGGCTGCCCGGACGTAGAGCGGTCCATATCTGTTTAAAAGCCTGCAGGTTCAGTTCCCGCCTTGCCCACTTGTGTTGAAGTGTCCTTGGACAAGACACTGAACTTGGCAGTGCTTTTGGTGGTTAAAGGTTAGCAGTGAAGCAACCTTCAGTGTGTGTGTGTGAATGGGTGAATGGGACTGCATGACTGTAAAACGCTTTGGGCCTTCTGAGAAGGCACAGCAATATATAAGTATACGCCATTTGGAATAAACAAAGACTCACACAGACAAACGTACACACACAGGTACACACACAGACACCCGCACATAGACACACACACGCACATAAACGTTACTATTGCAGAGGTTAGAGACTTCATCTGTTTATTGATAGATTCTTCTGTTGTCACATCAGATTATTCACATTATTTCCACTCAGCTGTCATCAAATGTCCCAACATCAACCCTCACGTTACTTTGTGAACAGCTCCACCTTGTGGAAGAACCTTATATGTTTTATGGATCCTGAACTAAGTCTGGCTTCATTTGTTGTTTTTTGAACAGGATGAGTCTAACAAAAATTATTCAGTCATTGGTCTGTTGGACATCTACGGCTTTGAGGTTTTCCAGAACAACAGGTACTCGAACTTTCTGTCCAGAAATCTGCTTTTTGTTTTCTTAACCGATTTCCTTTACTGCACAGGAGTTCCTAAAATCTTTAACAATTAACCTAGTGAAACAGAAATGAAAAACATGCCATACCGTATTTCCATACACTTCCTTTGCATTAGAGCACCTGACGTTTTGGGCTTTTTGTGTCTTGCAGCTTTGAGCAGTTCTGCATCAATTACTGCAACGAGAAGCTGCAGCAGCTCTTCATCGAACTAACCCTCAAGTCTGAGCAGGAGGAGTATGAGGCTGAAGGCATCACGGTCAGACTGAGCTTCCACCTCGTTGCCTGTACTGTTAAATGCAAAATGTGACAGTGCAAATGAATCCCTTTTTGCATGGACATGGATTTGTAGATTTTGTTAAACAAATAAGACATTGGTTTCTGAAACGTTCTTCCAGACTTCTGTTTCTTCTGAAATGTTTTCACCTGCTGGTTTCCTTTCTAAAGCAAATTTAATCAAGTTTGGCTTTTGAAAACTGCTTTTAGGCATTTAAAAGTGTTATCATGTTGGTTTGCTGTCAGACAAAAACCCTTGAAGGTGTTGCTTGTCATAAGAGTTCTGGCACAAAAGAGGTTCCAGCTCCCTGAACTTTTCCAAACAGTTTCTGCTGTTATTGCTCTGAGTTTATTCTCACTGCCTTTACACTGGTTTGCTGAACAAAAGCCTGTTGTTTTTGTCGCATCCTAATGCATGTGTGGAAAGAGCTAAACAGTTGTGGGAGAAGCTGGAATTCAGTCTTGAAAGAGTCCATTATGAGGAGACAGGAGCAGATCCAGCTTGTGCCTCTATCATTTCTGTGGAAACGATGGGACCACCAGAACAAACACGACCCGCCTCTCCACCTGCACAGGGTTCATGTGCACACGTGTGGGTGGGAAGCCAGCTTGGATTCCTGGCATTCCGTGGATTATTCATGTAAAGGCTGTCGAGCTGCAGCTGTCAGACGCCCCGGTTCGGCCCGTCGTCCTCACAGAATTTAGATCTGCAGGCTGTCTCTGCTGTTCACTGTTTTGCAGTCTTTCCTCATCATCAAGCAGTGTTCCATATGTCTGCTAATTTGACAAAACACTTGCATGTTTTTCAGTGGGAGCCTGTCCAGTATTTTAACAACAAAATCATCTGTGACCTGGTGGAGGAAAAGTTTAAAGGCATCATCTCCATCCTGGTGAGGAGGCGCTGGACGTATTCGACCTCTCCATCCATGTTGCAGCAGTAGTTGATCTTCCAAATGTTAAAGTCACTTTCCTCATCTTCATATATGAAATACGGCTTTGTTTTTACCAAAATGAAAGGAGAATTTAGTTTAAATCTTTTCTCTAAGAATCAGAGAAACGGTTTTCTGTGTCTGATTGCTGTCAAACATAAAACACTCAATCGAGCAGCTCCTAAAGCTCCATTTGTTTTGTTTAATGAGAAATGAAAACTGCCTTCTCTTCAAATTTTACTTTCTTTGATTAACTTTTTTTTAAAATGATAATCATTATATTAATAATGAACTTGGGGATTTACATCATTTCTATGCTTAAACTTTAACACCAGACTATTAAAAAAAGAACTTTATTTGATGAATTTTGGTTTTTGTTGGTAGAAATGTAATTGATCTGGTTTTAGGATAAGGACCGGAGGATGTTTCTCTTTAAGGTCAGGGAAATGTTCTGTCTTCTAGTTGTTTTTTAAACGTTCAGAACAGCTCAGGTTTGCTCTAAAAAGCTGAGATTTGCCTCATTCAAGTAAAACATAAAAGGAAATGAAAATTTTTCCCGGCATCCACCTGAACGGCTGAGTCTATTGATGGCAGGATGAAGAATGTTTGAGGCCCGGAGATGCCAGTGACCTGACCTTCCTGGAGAAGCTGGAGGACACCGTGGGAGGGCATCCACACTTTGTCACGTCAGTTTGGCTTTCATTCATTCCCGCTGATGCAGCTGACTGACTGATGGATGCTCACATGTGATGATCTGTTCTTTCTGCAGTCACAAGCTGGCTGATGGAAAGACCCGGAAGGTGATGGGCAGAGATGAGTTCAGGCTGCAGCACTACGCTGGAGACGTCAACTACAACGTGAATGGTAAGTGTGCGCGTGCACACCTTTATGCGTAGATGTTAAGCAAACAGAGACGAGCAGAAAAGTTGATTTTGCACCCACTTGGATCCACCGACGCCTTTTTTTTCCTTGTCTGAGCTGGTATCTGGCTTAAAACTGTACGGCTGGAGAGGTCCAACATTGCTCGCTATTTTTGTTGCACTGCTAATGTTAGCTTGGGGCGTGAGGGGCTGTAAGCTAGTGGGACAGTGTGTTAACGTTGGGTTGCTCTGCGCCAACAGTCCATCCACAATTTAGAGGTGAATTTCTATTCTGTCCAAAAATGGCATAATCAGAATTAAAAGACCACTGGGAATACTTTTACAACAGATCAATAGATGACTGGAATGGGACTTTAGGGGACAAATATGTAAGCCATGACTTTATATAAATATTATTATTATTATTATCTATTTTGATTCTATGTTTCACTGTGAAAGGATGACTTTCACATAAACTCATTTTGGGAAGAATTCTAATTCTAATCTTTTTTCATTTTCTAAATTTTACACCAAAACAAGAGCTCAGAGCAATGCTTGCCTCATAGATTGATCCTCCTCTCTTCTTCTTCAGGGTTTCTCGACAAGAACAACGACTTGCTGTTCAGGAACTTGAAGGAGGTGAGATGGAGCCTGTGTGAAATGTGAATTCCAGCAGAGAAAAGAACTTGTTTCTCCACACATTGTTGTTTTGTGTAGCTCAGCAGGTGAAATCTGTGTGTGTTTGCAGGTCATGTGCATGTCGGAGAACAATATCCTGACCCAGTGCTTCGACAAGGAGGAGCTGAGTGACAAGAAGCGTCCTGAAACGGTGAGACTCTCCGCTCCGTTCTGGAGTCCGTCTTTGTTTTCAGCTGATTCTACACACTCATAAATCCATGCATGCAGTATACTTTCCCACAGCACAACAAACAGCCATGTGTCCCCCCTCTCCAGTCCTGAGTGGGCAGTGTGATGGGGATTCTCTGCCCCTTTGCTGAATAATGCCTCACAAACAGGCGCTGATGCAGGGGGGCTGTCACAGGCTAGCAAGCCCCGGCCCCCGTTCTGACACTGGCTCCAGTGTTTCCCAGACACGCTTCTGCATTGGTCATCCCCAACAGGGTTCCTCTGTTCTCCTTCACGTCTTGGTCTCTGTGTTGCGTCTTCGTCTCAGTCCATCCCTGATCCGTCCGCTGTCCCTTCCAGGCAGCCACTCAGTTCAAAACCAGCCTGGCGAAGCTGATGGAGATCCTGATGTCCAAGGAGCCGTCATACGTCCGCTGCATCAAGCCTAATGACTCCAAGCAAGCAGGTAAGCCAGAGTACAAGCTTTGTCCTGACTATGCAGAGATCAGAGTTTTCTGTCATGTTTTTCCAATTCAGGATTCAGATATTTGCTTTAAGTTTCAGTCGTTTCTTTTCAGGATTTTGAAATGTTTGAAATGTTCATGATTATTATTATATAAACCTTCAGAACCAAATATTTTGCCGTTTCTCTCCTATTTTGTCTCTCATTTAGACATTTGTTGTTATAAATACATTTATTACCATGAATATAAACATTTTTTATTTCTGATTGTGAACTTTAACCCAATCATGACTTCATGACTTTATTTAGGTACCTTGAAACTTTTTTCTTTAGCTTTTGGTGCGTTAATGTTGATAATTATTGCATAATTAAAATGTAAAAATGTTGGTATAAAATATCGTGAGATTTGTCTGGGAATTAATACGATTATTCTTCTACCCACTTCTTTTTTTGAGCACTTTATCATTTTGTTTATCATGTTGATTTGACTGATTTATTTTGTTTGAAAATGAAAATAAAATCATAGCAAATCAAATTTCAATATGTAAAAAAGTTAGGTGGTCTAATTTTTCAGTTTTGCTGCATGTTTGTCAGGTGCAGATTTTTTACAGCATCTAAACTAAACATGGAAAATATTCCAGTGCCTTCAATACTATTGGTATCAGTGTTTGTATTATTCTGTCAAACTTTAAGCATCTCCTGTAAACTTTACCTGTCTTCCCACAAACATGCACTGCTTCAATCAACCAAACAGTTGTTGTTTTTTTTGCTGCATCAGCAGCTGCAGCGTAGCTGGGTCAGTGGTGGTCAGTATATCGGACCGGCCTTTGTCTGCTTCTCAATGAATCTCTGTCCTCTGTCTCTCTCACCACTGATGCTCAGTTTTTACTGCTCCAGCAGGCTGTTCCACCATTTCCATTTGCTCCTCAGGTCGGTTCGATGAGGTGCTGATCCGTCACCAGGTCAAGTATCTGGGTCTGATGGAGAACCTGAGGGTGAGGAGGGCTGGCTTCGCCTACAGACGGCGTTACGAGGTCTTCCTGCAGAGGTGATCTGCCACAGTTCAGAGTCAAGCATCGCTGAAGCTTTTTATGGAGATTAGCTGAGAAAGTGTGGAAGCAGAGACACTTTCTACAGCTCCACTTTCTAAAATGATTCTGTGGAGGTGTATTGAGGGAGACAAATCACTGTAATGATTCTCCTCATATGAACAGATGAAACTAAAGAATAGCGGTAAATCTTTATTCTCTGGAAATATTTAGGGTGTTTCAAGCTGGACACATTTGCCGCTTAAAGTGAACCAGAGTTCATTTGCCCAGATAATCCGGAACAAATGGTTAATTTTCAGACTGAATACACCAAGGAGGACCCTGGTCCAGGACCAGAAACCGCTCTCTGACCCTTCTTTGGAAGTGGTCTCGGTTTGTTTCCAATCAGACTGAGCTTCAGTTTGCTCTGAGATTCCTGTCTGAATACAATCCGTCCTCAGAACGGAACAACTGAACCAAATCGGCCACCATAGCCGATTAAACAGTAAGAATGAAGCAACAGATAAGACACAGACAAATGTAACGCAACAGAAAAAAGGGTCAAACTGCTTACTTTTTAGAACATTTAACTTAACACAGCTGAAATCGCTTCTTACATTTCTTTGTGATCAAATGAACCGTCAGCGGATCAGAAATTTCCCAGGATTCTGTCTGCTCCTGTGCAAATCTCGCCTCCAGTTTAGGAGAAGCAGAAGGAAAAAAAAAAAATATCAACGTTTAATCAAAGGAAGCTCTTTAAAGACTTTAATTTTAAAACAAAACATTTGATTAACTCCTCTCCTCTGTGCACTTTGTGTTTAGGTACAAGTCTCTGTGTCCAGAAACGTGGCCTAACTGGCACGGAAAGCTGTCAGACGGAGTCTCCACTCTGGTCAAACATCTGGGATATAAACCTGAGGAGTACAAAATGGGCAGGTCAGATGTTCTGCTGTAGCTCCTGCAGTCTGAGGATTCTGTTTCCCTAATTTTTTTATTTTGTGTCTTTCAACCGTTTAGATCTAAAATCTTCATCCGTTTCCCCAAAACTCTGTTTGCCACTGAAGATGCTCTGGAGACCCGGAAACATGGTCTTGGTAAGAATCCACTGGTTTGTCCTGTTTCTGTCAGCAGGTTCCTTGTTTCAAACATCAAAAATCTTTTTGTGGAATCTTTGTCACCTGACAGCCACCAAACTGCAGGCGGGATGGAAGGGCTACAGCCAGAAGTCCAAATACCAAAAACTCAGAGGTTCAGGTGAGGAACACAGACCAGGTTATGCTGAACCATAAATGGTATCGTACATTTATGCATTTGCTGCTGTCTCTCAAAGCCATCGCAATCCAAGCGTGGTGGAGGGGCATCCTGGCCAGGAGGAGAGCAAAGCGCAGACGGCAGGCTGCTGATAGAATTCGCAGGTATGAGCTGTGCAAGAACGGCCAGCAGGAGGCGCTGTCCACCTCCTAATCTGTCTTTGATTTTTGAAGATGCAATGAGAAAACAGCCAGAAATGTTAGCTTTTATATCATTTTTAATTTAATATTTATACATGTTTTTAACGGTTTAGATGATTTATTGTTGGACTGAATTACTATCATTGCTATTATAAAGTATCTATCCTTTCATTTCATTTCAGGTTTATCAAAGGTTTCATCAATCGCCACAAAGAACGCTGCCCAGAGAACGAATACTTCCTGGATTATGTTCGTTACTCGTTCCTGACAAATCTACGGAAGAATCTGCCCAAGAACGTTCTGGACAAGAACTGGCCGACACCTCCAGCGGCTCTCACTGAGGTGGGACAGCTCACTGTTTTCATGGAACTCCATGTAAATTGGATGTCTTTTGACATAAAGGGGTCATGTTTGCTCATAAAACATCTGACCTGTCTAGAGCAACAACTTTCAGGTCATTTTAACGTTTTTCTTTAAACTTCAGCTGCTTTTCACTTGTTCTCATGTTCGTTTCATTCCAGGTATTTTGAAAATATATTGAAGATTTACATTTATTCCCTGGAAAGTTTAGTCTCACTGTTTCTCCTAATTTTTTAGTGTTTATCAGTTTAACAAACTGAAATGAAAGCATCCAAAAGTAATTCGGCGAAAGAAATAGATTTTTGCAAAAACCTAAAGTAATTTTGTTCCAAAAGATCAGTAAGAAAAGTCTAAAATTCTTGAAAAGAAAAAAAGAAATGTGTGAGAATTAAGACCGATGTGGTAGCATCACGTAAAAGGTTTAAAATTCTGTGAACAGAAAACCTGTTCTGCTGATGTCCTTTAACTGAAGGGTCTAAGCGTCCAGCAGGACCTTCATTAGAAACTAAAGACCAATCTGTTTTCAGGCCTCAGAACTTTTACGGAAGATGTGCATGCAGAACATGGTGTGGAGCTACTGCAAGAAGACAAGTCCAGAGTGGAAACATCAGGTGAATATTCATCATTTAGATTTTGTTTTCAGAGATGGCTCCTTTTTTTTTTTTCACACCGTCACTATTGTCTTCGTAGATGGAGCAGAAGATGATTGCCAGCGAGATCTTCAAAGATAAGAAGGACAACTACCCCCAGAGCGTGTCCAAGCTGTTTCTCAACACGAGGCTCAGTAAGGCTGGTGTGATTCCTGCTGCATCATCTGCCTCATCATATCTGCTTAACCCTTATCCAACATGTCTGCCTCTGCTCAGCTGGAGAGAACATCAGTCCCAAGGTGCTGCAGGCTCTGGGCAATGAGAAGATGAAGGTGGGTGGAGCTCTGAACGCCACGATGGCATGAATTCCTCATGAGCCTGACCTCTCCTCCTTCTGGGCACAGTATGCAGTAACGGTGACAAAGTACGACCGGAAGGGCTACAAGGCTCGGACCCGCCAGCTGCTGCTCACCGCCAACTCTGCCATCATCGTGGAGGAGGGCAAACTGAAGCAGCGCATCGACTATGGAGCCCTCAAAGGTCAGACTCTAAAGCAGGGCTAGTTGCAATTTCTTTCCTTAACAACTGTGCCATCACCAACTTTAATGTTAACTCTAATACAAAAACATTTCCAAAATATCTGAAATGGTATTTAATTCACAAACAGCCGGTCAAAAAACATTTAAGCATATTTTGGCATTAACTCCAAAAAGTGTTTTCACAACAAGATTGGACAAAGAAAGTTGGAATAGTATTACATCTATGTTTGTTTGAAACTACAGGTACTGCATTGGTGGTTTGTTATGCCTACAGCAATAGGATTGGATACGTCAGAACAAAATACCATCAATATTTCTATGAACTTCACAACTATCAACATGAAAAAAATAGGCAAACGCCTTTGGTTTGTTCATTTTTTGTTACCTTGTGAGACAGGGCCTGAGTTACTTACCTTAATGTTATTTCTTTGATGGGGCTTTTATTGCATTTAAAATCAAATGTTTTTTACTTTTGCTTAGTTCGCGAATTAAAGTAATATACATTTTCTGCATTTGGACAGCATCTTTATTCATTTTTTTCACCCCCACTAGATGTTGTGGTGATGAGCTGTAGTATTCATTTTAAATCATGTTTATATTTCATATTGATATTTTGCAGAACAGAAAGTCTGGGTTTAATCTGACTTTGCTTCGTTATTTTTCAATAAACTGAACTTGTAATTTCATGAATGTCAGCCAAAAACATGACAAAAAAAACGCATTAATTTAAATTGCTTGTTCATGAAGGCTGACGTGGAGAAGTGACAGTATTTATGAAGGTGGGCGGGGTCACAGAAACAGTGTTGCATGATTAGACCCTTTCCTTATGACGCCATTTGGGAAAATAGCTCATTATGAGAAGAGATGATCATTCGAAACAGATTTTTTTTAGTGAGTAATTTTGAAGTGTTTATTGTCGTCACACCCCCGGAGCCACTATCTTTCCCTCTGTGTGCTAAATGTGGTGCGCGTGCCCCAGGTTGCGAAGAAACGTCTGCATGTTTTTGACTGAACTTCTAGCTGTTGTGACTAAAACACGACTTTGCTCTTGCTTTGTTCTCAGGCATCTCGGTCAGCTCTCTCAGCGACGGCCTTTTTGTTCTGCACGTGCCCAGTGACGACAACAAACAAAAGGTAGCAAAACGCCGTCTCAGGCTCGCTATTTGGAGGTTTCCGTACTCATCTGGTTTGTGGTGGATTCTTTTCAGGGTGACGTGATTTTGCAAAGCGAGCACGTGATTGAGACCTTGACCAAGATCGCCATCTGTGCCGACAAAATCAACAACATCAACATCAGCCAGGGCAGGTGAGTTTGGTACTGTTCAGTCCTGTTGAGCCAAACACAAGAGGCATCTGCATAAAGGCGAGTTTAAATGGAGAGTGTCTTGGTGGAAGCTGCAGCCTCAAAGTTCCTCCGGTCAGGCCCAGGACCCACTTGCATCTGAACTGCCGGATCTGACTCAGTCTGAACACATCCACCTGCTGTCCTGTTGGCTCTCACTCCTTGATGTTCAGGCCTGCAGCTCCAACTGTTGATCTTCTCATTCTAAATGTGTTTGTGCTTTCCCTCCAGCATCCAGTTTACAGTGGGTCAAGGGAAAGAGGGGGTCATAGACTTCACCGCCGGGTCAGAACTGCTGGTGACCAAGGCAAAGAACGGACACTTGTCTGTGGTGAGTGGACTTTCTGCTGCCGTGGAGAGACAAAACTCTAGTTGTAGAAGAACAGGAGAAGGAAAAAGGGTTGCCATGGTTTCTAACTCAACCATTGACTCTCTGAACTGGACTGGGGGACTTCAGTCCCCTTGTGGCTACATAGTTAAGCAGTAACTTGAAGGGTCTTGTTCAAAGACACACACTGATAAACCCTGGTGTGCCAGTCCTGCACGTAGCCAAGTGAGCCCGCTAAAGAACGACCGGGTCAATGGCAAAAATAGTTCAGTGACTGCTGACCCGTCTGTTTCTGCTTCTTCTTCCTCCACTGGTTCTGCTGACGACTGATGTAAAATCTTTCTTCCAGACGGCGCCCAGACTGAACAGCAGATGATCCCCATCCACAAAGAGGAAGCCCCTCCTGAGCTCTGCCCTCCTCCCTCCACTGGGCTCCAGGCCGCCCTCTGCATCAGCCAATCACACACCAGCAGTCCTTCGTGGAGGAGCTTTTGCTTTCAATGTAACAGAGAAAAACCCAGCTAAACTAATTGTTATATATTTATGTTTATAATTAATATTTGGGGGGAATTAATATTGTTGCTTGTGGAATATTCAGATTTTTTTTTATTGTCAGGAATAATAAATGTATGTTGTTGTGCTTGATTTGGGAACAAAAAACTGATGGAAAAGTCTGGATCAGAACCAGTAGGGGAGGTGAGATATTGCTTCAAAGCTCATCAGTCAGGAAGGGAAAGTACGTTTACTTCTTGACTTGTAAAGTTGACGCTGCTCCTCCTGAACGCCATTGATCTGTTGGAATGTGATGGCGTGGGGTTTGGTGAGGAAGAGCAGCTTTTCCATCACATGGATCGTCTGCGGCTCAGCCGGAACAGCTGACGTACTACTGAATTGACTTCACTCGGCTGTTCTTTGTGCAGCTTTCCAAAAGCGTTTGGGGATCATCACTGTGTGTGCGTGTTTTGGAAATACTTCAAAATGTATGGAAGTTGAGGAGGAAGGGAAGACAAGTGACGTAAGCAGAAGCTGCTTCCTGTGCCTCACCTGCCTGTTTACCTGAGAGGAGCAGCTTTATCTCAAACACATAAATTTAGCCAACAGATTTACAGCTGATTTATATTCATATGTCAGATTTTATAACTGAAAACCTGTCAGGTGGAAGCAGACAAAACTGAACCAACTCTCATCCTAAAGTAACATTTGATGAGTCAGCGATGGTGCAAAAACCAAAGTCTAAAGTTTTTTTTTTAAATAAAGCAGGTCTGTGACATTTTGATGAAAGTTTTGTGCCAACATGTATAACAATCTGCCAATTTCATGATTTTTGCTAAAGGTAAGAGTTTTCCAAAAATGTCTCTAAATGTATGGGCGGATGAATAATCCTAAAGTCCCGTCTGGACGCTTGCCGCTTGCCTTTCCTGTCTGTGATGCTTTTTCAACCATTAAAATGACCGCAACTCGACACGTTTGTGGTAGTTGGACGCTCGACAAACCGGATCTACAGCCAGCATCCACCGTCCAACTCCACCTCTGTGAGACCAAAGACTGCTGAAGAAAAGCTGCCACTTCAGAGGAGCTGGAAGGAGTTTCCAGCTTGATTTTCTTCTTCTCGCCTCTGGAGAAACGCCGGTGGCAGCATGCACCTACAAGCCAGAGGACCCACTTTGTGCTTCTGTCTGTATAATTAATATGATTCTGTCATTTCTAAATAATATGTCTGTTTTCCAAATAGTGGAGGGTTTTGTACAGTTTTGGGTCTGTGCGATAATTTGTTTTTGGAGCAAACTGGTGCCTTCTGTTGGACATGGATGGAGGATTTGAATGCTGGGAGATGGACGTCTGTTTTTCCTCTTTCTGTGTCCAAAACAATTTAAATGTTTATCCCCCCCACCCCACCACCACCATCTCTGTCCTGACTCACTGTATGTACCCCATCAATGTAAAATTATGGAAACTCCAAAGAATTATGAAACTTCAACTAAAAATAAATGTATATTGTTTCATTTGAAGTGGTTTTATGACTGGATACATATTGAGATGTAAAATTATTGTTTTGGCTTTGAAAAACTAAACTCAAACACATTTTGGCAATATTTTGCTAATGTTACAAGAAATGTTCCACATATTATACACGATTATAGTTTTTATCATTATTTTCTATCTCATAATTAGAGAATAAACATAAAAACTACCAAGGTTTTTTAAAATGCTTTGAATCAAATAATCTGTAACACATTTTTATTTTAGTTATTTTTACATTTTAAAAATGCCAAATTGCCTTTAGTCGTTTTTAACTCCATAATAGAATAGGACTGAGTTTAATTACAGACTTGAGGTTCAATTAACTGCATAAAAAATAAAGACATGCAAAAGAAGTGAAATACAATCAAAGTGTAAACTTAAGAACTACTGCATAAAATGTAAAGTTGCTGTGCCTTCATACAATCAGGATAAACTGACTTTTTCCCCTGTTAATTGGATGCTTCATTTAAGGAAATATTCCCTTAAACAACCTTAATTAACACCTTGAAATTATTTCAGCTATATAAAAAAATGAATTTCCCTTTCATTTTGCTCTGAGTTGATGCTAAATTAAGATAATTTTGGAACAGAAATGGTTGATGCATATTTGCATCAAATGGCATGAAGGGGTTCAGATTTTTGATCCAGACTGTAGAGTTGGCTCAAACAATCGTGCATGATGTTGGCTTGATTGCTGTAGATATAAAACAAATTACCCCCTTTATAACACAGAAATGTTACAAACCAACTTATTTGACAAAAAATATAAAAAATCCTTTTTTTTTTTTTTACTTTTGTTTTTGAAAAAGAGGAATAGCTCACTGTATTTGCAAAGGTCTAAGCTGGATCAGTTCACCATTGAAATTCTTAGCAAATATGTTTTGGAAATTGAAAATGCCATTTTCTGAAAAGTTTGGAAAAGTCATGAAATTTTAATATTTTTGAGACAAAAAACATTGAAAAAAATAGTTTAACCTGAAATTTGAATTTAAATTGTGGCAGAATTTCAACATCAAGCTATTGATGATGGTAATTTACGTTGCCATAAAGCAGGTCAAGTTTTCATTGGTTCAGCATGCATGGCGCTTTCAACTTGCTATCAGACGTGTAAATGCTACGAAATGCTGGAAAATGTAGTTTTAACAACAAGTGGCTTTTCAAGAAGCCTCAACTGTTGCTAATAAAAGACCCTGACCAGAAATGTGGGTTCATATGTAACCCTTGTGCTATCTTAGATGACCCCACCCTTACATTGACGTGTTCTCCCTACCATGACAAAAGTGGATAAAGGTGGAAAGATTTCATGTAATCCATGGACACCAGTGAAGATCACAAATCATTGAAGAAAAAAGGTTCAGCGCACTGTCTAGTGGGTCTAGATGACCCAACTCCCAAGGTTAAAGTGCCTAGGATAGCACAAGGGTTAAAGTTAGTTTAGAGTTGAAAATAACACCCAGGTTTCTAACTGTTTCTGAGTAACTTAATGAAAGGTATGTTAGCTTCAATAGCTGTTTATCTCTTTTGGTTTCAGGACCAATGACTAAAATTTCAGTTGTTTCCTGGTTGAGCTGCAAAAATGATGATGTTTGTGACGTCTGATGACATTCTCCAAAGGACGCATACATGTTAAAAATGCTATAGGGTGGTAAGAAGACCAGCAAAACAGGAAAAATGATTGATATCTGTACAAATAAGTAGTAAAAACTGTGTTCAGAATTCTTAGTGACTGTTGAAAATGCTGTAGAAGTGATTCAATTTATAGAAATCCTGTTTGAAACAAAAGACTCCTCATTCAATGTGTTTTAGCTGCTGGACAGCACAAAAAAAGAAAAAAAATTTAACAGGGAAAAAAGTTTGCAATGACATCATCAGTGATGATGTCATTCTAAACTTTAGATGTAATGACATCATTTGACATCAGTGGCTGGATTATGTCACTTCTAATTTTAGTCTTCAGAGGCATCATTTGACATCATGTGACATCATGTGACATCATTTGACATCATTGGACCTCCTGAATTTCATCCTCAAGTATGAGGCATTTTCAGAGCAAAGGGATTTAGAGTTTGTGGGCAAAGACACGATAGAGAAAGAGAAACAGGAAGGTTTCACATCTTTTGAAAACAATAACTTAGTGTGCGTCAACTTTTTGAGATTTCTTGACAAGTTCTTTCAAAATGTCACACAGCGAAGAATTTCAGCAGACGGCCGTTTCCATTGAAGAATTAAATAGCGTCACAGAGAGCATTCTGCAGCAAAATGACACTTTGAGCAAACATCTGGAGAAAATTTGCGAGAGTTTGCAGAAAAGGAAAGATTTGGACAATTCATGCAAAGAATTGAAAAAGACACGCAAAGCTGCTATGGAGGAAAACAAAAAACTGGTGAAGCAGCTGGAGAGTCTGAGAGTGGACGTGGAAAAACAGATCCACGTGGAAAATGTGTGTGAAAAAGAGAGGACAAAAAGATCTCAGGCCTTGGAAAGTAACCAAGACCTGAAAACAATAATAGCCTCTCTCCAGGACAGACTTCAGCAGCTGCAAGGAATGGAACTAGAAATTTCTGACATGAAAGGTGAACGTAAACTTTTGGAACGGGAGAACAGAGGTCTGCAGTCCCAACTGAAGAAACTCCAGAAGAAGACTGCCCGCAAAGCACACCTGGAACCTGATTTGAAAAATGAATTTGATGAATTCCAGGCTTTAAAACAACAAACTGAAGAACTGAGGCAAAACCTTCAGGAGTTGCAACAACAAAATGAGGAACAAAAAGAGATGGCAGACAACTATCCTAGCATGATGGAAGATAGGCGACGTCTCACAGATCTGAGGGCTCAACTGGAAAGAGAGATTTCTGATCAGAGACAGCAGCAGGAGGAAACACGCCAGCTGATTGCTCGACGTGAGGAGGAAAAGAGAGAACTGGAATTGCTCAGAGAACAAACAAACGCCTTCACAGCAGAGAAACATGCACTGGCAGATGAACTGCAACACCGTGAAGCGTTGGAGTCTGAATATAAGGAGATGCAAGCACAAACTAATGACTTGATGACAACATTCCTCCCCCTAAACATAGAAGTTGCCGAGCTGCAGCTCAAGGTTTCAAACATGGATGAGGTGCAGGAAAAACTGAATGTTGAAAAGGAGAAAAATTCAAAGGCAAAGACTGAGGTTGCAAAACTAAAACAGCAGCAAAAGGAACTTTGTGAAGTGGCTGTGCAATACAACAAGTTACTGAGCAAACTGGGACCTCTTCAACAGCAAACAAAGGAGCTCAAAGATGAAAAAACCATGCTGACTGATCTTCTCAAACACCGTCAAACATTGGAGACTGAATACAATGAAATAAAAGCAGAAGCTGAGGAGGCAGAAGCTTACAACTGTCAAGCTCTGGAGGAGGTTGATTTTCTGAAGGGGAAGCTTTCAGAGCTCGAAGATGTGGAGTCAAGAATTTTAAAAGTAAAGGAGGACAAATTGAAGGCAGAAGAAAAATATGAGCGTCTCTATAAGGAACTCCAAGACATTACAGTTCAGATCATGGCTCATAAAGGGAGCAATGCTGCTCTAGAGAAAGAAATCCAAGATCTCCAGAGAGAAGAAGAAGAACTGAAAGAGCTCAGAGATGTAGTGAACAGAATCTCTGAAGAAAAGTCCCAACTTGAAGACAAAAAGAAGCAGCTTCAGGATAAAGTTTCAGAACTAAAACAGCAGAAAAAAGAACTTTGTGAAGTGGCTGTGCAATACAACAAGTTACTGAGCAAACTGGGACCTCTTCAACAGCAAACAAAGGAGCTTGAAGACGAAAAAACCATGCTGGCTGATCTTCTCGGACACCGTGAAACATTGGAGTTTGAATACAATGAAATAAAAGCAGAAACTGAGGAGGCAGAAGCTTACAACAGTCAAGCTCTGGAGGAGGTTGATTTTCTGAAGGGGAAGCTTTCAGAGCTCAAAGATGTGGAGACAAGAATTTTAAAAGCAAAGGAGGACAAATTGAAGGCAGAAGAAAAATATGAGCGTCTCTATAAGGAACTCCAAGACATTCAAGTTCAGATCATGGCTCATAAAGACAGTACTGCTGCTCTGGAGAAAGAAATCCAAGATCTCCAGAGGAAGGACCAGGAAGTAAAAGAGCTCAGAGATGAAGTTAACAGAATCTCTGAGGAAAAGTCCCAACTTAAAGGCAAAAAGAAGCAGCTTCAGGATAAAGTTTCAGAACTGAAACAGCAGAAAAAAGAACTTTGTGAAGTGGCTGTGCAATACAACAAGTTACTGAGCAAACTGGGACCTCTTCAACAGCAAACAAAGGAGCTCGAAGACGAAAAAACCGTGCTGACTGATCTTCTCAAACACCGTCAAACATTGGAGACTGAATACAATGAAATAAAAGCAGAAACTGAGGAGGCAGAAGCTTACAACAGTCAAGCTCTGGAGGAGGTTGATTTTCTGAAGGGGAAGCTTTCAGAGCTCGAAGATGTGGAGTCAAGAATTTTAAAAGCAAAGGAGGACAAATTGAAGGCAGAAGAAAAATATGACCTTCTCTATAAGGAACTCCAAGACGTTACAGTTCAGATCATGGCTCATAAAGACAGTACTGCTGCTCTGGAGAAAGAAATCCAAGATCTCCAGAGGAAGGACCAGGAACTAAAAGAGCTCAGAGATGAAGTTAACAGAATCTCTGAGGAAAAGTCCCAACTTGAAGACAAGAAGAAGCAGCTTCAGGATAAAGTTTCAGAACTGAAACAGCAGCAAAAGGAAGTTTGTGAAGTGGAGTAAACATTGGGAAAAGCCTTTATTTAGTACTTAGTAGGACACAAAAAGGCAGAAACTAATGTTTAGAATAGGGTCAATGGGAAAATTAAAACAGAAATGGGGTAAAAAATTGGGAAAAGCCTTTATTTAGTACAAAGTAGGACACAAAATGGCAGAAATATAAAAAATAAAAATAAAAAATGGGATAAAAAATAATGTAATAAAAATGGAAATGGTTTTTTATTGGTTTCATAATCCTTGTGCTGTCTTGGGATATGGTTTATAAATATGTGTGTTGTTGAATGCATGTGTTTGGTGGAGGAGGGGGGTTAACATAGAGTAACCCCCCCCCCCCACCCCACCCACTCAAGTCGCCTCTCTAACAAGCAATGTCACTTGTTAGGGGGGGACCTGAGGGGGGGGTGCACATTTTTAAAATACCTGCCTCCCCCCCACTGGACAAATGCAAACACAACACACACACACATGAAAAAGGGTTAATTAATTTGTCAAAATCCATTTAGGTGTTTAAAAAAAAGGGCGACACACTAATAAGTGTGTTTGTGTGGGTTTTCTCTGAGTACTTCAGTTCCCCCCACCCAACCTGAATGTAGTGTCTTTAAGATTATTATTAGTTAGAATTTGTAAATTGAAGAAAAAAATGTTGCAATTCTTTCTGCTGGTTGAAAACAAAAAACGCAGAAAATAAAAAATAGATGATTTATTAATTATTTATAATCTGGCCAGACTTAAAATGAAAAAAAAGGGCGACACACTAATAAGTGTGTTTGTGTGGGTTTTCTCTGAGCACTTCAGTTCCCCCCACCCAACCAAAATGTAGTTCCTGTAAAAAATTTAACAAGTTGATAATTTATTTGTATTAAAATTAATTTCATTCATAAAAAAAAGAAAACATGAAAAAAGTTGAAAAAGAAAGAAGTGCAACACACTAAATTTATCCCCTCCGTGAACCGCCACCTTAACGTGGTGGAGGGGTTTGTGCACTCGAGTGATCCTAGAAGCTAATCTGTCCAGGGCTAATGCCAATGGCATGGTGTCCCACGACAGACAGGCTCTAGGTGACGAGTCAGACTAAGAGCGGTTCAGAATCCCTCAACTGAGTCAGAAAGAACAAGGTCCAGTTGCAACACAGGTTGCAGTCAGGCCAGGCTTGGCCAGGCTGGGGCTCGCAAATGAGGGCGTGGTGGCCGGGGCTCTTCCCATGAACCCTGGTTGAGTCCAACCTGACAAAAAGACACAAAATCACTTCTTCCTATGCCAACTGATGAGGAACTGATGCATCGTGGTTCAGGGGACAGTTGAAGGCGGTTTGCTCCTTTTTCTTTATCAATTCACTAAAATAAACCTCAAAGGATGAATGGAGGGAAAGGTTCCTTGGCATTCTTTCTGCATAAAGAAATTTGCAAATCTTTTATTTCTCTGTTTACTTTAAATTATCGCAACACGTTTGAGTAAAACATCTGATTCAGGTATTTATGCACAATAACCACAAGAAAAGATTTATTAATTTTACATGTGTTTCTCTTAACTCATTTAAATTCACTTAAAGCCTTTGTCATTATGGCCCAGATCTTCAATATGTCTAAGATACATTTTAAGGTTAGTGTAAAAATTTAGATTTTGTTATTTTGCATCCATCCTTTCATTTTTCTTAACCAGCTGTGTCCTTTTTAGGGGTCATGGGACTAACAAAGCATAACCAGGCTATTGTTGGGGGGAAAAAATGAAGCTAAATCAGTTTTAGACCATTTTCAGGTTTTTTATCATCCTCCATTGGACAATTTGAGAAAATAATCAACCTATGAAGCATGTTCTTGGACTGTGGGAGGAAACCAGAGTCCCTGGAGAATACCCACACTTGCATGAGGAGAACATGCAAACTCCACAAAGTGATTTCAACACCAGTCCACAGCAGCCGGTTAATCCAACCGGCGTCCATTCCCGCCAAGTGAACAGGTGAACTCCACCTAGACCCACTGCTATTACCCCAACTGACAGATCCACCAAACTCTGTGTAAACAAGTAATCTCTGCATTCAACCAAACAGACTCTTACAGTTTTGGCACCTACACCATCCTTTAATGGGGTGACTTTGTACCTCAAAAATATGCCTATTTGAATATGTCAGTATTGAGGGCAGTTCTGTGGCTTCGTTCTGGCTCTTTTTTGCTCTACCATGTCAGAAGCTACCTGACACAGACGTAATCCACTATGGCACTTTTCACTTTAATGCTTAAGTGCTTTAATGTTTACGTTGTTCCAACAGTGGAGCGCCTCACTAACTTTGTTACTGAAGGACCATCCATTACTGAGCAGAGCTGCTTGGGATTATTTATGCACACTTAAACCAGAGTGTGTCGCTGTGTAATTCACTGTAAGCAGGCTTCATTAGAATTGCAAATCAATGCTCCTGCACCGTTTACCTCCACTCCTGTTGCAGTCACTCCTCCATCTCCATTCTTTGCCCCTTCAGACGCTCATCCCCCTCTTTCCCCCTCTGTCTCTATCTTCCCTCTGCTCGTATTGGGTACTTTGTCTTCCACAGCCATGCTGGGCAGCACTTGCTCCTCGGCACTGAGCCAAGCCAGAACCTGGACAGGACAATAATGGAAGGCAGGATAAAATGAAAGGTAGAAGGTTAGATAAAAGGAAGGGCAATGCACCTTAAAAGACTTTCCCTCTTTTACCTCTTAAGATGTTTGTGTTGTTAATCATTTAGGGGTGATGCCTGGTTTGTGTCAGTGATGCTGGGAATGGTGTCAGGTGTTCTTTGAGTGGGCCGAGGCCCCGGGGAAGACCCAGGACACACTGGAGAGACTATGTCTGTCGGCTGGCCTTGGAATGCCTCTGGGTTCCCCCAGAGTCGCTGGAGGAAGTGGCAGGGGCAAGGGAAGTCTGCGAATTCTGCTTAGACTGCTGTCCCCACGACCCGGTCCTGGATAAGTGGAGGAAGAAGGATGGATGGTTTGAAGACATAAATAAACAGTAATAAATTAATGTAAAAAATCATACACAATTAGTTGTATATTACGTCACTTCCGGGATTTAGGACATTCCCTTTCTGTTAGGAGCTATTTCTCCACTTTCGTTGTTGTGTTTCTGCATTTGTTACTTTGTACCTAGATTGTTTTTGTGATTCAGTGTTTGGTAATCAGCACCCAGATTTGCTTTTGCTTTTGTGTTTCCGTGTTTGTTCATTTGTTCTGAGATTGTTTTTAATGCTTCATGATTTGTTAGTTTGTACCGGGATTTGTTGTTGGTTGTATCTTAAATGTAGAAGTGTCTTTCACCACTTGGCCAGTGAGATTATTTTATAATGCCCCCCCCCCCCCCCCCCCCAAATTTACTCAAAAATCACTTGGAAAAAAAATAACAAAATAAACAAAATAAAATCTATAAATCCATAATTTAAAAATACAGTGTTAAAACACTTTTGTTTTTCTACAAATGAGGAAATTCTGACACTTGCTTGTTTTTATCATTATATCCACCAGATGTCGCCCTTTCTGTCTGTTTTCACTCAGCCGGCACGTGAGAAGCCCTTCCCCTCTAGATTTTCTAGGAAGTCACAGATTGGCACGAAGGAGAAGGTAAACAGGGTGTTTCCTCATAGAATGGTGGAATTATTAGAATCCAACTTGAATAAATCATCTGAACCTCCAGCAAACAAGGCAGACTCTACAGACATAAGAGGAGAGCCGACGAGAAACCGAAGATCTGAGACTTTGAAACCAACAGCTGGAAATCTGCTGAACTTTATTGGATAACATCCTGGATTCTTGTTGAAGAGACATTTTTGCGCGGTTCTGCATGAATCCAGCCCGATTACAGTGATCAGAATCCCAAAGACTTAAAGCAGCTTCTGCTGATGATGCATTCTATATGCTGAACCTTAAAGGTTACTTGGTTTATAATTATCACTTAGCTCTGCTGAACCGGAGTCCAAACGCCAAGCAGAAACTGTTCTGTCTCAACACATGTTTCACATTGACAAACAATTCCTGAGAAATGGGAGCGCTCTGATTGGCTGAGGCTGCTTCCAGCAGGCCAATAAGGGGGAGGCGCTGTTGTGCTCGCCGTCACTGCGCTTCTATAAAGTGACATCGACGGCGGATGAAATCAGAAACAGTGACGGGCACAGAGGGGTCTCGGCATCCTGCAGGTGAATGCCCGGACGCCTGTAGACGGAGAACTCTCAGAGGCGCAGCTGAGCCACCGGCACGAGCGCTCTGCAGCTCCTGGACCCGCTCAGGTGAGACTGCTTTCTGGGGAGGGGGGACTCCGGATCTGCGCCGGGGATGAGAGGACGACTCGGATTTTTGGATGCTTCAAGAAAAATCATCTGTAGATGTAGAACGATGTAAAGCAGAATGACTTAGTAGCACCGCATCGTTAGAAGTCCTTTGTTGCCACAAATACCGCAGCATCAAACACAGAGTTCCCCCAACTTCAGTTTAGATCATTTTAGCAAAGTCTGATACCTGACATCCTTCACGTCATGGATCTGCTGCAAACACGCGCGCCTGACATGAACTGTGAGCTCTTAACTGTCTCTGACTTGCACACTTTCATCCTAGCATTAATAAAATGTCACTTGACAGTTTAACTCGGCATCAAAGTTGTAAAAAGAGCTCGCGCGGGTGTAACGGGAGCAGCCGCGAGTGAGATGTGGGATGTGTTTTTGGAAAGCACTCTTTGTTCCAGGATGGACTCCTCAGCCCTGTTGTTGCTGCCGAACAGCTGAGCGCTTGTCGGCGAGACTTGTGTCAGGTTACGTGAGGGGAAAAGCAGAGAATCCGGACAAGGCCGAAAGCACGCTTCAAAATAAAAGCGGCTTCAGTCTAAGTTCAATCAAGCACCATAAATTGACATGAAGTTATACATAAAAGTACCTTTAGTGTTAAATCATGTCATATTACACTCTATTACAGTCCAATAGTCTTATAATGAATTAACATTGTTGTAGACATATTTAGTTGTACCGCTTGAAATGCAAGACACAGTCCAATTGTTTTTATTTTGAAGCCAAAAACCGGAAGTTGACGTTTTACTTTCCGTTGGTTGACGAGAAGGTGGGCTTGAGAAGATGCAGATTGAGATGGGAGGGGGACGTATTGTGCGGATGTTTTTCAGTCCAGTTCAGACCAGTTCCAAGGTTCGTTTAAAACTCTGCTTTATTGTTCTCGAGATGTTGAACAAAGACAGCTTTTAAACAGTGACTGACACACCGCATTTTAACGAGAAATGATTTAGATCATAAATGTTCAGCTCTGGAATTTGAGGTTTAATCTTTTAATATTCGTTTGCGATCAGGTCACTTCATTTATTTAACATTCATGAGGTTTTTGTTGCCCTCCCTCTCTCCCTCATAAGGCATGTTTGTCTCATTAACAACCGTTGAAAAACAACAGCGCTCGTGCCCAGAATCACACGAGAATATCGCGCCGCGCTGGTTCAAACTGGCTTCAGCCTGTGCTGCGTTCACGCGCAGTGCAGATGTTTGTAAAAAAGACACTTTAACACTTTAAAATCGTTTTTGCCTCTCTAAAAAGGGGGCACCATTGCTTTCAGCAACTAAATTAAACCAGTGGTTATTCCATCTATCAAAACAGAAAATATTAAGGTGTAAATGTACAAATGATAACATGAACACTTTTTGGAGTTGAAAAAAAAAAGAAACGGTTTACAGTCACCGAGCGCGTGCGCGACTCTCCCTAAAGGAAATGCTGCATGCATCAACAGCCTCACGTGTTGCGGCTGCATGACATGTATCATTAGCAGCCAATGAGAGCAGACCTATACAACTTTCAGGCCCATCTGATATTTCACGGGGGAGAACCTCTCGTGGATGTGGGCAGGGTTTGTGGCTGCAGGGGCCTATCCAGCTTCTCAGAACAAACGAGTGTGTGTTCTTCTCTGTTGCTCAAATATGTTTCCTACAGGTTTTAGAGGAATAAATGTGTCTGCATCCCATCATCATGATTGTTTTCCTTCTCTATCTTGTCTTTCAGGCTCCATCCTTTAGGTTTATTTAAGTTAGTCTGTTGTTATTTAAACGCCAGCAGAAATGGCACCCAGCTTGTCCACGGCCTTTTCCCGCCGCTGGTGGATGGCCGTTACAGCCGTCATCGAGAACCTGCTTTTCTCCGCCGTGCTGCTTGGGTGGTCATCCCTACTCATCATGCTGAAGTCCGAGGGCTTCTACTCCTATCTGTGCAGAGGACCAGGTGTGTCTGCAAAGGCCGTTTGGAAACCCACACTCACTTCGTTTTGTTTGTTTTGCTGCTGCATTCACATAAGTAAAGCTGAGCTGCAACTAAAACCAAAGAGCTGAAGCAGGCTGGGTTAAGACACACCTCGGTTATGGAACACACTCATCAGAACAGTCATGGAGGGGTCACCTGAGACATTTCATCCTGAATCCAGCTTCTGCATCTTCTAATCAAAGGTGTTCCTCAGAGCTATTGCAGCTGAGCTGAAGTACAAGGAAGTCGAGCAGCGCCACTTCCTGTCAGAATTTAGGCATAAGGATGCATGATTGCGTCACATCCGTTAGCTGACACGAAGGAAGAAATTCCAGACAGATTTTAGTTTGGATCTATGCAGACCACAACCTCATTCAGGGGTCGGTCACATTAAAGTGAAGTTTCAGGTAAAACGCTGTTACATTTTTCACAAACCTTTATCAGCAGAGGAGGTGAGACATTTCACCACTTTATCAGCGGAAACGTGCTGTTAGCTCCAGCTACAGGAACATAACTGTGCTGCCATCTGATGTCTGAAAATGTCATAACAAAACATGAACTCAATTAACAATATCATGGGATTCAGAATTCTGTCACTGCCATGTTAAAACCCACTGATTTTGGAGCTGAGCTGCAGCTTTTGTCTGTACTCCCTGGTTAAAGGAGGACAGCTCCAATGCAGTAAACCAGCTTTAGTGATTATTCATCCAAGAGCTTCTGATCTAGAGGACCAAAGGTAGAACTTATAGAAGAAAAACTTTAAGAAACTTTTTTTTAGTTGACTTGAACGTTCCAGGAGTGTTGAGAACCCTTAGAGAGGAGCAAACCTTCTGGTATGTTTGCTTGAGTGAGTGCACGGGGTTCTTCCCTATTGACTCAGCTTGCTTTTCGGTCGCCGTATGATTAGTCTGCAGTTCTGGTCACTGAGCGACAGATGCTGCCGGCTGCTGTTAGCCCAACAGTCAGCACTTAATGCCCCAGTGCTCCTCAAACACTGGTAATCGGCTAGATTGCCTGAAATCTGAGATGAGCGTACCTAGTAGGTCACTCCCCATAAATGTCTGAGTTTATGCAGCTAACAGTCTGAGGCTTCCTGTTTGATGAACCCTTTTTGTTAGAGGTCTTCTTCTTGACCTTAACTAAAGCCTGCCATGGGTCTTCTAGCGTGTGTTTATCAGGATGAGACTTGTGACATAAAGGTCACTGGTTTCGTATCTCTACGGCTGTTGAGAATCAAGTTCACCCGCTCCTCCTGATGAACCTACATTCATAAGATTGCGAGGTTTTGCTCTTCTAACGGAGCTAAAACAGTGGGTGAACGCGTCAAAACAACCTGCAGTTTTCTGACAATCATCTGGAGCATGTGACCTTTCACCTAGTTACCTCATCACTGGCAAACCGCCAGTTCTTTACATCTGGAGGATGCATTTGACTCAACCCTGCGGCTTCTTCCTGCTGCGAGTGCACCCTCTGCACGCCACAGCGTCACAATCTCTCCCCCAGAATTGTTTTGCTGGGAGCTGAATCAGCAAAACCACCGTCAGAATGCAGGAAGCAGGTCTTCACATGTGCTGTTTACGCGTTGGAGAAGGACTTTGTGTTGATGATCTTGTTCCTTAGGACTGAAATGAAGACACCCCTCCCACTACAAGTTTGATAACCAATAAAAATAGAGTCAACGTGACTTGAGTGGACATCTGAAGGGAATGGATCAGTCACAGAGCGTCCCCCTCAGCTGTTCCAGGGTTCATTTAATTCCGTCCTCTGGTTTCTTAGAATTGTGTTCTTTTTCACTTGTTTACTCGCCCCTTTAATGAGGCTCAGATTTCCATCAGCTTCATCTCCTTTAAGGGTGGAGGTGCTTTACTGCTCTACCTAAAGCAAAAATAGAAACGTGTCCTAAAATAATCAACCAAAGCATTTCGGCCCACGCGTGTCTGCAGGTCCTGAAGGTTCATCAACCTGAATCGCTCTTTCCCCTCTGCCTTCATGTCCATCCAGAAAACAGCTCCAGCCTCAACGTCTCCAACTCCTCCGCCGTGGAGACCGGCGATGATGGTGAGGAGTTCCTGCTCATGAACAACTGGCCCATCTGCAAGGATCAGGATGAGATGCTGAACCTGGCCTTCACGGTGGGCTCCTTCCTGCTGTCAGCCATAACTCTGCCGCTTGGCATTGTCATGGATAAGTACGGGCCACGAAAGTTACGACTTCTCGGAAGGTGAGCGGGAACCGGAATCATAACATAAATCCCGTTTTTCCTCCACAACGTTTTTCAGAGGAAACATGAATCTCAGATTAAAGAAAATGCTCAACATTTACTACAAATTTGAAGATATTTAAGGTTAACTTCAAACAAACGTTTGTCTCCAGTGCCTGCTTCGCCTTCTCCTGTCTCCTCATCGCCTACGGTGCCAGCGATCCCAACAGTATGTATGCTGATGTCATCCCAGCCATGTTTTTATTGACCTACACCATCTGCAGTTTGACAGCTCCTTTGTGGGACGTGCAGAATATTTATGGCCCGGCCGTCTTGTTTGAGCAGTGTGCTCTTCCTCCTGCAGATCTGTCCATCCTGATCTTCTTTGCACTGGCGTTGAACGGATTTGGAGGCATGTGCATGACCTTCACCTCGCTGACGGTAAGACAATGATGAGTTCACTGTCTCTGCTGCAGGTTTAGGAGCCCTCAAAGACATTGTGACCAAACAGTTTCATTGGTGTTCCACGGCCCAGTTTCCAGTTCAGCTCAGTTTTTGTTTAAGTTTGTTTTGGGGAGCAGAGAGAAGGTGAAGCTTGGTCTGCTGGATTATCACACACCTGAGTGCCTGAGCAAGTGCTGAGCTGTAGTTATGGCGGCACTCAGGAACATGCAGAGGTTCTGATGGGACTGCAGCCCTAGAAATGAATTCAAGTTGTTGTTTCATCAACTTATTGACGTCGAATTGTTAAAACAGTGCAGCTTTTTTTCTTTACAGAAATTGTGAAATGTCTGTTTTAATGCAATGTGAGAGAGTGAGGCATGAATCAGATGGAAAGAAAGCAGATAGAAAGCAGACGCTGCACTAGATTAGGAGGAACATTTGAAAGGATGCATGAGAGGTAGCTTGATGGAAAGCAGAGCTGGAGCGGATGAGCAGAGCCAGCGGTCAGAGATTTGCTGCATCATGGGAGACGAACAGTCTGCTTTGGTGATCTATTATTCAATGATGCTCTGCTGCTTTTTCAGGAACCCAGAGGCAAACACCCTCTTTTCATTATTATTGCATCATAGGAAAAATGTTGACTGAAAAAGAAGCGCTTCAGCAGATTTTTGGAGGTTTTGTCAGGAACTAAAGCTGCTTTTTAAACGCTGCGTGTTCTCGGTTCCGCTTGTTCTGAACATTTGGTTTCTTCACCAACAACAAACTGCAGAACAAAGCAGGCGGCTGGCTACACAAGACACAAACAGGAAGCTGCAACAGGAGAACTAAGTGTGCGTTTTCATTTCCCCACCCATTTTATCTGTGTCCTATTCGAATGGCCTTTTGAAACAAACACACACAGACAGACACACACAGACTCACACATGTCGTTGATCCGGTTCTATCCAGCTCCCACCAACTCCTGTCTTCTGTCTGCATCTGATCACATTTACACAGAATCTGCACACTGCAGTCACAGCCGCCGCGCAGCCTGGCATGTTCTGTTTACAGCTGTGCTGCTGTTCTGCAGCGCTGCAGCTTTTTTCCTCATGGCAAAAAAACCCCAAAAAACTTGTAAAGTCTCTTGTTCTGCCTGCATCTTGGTAACATTTTTTGATGGAAAAGCTCTCATGGCAACACGTCCCTCACTGTTACTGGCAATGACCTCAGAGAAAACCCTCTCCTCTCATTAACTGCAGGCGATGCACACTCAGCACCCGGTGTCACGGGAAAACAGGGAATGGACCTGAGATAATTGAGTGTGCAGGATGCAGGAAGGGGTGGATCATTCTGTTTTTTCCTGACTTTAGGCCTTTATTCTGAGAACAAAATCATCAGTAATGCAAATGTGTCCTCTGTAGAAGTCATTTCTAAACCTGAATAATTTCCAACCACTGCATACAATTGAATGAACTCCTTTTGGTATCTACAGGAGACATTTTGGGCCAATGATACCACATGGGGTCCTGGGAATTGTAGTTTTTAGTGGATTAAAAACAAACTGACTGGACAAAAAAGTTGACCTCACTCACATGTTAGATCAGACTGTCTCTTTGGTCAGTCCATCTAGGCCAAAGCTCACAGCCAGTTGCTCCTGCTATCAGAGGGTCTCTGAACCCAGCAACACCTTTTGGTCTTCTGACACCTGATAAACTGGTCACCAATTAACTTTTTAGCCTGGACATGCATCTCGGTTGAAGACCTTGGATGGTTCTATAACAGGAAAAGCTCTAAAAAGGGCTTTTTCTGCCTTAGATGCGGCTCTTTACAGCTGACTATAAATCAGGGATCTGTTCAGACAATATCTGATAAAAAAAATCTTCTATTTCTCCCAATGTTTTCTTCTCTTCAAATATGCTAAATTGACAGATGTCCAGTCAAATAGTGGAAGTTGTCACGGAGAAGTCCCGGCCGGTGTTTGTTCACCTCCCAGTGCACTTGGCTGCACTTTACAAAAGGACTCCCACATTGTGCGTCACATCAGGACCAGTCTGATCTGGTTATGAATGCGCCGGCTGAATTTTCCATTTGCTGCAGCAAAAAAGAAAAAAAAACATTTTTTTTCTTTTCTTTTCTTTCTCTGTTCTCGTCTGTGACTTTGTTTCCTCATTTTCAACCCCCCCTCCGCCCCTCCCAGCTCAAATGGACTGAGCTGCCTTTCACTCTCAGAGTCTATTTGTTTCTTCACGTTTGATTTTTCCCCACTTTCAAAACGCGCTCTATTCCGCAGTGACTCACGAGACATGAGCAGAAGAGCCAGTCAGCAAAAGTCACGTTTCTGCAATGCATTCTGGGCTGAAGTCAAACTGAAAATACCAGTCTTCCCTGAAATATTGCTAAAAAGACAAATAAGTGAGTCAATAATATGTTAGGGGGCGGAGTCAAGTAGGGACACTGTGTGCTGCTACTGGTGTTGTTAACAACATTTACCAAACACTGTAAATAATGGCGGAGTGACAAAATATTAACAATGTTTTGCAGACAACCCGCCCTTCATTAATCAGGTTAAACAAAGTCCCACTCCAATCATCTTCTGATCTACTGTACTGTGGGCGGCCGTGGTGCAGCGGTAGGGCGGTCGTCCCATGATCGTAAGGTTGCAGGTTCGATTCCCGCCTTGCACGCCCATGAGTCGAAGTGTCCTTGGGCAAGACACTGAACCCCACCTTGCCTCTGGTGGTAGGCGGGCGCCTGTGTTTGGCAGCGGAGCGACCACCAGTGTGAGACTGTGTGTGTGAATGTGTGTATGACTGGGTGAATGGGTCTGTGACTGTAAAGCGCTTTGTCCTTGTAGGAAGAAAGGCGCTATATAAGTATACGCCATTTAAAAGCGTTAACTGTGTCGTTTTCTAGGACAGAGTTTCTGCAGAGTGGCAGTAGTTCCCGCCCAAAACTCTATGAGTTTTGGGCGGGACCATTGGCATGGAGCAACCCTGTCCTCCCTCTCTGTTCCCTGTTGCTGAGAGCTCTCTGTTTACACTCTCTCCCACTAACTTAAACTCCAACCTAATATTAGCAGTGCAGCAAAAATGGTGAGCAGTGTCAGAGCTGTCCAGCTGTACAGTTTTGAGCCAGATGCCAGCTCAGACGAGGAAAACAAAGACCTGGTTGTCTGGAAGTTGACTTCAAGAGCCCAGCATATTTTCTACGTAACAAATAGGATCTTTTTTTCTTCTGCTTCTAATTCACGATTTGAATGAATGAACAATTAGAAATGCAAGTTAACGCATAATCTTTTTCCACAATGTCTTCCATCATGAGAAAAATGCTACAAGAACATGTGAAAAACAAATTTTTTCTTAAATTGGGTCTTTAAATCATGCAAAGAAAACTGATTGTTTTCTACCACCATTAAAAAAAGGAATAAACACATAACAGAAAAGAACTGCAGCGCATGTAAAAGATAAAGGCGAGTCGTACAAATCGACAGGAAGTGCCCCATGAAGCCAAGATCCCACAGACTTTCAAAGAGAAAAAATAGCTATTACTCAGGCCTTCTATTTCAAAATAACCATTCTTTCTTTGATACTTTTTTTTTTACATTTTCTCGATTATTCTCTTTTTTATGATATTTTTTCGGTAGTTCAAGTTATTCCCATCATAAACTGACCAAACAAATGCCTCAATGGAAGTAGGTGGAGCCTGCCGGCCCCCACATCCAACATTCAGAGCGTTTAATTGACAGATTTCGTGTAGCCAACTTTCAAGTGGTAGGGGTGTGGCCTCCAACAGGGTCACCCCTGATAGAACTGTTGACTTGGACCAATCACTGTTTACTGACCTCCTCTGGCTCCAGCATGGTACTGCCAGTGTTGGGGGAAAATGGCCTCTTCGTTTGTTTGGAGCTGAAAGTAAAGCATTTTCTATGGGCGACGTCACACTGACTCCAGTTCTCTGAAACAGTCATTGGTCAGATTCAAAACTGAGGTCTCAATAGGAAAGTGGCCTATACACCAGTGATGTCAGAACCTTCCTCTGCTGCCTACAGGAAACCACAGACACAAGCCGACCTCTTATCTCCAGGTGACCTTTATGAAGTTAAAAAAAAGCCTAGGGGTGGTGGGGGGGGGGGGGGGGGGGTGTTTAAACACTCAAATGTCACTTTGTTCAGACAGATCTAAGAGCAAACACAGCACACAAAAGAGCCATTCAGAGTGGAAACAACAACAAAGGCAGAAGCCAGCGCCATTCTGAAGATAATAATAGTGTCTAATGGCTTCTGCTCCTTTCCTCACGTGATGATGTTAACTGTAAGAGCAAAACTGGAGATTAACGAGGGAACAACTTTAAAATCTGCCAAACAAATGTTTGGACCTCCTCTGATCAAAAACGACGTAATCACACATTGATCCCAGAGGCGGGGAATCGCAACACATTCCTCTGATGATTAAAGATCTACAAAACAAGATGGAGCTCAGTGAAGCAAAGCCTGAGCTGAAGGTGTGTTTGGTTCCAGCCACAAGAACCCTGAAATCTGCAGCTCCTTCCTGACAGTAGCTCCACCAGGGACACGTCACACTCACTTTCCCACTTCTGCTTTGGTGAGCTGCAGAGCAAACCGGCTTCTGAGAAACGTACGTCTGTGAGCCACACAAACCCGTGTGACGCAGCCGCAGTGTCAGATGCCTCGCTGCATCCAAAGCTGATTTCATGCTTTTCTTAGCTGTTTTTAGAGCTCTTCATGTTGCATTCAAGTTTTTTTTCTTGCTTAGAGTTGACTGTAAACTCCTGCTAATAAAGAGAGAAGCATGGAGACATTCGTGCTGCAAAAACCTTGTTTTTTTTACTAAACATGACGTCCTACAGATGCAGAACTTTAGTCTCAGCCCTAGAACGATGCTGTTTGTTTTAACTACAATATGGTTTATCTATTTCCATAAAACTGTTCCTTCCTCCACAATTCAAAAATGAGGCACCCCATATCATTAAAATAACTATTTACATTTTAACTTTGTACCAAATCAAAATTTGAATAACTGCCAGAGCAAAAGCCATCAGCAGACAAGAGTCAAAGCTGAATCAGTCATTTCTGATCCCTTGTGGTGGCTGGATTCCACAAACACTGACTTTATCTTCAACTTCTGGTTCCTTTGGTCCCTTTTTCTACTATCTGGGCAAGAGGTGAGGCATTCCGACAAAGGTTCTGTCCCTGAGTCGGACCTCCGGGGTGAAATGTCCGGCCTCCTCTGTCA
Source organism: Oryzias latipes (assembly GCF_053564925.1). NCBI lineage: Eukaryota > Metazoa > Chordata > Actinopteri > Beloniformes > Adrianichthyidae > Oryzias > Oryzias latipes. The sequence continues at coordinate 16,719,211 of NC_136249.1, forward strand.
GGAGCCGCTGCAAGCAAAGGAGAAGAATGTTTGAGCATTAGGACTTAAGGCAGAAGCAGAGGTTGTGTTAAAAGTCTTTGCTCTAATGAGTTCATAGGGTGCATCCTCTGGGAGGGGGTACAGGCAGCTGGTTAGCGCACCCCCACCCTCACACACACATTAGGTGAACAGAGTTTACAGGATGACAGAGAAACATTCACACAAGACAAGATTCTGCTGAATTTTCATACTTTTCTTTTAGGATTTTTCCCACAAAAAAAAGGAAATAATCCAAAAGGAACATCAGACCAGCAACATTATTGTGTAAAACAGCTTGAGGATCTTCTCAATGAAGGCATAACTGTCTGTGGTGATGGTTTTGCTGTTAGTAATCCATAACATGCTGAGCACATGTTGACTGAGTGCTCTTACTTTCAGAAGGAAACTTCTGGATGACTGTTTTAAATTATACAATCTATTGATAAGTGTGGATATGATTGATTTCCAATGAGTCTTATTTCAAAATGTGAAACAAAGAGAGGATTTGTGTGGATGATCTAACATGTCATCTCTTCTCTTTAGCTCCCCAACATGTTTGGAGACCTGAGGTCAACCTTCATAGCTTTGATGATTGGATCATATGCCTCCTCTGCTGTCACCTTTCCTGGCATTAAGGTAACACAGATCACATAGAACTGATTATCAGCTGATATCAGTAGAGATGTGTCATTCATTCTCCATTGTAATTTTCTGGTTCTGTTTGGCCCTCAGGTGATCTACGACCTGGGTGCCACCTTTATCTCCATCCTGCTGGTTTGGGCCAGCTGTGCCTGCCTGGTCTTCTTGAACTGCTTTCTCAACTGGCCTCTGGAGCCCTTCCCAGGCCCAGAGGACATGGATTTCACGTAAGACCAAGAGGCTCAAGCGATCTGAGCTGTAATACTGGAGGCTTTGTAGACATTTGACTGCTTTACTCTAAACATCTTAGACTGAAACAGACATAAATCCTGCTTTGAAAGACAGACTGAGCTGCTGACATGAAAGACCATAGCACCAGATAATTGACTGACCTTCCTGCCGTATACCTGGAGCTTCATCCATGTTCTTTTCCTCTCCAGCTCTTTTTATTTTCTTCATCCTAAGATAAGCCATTCTTCAACTCTTCCGCTCTCTTGGGTTTTTCAGGGTGAAGATCAAGTTCAGCTGGCTGGGCTTTGACCACAAGATCACTGGGAAGCAGTTTTACCGGCAGGTGACCACAGTCGGCCGGCGTCTCAGCGTGGGCCACTCCATGAAGCAGCAGACCCCGGCTCCTTCAGATCTCGCCACACAGGACGGGAATAAGCTGTGCCTGTCCACTGTGGACCTGGAGGTGAAGTGTCCGGGCCAGGAAGAGAGTGAGTCCCACTGAGCCTCAAACTCTGCAGCAAAACCGTTCAGACAGTTCTGGTTCTGGTCATTGATTGTATCTGAGAACTGGACTGAGTCAGTGTGGCGTCACCCACAGAAAAGAATTTACTTCCAGCTCCAACTAAATCAAGTCAATTTAGTCGCCATTCTTGAAAATCTGCTCAATCTTTTTGAATGTTTGATGTACCTGCCTACTTCTATTGAGGCATCTGATTGGTCAGTTTATAGCTTGAAAAACTTGAACTACAGAAAAAAATATCATGAAAAAATGAGGAATGTCGAGAACATGTTAAAAAATAAAGGTATCAGAGCAAGAATAGTTATTCTGACAAATAGAATGACAGAGTAACAGCTGTTGATTTCTCCATAGAAGTCTATGGGATTTTGGCTTCTTGGAGCCAGCGGGTACTTCCTGTTTGGAACACCTGGGGGGAGGGGGGTCACTCAGTCCAGTTCTCATATACAGTCAGTGGTTCAGATGTAAAACTCTGACCTGGTGCTCAAGATTAGGAAACTCATTCAAAAACAGCAGGGAATTCACTGAAACATCAGCTATAAGATGAGTTTTAGTTTACATTCTGTGTGAAATGTTTGCATTACCCCCCTCCCCCATGCAGCTGTTACACATGGAGCTGGCTTCTAACACTAATTTATGGCATGGCATTGGTATCCAAACATGACACAGATTTTAAGTTGCAAATACTGGTCATACTGGTAGATTTCTATCTATTTGTCAACAGTTAATTTAACTCAAATCATTTTAGATCCTGTAGCAGTCTATAGACCACCGTTGAATTTCTTTAAGGAATACAGTTGGATTCAGAACATTTGCATTGTTTACTGTAATGAGTCACTTGAAATCATCTCTTACTCCTTCAAACTCCTTTCCATAACCCACTGGAAGTCGACTTGGCCCTTTCTGAACCTCCAGTGCTCAGCAGGCATTCCTCGCTGTCCCATTAGAGTCAAACAGTCCAAGCAGGTGGACAGCGGCTTTCTGCTAGCAAACAGAGCGGGGAATTGCTGAGGGCTGGGTTCTTGGAAAAGCCGGCTGGAAGGGGGTTTGGCCCAGTACAGTGGGAAGATCCTGGGAAGAGCTGTTGGTTCAAGTGTCAGCTGGTTTCTGAGGGGATTCTGGAGGTCCATATCTCCGGCACCATTTTCCTTCTCCTGTCTCCTGAAATCCAGAAGGCCGTTTTGAAACCTGCTTCATCCGTGCAGCTGCAGGGACAAACTTCATGTGAGGCCTAAAGAACACATTATGCCATCACTGAGGAAGCTTTTCCTCAAGAGACTCTTTAAACTCATATTGGACTTCTTTACATACATATAGTAGTTAAACTTTCATACTTGGATGTAAAAACATGCACTGCAGTGCTTGTGAAACATTACTGGGCCTCACGTCTATAACTAAGTTGTCTCTTCAATTAAGTTGGAATGGAGACCAATAAACCCATTTGCTCCAACGCTGAGCCTACCTTTAATTGATCTTTGCAGCACTTCACCATCTGGAGCGATGGGTTCATACTCCATTTATATTTCAGTTTCAGTAATGATTAACTTTTCCTAGAACCTGCATTTCTTTGACCACCCGGCTCGGTTTGGTAAACGGGGTTACCCTGGTTCCCGCAGAAATACCTCATTGATGGCTTCAGCTGCAGATGAACCCAAGCGAGGCCGTCTTTTTTCCTCACAGAGAGGTTGTACAGTTAAAAAAAGACACAGTGACATAGGCAGGCTTAAGCTTGTTGGTGCTTGCATTTTGCATGAGGCCTCAGGATTGATGTGTTTCCTTTATCTTCAGTGCAGTTTACTTTCACAATAAAGGTTTCACCAGGATCTAAGATGATAGTTAGTGTTTATTCCATGGGGATGGCATAAACACCCACTGAAGATTCTCCTCAGTGTTTTTTTTTGTATCCTGGGGTGATGTACGGACGATGATCATCTATCAGATAGACAGAAAAACCAGAAAAAAGAAAGTAAAGTAGGAAGAAATTTCCTTTGTGCGTTCTTTGACATCCATGTGTTTTATGACTTTAATTTGGTCCCGGCTCTGAAGGCCTCTCTGGTTTCATTTCCTCTGCAGCTCCGTCCTTCATGAAGAGTATCTTTAGCCCCATCTTCCTGCTGAGCCTCATCACCATGTGCGTCACTCAGCTGCGGCTCATCTTCTACATGGGGGCCATAAACACCATCCTGGAGGCGCTCACAGACTCAGACCTAAACACAGGTGTGTGCTTGCAGCCCTTTTCTGCAGCGTTTTGGTTTGTGTGCAGCAACTCTGTAGAAAAAATAACAACTCTGTAACGTCCCTGTCACGCTGGCGCCCTGCTACTGTTGCAGGGGAGAGGATGCAAGTGGGTAAGACACTTAAGGCTAATCTATCCAGCTACATTCATCACCTCCTCCACACTCTGTCCTCTGTTGTCTTTCCTGGAGTTTAAAGTCCGGAGTAACATGTCCCAAAACATCTCATGGCATCCAGTTTTCTTCAATGCAACAAAAGAAAGGCTTCATTTAAAACATGTTAGGCTAACAATGTAGGCTTGAAGGCGACTAACGCCTCTGCTTTGTTTTTCAGTGAGCGTCTACACCTCCATCTTTGGCGTGCTCCAGCTTCTGTGTCTTATCACCTCCCCTGTCATTGGTTACGTCATGGATTGGAAACTCAAAGAGTGCGAGGATGAGAACGACAAGAGCACTAAAAGGTGAGGGTGCACGTGCTTCAAATAAATGAGAAATTGAGGAAAAAAAACTTCTTAAGGACTATTTTCTTTTTCTTCGTAGGGAACCTGGGCAGCCGCGTCGTCCAGACAAACGGATTCAGAAGATCACCAATGCCACCAGAGCCTTCATCTTCACCAATCTGCTACTGGTGGGCTTTGGAGTCACCTGCTGTATTCCCAACCTGTCCCTCCAGGTACGCAAACCTCCTGCTAAACAGAGATGTTGCTCTGGGTCCTGTTGGGGGGAGTCACATTTCCTAACATGTGCCAGCGTAACCCCAACTCACTCTGATGTGGGAGGTTCAGACTGCAGAGAGCAAAAAACATAGCAGGCATTTACACAGCACTACTGACTGAGACTCACACAGCTACACAGTGCCACCTAGTGGACAAAAGCGTCACTGCATCATGTTTGTCTGCTTTTTGATAGAGATGAAAGCTCTTTGAAGCCAGCTGTAATTATTATACCTTGTTCTTGATGGAAAACGTGCCTCTTCTGTCCCCTAGATACTGTCTTTCGTCCTCCACACTATTGTCAGAGGCTTCATCCATTCTGCTGTTGGAGGCCTGTATGCTGCAGTGTAAGTGATGAAAACAGCTCGTTTTCACGACATTACACAAGAATTGTGTCGATTTTCTTAAGTGAGCATGACTCCTAAAACAATGAGGACATGAAACTCAATGGTTTTAACAAAAAAAAAAGCAAAAGTAAACTGTCAAACATGTGCATGCATGAATAGGTAAAGGGAAGACTTGAAGATTGAACGGTCCAACTGAAGAGTCTATTGATTATGCTCATTAAAGTCCCACATAAAGACTACTTTTTCTTACAGTTTTAGGCCATCATTTACAAAAGTGTACTTTTCAGGTCAAACTATTTACAAACCATAGAACGTGCATAACGCACGCAGGAACCATGAATCTGCTAAAAGCTGCAGCCCATTTGTTGTAAAATCAGAAGCAAATCTTGATTTTTGCATCTGCGTAAAGCCCAAGCAAACCAGCAAGTTTGAGTGGCCCTGCAGTTCTGCAATTAAACACTAGTGGGCAGCAGAACAGCTCCTTTTTTAGGGCTGCGTTTTACTTTCCAGGTTTGTACACTTTAGTCTTGGCGTGGGAGTTGAAATGCAGGAATTCATGTGCGTTAGGAACATGGTTACAGTTTAATGGTGTGCTTCAACCAGACCCCTCTCAGTTTTTTGAGTGTGTTATATCCTAAATGATTTTCAGAAAGGATGCTCAGCTGCATCATAAGTGAAGAGGAAAATCAGGCCCCACCCAGCATTTCAGCGCCACCCGTTTAGCTTAGCTCTACGTCTGCTGCCTTTAGCATAGCACCTCAGTGGTGAACTGGCTCCTTTATAATAAGTTGATTTGTTAAAATAAGGTTTGTAACATTTTGAAACTAGGAGTTCAATCACTGCTGGGTAAATCATCAAATTTAGATTTAGAAGCAGCTCTAAAAACTTTAGAACTTTCAAATTCATTTTATGGGTGTAAACAACATTTAACTGGAACTTTTAATTTTTCTAAAAGTACCCTGTCCCTGTGCCCTGACGTGCCGTTTTGCCCCCTCAGGTACCCCTCCTCTCAGTTCGGCAGCCTGACGGGGATGCAGTCTCTGATCAGCGCCCTGTTTGCCCTTCTGCAGCAGCCCCTCTTCATGGCCATGGTGGGGCCTTTGGATGGAGACCCTCTTTGGGTAAGAGGACACAAACACCACCACATCAGTAAAAGTCAGACTCCATTAGTTACATGTCATCTAATCTCCTGTAGGTGAATATTGGGCTGCTGGTTCTGAGCATGCTGGGATTCTGCCTGCCCTTCTACCTGCTGCTCCACAGTCGCCGCCTTCAGCGCCTCCGAGACGAGCAAGATGAAGACCCCAAAATATATGTGAAGATGAACAACGGCGGCGCTCCCGAGGAATGCGTGTAGACAGGGAGGCTCAGGCGCCAAACAAAGGAGGGAGGAGAACACGCGTGTGAGGAGCTCCACAGCTGCAGTATCTCAGAGACTGACAAACCTCATGTTTACCGCAAACAACACACACAAGCACATCCCTGCTTATTCCACATGAGCACTCACACCTGGTTTGTTCGTCCCTGAAGAAGCCCAAACGGGAGCTTCGGAGAAGCACAGAGACTTCTCCTCAAACGACTCCTCTGTTTACTCCTGCTGTTCTGATTGCCCGTCACTCGTGTGGTCTGCTGGTTCAGCTACACCTGTCACACTTCAGCACGGCAGGGGGATGACGAAGATGCCCCTCGCTGAAGATGAGGACAATCTGAAAACAGAAAACTCTCACCTGTTCAGAGCTGGTTTGGTGTCAACATTTCGGACTCCAGGAGCCACATTAAGTATTGTTATCCATCTTTGTTTGAGGTGCCACTCCACTGACGACCTGTCAGCTCTCCGTTATGGTATGGACTTTCCCTGGGAGGAAAACGCGCATGCACACGTTGAAGCAGCACTCTACACCTCTCTAATGCTCATGGCTGTGTGATCTTCAGAGACACATACCATGTCCACCAGAAAAAAGCTGGCTGCATCTCTGCCAGAGCTTCGTGAAAGAACGACAACCCGCATCTCCTCTGCTTTCAGTTTGTTCTTTCATTTCAGTGGTTTGACCGTTTCTACTGCATCATTATTAGCAATAAACGCACACACTATAGATACATTCAAAGCAAAACAAGCACATTTTGATGACCTCTCCTGAATTTTTTTACGGTGCTAGTTACTTTTAGAAATGTGTGGTTTCTTCTTTGAGCTGGGATGGAGGCCGTGCAAACCAGCAAATTTCCATTAAATTACAAAGGTGGATTCCAAAGAACTGCTCAGTTTAGGGTTTGTGATACTTTTTTTTGTTTGTCTTTTTCAATCAATTTGTGTTTATTGTGTACAGTATCTAAATGCAGCCACAGCACAGTCACTCTGGGAAACTTGAATACACTTCTTCAGGACAAAGATGGTGAAGATGTATTCATACAAAGCTAAGCATGACAGAACTACTATCTAGTTGCATTTACAGAAACCTGGAATCTGTCCACAGAAAGAGATGATTTTCAGTCTGTTGCCTTTGAATGCTCACATAGAAGCACCTCAGATCTTTTCTTGCTTGACAAGCCCTCTAAAGATGGTCACCTGGCGTGAAGTACGTCCAGATGAAACGCCTCACCCGAGCTTAGTGTTTGATCGTTTTCCCCTTGAAATGATCAGAGGTGACAAATTTATGGACAAACCTGTGCTGCCCCCTCATGACCCCAGCAAAGGTCTTAAGAGAGACGTGAATGGCGCACGATGCACTTTAGAAATGGACCTCAGTCATGTATTTGTAAACAGCAGCCCCCCCCCAGGACTCCCCTACCAGAAATGTGCTTTGTCGCCTTTAGTTGGAGATTCAGAATGTAGGAACAGAAAGGTATACATCTGAAATACTTGGGAAAATGTTATGTTGTGGATTCTATGTGCATAAAAAAAAATGTATTTCTTCTTTCAGTTTGACTTGCCACTTTAGATTCCAACAGTTACTTCTTTTCTTTTCATTGATTAAAAATAATAGAGAAATCACTAAATAATTGGTTTGATGACAAATGGGAAGAGAGAAAAGAAAAATCGAATATTTTAAATTATTTTTCTGTTATTATCTTGGGAAGGGTGAGCCCTGATGACTCAGAACTGCAACTTTGCACCTTTTTCAAAAGCCCAGTAAGACACCCTTCCTGTCAGGAGATTTATAGTACCGTAGTAAAATGTCGCATTGTTTCATGTCATATGCGAGACCGAAGGCTGGTGGAAGGAGTGAGGAGTCCTGGAAGACAGGGAAACCCTCCTGCCATGCGTCTGATTACCAGCTGTGGTTCAGCGACAATTTAAAAAGAAAATCTGATGTGACCTGAAAGAAAGGCTTTTTTTTGCTTTGCCAAGTGTGTTTGGTTATTTTCCATTTACTGTGCATTGATATGGTTTTTATTGTCTTTTTGGTTTTCATTTTACTTCTCTCTATTCTTTTTATATGAATGTGTGTTTTAATGATTTGATGTCTGATATATCTGGGTTTTAGACTGTACTGTAATATAACCAGGATGTTTACAGAACATGCTGTTTAGGGGAAAAAAAGGCTGAGTCCAATAAAAAAGAACGTAATCACCAGAAGTTATTGTGTTGTTTTAAAAGTGAAAGAAACTTCTTAATATAGATCGCTCTTCCAAAATTGGAAAAAGTATTTGGTTTCATAAAACTTCCTAATTTTTTTCTAAATTGGTGGTATCAATTCCCTCTTAACCCTTGTGCTGTCCTAGCCACTTTAACATTAGGAGTTGGGTCATCTAGACCCACTAGACAGTGCTCTGAACCTTTTTTCTTCAATGATTTGTGATCTTCACTGGTGTCCATGGATGACATGAAATCTTTCCACCTTTATCCACCTTTGTCATGGTAGGGAGAACACGTCAATGTAAGGGTGGGGTCATCTAAGATAGCACAAGGGTTAAATTGTAATAATGATTCTAAAAACTACCTGTCAAGTCTTTCACTTTCATCAGCAAGTTGTTATACTGGAAACTAACCTTTAAACAGAACTTTAGTCCCCATAACATTTCTATGGAATTCGTGATGTAAGTAAATCTTTATTTTCCAGAACTGGACATGCGATCAGTGTTAAATTTGATTGACAGTAGTAGATGGATTTTACGATTTGAAACTTTTCTAGGTAGTTTTAACTTGCATGATAAAATGAAACTGTAAAAGCTGTTCCTCAGTCTTTAATTGAAATACCAATAACGCTAATTCAGCAAGTTCAAATTCCTTCTCTGCTCATTTATGGCCAGTCCATCACCAGTTTACAAATAATCCTTTAATTTCAGGATATCATAGAGGAAGTGAACAAACTGATGTCAAATGACATAACATTTCAATCAAGAAATACATTTTAAAAATCATAATGATGATGTATATTTTGTAAAGGACCTTTAATATTAAACTTTTGGATTTGAAGGAAACAATTATACTTTTTGTGTTGAAAACACTGAAACAAGTTGCTGCTTAATTTTTTATTATAGCATTTATGTACGTTATCAGTTTTTGGAATGATTTTCATGTCTGGTGTTCTTCCATGGTGTCATAGCCCCATATTCTTCTGAATTCTTTGTTTTGGTAAAATTAAAATTTGGTATAATTTCACATGACAGCCTGATTTATTTAGCTTTAAATGTATGAAAATGTCTGGGCAAGTTTTATATTCATAAAAGTCCATTCTCAAAAACCAGACCAGCTTTTAATATATTTCATAAGCAGAGTTGTTTATATTTAAACTCATAGAAATTCATGAAAAGTAAAGAAAGAAATAAAACAAAAAACAAGAAAATGTTTCACCTTTCAGTCAGGCTTACTCTTCTCTGATTGGTCAAACCCAAATCATGTGATTGTTGACAGATGACGCACTTTTGTCAAACTCATTTCACAACTATTGGAGAATTCTGTTGAGCATCCTTTTCTATTCTACTGTCTGTCTCCAGAGAAGAAGAAGACAGGGGAGTCCTGTCTCTGTGTACCTGTTTCTTCTGGTTGCACAAGTTTTCTGCAGATTTATAAAATCGAGTAATATTGATGGAATTTCTATTGCTTGTAAAAACATTCTTATAAGTCAACTGGCAGGTGACACCACATTCTTAAAAAAATCCTCACAGGCTCTCAGGGTTCTTCAAGTTATAAATACATTTTCAAAAGCATCAGGATTTCATCTAAGCCTAAAGAAATGGGAGTTATTTTCTCTTAAACAATGTGCTCTAACATCCATAAATAGTATAGTAGTCAAAGAAAATGTCACATATTTGGGATTGCAGATAACTAAAGATCAAAAACAAAGAGAACTGATAACTATAGTCTTATTTTAGCAAAAGCACAAAATAAGTTTAACCGCTGGCTACAAAGAGATCTTTCACTAAAAGGTCGTGCCCTCTTAGCAAAGCAGAAGGAATTTCCAGACTAGTTTACATTTCTTCCTAACTATCTCTGGACAGTAAAAATGCAAAAAGGATTGATCAGAAACTTTTTTATTTTCTTTGGAGAAACAGAATCCACTATGTACAAAAATCAGTAGTAATTAATTCATCAAAAGACGGAGGACTTGACTTTCTGGACTTTTCCACTCTAAATAATGCCCTCAAAATTAAATGCTTAACCCTTGTGCTATCTTAGATGACCCCACCCTTACATTGACGTGTCCTCCCTACCATGACAAAGGTGGATAAAGATGGACAGATTTCATGTAATCCATGGACACCAGTGAGGTTCACAAATCATTGAAGAAAAAAGGTTCAGAGCACTGTCTAGTGGGTCTAGATGACCCAACTCCCAATGTTAAAGTGCCTAGGATAGCACAAGGGTTAAAGAACTTCTTAAAAAGTGAAACCTCATTTTGAAATTTCATGCTAAAACATATATTTGATAAGCTTGGAGGTCTGACATTTCTTCTATTAAGTAATTTTAAAATAGGGAAAATTCCTTTAAAACTGTCTAATTTTCATATACAGATTTTATTGGCATGGACTTTGATCTACAAACATACATTTTTTCCTCATTTCTACTATATTTGGAATAATGCAGATATTCTATACAAAAACAAGAGTATTTTTCTTGAAAATTGGTTGGAAAATAACATTTCTCTTGTGACACAGCTGATTAATCCACAAGGTAACCTGACGTCATACGTTGAGTTTCTTTCCACCTATAGTCTGCATGTCTCACCTGCAGAGTTTGCATTGGTTACTGGAGCCATCCCAGGTGGTGTTAAACTTCTGTGTAGCAGTTCTCCTTCAAATACTCCATGTTCTCCTCCCAAATTAACAGAATTGTAGTGTGGAAAGGTATGTTTTTCAGATGGCAGGAATAATCAAAGTATCCGTTCTCTGTTTCAAAATGAGATTGCCACAAACCCGCATGTTAGCTCATGTTGGAATAGGTTTGGCTGTAGAATTCAGAGGGGAAAAGGTTTGGTCCGTGCCCCAAAACTATTTCATCACCAACAAAATCAGAGAAATTTCTTTCAAAGTTCTTCATAAATTGTATCCAGTGAAACACTTCTTTACCAAGTTTAAAAAAGATCTGGATATAAACTGTTAATTTTGTCATTTCTCACCAGAAACTGTGCCTCATCTTTTTTGGTTTTGCTCTTTCACTCAACTATTTTGGAAAGATTTGATACATTTTTAAGAACTCATCTATGTGAAGATTATAGATTATTTTATGAGCATATTATTTTTGGATATTTTACACAAGGGAGATTTAATGCAGAGAGAATATTTGTAGTTAAATTACTTATATATATGGCTAAATCCTTCATTCACAAGTGTAAATATTCCAACAAAAAAACAGTATTTTATGTTTTTCAGAAAGAAGTGGTACTGTATATAAACAGTATAAAATCCTCCACTAACAAAAAAGCTGTCAGAACAGATGAAACTTGGTCTCTTTTAAAACTTTAACAGATTCCTTTGCCTTTATTATTTTTGCTTAACCTGTTTTACATTGTTATTATCATGTTTTTTTGTTCAATTTCCTGGCGAACGTGAAAATTGTATATTGCACACAGTGTGGAGTTTTGTGTTTGGTATTTTGAATGTGCAATATTTGTTAATAAAGTAAAAAAATAACAATTTGAGAATTTACAAGATGTTTTTAATTAAGAATGTCCCTCTTTCATTATAAAGACATTTTGATTCTATTGACAAAACATATATTTAAAAATGGATACAAAAAGTTTTTAAAAAGTCTTATTTTTTGACACGTTACATTCTGATTCGGTTAAAAGCTGCTTAAAGATGTTTCTCATCATGCAGCTTCCAACCAACGTCTTTTGTTTGTTTTACATAGAGAAAACTATACATTCAGTATAAAAGAATGAACAATAAAAACATTGGGAGAGAACAAGGGGTCGTTATTCTCACAATCCATAATTTATATTTTAACGCCTTTTTGCTAGTTGAGCCACTTATACAGAAAAAAAATGATATACAATAAAAAAAATAATATTAAAAGGGCAAAAAAGCAAGTCTCTGGTTACTATAGTTACATTTATGAATGTGGGATTTTGCCATTATGATGAACATATTTATTATGAAATAAGAGTCTTCTTTCAAATGCATCAGTAGTCCGAGTATTCATGCTGCCTTTTCCTCTTTCTTCATTCTCACTTCCTCCTGCTGCCAAGATGGAAAGAAGTTTATTTGAAAACGAAATAGAAAAGTTCAGGAACACTTTGTTGAGCAACGGATCAGTGTAGTTCGTTGAACTGCAGAAAATGATCGTTTAAATAAACACGTTTTACCAGAGCTGAGGGTTCCTCCCTGTACCTGTCTAACCACCTGTCCACGCACGGGATCCTGGATTACCTAAACAAACAAACAAACAAACAAACAAACAAACAAACAAACAAACAAACAAAGAAGACAAAGTCCAGCGAAACGAATAATCATATATATCGATGCTTTAATAACTATCATTGCTGTTTAGGCTAAGGTAGCACTGCTGGGCGTTTTTCAGGAATGGGTGCAAGCTGGTGAAACCGGTTGATAAAGTTCCGAGGGTGCCTAAAGGGGACACAGCCTCACCTGAAGAAAGGTGGGTGTGTCCTCGTGCGCAGGCCGCGCCCCCTCAACACTCACGACATCTCCCAGGAAGAGAGGCCGGAGTGAAAAGCGCCCTGTCAGCCGGGAAGAAGCATCTGTCTGCCGGTCCAGCTCCTCTCTGCGCGCCTCCAAAGCCCGGACACCACCATGCTCATCAAGGAGTTGTGAGTTTCTCCAGAACTTTCCCTCTTACTGCTGACCAGTGAGCCACTGCTTCCCGAAGGAGGCTGTGAATATTGAGCTCCTTAAACATAAAAGCCTGGAGTTTGAGTCGGGCGTGAACTGGTTCTTCCCGTAAAGCTGCACCTGTTCAGGTGTTCTCAGAATGAACCGAGTTCGAACTGAAAAGCTTCAGGTGGGAAATGACAACTGGCTTTGACTGAACTTTCAGTTTCTCACAGTGGGGAAGTTTGGTGATTTAAACCAAACGTTGACATTTTCTAACTCTTTCCTTTGGAGATCCCGTGAGTTTAATGGTCACTCTTTCACTCCTGAATGGGGCAGGTCAGGTGTTCTCTCTGCTCGCTCACGGCTCCATCCGGTGCTGGCTGTCGCCTGCCGGTGACCGGGGTTCAAAGTACACCCGGCCTCAGCGGCGTTACTGGGTTCTCTCTGGAGAACATGTCTGGAGAACATGACACAGCCGTTGAAAGGAATTTTTTTTGTTATCAAGATGATACATTTGATCCCATCAAGCACCAGGTTTCTGCTCGGAGAGCTCCTCTCCCATGAAGCATTCAGATCCTGTTCCACAGGCTGCAGTTGATGATTAATTGGCTTTTGCGTTGCAGACAAAGGGCTGCCTTCAGCCGATGCGTTCAAGGTCTCCACTGAAACGCGCAACTTTATTTGGGGGCACGCGCACGGGTTTCCCGTGCTGGCAGGAAGAGGTCAGCACTGTGTGAACATGTGCGGTGATGACATGACTCTTCGTCAGCCTTTTCTGTTGCATCTGCGGTGCTTTTATAGCCTTTTCCAGGTGCTGACGTAGCGCTTTCTCTGCTGAATCCACCGACGACGCTTTTTTTTTATTTAACAAGTGCGTAAAAACCGAACTCCGCGTCTGGTGTTTTTTCAAGTCAGATAAGGAAACTAATATGGAAGAAAAATATCACTGCAATAAACCATCCCGAAGAGCATTAAAGGCCCACTCCAATGAAAATAGTGTTTTCAACATGTTCTTGTAGCATTTTTCTGAATAATGCAGGACATATATGAAGAAAATTAAACTTAAAATTGCATTTCTGCAGCTAGAAAAAGAGCATATTTGTGATGCAGAGAATAAATAAGCTGGGGGCCACAAGCTCCCTGCTCCAAGCTCTTAGCAAAGGGAAGGGGAAGGGGGGCGGTGTTGTGAGTCAACAGTTCCGCCCACAATTCAGAAGCCAACTTCTAATGAAGCACTACTGCTCTGCAGAAAATACGTCCTTTAAAACAGCAATTTTTTTTTTAATTTGACCTAAAAACGGCACAATCATAATTAAAAGATCACTGGGAACACATTTACAGGAGATCAATAGAGGATCGGAGTGGACTCTTTATATACTGATGTCTCTACTAGAGCTGCACAGTAAATCTCAAATTTATCGTCATTGCGGCATCAGCCTGTGTTATGCTTGTGTCCCAAAAGACCGCATAATCTGCAATAAATGTTTACACACATGCAGAAACAATGGTCTCGTAGCTTGAAGTATTTAACTAATCAAATAGAGGCCTTTACACGATTGACCAATTGGATGAAGCCCTTCACATCGTTGACCAATGTAGCCCTTTTGTTAGATGCCTGCCTCCTTATGTAGATGAGCATCGTTTCAGTTTTGTCGACTTTTATTTAAACAAAACTGTTGCAGTGAAATGGAAATTATTGCTATTTGTTTGTTTTGCTATTTGTTCATGTATTGCACGTATTGTATTATTGCGTCTCTGATTGAACGTCTAAATTCGAGCAGGAGCTCCTGGGACATCCCACCTCCTCAGAACAGTTTTTCCTTTTTTTTAATGTTGAATTTTTCTTTTATAGTTTTGTGAAATGACTTAATTCTTAAAAAAAAGTCTCCAAAACGTGAGTGTAGAGCCACTTAATGTGGAACTGCAGGTGTGAAAAGGGGATGTGCTGTTGAAGGCTTCCTCAGATAATGGATCCAGCTCAGAAATTTCCCCATCTGAAGCTCACGCCCCATTTGTTCTACCTCAAACATGAAGGGAGACACACCCACTGGAGTAACCACTCCTGTGAACACAGGCTGAATGGAAAAACATTTGGACTTTTTTGGTTTTCATGCATTTCTACATGGAACACTGGTTGTTTTGTATTAAAGGGATTATTTAGACCAAATATATGAAAAGTATTTGTACCATGGCGTGTTTAAAATCTCCCATATGAGCGTATATCATAGAGGAAAGTGTGGGTGAACCGATGTGGTGTTTAGTGTCTGACTCATGGAGATACTTCTATCAGGGACAAACCAAAGACCTGATAGCTCTTGGTCCACATCCAGCCACATGTTAATCGCAGGTGGATCTGCTACTGGATGTTCTTGAACAAGTCGGTCAGTCACTTTAGTTACTGACCTGTTTATGGACTCCAGGACCTTCTCTTGGTGTGACTGTTCAGACGTGTTACTGTGGTTGTTCTGAGGTTTTCCCGCTGTTAATGTTTTCTTGTGTTTTTGTTTCCTTACAGCCGGATCGTTCTGCCCGTCTCAGTGGAAGAGGTACAGAACTTTATACTAACTTTTATTTTATCATGGATGGTGCTTTATCATTGACATGGTGGACATGCTCTAGATGTAGATAAAGAGCTGATATCCACAAAGTACATCTGTAGGATGTTTCCTTTTGTATTATCTATTCTTACTATTTTTTACAATCTCTGCTGCGTCACATGTGGGTCATCCAAACATCTGACAGAGTTGCGGGTTTCGAATCGCAGACATTTTGTTCTTCTAAATCCATGTTGCACCGCAAGCAACAAGAACTTTGTGTTCAGTTGTTGTTAAAGGTGTTTTTAGTGTTTATTCCTTTTCATTCTCCGTCTTCATAAACTCAGGCTGTGTGTTTTGAAGGCCTCAGACAGCTGGGTGTAGTTTAAAACTGAAAAAGTCGTTGTGTCAGGTTTGTAAAAAAGCAGAAAAAGTCTGAGATCCAGTGATTCTAGTTTTGATACAAAAGAATAACGTTCATCCTTTTGTCAGCAGCTTGTCTGAACATGTCATTGTTAACTTAAACTGTTTTCGCCTCACAGCTGAACATTGTGTGTTTGGCTTTATACGCTCCTAATGCTGTTGAGGCTTTCTGGTCAAACACGGCGTGCTGCATTCCTGACTGGCTTCTCCCAGAGGCGGAGCTCCCAGCTCCACTGAAATGGACAGTGGAAGTCACATGTTCTGAATCACAGGATCACGGATGTGTTTGTGTTGTTTAGAACATAATTCAAATTTCTGACAAACCGGCCAAAATGACCTGTAATTTGACTAAAACAAACATAATCTCAGACTCAGGAAGACTCCAGGAAGAGGAAGAATGTGAAACGAAAAGTCTTAAACTGTGGAAACTTTAGTCTGAGCAACACTCATAGAAATAAAATGTTTATTCTCAGTTACGGAAAAAGTTAACATTGGCCTTGGCAGGAGTTTAACAATAGTGTATTAAGGCCACCATTACAAGAAGTAAAACAAACAAATGGGAGAAAAAAAACTAATACAATTATGAAGAAAAATATTCAACAATTTATGAGAATAAATTTGTAAAATTGAGTCATACAATTATTAAAAAATAAACAGTTAACCACAATATAGTCATACATTTTTGGAAAAGTAAAAATGTTATGAGTTTAAAAAACCCTACAATTATGAAAAAATAATTCAACAATTTACAAGAGAAGTGTTATAAATGTATGCTTCAAAAAGTTATCATTTTTCCTGTATGACATTATTTTCATGAAAATACAGACAAAACATGACCTTTTCCTTGGGAAAGTACAACTTTTTCATTCACAAATTTATAAATTTCCTCATAAAATTTTGACTTCTCTCCTAATTTTACAACTTCAATCTCAAATATTTGTTTATGGTGGCCCTAATGCTCCATCGTAGGAGTTCTGAGCAGTTTACTGCAGCTTGTGCTTTTTCTTGGTCATTAAACAATTCCTCAAACAATTTGTCTCCTGTTCTGCTGCTTTTCTTTAAGCATATTCTGACTTGAGATGTTCAGAGAATGAGAACCATACTGAGGTTAATCCAAATGGAGCAAAAGGATTTTCCTGGAAAAGCTGTCATGTGAAAATCTCTTTTGTCTTTAGTACCAAGTGGGGCAGCTGTACGCCGTAGCAGAAGCCAGTAAGAGTGAAACGGGTGGAGGAGAAGGCGTGGAGGTGTTGGTCAATGAGCCGTATGAGGAGAATGGTGAGAAGGGACAGTTCACCCACAAGGTCTACCACCTGCAGAGGTATGAACCTCCATCCCTTCCACCCTTAGCACAGCTGTTGATCAGCAGATTCACATGTTTAAGGCTGACTGTGAAAATAAAGAGAGACCTTCAGAAAACAAATGATGGATTTCCTTACTTACACATTACTTGAAATGTTAACAATGATGCAGCCTTTAATCTACAGCAGACGCTGCTCTGTTATGCTTAGGACAGCAGCTTTGACACAATGTGTTCTCTTATCTGCATTGATGTTTTTGCAGCAAAGTGCCAGCTTTTATCAAGACTGTGGCTCCAAAAGGTTCACTAGAGATTCACGAGAAGGCCTGGAACGCTTATCCTTACTGTCGAACGAGTGAGTCCCGCCTTTCAGACTGTCGTGGTACTTTTTCATTTGCCACATGTCCTGCTCCAGTGTTAGGTTTAAAACATATTTGATTACATTTTTGAATTTAAATGTAACTGTTTGTCTGTGCTTGAAAATGTTTTTCTTCTTTCTGTTCCTGATTGGTCTATTTCCCGCCGTGGTTCTTCTGATGCAGTCCTTACAGTGAGTGAGCTTTTACCATTTATCATCCTTACCTTGAACAATTCTACCTTTTTTCTCATGTGGGATCACAGTGGGCACACATAGAGCATTTGTGTAGAGCAGGGCTGGTCCTAAAGCGCCTCAACCCTGCCTGCTTTCCAGCTCTCCCTGCCCAGCTTTCTCCTAATTGGTCAACTCAGGTGATTCCATATGCTCATTTTACTGAACACACCTGATTTAGGAAGTCAACATCAAACAGTTCAGGGAGAGCTGGAACACAGGCAGGGTTGTGTCTCTTGAGGATCAGGCCTGGCCAGCCCTGGTGTAGAGCAGCTACATGGAGCATCCTTCTAGAGCAGCGTTTTCCAACCCTATGTTTATGTTGCTCTGCTTATGCACTCCTGATTCATATCGAATTACATAAATGCCAAGATTCAGCTCATCATCAGGCTCTGCAGAAGCCCTGCAGTGGCAGTCATTAAAGGCAGGTGTGAAATGATGAGAAAATGATAAATATCGGACTGTGACAAATGAAAAGAAAAGTTTGTTGGTGTATTAATGTTTCAGGTGTTAAAGTGCATTATAAAGTCAATGTTTTTAGTTTTTAATGTACCGTGTGCAGTTTGCTGTATTTAAGTCAAAAGGTTAAAGGTGAGAAATGTTGACTTAAATGTGAAAAACTCCACTGTTTGACTTTTGCTGCACTTTTGATGGAAAACATGTGAATGAACTGAAACCTAAACCAGGATTTTTGTTAGACGTCCACCTGAAGCCAAAATGCTCCACAAAACACTAAAATGTTATGAACTTGTGAAAACTTCTGTTATTTGTTTGCGTGTGATGTTTTTTTTACGGGTTGACAGAACTGTCATTATGTCTCCATACAGAACACCTACATGAAAGATAAGTTCCTTATTAAGATTGAGACGTGGCACAAACCTGACATGGGGAACCAGGAGAACGTAAGTGTTAACTGTAAAACCGTGGGAAAAAACTCTGCAGAAACTGTAACAGACTAAGGAGGAATTGGTCTAAGTGCAGAGACTACAGTGGTGAAAGTTGCTGTGTTTGCAGAAATGAATGTACAGTGGGGCAAAAAAAGTATTTGGTTGGCCACCAATTGTTCACTTAAAAAGAGGAGAGAGGCCTGTAATTTTCATCATAGGTGTACCTTAACTACGAGAGACAAAATAAGAAATAAATTCAGAAAGTCTGATTTTTAAAGAATTTATTTGTAAACTATGGTTGAAAACAAGTATTTGGTCACCTACAAACAAGCAAGATTTCTAGATTTCACAGACCTGGGGGGTATTCCAGAAAGCAGGTTATGCTAGCTTTCATGGTAAGTTTGAGGCTAAGGAAGCTGATAACCTCAGCTTTCGGTACCAGAAATGGAGGTATGTTTCAGGGCATGTCAAGTTGCCATGGCAACTCATGCTCTGAACATAACCTGGTCTGGAGCAGGTTTAGTTGAAGTTTAGTTTGTTTTCAGAGAGGTGAAGCAGCATGATGAGTCCATTTAAAGATGATTTAGTGGATGAAGAAGCTCAGGTAATACTTTTTCCACCGTGAGAGGGTGGAAACGCACGTTAATGCACGTGCATTAACCCAGGGTTACAAAGTCAAGCGTAATTACGCTAACTCATATCCGGTCTTTTGGAACCGACATACCCAGAGTAAGCAAGTTCAGGGGGATTTCAGCCAGAGTTCAGGCTTAAAGTCAGGCTAGTTTAAACATGCTTCCTGGAATACCCCCCTGTAACTTCTTCTAAATGAGGATCCTCATTACCTTTATTAATGGCACCTGTTTGAACTCGTTATCTATATAAAAGATACCTGTCCACAACCTCAGACAGTCACACTCCAAACTCCACTATGGTCAAGACCAAAGAGCTGTCTAAGGACACCAGAAACCAAATTATTGATCTGCACCAGGCTGGGAAGACTGAATCTGCAATAGGTAAGCAGCTTGGTGTGAAGAAATCTACTGTGGGAGCAATTATTAGGAAATGGAAGACATGTAAGACCACTGATAATCTCCCTCCATCTGGGGCTTCCTGCAAGATCTCACCCCATGGGGTCAGGATGATCACAAGAACGGTGAGCTAAAATCCCAGAACCACACTGGGGGACCTAGTGAATGACAGGGGAGCAAACATCATGCTTTGGGGCTGTTTTTCAGCAAAGGGACTAGGACGACTGACCGTGTAAAGAAAAGACTGATTGCAGTCATGTATCGTCAGATATTAAGTGAAAACCTTCTTCCATCAGCAAGGGCCTTGAAGATGAAACATGATTGGGTCTTTCAGCTTGACAACAATCCCAAAGACAAAGCCCGGGTAACGAAGGAGTGGCTTGGTAAGAAGCATTTCAAGGTCTTGGAGTGGACTAGCCAGTCTCCAGAGCTCAACCCCATAGAGAATCTTTGGAGGGAGTTTAAAGTCTGTGTTGCCCAGCAACACGCCCAAAACATCCCAGCTCTAGAGATCTGCATGGAGGAATGGGCCAAAATACCAGCAACAGTATGTGAAAACCTTGTGAAGACTTAAAGAAAACGTTTGACTGCTGTCGTTGCAAACAAATGTTTTAAAATAAAGTATTGAGTTGAACTATTATCGACCAAATACTTATTTTCTACCATAATTTGCAAATTCTTTAAAAATCAGACCATGTTATTATTCTGGATTTTTTTTCTTTTCTTATTTTGTCTCTTATAGCTGAGGTATACCTGTGATAAAAATTATAGGCAATCACATTTTAATGTTTGCTGATGTCAAAATGTCAACACATTTGAGCTTTTCTGTATTATCTGCATGTTTGGATTTTCCAATCTCATCTAAAAGTTCCATTTTAGTTGATCCAAGTACGGTTCCTCGGTGTTTTAAACGGTTCAGGTGTAGAAAATCCTCCTGGGATACTAATACTCCTTTGCTTCAGCAGACGCTCGACGAGCACTCAAAGGTTGAATTGAGGGCAGATGCATGCACGTGCAGCTGCAGACTTTATTGATTCGAGAGTCTTTGTTGTCTGCTCTTATACACAGTAAACCATTTTTTAAATATCCAATGAAACCCGCAAGGCTTAAACCTCTATATATACTTTTTTTAATTTTAGTTCCAAATTGTGCCCTTCACTTTAAATGTTTCTTTGCAGGTACACGGACTGGATGAGAAAACATGGGGCAACGTTGAGGTTGTTAACATTGACATCGCTGACAAAAACTCCATCAGTTCAAAGGTGACAGAAAGCCTTAAGAGCTATAAAGTCAAAGTCCTGTGCATCGTCAGCTCCTTTGTCCTGTTCACCTTTTGAGCTGAGTATTTATTTGTAAGAACCTCCTCCTGTTTTAAACTAAGATGAGGATTTGGAAAATTCTGTCAAATGCTCATTGGACAGTTTTTGACCCTTTTCCTGCTGAGGAACATCTGGTTTGCTTTCCATCATTCCCCAGCTGCTGCTGAGCAGAATTCTCAGAAACTAACTTTATTTAGAATGAAATCAAATGATTACTATAGACTACTGTCACAGGATCCTCTTAGATCAAAGGACTACTTGTATAACCTGAAATGCGCGTGATGGGCCATGGCAAATGTAAACAAAAGACTGATGGGAGGAGCTTATAGATACAAACCATTAATATATTTTGACAGATGAAAATGTGCAGAAATAGTGGATATGGGGAAGTAAAGGAATTCTTGTTTAAAAACGGAACAGAAATGGCTCCAGTTTACGTACAAACTGCATGGGAGGTTCTGGATAAGATCACCAGGTTTGGAAGCATTTATAAACCGTCTTCTCATAATAAAAAATGCTCAGATCTTCCTCTTTGGTTCCAAAGAAGTATAGGGACTCTGCCCTTTTTTTTAATAGCAATCAAGATACTAAATATATGCTGTGAAACTGGCCTGTTTTTTCACGTGTACCTACATTTACTCCTCAGGACTACAAGGCAGATCAGGATCCATCCATCTTTAAGTCGGAGAAGACGGGCAGAGGGCCTCTGGGTCCTGACTGGAAGGTACCATCCGTTCCTGCTCTCAACCATGCTTTATTTACTATTTGTAAACTGGAGATTATGATTTTTATGTGTACAACTTTGGGTTTCGTGCAGAGTGAACTTCCTAACAACCCTAACTGTCCACACATGTGTGCCTACAAGCTGGTCACTGTGGAGTTCAAGTGGCTGGGACTTCAAAATAGAATAGAAAATTACATCCAAAAGGTATGAAATGATTAGATTCATTTGTCTTGTTTTAGCATTTGTATTGTCGCCCTCTGGTGGCCAAAACTCCACTCCTCACTTAAAGTATCAAACGCTTCAGTTCTGTTCTAACGCTGTCCCTCATCCACCCACCGTGTCCAGGTGGAGAAGCGTTTGTTCACCCACTTCCACAGACAGTTGTTCTGCAGCATCGACAAGTGGATTGAACTGACAATGGATGACATCCGCAGAATGGAGGAGGAGACCAAGAGGGAGCTGGACGAGGTAACAGGACTGGAGCAAGTCTCAATTTTTTTTAGTGCTCCATCTGTTAATTTAGAGAACTGAGACAAGATGGAGTTGATTATTAAATAATATTTGCTTTAAAAGATGAGGAACAACCATTCAAAGAGACCATAAATATATATGGAGCTTTGTTTTATTTTCTTCTTTTGCTTGGAGATCAGGCTGGGCCATAAATTGATTGTATTTATGAATTTAAATCTGTTGTAAGATATTTTTTGGTTGGTAAAATCTGTTTTTTATTTTTTTCCAGCACTCAGCTTTTTTGGGCTTCCGTTGTTCAGAGTAGGGTCAGCCCGCCTGTTTCTCGCTACGTGCAGACGTTAAAATAAAAGTTAGCATAGAGAGAGGAGCTTGTTCCCAAAACGGGTTCTGTTTGGTGACTTCTGACTACAAACAACAAAATCTGTTTTAAGGCTGCTACTACCAAAAGTGGGAATTAATTTGTTTCAACCCCTGAAACAAAGCCACTCTGTTGAGTGCGAGAAGCATTTTGTCTTTATGTCCAGGCCAACTTCCAATGGAAATGTTGAAATAAAATAGTTTTAGTGAAATATATTCTGTTTTTTAGCCATGTAGCCCAGTCCTACTTGGAGAACATTTTTGAAGCAGTTGTGGAACCATCACTTCTCCTTCCCTTTTTTCTTTTTAAATAAAGAAAGTTCAGATCTGGAAGCTTTAAAAGTTAATGTTTAGCTTGGCTAGCAGCTGATCAGAGATAATGGAGTTGACAAAGCACAGCTTTTATTTTCTTTTTCCATCTCTATGAACTGCGACACAATTCAAAGGCCATTCTGACAAATCAGCACTGCATGCTGTCTCAAATGGAGCCGATTTAAAACCTTCTTGTAACCAGGCTTGTTTTTTTTTTCTTCTTCTTGTCACAGATGAGGAAGAATGATGAAGTTAAAGGGATGGGAGCAGATGATTGACAGAAAGTCACGCGGTGAGCATAACCTTTTCATCTAAATGTACATATTTTTTTTAACCCTTCTAGCATCCCTTTTCTTTTTTTCAGATCTTGAATACAGAAGGAGTCTCCTTCTTCTACTGAGCTCAGACTCCAGACCGGAACAACAGCTGCTTTCTAAGCTTTGTTCAGAAAAAAAAACACCTTTCATCCTAATAAATGTTCTGCTCTTAATAAGAGCTCGATCCTGGGAGGCAATGGTGCATATTTATGTACAACTGTTGAATAAAGGTACAGCTGCTCTGGATTTGGATACTTTTTTTTTTTTTTAAAGCAGGTTTACAAACTGACACGTCTGCACTGTGGAGGGAATTTTCTAAAGCAAAGGTGGGGTTGTTTCTTTATCACTGGTATCTTTTTTTTTTTAAACTCATTGGTTTACCTTTTAGTGTGGTATTGGCTGTAATTGTTTGTATTTTTGGAGGATGGAAAGAGGAGGGTGTTACAACAGCCGGTCAAAATTTCCCACCTGTTTTTCTCTGCAAAGAACAGAAATGATGTATTTGGCAAAGTTGGACGTTTTCATATTACAGGTGCCTGTATTCCGGTTTCTGTCCAGTATTTGTAAACTCCTGCAGCACTTAAGATTTCATAAAGAAATTAGTGGTTAATTAAATTGTAGGTGGATGAAAGCAGAAAAAAGACAGATTTGGTTTATTAAAATGTTTTGAAGTAAAAATTTACACATTGATGTCATAATGTTAAGAGTGCCTTTTGTCAAATACCTGATTGTTTTGTTTTTTGTCTTTCCATCAAGTTCACTAAGATTCGGAACTAAGCTGATTTATAATTACCTAGGAAATTAAAGTTTTGTCTTGACTGTTTTTGTTCTGTAAGTCTATATGAATCTGGATGGTTGTAATTATATGATGGTGCATTACATTAAAACCAATTTTATTTTTCTTCGTTTTTCTTTTTTCTTTTTATGAAGGGGGAAAAAGCTCCTTGGAAGCTGTTACTATTGGAATGATCAAAACATTTGGTTTTTGTCATCGTGATTCTAATTAAGATTAGCTCATCAGACCTTTGGGTTCTGGTAATCTTTTGATTAAATATTAAAGCTGCGCTCTCCTGATCTCCAGTCCACCATCTTGGCTGCGTTCCAGGTTTCTTTGCATAAATGCAAATATCCATCTGTTGAGCTCAATGAGGAGCAGAATCAGGTGAGTTTGGTGACCATGCTGACTGGAGTTCAGAAAACCCAGCAACCTTCAGTTATTGGTCATGTTTTCTTTAAACTTGTTTTTCTTTGGGGGGGCTTAAGTTTTGAATAAAAGCAGACATTAACCTGGTTCCACATACGTGTGCATTGTCATGTCCACATGTGTCATGTCATTAATTCCATCTTTCAATCTTAAAATGTGATTTTAAACTTAAGATTTTCAAAGAGATAATCGGCTTGTATTTAGTTGCACTTTGTGTCCAGGAAACTTCTAATCGAGATGTTGAAATAAAATGGTTATTGTGAAATATATTTTGTTTTTAGCCGTATGGCACAGCCCTACTAGAATGTTTTTGAAGCTGTTGTGGAGCCGTCACTTCATCATTGCAGAGTCCAACTTTATTACCAATTGACGCAACTAAAATAGAATTTGGCCAGATTTGCCTTTCTTCATGTAAACACAAATCGCCGTATACGCTCACTTTTTCAGAAAGATGTGTCCATTCCCTCTGTTGTTCCTTATTGGAATAATCTAGTATACCAATTAGAGGGGGGAAGGATCAGGGGCCTCATTTATAAACGTTGCGTACGTACAAAAGAAGGCGTACGCCACTCTCTACGCAATAGTTGAGATTTATAAAAAGCAAACTTGACGGGAAAATGTGCGGTCCTTCACGCAAGCTCTGACCCAGGCGTACGCACAAAAACAGGTGAAATGAGAAACAGCGACACCGTCGGCAGATGGAAGAAACACGTGAAAGTGAAAATGACAATACTGCCTCTCATAAATAACATGAAGACTTCACAAAGCAAGTCTTACAATTAACAGCCTACATGAACACCCGTTGGACCGATCAGCAGTGAAACAAATAAAAAAAATCAAACGAAAATTACAACAGAAATTCAAATGAACACATATTTGGAAAAAGAAAAGTGAAATATGTTCTGCAATATTGGCATGGCCGGCCCTCCCTATACGCGAATTACGCAGCCGCGTAGGGCCCCCGTCACCAGCAGGGCCCCGAAGTGGCGACAAAAATTAAATTAAAAAAGACCCAAATCTGGCAACCCATTTCATAAAACTTCCTTACCAACGTGTGCTCTGAATGTTGTGCAAAAGAAAGTTGCCTGCACTTTAATGATCCCCCTTGTCAGCACAATCTGACCAACCCAAATAATGACGTTACACCATTTAGCAACGATTGGTCAACATAATTGCATCTGAGCCTGGCACACTGTACAGTTACGAGCACATTTTGTTTCAATAAAGTTGGGAAAAATGAAAAAAACGAGCATATTTTGTCACGCTGATCAAAGCGACAACAAGAAAACGTCATTCCTCAGAGACTTTATCATCAGGAGCGAAAAAAAGATAAATAACTTCAACATCAATCACAAGGTAAGTTTGGAGGATGTTGGGGCTTTATTTTTACATTATCCAGCATTTCTGTGCAGCTGCGCAATTTACGTAAAATACTAAGCGATGTGTCTGAGCTGAAGTTTGCACATAAACGACCCCGTTTGTCGTAATTTCCCATGGAAAACTCGAAAATATTTTGATACCCAAGTTTCCAAGATGTGGTCTTACATGACCTTCTAAAACGGCGGAGAGTAAAGAAAAGTAAATAATGACAACGATATGATGGCTGAAAAATGTTTTAACTCACGCTATCGTTTCATTGTTTTGCTAACACATACTTAGTGCGTTCTGCATTTTCCGGTTTATTACAGCATAAAAACTGCTGTTTATCTGTTTTAGACAGTCAGGTAGTCTGAGTTTTACAACAATGAGTGTGTCTTAAAATCTTGCATTGGCATGAAATATGGAGAATAAAAACTACCAAATACATAGGAAATAAAGGTTCTCATCTATTAATGACAAACAAAATAAATGTACTAATTTTAAAATTATGAACATACAAAATTATACAAAAAGAAGTGTATAAAAGGCTTATATTTCCACTTATTCTCAAATTAGTGTTCACATTTTATTATTTATAAATAGGTACATTTATTTCTTATTTGTAGTTTGCACATGCATTATTTTACATAATGATGATGTTTTGCACAGTTGTGTCTCATCAGACAGTTTCTTCTGCTCTCAAAAAGTATTGGAGGAGGTGCAGCGTCCACATCCCAAGATGTTCCTGACTTCACTGAAGATTTAATCTCAGGTAATTTTAAAAGCATGTAAAGTAATAGAAAAAACAGTGTCTGCATAAACCCTTTTTTTCATAAACAGCAGCTGAAGAGTATGGAGCTCCAAACTGTTCATAATTAAATTAATTAAATATGACCTTATGCAAATATACAATCAAACAATAAATCTCTCATAAATATATAAAAAGATCATGACATTGTGAAAAACCTGCACACAGATTTTAAACGAGCCACTATATTATTAGTATTCTGCTATAGATATTTTATTAGCTTTATCATTGATTATTGTATAATAATAATTCTTGTTTTTTAGCTGCAGGAGAAACTCCTGTCACCACATCTACTGTTGAAAGAGAAACATTTGACTGTTTGACTTTTCACTGTTTGCTTTTATTGAAGTTATGTATCTTATGTTCCAGAGGCTCCAAGAGATGCCTGTTTGGAAGAGGAGCCTAGTGGATCCAAAATTCCACCTACCGGTACCTCAAATCCAGTTGGTCCAGCTGAACGGCCAACCACACTCTCTGATCCAGAAAGAATGGATTTGGTCCTTTTCAGACTGATGAAGACTCTGACTTTCCAAACTCCCCCTCATTGAGCTGTTGTGTTCTTTATGTTGGATTGTTTTATTGTCATTTGATTTGCAATTAAGTTGCTGTTTTTAATAAGTTGGAGTTTTGTGAATGTCATTTGTTGAGTGCCTAATGTTATATTAAAAAATATATATCTATATACATTTGTCATTCTTTTTTTTTCTTTGCATTTAAAATTTGTTTAGCACCACTTAATGTGCATCCAACATGCAGGCAATATACTGTATTCAATTCTTTGGCAGCAACAATAATTCACAAATGTATTAATAGACAGATCTCATTTATATTACAACAACAGTTGCGTTTTTTTTGGTGCTGCTGATCAGTTAGAGGGCCCACAAATTACATTTCGCTTAGGGCCCCCAGAAGACCAGGGCCGGCCCTGAATATTGGCATGGTGTGCAATTCATCCTCATAAATTATATAGTTAACAGAACAAAATAATTTACAAAACTGATATTCCCGTTAATGTGTCCGTCTGGCGGAGCCGATATAGGTGCGGGCGTGCGGACGGACGGACAGACAGACAGACAGACGCACTAAGTGTCCACTGGGGAAAGTTGTTTTCATATTAAAACATTTCTTCATAAGCTACGGAATTATGGTATTCATGCATATGCCTTTAGTTTGTTTTATTTTTGATAAAACCATGTATGGCGTGTGTCTCAACCATTCAGAAAGCAACAAGAAATTACATTTGCGCTGAACAATTTCCCATTTCCACGTCGATTATTACGGACATCTGTAGCTTGTCAGATGTAATTAAATGGATGGAAATAAAATGCCCCATCACAATGCGTAATGACGCACAATGGCTGATCTTGTGCTCTTAGAAGATGTGGCAAATGGAAGAATTAGGAGTGAACGCATCTTTAGACAGCAAGAACACTTGCTTATGAGTGGCTTATGAGCCGGTTCCGACTTCCTCGAGCCGTCCTTTTGGACCTCTGCGGGCTTTTGGGCCCGGCGTTACAGAGGAGCACTCGGAGGAACCACGCGTGTCACCCGGTGCATGCATCTGGCGCTCCAGTCCCCCCCCACCCCCTCGGACAGGCCACGGTCCGAGGTTGTGAGGCTACAGCATTTACGGCGTCTGCCACCGTTTGCCGCTCACGTGCCTTTTTAGCATTATTAATGCCCACACTGTGCCCACCAAACAACACTTTTCCACCTCGACAACGATAACTTCTACTTCACATTGAGTGAAGTTTCGTTTTTTTCATTTCCTCTCGGTGTGTGCCATGATCTCGCAATCAATGAATATTCATTTGTGGGCGTTTCACGGACTATTTATGGGCAACTATGGGCGTGTCGTGATGAAGCCGCAAAAGCTGCGCAGCATTTAGAATTGGTTGTGATTTATTAAGGGAAAGATGCATATGATGTGCGTGGGCATGGTTTTATAAATCCGAATATTTCTGTGCGTACGCACGTCATATGTTTCATCCGTACGCCACTTCTGACGCAAATCCTACGCAAAGTTTTATAAATGAGGCCCCTGGCCTCTGCCAGCAAAATATCTTTTAACCAATAAAGTGAAAGAAATCTTTCAATTAATCCATAAATTCTACCCATCTAGACTATATCTACAAAGATTTAAAATGTAATCTGATATTTTTGTCAAGAACCCCCTGAAGATGCTTTACATATATTTTGGTCATGCCTTTTTTCCACTAAACTCTGATCTAAAGTTTGCAATTTCATTTCCGCCTACATAGACTCAGACAGAAATGAGTCCACGAAGGAGAAAGGCATAACATTTGACAGGTAAGTATATATTTTTTCTTTTAAAGCTGCAGGGGCTTCATTAATAGTACACATGTTTTTTTTTAATAGTACACATGTTGACATGCATGATGCTGCAGGGCTATTATCAACATGCTGCATGATGTACGTATAGTTTGCTATCGACATAAATGCAAACTTTATTTTGTTAAACCTGTATACAGCATACTAGGAATAGGATATTACTGTAATTTTTATACATTTATGACTCAGAGGCTGAACTTTTCTTGCAGGTTTTCAATGTATTCAGACTTAAGGAAAAAGTGGGCCTTAGCTTTCAAAACAGCTAACCCCGATGGATCACTGTGGTTACGAACTAGCAATACAGTCTGGCTATGTTCAAAACATTTTGTGGAAACACATTTTGATGAGACTGGCCAGACTGTTCGCTTGAAACCCGGCACCATACCATCTGTGTTACACAAATTGATCACTCACATGAATCAGTAGGGTAAATCTATCTATTTTTTTAAAGGGTAAATCTGTTGTTAAGTTTGGACTTATTGTTGACTTATTATTGATTTATTATTATTATTTATTACTATTGACTTATTATTGATTTATCGTTATCATTTATTATTATAATTTACTTATTATTTATATATTGTTATTATTTATTATTATTACTATTGACTTATTGTTGGGCTTTTCTAAATAATTTAAATTACATGTAAAAGAGGTCTAAAACTTCTACATGTTTAAAAATTATTTTTTAAAATTCTTTGTTATAATTATTTTTATTTGTAAGAAGTCCTGCGACCCCCTACAGTTCGCCTACCGGGCAGAGGTTGGAGTAGAGCAGGGGTCGGGAACCTTTTTTGCCGAGAGAGCCATAAACGCCACATATTTTTAAATGTAATTTCGAAAGAGCCATACAATAATGTAGTGTCCCTTTCCCACACTGAGGCACAGAGTCTTAACCTCTTTTAAGGTTCTTTATTCTGGTTACTGCAGACCACAACAAACGCCGTACAATTAATTCAGCAACTTCTGAATCTCTCCAGCGAGATGAGAGCGCTTCTCCCAACTTTATATTCACCTGCTCCCGCTCCAGCCCTCCCATTTCCCTTATTTGGCCCATAGCTGAACCCCATTGGTCCAAATTACCTAACAACAGGCTGAGCGACAGAACTGAGGGCCAATCAGATCTCTGCTTGGTGCGTTCCAGAACTCAGGCGACCCAACAGCCAAGTTAAACTCTGTCCGCGACAATATATTTAAAACTAAATATACAAGTGAATGTGTGCATTTGATGTAATTTCAACATTTTTAAAGTACAATAAGTCTGTGGATTCTTTTTAATAACATTGTTATGCTGTTGCTAATAAATGATGAGTATTTCTCGTGGTAGTTTTGCTGATGGTCTAGTCTGGTTGATACGTGGTGAGTTTCTGCTTCATGCAGGCGTTGAGACTTTAAATGTGATCATAGGTCTGAATGTTCTTTAGATGTGACAAAGACTGCTCACATGCAGACCTGGAGCCAAACACACACTCACACGCTACAGTGAGTGACAGGCAGCGGGTTTTACGTTTTTACAATCCCAGCGCGATTCACCTGCTGCCGGTCCCCACAACCCCTCACCCCCACCCTCTGCTTTCTTCCTCACACATCCCGTCTCCGCAACTGCGCGCTCTTTCTCAGAGACGGGAGCGCGCAGTTTTAGGCACGGCAATTCACAGGTTTTCAGCTGGTACAAACTCTGTGAAATAATAGATAATAGTAACTGATAGCGCTGGCGCAGATTTCTCTCTCTAAGCACCGCTACTACTGCGCGCCTCTGGCATCGCATCGCGCCGAGGACTGGTCTAATGAAAAAAAAAAAGTATAATTAAAGATTTGTCTGCGAGCCACATGTGACCATCAAAAGAGCCATATATGGCTCGCGAGCCATAGGTTCCCGACCCCTGGAGTAGAGGATGCCATCCTCTTCCTCCTACACAGAGCACACTCGCATCTGGACAAGGGAAAAGGCACTGTAAGGATTACTTTCCTGGACTTTTCCAGTGCCTTCAACACCATCCAGCCCCTTGTACTCCAGGAAAAACTCTCCAGTATGCGAGTGGACCCGTGCCTGGTTGCTTGGATTTCCAGCTACCTCACCGACAGACCACAGTACGTCAGGCTGAAGGACATCACATCTGACACTGTGGTCAGCAACGTGGGAGCTCCACAGGGGACTGTACTTTTATGGAGTTAATTCAGTCTCAATAATCAGAAATGCACACAACCGGTTTTACAAATGCACACGCTCCGATTCACAAATGTCATTTTATGCAAACGTGAAAAATAAATTCGGAAATACACACCCTGTGTTTCACAAACACACAGATTGTGTTTCACAAATGCACACTAAATGTTTTACAAATGCACAATAAGTGTTTCTCACAAATGTGCACACTGTGTTTCACAAAAAACATTTTAGTAATTCACAATAAATGTATCAGAAATGCACAGTAAGTGCTTCACAAACATGATTTTTAGGTACACATGTGATGTGAACTCACAGATCATTCGAACTGCAGACTGTGCATTCAAAATCCCGTTCTCGTTTGTGAATCTCCCCGTGTGTGTGAGAGAATTTTCTACGGTGAATATTGAGACTCATCTGACGGAGCGGGTCAACTAATGTCACCATTGGCTAGTGAATCTGTCAATCAAACTCATCGGCAAAGCAGGCGGGTTCGCTTTTAGCCAATCGAATGGCCCCTTACACTTTCTCTACGCTTTCTGCGGGTGGCAAAAGCCCCGCCCTTTTTTGATTCTGGACCAGTCGGTCGTTAGCGTGTTAGCCTTAGCATGGCTTGTCGGTTTATTGCCTTCGGTTGTCAAAAATTACTGGCTTGTGCAACTTTTCAGTGGACCTGGAAGCAAGGCAACAGTGGTTGAATGCAGTTGACATTGAATCCATCGAACTTTGTACTGGTCATTAGATTAAAAATGAATGTTTCACTCGGGATTGTTTGTACGTTATTCTCTTAGCTTTCATGCTAGCGTCATTTCAACACTCAGACACGGTTTTGATCATATGAAGGTGGAGGAGAAAAATCTTCAACTTCCACAGGTTTTGTGGAGAAACTGGCATCACTTTGCTCCGTACCACGCAGTGGGACTACATTACCTCAAGTTCATCTCACTGTCAATCACAGATACCCAACACACCTCCCCTGCTCAGCCCGAGGTCACTTTGCTTGACCTTAATTTTATTTTTTTAATAACTCAAATGTCATTGATTTTATATTGTAACCATATACATATACACCTCTTGGCCAGGTCACCCTTGCAAAAAAGATCCTCATCTCTCTGGGTTTTATAGCTGGTTAAATACTACACAACAAAAGATGGTCATAGAACAACAAACTGCAAACATTCACCCTTTATTGCAGAGTAAAATTCAGTGAAAACATGGACAGATTAAAACATCAAAATTTAAGCAAATGTGGGATCTCTACTGATTTGAATTTTATTTAAACTGGAACTAATTTTCATAACTTCCTTACATACAATGAAGTCCCTTGAACAATACAGCAGTATTGATTTGAACTCTGTCTTGCTCCCCTCAGTCTCTCTTCTTCTGTATGTAATTATGTCGCCTAAATTAAGTTCTAAACACACTGGACAGTAAAGATGTAGGTCCACTCCCAAACGGTGTGAATTCCACAATGGATTGATGTCGTCTTGCAGTTCCAACATTTGTGGACCCAAAAGAGGACTGTCCCATACCGGGACATTGATCCCAGGATGAGGTTCAGCCATGGATCCACTCTCCTCCCATTCAATCTCTGGAACCAGCATACCCTGACAAAAAAAAAAAAAAAAAGATACTGTTTATGAACAGCACTGTTTTTTTGTGTTTTAGATTATGTAGGAACAGTGACCGACTAATAATAACTTATACTGTTGCTTGCAGGCAGACCTCATATCTCCATAACTGTTTATAATTTGCAAATAAGTGAACCTTAACAAAGTAGTGACATTAGTACATCTGATGGCTCATAAGGCCATGCATTGTGATGCATTTTGAACTTGCAGATGTGCTATTCTTCCTACAAACAAACAATTTAGGGAAATTGTTTGCACCACACAACAATAATCCTTTTCATTCATTTTCGATGAAAATTCACTGTAGTCATTATGATTTCATGATACTCTTCTTGATACTTTCCACTTTAGTCAAACTGCACACAAATCAGTTGTCCAGTACAGTGAGATTAAATAAAGCATTTACCCGGGGATCAGAAACAGGGTTCTGGGTCAAGCCCAACTGCCACAGCTGATTTGGTGTCATGCTTTGCTCCGTCCTGATTGGATGGGTGTCCCACGCGTCACTAAAGACATCCAAACTGGCCTGAATGCGTGGTAGAAAAATGTAATGGCAGCAGAATACGTGATGTGACTGATATTGAGCAAGTCTTGGTCCTCAGGAGAGTGCAGGATGTTGTAATATAAACCAGTAACACTCACGAAGACATCACACCAGAGGAGCTCAATCCTGTATTTGGAAAAAAGCAAAAAGAAATATTATATTGTCAGATTTATTTTTAATACATCATTCACTTTTATGTATCAGGGCTCCAGACTAACTTTTTTCACTAGGAGCATAGTGGCCCCTAACTGAAAATTTTAGGGGCACAACCAGAAAATTTAGGGGCGCATACCGTAAATCAACATTCTAACCAAATCTACTAATTTCCACTGTATTACAAATAAATACTTTAATAATAGATGCAGAAATTACAATGTGCTGTTTCTAATTCAGTGTCATATTTTATTCTGCACTTTTGAAGATGCAACATGAAGGTAAACTGACAGCACCATCGCTGTCACGACAGTACAACTAAGTAAAAATAGTAAAAAAAATACCATACATTTAGAATAAAAAAAGTTTTTAGTAACAAGTGATTACCGTAGTAACCTTTCGTAATTTCACAGTTTCAAACAATACTTAAATGTATGTAAATATTAGAGGATGGAAATTCATGTTGGTGACACCAAATAGGTTCAGCCAAGATGCACAATAAGCGTGTTTGAGATCACCCAGATGGACGCAACACTGCACAGATCACCTGGTGTGTGACGTATATTTTTGTTTTTGCTCCAACATCACCTGTCAATCAAAACAAAAATATCCCGAGAAAGGGGTGAGAGCAAGACACCAATCAGAGCGAACGCAGCTGGAAATTTAGTATTGAACTGACTAAAAGCTGCCCTACAGACTACAAAACAATGCATTATGGGACATGCGTCCTGATGGGTTTTTTGTAGTTCACTGATCAATTAAAATAATTT
The DNA here is from genome assembly GCF_053564925.1 of Oryzias latipes. Taxonomy (NCBI): domain Eukaryota; kingdom Metazoa; phylum Chordata; class Actinopteri; order Beloniformes; family Adrianichthyidae; genus Oryzias; species Oryzias latipes. Next base: position 16,753,373 of record NC_136249.1, read on the forward strand.
AAAATACCAACTGATTAAAAAAAGGCTACATCCATTACAAAACATTAAAATAATTATAGAAGATGTAATATCACAGCTCATACTTAGGGGGAGAGGCATATTAAAACGAAATTGAATGTTAAGGACAACTCCTAATTCCTGGTCTCTTTCAGTCTCGCTGCAGCTTCGACTTCATGCGAGTTTGAGACCCCTGCTGTACACTCTGTCACTGGTACACTAGCTGCAGGTCGGAAGAACGAATCAATAGTTCGCTTGCTCATAGCTCAGACGCACATATCAGGTTGTGATGATATTTGTCTCTGTTTCCTTCCCATGGATGTTTACGTGCACTCGATTATCTCTAGGCCCCGCCCCTCCACATATTTTAGCCACTTGCAGTGACTTTCCCTATTCTTCTCAGACGCATTGGCCGCCTCAGGCATCACTCAATGAAACGCGAGTGTGTGCTCGCGTGTGCTCCAGTCTCATGAGTATTCGCGCGAGTGTGTGTGTCTGCCTGCGTGCGTGTGCGCTCGCGTCTCATTGATGATTTCATCTCTCATTTCATCGATCATTGACGTGCTCCTTTCATGTTTAATGTATAAAAAATACGGAGGGTGGAGGAGGCAAATTTACTGGTAGCACATGTGCAACTGGGTGTAAAATTCAGTCGCACACTCTCAAATTTTGGTCGCAAAATGCGACCAAATGGACGCAGTCTGGAGCCCTGTGTATATATTAAAGCTTCTAAAACTAGGTTCAACTCACCGTTGATTGTGTGTACACTTTTCCCACAATGAACCCGTTTGTGTCAGTTGTACGTACTGTGAGCATTAACTCGGCTATGCCCACATTTTCTCCTCCGTGATCTCCTCTCACCCTGACAATAACATGAAAATCATGTCTCAAACACATAATTACAAATGCATCGCCAATACGGTACACATCAGTTTAAAATGTAATGTTCTTATGTATGATGCCAATAAGTAGAATTTCTAGGTTAAAAAATTGCAGGAGTGGGTTACATGTATCACTGGGGAAAAAATGAGGTGAGAGAGACTGTTAAGGGGGGGTAAAATGTTATTCATGAGGGGAAAGAGTTTTAGAGTTGCCTTTGTTTATGGAGAGGAGTCTAAAAAAAGTAATTTTATTTTTGTACAAATAACCAAGTACTTATACTGCCTGATATGTGAATAAAATATTTCTTTATGAATGACATGAATACCTCAGAGGAAAGCCATAAACGTTCACAGCGTCACCGAAGAAGGCCAAGTGGGTGTCTGCACAGTTGTTGTCTGCTATCTTCTCAGGTACAGGATACAAGGAATACAAGTACAAATACTTTCAACTGACAGATGTTTACGGCGGCAAAAATGCTAAATTCCCAATTGACAGGTAAAACAGTAATACAATAGGATGATAAAATATGAAATAGAATAGAATAGAAGGGTATTTAATATTCCCTGAGGAAATTTTTTTAAAACGGCCATCTTAAAAAAACACATACACACACATGCATTACAAATAGAAATATCACAAAATAAAAAGATTGATAAAAAAAGGTAAATAATTGGAAAATCAGTGGGTAAAATTAAAAGAAATTACTTGTAAGATGCCCTGCCAGAGAGTTGTATTGCCTGATGGCACGAGGAACAAAAGATTGTCACGCTGTCACGCTTCAGTAATTCCTAGAGAATAAATAAAAACACAACAAACATGGATTAGATCATTTAGCTGTCTTATCTTAAATTACATAATTTTCAAATATATGAAAGGGGAATTTTTTTAAAACACTCTTGCTATGATTACTTGAGCTTGTAGTAAAGAACACCTTTAAAAAAATCAGAGACAAGACACTGATCACAGGAAGCCTGTGTGTAATACTTACAGTAACTTCTACTCAAATCACTGTTGACAGCTGATTTCTCCCATCCACCCTTTCTGTGACTACTTATCGACTACAAAACAGCCTAAAAACATAATGTTTGGGATTCTTGTCATTACGTCATTGGAAGTAAAGATACGGGGATTTTAGTGGCTGACACTCTGACACAATCTCACAGGGCTGGTCATCACAATGAATACGGGTTCTAACGTTAGAAACTTAATGAGGCTTCTTTCATTCAACAGTGGATTCATGACTGCTATATTTAAAAAATGCCGTTTTCATGAATGTCATATGAATTAACTTTGTTGCACAGTCCACCCCGTCTTAAAGTCTGGGCTGTGAAAATGCTGTGTCTAACTTTAACCCGGATCGCGTTTACATAAAGGCAGCACACGGAACAACTAGCTAGTTAGCATAGCATAGCATCAGTGTTTAAACAAATCGCCGTCTCCAAATCAATACTTTTTATTAAACTTTCTTTGCTGCTGTAAATCCGGCATGCTTTTCCCCTTAGTTCTATCTGAATCATGTTAAGAACCTACAGATCATTGGCTATAGACGCTAGCTGAACTTCACTCACACTCACAGGCAGCCACAACTTGCACAGGCTAAGCAAAACAAAGCTGAGCTAATTTGCGGTGGGGGTACTCTGCAAACGACTCGGCTGCAGTGTTCATAAAGCATTCACACATGTCACTTGGCAAAGGAGAACGCTTCAACTTAGTATTCAATAACATTACAGGACGCACAACGAGGGAATGATCAAATAAATGCATTACTTACGGGCTGAGACTGATCCCGTTCAGAAGACCTCTCCGCCATGTTTGCCGCCCGCGTCCTTTCAACTGCTGTGCTGAACAGCTCCCTCCCTCGTCACTTTGAAAGTGAGGAGTGTAAGGGGCCATTCGATTGGCTAAAAGCGAACCCGCCTGCTTTGCCGATGAGTTTGATTGACAGATTCACTAGCCAATGGTGACATTAGTTGACCCGCTCCGTCAGATGAGTCTCAATATTCACCGTAGAAAAATCTCTCACACACACGGGGAGATTCACAAACGAGAACGGGATTTTGAATGCACAGTCTGCAGTTCGAATGATCTGTGAGTTCACATCACATGTGTACCTAAAAATCATGTTTGTGAAGCACTTACTGTGCATTTTTGATACATTTATTGTGAATTTCTAAAATGTTTTTGTGAAATACAGTGTGCACATTTGTGAGAAACACTTATTGTGCATTTGTAAAACATTTAGTGTGCATGTGTGAAACACAATCTGTGTGTTTGTGAAACACAGGGTGTGTATTTCCGAATTTATTTTTCACGTTTGCATAAAATGACATTTGTGAATCGGAGCGTGTGCATTTGTAAAACCGGTTGTGTGCATTTCTGATTATTGAGACTGAATTAACTCCATATTGAATCGGAGCGTGTGCATTTGTAAAACCGGTTGTGTGCATTTCTGATTATTGAGACTGAATTAACTCCATATACTTTCCCCTTTCCTCTTCACCCTGTACACCGCGGACTTCTGCTACAACTCGGACACGTGTCACATCCAGAAGTTCGCAGATGACACAGCCATCGTGGGGTGTATCTGTGGCGACGAGGAGGAGTACAGGAGCCTGGTGGATGATTTTGTTGTCTGGAGCCACAAAAACAACTTACAGCTCAACACCTCCAAGACTAAGGAACCGGTCGTCGACTTCCCCAGACCATCTATCTTGTTTCTCTTATTTAACAACAACAAATGATGTGTATATATATATATATATATATATATATACGGTCGGCACGGTCGACCTCACCAAGATGGCGTCGCGTTCCGCCACCGTCGGCCAGGCTTCCCAAGCGGGCGTGTCTCCTCTAGCAATATAACTTATTGGTTGGAGAGGGGAGGAGCTAAGATGGCGGTCCGTGCGGTCAACTTTTTGTGAGCTGCTACGGTCCGGTCCCAAAATGTCCCTTTTGACCTCATTTTCAAACTGCTGAACTAGTTTTGCTTTTTTTGTATTACTCTCAAGTCTTACCACTGTAAAGAGACAAGAACGAAGTGAGAAAAATAACAACAGCAATATTAAGAGCTCCTAGAATGCCACGGGAAAAGCCTGTATCGGAGAAGCCGACTCCCGCATCCAAAAACCCAGAGATGACAAGTTCGGTAAAGTTAGAAACATAGTCACAGATTCGGACTTCCGGCCTCAATAACTCTTCTGATAAACGTTCAAATATACCAGCAAGTATCTCAATCCTTTTGTATTAACTCAGAGAGTGAACTACAAATGCATTTCAAAAGAAAAAATATCGTTTTTTTTGCCTTTTGATCAAAATTGTTCTCTTCGAGCTGTGAATGCAGACACGCAGCGAGCCGGCAGCCAAGGGACCGTCAACAAAGTGCAACCTCTGTGAAACACCATTCTGTAAAAATCAATACTCTTTTGAAAAGTGAATACATATCTACATTTATGTGAACTGGTAACGAAGATCTGTGAGCATATTCATGCTAAAATAAATATTTTGTGTGTCTTTCTTATATTTTATTGCACATATTTTTCACATTTATTAGAACACGAATCATAACTAAAGTGATCAATAGCTTTTAAAAGTACTGAAACTTCAGTCCCCAAACTTTCTGTACTAAGTATACATGACCTTATTGTCCGACTACAACAAAGACTTGGTAAGAAATTAGCTTTGTTTATGGTTTTGTATTAGTCATATAGAAATATGGATCATATTCAGTCAAAAATCCTCAATAGCTCTGAAGATACTGAAGCTTCAGTCACCAAACTTTCTGTACTGACTAATCATGACCTTATTGACCGACTACAACAAAGACTTGGTCAGAAATGAACTTTGTTTATGGTTTTGTATTTTTCATATAGAAATATGGATCATATTCGGTCAAAAATCCTCAATAGCTCTGAAAATACTGAAGCTTCAGTCACCAAACTTTCCTTACTGATTAATCATGACCTTATTGACCGACTACAACAAAGATTTGGTCAAAAATTCACTTTTTTTATTTTTTGGGAATTCTTTATTTTGAAATACGGATCATATTTGGTATAAATTGATTAATAGCTCTGACAATACTGAAACTACTGCCACCAAACTGTCTGTACTGACTAATCATGACCTTAATGTTCAACTACATTAAAGAGGGGTTCAAAGAACCGCTTTGTTTATTTTTTGGGAATTTTCATATAGAAATACGGATCATATTCGGTCAAAAATCCTCAATAGCTCTGAAAATACTGAAGCTTCAGTCACCAAACTTTCCTTACTGATTAATCATGACCTTATTGACCGACTACAACAAAGATTTGATCAGAAATTCACTTTGTTTATTTCTGGGGAATTTCTTATTTTGAAATACGGATCATATTTGGTCAAAAATCGTCAATAGCTCTGAAAATACTAAAGTTACAGTCACCAAACTGTCTGCACTGACTAATCATGACCTAATTGACCGACTACAACAAATATTTGGTCAAAAATTCACTTTTTTTTTTTTTGGGGAATTTCTTATTTTGAAATATGGATCATATTTGGTATAAATTGTTTAATAGCTCTGAAAATACTGAAGCTACTGCCACGAAACTGTCTGTACTGACTAATCATGACCTTAATGTTCAACTACATTAAAGATGTGTTCAAAGAACCGCTTTGTTTATTTTTTGGGAATTTTCATATAGAAATACGGATCATATTCGGTCAAAAATCCTCAATAGCTCTGAAAATACTGAAGCTTCAGTCACCAAACTTTCCTTACTGATTAACCATGACCTTATTGTCCGACTACAACAAATACTTGGTCAGAAAACCGCTTTGTTTATGGTTTTGTATTTTTCATATAGAAATATGGATCATATTCGGTCAAAAATCCTCAATAGCTCTGAAGATACTGAAGCTACAGTCACCAAACTTTCCTTACTGATTAACCATGACCTTATTGTCCGACTACAACAAATACTTGGTCAGAAAACCGCTTTGTTTATGGTTTTGTATTTTTCATATAGAAATATGGATCATATTCGGTCAAAAATCCTCAATAGCTCTGAAGATACTGAAGCTTCAGTCACCAAACATTCTGTACTGACTAATCATGACCTTATTATCAGACTACAACATAGACTTGGTCAGAAATGAACTTTGTTTATGGTTTTGGATTTGTCATATAGAAATATGGATCATATTCGGTCAAAAATCCTCAATAGCTCTGAAAATACTAAAGCTACAGTCACCAAACTTTCCTTACTGACTAATCATGACCTTATTGACCGACTACAACAAAGATTTGATCAGAAATTCACTTTGTTTATTTTTTGGGAATTCTTTATATTGGAATATAATTATACAATTTAGTTCACTGACAATGTTTTGTTCAAGTCTGTTTGTTTGAATACTAGTATAACTAAGGACAGTTTTTATTTATTTATTGGGTCTACATTGCATTTAGACCTGCACAATATACCGCAAATTTATCGTTATCGCAATTTCAAGCTGTGCAATATGCATATCGCAAAAGACAGCAAATTTGCAATAAATGGTTACCTTAGATGTGGCCAAACAATCCTATGGCAGCTTGAAGTGTTTAATTGACTGAAAGAATCCCTTTCTGCATTTGACCAATCAGATGGACCCCTTCACGTTGTTAACTAATTGGATGGCGCCCTATTATGTTGTATGTTCGCCTCCTACGTCAACAAGGGTCATTTGTAGTATAATTTTTAAACTGTTGTAATGGAATGGGAATAATATTTTTGGTTGTTTTGCTAATTGTTTATATACCGCAAATTATATCGATATCGCAATATTAATTACTAATATCGCATATCGCGAGTTTTCTTCATATCGTGCAGCCCTAATTGCATTATATTTTCTCCTAATAAATCATTTCTAACAGCTACTGAAAGTGATTTTCTTTCACCATTTTCTTTAGTGGTTTGGTATAAATAAATGGGAAAGAGTTGTTTACTGTAATTAAACTATAAGCAGAACTAATTAAATGTCATGGGCCAATGATGATCAATATACGAATAATTGAGATACCATAAAAAATAAAGAAAGAAACAGGTTGTAGTAGTAAGATGGTATAATAAAAAATGAGGACTATTGAGGACTGCATTAATTGTATTTCATGAGCAAATGAGTGTAATTGACAAATTATTTTTCATTCTTAAAAAAGAACAAAGTGAATTTTTGACTAAATCTCTGTGGTAGTGGGAGAATCGGGACATGATTAGTGTGTACAGGAAGTTTGGGGACTGTAACTTAAGCATCTTCAGAGCTATTGAGCGTTTTTGACCAAATATGATCCGTATTTCAAAATAAGAAATTCCCCAGAAATAAACAAAGTGAATTTCTGATCAAATCTTTGTTGTAGTCGGTCAATAAGGTCATGATTTGTCAGTACAGACGGTTTGGTGGCTGTAGCTTCAGTATCTTCAGAGCTATTGAGGATTTTTGACCGAATATGATCCGTATTTCAAAATAAGAAATTCCCCAGAAATAAACAAAGGGGATATTTCTGATCAAATCTTTGTTGTAGTCGGTCAATAAGGTCATGATTAGTCAGTACAGAAAGTTTGGTGACTGAAGCTTCAGTATTTTCAGAGCTATTGAGGATTTTTGACCGAATATGATCCATATTTCTATATGAAAAATACAAAACCATAAACAAAGTTCATTTCTGACCAAGTCTTTGTTGTAGTCGGTCAATAAGGTCATGATTAGTCAGTACAGAAAGTTTGGTGACTGAAGCTTCAGTATCTTCAGAGCTATTGAGGATTTTTGACCGAATATGATCCATATTTCTATATGACTAATACAAAACCATAAACAAAGCGGTTTTCTGACCAAGTCTTTGTTGTAGTCGGACAATAAGGTCACGATTAATCAGTAAGGAAAGTTTGGTGACTGTAGCTTTAGTATTTTCAGAGCTATTGAGGATTTTTGACCGAATATGATCCGTATTTCTATATGAAAATTCCCAAAAAATAAACAAAGCGGTTCTTTGAACACATCTTTAATGTAGTTGAACATTAAGGTCATGATTAGTCAGTACAGACAGTTTCGTGACTGTAGCTTTAGTATTTTCAGAGCTATTAAACAATTGATACCAAATATGATTCATATATCCAATATATAGAATCCCCACCCCCCCATAAAGTGAGTTTCTGATCAAATGATTGTTGTAGTCGGTCAATTAGGTCATGATTAGTCAGTACAGACGGTTTGGTGGCTGTAGCTTCAGTATTTTCAGAGCTATTGAGGATTTTTGACTGAATATGATCCATATTTCTATATGACTAATAGAAAAACATAAACAAAGCGGTTTTCTGACCAAGTCTTTGTTGTAGTCGGACAATAAGGTCATGATTAGTCAGTAAGGAAAGTTTGGTGACTGTAGCGTCAGTATTTTCAGAGCTATTAATCACTTTAATTATAATTCATATCTCTATCAAAATGTGAAAAATATGTGCAACAAAATATGATAAAGATGGACTTTCACACAAAATATTTATTTTAGCATGAATATGCTCACAGATCTTCATTACCAGTTCACATAAATGTAGATATGTATTCACTTTTCAAAAGAGTATTGATTTTTACAGAATGGTGTTTCACAGAGGTTGCACTTTGTTGACGGTCCCTTGGCTGCCGGCTCGCTGCGTGTCTGCATTCACAGCTCGAAGAGAACAATTTTGATCAAAAGGCAAAAAAAGCGATCTTTTTTCTTTTGAAATGCATTTGTAGTTCACTCTCTGTGTTAATACGAAAGGATTGAGATACTTGCTGTCACGATTGAACGTTTATCGGAGGAGTTATTGAGGACGGAAGTCCGAATCTGTGAATATCTTTCTAACTTTACCGAACTGAGATGACAACACATGACCACGAATACGCCATGGAAGTTTCCTCGCTGTCTACTAAAAGGAAAACCCCGGTTACACCCACCAAACCCTCCGTTCCACCTAACAAGGTAGTCGTCTCTAACAAAAGTGATGCCGAGTTGTCAGCATTAACTGCCGCCATCGAAAAACTGACGGCGAGATTTGACGACTTTGACGGCAGACTTCGGGAAAACTCTGTGATTCTGGCTAATCTGACGAAGATCACTGAGGTAAACGCTGCTGATATAAAGGACTGTAAATCCAAAGTGCACAATCTGGGAAAAGAAGTTTCTGTGCTGAGGAAAGAAAATGATGACTTAAGAGAGAGGGTGGTGGAGATGGAGCGATATAAACGGCGCTGGAACCTGAAGTTACAAGGTTTGAAAGAAAAAACCGAGGAAAACACCCGCAAAGAAGTCCTGGAGATCCTGGCAAAGATCGCCCCACAGCACACATCGGTGTTGGAAATGGTTGTGGATACAGTACATCGGCTGGGGAGGAAAGAAACCGGGAGGCACCGCCAAATCATCATCCAGTTCTCCATGAGGCACTACCGCGACATCTTCTGGAAGGTTTCTAAGGATGCAAGGGTTTGTCAAGAGCTGGGAATCTTCTTCAAGCAGGATTTCTGCAAAGCTGACCGAGAAGCAAGAGCTGCTGTCTGGCCCAAAATGGAGAAAGCGAGAGCTGCGGGACAGAACGTGTACTACCGGGGCCACATCGGTATGAGGTTCCATTTGTGCCAAAAATATCAAAATGTGTTTTTGCGTCTACTGTTATGTCTTTGGTCCATTGTCTATGTCTACTGATCGTGTTTTTGCGTCCACTGTCTATGCTTTGGGCTCATTGTCTATGTCTATTGAACGAGTTCATTTTACATTGGTTCATGTCTATGTATTACTAAGCAATATCTTCTGCATGCCCATGATTCTTTGATTATTACTTTGTATTAACTTTGTGATGTATATGCTTGCTTTATCCTTAAACTTTATCTTTGTCATTGTCCTTATCCCATGTCGTCTAACTACGGCGTCAGGAAGATCCTTAGCAACCGTTGCTAGTGTCGTATGCTACGTTCTCTCACCATGTCGTCAGGAAGATCCTTAGCAACTGTAGCAATAGGAATTGCTTGTTTAGTTTTGGGTTCCGACCGGGGAGTTGAGAGTGTAACACCGGAAGTGAAGGCTGTGTACTTGTAATGTCGAAGCAAGGAGTTTATTAAAAGGTCCCCTGGACAAGGGTAAAACAGACATTGTCTACAGTGGAGTTTGTGCAGGGAAAGAGACATTAAACATGGTGGCAGCGGTGCTTCGAACGACACACCCGGTGCGTGAGTGAAGAAGAAGCGGAGCGGACCGTCCCGTTAAGCTAGGCTAAGCTAGTTAGCCGCGTGGGTGCTAACGGCTTGAAGCGGCAGGACAGACGCCGAAGACAGCAGCACGACAGAAAGTATAAAAGATGGATGGATTAAAACCACCTGCACAATGGAGTATGGACGCAGCAAACCTTCCGAAAGCATGGAAAACATGGAAAGAAGAGTTTACACTCTACACGGAACTAGCTCTGCCAGACACGGAGGAAAAGGCAAGAGTGAAGCTGTTTTACTATCTCATCGGGGAACGAGGAAGAGAGCTCTGTGGAACGCTCATCGGAGCTGAGTCAAGAGTAACAGTGAGTGGTCTGATGGCTAAAATAGATGAACACTGTAATCCCAAAGTTAATGAAACAGTTGAAAGATACAGATTTTTTGCACGCAATCAGGCTCTGGGATAAAATATTGATAAATATGTTACAGACCTGAGAATGCTAGCAAGTACCTGCAACTTTGGACAATTAAGAGACTCATTGATCAGAGACAGGATTGTCTGTGGGACAAGCAGCTCCAGTTGGAGAGAACGGCTGCTCAGAGAAGAGAATCTCACATTAGACAAATGTCTGGATATATGCAGAGCAATGGAGATTTCAAGAGAATACAACAAAACCATAACAGGACAGACATTAGAAGAGTTACATGTAATAAGACAAAAAGAGAAGAAAAGTCAAGAGAGAGGGATTTCCTGCAGATATTGTGGAAGAACACATGAAAGAATCAAATCAAAATGCCCAGCATATGGAAAAAACTGTAAAAAGTGTGGCAGAGAAAATCATTTTGCCATAACATGCAGGAGTAAAACCGTCAGGAAGGAAAACACTCCGAGAGAAAAAAGAAAAACGGTCCACACAGTGACAGAGCAAGATTCAGACTCAGGTGAGGACATACTGACAGTCACAGCCATAACACAAACTGCTGAAGAAGTGAACCAGTTTGATGAAGGAGTCGGGAAAAAGAAGGAACAGCTTTTTGCAGGCATGATGATTGACAACAGCCTGGTACAGTTTCAGATCGACTGTGGTGCAACATGCAACGTCATTCCCATTAACCTGTTGAACCCGAACGTAAAAATGGAGCACACGGATAAGGTGCTAGTGATGTACAACAAGTCAAAGTTGTGTCCATTAGGAAAATGTAAAGTCAAAATGGTTAATCCAAAAAACAATAAAAAATACAAAGTAGAGTTCCAAGTGGTAGGAGAGGACTGCAAAACACCTCTACTTGGAAGATCAGCAAGTGAAGCAATGAAGCTAATACAAGTCAAATATGACAACATCTACGCTTTGGACAGCTCAGTGACAAAAGCACCTGCAGAAGAAAATACCTGGTTGTTGGAGGAGATAAAAACAGAATTTCAAGATGTATTTACAGGAGATGGATGCTTAAAAGGTGAATATGAGCTGGAAATAGACCCAACAGTGCAGCCTGTTAAACTGCCGAAACGCAGAGTCCCGGTGTCAATGATGAAACCACTGAAGGAAGAACTGAAAAGTCTTGAAGACAGACGGATCATAACACCTGTGGAACACAGTACAGAATGGATCAGTGGTATGGTGACTGTGCAGAAACCGAATGGCAGACCCAGAATCTGTATTGACCCAAGACCGCTTAACAAAGCGTTAAAGCGAAGTCATTTTCCACTACCGACAATAGATGACATACTACCAGATGTGTCAAAAGCTAAGGTCTTCACAGTATGTGACGTGAAACATGGATTCTGGCATGTAAAGCTCACGGAGGAGTCAAGTCAGCTCACAACATTCGCAACACCATTTGGTCGTTTTCGTTGGCTGAGGATGCCGATGGGGATCAGCCCAGCTCCAGAGGTTTTTCAGCGCAGACTGATGCAGGCATTGGAGAACCTACCTGGCACATACGTCATCGCTGATGATATTCTGATCACAGGAAAAGGTGATACAACTGAGGAAGCGGAGAAAGATCATGACAGAAACCTGAGACTTTTTCTAGAAAGATGCAGATAGAAAAACATAAAACTGAATGCGGAGAAACTCAAACTAAGGAGAAGAGAAGTTCCATACATTGGACATCTGCTCACAGCCGATGGTCTGAGAGCTGACCCGGAAAAGGTGAGAGCAATCAAAGAGATGCCAGCACCGACGGATGTTAAAGGTGTGCAGAGACTGGTAGGAATGATCAACTATTTGGCAAAATTTTACAAACATTTATCAGATGACTGTGAACCTCTGAGACAACTTACTCACAAAGACAGCCTGTGGGAATGGTCAGATGTGCAAGAAGATGCATTTAAAAGACTGAAAGAAAAAATAACACAAGTCCCAGTTTTAAAATATTACAGCCCAGAAGAGGAGTTGACACTGCAGTGTGATGCCAGTGAGACGGGGTTAGGTGCTGCTCTGACTCAAAAAGGTAAGCCAGTGGCATTTGCAAGTCGTGCATTAACGCTCACAGAAAGAGGTTATGCACAAATTGAAAAGGAGTGCTTAGCCATTGTATTTGGCATGGAAAAATTCCACCAATACACATACGGTCGTCTTGTTAGAGTGCAGTCAGATCATAAGCCGCTCGAAAACATTTTCAAAAAACCACTGATGCAAGCGCCTAAGAGACTGCAAAGGATGTTATTGAGACTACAGAAATATGAGATAAACATAACCTATGTTCCAGGCCGAGACATGCTGCTAGCCGATACCTTGAGTAGAGCCTACCTACAAGAAAGCAACAACAAAAGTCAGACAGAGTTGGAGACAGAATGTGTCAACATGGTAGAGTATGTACCTGTCTCAACGGAGAGCATGGAAAAAATACGCACAGGAACAAAAACTGACCATAAACTACAAATTCTGATAGAAACAATACAAAAGGGATGGCCAACTTGTAAAAAGGAGGTGCCGACAGAAATAACCCAATTCCAATCTATGCAGGACGAGCTGAGTACACAGGATGGACTGGTCTTCAAAGGAGAAAGAGTGGTGATTCCAGACGCGCTGCAGGCGGAAATAACCCAGCGGATCCACTCAACACATATCGGCACAGAGGGATGCCTCAGAAGAGCCAGAGACTGCATTTATTGGCACGGTATGAATGACCACATCAAAAAATATATCGCAAAATGTGATATATGCAGAAAAGTGGACGCTAAACAACAAAAAGAGACACTAAGACCACATGAGCTGACCGACAGACCATGGACCAAAGTTGGGACAGACTTGTTCAACTTTGACGGTAGAGAGTACCTAATTACAGTGGATTACTATTCCAATTTCTGGGACATTGATCACCTACCAGATACTAAGTCAAGTACTGTGATTAGGAAACTGAAAGCTCATTTCGCACGTCAGGGAATACCAGAAGTTGTTTTTTCTGACAATGGGCCATAGTACAGCTCAACAGAGTTTGCCAGCTTTAGCCAGAAATGGGACTTTAAACATAAGACATCATCACCTGGTTACCCTCAGAGCAATGGCAAGGCAGAGTCTGCAGTCAAAACAGCAAAAAGACTCATGAGAAAAGCCAAACTGGCTGGACAGGATCCATATTTGGCCTTATTAGATCACAGAAACACTCCAACACAAGGCTTGGACACAAGTCCAGCACAGAGACTTTTAAGCAGGAGAACAAGAACACTCATTCCAATGAGTGACAGTCTTTTACAACCAAAAGTAACAAAGAACAACCAAGGACTGACGAAGAACAGGGAGAGACAATCTAAATATTACAACCGCACAGCAAGAGACATGGACAATTTGAACCCAGGAGACTCAGTCAGAGTTCAACCTTTCGAACCACATGGCTTATGGGACAAGGCGAGAGTGTGCAAAACACTTGGAGATCGATCCTATGAGGAGGAGATGGACAATGGCGGAGGAACCGTCGACATCTGAGAAGAGCTGTGGAGGTCGACTTAAAAATACCATCAACACCAGAACCTGTTAGGCTAGACTCAGGCCGAAGCCAAGGAGACCTACAAAATACCACCACCAAGTCAGGACGTGTTGTTCACCAGCCAGGATACCTGAAAGACTATGTTTGCAGTTAATATGTTATTATTTGTTTATAGAGACTTTCTTTGAAAAAAAAAAAAAAAGAGAAGGAGAAAGAATGTTATATTATTTGGAATGAAGAAAGCCATTAGAACAGAATGTATGGTTATTAAAAAAGAATGTAATTTTATTTGGGAGAAAATAATTTTATTTTGGTAGAAAATAACTTTATTTTGAAGAACCTGAAAAATGTGAATATTTAAGTTGGATACTGTTAGAATCTGAGTTATTTAATTTTTTAAAAGAAAAGGGATGTAGCAATAGGAATTGCTTGTTTAGTTTTGGGTTCCGACCGGGGAGTTGAGAGTGTAACACCGGAAGTGAAGGCTGTGTACTTGTAATGTCGAAGCAAGGAGTTTATTAAAAGGTCCCCTGGACAAGGGTAAAACAGACATTGGCTGTGTCCGAATTACCGCCCTAACCCCTATATAGTGCACTATATAGGGGTTAGGGCGGTAATTCGGACACAGCCATTGTCTACAGTGGAGTTTGTGCAGGGAAAGAGACATTAAACAGCAACCGTTGCTAGTGTCGTATGCTACGTTCTCTCACCATGTCGTGTCCTTAGATCTTGTTGTATTTCAAATTTTGCAATGTTCGTCAGAGAAGTCTTTTGTACCGTCGATAAATTGTTTCCCGTATTATCACGGAACAAAACACTTTAAAAAAAAAAAACTTTATTGACAATCCTTCAAACGCGCACTCCCAGAAAGAGGGGGGGGGGGTGCATACGTGCAACGGTTTCACGTTCCCGTTTAAAGTTATTTAGAGTATGGCTTTAATTTAATCTTGTGATGAAACTATTATTTCAAATTATTTTGAAAAATGACTGATCTTTATAAAATATGTTGTTACAAATCTGATGGATAAACGAGGATCAGACGGGCTAATAAGAGCCTTATACTGGTCCCGAGTGCGCCATCTCATGGTTACATAAATAGATTAAAAAGAAAAGCTCAAAAAACAGTCAGTTTTCGACTGTTATATTCATAATTAGTGACTCGACCCACTAAAATTTGAGAAGGTAACTCATCGAAGATATTTTAAAGGCCTCCTTGCAAGGCCCCCGTAAATCATTCAGCGGCGAAAAAATAAATATTGCCATGGACTAATGACTTGAGGGTTTATTTCTGAACAAATACATTAAATCAACAACAATGTGTTTGTAATTTTATTATTAATAAATCAGCCACGTTTTTCATGATCAGAACACAGCACATTCATAAATAGTCTTCGTAAAATGTTCATATTTATTATGTGTCATTCTCCGCGTTAAATAGAAGTAGTTCGCCTCCAGATCAGATGGTGGCGGTAATGCGCCACTTTGTTTTCGTGTCAAGCGTTGTATGCATGCCCCCCCCCCCCCCCCCCCCCCCCCCCCCCCCCCCTTCTGGCAATACGGCAATAGTACAGGAAAAAATTTACCGGCCGTACACGGGGAAACGTTGTAGCTAACGACAGTAGCTATCGACAGTAGCAAACACCGTAGCTATCGACAGTAGCTATCGACAGTAGCTAACGACCGGAGCTATCGACAGTAGCAACGCTTGCTAAGCTTGCTAAGTCCTGACGACAAAGTGAGACGACCAAAGACATAGACAGTGGACACAAAAACAGATTTTTGGCACAAATGGAACCTCATACATCGGGTACGCCAACGGAGTACGTTTGTCTCCAGACTAGCTGTGTTTTTTTATTCTTCTTTACTAGTTTGGAGTTAACTACCATAAATGCTTTGTTTTTAAAGCATAAACCTCATTTGCTCCGTTTTTTCCACACCTTAAGTTCACAGAGGAAAGTGAAACTCTGTTGTTGTTAACTTGAAAGTTATAAGTTTTAAAGTATTTATTCTAAAAGTTTGAGGTCTAGTTCTGCATTACAATGTTGTTTGGGATCTGAATTCCAACCGCTAACTTTCACCTTCAGTAACTAGCTAAGTAAGTAACTTTTTGTTCATTTTTGTGTTATTGTTTTTTTGTGTTTCATGTCTAATTTTAACTTTGTTTCTTTAAATGTTAGGGGTTTACGAGACAATGTAAAAAGAAAATCTATGTTCCTATTCTGTAAAAATGTGAAAGCCAGCTGCATTCTACTGCAGGAAACTCATTCTGTTAAAGCAGACGAACAGTTTTGGTCTAATCAATGGGGAGACAAAATCCTATTCTGTCACGGTACAAACAAATCTTCTGGAGTTGCTTTGCTCTTTAAAAACTGTTCGTTCAAAGTGATTACCCATATCTCTGATGATGACGGCCACTGGCTCATCTGTGTTCTTAAAACTGATGATGGTTTTCTGATCTTATGCAATGTCTATGGCTATAATATTCTTAGTCAAAACAAGTTATTATTAACAGAAATTGCAAAACATGTCAAACTTCTCAATCATAAGTACTGTACAAATACTGTAGTAATTGGTGGTGATTATAACATGGTTCTAGATGAATGGCTGGATAGAGTACCCTCAAAGTTCAATACCCATCATATTAATCCAACTTTACGGGACTTTTGTCTTGATGTTAATGTTTCTGACCCCTGGAGGATCAAAAATCCTCTCAGACAAACATTCTCTTGGTTCAAGCCTAATGGATCTTCAAAATCTCGGATTGACTTCTGGCTAGTCTCAAATAACCTTCTACAAAACAAAATAGACGTTAACATCTCAGCAGCTCCCCTTACTGATCACTGTTTGATTGAACTTAATGTCAGCTCTCAAATCCAAAAATCCTTTGGAAGAGGCTACTGGAAATTTAATTCTTCACTTCTCACTAATGAAACTTTCTGTAATGCTGTTATTGAATTATTAGAAACAATAAATAGTGATTCAACCCTAAAATCTTACACTGATAAGTGGGAATTCTTTAAATTCAAAGTACGTCAAACTGCCATTAAACATAGCAAATTAATTGCAAAACATTATAAGCAAAAAGAAACTGAAATTTTGACTGAGTTAAATCAGACTTGTTCCAAGCCTGTTTTCAACAAGGATGATAAACAACGCAGAAGCATTTTACAGTGTTCTCTTGACGATATTTATATTAAAAAAGCGAAAGGAGCTTTTATCAGATCCCGAGCAAAATGGGTGGAGCTTGGTGAAAAGAGTACTTCTTATTTCTGTAATCTAGAAAAGAAGAGGCAAGAGAAGAATACTATAAAGAAACTTCATATTAATAATCAATTATGCTCTGATCCTGAAATGATCTCTAAAGAAATAAGTTCATTTTATAGTAATTTGTACTGGTCATCTTATTCCGAATCCCACAATAATACTTTTTTCCAGACAATTAAAGATTTCATTCCTAAGATTGATGACAATTTTAGAAATTCTTGTGATTCAGAAATAACTTTGCAGGAATTAGAGAAGGCTTTAAGCTGTCTGTCCAAGGATAAAGCTCCAGGATGTGATGATGGACTGACCAGTAACTTTTATAAATTCTTTTGGGAGCATATCAAAGATTTAATTTTTGAAATGTTTAAAGAAATTATTCAAAATGGGTCTCTAACACATACAATGAAACAGGGTGTAATCACCCTTATTCCCAAGCCAGGTAAAGACCCAACATTTCTAGATAATTTAAGGCCTATAACTCTTTTGAATACTGACTATAAGCTTCTAACGCATATATTTTCAAACAGATTCAAGTCAGACATAACCCAAATAATCTCTGAAACGCAGTCCGGTTTTATTAAAGGTCGCTCAATTCATAATAACTTACGCCTTGTTCTGGATATGATTGACTATGAACATCTCATAGATACAGACGGTTTTATTTTATTTTTAGATTTTTACAAGGCCTTTGATATGATTGAGTATAATTTCATGTTTCAAACTCTGCAATTCTTTGGTTTTGGTAACAAATTTATTAATACAGTTAAAACTTTTTATTATGAAACCAGTAGTTCTGTTTGTTTACCTCAGGGGACGTCTCACAGATTTAACATCAACAAAGGTATAAAACAAGGTTGCCCAATTTCACCCCTTCTTTTTATTGCAGCAGCAGAAATGCTGTCTTTGCTCATCAAACATACTGACTTTGGTAAGCTGTCAGTTGCAAATGCTGAATTTTCAATAAGCCAACTAGCCGACGATACAACAATTTTCCTTAATAATCTTCATGACATCCCCAAGATTCTTAAAATTATTGACATCTTTTCAAAAGCTTCAGGCCTCAAATTGAACCTAAACAAATGTGAGATCTAACCCATTAAACCATGTACATTATTGAATGCTTATAATATTCCTATTAAATCCACAGTTAAATACCTCGGAATGCATATAACTAAAAACAAAACAGACTTGGAAAAACTGAATGTTTGGGACAAACTAGAGAAATGTTCGACTCTGCTGAATAACTGGGCACAGAGAGATCTTTCTATTTTTGGTAGAATTCTCCTCACCAAAATTGAAAGCATATCAAGATTCATATATCCCACCTATTCTATAGGTGTCCCTAAACAAGCCATCAAATCTATTAATCAAGTCAATTTTAACTTCATATGGAAAAGGAAAACACACTATGTTAAACAAGGTACGCTGACTAAAAAATATGAAGATGGAGGTCTTCAAGCCATAGACTTTAACAGCCTTAATGGCACCTTAAAAATAAACTGGTTAAAATCATTTATTAGGAATCAAAATAGTATTTGGTTCATTGTTCCTAATAAAATATTTTCCAGCCTAGGAGGGATCCAATTTTTACTCAGTTGTGATTTTGACAATAAGAAACTTCCCATTCAACTTTCGTCTTTTCATCAGCAAGTTCTCATGTATTGGAAGCTCATTTATAAACACAATTACAGTCCACACAACACTCCCATATGGAACTGCAGATACATCACTATCAGAAACAAATCTATCTTTGTTCCAACATGGTTTGAAAATGGAATTTGGTCTTTAATGCATCTTCTTAATGACAATGCCACTCTCATGTCTTTTGATGATTTCACAGCTAAATATGGTTCACTAACGAATAGAAAAGATTTTGAAAAAATTATTAAGGCCATTCCTTAAAATGTTGTGAGCTCAGTTTCTGATTTGTTTCATAATGACATCTACAGACATCCTACTGTCCCCAAGCTTCTGATTAATGGACACAACATAGCAACTGCCAAACTCCCAAACCTTCAAATCAGAGAATATTTTATTGTAACGTCCTTTCCCTACATCTCAAATCCAAATTATATAACCCAATATTTTAATAATTCAAAAAAGAAACAAATACGAACTAAATATTTAAAACTACCCATTCCTCCTAAAGCCAAGGAAGTTCACTTTAAGACCTTTTCAGGTATTTACCCTTCCAAGGAATTATTAAGAAAACGGTTTGGAATTCCTGAAAATTGTTGTTCTTTTTGTCATGTGGAGATTGAAACAACTGAGCATCTTTTCTTTGAATGTTTTTATTCTGATGTCTTTTGGAATAGTTTACATTATTGGCTTTTCCCCAAGATTCCACTTTTAGCAGACTATTCTATTAAGGATATCATTTTTGGGTTTATTTTAGAAAACAAGAACACAGAACTTATTCTGAATGTTGTAATTATTTTGGGTAAATTCTATATACATAAATGCCGTTTCCTTAAAATCAAACCATTTTTTTCTACATTTCATAAAGAACTCTGCTCTTTTTTTTCATCTGTAAACTTCATGGAAAAAAAAACTGCTATGGAACTTCAAAGTATCATATGTAAATTACAGCTTCTTGATAGCCCCCTAAGTTAAGATTAATTACAATGTCTATGTAAACCCCCCCTTTTTTTAATTTTTATTTTAATGTCTTTTATTTATTTTATTTTATTTTTCTGTATTATTGGTAAAAAAAATTATATTGTCTTTATTCTGCATTTGTTGTTTGTACATGTCCAGTACCTTTTTTCGATGTTTTTATACTTTGCATAGTTGTATACAATTGTCTCAAACTGTTAACCTCAACTGTCTTTTTCAATAAAAAAAAAAAAAAAAAAAAATATTGGTTGGAGCTAAGCCGGATGTCTAGCAGAGTCCCTTCAAAATAATACACGAGCAACTTCCTCTTTATGCTTTTATGTTGAAGGCCATCCGCTTTCCGGAACAAGGGCGGCAGCTACGACCATCAACAAACGCATTTAGGATCAGGACCGTTTCGCAGCAGATTCCAGTCTTCTCCTTTCGAAGTAGATTAACCAACACAGAAGGGAATATTACTACCAAAGCATATAAGGTAATTTATGTTTTATACTTTCACTTTAAAATGTTGACTTGAAAAGAAAACCTTTTTTGTTTAGCATCTGTAGCTAGCGGCTTTTTTACCAAATAATTTCAGTAACTGCTGCGGAAAGTCCTCTCTGCTCCGGGAACCAGTCGTTAGTAAACACATCCAGCTAATGCTAACGCTGTAGACGAGAAGTTTGCTGCAGTGAAGTTTACCTGACAGGCTGAGGTGAGGCTGAGCGCGTGCTAGCATCATGAATGAACCTGTGTTCCTGTCAGGTGCGGGGATGACGGAGGAGAAAGACGAACAGACGGACGCTAGAGTTCATCTGCGCGAGAGTTTCAGGTGAGAGTTTCTTCCTCCACGTTCTTCTTCTGGAGCTGGGGTCTGCAACCACCTGATGCTCCGGAGCTTAATCATCATCATCATGCGGCTCGTTATCCGTTAGCTCTTTCTTTGGCTTTGCTTTTAATAAATACTGGCTTGTAGTCTGTAGTTATTGCAGCTCATTAGGTTTTGAATTTCGAATTTTAACATGTCAGATAACTGAGCAACATGGAGTGGTTTATTATGAGAATTAACTTAAAGATTTTATTTTGAATTTGGACACCAGTGGTGTCATGTTATTCAATAGTAAAATGATGAAGAAGGATGATGGCGTCATAATAGAAAATGTCAGGTTTAACTTTACTTTATTTTTAAATTAGGTAAATCTGCTGCAGCTGGAGGGTCTTTTTTGACACAGGATATGTTTTATTTTGAAAGGAACATTCAAAAATTAAATGCATTAAAAGAGTTGCATATAAAAGCATATAGCACTGTTATAATTAAGGTATTGTTAATATTTAAAAACTATGTTTAAATAAATAAATGCCAACAAAAAACATGAAAAAAGAGAATATTGTTTTTCAAACAGTGAACTTTGCAGCTCTCGCTGGATTCCGGTGGTCGACTGTATGAGAGAGTGAGGGAGGGAGGGAGGGAGAGAGACAGACGTCAGCCATAGAAAATAGTTTACTTCCAGCTCCAACCAAATGAGGTTAATTTAGTCGCTATTTTTTTTCGCAACCCTGCTATGTTGGAGCCAGACATCGTCAGTACGCAGTGACCTGTTTCCATGTCAACTACCTTCACCAATCAGGAGTGAGCTTGTTGGGAGGCCACAGCCCTACCTCTTGAAAGCAGGCGACACGAAATCTCTCAAACAAAAGTTTTGAACGCTTGGATGTAGGGACCAGCAGGCTCCACCTATTTTTATTGATGCATCTGATTGGTTTGGTTATTACTTGATTAACATCACCACTGAAAGAAATATCATAGAAAAACAACATTTTCAAGAACATTGAAAAGAAAAAAAAAGTCTGAGAGTAAGAATGATTATTCTGACAAATAGAATGACTAATAGCTGTTTATTTCTATATCAGGGCTCGACATAGCCATTTGTCCGCTGGCCCGGTCCTGTTTTTCGAGCAGTACGGACCACAAGACTTTATTTTTTACTTATAAAAGTAAAACTTATTAAAATATCTAACAATTAATACATTTTTCACCTTTTTCAATAAAGTATATTTTGCGAAAACGTGTAGATTTACCTCGTCTTTATAATTCACTTTTTCTGCTAGTCCTGTGTTCACACTTCAAGGGTTTCTATGGGAAACCTTTTATCACTCTTCTCCTCCTCTCCCGCCTGCGCGCGGCTGTCACTGCCGAGCACCACGCGGCACGTGCTCACTCAATTTTTTTTTCAAACTTTATTGAATGTAACAATTCAATACTAAACAATGTTAAACAGCAACAACGAAGGAACAAGCCAGTGGGTTATTATTACATTTTATGCAGATATATTTAAAGTGTGGATGCCATGCTTTGAACAACTTTGTCAAATAAAAAAGCCCTTTAAACGCTGATTCTATTGATACCAATAGTTAGCGTCGAAAAAAATCCGAAGCATATGAATAATAGACATCTTTCGAAGGAATCAGAGATTTGAATTTGCCGCTAAGAGCGCAGGCTGGAAGTGACCTCGATATGACCTGTGACGTCACGAAAGGCGTTGACTTTCGCAGTTCCGCTTCGGACAGCATGTAAACAAAACAGGTAGTCTTCGTTTCTCTCGTGTTTAAATCTGTTAATCATCAACATGCCAAGTCGTTGTGTGGCAGCTGGATGTAGCAATACATCTAGTGAAAGTGTATCTGTGTATAAATTCCCAAAACAAGAAACGCTGCTGAAAAGGGGAAAGTTCAAGAAGGTGGACGGCGAAGGATTTTTCCCTCCAGATCTGCAGGAGAGAAGTCTGCGTTTTCGAAGGGACAAAAACCGGGACACAAACGAAGAATTTTGAACGGAGAGTTGGGAGGAGGATCTTGGCTTCTGAGTCGAGGAAAGGCGGGTGAGCTGGAAGCGAGCGAGCCGTTATCTGGGTCGGAGAGGACGGCGCTGGAGTCGGGAGCGGAGGCTGCTAAGCTAGTGTGCATCACGATGGATCACATTGAGGCGAAGTAGTCGTGTTTTCTGTTGTCCTTGGATCCAACTGGAGTATTTCAACGCACTCAATGTTTTGCAAGAGAAGCAACAGGCCTGCAACGTTTTTTTTTCTTTTGCTTTTGAGGTGCCGGTACCGTGAGTAAACTGAACTGTGTGTGTGTGTGTGTGAGCGCGAGCGCACGAGAAAAGGTTTCAAACTGGTTCAAACAGGTAAAACTGTTAATGTTCCACAGTTGTTAATGGTATACAGTGACTTTGTTAACTAAAGAGTAGTAATATCTGGGAAACTTTTATTTTGTGACATTTATTTTGTAAATTGGGTTGAAAACCAGTGTTTACCTTTGTTTAGATTAGGCCAAAAGGGGACATTTTGAGTATATTTTAGGGTAAGTGGAGTAATTTAATTTTATACATTTTTTAGACTTACTGGAGTCTAGCCGAATCTTCATGCTGGCTATCGTCATCGGCATCACTAGACCTACTACTTTCTGCTATATCCTCCTCACTTTCGCAAAAGGCTTCGAATCGATACGGTTGCAAAAGTGACTCATCATCATGATAATCTCCGCAACTTTCCTCTTCATCTTTCTGTTCATCTGATGATAAATCGCTAATAGGTAGCATCACTCTGTGCTTTGCTATCGGTGCTAGCCATGTTGTCTGCCTTTCGTTACGTCACAAACATGGCGGCGCGAAGTCGGCGGAATGCGTGAAGCCGGCGGCCGTCCTCGTTGTTTATATCGCGTTTTTCGCTATTCTTTTTCGAAAAATATTAAATACAATCGCAACATGAAATAGAGACTATTTACTATATTTTGGCTTATTAAAATAGGCCATGTCACCCACACTTTAAACTGACAAACATATCAGCGCGCGCCCCCTGGTGGTTTTTCACCGCGATGATCATAAATCCAACACCGTCACTGAAGAGAGACTGAAGCATGTCAGAGATGTGGAAGACATGGCAGGAATAGATAGGAATATGTTAGATGGAGTGGGTGGAATTAGTAGTATGGACAGCAAGATATTTAATGAATGCATTGAAGATGAAACTGTATCCACTAAGCTTTAAGCTGAATGTCAAAGAATCAAAGGCAACTCCAAATACCTGAATCTCAGACTCAAAGGCAGTATAATGTCAAACTACTTCATTTTGGTTTTCTTTACAACACTGTAAGCAATAAGTATTTCTAGTTAGCTGAATGATCTCAGTAATTTAATTTTATTTAATTTTTCAATTATTTAATTTAATTAAGCAACTAAAGTAACTAAAAAGTAAATGTAACTTTGCAACAGTAACAAAAAGCAGAACCTTAAGGCAGTCAGAGCAAAAAAGTCAATAAAACTTCTTAACTATTGATTAGGAACAAATGTGAAATAGCAGTGATTAGAAGCAGCATGAAAACTTCTTAACTAGTGTTAACTACTTCACTCCAGTGCTCTCTTCAAAACATCTGAAACAGACTAGAGCAGATTTAAGTTTGATAATGCTCTATTTTCAGTCATTGAAAAGTGTATAAATTAGTGTTAGATGTCACCAGAATGCACCAAATTGCACCATATTAAAATTTTCCGGGGGCATGCCCCCGGACCCCCCTATAGTTACAAGCACCTGCGGAGCGGCGGGTCTCGCTGTGCGCGGTGTCGGGCCAGTAACTTTCAAAAACTACTGGCCCTGTGGGCCAGTGCAAATTTCTGGGCTATGTCAACCCCTGTATATATACGTTCCGTTTATGGGTTTGGCTTCTTGGAGCCAACGGGTACTTCCTGTTTGGAACACCAGAGGGGAGGGGTGTCTCAGTCCATTTCTCATATACAGGCAACGGCTCTGGTCTATAAGACACCGGACCAAATAAATCTTTCAGCACAAGAGGTTGCATAGGATTAGGGTTTTTTTTTTAAGTCCCAGTGATCACTGAAAAAAAGTCTGTTTTTGCTGGAAAGTGGAAATTTGTTCTCTGAATAGTTCCTGATGTCTGCATCAGTTCTGTGAGTCACAGGAGAGTCACAGACGTTTGTCTCTTTGTTTATATTTAACCTTTTTCTTTTTTTTTAACTTGGTTCTGTGTTTATCTTTGTCTTCATCAATGTGGAGTGATGCAATTTATTTTTTTGTTTAGCCAATCCTCACTAGAATTCGTGTTGGTTCCTGAGCAGTTCTGCTGGTTCTGAAAAGTTGCTGTTGTTCCTGCATCCACACTGCAGAGCTCATATCAGTAAAGATGACGGCTTTCATCCAGGAGGATTATGTTGCTTAACATCGCATACCTGCTGTGGATTTGGAGTTTAAAAATTAAAATATTTCACTGCTTAATCTGACGATGGAGCAGCTGAGCGCTCAGCCGCTTTTGGAGGGACGGACTTGGGTTTTTACATTTGACTTTACTCAGATTTTAATGGGCATATTGTTGAGACATTTTGCAATGAGATTAGAGCTGGTATGAATACACAAAGACCACCTGTGGAACAAACAAACCCGTTTCCTAATTGGTCCCAACGGTTGAGTCCTGGAGTTTTCCTCAGTCTGCTCGGTGGTTTGATTCTGAAAAGACTTGCTGCTCTCCAGACTCCTTTTACTCTTCTACTGGTTTGGTCCAGAACCGGTCAGCCCATCCCATCTGGTTGTTCTGCATATCTTGCATCAGAATGGATGAAATTAGCCGCCTCCTTGGTTCTGTAGGGCGTTCTCGCAGCAACACCATCTCCTCCGATGCCACGCAGTCGACCGGGACCAGACTGGCGCTACGGCACCGGCTCAGCCAGCTGATGACCTGCATGGATGACGTGGAGCTAAAAAATGAGCTACATGAGAAAATGGTGGAGACTCTGGACAGTGCCTTTCTTGCTTGCTCCAAGGTGGCCAAAAAGCGCATCTTCAGGTGGAGAGAAAATCAATCTTCTGACTTTTGACATGTTTTTTAGAGGCCTGATGTTTTCTTCTCCTAGTTCTGTGAGCTGAATGTCTGCTGAACTTTTACTGTCCACTGGATTGGTCGTAGCCGAGAGCCTCCCGAAGAGTTTTTTGAGCTGCCTATGCTTTGGTGAAATAGTTTATGTTCACTATCTGCAGCAGCCTGACCTGCTTGGACCATCATTACTATAGAGGTTCTGTTGTTGCAGCGTTCATGCTGAATCCTGATGCATTTATCTTTGGTTAAAGTTCAAAGTTTTTGTGTTTCTGGTTCCCTTTTCCTCACATTTTGTCTGTTCTTCTAAGTCCGACTCTCTTTCCAAAGTGTTTTTAAAGTAAAATTTTGTGTGCTCTTTTTAGAGATTCCGTTTTTTTTGTACATTGGATGCTTTTTTAGGGGTAATTGTTGGTTCTCTTTTAGCTCTCTCATTTCTTGATCTACTTGAGCTTTCAGTGCTTGAGCCTTTCAAAGGCCACATTGCTAAGTAGCTGAACAATGAAGCCACAGAACCTAAACTGATCAGCGTGAGGTCAGACTGGAAATACTTTAAAAGATTTTCCTCCAAACCCCTTACAGTTTGAGGGGTTTGGAGGTTTACATCAGATCAGCCACCCTGCTTGTTTTTCTCCTGCTCTTCCTACTGCTGATTGGCTGGGCCAGGTGATGGAAAGTTCTGATTGGCTGAAGATACCAGGTACATGACAGTATGAAGACTTGGGAAACCAAGCAGGGTGGGGCATCCTAAGGACCAGGGTTGGGCAGCTCTGTTTTACATGTTTTCCTGTTCCAACACATTTAAATGAAGGAGTCGCTCTCAAGTGACGGTCTGAACCAGGTGTGTTGGATCAGGGAAACATGAATCTCCCAGGGGGTTATGGTTGGAAAGTGACCACTATTCCTTATCTTCTTCCCTCTCAGGCTTCACATGGTGACGTGGAATGTAGCCACGGCAGATCCTCCTGAGGATGTGACCTCATTGCTCCACCTGAACTCATCAAAACCTGCAGACCTCTACATCATCGGGTATTGTGACCTCTGACCCCACCATTCTGTTAAATATCAGACCAGGCTGACATTCGTGACGTTTTTGTTTAGCCTGCAGGAAGTGTACTCTGGACCAGTTCGGTTTTTGTCGGATATGGTCTTCGATGACCCTTGGAGTCACCTGTTCATGTCCACTTTGGCACCGCGGTCATGTGTGAAGGTACAGGTGGTCCGGCGCATGCACGGTGCCTTCCAGGTGTGAGCGGGAACAGATCCATCCAGGTTCTCTATCATTTCAGGTGTCTTCCATAAGAATGCAGGGCCTTCTGCTGCTCTTCTTCTCCAAACTGGAGCACGTGCCGTTCATCAGAGACATACGGGCCACGTACACGCGCACCGGCATCTTTGGTTACTGGGTGGGAACTCACTCTTCACTCAACCGTGTGTTAAACAAAACAATGTTATTTAAATCTTCACTAATGACAAAAGTCAAATATCTGAGCTGTTGCAAAAGATACACATCACATCAACCAATCAGGGACTCCGCTTTGGCCCGTGACGTGTTGATGATCAGCAGGCAGGGTACAAAACAACAAGGAGAATCGGATCGTTCTCCTCCTGAACCTTGTGATATTTTCTTATTTGTACGGAGACAAGACAAAAGAAAAAAGATTTTCCTTTGTCTTGTGCCTTTTATTGGGGATGTCCAAGGGAAGTTTTGCAATTATTATGGGATGGCAACAGAACCTACGACCTGGTGGCCGTTTTGTGGTAAAATATGAAATTAGGCGATTTGTCATATTCCCCCCCCCCCCCCCCCCCCCCCCCCCGTTTTGTTTGAGTAATTTTCACGAAATTTCACACACGCCGCCACCTTAAGGGTACAACCACAACTGAAGTTTTGTTGACTTTGACTTCGAAAAGAGGCCGTCATCTTGCATATGCAAATCCAAACTCCTCCAAGGGTTTTTCATCTATCGTCTCCTAAGTCCTTGAGCATCATTGGGAAGATTTGGGAAAAAAATGCTGGAATAAGAATTTTGTAGATTTATAACAGCGTTAGTTTGGTGAGCTAGCATAAGTGGCGTTCCCCTGTTGCTACATTTCTTACTGGAATATTGTTACATGGATCGCTGGTTCAAGCTGAACAAAACAATATGACGAACAATAAGAATGTATTGGGCGTGCTAAACAAAAAACCTCATCTGCCGAGAAAATCCAACGGTTTAACCATACTTTTAAAATTGACAGACATATTCGTCACCCCCAGATGGAAATAAAACTAACAGAAAAGCTGCATTTTTGAAAAAAATTGTTTACTTTTTTGTTTTTGTTGACTAGGCTGGCTGGGGAAGAGAAGAATACGGCGCGTTCAACATCCTCTTAGCTAGTGAGGCCAGGTCAAAAGGGGGACACAGAGGGAGGCTAGCATCTGTAGGCCCAACAACGTAGCTTGCGGCTTTCATTTGTAGTTTTTCCTTCCATGGACAGCAAGTCATCAAACTGGGTCACAGAGAGATGGAAGTACCACTGAAAGCCTGCAGTAGACGGTGAATCTCACTGTACAGGAAGAGTCTTTGGACTCATCATCCATGTCTTCTATGTGTAGACTGTAAATGATAGTCAGTGCTCCCATGTAGAGATGAGGCTTTGGTCAGTAGCTCCTCCCACAGGAGTCTGGAATGCCAACACATTTTTGAACAAGCGTCTAGCAGCGATTCTGACGTACGAATGGCGTTCAGTGTGAACGCGGTATTAGGTTCTCCTTTACATTCATATATGGCTGAAGGTGAACAGCCTTTGTACTCATTTGATTTCACATGAACATAATTTGGATCTGTTCATTTGAGCAGAACTGTGGCTCTGATTTTGTCCTAAATCTTTCTAAGATCATACATCAATATTCTGTCAAAATGTTCCACTCTGCATGATCAGAAATATCAGTTGAAAATGTAAAGAAGCTTTAAGATCAACAGAAAGTAGTGAGACGATGCGCACACATGTCAAACGTCAGGACTGTATTCATTGTTCTTGAATGTAAGGAACTTTTTCGATGGGATGTCTGCTAGTTTATTTAAAAACATCCCAAATTCCTGTATTTTCTGTTTGAAAAGAAAAGCTTTGAAGAATTTTTTTCTGTTGATGTGTCCCCTCTGATGTGATGAAGTGAACAGAAAGAGCGGATCGACAGGTTTACTGTGACTTCCTGTTTCATCCTCAGGGTAACAAAGGGGGTGTGTCCATTCGCTTCTCTTTCTACGGTCACACGCTCTGCTTCCTCAACTGCCATTTGACTCCTCACATTGAATATGCCACACACAGAGTGGACGAGTTTGAGAGCATCGTGGACACTCAGACCTTTGATTGTAAGAAGGCTTCAAAAATAATGGACCACAGGTGAGCACAAACACTCAAAGATGCAGCAGGTGTTAATGAAGAAGTCAGAACTTCATTCATCTGGTTGAACCTTGACCAAATCCTTTGAAACGAGAAGAACTGACGTTTTCCTCCTGTGCCTTGTCCAGGCTAGTCTTCTTGTTTGGAGACCTGAACTTCCGAATCCAAGACCATGGCATGCACTTCATTCGCTCCTGTCTCACCAACAAGACGTACAACCTGCTGTGGAGCAAAGACCAGGTTTGAGTTTGGTTCTGTGTCTCAAGGTTCTGCAGTACAAACCTGGGGAGCAGCTTATGCCTCGATAGGAAGCTAAAGCATAAAACTGTTGTTCCAGTGTCTCTGCAGGATTCAACCGTCCTCTTCCTCTAACACCAAAACACAGATGTTGTCTTCTAAGCTCCCCAAGTTCTCTGCTCTTAACCTCTACATCAGGGGTTGGGAACCTTTTTGGCCGAGAGTCATGAACTGATATTTTTAAATATAATTTCGCGAGAGCCATACAATATGTTTAAAACTAAAACTAAAAGTGAATGTTTGCATTTTTTTAATTTCAACACTTTGCAAGTACAATAAATATGTGGTTTCTTTTAATAACCTTGTTATTGTAGCGGGCTGAGTTGGACTGGGTGGCTGTTGGGTTGAGTTCTAAGTTCCAGAGTTCATTAAACCCATCAAGCAGAGATGCTGATTGGCTCTCAGTTCTGTCGCACAGCCTGTCGTTAGGTAGTTTGGACCAATGGGGTTCAGCTATGGACCGAATAAGGGAAATAGGAGGGAGCAGGGGAATAAAAAATTGGAGGAAGCACTCTCAGCGGGACAGATTCAGGAATTGCTGAATATGTTGTACAGCATTGGTTACGGCCTACAGTAACCAGAATAAAGAAAGTCTCCGTGACTCAGTGTGGGAAAGAGACTCGACATTATGCTGTTGCTAATAAATGATTATTTATTACCATTATTGTGACTTCTGGTGCTGCGTGGTTATGCTGATGGTCTTATAGTCTGGTTGATACATGGTGAGTTTAAGCTTCATGCAGGCGTTGAGACTTTCATCCGTTAAACCTGATCATAGGTTGGTCTTAATGTTTTTTAGATTTGAGAGACTGTTCACATGCACACACAGAGCCAAACATTGTCAGTACAGCAATACTCACAGGCTGCAGTGTGTGGTATGCGACGGGCAGCGTGTTCTAATCAGTGCGCCGCCTCACCTTGCTGCCTGCGCCCACTACCCCTCCCCTTTTCCTTCTCAAAGACGGGAGCTCGCATCTGCCGAGTTCAGTAAACATTCACAAGTTTCAGGCTGTTCCAAACTGGCATCGCATCGCGCCCGAGAATGACTGGTCTAATGAAATGTTTTTTTTTTTAATTAAAGATTTGTCTGCGAGCCAGATGTGGCCATCAAAAGAGCCAGATGTGGCTCACGAGCCATGGGTTCCCGACCCCTGATCTACATGTTTGCAAAACCCAAAAGGGTTGAGATCTTGGCTTCACTTTTATTGACGTCTTCCGTTAACTTCCTGTTGGTGTCAACTCTATTACAACACTTTAGCTGAAATTGTCTTTGCTGATCATCTGAGAACATCGTCCAGTTTGGTCTTTTTTTTTTTTAAATAAACATCCTGACTGAAATTAAAGCCTCACAGATCAGAATCATGAAGGATTAATCAATGAATGAAACTTGATTCATATAGCACTTTACATGTCCTTGAGGGTACTAAAGGGCTTCACAATACTAGAAAGACAAAAGAAGTTTAAAATTGGGCAAATTAAGACACATCGGAGAAGAAAAGAAGTTATGTGGCCTTCACAAGAAAAAGACCCCTGCTTTAGCATCCATGTGGTGTTGGACAATTTGTTGTTTTTCATTCTTCCGATCATTCAAACACAACATGAACGCAGCAATTCTCTAAGTTTGCGTTTTACACAAAGTACATCAAGCTATTGGTGCAATTAGCTCTAAAATGAGAACAGAAGGCATTGTTTTGAAATAAAAATTCAATAATGTTCTGTTTTAAAATGTATATAAATTTTAGATCTGAATGTTTCTGTCCAGATTCCATGTTATTTCTTTCTCTTATACAGTGGATTACCAAAACACTCCACGCACCTGCTCCCGGAGAAGGACTCCGGCCCTTCTATTGAATTTTAGAACCCTCTGAGGCCCGCGAGTCAAAAAGTCTGCCCTCCCCTGGTCTAGATGACTCACCTGATACCTGCTCATGCAGAAACTCTGAGTGAATCTAAACTGTGTCCTTACAGTTAAATATGATGAAGAAAAAGGAGGCGCTGCTACAGGAGTTTGAGGAGGGGCCGCTGGACTTCGCGCCCACCTACAAGTTTGACCTGAACTCTGATTCCTACGACAGCAGGTTAGAACTTCAGTGAACGTGATGGTCAGATCTCTGCTGTAACGATGCTTTGCCTTTGAGGGGCCAGCTTGTTCCTGGGGGGTGGGGCAACGTTGATGAGGAACTGGCTGAGGTAGGACGGGCAGCTGAGCTGGGTGGGGTGGGACTCATTCTGCCATGTACAGGTTTCTTGGTCCTCACAAATGTGACTCTAAAAGAGCAAAAGACAGAAATCATCGACCAATGTTGGATCATGTTTTGAGACCTTTGGTTTACTCTTCACCTGCTTCTCCTTCTTAGGTTCTACCAAACATGGTTTGGCTTTAAGTAAGACATTTCTGTGCACATTTATATGTTTGGTTGCTGTGAGCAACCACTAAACATCCCAGTAAGCATAACCCCTGTGTGGTCTTGGATTATAAGGTTTAACACCCCCTAATGCTTTCAGAACTGGATAAAGCTTTATTAACACGCTTGGTTCAAGACCTCATGACTCTGTGGAACACGTCTGACGTTTAAATTCAAAAGCAGGTTTTTGTTCAAGTCCCCTTTTACTGTTTCCTCGCATGTTGTGCTTCTTACCTCCATGTCATGTTGTCCCGTCATGCTTCTGTCCAGTAACACCATGTCAGAGAAGAAAGTTCACTGAACATTCAGCTGAACCTCCTCCACATCAAGAGCTTCTCAAGACTTTAAAAATCAGAATTTTAGCAACTGATTTACTTTTCTTCTGTCAAATAAACTCTGTAGCGGTAAGAAAAGAAAACCGGCCTGGACCGACAGGATTCTGTGGAGGATCCGACCTAAAGCCCCGCCCCCTGACGAGCAAGAAGAAGATGGTTCCAGGCCAGATGTCAAAAGGATCCGACAGCTTGAGGAGGATGAGGAGTTCCCTCTGAAGGTCAGACAGGAGCTGTACTCCAGCAGCATGGAGTTCAGCATCAGCGATCATAAGCCCGTCCTCGGCATCTTCTCTGTGGAGGTGAGACGCTCCGCCGTCCGGACGACGTCAATTTGTTTTGTAAATTATGTTTGAAATCTTTAAACTTTCAGTAACTGGAACCCTAAAGTCTGATTTATTATATTGTTATATTATATGTTGTTATATTAGCTCCACACTCAAATTCCAGCAGTTATATTATCTAAATCTTGCAAAACATTTATGTTTAACAATACTAACACACTTTTAAAATCACCAGTTACTCTTAACCACAGATATCAGATCTGTTGGTAGATTTATCTAAATAAGTGGTCCCCAACCCTGCAGACAGGTATGGGTGCAAAGCACAGTTGGTACCGGGCTACAGACAAAAAAAACACCTCCCACATTTTGTCCATCTTATTTCTAATCTGATTCTGAAGAAAGCTTTTATTTTGGAAAACTACTAGATTCTCTCCACCACAGCCGACTCATACTTGATGCATGTGAAGTCACTCAGTCACGTGTCAAAATCTATTCGCTTCTTTGTTAAAACAGCTGTGCCGACCGTAAAATTGAAAAACCTAAGCTAGCAAAGTTAATAAAAGACGAACGTATTTGGAAAGTTTCTTTTGGCAGAAAAGAGCCAGTGAGGAAACAGAAGAGAAGAGGCTTTGACTTCAAAATAAAAGAGAGCTGCATTTAGCAGACAAAAACCAGGAGTTTTTACGCCAGATCTGGATTTATTGTTCCTACACACCATAATAAAAATGCATATTAATATTCAGCAACCAGTTGCCTAATATTCAGAGGATGCTGCCAATAAAGTGGTTCAAACGGTGGATTCGTGTTTATAGTTATATTTAGAAAATACCAGTTTTAGTGACCATTTATTTTGTATTTATCCATCGCACCTTTAAAGTTTGTGTGGGTTTTTCGAGTCGAGGGAACCTAGAAGTAAAAAAACTGGACGTTCATTTCATCGTCGTACCGGCTGGTCCGTGAAAACGTTGTCTGACATTGAACCGGTCCGAGGCCAGAGAAAGGTTGGGTCCCACTGATCTAAAGTAAAAGGTATTCTGTTTCTACGCCCCTCTAGCTGAAGAAGAAGTTCGATACTCCTCTGGTGCGTTTGCAGACAGAAGGTGACTGGAGCGCAGATATCGACTCCATGATCCTGTACAGCCCCCTGCAACCATTTCCCTCCAGCAGCTGGGACTGGATTGGACTGTATAAGGTGACTTGTCTATCGGCAGCTGCTAAAGACGCCTTTGCAGGAGCAGATTCATGAGGTCTTTATGGGTTCCAGGTTGGGTTCAGCAGCGTCTCAGACTACATCACCTACACGTGGGTCAAAGACAACGAGGTGGCCTTCAACCAGGAAGTGATGCAGGTACCCGTCTGGAGATGGAGTTTGGGTCATTCACGTCTGCTGGAGCTTAATGAGTTTCTTCTTGCAGGTTTACATCAGTAAAGAGGAGATCCCTGTGAGGGGCGGGGACTGCGTGTTGTGTTACTTCAGCAGCATCCTGCAGTGCATTATCGGAGTGAGTGAGCCATTCAAGGTCAGTTAGCTGAAAACATTTATAAAGGTCCGTCCTCAGACAAAGCTGCAGGTCAGCTCTAGTGCTGTTCTTCTCCAGGTCCGGGAGTCCTGGGTGGCCACTGAGGAAGGTCTGCTGCCCGACAGGATCAACACACACGACCAAATCACGATGGACAAGGATCTTTGAGCCTGGACTTGATCACTAATCAGTGACGGGGTTCATGCATCATTTCAAGCTTTCAGTTACTCAGACAACTGAAGTTTCCAGAAATGTTTCATTGGACCTGAAGAAACCTCTTTTTCTCAGGATGGCTCTTCTGACCTTCGTGTTTTCCGTCATTCTGAACATTCACGTTGTCTCGGGTCTCACTTGTGAAAAATCAAGTTACTGTAATGTCTATAATTTATTAATATTGTGTGTTTTTTGTTGTTAGGAACAACTTAGAAGAAGGTTCGTGAAAGAACCTGTCACTCACAAACGTCGCATTCTCCTTCACCCCTAAGATCAGATCATCTTCAGTTAGCCTTTACGTAAAAACAGATTTACAAACATAAAAGGGAACAGCAGAAACTGGCAAAGCTCATCCACCATGTTTGAACTGCATCCATTCAAAGCCTCGTGGCCTTTTGCAGTGGAGGATGCAGATTTTCTGCTATCCCTGCCGGTCCACTGCTGTACATGACCCTTTCAAAGTAAAAGCAGTCTGATGCAGGAAACATTTTTATTCTCTTCCTGTTTATGGTGTTCTTTCAGCCAGAAAGCTGAACACAAACTTTACACGTTTTAGAAAGAAATTTTTACTATATATATTTAGATTATGAAATTTAGTTGAAGAGGTTTTTAAGAAGCTAAAATGATGAATCCAATGATAAATGATGTCAGGTCAACAGTTTCAGGCTCTGAAAAGTGAATGAATGTAAAGCAGCTTCATTCTGGGCCCCCTCTTATTTTGAAGAGAACTTCCTGACTGGAGTTTGAATTCATAGCATAAGGCCATTTTTAAAGTGGTGAGGATAAATGTTTTTTGGCTTAAAATGATTTTATTAGGGACGTTCTGTAGATTTCCCGGATTTGAATGTTCTTCTGTTTCTCTGAGGAACGTGAAAACTTGTTCTCTTTAAGGAATCTGACAACATGTGACTTCAAAATATCACAGTCTTTAACCGTTATATTTATTTATAGATGTTCCCTAAGAGAATAGTGATATTTTGTTTACTCTACTTTGGACTTGGCAAGTGCTTTAGAGACGATTGTTGCTTTATCTGTGTAGACTGTGATGGAAGCTTTAATATGCCGCTTAAATTCCAATACATCATTAAAAAGATGATTTATTCTCATGCTGTGGCATTTGAGCTTTTTCAGGAGAATGTCTCTGTCAATCAGTGAAAGTGGGCGGGATCTAAACGCTCATTTGCTCATCCATGAAAATCGACTCATATTCCTCGATACCGCTCAGCGGTGTGCCAGTCAGAGAGATGACATATTTCAGCGATATCCGCGAGGCTTTGCTGACATTAATTTGATACAAACTATCTGCCTGCAGCAGAATATGCAAACATGGACGACTCTGTTTTTGTAGTTTGAGGGTTTGTGTGGACCAAAGGAGCTCCGGTCGTCCACATCTTTGAAGTCCCCCTCTGAAACACGCCTGACACTTATCCGATTGGATGGGCAGAGTTTGCAGAGTTGACTTTAGCCGCGATGCTTGTCCCGCGTGATGCCCCACGCGCAGCTCAGGACGCACAGCGGGGAGCGGAGCGCGCAGGGAACCAGCATCCCAAATCTCCAGAAAAGGTTCTCCAAAAACGCCTGATTTGAACAAACAAAAAACCAATGACTCCCGCGCGTTTAGAGGCCCCACGTGTGAGTTTCCCTTAAAATATCCAAAAGTTTGAGTCGGGTAGATGTTTTCCGCGCGGAGGCAGTTACTCAAAAGCTGCAGGCTCCTCTCTGAGCCGTCCCTCTCGGTTTTATAGCCTGCCTCGCTGACAGCCTGAAGCAGCCACCGTTAGGGAGGAGGGAAGGGTGGGATGAAAGATGGGTGGGGGTGGGCGATGGAGAGGAAATGGACAGCTCCGTGAGACTTTATAATATGCAAATAGCTCTGCTGAGGAATCGTTTTGCGTTTCAGCAATCATCTCTAAATTTTGACGAAAATGACTCGTACTGCGTAAACCTGGATTTCGGGGGATTCCTCATTTCTGATGTGAGTGATGATGATGAGGACCAAATGTTCGCCTATCGGGCAGATTGTCGTTCGGTCTCCTCATAGATTTATGGCTGCTCTGCTTTGATTTCACACTCTGCAGCCATAAAACTTGAAGGAACACTTGTTGGTTGTGTGGAAGAGCTCACCAAAGTCATCTGACACCCACAGAAAGCGGAGTTCTATGAGCGCTCCTGCCGAGCGAGAGAGTGAATCTCCAGATCATGTACAGTAAGGAATGCGCTCCTTATTTTTTCAACTGGAGCTCAGGCCTAAGTAATTAAACAGTAACAAATGAAAATGTTTGGGATTCTTTGAGACAGATCCGTCTTCCGTCATTTTTTTCCTGCTGTTTTAAGGTTTCTGTGAAGCTCCTGGACGCTGTAGGAAGCCATATGATTTACGCAACTCATCAGGCATCCCTGGGCATGCGCAGGTGCCAGAAGTTGAGTTTGCTGCCAACGTTAGCCTCACATTATGAGAAAATGCAACATGTCTGGAAAAGCAGAATGTCCAGCAGAATGTGGAGCGGGTCAACTTCCATAAGTCTCCTGGTGTGCGTGTGTCTGTGTGTCATTAGTCTTCTTTTTTGACTGATTTATGACAAAGTTCATTATGAGCCAAACTCATAAGCCCATAACAATACTATGATTATAAAAACAAAGACTGTCATTGGATTTATTCTGGTGCATGAAAGTGCGCCTTGCAGCTGTGCCTTAGCAAGGCGGGGGGGGGGGGGGGGGAATTCACGCGCCTCCATAGCGACCCTCAACACCAAACCGATGATGGGCTGTTAGCACTCCATCACAGGGTGATAAGCGACACTATTCTCTTCGCTCGGTGATTCATTAAGTTGGCGAGAAGGGAGGCCAGATGTGGATTACGACTGTCTCACTGCAACCAGAGCATCCTTTGCATAAAACAGAATTTAAACTCGGCTAGAAAAAACAATCACATGTGGAAAATAAAATGTAAACCTTTTGTGTTTAAACTTTCGTCACATTGTGAAGGGTTTCTAGGTTAATCACAACTTAAGGAGAGTTTTACTTTTTTCTTCTTGGAAGGAGTGCAGAGAAACGTGTGGATCTAAACCTGCTGAACTCTGAGAAATTGAGGAGCATCACCGCCCAATAAAATCTATTAGAGGAGCAGGATTTGGATTCTGGTCTGCAGGTGGATTTTATGATCCGGGTCTGAGCTTAATTAGAAGCATGTTGCAACCTGATGGGAGTTACAGCAAAGTGGAAGGAACGCGCAGACGACATCATTAAATGGTTTTCTAAAAAAAAAGCCAAATCAGACGAATCCTGTGCGCGCGCCTCATGAGTGTCTGGTGTGTGTGTGTTTTTTACCCTTGTGCCATAAATGATTTCAGCCTCCACTTATAACCATCCTTCCTGGATCTTCAGAGAGCGCGCGCACACCCAAGGGGGCCTCATCCTGCTCAGACTGAGGCGGCGGGATAGGTGCAGGAGATTGGGTGGAAAAGTATATTTGCTGACTTTTGGTTCAACAAAAACTGAAACTGTATCAGACCTGTTTGTGAATTCTCTGAGCTCTCTCTATAGGTACACTTCGCTTCTACTATGTCTTAAAAAACCTACATCTCTGTCAAACAGCAAACTTCCACTTTGTAATGCCTGCTTGGCCCAAAGATACAAATATTTACACCAAAAATTCCAAATAAATTAAAATAAATTTTGGTCATTTTGTCTTTAGCTAAAAAAAAAAGTAAAAGGTTCCAAATGTGGATTCTAGAGGTCAGAATTCAAACACTCATCATGAATAAACATTTCAATATGCAGATTTTTTTATCTGGGTTATTAACTCATGTTAAAGTATATTGATATAATCTGAAAAAGGTGTTTGTTGACTCCAAATGTCAACACTTTCAGATGTTCAAACTGTTACTAGAGTATGTTTTTTAATCAGTTGCTTGTTTATTCCAACCCAAGTCAATATTTCAATGACTTTTTATATTTTTGATTGCTGTGGGGTCGCTGAATGAATCTGGCAGACATCCTGCTCCTCGTCACAATGACCGTATTTACTCTTCGTGTTTTCGGCAGCTTGACTGGAAATGAATGTGACTCATGTTTAGATGACCAAAATGAACATTTCCCGTCGCATTCCTGCGCAGCCAGATCAAAGTCAGACTTGTGGGAGAAAAAAGGGAAATAGTTCCTGCTGATGCGCACAGCGCTGCGCACTGCTGCGCATTGCGCACGGATCTCTAAGTTCATCTGTGGTTTCAATAATAAAAGGAAAAAGAAAAAAAAAACGATTCTAAAACTAAATGGAAGCTCAACAACAGCCGAACCGAACCATCTGCGGACTTTGTTATGTTGATGCTGGCGGTAGCCCCCCCGGTGGTGGGGGCTCTTTTCCTCACATGATTTGCAAACAGGGGAAGTCTCAGAGTCGATGTTGATTCAAACAAACGGCATCAATTTGCGGTCTTTCAAACACGCCTCCTGTTTTCACCTTCTCCTGTGTCCGAGCAGAGAGTGAAGATGGAGGAGAACCTCTCCGTCATTATGGCGAGCAATTAGCAAGCAAAAGCCATTTCTAAATACACAGCATGGGCTGGGCTGGAGAGTGGGGGGCGGCTTGATTCTGACACCTCCAGAGAGACGCAGCATTTACTGACTGTTAAGGCCAAACTGTGGACAGATGCTCTGAAACACGCAAAAAAAGAAAGAGACTTTTAACAAAGGAGGGACGGCAGCTGTGGACAGCAGATCATCAAATCACCCCAAACTCCGTTTGTTAGAATCTGAGTTTATGAGGTTTAGAAGTAAATAAAAGTAAATCTGTTGATTTTAAAAATGTTATCTATTGAGAAAGTGGGACATCTTTGATTTTCAGGGATTTTCTTGAAGTTTAAATAAAAAGATGAAAGTGCCATCTAAAGGAACCACAATGCTTTGCCACATGCAATTGAAATATATACAAAATATATACAAAGGTGAAAAAAATAATAGTCTTTCCAGATGAAAATTGAATGCAGGTTTATAAGCTTTCTCCTTTTTAACTGTTCAGCCTGCAGCAAAGACGCATTTCAAAAATGAATTTATTAAGGTGTGTTTATGTGGAAATAATATGTTGACTTTACATGTAAAACTCAAAGTAATACTGACAGCTAAATATAGGCACAGAAAAAGAGACGCAGAATGTTTGAAGCTGTACTTCCACTCGCTGAAGCCCAAGTGGATCCACCAGCACGGTTAACGTTCAGAAAGCAAGAACCATCAAGCAGAAGGTGCCAAACACACATGCCACAACGGGTTATCCATCCTTCCTGGCAGACAGCCCCCGCATGCTCTGTCGGCACTTTGAAATCTGCATCACTCCAGTCTCATTTCTGTTTACAAGAGTCAAATTGCTTCCACACACTTTATTTGAAAAAAGCCAATAAATGAGGAGAATTGCAGAGCGAGCTGCAGCAAAGGAGGCTCATGCACAGCCTGGTTCACTCGCCTGCTGCACGCCTCCACGGGTAAACATCAACACAGTCATCCTGATGAGTGGCTGCAGAGGCGACTAGCTAACAAGCTTCTCTTTGACTCATTGCTTATTACTGAGTCTGACCTGCTGCTTAACTGATTTCAGGCAAGCAGGAAACGACTGACGCTCACAGAAAACTGAGGCCACTCTCACTCCCAAACCTATGACTGCCTTCTGCTGCTTCCTTTGTTCCATCCATCCATCCATCCATCCATCCATCTTCAGAACCTTCTGAATCCCTTTTGAGGTCACTGGGTTGCTGGGGCCTATCCCAGCAGCTGTTGGGTGAAGGTAGGGTTCATCTTGGACAGGTTGTCAGTCTGTCACATGGCAGTATCACCCACAATCCTAGGGATGTCCCAGGTTGAAGCTGTAAACCGCAAACAGATTTGAGAATCCTCTGAATATCAACGTTGTCTGGTCAAATACTGGTCAAATCTGCTGCCCCCTCCCTTTATGTGAGCAAACTATGTCCCCTCATTTCCTCCCCTGTCATTTTCCAGAACCAACCTGATAAGAAAAAGGATCTGTGGATCAGCACACATGGTCTGTTCCAGGACCCAAACCGTTTCAGATGTCATTCTTCAAAGCTACAGAAAAGCAGGTCTGAGATTTCACAGGATGTTCATTCATCCCGTGAGCACCCAGCACGCTCAAATGAAGGCACCTCCACCTGACAGACCTCCAAATTTAAGAGCTATCCGATTGATTGGTCTTTGGAAAGACTCTGAAGACTCATTTTGGGGTTCATCAGTATTGGGCTTATAAGGGCACATAAAGAGGGGGCACATGTAACATGATGGGGTAATAATAGGGGTTATGGAAGCTCAGGATTCCCCCTCCCAGGTTGAAGAAGACTCCTATGGTTTTGATCCCTGGTGGGACAGAATGAACTGGCTCGTCACATCCATCATACACCGCAGAGAAACACACGCCATTCCTTTGCAGCCACCAGCCGCTACAACCATCCAATGAGCAGACCCCTGAGGAGACAGAGACAGCCTTCCTGAGTGGATGGAAAATGATTTTCTCTTAAAGAAGCAAAAACAAACTCCATTCAAATCACACAAAAAGACCTCTGAAGCATCCTTCATCCACTAAGAGAAGCATTCTTAATGTTAAAAAAGTAAATATAATTAAAGGCGCGAATGGCATTGCATGGCCCAGAGCCACTAAACCCCTCTGCCTCTGCCAGCCTAATCAGAGCTGGACGTGAAAACTGTTGGTTTTATTTCCATAGCAATCATTTTATTATTTGGTCGTCCAGGGGGGGATGAACAGGTCTATGTAATTTTGAGCAAACTTACATTTCTGGATCTCCTTGACAGCAGAGGGTTTTTTGATAATCACCTTCCTAATATAGCCATGTCGTATGTTATTTAGTTTTGATCAGCTTGAGTCCTGGACTTGTGTATTCAATTTTCACAAAATATTCTAGTAAAAAATGTACGAACAACACGGGACCGTTAACATATTCCAGCTCTCCATGGAAACGCCACTCAAAATGCA
This sequence comes from Oryzias latipes, assembly GCF_053564925.1. Classification (NCBI taxonomy): domain Eukaryota; kingdom Metazoa; phylum Chordata; class Actinopteri; order Beloniformes; family Adrianichthyidae; genus Oryzias; species Oryzias latipes. Next base: position 16,794,542 of record NC_136249.1, read on the forward strand.
TCTTCCCAGTGATGCTCGAGGAGTTAGGAGGTGATAGATTGAAATCTGTAGGAAAAGTTTCAATTTGTAGAAGTTACTGAAGGAGATTTCTTTAAATTAAAGATGGCAGCTGCTTTCTGAGGTTAAAGGTCATGTACTAAATAATAATTTAAAACATTTTTTTTTACTGTTGTTTTACTTGTTACTGTTGCCATTTGTTCATGTATCACAAGTTATATCCCCATCGCAATATTGATCACTAATATCGCATAGTTTTCCTCATATCGCGCAATCTTAGTCTGCAGGTTAAAGAGCCCATGTCAGCTTTGAAACACACTATTGAGCAACAGAGTCACACCTGAGTTTGGGCAATAAAAGTCACAAGAGAATTTTGTATGAAAATAAAAACACACAAATCCAATTACACAAAACAAGACAAAAACCAAGTTAAAGGTCACGGAAGGTACAAACTGAAAGACATTTTCTGGTATTTCTAATGAAAAAAGCTGCTGTTTGAATGGTTGCAGGCCAATCATCCTGTAAGTGTTGCTATCCAGTGGGTCGGTTTAATGAGGAATACGAACGCGCGTGCTCACAGCCCGCGTGCGTGTTTGTTTTACTCAAACAGGCTTTGGTGCCTAACAGCGCAGCTCTCTGCATTTCGGAGGAAACTGGCGACAACCGAAACCAAATCCCGGATTTACCGAGCCGGTAGATGGAGCTGTTGCACACGTCCACCTCCCAGTAGTACTGTCCGCGTGCGATCACAACATCAGAGCACACCTGGCCGAGGCGCGTGCGGCTCTGCAGAGGACTGTCTCCATGGTGGCTCACTGTGAGGCAGGAACTGGAGAGGTGGAGGGATGGAGGCACACATGAAGGGTCCAAAGAGAAAAACAGGCCTAAAACGGGACGGAACAACACCGGGACTCACCACACGGTGAATTAAACAAAACAAAACAAAACAAACAAAAAAAAAAATATTTGGAAAAGTCTCATAATGATGAGGGAAACCATACCAAAGACGGACTGCTCCATTTCCTTCTCCTGCAGCTCTACAGCGTCATCTAGTGTCGTCTCCGCGGAATTGGCAAATGAGGACTGTTTTCCAGAATCCACCACAGATGTGGATTTTAACGGATTGACTGGAATAAAAAAATCCTATTTATCACATTTTAGCATCAGCATATTACTATAGTACGACGGAGTAAGAAGACTTGGGTATTTTCAGCGTAAATTGTCCAATAAAATCTGTCTATTATATGTAAGGGTTGATTGGAAATACTGGGTCTCAGAAAACAGTTCAAGTAAACATGCAGCTTTGTTAAAAATGCAAATAATACTTTGTTTTAAAGCAAAAGAACTATCAAGATTTAGATGAAGTTTTGTGTCTGTTTCATAAAATTAGAATTAAAAGGTTTCGTCATGAGATTTGAAAGGTTTCCTCAAAGGTTTCCAAATGACCCCATCTTGACCTTTTTTATTATTTTAAATTCCAAACATTTACATTTAAGTTTCAGCCCAGCAAATCTACTCTGACTGTGTTTCCATTAGATTCAGTTTCATTTAAATCAGCAGAACATACTCACAATCGGAGCGGGCGTGGGCTGCACCTTCCTGAAAGCAGCATTAATGAGGCAAGAAAATGCAAAAAAGAAAAATTCCAAAAATGTACATTTATTTTTTGTCATTATGTTGGTCCACACTTGGATAAATACCTAATAGTGGAAATGTGTTAAAAACAGGACAACTATTTTTCTCTGGTAGTCAGGAGGATCACATTTTTCTGATCTGCACATAAATCATAAACATCTTGACATCATAACATTACAAGGATCCAAACATAGAACCAGATTGGACTCATTCTAAGTTTTTGAATAAGATATAAATAATACAAACCATAAATGTTTTTTTCTTTCGTTTTGTTGTTGCTGTAAATGTCATCGCAGCTTACCTTTGCATGGTGAGGGCAATCTTCAGGTGAGTCATCTGAGAAGCCCATCTGTCTGCTGACATGCTCAGACTTTATGGAAGGATGTTTAGGAAGACAGGAAGTGGCACATCCCCAGCTCCAGCACGGCAGCTCCACATAGCGTCTACAGCAGGGGCATAGAATGGAGCAGACAGAGAGCAGAGCTTCACGGCAGCACGATCCTGTTGGTCCTCCAGCTGCCACACACCTGCTACACATGGTGTGAGAGCATGGCAATATCAGGACGGTGTGGCATTCTTGACGGCAGGCTGGACAGACGGGAAGATGCTGCAAAAGTTCCATGCTATTTCTCTTTTCTGATCCGGTTAGAGTCCCACATCCAGCAGGTCTTATTATGGAAGGGCTTTTAGGATATCTGTCTATGCTTTTGTTCAAAGATCTCAGCTACAGTATTGGGATAAAATAACCAAAAGGTTTTGTTTGTGTGTAATAATCCTGTCTTTACATTTCTTTAATTCCTGTGGACCTTATCCTCACTAAACAGAAAGCAAACCTTGTTGATGCAGAACCCTCGTCCATCCAGAGAAGAGACAAAGAGGACCCCTCATGTGGTTCCAAAGGCATTTGCTCCCCTGGAGGAAAAAAATCAGATATTCCCTTTTATTTCTCAAAAAAGATGTGGAGGACACGTGAAGAGGCAAACAGGTTCTCTTGATGAGCTGCCTCGCCTGCATCACATCTGTCGAAGGAGAAAACGTAAAATTACTCACAAGATAAAAAGACAGACAGAGAGAGAGAAGAGGCCGTGCTGTTGCTTGGGTGTTACCATGGTGACGAGTGCTTGTGTGGAGGAGCAACTACAAGATAATGTGCTGTAAAGGGCTCTCATGCACGCACACGCACACACACATCGACATTTTAACAACGGGGTCATTGAAGCCATGCAGAAAGAAAAATGACCCTCTGACAGCAGAGGGATGACGGTACTTTTCATCATCTCTCAATCTCAATTCTCAGCATCCTGAGGGGAATTCAGCAACAAGTTTCAGCAGAAGATTTAGAGGTTTAGACGTTAGAGAATCCTCCAAAACAGAAGGAAAGCCCAGAGCTGAAGTGAGAAGCAAAAGAATAATCTCTGAATAATTTCTAGAGCTCTGAGCATTCTTTAGTTTGTGTCGTCATGTGATGTTTTAACTGCAGGTTTCTTAGGAAAGCATTATTCTGCACACTAACAGTTTCAGAACCTCCATTGTGAGTCTTTGACCGTCCCCACAGACCACAAACTCCCGGTCTTTCCCATGAATTGTAAGTAAGGGGGTTTGCCGCACACCAGGACACATGCAGGGCAAAATGAGACCACACCAAGCCCTAAAAAAACCAAACACATTTTTAATACGAAACTTCTACACTCCTGCCCCTCTCTGTTCAGATAATGGTTTGTCCCACAGAGTTGGTAAAAAAAACTTCTTCCACATCAACTGGATCTTCCTTTGGCTCTCACTCTGTGTGCATAATCTCAATAACAGAACAGTTCACTCACTCACCAGCTGCAGGATCTTGTGAGGGGTCACAAGGGCTGCCGGAGCCTATAACCCAGCTGGGAAAGGCCAAAGGCATCGCAGGATTACACAAAGACATCTCACAGTCCACCTGAAAAGCTTGTTTCGGACTGTGCGACGAGGCCAGAGCACCTGGAGATTATCTTTGCATCCCCTCCTCTCTCCTCCCCTCCTGGGGAGTGGGAGTGCTTCCAGACTCCTGTTGGCTCATCCGTGCTCCTGTTCCTGACCGTTTACCTCGCCTTTGCTCCTGCTCCTACACCTGGCTGTGGATCCTGCCTCTGGCTCATCTCTGGCTCGTCTCTGCTCTGTACCTGACCGAGTACCTCGTCTCTGCTCCTGCTCCTACACCTGGCTGTGGTTCCTGCCTCCGGCTCGACTCGCGCCTTTGACTGTCCCCCCAACCACGGCTGGATGAAGCTTGTCTGCTGGACTTTTACATATGTAGTTGTAGATTTAGATAAGTTAATTCTTCTCTAAGAGTTCTGGTAAATCGCCTGTCCGTCCTGGGGGAGGATCCCTCCTTCATGTGGGCACCCATGAGGTTTCTTCGTTTTTTCCGGAATCCGTTTTTTTTGGGGAGTTTTTCCTTACAGTGAAGGGGGGTCTAAGGGCAGGGATGCCAGTATAGCTTAGTCAGTTTGTTAGTTCATTTTAGTATTTTCCTATTGAACTCTTTGTATTCGTGATCCTTTTGATTTCATGTTTTACTTCGAAGCCCATCGAGACGACTGTTGTTGTGATTTTGGGCTATACAAATAAAATTGAATTGAATTGAATTGGGGACAACATGCAAATTTCACTGAGAAAAGATCACTGAGTGTGACGTCATCCACACAGCAGAAAATGGTTTACTTTTGGCTCCAACCAAAAGAAGTCAATTTAGTCACCCTTCATCGCAATACAGACGACGGCGTGTTGGAGACAGAACTCGTCAGTAAACAGTGGTCCTGGTCAGACTGAGGCGGTCTGTGTCATCGTTTCTATGGCAACCACTCCTATCAATCAGGAGTGAGCTTGTTTGAAGTCCACACCCCTACCACTTGAAAGAGGGCTACATGAAATCTGCCAATCCGACATTTCAAATGTTGGATGTGGGGGCCAGCAGGCTCCGCCTACTTTAATTGAGGCATCTGGTTGGTTTGTTTATGACTGAAATAACCTCATCCATTCATTCATCTTCTAAACCCGCTTTGTCCCTTTCAGGAAGGAACCAGCTGTGATATGAATTGGAGTCAGCTAACCTCTTCAGTTGAATCGTGCAGCAACCACACACACGCACACATACACACCCCCCCCCCCCACACACACACACAGATGATAGCGCAAAAAAAAAAACTTTGAGTAAAATAGAAATGAAGTGTCTGTTATTTTCACTTTTAATTTTTATCAAGCCCTCATGCAGGACGGATTTCCATCGTCACAGGAAAACATTGCACAAATGTCAAATCCTGTGACGTTGTCTATTTAAAAACAAATAGCAGCTTTCAGTCATGTCTTTCTGAAATATGAGTGGGTGTGTGTGGAGGGGGGGGCAGTATCTGTGTCATGGTTAGTTAGAAATTAAAAACTTTACATTCATGGAACACCTGTTTCAGTGTGGACTAAAAAAAACTTTGGTAAGAAGAGGATGACACACGCTCAGCGACAGTTTAGACAAGTTCAGACAAAGTCGTCGTAAACGTATCTCAATCTGGAATGGTATCTGTGAAATCTACAGTTCCTTTGAAATTATTGCACAATTCAGTGCCACCTTTGAGGTTTGCCCTCAGCAAGGAGTGTAAAGGAAGAACTCCATTTAGTCAAAGAGTGGGTATATATACTATGCATTTCAACGACAGTCATAAACCAAAAAAGAAAGCAATTTTGTTATTACATAACGAGGACATCCTTGTGTCTAAACTGAGTTTGTACATTCTAGGTTGTATTTGCACAGGGACCTAGGGTGAAACATTAACTTCTGTTTCCATCAAAGACACAGCATTCTTCAAAAATTGCGCACACTGCAGACACACACCACTCACTTTTACTTCTCAGTGATGTAAGCGAAAGACAGACAAAAACTGTCGTGAAGGATCCGGTTTGCGCCCAGCAGACAGAGACTTGGATTTTTTGGAATATTGTTTGCAGAAAGTGAGTCTGACCTGATTTCTACTACGTCAAATGGAGGGGAAACCACTGCAAAGGACCACCATGCATCCAGGGAGAGCCGGTTATGGCTTATAGCAGTAAGTTAAAGGTTTGGATTCATAACCTTTGGTGTCTACATTAAGAGATTTGGATGGCGTCTTATATATATTTTGGTGTGAATCTCTAAAGCTAAATATGTTCCAACAATTCAAGAATATTCTATCAGAGCTGATCATATACACTGTGTCACGGTGCCTGTCAGCTCACCTCCCCCTCCCTCAGCTCCTGCACCTGCTCTGCTGATTGGAACCAGCTGACCTTCATCTCCTCATCACCCTGCCGGCCTTCTTAAGGGATCTTCTCATCAGTATTCAGCGCCAGTTCGTTATACTCACTCCGGTGCTTATGTCTGGCCTTTTAGTATCTACCTTCCAAGCTAAGTTATTTGACTCACCACGCTCTGCATTATCCTTCAGGTTCCCTCACCACTGGTCTTGCTGGTTTCATCATCCTGAGCTCTCCACCGCGCCCCTCGCTGGTCCCGCCGTCCTCGGCGTCCACGTCCTGCCTCAAGCTGGTCCCGCCGTCCTCGGCGTCCACGTCCTGCCTCAAGCTGGTTCCGTCGTCCTCGGCGTCCACGTCCTGCCTCAAGCTGGTCCCGCCGTCCTCGGCGTCCACGTCCTGCCTCAAGCTGGTCCCGCCGTCCTCGGCGTCCACGTCCTGCCCCAAGCTGGTTCCGCCGTCCTCGGCGTCCACGCCTCGCCTCCGGCCGCTCTGCCGCCGTCGGCGCTCTCATCCTGCCTCAGGCAGTTTCCACCGTCCACGGTGCCCACGCCTCGCCTTACGCCCGTCCCAAGAACTATAAGTCTCCATCCGAAGAGGATTCAACCACAAAAACTTTGTAAAAATAAACCTCTTCTAACCCACATCTCGGATCGTGAGTTACTTCCGGGTTTCAGCGTCTGGGTCAGTCACGTCTACGACGTCAGCCATGACAGAACGAACTGGCCCATACACAGACCCAGCTGACCCGGAAGGACTCCGCCTCGCCGTCTCACAACAAGGTGTAGCCCTCGGACGTCAAGCTGAATCACTCAACCAGATGGCCACGACGCAGCAAGATCTTTTTCGCCGTCTGGACAGCATCTCCCAAACACTGGTTGAGCTAACTAGCCAACAAACGGCTAACACTAGTTCCAACTCCACAGCTTCCGCTGCCAGTAGCTCTAACCCAGCCACCACTGCATGGACTCAGGAGAATTTCCGGCTACAACCCGAACCGTTCCAAGGAGACGTGAGTTCATGTGGTGGTTTTTTGCTACAATGTCAACTGATTTTCCAGCAGGCCCCGCGATATTACCACGCAGACCACTGTAGAATTACTCTCGTTGTTAACTCTCTACGTGGCAAAGCCCTTCAGTGGGCCCAGGCGTATCTTTCAGCTAACCCCGTCTTCCAGGAACCTTTTGAACGCTTCATTGGGGAGTTTCGTCTGGTCTTCGACCAACCCCGCAAAGCAGAGGAAGCCACTCGCCGCCTTCTGGGCCTAAGACAACGCAACAGATCTGTAAGTGAACATCTGATCGACTTTCGCATATTAGCGGTTGAGGCTGGTTGGCCGGACATTGCCCTCAAAGGCGTTTTCTACCAATCGTTAAGTGATCACATCAAAGACCATCTATGTTCTCAGCCCGAAGCTACCACTTTTGAGGAGCTTGTCTCCGCCGCCCTACGTTCGGATGTGCGGCTCCGAGAACGTCAGAACGAACGCACACGTTCTGTCGGAAAAACCATCGCTGACTCTGTTCCTCAGTTTCCTGTGTCAAAGCCGCCACCCTCCCTTTTGCGAGAAAACACCAGCCGACCCCCGGAGGAACCGATGCAGATCGGCCATTCCAAACTCACTCCTGAGGAACGGCGCAGACGCATGGAGGAGGGTACCTGCTTCTACTGCGGACGATCAGGTCACCACGTACAGCAATGCACACTACGTTTAAACTCGAGAGCCCCCCGCTAGAAGACAGGCCGCGGGAGGCTGCCCCTACGGACTCTCAGGGAAATAATTTCCTTTATGTTCCTGTCAAAATTAGTCATCACTCTCGTAACCATGATTGTCGGGCTCTTATCGATTCCGGAGCCGAACAGAGCTTCATGGATTGTGGTTTGGTATCCAAGCTCGACCTCCCCATTGAACCGCTAGATCATCCCGTTAAAGCTGCTGGCCTGGGTGGCCAACTTCTAACACGCATTACTCACCGTACCAAACCCGTGCACCTGATCACCTCGGGCAACCACCATGAAGTCACTCAGTTTTATATCACCAAATCTCTTCAGTCTCCTGTAATTCTAGGATTCCCCTGGTTGCGCCGTCATAATCCTCAGTTCGACTGGGTTAATCTCCACATCACAAACTGGAGCCCCCACTGTCTCGCCAACTGCCTCCGCTCCGCCATCCCTCCTGTCTCCCCCGATAACGAGCACACTCCGGAGGAGACCGACCTCTCAAATGTACCCCATTGTTATCACGACCTTAAGAATGTTTTTAGCAAGCGCAAAGCCGATGCGCTGCCCTCACACCGTCCCTACGACTGCTCCATCGAGCTCTTAAACGGCGCTACTCTTAAGGGCCGGTTATTTAACCTGTCCGGTCCTGAAAAGCTCTCCATGGAGAAATACATTCACGAGTCTCTCGCCTCCGGCCACATTCGCCCCTCCTCGTCTCCTGTAGGGGCCGGATTTTTCTTCGTCCAAAAGAAAGACAAATCTCTGCGTCCTTGCATCGATTACCGTGAGTTGAACCAGATCACTGTCAAAAATAAATACTCTCTGCCCCTCATCAGCTCCGCCTTAGACTCGGTACAGGAAGCGCGCATATTTTCTAAATTAGACCTCCGGAATGCTTATCATTTGGTTCGCATGAAGGAGGGGGACGAGTGGAAGACTGCGTTCAGCACACCCTTGGGGCATTTTGAGTACCTGGTGATGCCCTTTGGGCTCACTAACGCCCCAGCAGTCTTTCAGCATCTCGTTAACGACGTCCTTCGCGACTTCCTAAATAGGTTCGTTTTTGTCTACCTGGACGACATTCTTATTTACTCGCCCAATCCGGAAATCCATACTTTTCATGTTCGTCAGGTCCTCGAACGCCTCCTCGAGAACCAGTTATTTGTTAAAGCCGAGAAATGTGAGTTTCATGTCACTTCCGTCTCCTTTCTCGGTTTCATCATTGAAGCCGGCAACATCCGACCCGATCCTGTCAAAGTCTCCGCAGTCGCTAACTGGGAGACTCCCAGCTCACGCAAGCAATTACAACGTTTTCTTGGTTTCGCCAACTTTTACCGCCGATTCATATGAAACTACAGTAGTCTCGCCGCACCACTTACCAGACTCACCTCGGTGAATCAACCGTTTGTTTGGGGGCCCGAGGCTCATAACGCCTTTAATAAACTTAAAACCATGTTCGTCACCGCACCCATCCTAATACAACCCGATCCGCAACGCCAATTCATCGTGGAAGTCGATGCCTCTGACTCCGGGGTCGGAGCCGTCCTGTCCCAACGCGAGGAACACTCTGGTAAACTCAAGCCGTGCGCCTTCTTTTCGCGGAAGTTGTCCCCCGCGGAACAAAATTACGATGTCGGTAATCGCGAGCTCCTTGCCATCAAGCTCGCCTTAGAAGAGTGGCGTCATTGGTTAGAAGGTTCTGAGCACCCTTTTATCGTATGGACCGATCATAAAAACCTCGCATATCTCCGCGCTGCTAAACGCCTTAACTCCCGTCAGGCCCGTTGGTGCCTCTTTTTCGACCGCTTCTCCTTCACCATTACTTATCGACCCGGCAGTCGCAATATTAAACCTGACGCACTCTCACGTATGTTCAGTGCCCACGACCATCAGGAAGCAGCCCCCATCATTCCGCCCACATACGTTATCGGCAATCTCACTTGGGACATTGAGACTCGGGTCCAGCAGGCCCAGGATGAGGAGCCTGACCATCCTCCTCCTCCCGATAACACTCTCTAAGTCCCCTCCTCTCTCCGCTCCGACGTCCTGGTGTGGGGTCACACTTCCCGGGTGTCTTGCCACGGAGGGGTCCACCGGACTCTCAATCTTCTGAGACGCAGGTTTTTTTGGCCTATTATGGTGCAAGATGTCAGGAGGTTCGTCGCCGCCTGTGCGGTATGTGCCCGATCCAAGTCCTCTAACTCACCTCCTGCTGGTCTCCTTCACCCCCTGCCCGTCGCCGAACGCCCTTGGTCCCACCTGGCCCTGGACTTCGTCACCGGGTTGCCTCCGTCGCAAGGTAACACGGTTATATTAACCATTGTGGACAGATTTTCCAAGGCCGCCCAATTCATTCCCCTGCCGTAGCTCCCCACGGCCGCTGAGATGGCTGAGGTCCTAGTCCACCAAGTTTTCCGTCACCATGGGATACCCAAGGACATTGTCTCCGACCGGGGTCCCCAGTTTGTCTCCCAGGTTTGGCGGTCTTTCTGCTCAGCTCTGGGAGCCACAGTTAGCCTGACTTCGGGATACCACCCCCAGTCTAACGGACAAGCGGAGCGGGCTAACCAGGAGTTGGAGGCCGCTCTCCGTTGTCTCTCGGCCCAGAATCCCTCCAGTTGGTCCAAGTTTCTCATCTGGATAGAATACGCACACAACAACCACCCTTCTGCCGCCACTGGTATGTCCCCTTTTGAAGCTTCTCTTGGTTAATCTCCCCCTCTGTTTCCCTCTCATGAATTGGATTTAGCCGTGCCCTCTGTACAACACCACCTGCAACGTGTCCAACGCATTTGGCGCCAGGCTCGGGCTGCTCTCCAGCGCTCTCGGGACAGTAACTGTCGCATGGCCAATCGGCGCAGGAGAGAGGGTCCCACTTACCAACCCGGGCAAAAGGTGTGGCTATCGTCCAAAAACATACCTCTGCAGGCGACCTCCCGCAAGCTTGCACCTCGCTACATCGGACCTTACACCATTGACCGGGTCATCAGTCCGACCTGCGTCAGGCTGCGACTCCCGGCGGCTCTGAAGGTACACCCCTCTTTCCACATCTCCAACATCAAGCCCCTCCAGGAAAGTCCCCTTTGCCCGCCGTCCGCTTCCCCGCCACCCGCCCGGCTCATCGACGGCGCCCCTGCCTTTACGGTCAGTCGGGTTCTGGACGTTCGCCGCTGGGGTCGTGGTCACCAGTACCTGGTGGACTGGGAGGGTTACGGTCCGGAGGAGCGTTCTTGGATCTCCCGCTCCTTGATTCTGGACCGTTCCCTCCTGGACGATTTCTTCAGGGCTCACCCTGATCGCCGTCCTGGACCGCCTGGAGGCGGTCGTTGGGGGGGGGGGGGTACTGTCACGGTGCCTGTCAGCTCACCTCCCCCTCCCTCAGCTCCTGCACCTGCTCTGCTGATTGGAACCAGCTGACCTTCATCTCCTCATCACCCTGCCGGCCTTCTTAAGGGATCTTCTCATCAGTATTCAGCGCCAGTTCGTTATACTCACTCCGGTGCTTATGTCTGGCCTTTTAGTATCTACCTTCCAAGCTAAGTTATTTGACTCACCACGCTCTGCATTATCCTTCAGGTTCCCTCACCACTGGTCTTGCTGGTTTCATCATCCTGAGCTCTCCACCGCGCCCCTCGCTGGTCCCGCCGTCCTCGGCGTCCACGTCCTGCCTCAAGCTGGTCCCGCCGTCCTCGGCGTCCACGTCCTGCCTCAAGCTGGTTCCGTCGTCCTCGGCGTCCACGTCCTGCCTCAAGCTGGTCCCGCCGTCCTCGGCGTCCACGTCCTGCCTCAAGCTGGTTCCGTCGTCCTCGGCGTCCACGTCCTGCCTCAAGCTGGTTCCGCCGTCCTCGGCGTCCACGTCCTGCCTCAAGCTGGTTCCGCCGTCCTCGGCGTCCACGTCCTGCCTCAAGCTGGTCCCGCCGTCATCGGCGTCCACGTCCTGCCCCAAGCTGGTTCCGCCGTCCTCGGCGTCCACGTCCTGCCTCAAGCTGGTCCCGCCGTCCTCGGCGTCCACGTCCTGCCCCAAGCTGGTTCCGCCGTCCTCGGCGTCCACGCCTCGCCTTACGCCCGTCCCAAGAACTATAAGTCTCCATCCGAAGAGGATTCAACCACAAAAACTTTGTAAAAATAAACCTCTTCTAACCCACATCTCGGATCGTGAGTTACTTCCGGGTTTCAGCGTCTGGGTCAGTCACGTCTACGACGTCAGCCATGACACACTGTAAAAAACGTCCTTATGAAAACAAGTTAAAACAAATAGAATACAAGATTTTTTTTACCTTGTAATGAGTGGAAAAAATATCTGCCAATAGAAATAGTAGAATTTGGTATTGGGAATATGGAATTTTTAAAATAGATTTCTCAAAAATAAGTTCTGATGTAATTAAATCCCAACATTGGTTATAAACACTTACATTTAGGTGTTTAACTCTTTGCTCTTGTGAATATATTTACGGCTTTTGTTGAATACATTTACAGTTTTTTTTTTTTTGGTCGCATGGGGGTGTCAAACAGGTCTAAGTAATTTTTAGAAGAGTCAGCAAAAGTAAATGTTTCTATTTCCTTGGTAACATAGGTTTTTTGTTTACCACGCGTTTGTGTGCCATATTGTTTCAGTCAGCTGAAGCCAATGACTCATGTCAAAAGTTTCCCCAATATTCTTAAATTGGCGGCATGCAAGTGAAATTTTGTGGAGATTGCTTGAACAAAAGTTTTCTTTTTCCATATTGTGGGAAAATTGCCAATTTTCTCATTTTGCCACAAAATAGCCACCAAGCTGAAGGTCCATAATACCCATAACTTCCTTTGGAGATCCCCATCACATGTGTTTTGGTTTCATTAGTGGAGTTTGAAATAATTCTTATGAGCCCCATAAGAGTTTGACCCCATTCATTTTATTGACAGTTTCTGTAATGTCTTTTTTTATTGGTGGTTGTGGTGGGTGTTGCACTAAGTAAAAAAAAAATCATATTTACCGGGTAATAGGTGCATACAGTGCAAAAAGATATTTTAGCGACAAAGTAGACCCTTGGTGATATTTTGTGTTTTGGCAGAGACTCCTTACATATTTGTCATTTTAGCTTGAACTGGATATTAATCCTGGTTCATATTTCTTCATAAATTCCACTAGAAACATCATTGAAATAAGAATCCCAATTATTTTGATTCACTTTTAAAAAACAAAGTTTTGCAACTTGTTGGAGCACGATTCGTGGGCAGGGCTTTATAGAGAAGTGATAGTGATACGAGATGGAGTTAACCCTTTCTCATCCATTCACTGAAACATTTAGAATTCAGCTACAACCCAAAGTATGTCAGTTATCATACTTTCCCCAGAATCCTTTTTATGCGATTAAGGATGAGTGCAGAAGTCACACACATGCTTTGATGCCTGATAAAGCGTTAAGATGCTGGTTTTATGGTTGACTTCACTAATGATACACAAGATTTAAAGATAAAGGAGGAGGATATAAACAAACAGAAACAAGCAGATAAATACTGTGTGTTCCTGTTTGGAACAGCTCAATGGCAGTTCATCAATCATTTGCTCCTCCAGGCTGTATCCTACTGCTGCTGCGGCTGCTGATAGGAGGGATTTCCACAAACCTGCCTCAGGTCCACGCCAGACCCAACAACTTTTGGTGCAATTCTGTGGCTCGAAAAAACATGTCGGTTGCAGAGAAGGTAAGAAAGTTTTTGTTTTTGTTTGAATGTCGTTTCATTGATAGTTTATTTTGGCTCATAAATATATTATGTTTAAAAGCTGATCTTTTGAGTTGCTTTAAAAATTGACGGAGAGACAGAGTTTGCTTTGGGCTGCTGTGGAACTTAATTTGCAGTCTGTGCAGGAATATGGCATTTTTCAGTGAGCCGTCTCACTTGCTGTCATACTCCTTGGTGCAAATTTTGTTTCCCAAATTTGCCCCATCTCCTGGGGGAGCAGGGAACCTTTTGGGGGTTTGACTCCTTAATGTTGTGTCCCAAGCAGAGAAGGATTGGTCGCATTTTTAGACTCTTTGGTAATCTCTGAAACCACTATTTCCAAGTTTCAGGGCAAACGCTCTACCACTATTTTATTTCAGTTTATTCTAGAATGTGTCCGCTGGTGTGTGAGTGTTTTCACAAACCATCATTAATTATATATATATACACATATTTTGTTTAGCCCGAACACATTTAAAAAAAAGAGCATTTCATTTCTGGTTATAGTTCCACTTCGATCATCTTTTAATCTATTTTCAAAGCATGGATAGTTGGCGTTGAGCAACCTCACCCCCCTTCCCCTCCCCATTGCTGAAAGTTGTCTTTTTCGTGCTCCCCTGCTAGTTCACAGCTCCTAATGCCCCAGACCTAAAATCATTGCTGCAACAAAAATGGCAAGCAATACTGGAGCTATGCAGCCGTACAGTTTGGAGCCTGATGCAGCTCAGACGAGGAAAGCAAAGTCATACACGGATCTAATGGTTTAGAAGTGGATTCATCAGAATGGAATGGCCTGCTAAGCGTATTTTCTACATCACAAATACGATCGTTTTCAAAATAGAAATTTTTTTATCAGCTCCTGATTCACCATAATTTAAATAAAGAAATACTCACAAATGGAATTTTAGGCTTAATCCTCTTTTTATATGTCCTCCATCATCAGAAATATGTCACAAGAACATGTTGAAAACACCAAAAACACCATTTTCATTAGAGTATATTTTAAAAAGAAAGATAAAAAACTGAATTAGAAAGGACAAAATCTGAACAATGTGACATAAATATCATGTCCATTTACTCAGGTTGAATGCAATAAGACCGACGTGCTGCCTTCTCCAGTGCTGATGCCGTCCGTGGAGTTAAACTTGAACGAATGGGAAAATAAAACTGTAAGTACAAAGATAAGATTCCCTTTGAAATAAATAGTTGCCTATCCAATAAATTTAAACTTTTGTTGGACTTACTGATCTTTTAGGGCTCTGAACTGAATACTGGTATCTGGCATTGTTTAAAATTACTGTTTTCTTTTTTATCTGCATATTAACATCATTTGACATGGATTATAAATGTTCTTCTGTTTAAAGGCTGTTAACCTTTAAATGTAGAGGGATAAATAAATATCTGATAGATAGGAAAAAGTCACACAGAAGCAGCAACAATAGGAACTTTCTGCATAATAAATTAGATACTGAGATGCTTATCAGGAGTAGAGTCTAAAAGTGAAACGTGAGCGTTCCATGAGTAAGAATTAGAAATGTTTTTCAGACAAGCTCCTAATTATTTGGGAACACCTTTAATTTGTAAAGAAGTGTTAATCCTCAGTTAGTTCTCTTTGCTAAAGTCTCATCAGTTGTCACTCCCCTGGGTGAATGAAATTTGCTCTTATCTCCCAGGGGGGTAGATAGATGGGAATGCATGACTTCCCAAGGACAGACACTGTGCCACTTGGCCACTGATGAGTTTTGCTGCTGGCATGCAACAAGTTATTATCATGATTAACTGGCTCTGACTATTGCGTGGGAGAACAAAAGAGGCTCTTGTCAAGCCTTCTTTATCTATGATTCCATCAGTGAGGAGATTTCTGCAGAATTTAACTGTGAGTTGTTTTAGGATCAGCAACAAAAATAAAAAGTTATTGTGCTTAACGAAGGTGGAACAAAAACTGGCAAACAGAGCTGTGGAAGAGAAAAGTCGATAAGGTGAAAGCAATTTTTACCTTTCACTTGAAGTGAAAGTTGCACCACTTAATTATTAGTTTGCGTTTAAATTTGATGTCACATTTGAACTTGAAGGTCATGGAATTTCAATCAGTTTTTATTTCTCACACAGTGAGCAGATAAGCAAAAACAAAAACAAACAAAAAAGTAATGACAGAAATGTGAATATGAAGCTAATGTTACTCCATCATTAACTGGGTACCACCATCCTCAAATTAAACACAGGTTAAAAAATAATAATATATTCAAATTACAATTTTAAAAATGGCATTCTTAATTAACATCTCATAAGCTCGTTTCTTTTAATTTAGTTAAAAAAAGAACAAAGACCTACAATGTTTCCTGTTCCAATTCTGGTGGGTTATTCAGGGGAGAAAGTTTGACTCAGCTTTGCTCAACATTCAAGGAATAAATAAAGCTGCTTTCCTGATGTTAGACAGGATCTCTGTCCAGGAACGCTGGCCTTGAAGACATTCAGAGATGTTTTGTTCCCAGAACAACTCTGAATAAAAATGTAAAAAATCTTTGTCTCTACATGCTATACTTTCATTTCAGCTTGATTCTGCTAATAACAAAGATGCATCAATTCAAGTTTTATCAATTTAAAAGATGATTAAAGCAAAGTTTTGTTCTTTAAAATCCAATCTAGGCGATGATAGTAACTGTGACTAAGAAACCAAGCTACAGTATTTCCAAAAAGTATAGAAGTGTGAAATCCGATCATTAAATATGTTTGTCTTTTACATCGTCATGATCCTAAAATCTTTCTCTTTACCCTCCTTTTTATTTTTTAAATATGAGTTTTTTCACGATCAAAAATATTTTATTAATACTTTCCTATCATTACATAACAATTTTTTTAAATTCAAATTTCTGAGAATACTCCAAAATTCTAAAAATATTCCTAAAAGTTCATCTCTAAATCTGTCAGGAACCACGTAGGACCCCATATGCAGGAGACCAGGCTTAAACATTTAATAAATAAACGTAAGCATTTAAAAAGTTACCTGGTGTAACGGTTGGGGGGGAACACCCGAAAAAACAGAACATGATAAATAAAAAAAACACCTCTGACAAAACCAAATCCAGGTGCACAATCCTCACAACATCCAAAGCTCTGGCTTAGTAAGTTTTGTGAATGCGCCTCCCGCTGTCATATTTTCCACATAAACATTGAACCTGAACCAAGCTGTTACCTCACAGAACCTCAGAACATTTCCAGAGACTCTGTCCATTTCTCAATCGCAACTTAAGCTTGTAAGAAAGTTTCAAAAGTTTTCTCTGAGTGAGATGTCGTAATTGTGTTTCTTTTCTTTTCTGTATATCTTAAAGCTCCAGCAGAAGCAGGCAGAGATTTTGGAGGCCCTCCAGCTGTTTGACCTCGTCATTAACAATGAGACCAGCCTGCAGTGTATGAGGACACTCAGGATCAAAAACTATATGATTATTGTCAAAAAAGCTCCCATCCAGGTACGGCCTGAAACACACATGATCCAAACTACACTGCAAACGCTAAATTCAAATCAAATGACAGTCACCCACATCCATGTAACAGTAGACTCAGGGTCCTGTCAGGAAACACTGATATCCTAGAACCTTTATTCCCTGATTTTTATGGGTGTAATCAGACTGGACACATTTGGTCCGCTTTAAGTGAACCAGAGTTTGTTTCCCTCGATAATCCAGAACAGTCTGGGACCAGGAACCGCCCTCAGACCCATAATTCACAATGGTCTTGGTTCAATTCCAATCGGACTGACTTCAGTTTGCTCTGAGATTCCTCAGTCTGAATACAATCCGTCCTCAGAACCGAACAACTGAAACTGGAAAACGTAGCGGGTGGTCAGGTGATCTAATCACAGTCAGAATGTAACAGCAGATGAGCCGTGAACAAATGTAACGTGGTTACATGGCATGCGTGCTGCGCTGCTGTGATGTCATCCTAAAAGCTATCTTGCAGTTCCTTATAAGAATTCTCTTAAAACCATGCCATAACACAACAGCGATGAGACGCAGCAAATCTTTGAAATGTGGTTGGAAGAGTCGCACTCATCAAAACAATTTTTAATGTGAAACAAATTGCTTCTCGCTATTTTTCCCCTACAATCTATGTCATAAACAGTTATCAGTACCTTCTTAGTTTTCTTCTTACCAGGAACCGCCCAGCAGCATGCCTCCATTGGGCCAAGAGAATAAAAAGCCCGACGCTGATACAGTAATTCAAAATCTTTGAGCGAAATATAAAGTTTGAATGAACTAAAAGCTCAGGACTTCCATAATTTCTGCCTCTGGTCGCTTTGCCAAACGTTTTTCCCAGTCTGAATACACTCTTAAGTGTAAGGGGGAGACATTTTTATGAAAAATAAAGGTTTATCTTCTGAGATACAAAAACAATTAGAAAAAAGCTGGGATTAACTTTCATGAATGTTTTCATGCCTTTTAAACTATCATCAAAGCAGAAAACAAAACAAAAAAGTTACAGTGAATAAAAAATGCTGTTTCCTTAGAGAGCACACAGCCATCAGCAGTTATGTTTCTTTTGTGGGCATCGGTTCCATCTGATCAGTGTTTTGCTGTGAATCTATTTGCAGAAGGATAACCTTACACCCCCCCACCACCCACAAAAAACCAAGGAGGGGAAAACCATTGGAGAGGTTTTAGACCAGTACAAAACACTGATCAAGAAGAAGCTGAACCTTTTTGCTCAGGACCTTCAACTCTCCAACTGCAAAAGGAAGAAATGACGACGACATAGACAACAGCTGATCCCTAAGTGGACTTTACAGGCTGACGCAGACGGAAGGACCTCTTATTGGAAAAGATGCTGCTTTAAGAGTAGCAGAAAGATAAACAGAAAGGAACTAAAGGAAGGAAAAATGCTTTTCTGACAACAACTATTACTGTCTGCTTTAAACAGCAGAATCTTCAGATGAAAAAGAGGTCAAGTTCATTTGTGTCTTTGACTTTGCACATCACATGACCAACTTAGTGTTGTGAAAAGCTTGAAATGCTTTTGTATGTTCTGTTTTGGCTTTGTTTTCAAGATCTGGAGGTTCCAGCTTAGATTTAGTGTCTCAGTGGTTACAATGGATCATTTGTTTCTGCAAACTTTTCTATGGAATACTGTTTTTCTCCTCTGAGTTCTCAAACTTACAACTGGACGTCCTTATGTTGTCATAACAATTTATTTAAGATGCCATCTGCTTTGAAGTTTTTCTCTAACCAACACACTGAAAAACAATTCAACATAAAACTATCGAGTTGCAGCACAAACCAAATGAATTAGAGTCAAACATTGAAAGAGTTTGGGTGGAGCAACTTTGCCTTCAGCAAAAAGACAGGCTGGCTGCTTTTTGGTTCAGTAGAATGTGGCCGATCAAGTTCATCTGCTCTGCTGCTCTGGTTCGCTATTAAGTTAAATGTTCACAAACAAGTTATTTTGTGTCTCCAGCAAGATCAAAAGAGGTTTTAAAGTTTACAAGAGGAAAGATACATTTAAGGAAATTATTTTCTCTTTAGGGTTGTATGGTGGTGTCCAATTAGGCCTGGTACAATTCCAAGCTGCATTGTTTTTGTGTGAAGTTTGTATGTTCTCTCCTTTTATGTGAGGGCAAAACATGCTTCATAGGTTCATTGATGATTCTAAATTGCCCCTGGGTGTGCATGTGAGTGATTGCATAGCCCTGTCACAGACAGGTGACCTGTCTTTGGTGTACCCCATTTTAACCAATCAGTTGCTTGGATAGGCTCCAGCAGCCTCTAGACCTCTGGAGCAATTCAGCGGGTTTGGAAAATGGATTGATGTTCTCTTCTTTGTTGTTTATTGCATTTCCCTTTTATAGAACCCAACAATGATCACAAAAGACAGTTTCAGGAGTGCCGGTGCAGCTAATTCCTTTTGTCTCTTCCGGCATTGCAGTGAGAACTGTACCCACAGCTCCCTCTGTGGGGATAGAACCAAAACATGTAATGTATTCTGCAACCAAACGAATGCACTCTGCTCTGTGATACCAAATTTGATCAAGCATGTAGGAATAATTATTATATCATATAAAATAATAATTATTTCTTTTATCATTTTAAAGCATCTACAATGGTTCTCAGATTAGATACATTTAATTTACACTTAAGGAGGCCTCCTGTGTTGTACCATACCAGTTTAGCTTAAATTTGCATAAATGTTTTGTGTTTATAATATATGTTATAAAGGATGCATGCACAGAGAAAGGAAAAAATATTAGACTTCACAATTTTTTTTGTAATAGTGCCATTTGTTATTTATTAATGATAAAATATATATGTATATGTGGTCTTTTAATTATGTGGATATTTTGTCCCACTAATGTATAAAAACTATGCATAGCATTTATGTGGAATTCAAAACTTTATACTAAAGCAAATGAAGAATAGTATGTTTTTGCTTCAAGTGCTTAAACAAACCTATTTTCACCTCATCATATGTTTTTTTAAATTAAACTTTGTTTCTAGCAAACAGATCATGTTCGTGTTTTTTAACCCAGTGTTTTTCAACCAGTGTGCCGCGGCACTCTAGTGTGCCGTGGGACATGGTCAAGTGTGCCATGGGAAATTGCCCTCATTAACTGATTTAACAACATTTTCCATCTGCAGGATTTCAGTTCTCTGTTCATCCCTACAGGCCCTGATAACACACTAAGAAATTGGGAATATGAAAGATTGTAAAATACTTTTTTCTTTGTGTTTATTTGATTCTATAAAATACATTTTATAAGGATGACAGTACCGCGATTTAGCCGCAGCTTCCGCTGTGTTAGGAAAATTTCCGCCCCTTTAACTGTCTCCACCAATCAGTCTTGGGATTTTAATCACATGTCATCGGTCTGACCAATCAGAAATGGTTAAAGTCTTCACTTCCTTGTTCTGAATTCTGCTGGAATAGTCTCTCAGTTCTAACAAAGATACCAGCTAAAGCTCATCATTAGCGGTGTAGCTAATGATGAATGGTGTAGTTTCCACAGAATCCGGTGTCAGACTGTGGATCAAGTGAACAAAACAATGAAGCTCAGATACGCTAGTCTCTCTGCGTTCGGCGGATTATTAAACTACATCTCCCATTATGCATTTGGTTAAAGCGTGTGTGAGCGTCTGGGCGCACGACTCTCTCCTCTTAACGTAGTGAAACCACAACGACCACAAATCAAACAGTTTTTAATTCTTTTAACTTAACTTTTATCACATCTTAAAAAAAACAGCTGCAGCTTCCAGCTTTTTCTGCCACAATTATCACAAAAATGCATGTGAGATCATGGAGGGACTGTGGATCAATACAGACGGAGTTTCTCCTTTTTTTGTTTGTTTTTTTGAATGCCGGTGTGCCGCGGGATTTTTGTCAAGGTTGAAGTGTGCCGTGGCTCAAAAAAGGTTGAAAAACACTGTTTTAACCTACAGGAAATGTTCTCATCTCATCTGCAGAAATGCTCAAATCTGATCACGTGACCAAAACGACACGCCGGAAAGTGACAGGAAAAAGAAAAGGAATGTCTTATTTTTCAACTTTATTTGTTTATTTATGTACAAAACGAGTCAGGTAAAACATCAGAAATGAGCATATAATAACAAACATTGCGGAGTGAAAAAAATAAAATAAAAAATGGGCAGAGGCAAGGCAAGAAACAATTTAAAATGGCAACAATTTTACAATATCTCTATAAAATGCTGTTGCCTTTTGTTTGAAATAATTTTAAGAGACTTAAATTAATCTGAAAAGTAATTTAAAAAGATAGTTAAAAAAGGACAAACAAGCCGTGACTAATGCGATTTTAAAGGTAGAGACCACGAGACAGTTGCAAAAGCGGAACATGTTCGCATTATTTCAAAATAAAACATTCATTTCATGTTTATTAGCGACAAATGTCTCGCTGTGCTTTTATACTGAAAGTTCGATTCGGAAGTGGCTGGTGTATCACATGACTTTCTGTCCCACAGCTAATCACTACATAAACTTAACCTCAATGGCTGCACTTTAGGAAGCTGCCGGCGTTTGCTGGATCTGATATTTCTATCGACAAACTGCAATTGTTATTATGTCTGTTTACGGCGCTTTCTGAAATGTTTAAAAATAAATCTAAAATAACCAGTTTTACACCGCCGAAAGTAAATTTAATCGTGAGGGAAAAGAAGTGAAACTGATTTAGTTTTAAAAAAATGTTTTTTAAGAATTAATTTTTTTTTAAGAAATAGCAGCGGGATAGCCGCGTTCACCTTCAGACCAGACCAACATGACAGAGCGGACCCCCCTCCTCCACTACCGGCTGTGCACCAGCGTGAATGAGTCCGAGCCGCGGTCCCCCCCGGCCGGCCAGGCCCCGGAGCGGCGGCCCGGCAGCCCCCGGGCGAGGCCCGCCGGCCCGCAGCGGCAGCAGAAGAAGCTGTCGACGTTCTTCGGGGTGGTTATCCCTACGGTGGCCCAGAACTGCCTAACAGAAAGTAACGTCACAGTGAGCTGTGGAGGGAGCATGGTTTTCTACAAGAGAAGCTAGCAGCAGCGTTGCCAGATTGGGCGGTTTTGGGTGTAAATTTGTGGTCAAAAATGCATAATTTGGGCGGTTTTAAGGTCGGTTCAGCGGGTTTTTTCCCACTCATGAACATATAATAGCGGCCTACGTTAGGCCGTGTGGCTTTTGGAGTTCTACTGAAGCTCCGTGAACGGCAGAGCTTAATGGACCGGGCTCTGTCATCTAACCTGTTGTTGGGGGAGTGCAACGCCCCGCCTCTTATAAATTGTGTTCATTAAAGCCTGACAGTGTGATCTCTCCACATTTGTTCCCAAGTGTTGGGGACCGCGTGCGTGCGTGAGAGGAAGAGGGAGCGGAAGAAAGGAGAGGAGCACGTGCAGGGACTGGGAGGGTGTGTGGGTGGGTGGGGGGTGTTGGGGACCGAGTGAGTGTGAGAGGAGGGGGCTGAAGAAGGAGAGGAGCGGAGCACGTGCAGCGACAGAGAGGGGTGTGAGTGCAGCGCAGAGGAGAGTGCGTTAACATTGTGTAGCTTCTCTTGTAGAAGAAACATGCTCCCTCCACAGCTCACTGTGACGTTACTTTCTGTTAGGCAGTTAGCCACTCAGCCCAGTGGAAATTTCAG
Source organism: Oryzias latipes (assembly GCF_053564925.1). NCBI lineage: Eukaryota > Metazoa > Chordata > Actinopteri > Beloniformes > Adrianichthyidae > Oryzias > Oryzias latipes. Next base: position 16,816,960 of record NC_136249.1, read on the forward strand.
AATAAAAGCACTTCCATTGCAGCTTTACTTCCGTTGTGAGTTAATGTGTTGTGTTGTGAGTTATTGTGTTGTGAGTTATTGTGTTGTGTTGTGAGTTATTGTGTTGTGTTGTGAGTTAATGTGTTGTGAGTTATTGTGTTGTGTTGTGAGTTAATGTGTTGTGTTGTGAGTTATTGTGTTGTGTTGTGAGTTAATGTGTTGTGTGTAAAATTAATGTGTTGTGTGTAAAGTTAATGTGTTGTGTGTAAAGTTAATGTGTTGTGTGTTAAGTTAATGTGTTGTGTGTAAAGTTAATGTGTTGTGTGTAAAGTTAATGTGTTGTTTGTAAAGTTAATGTGTTGTGTTGTGACCCTTCTGGGCCACCGTACTTCTGTGAATTATAACCATATAATTAACTTTGATCAATTTTTTTTCACCATGCAAGGATGGTGACAAGGGGGGGGGGTATTGCAGGGGGGGCGCGGTGGAGTTTAGAAACAAAGGATTTGTATGTTTTTGTCAGTATGGGGGGGGGGGCTCGAAACTATTCTAATCTTCAGAAAGGGGGGCCCTACAGAAAAAGTTTGGGAACCACTGCCTTAAACCTTTATCGAATTTATTTTAGAAATTCTGAAAACTTCACTATGGAAAGATAATTTAAGTTCCCCTTTCTTCTTTAATTATTACAAAACTCTGCAGATACTTAAAACTAGTTCCAAAGCATCCCTTGAAACACATACAATGTGACCAAAGTCAGACGGGTCTTAAAAGATTTCGGAGACGTTACAGCTTCTTGATTTTAACGCACTGTAATTTTTAATTAGTATAACGTTTTCTGTTTTCCTTATTTTACCAGATTTAAAATGATTTTTAGGTGGTATTTCATATTTATGAGCAGACTTCTCTGAGGTAAATAATTTAAACATTAAAATCAAAGACATCAATTTATATGTATGGCTAAATGAAGCGGCAACTGAACTAAGCTTCATGTTAATATCCATGTGTTTTTCCGTTTTTATGTCTTGATGGGTTTGTGACAGATAAATTAAAAATGTAGCTTGATAAAGAAAGACACAAGTTATCCCTCATTTCCCCTTCTCCAGCTTTCTTTTTTTGTTCTTTTTCCTCCACAGTTTTCATTTTCTCCTGCCGTCTTTTGATTCCTGACTCTTCTCATCTTGCTTGTTACAGTATAGGTGCATCGTTTCTCCCCGCCAAACACAGATTTCTGTGGTAATGTCCACATGTTTGGATGTTTTCTTAATTAAGTTTATGTCTCCCAACATTCCAAAATGCAGGGATTTCAAATGAACAAATGCAAATGATTTAAAAATAGATTTGATGTTAAAATGTTAAAATAAATCAGCTGAAAGAAAAACAAAACAATGCAAAATCGTAAAGCTTGTATGAAAAATTCCAATAAGAAACTGTTTGTACAGAAAAAAACGCTTTTATATGAAAAACAAACCCATGAGTGACATTGGTTATTTGCATAGTTTATGTGTTTTTCTTATGCAAAATCTTATGCAAAAATAAATTAATGACTTGGGTGCACCTCTGTGTGTGTGTTTATGTTTGTGTGTGTTTGTGTGTCTGTGTGTGTGTTTGCTCATAAATCAGATTGATGGCAGCCGTAATTAAATTGTATGTGCTCCCAGAGATCAAGCCTCTCTCCAGCAATAATCAGGTGATGCTTGACTGCTTGTGCTCCATTCAGACAGGTTTACCTTTAGCTAGTATTTTTTTAGACTTGAAAAACATCATACAAGCCACCCGAATTCATAGGGTAAAGTGAAATCTCTTTGACTTGTGTCAATGGTGATATTAGGATATTACTCTTGGCTGGTCTGGGTATTTTCAGAAACTGATGATCTACTAAGATTTTCACCCACAACCATCTCTAGGGTTTACAGAGAATGATCCAGAAAAAGGAAAATTTCCAGTGAGCGGCAGTTCCCTGGGTGGAGATGCCTTGTTGATGCCAGCGGTCGGAGGAGAATGGCCAGACTGGTTCCAGCTGATAGAAAGACAAACAGAATCTAATATAACCAGTCGTTACAACCAATGTCTGCAGAAGAGCATCTCTGGACGCACATCACATCCAACCTTGAGACAGATGGACTACAGCAACAGAAGACCACACCGAGTGCCTCTCCTTTCAGCAAAGAACAGGAAACTGAGGCTTCAATTTACACAGGCTGAACAAAATTGGACAATAGGAGATTGGAAAAACGTTGCCTGGTCGGACGAGTCTGTATTCCTGCTGCCACATTTGGATAGTAGGGTCAGAATTTGGTGTCAACATAATGAGAGCATGGATCCACTCTGCCTTGTGTCAACGGTTCAGGCTGGTGGTGGTAGTGTAATGGTGTGGGGGATATTTTCCTGGCACACTTTGAGCCCCATAGTACCAATTAACCTTTACTACAAGGCCACAGCCTACCTATGTATTGTTGCTGACCATGTCCATCCCTTAATGACCGCAGTGTCCCATCTTCTGATGGCTACTTCCAGCAGGATAAGCCAAAAAGCTGTCATAAAGCTGTCATAAACCTGGAATCATCTCAGACTGGTTTCTTGAACATGACAATGAGGTCACTGGTCTCAAATGGTACTAGCAAGGAGTACCCATTAAAATGACAGGTGAGTGGATATAAAGAATATTAAGCTCAAAATTCCATTTCTAAGTATCTCTTTATTCAAATGCCATTTGAAAAAGAACGTATTTGCGGCAAAGAAAATAGGCTGGGCGGCCCAGGAGATCCCCGCTTTGCTCCAGTCAAATGCATCCATCCACATGCAGACAAACAGATCCATGTATGTCTTTGTTTTCCTCATCTGAGCTGGAATCTGGCTCAAAATTGTACGGTTGGACAACTCCAATATTGCTCACCATTTTTGTTGCTCCATTACTGTTAGGTTGGGGGTGTGAGGGCCTGTAAGCTAGAGGGTTCTTTAATCTGCTCCAGCAAAATTATTATTATTATTAAGAACCAGATCTGTAGTTGGTGCTTTGGTGGCACAAAGACCAAGCACAGGTTTTTTAAGCACTTAAAGACTTAAACCAAAATTAATACTGGTCTGTCTGGGGTGTGTCTCAGTTGCGTTGGGTAAAAAGGGTCCTTTTCACGACCGTCAGTCGATTTACATTGATTTCGTTGTGTCTCTGGTCCAACCCCCCCCCCCGAGCCCGGAGGAGTGGTTTATCCTGTCACCCCCATGGTAAGTCAAAAGTCAAATAGTTTTTCCTGCTCCCTTCCCTCATCCAACACTCAAATAATCACACCCTATGTTCTTTCCTTTCTAACTGAGTCCTTGTAAAATACATGCTTTGTGGTTTTATCTGTAGTGTTATCGTGCAAGCATGTAATCGTAAATATCAAATTAAGTCTTATAAAGTTTTATTTTGAAAGTACAATAGAAGTTTTTATTTCGAAACCTGGATCTGTTTCCAGTTCCCCGGCTTTTTGTTGCAAAATTGATGTATTAACGGACTGGAAATAGAGCTCCTGCATAAAGCTTGAGTTGCAGTGCGGAGGGACGATGATGTTAACATTCTGATTGATTAATAAACGTTCTATTTTTTGGTGTTAACGTAACACAACAGAGACAGAAATAAGCCTTCAGAATTGGAACCAACATAGTCATCAGTTGGGACAGTAGCCAAGTGGAGCTTTAGGAGACAAGGGGAGATCTGAGAGATAAGAAACCAAGCAGAGGGACTCCAAAGCTCAACTAGAAGCGTGTCTTTAATAGGCTGGATCACAGTTGGTGTCTGCAGCAGGCTCCTGTCCGTGATGTGTAACTGAGTGACAGCATGATGTGACTTTCATTATTCTCTGTAAAGAGCAGACACTTTTTGCTCTGCTTTGTCTCAATTAAAGTTTAAGTGTAATTGCCTTTTTGGTAATGAAGTCACAGCCTGAAAATTTGATTCACTATTTTCAAGCTCTTCCCTTTGCAACCGATATTAACAAACATCTGCAGGCAACCATGACAGACTGCATGAAACAGCTTGCTTACTGCAGCTGAGTTGATGAATTAGTGTCATATACAAGTAGAGCCATTGAGTTTTTTTTTTTGGGGGGGTGGCATTGCTTAAGCCTTAGTCACATAGACCCATACAGCTGCTGTGGCTTTTTGTGTTGTCCGGGCCCATGTAGGGTCACAGAGAGGATCAGCTACATCTTAAGGGAAGCTGCATTTTAAGCAGCTGTGTCTTGCAGTTCCCTCGAGGCTCGTACGACCACCTTAAAGGGCGTCATGAAAATGGACTGTACCATTGATGTACAGGTGGTACTATTGTAGAGTGTTTGTAATGGCAGTGGAAGTTGCACACACTTGTGACATACTGGTGATAATGTTGTGCTTTGTCCTTATGCTACACTCTAAACCAGGGGTCTCAAACTCGCGGCCCGCGGGCTATTTGCGGCCCCCAAGATGATATTTTGCGGCCCCCGCCTCAATATGAAAGTTTAATGTTAATGCGGCCTGCCAGTCTGTGTGAATGACACCTTTTCAGTGTTTGCGAGGCTGACAACCAACCAATACCAGCGGGGTTTATGACTCTTGGGGGCGGGACATTTACCGGGCTTGAAAGCAGGAAAACATTTAAGGCAAGAAACCTGACAGCCCCCTCCCCGGACCACATTAAGGAGTTCCTTACTTTCCTTTTTAGAACGTATTTATTCGCTCGTAATTTTCTAAATCCATGCAGCGGTTGCTGAACTTGTTTCTGGGTCGCATGGACCCGGAGGAGGGTTATGGTTAGGTGCGTGGCGGCGTTCAACCCTGACCGAACGTGTCTCCCGCAGGAGAGTCGGGTCGCTGCGCAGAAAAATGTCCCACACGTACATGCGTGACACCTAACGCGATTTAGTCTGAAAATACGTGTGAAAATGCAATGATAGACGTGAGGGGAGGGGGGGATTTGCATTGAGACTGAAGGAGGACAGGAAGTTGGAGTTGTCCTTCAAATTCAATTTAGTTTTATTATGCCTCTCCCCCTTAGTATGATCTGTTATTGTATCTTTTATATTGATTTTAATGTTTTGTAATGTATGTAGCCATTTTTAAATCAACAGGTATTTTAAATGATTTTAATTGATCACTCAACTACAAAAAACATCAGGACACATTTCCCACAATGCATTGTTTTGTAGTCAATTTGCGGCTTGCAGTCAGTACATTTCCAGCTGCGTTCGCTCAGGTTGGGACTTTGCTGCTCCCGTCCCTTTCTCCTAATATTTTTTTGATGATTGACAGGTGATGATGGAGCAAAAGCAAAAACATCCGTCACACACCAGGCGATCTGTTGCCGCGTTTCCTCCACCTGAGTGATCTCAAACACGCTTATTGTGCATCTTGGCTGCACATATTTGGTGTCACCAACATGAATGTCCATCCGTTTTTTATAAAAAATATAGGAGTGGCTGACCGGCTGCTCTACAATAACGTGTGACCACGGTTTAAATGTGAAAAAGTCATAAGATGGAAAATCCAAAAATGGTTACTGAATTTTGTTTCTCTTTTACTGATTTGTGGTTTAAAGAGTAAACTTAAAAAAAAAAATTCAACACGGACTCAGAATTGGAAGCACATCCTCTCTGACGTCTCCACCTTCAATTTCAAAAAGTCCAAGTCCAGTCCAGACTTAATGAAAATCATCTTTAACCACACTGAGGGTCTCAGTTTGGGAGGAAGTGCTGCCAAGTGTCCAGCAGTAAGAAGACAAGAGAAGCCGTGTTCAGAAGAACCATTGATGGAGGTTACAGAACTGTAGAATTTAAGTCTTCTTTAGTGTTTAATAGTTAGAATTCAACAGTGTTAACTGAACTGTGTTAATAAGAACTTTTAAATTAGAAAACAGCAGACATAGAAGAATAATTAAACAGAAATGTATTACTGATTTATTTACTTATTGATTTTTTTAACGTATTTTATTTGAATGAGTTTTACAAGCAAATTTTGTGCAGAAAAATAATAAATAATAATAATAGAGTATTGTTAACAGTATAGTACATGTTACATACAAATTTATTGGCTCTCAGACACTCACTAGTTGTGTGTGTGCGTTGAAGTTGCGGCCCTCCCTCAGCTAGACCCTGCCGTCAGTGGCCCCCAGGTAAATTGAGTTTGAGACCCCTGCTCTAAACATTAGTTTGGTGCGAGTACTGGCTCCTGATTTCGCAATAATGCTGCATGCACAGAGTGTGCTCATGATACACAAGCCTGTAGGATGTCTACACAAACTACACTCTGATTGTCTAATTTCCTAATTTCTCCACGCAAGATTCTTATCATGTGGACTAACAAGCTTCTTGTGCAGTGCAGAGGTTTTGGGGAGGGTGAATATGAAGAAGATGCTCTCAAGTTCCCTTATGTGAACTCTAAGTTCTCATGACTCTGTGTCCAGACTACTTATAAAATGTGAATTTATAATGTTTTTTTGACAGTTGCTTTTTTCATTTGTTAGCAAACAGCATCAGCAAAGGATTAACCAAATCCTTCACATATAATTTGTGAAATGTTGTTGGTTTCTAAACATGTTTGTACAAACTGCACTAACAATATGTAAACTTCAAATGGAAAAAAAATAACATTTTAGAAGTGACTTTAAACTCATGTGGAGTTTACAAGAAAAATTTAAATTTTATAAAAATGAAGATGCAGTTCTTTGAGACAGTGCTAGCTGCTGCTCCATCCTCCTCCTCATCTGTCATGTTTTGTTCCATTTCAGCCACACCAAATTAAGGAGGAACTGTAGTCTGTTCACTTGCAGTGCTTCGTCAGTCTCTATAGGATTAAATGAGTTTTAGTGGGTGGGACAGTTGAAACACCAAACTGTCAGACTGATTTATGAAGAATCTCCACACAGACTTCCTTTTACTCCAAACTTCCAATAATTTAGCCTGGTGCATGTGTATTTGAACTGTTTGATGACTCATTGGTCAATAATTTAGTTTTTTTTTTTTTTTAAGTTTAACAGGGTGCACAGTCAACGTGAAGGAAAAGTTAAGAGTATAAATTTGCTGCAGTTATGTGGGTCACCACAGACATTGAGGAATTTCACAGGCGTCTCCTACATTACCAAACACTCACTTCAACAAATTAATCTCATACAGGTAAAAAAAAACATCTGATCAAGGTTACCCCTCCCCTTTTCCACATAAGGGCGCAGTAATGTTGCCAATGAGTGATTTGTTGCAAATGGTGTAACAAAATTGTACGATCATTTAAATCTGGACATTATATGAACACAAAACTCCATAGTGACTCATTGATGCTAAACTTTAAACACCCAATTAAATCAGGGCCAAAATTTACCAAGGCCATTGAAAATACATTTGTCCAAATGTGAACGCCCTCTTATTTTTACAGACCAAAGGCTACATAATTTGTTTCATATTAATTAGCCCTGAGCAGTGTTTACCTCTTGCTTGGTAAACTGTTGTTACAACTTCGTAAATTGCTGATATTTTCAGTCAGTTCTTTAACTAGTTTTATCATAAAGTTCCTGGTAAAGTCCTGGAATACCATAAGGAAGTAATCCCAGTAATCTGAGTTTTGATTGGGTGTTAGCAAAGTGACAACATTTTCCTTCTTCCCCTTTGGCTGCTTCCTTTAGGAGGCGCCACTGTGACTCATCATCCTCTCCTCTTCATCTCCTCTTTAATGTTCTCCTTTTCTACTTCTATGAACCTCCTCTTTAGTCTTCCACAGGTCTCTTTCCTAGTATCTCCAACCTCAGCTTCTTTTTACCAACATAATCTGTGTTCCTCCTCTCAATGTGTCTAAACCATCTCCATCTGTTTCCCTGCTCCAAAACATCTACCATTATATGTTCCTCTGATAGATTCATTCCTGATCCTATCCATCCTGGTCACTCCCATCCAAGCATCTTCAGCTCCCTTCCACTTAAAAATTGAACCAGAACACATCTTCTCCATTCCTCAGATATCCTCTCACTTTCCAAGATCTTGTCAAAGAGTTGATCTCTGTCCTTGATCACCCTGACATCCTGAATATCCTTCCATCTTTCTGCCTCACCTATACAAATCCACCTCAACCTGCCACACAAGTCCTCATACAACCATCATCATCACTTTGTGTTGCATCCTCTGTCTTTTCAGCATCAGACTTTGTCAACAAATAATAATGAAAATAGGGTTGAATCCCTTATTTTTTTTAAAAAGAAGTTTGTTGAATTTTTATTTGCAAAATGCAATGCTGTAATTTATTGTTTGTGGAGAAAAAAACCCTTTTTAGCTTGAGCCTGAAGGTTTTGTAAATGTTGTTGGTATTTCCTGAACCTTACAGCTAATGAGGTGTTTGTTTTGGTCTAGAAGCAGATGGGATGTCATTGGTTAAAGATCTAACACCATTTACTTGCAGAATATATTAAAATGCAACTTCTCATGGCTTCACATGTCTGTGGGTTACAACAAGCAACTATACTGTGTTGGTGAAAACTTATTTGATGTGTTTTGACTTTAATTTCTGAGCAGAATAGTAGCACTTACAAACAAAGCCTCACAGTCCATCATGTTTCCTGTTTTCTATCATCCATGTTGTTGTGTTCTGATGTAGCCGCTAGGGGGCGATGTAAGATATAAGGAGGAGAAGAAGGAGAAAGGAGAGAAGAGGAAGTTTTTTTTTTTTTTTTTTTTTTTTTTTTTTTTTATTGAAAAAGACAGTTGAGGTTAACAGTTTGAGACAATTGTATACAATTATGCAAAGTGCAAAAACATCGAAAAAAGGTACTGGACATGTACAAACAGCCAATGCAGAATAAAGACAATATAATTTTTTTTTTTTTTACCAATAATACAGAAAAATAAAATAAAATAAATACAAGACATTAAAATAAAATAAAAAATAAATAAAAAAGGGGGGGGGGGGTTTACATAGACATTGCAATTAATCTTAACTTAGGGGGCTATCAAGAAGCTGTAATTTACATATGATACTTTGAAGTTCCATAGCAAGTTTGTTTTCCATGAAGTTTACAGATGAAAAAAAAGAGCAGAGTTCTTTATGAAATGTAGAAAAAAATGGTTTGATTTTAAGGAAACGGCATTTATGTATATAGAATTTACCCAAAATAATTACAACATTCAGAATAAGTTCTGTGTTCTTGTTTTCTAAAATAAACCCAAAAATGATATACTTAATAGAAAAGTCTGCTAAAAGTGGAATCTTGGGGAAAAGCCAATAATGTAAGCTATTCCAAAAGACATCAGAATAAAAACATTCAAAGAAAAGATGCTCAGTTGTTTCAATCTCCACATGACAAAAAGAACAACAATTTTCAGGAATTCCAAACCGTTTTCTTAATAATTCCTTGGAAGGGTAAATACCTGAAAAGGTCTTAAAGTGAACTTCCTTGGCTTTAGGAGGAATGGGGAGTTTTAAATATTTAGTTCGTATTTGTTTCTTTTTTGAATTATTAAAATATTGGGTTATATAATTTGGATTTGAGATGTAGGGAAAGGACGTTACAATAAAATATTCTCTGATTTGAAGGTTTGGGAGTTTGGCAGTTGCTATGTTGTGTCCATTAATCAGAAGCTTGGGGACAGTAGGATGTCTGTAGATGTCATTATGAAACAAATCAGAAACTGAGCTCACAACATTTTGAGGAATGGCCTTAATAATTTTTTCAAAATCTTTTCTATTCGTTAGTGAACCATATTTAGCTGTGAAATCATCAAAAGACATGAGAGTGGCATTGTCATTAAGAAGATGCATTAAAGACCAAATTCCATTTTCAAACCATGTTGGAACAAAGATAGACTTGTTTCTGATAGTGATGTATCTGCAGTTCCATATGGGAGTGTTGTGTGGACTGTAATTGTGTTTATAAATGAGCTTCCAATACATGAGAACTTGCTGATGAAAAGACGAAAGTTGAATGGGAAGTTTCTTATTGTCAAAATCACAACTGAGTAAAAATTGGATCCCTCCTAGGCTGGAAAATATTTTATTAGGAACAATGAACCAAATACTATTTTGATTCCTAATAAATGATTTTAACCAGTTTATTTTTAAGGTGCCATTAAGGCTGTTAAAGTCTATGGCTTGAAGACCTCCATCTTCATATTTTTTAGTCAGCGTACCTTGTTTAACATAGTGTGTTTTCCTTTTCCATATGAAGTTAAAATTGACTTGATTAATAGATTTGATGGCTTGTTTAGGGACACCTATAGAATAGGTGGGATATATGAATCTTGATATGCTTTCAATTTTGGTGAGGAGAATTCTACCAAAAATAGAAAGATCTCTCTGTGCCCAGTTATTCAGCAGAGTCGAACATTTCTCTAGTTTGTCCCAAACATTCAGTTTTTCCAAGTCTGTTTTGTTATTAGTTATATGCATTCCGAGGTATTTAACTGTGGATTTAATAGGGATATTATAAGCATTCAATAATGTACATGGTTTAATGGGTAAGATCTCACATTTGTTTAGGTTCAATTTGAGGCCTGAAGCTTTTGAAAAGATGTCAATAGTTTTAAGAATCTTGGGGATGTCATGAAGATTATTAAGGAAAATTGTTGTATCATCGGCTAGTTGGCTTATTGAAAATTCAGCATTTGCAACTGTCAGCTTACCAAAGTCAGTATGTTTGATGAGCAAAGACAGCATTTCTGCTGCTGCAATAAAAAGAAGGGGTGAAATTGGGCAACCTTGTTTTATACCTTTGTTGATGTTAAATCTGTGAGACGTCCCCTGAGGTAAACAAACAGAACTACTGGTTTCATAATAAAAAGTTTTAACTGTATTAATAAATTTGTTACCAAAACCAAAGAATTGCAGAGTTTGAAACATGAAATTATGCTCAATCATATCAAAGGCCCTGTAAAAATCTAAAAATAAAATAAAACCGTCTGTATCTATGAGATGTTCATAGTCAATCATATCCAGAACAAGGCGTAAGTTATTATGAATTGAGCGACCTTTAATAAAACCGGACTGCGTTTCAGAGATTATTTGGGTTATGTCTGACTTGAATCTGTTTGAAAATATATGTGTTAGAAGCTTATAGTCAGTATTCAAAAGAGTTATAGGCCTTAAATTATCTAGAAATGTTGGGTCTTTACCCGGCTTGGGAATAAGGGTGATTACACCCTGTTTCATTGTATGTGTTAGAGACCCATTTTGAATAATTTCTTTAAACATTTCAAAAATTAAATCTTTGATATGCTGCCAAAAGAATTTATAAAAGTTACTGGTCAGTCCATCACATCCTGGAGCTTTATCATTGGAGAGACAGCTTAAAGCCTTCTCTAATTCCTGCAAAGTTATTTCTGAATCACAAGAATTTCTAAAATTGTCATCAATCTTAGGAATGAAATCTTTGTCTGGAAAAAAGTATTATTGTGGGATTCGGAATAAGATGACGAGTACAAATTACTATAAAATGAACTTATTTCTTTAGAGATCATTTGAGGATCAGAGCATAATTGATTATTAATATGAAGTTTCTTTATAGTATTCTTCTCTTGCCTCTTCTTTTCTAGATTACAGAAATAAGAAGTACTCTTTTCACCAAGCTCCACCCATTTTGCTCGGGATCTGATGAAGGCTCCTTTCGCTTTTTTAATATAAATATCGTCAAGAGAACACTGTAAAATGCTTCTGCGTTGTTTATCATCCTTGTTGAAAACAGGCTTGGAACAAGTCTGATTTAACTCAGTCAAAATTTCAGTTTCTTTATGCTTATAATGTTTTGCAATTAATTTGCTATGTTTAATGGCAGTTTGACGTACTTTGAATTTAAAGAATTCCCACTTATCAGTGTAAGATTTTAGGGTTGAATCACTATTTATTGTTTCTAATAATGCAATAACAGCATTACAGAAAGTTTCATTAGTGAGAAGTGAAGAATTAAATTTCCAGTAGCCTCTTCCAAAGGATTTTTGGATTTGAGAGCTGACATTAAGTTCAATCAAACAGTGATCAGTAAGGGGAGCTTCTGAGATGTTAACGTCTATTTTGTTTTGTAGAAGGTTATTTGAGACTAGCCAGAAGTCAATCCGAGATTTTGAAGATCCATTAGGCTTGAACCAAGAGAATGTTTGTCTGAGAGGATTTTTGATCCTCCAGGGGTCAGAAACATTAACATCAAGACAAAAGTCCCGTAAAGTTGGATTAATATGATGGGTATTGAACTTTGAGGGTACTCTATCCAGCCATTCATCTAGAACCATGTTATAATCACCACCAATTACTACAGTATTTGTACAGTACTTATGATTGAGAAGTTTGACATGTTTTGCAATTTCTGTTAATAATAACTTGTTTTGACTAAGAATATTATAGCCATAGACATTGCATAAGATCAGAAAACCATCATCAGTTTTAAGAACACAGATGAGCCAGTGGCCGTCATCATCAGAGATATGGGTAATCACTTTGAACGAACAGTTTTTAAAGAGCAAAGCAACTCCAGAAGATTTGTTTGTACCGTGACAGAATAGGATTTTGTCTCCCCATTGATTAGACCAAAACTGTTCGTCTGCTTTAACAGAATGAGTTTCCTGCAGTAGAATGCAGCTGGCTTTCACATTTTTACAGAATAGGAAAATAGATTTTCTTTTTACATTGTCTCGTAAACCCCTAACATTTAAAGAAACAAAGTTAAAATTAGACATGAAACACAAAAAAACAATAACACAAAAATGAACAAAAAGTTACTTACTTAGCTAGTTACTGAAGGTGAAAGTTAGCGGTTGGAATTCAGATCCCAAACAACATTGTAATGCAGAACTAGACCTCAAACTTTTAGAAAAAATACTTTAGAACTTATAACTTTCAAGTTAACAACAACAGAGTTTCACTTTCCTCTGTGAACTTAAGGTGTGGAAAAAACGGAGCAAATGAGGTTTATGCTTTAAGAACAAAGCATTTATGGTAGTTAACTCCAAACTAGTAAAGAAGAATAAAAAAAAACACAGCTAGTCTGGAGACAAACGTACTCCATTAGCGTACCCGATGTGGCCCCGGTAGTACACGTTCTGTCCCGCAGCTCTCGCTTTCTCCATTTTGGGCCAGACAGCAGCTCTTGCTTCTCGGTCCGCTTTGCAGAAATCCTGCTTGAAGAAGATTCCCAACTCTTGACAAACCCTTGCATCCTTAGAAACCTTCCAGAAGATGTCGCGGTAGTGCCTCATGGAGAACTGGATGATGATTTGCCGGTGCCTCCCGGTTTCTTTCCTCCCCAGCCGATGTACTGTATCCACAACCATTTCCAACACCGATGTGTGCTGTGGCGCGATCTTTGCCAGGATCTCCAGGACTTCTTTGCGGGTGTTTTCCTCGGTTTTTTCTTTCAAACCTTGTAACTTCAGGTTCCAGCGCCGTTTATATCGCTCCATCTCCACCACCCTCTCTCTTAAGTCATCATTGTCTTTCCTCAGCACAGAAACTTCTTTTCCCAGATTGTGCACTTTGGATTTACAGTCCTTTACATCAGCAGCGTTTACCTCAGTGATCTTCGTCAGATTAGCCAGAATCACAGAGTTTTCCCGAAGTCTACCGTCAAAGTCGTCAAATCTCGCCGTCAGTTTTTCGATGGCGGCAGTTAATGCTGACAACTCGGCATCACTTTTGTTAGAGACGACTACCTTGTTAGGTGGAACGGAGGGTTTGGTGGGTGTAACCGGGGTTTTCCTTTTAGTAGACAGCGAGGAAACTTCCATGGCGTATTCGTGGTCATGTGTTGTCATCTCTGGGTTTTTGGATGCGGGAGTCGGCTTCTCCGATACAGGCTTTTCCCGTGGCATTCTAGGAGCTCTTAATATTGCTGTTGTTGTTTTTCTCACTTCGTTCTTGTCTCTTTACAGTGGTAAGACTTGAGAGTAATACAAAAAAAAGCAAAACTAGTTCAGCAGTTTGAAAATGAGGTCAAAAGGGATATTTTGGGACCGGACCGTAGCAGCTCACAAAAAGTTGACCGCACGGACCGCCATCTTAGCTCCTCCCAAAAACGAGAGAAGAGGAAGTGAACTGCCTGTACTGCCAACATGTTCTGGAATGAATGGAGTAATAAAGTTCATCTTAAAAGACTGACCGTCTGATCTCTCCACGACCTCACAACATAACAAGTGGCGACGAGGATTCGAAGAGGATCTACTTGCTTATAAAATGGCTTTTGCTGCAACGCCATCTCCCCCGCCTTTCCTCCCGTGCCCGGGTGAGCCTAGCATACCGCTTGACACGTGGGAGAAAATGTTCCGAAATTACCTGCTGGTGCTCGCGGCGTCGGGTGATGGATGGCCAGAGGAGAGAAAGAGAGCGCTTCTTCTACACACGCTGGGGACAGAAGGTCAGCGGCTGTTTTACACACTTCCTGATCAAGGTACTACAATGGAGGATGCCATGACGGCTTTGAAAGCTCACTTCAATCCAAAGCGGAATGCCGTTGCAGAGCGCCATGTTTTTCGGAAACGCGCCCAAAGTCAGACTGAATCCATTTTGCAGTACGTAGCTGCTCTGAGAGATTTAGCTGCAACATGTGGCTTTGATGATAAACAGGATGAAATGATCCGGGACCAGCTGGTTGAACATGTACGTAGTCAGCGCATACGTGAACGACTGCTGCTAGAAGCTGACTTAACATTGAATAAAGCTATTACACTGGCCACTCAAATCGAAGCAGCTACGGAGCAGGCCAGGTCGATTTCAACTTCCACCCTGACGGCTCCTGTGCATGCTGTTCACATGAAACCATCGGCTGACCGGAGGCGGTTCCAGAAGGCGCGCCAAAAGACTCCACCTGCTCCTGCTGTACGGAATTCTACTGCTACTCCATCTCGTTCCTGCTACCGCTGTGGTGCTGATAAACATCTTGCAAACAGCCCGAAATGCCCGGCTGCTGCAGCTACATGCAAAAACTGTCAGAAGGTGGGTCATTTTGCCCGTGTTTGCCGCTCAACACAGACTCGTTCAGTGAACACAGTGGAACTACCGGAGGTTCAAATCCTCTATTTGAACAATTCTGAGTCTTCTGACAGGATCCATTGCACTGCTACCATTACAACTGCATCTACTTCAGCCCCTATACAGTTTACTGTGGACTCAGGTTCATCTGTTTCTATCATATCCAGGAGTGAGTATGAGACCCATTTCGGCAGTGATGCTTTGCAGTCTCCAGATGTTACTCTGGTTACATACTCTCGCTCTCCTATACCTGTACTGGGATGTCTGCCTGTCACTGTGTCACGTGATGATGCTTGTTATGCAACCAAACTGTTCGTTGTGGACTCTGGTACCACTCTACTAGGCATGGATCTCATCAAAGGCCTGGGACTGCGTTTTACTGGGACTACTGTCGAAGGTGCCTGCCCTGATTTACCACCTGCTCCTGTGATGCGTCTGTCATCTCAGCCTCAACAGCCCTCTCTGGGGTGTGTGACTAAATTTGTACATAAAGTTAAAGTCGCTAAAAGTGTCCCTCCAGTCAGGCAGAAGCTGCGACGTTTACCTCTGTCTGTGCGAGATGCTGTGAGTAAAGAGCTTGAAAAACTTTTGCAAGCTGGGGTAATAGAAAAGATCGATGCTTCTCCATGGGTTTCCCCCATTGTTGTCATTCAAAAGAAATCCGGTAACATCAGGATGTGTGTGGACTTGCGAGAACCGAACAAAGCTGTTGTAATAGATAGCTATCCACTCCCACACATTGATGAAATGCTTTCAAAACTCAGAGATGCAACTGTTTTCTCTACTCTTGACTTAGAGTCTGCTTATTTTCAGCTACCTTTGCATGAAGAAAGCAGGGATCTGACTGCCTTTATCAACCATGATGGCTTGTTCAGATTTTGCAGAGTGCCGTACGGGTTGGCTTCAGCGCCTTCTGCTTTTCAGAAAATGCTAGCCACAGTGTTGGCTGGAATACCGAATGTTGCACATTATCTAGATGACATCATTCTGTGGGGTGCAACTCAAAGTGAGCATGATGCTGCTCTTGCTGCTGTACTAAAACGGTTAAAAGAGTCAGGGTTGCAACTGAACAAAGACAAATGTCAGTTTAACAGGTCCAGTTTGTGTTTCTTGGGTCATACTGTTATACCACAGGGCATTCAACCTACTGATGATCACCTCTCTGCTATCCTCAATGCACCACCCCCTTCTGATGTAGCTACACTTCGTTCCTTTTTGGGACTGGTGTCATGGTACAATAAATTCGTGCCAAACTTTGCTACCATGGTTGAACCTTTACGTGCTTGCATCCGTCAAGGGGTTGAGTTTCAATGGTCAGAAAAGGCACAACAGAGTTTTGAGAGTGTGAAAAGAGCTCTGGTTGACAGTCCAGCTTTGGCTTTGTTTGATCCACTTTTGCCTACTACTGTTTCAACTGATGCGTCTGATTATGGCTTAGGTGCTGTTCTCACTCAGGTTCATGGTAACACAGAGCGTGTGGTTGCATTTGCTTCAAGGACCTTGTCTGCTGTGGAGCGTAAATACTCCACCATTGAAAAGGAAGCTCTAGGATGCGTCTGGGCTGTGGAACGTTGGCGAACCTATTTATGGGGTCGTAGATTTACACTGCGCACGGATCATCAGGCTCTAACCACACTACTCACTTCGAAGGGAACTGATCGTGCGGGCATGCGTCTGGCACGCTGGTCTGCTCGCCTGCTGTGTTATACCTATGATGTGGTGTACAGACCAGGTTCAGAAAATTGCATTGCCGATTGCCTGTCACGTTTGCCTCTTTCTTCAGATTCGGACGTTTGTGCTGATCCAGAGCCAGAATTTGTGGCAATGTTGTCAACTGCCATGACTGCAATATCGCTTGCAGACTTTGCTTCTGCTTCTGCTGCATGTCCTGAGTTGTGTGCCTTACGCTTGCAACTCGAGAAGGGTTTTCCTTGTTCATCTGCTGCATTGCCTGAAACTGTGCGTCCATACTTCAAGTTGAGGGAGGAGTTTTCCGTTCAACGTGATTATGTGTTCAGAGGTTTTTCGGCTGGTTGTTCCAATCAGTTTACGTCACCAACTAATCATTTTGGCACATGAAGGTCATCAAGGCATTGTTAGAACCAAGCAGAGACTCAGGGACTTGTACTGGTGGCCTGGCATGGATGTCCAAGTGAGACAACACGTTAAAGGGTGTCAACTCTGTCAAAGTAGCGATAAAACTGCAGTTCCTGCTGCAGCTCCACTTGTACCAGTGTCATTTCCTTCTTCGCCTTGGGACAAGGTGGCAAAAAATGTTGTGGGTCCTTTTGAGACTGCTGCTTGGGACTGTAAATATGCAATTACACTGGTGGATTATCACAGTAAATGGCCAGAAGTGGGTTTTGCAGCTTCTGTTACGGCTCAGACAGTGATTTCTTTTCTTTCTTCAGTTTTCAGCAGATTTGGAAATCCGGGGACTGTTGTTTCTGATAATGGAAGTCAGTTTACTTCTGCTGAGTTTTCTGCGTTCCTGCTCTCCAGAGACATAAAGCATATTCGAACTTCAGTTTACCACCCTGCTGCAAATGGTGCGGTTGAAAGGTTTCACAGAGTGCTGAAGAGTTGTATTCAGTCTGCCATTCTTGAAAGCAAACCTTGGCGTCAGACTGTGACAGACTTCCTTCAAGTCTATCGTTCCACTCCTCACTCTACAACTGAGGTTGCTCCCTGTGAACTGCTTCTTGGGAGAAAAATGAGAACTCGCTTGCATGTCCTGCTCCCTGCCTCTAGGGAAAATGCTGTGACTCGGTTGGCTGACTCAGTCGCTGCTAAACAACACAAGATGAAGCTTTACACAGACAAGAGACGTGGTGCTCGTGTTCCTCTTTTTCAAGAGGGAGAGTGTGTCCGTGTTCTGAAGCCGACACATGTTCCAAAAGCTCATCAGAGATTTTCTGAGCCATTACGAGTCTTAAAACAGTTAGCACAGGGAACCTATTTGTTAGAAGATGGGCGGAAGTGGCATGCTTCACGTTTGACTCGTTCCAACATTCCTATGAAAAATGTTTCTGAAACCCCTGCATTGGATTTGCTGCATGTGGAATCACCTGTTGTGGTTCAGTCAAATACATCTGATGGAACTTCTGTCACTACAGGTCGTGTAAGGAGACCCCCACGTTGGCTGGAAGATTATGTGACATAATTATGTTATGTATCAAAAGATTACAGGAAAAGTAAAATGTGTTTATTTTAATTGTTATGCACGTTGCATTTTATTTTGAGAAAAAAGGGAATATGTTGTGTTCTGATGTAGCCACTAGGGGGCGATGTAAGATATAAGGAGGAGAAGAAGGAGAAAGGAGAGAAGAGGAAGTGAACTGCCTGTACTGCCAACATGTTCTGGAATGAATGGAGTAATAAAGTTCATCTTAAAAGACTGACCGTGTGATCTCTCCACGACCTCACAACATAACACATGTCTTCAATTTCCTCATGTTCCTCCACCTCAATATTGAATGTGGCCTCTGGGGAAAATCAAATGGATGCCTCCACTCCTTGAGAAAATGGTCAGTCTAATTCCAGCTGCTGTTGGAAGTTGGTGGTGGAAGAACATTGGGTAAAAAAACAATTAATGTGAGTTTTTTGCTTGTGTGTGAATGACTGGAGAAAAATCCTGGTGAAACGTTATAACATACCAGTCGCCAGGCACGATTACCACCCACTCGCAGAAGCTATAAGACTCTATTGATCTATACACAATTCAGAAACAAGTGTTTTTCAAATTATAATGGCAAAACATTTTTTAAAAAGTGTCTTATTTGGTGGAATAGATGTTCAGTAAAAAGAAACCCTGGCACTTGATGAAGCAAACACATTGTGCATGAGCAGCATTAGTTTACCTTTGAATGAGTGTAAGCTAGGGGTGCATCAACAAATCAATTAATTGATGAATCTATAAATCTGTTTATCCAACCAGATTGATCTTTCTGAGGCAAGTTGTTAATCAATCGAATTGACCTATACCATTATAAAATTGTTTCAAATTTAAATAAATTGATCAGATCAATATTGGAAATTACCTTTTGGATTGAGGCATGATAGATTTATTTTACTGAAACATAAAAACAAACAAGTGCTGACAACACACGTAATGATGCACAAAAGGATCAAACCATCATTACAGTCCAATGTGTGGAAACACTTTCCTAAAGACATGTGTGACCATACAGTGTGGTAGAATGTTCTACTAATGTTCTGTTTGTACTATTTTGATAAGGAAAACAACACTGGGTCTAACTTTATGAAACTAAAATGTGAATAAATTTGCCATTAATTTTTGTTTACCTGTTTGTGTGTTCCCAAAATTAATCTACATTTGATTATCTTGAAGAGAATACAAGGAATCTGGAAAACTTCCCCTGCATGGACTGTTCAGTACCCAGGTTTTTATCTCTGAGTTGCACTGGTGGAATTTTTGGCTAAAGATGTCCTATTGGTCTTAGATCAGCGAAATGGATCGTTCAAAATGAACCAGTGTTGACTATTAATCACATTGGTGACCACAAATTATAATGTAAATGGAACTGTTGGTAAAATGAATCATCAAAGCCTTAGTGCAACCAGAAAAGTGTAGTAAAGCACAGTGAGAGATGCCTTAGTAAAGACAGAAATAGATTTTTAAAAACAAAAATATGAATATATAAAAATATATTGGAAAACAGTTTATTGCATCCTTGGGTCAAGAGTTCCTACTTAGGAGGCCTAAACACTGTAGAAAAACTGGTTTCAAGGTTCAATTCCTTTTCGTATCTCTGAGGTAAAGTACAACCTCCAGCACCAAATAAAGCAGCTGGATGCAGTGGATTAAATATGTGGTGTAAAGCAGCTAACAGTAATAAACAGAACTAACCTTACGACACATGAGTGCTTTCTTTCATTTAAAAGGATATTTTTTTTAATCACAGTTCTGCATGCTGGATTCTGGACTCCATTAATTCTGACATTTATTGTTATTACCTGCAGAACCCACTCATCCTGCCTGTGATCTGGAAATTAATATTGGTGTCACTGTCTAGCTGTGCAGAGGTGGAGTGGGGGTGTAGAGAGGGATCCTGCTGAAGTCCCCTCCAGCAGAAAACATACCCACATGTCTCTGCAGTTTGGCTTCGGTTACTGGTTAGAATTTAGCCACTCTAAGAAAACCTGAGAAAACCTCTCAATCAATTGATGCTTTTACTGTAACTCTGGTTGATCAGGATGCAGTTTTGCTCATCATGTGTGTGAATAAGGCTGCTCAGCTATTAATCTTCTTATAGAGCCTTATGATGAATTAGCACAAAAAGACGGAAAACAAAAAAGATTATTTGCACAGGAATGAGAAGATGACGAAGGAAACAAGTGCAAAAAACTAAAATGCAGTAATCAAAAAAATTTCAAAACACACAACTGTTTACAATTACACAGTATTTATATTTGATTCACCCTTTAAATACTTTCCATTTGAGAACATTAGAAGATACTGAAAGTGTTTAAAGAGCAGCTTTTGCACCAAACTAAAGAAAGCACTGAGAAAACTGTAACAGACTTTACTATACTAACCTGACTATAAAAATACAGTGCAGTACACATGGAAAAAAAATGTATATAAAAAACTAAAAATAAATGACAGTAAATTCTTCTTAATGTTTTCTCAGTTTAACTTTGTTGTTTTAGAGGTAATATACCCTCTATAATACTTTCCTTTAAATACGTTACAGCATTTTTCTGCCATTTTGTAAGCAGATCCATTGTGCTTGTTGGGATATCTTTCAAAGATTTATAGTACTTTGTATCTCGTAATATTATTTAATTAAATTATTATGCATCTCTTGAATATTTCTTTTTTTCTGTCTTAGTCAACAAAAGAAGTCAATTTAAATTACAGTGTTTCATTCTTGGTCAGAACCCATTCTGCATGAAACTGGAGTACTGAGTTTGTATAAATGTTTAGTTTTGACAAATAAAAGTAGAAATAGAGAATCATTAACATTTGCAGTTGTTAGACTTAAATTTCACATGTATTTTCAAACAGCATGCAGTACTTTAGACAGTATCTAAAGGGCGGCAAACTTTTTTCACAATTACCTCCACATTGGAGAGACAGGCCTTCCTAAACTCACAGAAATCATAAAAAGCAGAGAAGTCACTGAAGTCCTCTAAACAGCTTCATTCAAGGAGCAGGTGAGACCTCAGGCCAAAGGTGAGCAGGAACAAGTAGTAACATCTAATAAACATGTGAGGAAACTGGATTTTCTAGAAAGGACTGTAATAATAAAAATAGTTAGGTTGGTTCGTTTCCCTTTCAGTTTCCAGCACACAGAAATGAATAAATGAGACTCAGAGACAGTTACTTAACTTCAGTGAAGATTTACTCCGCACAAAACAGCACAGATTTGTACGCAGGGTTACAGACAGAGGAACAGGATCACAAGGTCTGAACAAAGACACTCAGAAAAGGGCTTGGTATATATACTTGGCATTTACATATTCAGAAGATGGTCTGAAGATCTATGGTGAGAAAAACCCACCCACGTGCTGTTGCAGGCTGGATACTTGAAGGTCATAAAGCTTCAAGTGTCAGATCTCTCTGATGTTCCCACAGACATTTGCCAGAGCACAAACACCAGAACACACAAAAAGTAAAAGGGAGGATGAGGAGAAACTGTGAGGACAATAGCTTGGTTGTGCTGTGTTAGGATGCAATATAATTTTGAGATGATAATACATACTCAGTGAATTAAGTTTAAACCATTAGTGTAATAAAAAGTATAGGTAAATGTAATAATAGTAAAAAGGGAGTTTCTAACTATTCTACTTCTAATTATTCCTAACAAAACACCAACCTCGAGCGGATGCGAACCAGGAGGATTGTGGGCATAGTGTTGGTAAAGGGTGTTGACATACGTCGCACGGCCTGAAAGCATCTTGTCAATCATTGATCTAATACAGGGAACCACACAGGAGACGAAAAGAAAAAAGAAAAACAAGACACAGAGAACCGGAGTGACTAGTTTTATCAGTACACTCCACCAGAAGAAAACCAATAAAGTGGGGACCCAGACCAGTAGGCGTCAGTCATCTGAGAAGAAATCTGTGTTTTAACACTAGAACGTAGGGCAGCCATTTGGCTTTTCTACCTAAAATGTCCAAGGGACAGCCAAGTGGCTGGATTAGTTAAAATTTGCATGCCCAAAGAACAGCCTTCAACATAGTTTGCACATGAACAGCACCGCCATTAGGCCTTTCTTTTGTCACGCAAAAAGGACAAGCCAAGTGGCTGGGCAGGTTTTCACTATCTCCCCTCACCTCTGTCACTTCTAGTAAGAGGTCACCACAGTTTGGTTTTTCTTTTTTGGCTGAGATATATCGTTCATGCACAAGAGACACTTCTTTACAGACATAATACTGAAATTTTCAAGCAAAGAAATCCTGTGGTCAAAGTGATATCTTCAACCCACTACTTGTCTGCACATACTTGGTACTGCCCCACAATCTCCTTTCTGCATTTGCAACATGGTATACTTGTAGCAATCAACAAAGCGCACTCTGGCATTATTGTTCTTGTACTGACCATTCACCTGGCACATTGGCCTTTTCCCTTTGCCAGGTATGGGAGCTTGTCACCAAACACTGTATTCCTTTTTCGCCTTCTCAGTTCCCGCTTGTACCTGTGCGAAGTTTTTTACTGATTCTGGTTGAAAGACCCCCCAAACATTGGAGATTGCAGGAAACCTGTCCATTGCAACTCGTTGTAAATGCTGCATGATGTCTTTGAAGTTGTTTCTGACCATAATTTTGGAGATCAGTGGATTTTCCATTTTCACTGACCATCTTGCATCTTGCGTTTTGCATGGATGGAAGTTTTATCCCCCCCTCACAAGGAAGATGGCAATGAACCCCAATAGTTCAGGGAGGGCCATGAACCAGCTGTTGTCTTCTGTCTGACGTCCATGCTGAACAGTACAGTCCCGAATAGTCTGAAGCATGTCCGGAGTGAGGAAACACAGGAAACTCTATAAGCGAGTCGACACCGTACTTCTGACCAAAGCAGTAGGCTCTTCCTCAGCAGTGTAACATTCAATTGGGCTGTGATGGAGAGGCCTCCCAAGCTTTTCTTCATGCCACATTGTGCCATCTTTTGCCTTTTCTGTTGGCACAGTGTGTCTCCTCTCTGTCGTCCTCTCTTTTCTGATGGCAGTGAAATCTCCTCATCTGTGATCTGATTACTGAGATCTGAACAATGAAAACCTTCAGCAATGTAAAGCTACGTTGTTTCACCTGTTTGTTTTAAATTTATTGTTTTTAGTTGAATTCTAGTTGAAACTATAAATTCCAAAACATGTCAAATAGACCTCTTTTGCCACCCAAGTCCAAGAAACATGCTGTTAAATAAATGACTCTAAATTTCTCCTAGGTGTGTATGTGAGTGTGCCTGGTTATTTATCTATGTGGCCCTGCAATGGACTGGTGACCCATCCAGGGTGTACCCCTCCCCAGTTGCTTGTGACTAGCTGGGATGTGCTCCAGCAGACCGCTGTGATCCTGACCAGGATGAGCAGGCACAGAAAATGAATGGATAGACAACTGCTAAATTCAGCAAATGAGAACAAGATGTTTATGAAATCTTATCAGAAGAAATATCAGTCTGAGTCCTGCTGAAGGAATATCTCTTTTCCCTCAGAGTCAAATGGGTTGACTTGCTCCAGTTTAATTTTCAATGTCTGCTCCGTGTAGTAAAATTTAGGCATCTTGGTTTTTCAATTGACACACTGGGAGTCAAAGTTTGTCAGAACTTGGAGGCTCTTTTGAAGCAGAAAACCTCCCCCACCCTGATCTGAGCAAAGAATGTGGTTAACTAGGACATTGTAATGTCTTCATCCAGATGATCAGGTAGTTGTAGTAGTTGCTGCATTTACAAATGAAAGGTGGCTAATTCTAGGCTGTTGAATTAGTCATTTTGAGCCACCCAGCCATTTGGCTGTGCTCTGGACGCTGCAGGGGGAGTGAAAAATCCTGGGCGTTCTAGTGTTAAGGGCATTGACCTCACTGATGATTTGAGTGAGATCTCCAGAGGAAGAGGGAATAAAAGTACAAAATGAAACCACGAGCAACAGCTGGACCCATGTCAGCTGGTTCGAAGCTCACTGTAGCTGGAAGAGAGCAGCGCTAGAGGAAACACACCAGGGAGCTCCCCTCGCCAGGAGTGGTGTCACACTGCAGCGGCTTCGTAGTTGGACTTCAACCAGGGATGCGTCTCAAAATGTCAGTCTCGTATGCTCTCAGCAATCTACAGTGGCTTACGTGAATCCAGGAGGGTCGCTCAGCAATGCGGACTGCCGTTGGTGTGGCGAGGAGAACTTTGAAAGGTCCTGTCCACCTCGGGTGTGACCAATCAGTCCGTTGGATGGCCTTCGAGTAAAGCAGGTCACCGACGGAGGCCTTATGGTCAGGATTCAGAGTCTGTGGGGAGGAGAGAGCTGGAGGCAGACTCATTGTTTCCTTTGTTCTCACAGCTTTCTTCAAACAATCATGTAAATCATCAATGGTGTCAGTAGAGCCAGGCATGAGAGTAGGAAAAAAATCAGGAAAAAAATAAATAAAAATTAAAAAATAAAAATTGTGAAAAAACACATTGAAAGTGAAACAGACAAGAACTGCGTCTCATTTCATCAGCAGCATGAACAGGCTGATAATAGTTTGACTAATGGGAAAGTTTGAACGGAAGGGAGTGGAGCAGGTGATTCTGGAGAATTCGCACAAGAGAATCACAGGTGACATTGTTACAACTATCAGCCGCGCAAGCAGCTGCAGCTTACAGCGAGTGAGTAAAGTTGGGGGGCTGATCAGATAAGGTGGTGAGGTCCGGGGAGAGAAATAATTTTGCTAGAAACAGAAACTAAATGTCCCGAAAAATTTAACCTGTGCTTGGGCCAGCTGGAGTTTAGTTTTACCGCACTTATTGCCCTGAGAGTTGAAACTTAGAAATATTAGCAGACATGTCCATTAAAAAAATGTAAGGACGAGTTAGTGAACCAGAGATCCTCAGGAATGCTTTTAAGGGGTCAATCCTGATTTACAAGCAGAAATGCAGGGACCTGAGAAGTGGGGTCAGAAGGCTGCAATCAAACTTTTTTATGAGTAGGGAGAGTGAACTAAAAAAAAGGAAAGCGGCATGTTTATTCAAGTGGCAGGTGTGTCCTGCACAAACTGATCCACGTCTGCTTTGTAAGAAATTATACTTTCTATAGCTTTTTCTGAACATATACCCTAGTCCATGTCCTAAACCAGTGTTTTTCAACCTTTTTTGAGCCACGGCACACTTCAACCTTGACAAAAATCCCGCGGCACACCGGCATTCAAAAAAACAAACAAAAAAAGGGAGAAACTCCGTCTGTATTGATCCACAGTCCCTCCATGATCTCACATGCATTTTTGTGATAATTGTGGCAGAAAAAGCTGGAAGCTGCAGCTGTTTTTTTTAAGATGTGATAAAAGTTAAGTTAAAAGAATTAAAAACTGTTTGATTTGTGGTCGTTGTGGTTTCACTACGTTAAGAGGAGAGAGTCGTGCGCCCAGACGCTCACACACGCTTTAACCAAATGCATCATGGGAGATGTAGTTTAATAATCCGCCGAACGCAGAGAGACTAGCGTATCTGAGCTTCATTGTTTTGTTCACTTGATCCACGGTCTGACACCGGATTCTGTGGAAAACTACACCGCTAAAGACGAGCTTTAGCTGGTATCTTTGTTAGAACTGAGAGACTTTTCCAGCAGAATTCAGAACAAGGAAGTGAAGACTTTAACCATTTCTGATTGGTCAGACCGATGACATGTGATTAAAATCCCAAGACTGATTGGTGGAGACAGTTAAAGGGGCGGAAATTCTCCTAACACAGCGGAAGCTGCGGCTAAATCGCGGTACTGTCATCCTTATAAAATGTATTTTATAGAATCAAATAAACACAAAGAAAAAAGTATTTTACGATTTTTCATATTCCCAATTTCTTAGTGTTTTATCAGGGCCTGTAGGGATGAACAGAGAACTGAAATCCTGGAGATGGAAAATGTTGTTAAATCAGTTAATGAGGCCAATTTCCCACGGCACACTTGACCATCTCCCACGGCACACTAGTGTGCCGCGGCACACTGGTTGAAAAACACTGATCTAGTAGTTGCTCCTCCACAAAAGCACTCGTCACCATGGTAACCCCCAAGCAACAGCACGGCCTCTTCTCTCTCTCTGTCTGTCTTTTTATCTTGTGAGTAATTTTACGTTTTCTCCTTCGACAGATGCAGGCGAGGCCGCTCATCAAGAGAACCTGTTTGCCTCTTCACGTGTTCTCCACATCTTTTTTGAGAAATAAAAGGGAATATCTGATTTTTTTCCTCCAGGGGAGCAAATGCCTTTGGAACCACATGAGGGGTCCTCTTTGTCTCTTCTCTGGATGGACGAGGGTTCTGCATCAACAAGGTTTGCTTTCTGTTTAGTGAGGATAAGGTCCACAGGAATTAAAGAAATGTAAAGACAGGATTATTACACACAAACAAAACCTTTTGGTTATTTTATCCCAATACTGTAGCTGAGATCTTTGAACAAAAGCATAAAGACAGATATCCTAAAAGCCCTTCCATAATAAGACCTGCTGGATGTGGGACTCTAACCGGATCAGAAAAGAGAAATAGCATGGAACTTTTGCAGCATCTGCCCGTCCGTCCAGCCTGCCGTCAAGAATGCCACACCGTCCTGATTTTGCCATGCTCTCACACCATGTGTAGCAGGTGTGTGGCAGCTGGAGGAGCAACAGGATCGTGCTGCCGTGAAGCTCTGCTCTCTGTCTGCTCCATTCTATGCCCCTGCTGTAGACGCTATGTGGAGCTGCCATGCTGGAGCTGGGGATGTGCCACTTCCTGTCTTCCTAAACATCCTTCCATAAAGTCTGAGCATGTCAGCAGACAGATGGGCTTCTCAGATGACTCACCTGAAGATTGCCCTCACCATGCAAAGGTAAGCTGCGATGACATTTACAGCAACAACAACACCAAAGAAAAAAACATTTATGGTTTGTATTATTTATGTCTTATTCAAAAACTTAGAATGAGTCCAATCTGGTTCTATGTTTGGATCCTTGTAATGTTATGATGTCAAGATGTTTATGATTTATGTGCAGATCAGAAAAATGTGATCCTCCTGACTACCAGAGAAAAAAAGTTGTCCTGTTTTTAACACATTTCCACTATTAGGTATTTATCCAAGTGTGGACCAACATAATGACAAAAAATAAATGTACAATTTTGGAATTTTTCTTTTTTGCATTTTCTTGCCTCATTAATGCTGCTTTCAGGAAGGTGCAGCCCACGCCCGCTCCGATTGTGAGTATGTTCTGCTGATTTAAATGAAACTGAATCTAATGGAAACACAGTCAGAGTAGATTTGCTGGGCTGAAACTTAAATGTAAATGTTTGGAATTTAAAATAATAAAAATAGGTCAAGATGGGGTCATTTGGAAACCTTTGAGGAAACCTTTCAAATCTCATGACGAAACCTTTTAATTCTAATTTTATGAAACAGACACAAAACTTCATCTAAATCTTGATAGTTCTTTTGCTTTAAAACAAAGTATTGTTTGCATTTTTAACAAAGCTGCATGTTTACTTGAACTGTTTTCTGAGACCCAGTATTTCCAATCAACCCTTACATATAATAGACAGATTCTTTTGGACAATTTACGCTGAAAATACCCAAGTCTTCTTACTCCGTCGTACTATAGTAATATGCTGATGCTAAAATGTGATAAATAGGATTTTTTTATTCCAGTCAATCCGTTAAAATCCACATCTGTGGTGGATTCTGGAAAACAGTCCTCATTTGCCAATTCCGCGGAGACGACACTAGATGGCGCTGTAGAGCTGCAGGAGAAGGAAATGGAGCAGTCCGTCTTTGGTATGGTTTCCCTCATCATTATGAGACTTTTCCAAAAAAAATTTGTTTGTTTGTTTGTTTGTTTGTTTGTTTGTTTGTTTTGATTTGTTTAATTCACTGTGTGGTGAGTCCCGGTGTTGTTCCGTCCCGTTTTAGGCCTGTTTTTCTCTTTGGACCCTTCATCTGTGCCTCCATCCCTCCACCTCTCCAGTTCCTGCCTCACAGTGAGCCACCATGGAGACAGTCCTCT
Source organism: Oryzias latipes (assembly GCF_053564925.1). Taxonomy (NCBI): domain Eukaryota; kingdom Metazoa; phylum Chordata; class Actinopteri; order Beloniformes; family Adrianichthyidae; genus Oryzias; species Oryzias latipes. The sequence goes on from NC_136249.1 coordinate 16,845,050, forward strand.
GCAGGGCCGCACGCGCCTTCGGCCAGGTGTGCTCTGATGTTGTGATCGCACGCGGACAGTACTACTGGGAGGTGGACGTGTGCAACAGCTCCATCTACCGGCTCGGTAAATCCGGGATTTGGTTTTGGTTGTCGCCAGTTTCCTCCGAATTGCAGAGAGCTGCGCTGTTAGGCACCAAAGCCTGGTATTTTTGTTAGAACTGAGAGACTTTTCCAGCAGAATTCAGAACAAGGAAGTGAAGACTTTAACCATTTCTGATTGGTCAGACCGATGACATGTGATTAAAATCCCAAGACTGATTGGTGGAGACAGTTAAAGGGGCGGACATTTTCCTAACACAGCGGAAGCTGCGGCTAAATCGCGGTACTGTCATCCTTATAAAATGTATTTTATAGAATCAAATAAACACAAAGAAAAAAGTATTTTACGATTTTTCATATTCCCAATTTCTTAGTGTTTTATCAGGGCCTGTAGGGATGAACAGAGAACTGAAATCCTGGAGATGGAAAATGTTGTTAAATCAGTTAATGAGGGCAATTTCCCACGGCACACTTGATCATCTCCCACGGCACACTAGTGTGCCGCGGCACACTGGTTGAAAAACACTGTCCTAAACACTAAAATGCACACTAAAACGTGTCCTATCTTCATTCTGAGAGCAGAGAAAGCTGTTACATCTGCTTACAACGGAGAAATCACCCCTCCTTTCTGCAAGTCCTCATCAGCCTGTCTGCAGGCTCGGGCACGCGCACTCTGATCTGTGAAGCTGCTCCCCCTCCTTCTACTCTGTCCTGCACTCTGAGGCTGCTTAACTTTCTATGAAATCCATAATCTTTAACCCATTTATCCAAATACTTGATTAATGTCTGATCCTGACTTTCCACATACGTCCAAACTTTATGAAAAGTTTTCTGGACCTAAGCAATGTAACCTATTTAGTTGTTTGGTTTTATAAAGGTCATCTTTGGGAGAGGGGATGGCTTCCGCCATCGCCAAGGCTTCAGCTGGAGACCATGGCCTGGCTACATGCATAACAGGGCCTCTGCCTTGAAAACCAGCCAGAGGATCAGGCATCTCAATCAAAGGGAAAGCCTGGGCTGAAGGGGGGGGCACTTTCTGTGTGTGTGCGTAAAGCGAGCGCTGGAGTGGATCACAGGCTTTATTACTAGTGTTATCAGCCGCCTGACCAGATGCAGCCAGCAGAGACTCATATGAAGGAAGTGGGGGTGTGGGATGACCAGATAAGGAGCTTGAAGATAAGGTAGACAGATCCGGGTAAACAACCGAAGTATCTGAAATGTGTGATTTAGGAGTCGAGGTCACCAGCGAGAAAGGATTATTAAGCCTTAGATTTTGAGGAGCAGGGGAGGGTGAGCCAAAGGAGGGGGCAACCTCCGTCACCTGGGTCTGCTCATGATTATTCATGAGGGAGGTACCGCCCGATGATGTGGAGGCGTGTTCATCAAGGCGAGCAGCAAGTGCCCGTCTGGACTCTGTAATAGTAGCCCCTTGACATGCTTGCAACGACATCTGAGTCATCACGAAGCTGTTTTTCAGTGTGATTTTTCATTTGAGCTGCCAGTCGTTTACGGCTGACAGTAGAAGCTGTGGAGCACCACATCAAAGCACACTGAATCTCTGGATGATCATCCCCATTTTTCTTGCGGCCATGGCGCTGTCTGAGAGCAGACAGGAGGGCCTGCGTTTTCCCCGGATCCAACGTGCAGTCAAAACCGAAATCCTCAACCCATTTTTGCGCATACGTGAAAGGATCAATGCGAGACCCGTGTTCTTTATGTATAGCTTTGCGGACATGAGCAACATGTCGCCTTTCCTTCTTAGTGAGGTTTTGTGAATGAGCCCCACCCATGTTTTCTAGGTTTATGAATGACGATCAGCCACAACGTTCTCAGGAATTCATCGACCACACCATGCTTCTACAAAAGGCTAGGCCCCTTTGCGGATGTGGCTGTCCTGAGAACCAGCTTCTCAATTTCAATCACAAACCAGAGCTCCCACCCAAGTAACCCTTTTTATGGATTCTCCAGCGCTGAATCTAATCAGCAGAAAAAGCTTGGAGAATCAGAAAAGAAGCCTAATCATTTGTCAACTGAGTCACCATATTCATTATTCATTTATTTAGAATAAGACATTAATCAAAGCCATCATGAGGCATTAATCAAAGCGAGCATACAGCACAGAAGCCGTCGCAGAAAGCACAGTCAGACACAGACAGAGACATAAAAAACGTTACACACACATGAATTCCCCGGAGCTCCGTTTATTCCCAAATGCCGTGCACGACGCGCCTTAACCGAATCTGTCCCTAAGCCGTCCACACAGCCGACGACACGTTTCAACCGAATCTGTCCCTAAGCCGTCCACACAGCCGACGACACGTTTCAACCGAATCTGTCCCTAAGCCGTCCACACAGCCGACGACACGTTTCAACCGATTCTGTCCCTAAGTCGTCCACACGTTTTTTGTTTTTTTGTTTTTTTTTTCTTAAGCTACACACTTCTCCCTGTCTTCTCCCGTGAAGGAGGACACATGCACCCGCAGCAGGCTGACTGCAGGCGCTCCTGTGGTCAGCGTGCACGCGCAGCACTGTGAATGCACGCGGCTCTCCCTGTTCTTCCCCAAGAGATGAGGCACCCACACACAAGACACAGACACAGTCAACATAAAACCCTAGCAAGTAAAGAGAGGACAGACTTTCTGTGTTGCATACTCACTTCGATCAAATAACCTCGTTATTTGATGAGGGACCTGACGACGCCGAGGGCACCACCGGATCCAGGGGCAGGGCCGATGGTTCAATGCTGAGGCCGTGGTCTCAGACCGCGCGGTTTTCGGGAAAACTCCCCCTCCAGGGGTTCCAGCGATGTCCAAGGCGCGCGTCGGCCAGCTCGAAGGACCAAATGTGAGGAAACTGGATTTTCTAGAAAGGACTGTAATAATAAAAATAGTTAGGTTGGTTCGTTCCCTTTCAGTTTCCAGCACACAGAAATGAATAAATGAGACTCGGAGACAGTTACTTAACTTCAGTGAAGATTTACTCCGCACAAAACAGCACAGATTTGTACGCAGGGTTACAGACAGAGGAACAGGATCACAAGGTCTGAACAAAGACACTCAGAAAAGGGCTTGGTATATATACCTGGCATTTACATATTCAGAAGGTGGTCTGAAGATCTATGGTGATAAAAACCCACCCACGTGCTGTTGCAGGCTGGATACTTGAAGGTCATAAAGCTTCAAGTGTCAGATCTCTCTGATGTTCCCACAGACATTTGCCAGAGCACAAACACCAGAACACACAAAAAGTAAAAGGGAGGATGAGGAGAAACTGTGAGGACAATAGTTTGGTTGTGCTGTGTTAGGATGCAATATAATTTTGAGATGATAATACATACTCAGTGAATTAAGTTAAACCATTAGTGTAATAAAAGGTATAGGTAAATGTAATAATAGTAAAAAGGGAGTTTCTAACTATTCTACTTCTAATTATTCCTAACAAAACACCACAGGGCCTCTAAAATATTTGGATGCTATAAGTCCAAAGTTTGAGAGGCAAAAAGACTGCCTGCTATGACTGCTCTTTCACTTTCATTTCTTTAACACTTGGCCACTTCACCTCCTCTGTGGCTCTTCCAACAAAACCGTGAAGATCAAAGAAATGGACGCTGCAGGACTGAACAAAGCTGTCAGCAACTTTAGCATAAACCTAAGGTAGAAAAATCTGCTTCCAAGCAGCAGGAAACAACTAAAGTGTCAAACATGCTTCACTACACCTGATTCCTGGAAGAAGAAAGGGGCTTTTTGTCCTACAGGCTGCCATGGAACAACGCTTTTCATATAAAAAAGACCAATGCTTTGTTTCAAAGAAAATCCTGACCAAGGCATTATTCAGCTTTCACTCAAAACCCTAAAGTCGAATGACTTTCTATTGTGACAGTATCAGCTGGTGGTGTGAAAACCAATAATGCTTTTTATTTCTCTGTAATGTCAAAACATGGTATGATTATTTAGTGCAGCAAAATAGGCACTCTCATAGACTGGCACTTCAAACATACTTAAAGAACACAGAGTCTCAGATAAATAAATATGTAACGTTTTCTCTGCACGGGAGATTCAAGGTAAACTGTATTCAGGTAACCTGCTTTAAGTTAACCATGGCTTTTCTTTTCTGAGTGAATGTTTTTCTGTGATTATGATGGGTAAAACAAGTAAAAGCAGAAATGTTCCACAAACACAAAGCTTCTATGGTTTACAAGATGTTCCACCTGAAGTGTGTCATTGGAGTCTTTAGGAGAGGGCATAAGTAAACTATGGTTCATGGGTATCCCTTTGTCAACAAGTTTGTTTTTTAAGTTCTGTCAAATGGAGACCTTTTTCTTCTTCTTTTTATTTCTTAAAATAAAAAGGATTGAATGACTGAATGGCTATTGTAATCACAATTGTATTTCAAGTTCTATCTATCTGATTTTTCTATTGTTGTTTCTATATGTTTGACATAAAAAAAAACTGACAAACGTTCCTGAGAAATGTTAGTTACATTCTTTTAACTGATAGTTACTAACTGACTAAGAGCTGCTACGAAGAAGTAAACAGAAATCATTACAATGTGAAATACATCAATACAAGTTTCTTTAAAAACGTTTTTAAAAAAGCATTAAAATACTGCTGGATGTAGCAGCAATAGTATCTTGAAAGACACAGAACACTACTGACTGTGCTAGAATGAATTAAAGATGAATCGTAAATGCTGTCTACTTATATAACACATTTTTACGTTTATTCAATGCTTTGAGGACTCTACTACGGTGGCCGAGAGGTGCAAGACACATTTACAACCAACAACAAATCCCGGTACAAACTAACAAATCATGAAACACTAAAAAACAATCTTGGAACAAATGAACAAATACTGAAACACAACAGCAAATCACAAAACACATCAGCAAATGCCGGAAGAAATTACAAAGTCCTGAAACACAAAAACAAATCCGGATGCAAATTACCAAATACCGAAACACAAAAACAATCTTGGTACAAATTAACGAATCTAGAAACACAACAATGAAACCGGAAAAAACGGCTTCTAACAGAAGGGGAACGTCCTAAATCCTGGAAGTGACGTAATATAAAACTATGTGTATATGATTTTTTTACATTTATTTGTTCCTGTTTCTTTATGTGGACATTTTAAATACATTAGACAGTCCAAAAGCAGTTCTAAATAGTATTACTACAATAAAAATTACAACAATGTATTTAGCAAGGTAAAGTTTTTGCATCACTTCTGGTATTAAGGGTAGCTAGCCAGCAAGTGCAAAACCCGACAGCAAAAGATAAAAAAAATGCTTTAGGATTGTCTCATGTATATTTTAAAATGTCCACATAAAGAAAATAGTAAAAAATAACTTTAAAAAAACAAACATGATTGGTTTTATATTACGTCCCTTTCTGTTAGAAGTCGTCGTGTCTCCGCTTTCATTGTTGTGTTTCTGGATTTGGTAATTTGTGACGGGGCTATTTTTTGTAATTCGGTATTTGGTAATTTGCACCTGTATTGCTTTTGTGTTTCAGGACTCTGTAATTTGTTCCATGATTTGCTTTTGTATTTCGTGATTAGCTATTGTGTTTCATGATTTGCTGTTGTGTTTCATGATTTGTTGTTCAGTATTTGTTCATTTGTACTGGGATTTGTTGTTGTATCTTAAATGTAAGCATGTCTTGCACCTCTGGACCACCGTACTCTACTCCCATTCACACTCATAAACATTCAGATTAATTCAGAATGACAGAATCTGTAACGAGGAAAAAAAATGGACAAACTCAAGGACAGCGGGTGAATGTGTGTGGATGTGACTTAGCTACCCGACATTTATGAAGTTACTGGTTATTAGGTCCAGCAGATACATGTCTGCCTTGATGTGTCTCATTGTCATGGCTGCTTCCTGTCCATCCTGTTAATATCCCATAACTCCGATTCTGTGGCCATTTGGTCAAGTTGTTGCACTCGGAGCATGGAGCCAATTCAGACTGAGGAAAACTGAGAGGGGACCGAAGATCAGTTCAATTGGAAACAATCCAAGACCACTTCAAAAGATCCAAGAGGAGTGGGCCCGCTTGTGTGTATTTAGACCAGGGTTGTCAAACTCCTTTTCACCGAGGGCCACATCAGCATAGTGGTTGTCCTCAAAGGGCGAGATATAACTTATACATGTAACGAAATGTATCGGTAATGAAAAATAAATGTAACCATTCCTTAATGTTAAATAATTCCTTATTTATTCATCATAACTTTTTAAAGTGACAATTACAGTTGCATAGAAAATATGTTTGCTTGTTACTCTAGCATAAATCCTTTTAAATTTGATTCTGTCAGGTTAGATTGTATGGACAGCATTAAAGTCCTAATGTGTAAGGTAGTGCATCCAATTTAAAACCAAAGGCAAAAGGCTAAGAAAAAGCTTTAACCCTTGAACACCTGAGTTTCGCCTCCACTGTTGAAGTTCTTTGACTTATCATTCTTAAACTGTTTTCTCAATTAAGAAAAACTCCAACAGATTCTGAATCGGAGAAAAAGAAGCCTTGCGCTGATATGCAACATTTTAAGATAGTAGTTTGCACATCTGCACAACCCTACTTTGCTCTTGACTCTATAGAATCTATTGGATGGAGCTATGTTGTATAAATGGTCAAAGAGTTATTGTAGTTCAAAGAGTGTGTGTTATTTTGTGTTCGCCAGAGACAGCTCTGTTATCAAAGAGTTAAAGCAAACACATGAAGACCACATGACTCTTGGAGTGAAAGTAAGAAGTCACTACAGATTATGTCATAAGATTCTGTACCTGGCAATAAGTAAATCTGGCAGGTTGAGTCATTAGTTAACTGAAAACAACAAAAACTGCAGGGTATAATGAACAGTCTGCTTTGGCAACGTTCACACTGCAGGGCTTAATGCTCAATTCGGATTTTTTGAAAAAATCTGATTTGTTTGCTAGACCGTTCACATTTCTAAGTAAATCCGAACTTTTGTGATCTCCAGTGTGACCGTGACACGACCCAAACGAGACCCGCATGTGCAGAAGCCAGAAGAATACTCAACGGTGAACGACGTCACTTGTTGTTTGCGGAGCAAACGTTAACAATGGATGTCAACAACAGTGTTGTCAACAGCGGAGCTCTTTTTGTAATATTAAATTTATTTTCACGAAGGAGCAGCACAATTACAATCTTCTCATTTTAAGAAGGCAATGGAGTCGGGATCGCCTGTAACCACTGTTGTGGAAAGGAAATGTGCTATAATCAAGTGAGACGTAGTCTGAGATTTAAATGACGGCGTATGAAGATTATACGTCCATCAAAAAAGTAATTCGGCTGCATCAGCAGCAGAAAAGAGTTTCTGCTTGGAGAAAAATAACGGACAGAGTAAACATACGAGTTTCTGATCTTATTTCCAATTACATTGTGATATATATATATATATATATATATATAACTTATAAAACTTAGATGAATTGATTCAATTGGTAACAAGTAATTGAGTTAAATTTATTAAAAATAGTTAAATTTACATTTTTATCTAACTAAATGTCATATTACTCCAATTCAATTAAATGTCTTTCCATATTAATTTATTGTACTCCCTCTCACTCATGGTGCAGAAAGAATTGGTAATGCTTTCTTTTACAGTAAAGTACTTACAGTGTACTTAAGTGGTATTTACATGGTACTTATAGTGTAACTACTGGGTACTTTCAGGGTACTTTTTATGGAATTTACTGGGTACTTACATGGCACTTTTTATGGAATTTACTGGGTACTTACATGGTACTTTTTGTGTCTAGTCTGTACTTACATGGTACTTACTGTGTATTTATGTGGTACTATTTGGTTCATACCTATGTGGTACAGACTGAGTATTTATAATATTCTTTCTGGGTATTTACATGTTGTGCAAAGGTGTCTTTTATGGTACTTACCACATGTAAGAACAAGGTAAGTACAAATAAAGTACCTTGACATTTAGGTCTGCACTCATATGTTTCATGGTATTTACCATAAATGTACCACAGAAACTACCCCTTAAGTACACTGAAACTGGACTGTAAAAGAAAGTCAGCCCTATTTCCACTCAACTACATGGTACTTGAAAAGCAGTGAAAAGAACAATCTTTAATATGAATATTAAATAAGTAAAACAAACTTTATATTTCATAAAAGTCATTATGCTTTTTATGTTCATTTGAGCTTGTGTTGTGATTTTTCTTGCAGTTACAAACCCTGAAGAAGTCCTGCACCGTTACCAAACTCTGCTGAAGGAATTTTGACGGACAAAAAGCACGACCCTCAGGCCAATAATCTGTTCTTTGGAATGCTCCTTTTTACTGTTTTGTTGAGAACTTAAAACAAATGTCATTGTGATAACACTTTGTATGCTGCAGAAGTGTATCATTAAATATTGTTGTTTTTACTGCTGTCTTGTTTCTCTTTAAATTTTCCTCATGTTACAAGAAGTAATCAGGCCAGAATATGTTTTTACAATGCAGTTACTTTACCTCTACCAACAAGTTAGCATTGTCTCCTTTGGTAAGGTCAGAAGACCAAGTGTGTATGTACACTGTACGGGAAGGTAATACGTGAACATACCCAGCATTTACAACTGAAAGTACCAAATAATAGAGTGGAAATAGGGCTGACTTTCTTTTACAGTCCAGTTTCATTGTACTGAAGGGGTAGTTTCTGTGGTAAATTTATGGTAAATAACATGAAACATACGAGTGCAGACTTAAATTTAAGGTACATTATTTGTACTTACCTTGTTCTGACATGTGGTAAGTACCACAAAAAACACCTTTGCACAACATGTAAATACCAAGTAAGAATATTATAAAAAGTCTGTACCACATAGGTATGAACCAAATAGTACCACATAAATATACAAATAGTACCACATAATACACAGTAAGTACCATGTAAATACAGACTAGACACAAAAAAGTACCATGTAAGTACCCAGTAAATTCCATAAAGAGTACCATGTAAGTACCCAGTAAATTCCATAAAAATTACCCAGTAGTTACACAATAAGTACCATGTAAATACCACTTCAGTACACTGTAAGTACTGTACTGTAAAATAAAGCGTTACCGAAGAACAGGGTAAAATAACTCTGCAAAACACAGTAACAGCTAAAAAAATACGGGTAAACATTAGACAAAAACTACACTTAAACCCAAATCTGTCCAGACAGGCAAAGGGAATGGTATCCCACAATTCCTTGCGCTGCCGATCTAACAGCAGCACCAAAGTTAATTAATTTGAATGAAAGTAAAATACATGTCTGATAACTACGTGTTATCTTTAAGTTGACTGAACTCAAAACATTATTTATCTTAACTGAAGCAAATAATTAAGTTAGAATAATGTAAACAATTTTAACTTTCCAACATCCATATGTGGTCTTTTCACATTCTCATGGTGGAAAAAGTATTATCTGAGCTTCTTCATCCACTAAATCATCTTCAAATGGACACGTCATGCGGATTCACCTCTCTGAAAACAAACTTACCTTCAACTAAACCTGCTCCAGACCAGGTTATGTTCAGAGCATGAGTTGCTGTGGCAACCTGACATACCCTGAAACATACCTCTGTTTTTGGAACCAAAAGCTGAGGTTATCAACTTCCTTAGCCTCAAACTTACCGTGGTAACAAGCATAACCTGCTTTCTGGAATATCCCCCAGAGCTGTAGCTCCAGTGTTGACATTCTTTGAATTATTATAACTCGTCAACTGTTTACACAATTAGCAAAATTCTGATTTTGAAGTCAGGAAAAGCAGTTTTACATTGATATGCAGCACTTCCTGGCACAAAACTGCTTTTCTCAGTTTCAGAATCCGTCAAAATTACGTTAATTGTATTAATGATTGAAAAGTTACAGATGTTTGAAGAGAGTCATGAATTTCCTGTCGTTGGCAACAGTTTGGATATTCAAGATTAACCTGTACACCAGTTTGAGATTAAGAGTTTTGACTTAAATATCCTGCTGTAGTATAACATTTGTTGTTAGGGACAGAAAAATATATATCTATAGCACTTTTCTACATTGATATAGGCCCAAAGTCCCGTACACACACAAACACATTCATACACTGATGGCAACTCTGCTCCCTTCATGGCGCAACCTTTAACCAACAGGAAAGGGATTTATGATCTGTACCTTTTTGGGAGGAACATACTAATTTAGGTTTTTTTTTTTAACCAATTTCTTCTATCCAGCAGAGACTAATCATTTAGAAGCCTATGATTTTGTTATACAGTTGGCCTTCATACACTCACATATTCACACTGAGACAGATAAGCACACATATAACCTTAGTAACACTTTAGTAGACACACAGATATAAATGAAGATCCAGAATGGACCAAAAACCAGCCTCCACACACACACACACACCACCACCAACTCAGATGTAACATGATCTTCAATTCCTTAATTAAAGGGAATACCCTCAGGGATTGGACAGGGGTCCCCTGGGACCAAGGAGCCAATGTGCTGAGGACACAACCACCACCCCACACCAGCTGCTGTCCCTGCCCACAAGGGATAGGCTGGGGGTTCATTGGTGACTGCCCTGCTCGTGTATGAGTGTGTGCTTGTGTTGTGTGATGATTTTTTGAGTGTAATCCAGCTTCAGAAAAACAATGGAGGTCCACTTTCTGCAGCTGTTATTGTGAAAAGTATTCTGTCATTAAAGTAAAAGATTTCAGAGAATACTTTAAATTTCAAGAAAAGATGTTTTTAAGCCCATTGCAGCACATTCTGCTTGCTATTTAGCAAGATGACATGATCAAGCCTCATCTGTAGAGCTATTGATCCCTGCTATGCACATCGGCTGAACTCTGATTTTTTTCTGTTACTGGAACTATGGCCATTTGTCTTTTTCTTCACTTGAACTTCAACACATCTTTACGTAGGTTTGGCTGCATTTTTTATTTTTTACATTGCAATGTTCAAGTGCTCCACACCATGCTACATAATTTTTTTGTGAGACCCTCATCTCTTTATTGCCCTGTTTGTCCAAGGCTCTTGAGTTTTAGTGGGACTCCCACAGCCATTTATCCATATAATACCTAGCTACAGTACTGTATGTTGTTTGTGCTAAAAAGCCTTTAACACTTTACCTGTAAACACATTTTTGCCACTGAATGCTTTGTCTTCATTGTTCTGTTTACCTTGCCATATCAACCTCATGCAGCTCTGAGACTGGTTGTTTTTAGCATCAAACAGTGAATCAGGGTTGGGTAACTCCAGGACACTGTTTCAACATGTTTTCCATATATCATTGCTCTACTCATGGACTGACCCTGTATTGTCCGGTATATCTGCCTGCTTATAGTTTTATTGAACTTTCAGCTGGTAATTTACATTATATTCATTCATATAATCTGTTAAACAGTCAAAAGGTACTAGTTTTGTTTTGTTTTTTCATTGAAAAAACACTTGAGGTTTACAATTTGTCACAGTTGTATAAGGTGTTCAATAACTTACAATTATGACAAGTATAGAAAAATGTAAACGACATATACAAACAACAAATGCAAGATAAAATAAAAAATTACAACAATAATACGGAAAAAATACAAATTTAAATAAAAAATATTAAAATAAAAAAATAAAAAAGGTGTTACATAGATATTTTAATGATTCTTAACTTATTATTATCAAAAAGCTGCAAATTAAATATGATACTTTGGAGTTCCATAGGAAGTTTATTTTCCATGATGTTTACAGATGAAAAAAAGAGCAGAGTTCTTTATGAAATGTAAAAAAATATGGTTTGATTTTGAGGAATCGGTATTTATGTATATAGAATTTACCCAAAATAATTACAACATTTAAAATAAATTCTGTGTTCTTGTTTTCTAAATAAAACCCAAAAATGATGTCCTTAATAGAAAAGTCTGCTAAACGTGGAATCTTGGGGAAAAGCCAATAATGTAAACTATGCCAAAAGTCATTAGAATAATAAATTCAAAGAAAAGATGCTCAGTTGTTTCAATATCCACATGACAAAAAAAAACAATTTTCAGGAATTCCAAACCATTTTCTAAGTAATTCCTTGAAAGGGTATAAATACCTGAAAAGGTTTTAAAGTGGACTTGGCTTTAGGAGGAATGGGGAGTTTTAAATATTTAGTTCGTCTTTGTTTCTTTTCTGAATTATTAAAATATTGGGTTATATAATTTGGATTTGAAATGTTTCGTTAAATTATTCTCTGATTTCATGGTTTGGGAGTTTGGTAGTTGATATATTGTGTCCATTAATCAGAAGCTTGGGGACAGTAGGATGTCTGTAAATGTCAAAAGGTACTAGTGAGGATGGTAATTACAAAAAACACAAGTGAAACATTGGATGCTATGGTACGTTTAAAGGGTTCTGTATATACAGTGATCCCTCGCTATAACGCGGTTTACTTTTCACGGTTTCGCTACTTCACGGATTTGCATCGTGCATTGTGTTCTGCATTGTGATTGGCTAAAAAGTCACTCCGCTTCTTCTCTACCTGTGCGTCAATAACGCTGCAGTTTAATATGTACACGTTTGTAAAACGGCTTGCCAAATTTACATTACGTTCGTGCAAATCATGTTGCAATTTCGAGTTTCTCTAAAACCCATAGAAAAAAGAGCGACAACATCTTCATATCACTATGTTCTTCTCCCGAACAAACACAGCTGCACCGCGGGCTTCAAAAGAAAAAAACACTGCAGAGTGTAGTCAGGATGCAGCGGCTCAGACTGAAGAGCAGTGAAATACACCTGAGTCACTATTTGTCCGACTGTACTTTGTATTTTTTTCATAATCATTTTAAATTTTCTCCTGTTTAATCCAAAACTCGGGTCGCGGTGGGCTGGGCTAATCTCTGCGATTTGAAGCCTTCTGTTCACATTGATGATTAAAATTATTATTTGACAGTACAGTACAGTTATTTGTCGAAAAAAAGTTTCTAAAGTACTTTTATTTGTGAAACAAATGCTTGAGCCTGTAAAATGGTTTGTTCTTTCTTTTCAATTTATAATAGAGGATTTAATTGTATTATAATTATTTAAAAAAAAATAAAGGTTTCTATTTCACGGATTTTGCCTATCACGGGTTCTTTTTGGAACGTAACCCCCGCAAAAAACAAGGGTTTACTGTACAGTGTTTTCTCACTCTTAGAAAAGGAGACACAACTTTGTGTTAAACTGAGAGCTGTTTTCCATTAAAGTTGATTGGAGTTGTTGATTGATTCCGTCCATGTGTTGACAGTTTGGAGCCAGCGAGCCAGCTACTTTAGTTTATTGGGAAACAGCAGCAGACTGGGGACCAAAAGAGCTGATCCAGCAGATGAACGAACACTAACAGGCTACAGAGAAGTGACAGACTTTGTTCAGAGGACATTTGAAGGGTAAGAAGGAGGCAGAAAACAGATTAAACTCACGCACACAGATTAGTGATTAAAAACTCATATATGAAAACAACACAATGTTGCTGACTGAAGACAACCTCACACAGAATGTAATGAACACACAAAGGACTGAGAAAGATACCTTATTTATATTTTCACTTGTTTCATCAAAAATCTTTTTTTCTTTTTCCTCAGGTCTGTTTGGGCATGCTGGAGGTTAGAGGTTCTTTAAAAGAGCTGAAACAATTTCATGTAGGAAATGTATTTTATGACTTTTTTGGGGCTGACATTTTTTTATGAAACTCAGAAAAAGGTCTAGAAAATTCTAGACCAATTTCTTTAAGTAAAATTAAAATGGAGTTTAGACTTAAATGTACTCTCTTTTAATTATATAACTGGAAGACCCCTCTTTTTTTGGTTTGGTCAAATATTTTCATGGATTTCAGTTTATATTAATGGTTTTGCTGAAAAAAACCCTGCATGAATGGTATTGCTCAGATGGTAGTTGCACTATAAAGGATGTAAATTGTGTATTTTTGAACTAAAACTTATCTATTAAATACTTTGCTTCTTATATTATTGTCATAAAAAAATAAGTATATTGCGTATTTCAGTTTCACTGCCTGTATGGACATATTGTTTGAAGTGTGTTTACTACTGGGGTTAAACTTTTTTTTTTGTCAGTCAGTTAAGATTTTCCGTTAAAATTATTTAGAGATAACTGTACCTTCACAGCCCTTCAATGGATTAATGAACTGTCCACAGAGAATCTGTCTTTGCTTTCCTGGGATAGGCTCTAGCATCCCCCCATGTCCCTGCATGGTATAGAGGGGGAATTAGAACATTAATGGATGGATTGATGGATGAATAGTTGAATGAATAGATTATGTCTGAACAGATAAAATAAAATACTTTTAAACTGCAGTTTGAAACTTTGTTCCTGGACCTTTCTGACATTATCTGTTTTAATTGAAAATCAAACCAAAGGGTTTTTTTCAGACCTGAAGGGAAATTAGATCCTTTCTAAATTCAGCTACCCCATTGAAACTGAACATTTGCCTGGCTGTGTCACAATCAACCACAGAAGTGAATTGTTCATTTGCAGCAGAAGTGAGTTAACGCTTTTAAATGGCTTTTTAATTTAGCTGTCAGGTTGGCAGAATGCACAGCTGCTGAAACCTTTGTCATATACACCCAGGCAGGTGTAGACCCGTGCAGGTGCTGTGGGTTTTTGGGTTGTCCAGGTCCCTGGAGGGTCATAGAGAGGAGCGACTGCATCTTAAAGGGACCGTAGGTGTGTCTTGAAATTCACTAGAGGGTCGTGCAGCCACCTCAAGGGAAGCTATGAAAATGGAATGTACCATTGTCGTGCGTGTGGTAAGTGTATAGTAAAGTATTCATAAGGACAATGAAAGTTGCACACAATCGTGGGATACGAATGATACTGTTGGTGTTTTTACGCCACACTCTAATCATTAGTTAGGCGCCAGAACTGGCTCGGCTTAACTCCTACCTTAAAGACTTCATAGGCCACTCAAGTGGCAGCGCTCCATTGAATTTGTCATGGCTAACAGAACTAAACAGACCCAGACGCTGGAACCCAGAGGAAGACGCAGGTGAATACTGAATGGTTTGGAAAGGTTTAATATTCAGGACTTGACTAGAGGGTTTCCTTTAGTGAAGCGGCTGACTCCGGGGAGGACCCACGACGAAGATGGAGGGTTTACGTCCGCTCGTGACGTCACTGGTGGTTGTGACCGCCGCTCATGATGGGCTGAAGGCTCGGCAGAGGTTCGTGGTGGATAGAAGGAATGGCAGAGGCTCGAGGCTTGACAGGAGGCAATGACAAGGCTGTGTTCCGGAAAGGCTGCTGACGCAGGCGACCACTCGTGGCAATGAATTCCTGGAGATAGGTAAGAGTATGATCTTAGACACAGGCTTAAAACAAGGGCAAAGAACGTGACGATATTGTTAACCACCATCAGGGGCAACGGACTGGCGATGAATACTGGTCCAGGAGCTCCTTAAATAGGCAGGTGGAGAAGATGAGTAGAGTGGTCGCAGCTGTGCTGAATCAGGGAACCAAGCAGAGAGGGGAGGGGGAGGAGTCTGACAGAGGCACCATGACAGAATTATCTTTTATTACATTCAGTTTCATGTGTTTGTTGGGGTCTGAACTGGAACTGTGGTGCGTCTGTTAGTGCCCTCCGCTTTACATGCTGAATAAACGTGGTTGCAGTGATGTTTGATCACATTGGTTTGGACAGGTATTCATGTAGCTGTATTTACTACAAGACGTTATCCATCATTCAGAGTTTGTCTAACCACATGTCTTCTTGTATCTGTGTATTTTATGTCCTGAATGTCAAACTGACAAACCAAATTACAGTTACTTCTGTTCAATCAAGACAAACATTGGTGAGCTGCTGCACTGTCATAATTTTTTTTCAGTTTTATTCAAGAATGCTTTTCTTAAAGCAGTAATCAACTGATAACCAGAGCTAACACGTCTGATGATCAATACAAATCAATGAATTTTTGATGCACATCAAATTCACTGTTCAGCAGTTGTCCAAAAATGTTTTAAAACTTGATGCAACTGACGACATAGGAGGGGCTACTGTTAAAAGATTTTAGCGTCATTGCTTCATGGATGTATTGACTGAATTTCTCATTTACAGGCAATACATGTAAGACATGAATGATGTGATGAGAGAGATGACGGACAAGAGATCAGGTTTATTTATGTTGAATACCTCTAAAAAAGAATCGGTAATCACGTCTCCATGTCTGAATTCTTGAGATGATCTTGAGACTCCCCCCAGTACAGTGAGGTTCACCATCGACTGCAGGAGCTGTGTTGGAATGACGGCCACTTTCAACAGTTCTTCCAGTTAGATGACATGCTGTTCTGCAAAGTCAGAAGAGAGAATAAAATAAGCATGAGACTAAAATTAGAGGACCTTATTATTTTTGCCTCAGAGAACGGTCAGATTGTTGGTTTTTTAGTCTTCACCCGCCGATCGGGTCATCAACACACCATAGCCAAGGCCAAGCTGAGTCCCTGATTGATTGATGCAACGCAAATTCTTCCGCAAAGTCCAAAAATTTAAACTCTTGGGCTTAATCCGAATTGCTTCCCTACCCTTATGGCTTCTCTCTCCTCCTACATTTATCCCTCCAAATGGAGAGATATAGACGGATGTTTCTACCACTCGATGATGTCATGGATAGTCGCCGGTCATTTACGTTAGTGGGGATCTGCCAGTGCTTGGAAAATACATAACATCGGTTTTATAACTGTAAAAAGTCATGTAAAAAAACAACAACTGTCCGTTCATCCTTATGTTCTTTTTGTTGTTTATTTTATTTATAATTATTTGTAATTGTTTTTACAGTTTTTTGTTTTTTTGTCATTTTTATTTCTTTAGTTAATTAAGGATTTTTTGGGGGGCCATCACATTTGGAAGGGCAGTCATGGCATTTAGGGGATATCCAGCCTTGATTAGCAGACTGATTGAGTCTACTCATCCACTTGTGTCTTGAATTCTGTACATTGATGTTGTGGGAGGTATTAAAACCATCTCATTTTATCATTTCAGGTTTTATTATTGAACTCAACCAATTTTACAATAACCAACATTTTTGTACTGCAAAAGGATTCCTCACTGGGATCTTTCTTCTCTGTTTGAGTAATATTTTCTCGTGTTAAATTCTCTTTTTGTTTTTGTCCATTTTTGTCTTCTTTGCATGCTTTTTGTTGTAATTGTTTGTTGTAGAACATATAATGATCATTGCTTTGTTTTTGATGCACTCGTGTATTTACATTTTGTAATTTCGTATATCCTCAATAAAGTTGGATACAAAGTAAAAATTGTCATTGCAGGAAGAAAGTGAAACATTTTAAGCATCCTGTTAAATTTATACTATACTACTAAAACCTAGCTTTTTATAGAATATATAATCTCTAAAATTTATAATGCTCTGAAAAAAATCTTTCAGTATTTGGATCAATTTCTGTTTTGAAAATTATAGTATGAATAATTGTTGACAAATGGTATGACTCAGGAGATACCACTTGGACAGGTATGACTGTTTTGTAACTGTATCTGTTATTAGTGACCTGAAGGAGGCGCTGTTTTACTCTGGATGTTGGAGCAAGCTTTTCTGTTCGGTCCTGTTAATAAAGTCAAGCCGGTGAATGGCTAAAGAGAGACGTGGCTGCCCGTCGTAATTTCTTCATAATTATTCCGCTGCAGGTAGGCAAAAGGTGTAAGCCTACACTGAGGAACTAAACCTGCTAACAGGTTATGGGCCCAGAGACCGCAAGGAGCATTCTGAGAGTCTGACGACGGACACGTGCTACCGCAAGACGTCTGTTTGCTAACGCAGAGCAGGATTTAGCTGGAAGCTATCGCTAGCTTAGCTACGGACATAATATGACGAACAGAACCAAGATTAAGTGGCCCACATTTGACGGGAGAGCAGAGGAGTATGAGCTCTGGGAAGAAAGGATGTTATGCTGCATGCACAGTGCAGGACTGAAGCAGACAATCCTGAATGAGCCTGCCGGTCCTCTGTCAGTGGAAGAACAAGCACGTGACAACAAGCTGAACGCTGATGCATATTGCGCGCTGGCGCCATTACTGGATAACACCAGCTTGGGACTGATATTCAGAGACACTAAAGACAAAGGCAGAGAGAGTCTGAAAGTGTTAAGAGAACACTACATCGGCAAAGGTAGGCCCCGGATTGTCTCCCTGTACATAACATTGACCTCACTGAAGAAAGCAGACACAGAGACTGTTACGGAGTATGTCATCAGAGCAGAGCAAATCATCACAGCGCTCAAGAGTGCAGGTGAAGCACCGAGTGAGGGACTGATGATGGCAATGATTATGAGGGGACTTCCAGAAAAATACAAGCCATTCACGCTGATGGTTACACATAGCTCTGCAGACATGAAGCTGGGAGAGTTCAAAGCCAAATTAAGGAACTTTGAGGCCTCTGAAGACATAGACCCCGTAGCAGATGAGACGGGAGAGAGAGTGCTGAAAGCCCGAGCGGCTCCAAAGAAAAAGAGCGGACCTTCAACGGACCTGGTTTGCTGGAGATGTGGAGAAAAGGGGCACAGAAAAGATGATTGCTCAAAGAAAGCTTGGTGTAGTTCATGCAAGAGCACAAGTCACACAGATAAAGCGTGCAGAAAGAAAGAACGTGGACGTGGCTCTCGGTGCGCTCGTGCTCAAGATGACTGCTGCGACAGCAGAAGCCATAAAGTGGATTGCAGGCGGGACGACACCAGGGGAGCTGCAGAAAAGGAAGACTTCACGTTTAAGACGGAGACGAAAGATGCCAGCAAAGCTGCACAGCAGATCCAGATAAAAGGCCTGGTCGTGGACACAGGTGCATCGTCCCACATTATTAACGACAGGAGCCGGTTCAAGAGTTTCGACAGCACCTTCAAGCCAGAGAGACACAGCATGGAGCTTGCAGACGGAAAGCGTACTTTTGGGTTGGCACAAGGCAGAGGGGATGCACAGGTATGTCTCCTGGACAGTAAAGGGCGCCGCTGTACAGTGACGTTGAAGAACGCCCTCTACATCCCCTCATTCCCACAAGAACTCTTCTCGGTGAAGTGTGCAACTGCTAATGGTGCCAAGGTACACTTTGATGAAGGTAAAGATGTTCTTGAGGTGCCTGATGGCACCAAATTTACCATTCATGTGTTTAAAAGGATGTACTACTTACAGACAGATTTTGGTGAAAATGATGTTTGTAATGTCAGTTATGATATCCAAACCTGGCACGAGATCATGGGTCACTGCAACTACGAAGACATACTGCGATTGCAGGATGTAACAGTCGGCATGCACATTAAAGGTGCAAAACGTAAGCCTGATAAAGAATGTGATGTATGCATAAAAGGAAAGTTCACCCGAACGAGAAACAGAAATCCAACTGACAAAGTTAAGACACCACTTGAACTTGTGAACACAGATCTAGCTGGTCCAGTAAACAATGAATCAATAGATGGTTTCAAGTATATGCAGTCTTTTACAGATGTGTATACAGGGGCTGTTTTTGTTTACTTCCTGAAAGCAAAAAGTGATGCAACTCAAGCCACTGAGAAGTTTCTGGCTGATGTAGCACCTTATGGTACTGTGAAATGCATTCGGTCAGACAATGGGACTGAGTTCACCAGTAAAGAGTTCCAGACGCTACTGAGGAAGAACAAAATCAGACATGAGATGTCCTGCCCATATTCCCCACACCAGAATGGGGTAGCAGAGAGGGAAGGGCGCACTCTTTTTGAGATGGCTCGGTGTAAGCTTATTGACAGTAATCTGCCTAAGAGCCTTTGGCATTATGCCATTCAGGAGGCAGCTTACACCAGGAATCGATGCTTTAATAAGCACACGGGTACTACCCCCTATACAGCTCTGACAGGTAAAAGGTGTGATCTGGCAAAGATGCACAAGTTTGGATCAGTGTGTTATGCCTACCAACAAGATAGGGGTAAACTAGACTCCAAGTGTGAAAAAGGGCTCTTCGTAGGACATGATAAAGGTAGTCCAGCTTTTCTGATCTACTATCCCACTACAGCGAAAGTACAAAAGCACAGACTGGTGAAATTCATCACAAAGACAACCTGTGAGAACGAGACCCAGACTCAGGAGCTAGATGTTGACTCCTTAGGAGACTGTGAGGAGAGAGAGGCACTGCAGCCCAGTTGCCCCATCACAGATGAACAGACAGATGATCTACAGTCATCAGAAAATGACGCAGTAGAACACCCTAGAGTGATGACACAGGTTTCGAGCAGTAGGAAATATCCCACCAGAGAACGTAAACCCCCGGGGTATCTGAAAGATTATATTCAGGGGGATGCCAAGGAGGAAGACAGTATGCTCACTAGCATAGACTACTGCTACCGAACAGTTTGTGGTGTGCCACTAACCTTTAAAGAAGCTATGTCATCGACAGAATCAGGAAAGTGGAAGAGAGCTATGGATGAAGAGATCAAATCCTTAGAGGATAATCAGACTTTTACCCTGACTACATTGCCAGAAGGCAGAAAGACAGTGGGAGGTAGGTGGGTGTACTCCATTAAGGAGAACAATGATGGACATGAACAATACAAGGCCAGATTTGTGGCTAAGGGATATAGTCAGAGGGCCGGGATTGATTTTGGCGAGACATTCTCACCTACAGCTAATCTGACCAGTGTACGTGTTGTGATGCAGAAGGCAGCCCAAGACAACCTAACATTACACCAGATGGATGTCAAAACAGCTTATCTGCATGCACCCATCGATCGAGACATTTACATGGAGCAACCTGAAGGTTACGAAAAAGGGGAAGGAAACCTGGTGTGTAAGCTAAAAAAATCCATTTATGGTCTGAAACAGTCGGGGCGCAATTGGAATGAGATGCTTCACACATGTCTGACAGATAACAATTTTACTCAGAACCCAGCAGACCACTGTGTCTATACAAAAGAGTCAAAACAGGGAGAAAAGGTAATAATCGTCATCTGGGTGGATGATCTTATCCTTGCAGCCAGTAACATCAAAAGTCTAAACCAGGTGAAGGCGTTACTTTCCACCAGGTTTAAGATGAAGGATCTTGGTCAATTAAAACACTTTCTAGGCATAGACTTCAGCCAATCCGATGGCTGTGTAAAAATGTCTCAAGAGAGGTATGTTGAAAAGATCCTGAAGCGCTTTGACATGCAGGAGTGTAGAACAAGGGAGACTCCATGTGACCAAAAGCTAAATTATTCGGAGGACGCACCTAAAATGGCAGATGTTAAAACATACAGAGAGGCTGTTGGCAGCCTTATCTATCTGGCCACCTGCACAAGACCTGATTTATGTTTTGTGGTAAGCAAACTCTCACAACATTTTGCTGATCCCACAGATGAGCATTGGGTTACAGTCAAACACGTTTTGCGTTACCTCAGAGGGACTGCTAACAAACAACTTTGTTTCCGAAAAAGCAGTGAGGGCCTGGGTCTTCAGGCATATAGCGACGCAGACTGGGGGGCAGACACCAGTGATAGGCGGAGTACGACCGGTTACTGCGTAACTATGAGCAAAGACAGCTCATTGATCTCGTGGAAAACCAAAAAGCAACCAACAGTAGCCCTATCTACTTGTGAAGCCGAGTACATGGCTCTCGCCCTAACAATACAGGAGTGTATCTATTTGGAACAGCTGCTGAAAGGCATGGATACACATGAGTATTTGAAATCTGTGGTTTATGAAGACAACCAGGGGACCATTGCACTTGTCAGAAACCCAGTGAACAGACAAAGATGCAAACACGTGGACATAAAATATCACTTTATCAGGTCCACCATAAGAGATGGGAAGATATCACTTGTCTACTGCCCCACAGAAGACATGGTCGCAGATGTTATGACTAAACCTGTCACCAAACTGAAGCTGATGAGGTTTTCACAGATCATGTTTGGTGAATAAGTGTTTTGACATTTAAGTGATTTGATTTGTTTATTTTTGTTTTATTTGACAATGTTAATGTACAGTATACAAGTCATTCATAAGTGGGAGTGTTGACAAATGGTATGACTCAGGAGATACCACTTGGACAGGTATGACTGTTTTGTAACTGTATCTGTTATTAGTGACCTGAAGGAGGCGCTGTTTTACTCTGGATGTTGGAGCAAGCTTTTCTGTTCGGTCCTGTTAATAAAGTCAAGCCGGTGAATGGCTAAAGAGAGACGTGGCTGCCCGTCGTAATTTCTTCATAATTATTCCGCTGCAGGTAGGCAAAAGGTGTAAGCCTACACTGAGGAACTAAACCTGCTAACAATAATGAATGTTTTGGAAAATTCAACTAAGAACTCTAAATATCTAAGGTTAGTGTTGGAAGTTGTCTTTTATTACTTACCTGATACAGGTTTTCAATAGTTTAAGCTGGCGGTCTTCAATTTTTTTTTTTATTTAAGAGTCACCTAATTTTTTTATAGTTGAAAATTTTAAATTTAAGGTGGAAAATTTCAGCTCCTGCTCTACAAGATGAAGTCAACTGCGTTAGTGGTTTTTGTTTTCCTGAAATACATAAGGATTTTCCTGAAACAAATATCATCTACGGGGGAGAATGTGTTACTCTAAAACCTCTACTTACCTTTTAGTATCCACAGTTCCTTCTTAAAAATGCAAACTGCCCATTTCTTTTGCACATACGTAGCCAGAGGACATGGTGTTCGTGATTATCATCAGGATCGTTCAATACAGGCTTGTCTAAGTATAAAACACTTGTCTGCTTTGAAACAGAACATTCTGAGCATCTTTGTCCACAGGACACAGAAGTGCCCATTGAGAATTTTCATCCTAAAGCTTCTCTTGTGCACGATGGGGCTTTAGTTGTCATCTGCAAATGGTGCGGCAGATTGTGTTTTCCAGCAGGAATTTTCTGGTAGTTAACCAGGGCTGCATGGTGGCGAAGTGGCTAGCACTCTTGCCTCACAGCAAGAAGGACCCTGGTTCAAATCCTGGCTGGGGGACCTGAAACAGAACATCAATGGGGGACCTTTCTGTTTGGAGTTTGCATGTTCTCCCTGTGCATGCGTGGGTTCTCTCTGGGGTCTCTGGCTTCCTCCCACTGTCCTAAAACATGGTGCATAGGTCAATTGGCAACTTTAAATTGTCCATAGGTGTGAGAATTAATGGGTGTGTTATATGTGGCCCTGCAACAGACTGGCCACCTGTCCAGGGTGTCCCCTGCCTTTGTCTGTAAGTGGCCAGGATAGGCTCAGATCCCGTAGGGACGAAACGGAAGGAGATGAATGATGTCCAAAATTGGTTTGGTTCATGTCAATGAGTGTCATCTGAGGACCTCAAGAGGCCTCATGAAGCCCTTTGACCGTGTCCCTTCTTCACACAGAGCATACTTTAAGCCTTAGTCACACGCACCGATTCAGAAGGTTGACCCATGCATGAAAACAGGTTATGTCTTAGCCACGTGCACCTGCATGGGAGGCGGTTGAGTCTTAGAGGTTCCGTGGGGTTGTGGAGGGTCTTAGAGAGGAGCAGCTGCATTTTAAGAAAAGCTTAATAAAAGTCTTGCAGTTCCCTTGTGGCTCGTACTGCCACCTCAAGGGACGTCGTGAAAATGGAAAGTATGTTTTTTACACTAACATTTGCCATCTATTTCAGAGAAACGTACCGTCATTGTCGTGTTTGTGGTAACTGTATCGTGAAATGTTTGTGAGGGCCAATAGTTGAACACACTTATGATGTATGGGTATTATTGTTCTTCAGTGTCCTTACGCCACAGTCTAGTTTTTAGTGAGTTTTGGGTACTGACTTCTTACTGACTGCATGAGAATGCCACATGCACGGGATGTGCACGGGATGTATTCATGCCTGTTAGAGACCTGTAGGATTACTATAAAATTACACTATGATTTTCTAATGTCCTCATTTCTAACAACCAGGCTACATGCAAAGAGCATGACCATCACTAACAGGCTCCTTGTCCACAGGATTTGGGGGTTGAAAAATAAGAAAAATCTGTATGACACACCTGCGTCTCACCTACTTCCCCTTACTTAACGTTTATGTGTTGTATGAATGTTCACTATCGTCCGCAGCATGCCCATAGAAAAAGTGAATTTTCTCTGTACAGGTTCATAAGACCTCAATATTTTGTTCAGGGCACCCGCATGCCTCATGCTGGTATGAATTTTCTTTTTACCTGAAGGCAGCCCGTATCCACCTGTAATACAGTTGGGACTAAAGCTTCAATGTGGTACAGAACTGAAACCTGTTTGCCTAACATGGAAGTCTCTGGATGATGGGAGGAACCGATTCCATTAAAGTATTCTGTTTGGTCAGTGAGACCAAGTGTTGTCATGTTATTCCCTTTTACTTGGAAATGACACAGCAACCGTCAAAAAATAATGATGCAAATTTTACCAGGCAGAGGAGGGGGGAGACAGTGCTGACGCATCATTTGGTGGATTTTTCAATACACACTGTAATTAATTGCTAACAGTGATAGACAATAACAGATGACTTACATCCCACAGAAAGGCTTTAAGGATAATGAAGATAATTTACTGTCTGAGCAAAAGGAGAGAATTCAAATCAATGCTAAAATCCTCTCGCAGGGTGAGATTGTTAGTAAGTTTTTATTGCAGTCCAGTAGGGATGATGAAGACCCTGAAGATTCAATAACTCAATGAAATGCGCTGCATTCATGCAGCATCTCAAAACAGGAAAAGCAGGTTTGCTCCTCTAACATGCACTCTTCTCCTGTATTTAACTGGATTTGTGTGCCAGCTTGTAAATAATTGTTCCATTAAGCCCCTTTCATGGAGGCACACATTTAAATCAAGTACACTTAAGATTCTGCAGCATTCAATTTAATATTCAGTGCATTAGAAACCAACAATATTTAGAGGGAGAAATTAAACACTAATTATGAAACATCCTCGACAACCGAGGAAGGGGCAACTTTGAAAAAACCCATTCCTCCTTTTAATTAGAAAACATTTGATTGGTTGCTCCTTAATGCTTTAAAAACACACAAACAAAGATAATGTATGTGTGTTCATTGTGGTCTGGCATTATTATCAATAAAAGGCCATTGCAGCATCACTGCTGATGGTGGGATTCAGCTCATGCCATGATGGTGCGTGGTTCAGTGCTTTGCAGAGCTTTAACCATTTGGGGCTGTTTGGGAGGCCCTACCTTTAATTCAAAACCTATTTTCAGTCCATTATGCCAGGCCACTTGGGAAGCCACAGCAAATTAGAACTATCTCTACTCCACTGAGTTTTAAAATTAAAACTGCCCTTGTTGCACCCCACCTGCCATCCACAGCACAGCGCAGTCCTACACACAGTTACACAATAATGCATGGAGATGCTCATGTCTGTCACCTGAACTTCAGCAAATCGGACAGCGATCATAACTTCCCACTAATGAACAGACTTTCAGAACGCTGTCACACAAACACAGTCTTTACTCCACTCCCAGTCAATTTCACTATCAGTTGCCCAGTAGGACGCCATGTTAACTGCCAGTTGGCCAAAGGAGGCTTTGGCCACACGCGTGTGCTCCATTTGCACGGTAGGGTGCTGGCTTTAAAAGCACGTCTAATATAAGATGTAAGAATGACCACTCATTCGCTCAATATTGCTCCACAGCTCAGCTCGCCGTAGCCCCAGGAAAGATCGATACAGAAGAAAAGAGCAGAGCTACAGAGCAGGAGAGGAGAAGAGGAAGAGAATAGATGAACTAATATTGCAGCTTGCCGCTCCTCTGCTGTGGTAATCACAGCTGTAAAACTCCATAATTAAACTGTTTTTTGAGTGAACGGGTCTGAAAGATTGAAGCAAACAGCGGCCAATGTTTGTGTGCTACAGCAGACTGCTGGTGGTGCTGTCATCTGACATGAAAAGGCAACTTGTTTCAGTTACAGTGAAACACAGTTAATTGATCCTTATGTCTTAAGATCTGACACACTGTAACATGAACACCAAGCACTTTGTTTTTGTCACTAATTAGTTAAGCTAAACTACAGAAGCAGAGTCAAACTAGCAAAAAAAAATCTTTTGGAAGTTTCCCCCTATTTCAAATTTTGTAAGAACTTTACACATGTAAAAGTAATTTTAACGTAACGTAATGTAAATTTATACAAGTAAATTAAACTGAATCTGGAAAAATAAAATAAAACACAAAGTAAAACAAAAACAAAATGAACAAACAGTCTGTAATCCACAATGTTTTTAGCAAATTCAGAAGAAGCATCTCAAGCCTTCTGTAAAACACGATGGTGGGCGCATAGTGATGTGACTCATTCTTTCCAAGTAAATAGCCTACACTTTAGCCTCAATCACCAGTTGGGAGGGCGTTGATTCTTTGTGGTTCTGTAGGTTTTTGAGTTGTCCAGGTCTGTGGAGGGTCATAGAGAGGAGTGGCTGCATCTTAAGGGGAGCGCAGGATTGTATTGCAGTTCCCTTGAGCCGCATACGGCCACCTCAGGGGATTTCATGAAAATGGAACGTAAGGTTTTAGAGTAAAAGTTACCCCCGAGATGACATCTATTTCAGAGAAACGTACATGCATTTTTGCGCGTGTGGTAAGTGTATTGTGAAGCATTTGTAAGGGCTAATGGAGGTAGAACGCACATATGACAGGGTGATGTACAGGCTTACGTCCCAATCTAGTCGTCAGTAAGGTGTGAGTACTGGTCCCTTACTGACTACACATGAATGCTGCACGCACAGTGTGTGCACGTGATATGTAAGTCACCGTAGGACGCCTGAGGTCCACACAAACTACACTGATTGTCTAATGTTCTCATTTCTAACAGTCAGGCCACAAGCAAAGAGTATGCACTTATAATAATAATAATGGATTAGATTTATCTGCGCTTTTCAAGACACTCAAAGCGCTTACATTGAGTCCATTATTCATTCACTCCTCATTCATACTTGGTGATGCTAAGCTACTGATGTAGCCACAGCTGCCCTGGGGCAGACTGACAGAGGCGTAGCTGCCAGTTCGCGCCTACGGCCCCTCTGACCATCACCGGGATCATTCATGCACATTCATACACCAGTGGAGCCACACTGGAGGCAAGGAGGGTGAAGTGTCTTGCCCAAGGACACAACGACAGTTGGCTGGAGGGAGCGGGGATCGAGCCGCCGACCCTTCGATCATTGGACAACCTGCTCAACTGCCCGAGCCACTGCCGCCCTTCATTCAAAGCATTAAGGAGCAACTAATCCATTATGTAAACAGCAATAATGGGATCCTGGTGCAGTTCACAGGATTTGAGGGGGTTGAAAAAGGAAAAATCTGTACGACATGCCTGCGCCTCACCTACTTCACCATTATTAATAGTGTTAATAGGTAATTAATAGTATCTCTAAGCCTTTAACATACATATGTAACTTGTCATCACGAACTGGGAGATTCCCAAACCAAATGAAAATTGCAAAAGTGATTCCTATCTATAAGAGTGGAGACAAACTCCAATTTACAAACTATAGACCTGTTTCTCTTCTTCCACAACTCTCAAAAATTTTAGAAAAAATACAAAGCTTATGAAACTCGTATTATTTGCTGATGACACAAATATATTCTATTCTACAGACAATCATAGGGAACTTAGCAATGTGGTAAACACAGAGTTAAACAAAATAAAATTATGGATGGATTACAACAAATTATCTTTGAACCTAGATAAAACCAAAGTGATGTTTTTTGGTAACTACAATGCCGATAAAGAGCTCTCAATTAACATAAATAATGTCTTAATTTTAAAGTGTTACAGAAATCAAATTCTTAGGAGTTTTTATCGATGACAAACTAAGTTGGAAGCCACACATCAGACAAATACAAACTACAGTCTCAAAAAGTATTTTAATCATAAATAAATCTAAACATATATTAGAATACAACAGTAGATCTTTATTACACTGTTCTTTACTACTACCATATTTCACCTACTGTATAGAAATTTGGGGGAATAATAAAAAGAGCTCACTATATCCTCTGTTTTTACTTCAAAAACGAGCCGTCAGAATTGTACATAAAGCCAGATATCTTGATCATACAAACAATCTATTTTATCAATCTAGACTTTTAAAACCGTATGACCTTGTGGATTTTTACACTGCACAACTTTTATACAGAGCTAGTGGGAAATCCTTACCACTTAATATCCAAAAACAGTTCTAAGAAAATGAAGGAGGCTACAAACTGAGGGGATGTTGGAACTTCAAGATCAAACTGATAAGAATCACAAAGAAAAGTTTCTGTGTGTCGGTGTGTGGCACTAAACTTTGGAATGGGTTAAGTAATGAGCTCAAACAATGTTCAAATATCCAAATATTCAAGAAAATGTATAAACTCTGATTTCATGATATGAAGATAAGAGGAGTTAAAGATCAACAGGTGTTTGAATAATTCCAAAAACATGTGTGAACTTAATTGTGGTGAAATAATCAAAGCTCTTTTAAGTATAACCAATGAGTGTTACATTGTAATGTGCAACAATGATTGCTGAAAGGTTTGAATTACAATCAATAAGCTATCAATTTTGTTTACTTCATCTGCATGTGTAGCAATAATTAATGGTTTATTGTGATCTTGTGTTCTAATGATAATCAATGATTATTACATATCGGTACCGTTACTGTTTACTGAAATTGTGAACGAATGTTTTCTGAAGATAATCAATCATCAATAAGCACTGGATTTTGTTACTTGAAGAGAATCTTATTTGATCAGAACCGTTTTTTCAAAAACTGTAAAACTATCAAATGAATGAACTCAGTAGGGGTGGGATTAGATGAGCTTGTTTCTTCCCACTCCTTTTCAAGCAATAAATCAAGCTCTACTTAACTTTATTTAATTATCTCTATATTTAATTAAGCAAATGTGATTTAAGTGACTTTTTTGTTTTGTTTCATTTTCTGTATTTTTAAACTATGCATTCCACCATTTATGTAATGAGTTTGATAAATATGTGTAATTTCTTTATTGCTTTGACTACAATGCTTGACATAAATCAGAATCAAATCAAATTTACCCTTAGGTGTTGTATGCTACGTAAGGGTAAATAATGGTGAAGTAGGTAAGTAATGCCCCCATGCCCGTATAGAACAACGCACATGAACATTTTCTCTCTACGGGTTCACTGAGCAGTCTACGAGCTTGATATTTTGTGAATGCCCCATACAGGTTTGACAAAACCCCACAGACAGCCCGTATCCACCCGTAAGGACAGTTAAGACTAAGGCTTTAATCAGCCCTGTCAGACAGGTTTTCATTTGTCTTTGTATATTTTTGGAGTTTGTGATCAACAAATGTCAGATTCAATACACCAATACACACCTCCATCTTAATGGCAAAACCTGTATCCACCTGCTTGATGCTCCAACAAAGAAATGGAAAAAGAAAAACACATCAAAAAGATTTTGTGGTGCTTTGATTTACAAAAACAGTCCCTGCAGTGAACTGATGTATCATTCAGGCTGTTGACCGGTTTCCTGGAATCATCCTAATCACGCCGGGTCAGGAAGTCCTCAGTCTATTCTTTTGCCCTGATTCACTTCAGGATGGTAAAACATTTATGCCCATTAGCTTCCATGACAATAAGCACTAAAAAGCACATATGATGAGAGATAATGCACTGTTTTTAAACTTAGTGTGTAGGGATGAAGTAACAACAAAAGAAAAACTGCAGAAAACCAGCATCACTGTCTGTTTTGAACCCCCCCCCACATCCTGACATAAAGATTTCCCTCAGAATTAATGTAAGAAAAATCTGTTTGTGCTGCAGCGCTGTTACCATAACCTGACAAGAACAGATGAGCCTCCACGGCAGATTCAAACAGGAAAACAGAACATCTGTTACCTTTTAACTCAACTCTCTTCCAGCAAAAAATGTCAAAAATCAGACTTGATGTCAGGTACAGTCACAAAAAACACAAACTATTTTATTAACAGGTAAATGACTGGCTCCACTTATGACAAAGCAGATTGAACATTGAAGTAAATATTGATGTTTCGTATAAAAACAGAGCAGATGTTGATTATCTCAATCAACCTTGTTAATGTTTTGGAACAGTTCATGTGGGACGAAAGCTGCTGTCCATATTCTAAGGGGTTATTTTACTTCTGCATTTTAGAACATCTAACCCAGATGGACTTTATGACATTACAGATCCAGCAGAAGGAACCACTGACTTTTCCAGAGAAAAAAATGTTATTGTCCTAGCAGTAAATGCTAAATCACCGTGTTCTAAAACTATCTGTAATTGCAGTTTTTTTTGGACTACATGTTGTTTTTTTGTTTATAAAATGTATTTATTAAAAATGCTGTTTTAGTCTTAACCATACGGCAGCAGAACAAAATACATGGAGGTGTAGCACTTGTGTCAAACTTAACCAGCAAAAGCTAAACAAATTTACTAGGTTCTATTTACGAAGAGAAGAAAAAACAACAATGTGTTTAAATAACAGAGGGCAGGTTTATTCCATTACCTTTCACAACACAAAATAGAACAACAACATAAACAATAATTTCTTCCTAAACTGAATTTCTTTTACAAAATAAATCAGCTTTATAAAAAAATAGTATAAAATAAATTGTTCTTTGCTTCGTTTGTGCACTCAATTTGTTCTCTACCCGGGTAGGATAAGTGAATGTGCATAGGAATATTCCTTATCTCTTGTCCTGTCAGATTGGGTTCAATCCTGTTGATGGGAATCAGTAACAGCTGGCCACACTGTACTTCAATCTTCATCAATCTTCAACAGGATACTCTCGTTCTACGCCTGGCTCGCCATTGACTTCCAATGAGGAATTGTAGTCCGAGCTACAATTGAGGGTCATCAAAACAATTCGGAGTTTCCAAGAATTCTTAAACACGACACGTTCACAACGTAGCCGCTCTGAAAATGTTCTTTCGGCACACAACGTAACCGATCTCAAAAAACAAAAAGTAGCTTCTTTTAATTCTTCAACTTATTTTCTTCTTCCGTCTATAACACTGCCGATCTTTCTCTGCTGATCACGCAGATCCTTCTCTGCCTCGTGCTTGCAAGAAAAAACACGCAGACACAAGATGGCACCCTCCACAGAGCCCTGCATGGTATGCCTGGAGGGCCAAACCATCTCTACCGCAAATGAAAAATTAACCCTTTAATTGCCAGTAGGAAAATTAACCCTTTAAAACCTGTAGCAAAAATAAATGCTTTTTATAAGTGGGCTACCCCCCCCCCCCCCCCCCCCAAAAAAAATAACATGAGTCCCATCATGTTACATTGTGTCAATAACTATATCGCATAAACTAGATGGTGATCAGTCTCGTTTATAGAATCAAGTGCGCGATTAAAACCTTCCAATAAACTCTGAGCAAAGGAAATCATAGGCGTTCCAAGCTGCGGATAATGAAACCGACGCTGTGGTCTTTTTAACCGTTCAGAGTTTCTTAGTGCTGTGTCATCTTCATGTAATCCCTCTGTTTCCTCCACTTTTTCGGTCTGTGTGACAACAGCTTCATCGACAGGGGGTGTTACATTCTGTCCCTGACTCAGCATATGCTCCCCTGCATCTGTCAAACACTCGGTACGGCTGTTATCACTTCCTGGAATTGACTGCGTCTCATCCATGCTAGGCAGCTGAGCTGCATCATCAGCCTCCTCATTACGGAGAATTTCACAAATGTCATTTCCTGTCTCCCCTTCCAACATTTGCTGAGTATCACTTTCAGGGAGAAGTGAATGGTTTTCAGGTGTAACCTGGTTACTGGGCATCTGACCTTCTGGAGCACTGTAAAGGACCCCTCCTTGGTTGATGTCATAAACTTTGGTAAAGGTCTCAGTGTTACTCATCGGCTCACTATGTAGCATTTCATAATCCTCATCAGAATCAGAACATTCTTGTTCAGGATTCGTAGACTGAGTTTGTCTAGTTCTGGGTCGACAGGGAGGTTTTGGTATGTTACCCTCATTTTCTTCCATTTCAGATAAATTTCCACAAGGTAGTAGAAGATCCCTATGAAGGGTTCGAGCTGGAGCATCCCCATTCACTGGCTGAACCATGTACACTGGCAAATCTCCCATTTGCTTCAAAACATGATAAACCATGGGCTCCCACTTATCAGCCAGTTTGTGTTTGCTCCTCAAGCGCAAGTTTCTTACTAGAACTCTGTCCCCCACAGCAAGGGTGGATTCTCTAACACGTTTGTCAAAATGCTGCTTGTTTCTTTTGGCAACTTTCACTGCGTTTGCAAAGGCACTTTGATAGCTCTCCTCCAGACGAGCTTTCAAGTTCCTGACGTACTGAGAGTGTGTTGGTGTTTGTGCCTCTTTGACTGGCAAGTTGAATGCAAGGTCAACAGGTAGTCTGGGTTGCCTGCCAAACATAAGCTCATAAGGACTAAATCCAGTTACTTCATTTTTCGTACAATTGTACGCATGAGCGAGTGTTTTGACGTAATCACACCAGTGAGTTTTCTGCTCATTTGTCAACGTACCCAACATACTAAGAAGAGTGCGATTAAATCGCTCCACTGGATTACCTCTGGGATGATATGGACTTGTCCTTACTTTCCTGATACCAGTCAAACAAGATAGTTCCTTAATCACCCGAGATTCAAAATCTCTACCTTGATCGCTATGGAGCCGTTCAGGAAACCCATAGTGCACAAGGAACTGTTCCCAAAGACATTTTGCAACTGTGGTTGCCTTTTGATTTCGTGTAGGCAAGGCCACTGCATATTTTGTGAAGTGGTCTGTTATTACCAAAATGTCCTTAGTATTTTTACTGTCAGGTTCCAATGATAAAAAATCCATACAAACCAATTCCATTGGTCGTGTTGTCCTGATATTGACAAGAGGTGCCGCCTTTTCAGGCGGGGACTTCCTTCTGACACATCGTCCACAGTTTTTTATCTTTGCTTCAACATCTGCAGCCATTTTTGGCCAATAAAATCTAGATCTTACTAGATCTTGGGTCCGTTCTAAACCCATGTGTCCCATGTCATCGTGGAGGCACCTGAGAACATCAGATCTCAAAGCCATTGGAAGTACAAGCTGATAAGTTGTCACCGTATCGCACTGCCTCCTTCTATACAGCAACCCATCTCTCAACTCAAGACGCTTCCACTCCTTCAGCATCAGTTTCATGCCAGGGGATCCATCTTTGATGTCACGAGGCACATTCACGCCTGCTTTTATCAACTGCATCACTTGACTGATGTCTGGATCCCTCTCTTGATAGGTTCTAATATCACTGTCAGAAAAAATTGGAATTGCAATCTGAGCCAACAAATCATCATCACAAACATACCCATCTGGTACAGCGTCTGCATGTACTGCAAGAGACTCAACCAATGTGATAGAAGTTAAGTAGTCCTTGGTTTCACTTAGGAGATGTCTGTAGCACACAGCAGCCACTCCATCAGGACTCAGTTCATGTTCTTCTTGCTCGCATGGTGATGGAGACAACAAATGGGAAGTGAACTGTTTTATGTGTTCTTCTTCCTCTTTTGAAGCAGGATCATCAGAAAGGCTATGATGAGGCCAATGAGAGAGCCCATCTGCATCTTGATTAGCCTTTCCAGCCCTGTATTTAAGGTGAAAGTCAAAAGTAGAAAGAGCTGCCAGCCACCGATAACTGGCTGCGTCTAACTTGGCAGAAGTGAGAATATAAGTTAAAGGGTTGTTGTCAGTTACCACCTGGAATGTATTGCCATACAGATAGTCATGGAATTTTTCAACAATAGACCATTTCAGGGCCAAAAATTCCAGTTTGTGAGCTGGATATAAGACCTTAGTCTTTTAGCTTTAACAGAAACTTGGCTCCATCAGGATGACTATGTTAGATTGAATGAAGCAACCCCCCCCACTTATGCCAACTATCAGAAATCCAGGATTTCAGGGAAAGGAGGTGGTTTGGCAGTAATATCACAGTCTAGCTTACTTCTCAGCCCTAAAGTTAAAAATGCTTATAATTCATTTGAAAGCATCATATTGTCTTTAAGTCACCCAAACAGGAAAACTCGAAAACCTGTTTTACTCATAATTATTTTATCGCCCCCCCGGCCCCTATTCAGAATTTTTAACTGAGTTTTCCGACTTCCTATCGACTATTGTCTTAGATTCTGATCAAATTATAATATTAGGGGATTTTAATATTCATGTTGATGACCCCAGTGACTGCCTAGGAAAGGCTTTTGCAGCTTTATTAGATGATGTTGGTTTCACCCAAAGTGTGAATGAACCCACTCACTGTCATAAGCACACCCTGGATCTTGTTCTAACCCATGGGATAGAGATCAGCCAGCTGAGTGTCCTTCCTCTTAACCCCATCATTTCCGATCACTTTATGATTACCTTCCAGCTTACACTGGAACATCCTTCTGCCCCAGTGAATAAGAAACAGCTTAGAAGAACCTTAACTGACCGTTCTGTGTCTGAGTTTAAACACACAGTTCAGCCAGTACTTAGTGATATTCTGAGAAAATACTCTGAGTCCAGCTCCCATAGCATCAGTCCTAGTATAAATGACCACTTTGTTAATGATGCCTTACAAGCCCTCAGGAGTACACTCGATGTTGTTGCCCCCTTGAAACCTAAGTTCGTCAGACAAAACCGAGTAGCACCGTGGTTTAACGCTGAAACTCGTTCTCTTAAACAAGAAACCCGTAAGTTGGAAAGAGAATGGCGCCGCTCCGGTTCAGAGCAGTCTCTGGATATCTGGAAACATAGCCTATTAAATTATAAAAAAGCTCTGCGTAGAGCTAGAAGCCAGTACTATTCAACCTTAATATCAGAGAATGGAAACAATCCAAGATTTCTTTTTAGCACTATAGCTAAATTAACTCGCAGTCAGAGCTCAGTAGAACCACATGTTCCTGTTTCTCTCAGCTCTGATGATTTTCTTACATTTTTCGATAGTAAAATCTCAAATATTAGACATAAGTTAAATCAAGTTATTCCTACTATCAGCCCAGAACAGGCTGAAGCGGTAGAAATGGAGGCATCCATAGAAACCTCTGTAACATTGGACTGCTTCACTGCTGTGGATCAAGCGGAAATAACATCAATTATTACGTCCTCCAAATCCTCAACTTGTCTGTTAGACCCAATTCCCACTAGACTTTTTAAAGAAACTTTTCCCCTAATTAATGATCCCATATTAACAATGATAAATACCTCTCTGGAAACGGGTTACGTGCCACAGTCTTTTAAATATGCAGTTGTTAAACCTCTTCTGAAAAAGCCCAGTTTGGATCCTAGCATGTTGGCCAACTATAGACCGATATCAAACCTCCCCTTTATTTCTAAAATCCTAGAAAGAGTTGTAGTTAAGCAGCTTTACTGCCACCTACAGGACAACAGCCACTTTGAAGACTTTCAGTCGGGGTTTAGACCTTAACACAGTACGGAAACTGCACTAATTAGAGTCTCTAATGACTTGTTATTGGCCTCAGAAAAGGGACTACTTTCTATTCTGGTCCTGTTGGACCTCAGTGCAGCCTTTGACACTATCGACCACGGTATTTTACTCCATAGATTAGAGCAGGACATAGGGATCAGAGGATCTGCTCTCCAGTGGTTTAAATCCCATCTGTCCGATAGGTATCAGTTCGTTAATGTAAATGGCCATTCCTCTCAGTGCACTCGAGTCAACTATGGAGTCCCACAGGGCTCAGTCTTGGGACCGATCCTGTTTACGCTTTGTATGCTACCCCTAGGAAACATAATCAGGAAACACAGCATTAATTTTCATTGTTATGCCGACGATACGCAGTTGTATTTATCCATAAAGCCTGACCAGAATGACCAGATAGAGAAACTGAACGCCTGCATCAGTGACATCAAGACCTGGATGACAATTAATTATCTCCTCTTGAACCCAGAAAAAACTGAGGTCATTATACTAGGTCCTAAAAACCTCAGAGATACTTTGTCTGCTCAGATAGTCTCCCTGGATGGCATAAGTATAGCCCCCAATTCCACAGTTACAAACCTTGGGGTTTTACTTGACCAGGATTTATCATTTAAGGCTCACATATCTCAGGCGTGCAGAACTGCCTTTTTTCACCTGCGGAATATTGCTAAGATCAGAAATATACTTTCTAAGAGTGATGCTGAAAAACTCATCCATGCATTTGTTACGTCGAGGCTGGATTACTGTAACTCCTTGTCAGCAGCCTGTCCTAAGAGTTCCTTAAGAAGTCTCCAGCTTGTTCAGAACGCAGCAGCTAGATTGTTAGCTGGAACCAGCAGAAGAGATCACATCACTCCTGTGTTAGTTTCGCTCCATTGGCTCCCAGTTGATTCCAGAATCAAGTTCAAGATCCTCCTGTTAACCTATAAGGCCTTACATGGAATGGCCCCGTCCTATATTAAGGACCTCATAGTCCCTTACCATCCAATGAGAACACTTCGCTCGCAAAATGCAGGTCTGCTTTTGGTTCCTAGAATTAGTAAAAGTACGGTTGGAGGTAGAGCGTTTAGTCACCAAGCCCCTGTCTTATGGAATAAACTCCCAGCTCATGTAAGAGAGGCCGACTCAGTTTCTACATTCAAAGTTAGACTGAAAACATTCCTCTTTGGACAGGCTTATTGTCAGACTAGTTAGTATTCAGAGATTATTTATCTTAATGTTAATGTGTTTAAATTAAACTTAATAATAACTATTTCTTTTAAAAGGCTGCTAGAAGTTGAAGCTGGGGTAACTATGGTGCACTGGGGTTCTGTCCTCTTTCCTTTTTTCCTTTTTTACTTCTACGCTTCCTCTCCTCTATTCTTGATCATAATTCATCATATAGTTCTCCATGCCTCTGTTTGGTACAGTGCGATTCATGTATTGTCCCTCTTTTCCTCTCCCCTCCTGGGGAGTGGGAGTGCTTCCAGACTCCAGTTGTTTCATCCGTGCTCCAGTTCCTGACCGTTTACCTCGCCTGTGCTCCTGCTCCTACACCTGGCTGTGGATCCTGCCTCTGGCTCGTCTCTGGCTCGTCTCTGCTCTGTACCTGACCGAGTACCTCGTCTCTGCTCCTGCTTCTACACCTGGCTGTGGTTCCTGTCTCCGGCTCGACTCGCGCCTTTGACTGTCCCCACAGCCACGGCTGGATGAAGCTCGTCTGCTGGACTTTATATATGTAGTTGTAGATTTAGATAAGTTAATTCTTCTCTAAGAGTTCTGGTAAATCGCCTGTCCGTCCTGGGGGAGGATCCCTCCTTCATGTGGACACCCCTGAGGTTTCTTCGTTTTTTCCGGAATCCGTTTTTTTTGGGAGTTTTTCCTTACCGCGAAGGGGGGTCTAAGGGCAGGGATGCCAGTGTAGCTTAGTCAGTTTGTTAGTTCATTTTAGTATTTTTCTATTGAACTCTTTGTATTCGTGATCCTTTTGATTTCATGTTTTACTTCGAAGCCCATCGAGACAACTGTTGTTGTGATTTTGGGCTATACAAATAAAATTGAATTGGATATCTAGCCTCGCTTGGAGAAAGTCCTCTACTGGCATAAGCAATAACTTGCAGTTTGCCATTCTGCTCCTGATACAAAGCAGCACCCAAGCCAGTTGTGCTAGCATCAGTGTGGAGAACATAGGGGAGTTTAGGGTTTGCAAACCCCAGTATCGGAGCAGAGGTCAATCTCTCTTTTATGCACTCAAAAGCTTCCTGACAAGAGCCTGTCCATCGGTCTGCAAAAGGCTCTTTCGGATTTCGATATACTCTCTGGCAGGTGGTTCCTTTTTGTCCCTTCCGTAATGGAGGGTAACCTGCTGTTAGTTCATTCAAAGGTTTGACAATTTTGGAATAATCTTTTACAAAACGGCGATAGTAGCCTGCAAAGCCTAGAAAGGACTTCAACTGCTTTAGAGTTTGTGGTACCGGCCAAGTTTTTATAGCAGCAATCTTCTCAGGATGTGTCTCTACTCCATTTCTTGAGACAATATGTCCCAAGTATCGTACTGATGTTTGGAAGAACTTACATTTTTGTGGAGAAAGTTTCAGACCATTTTCTCTCAAGCGTTGGAGAACATGCTCGAGCCGCTTTTCATGCTCCTCCAGGGAATCAGAGAAAACTGATTCCAAGTTGATGTCACCCATGCACCGCTCCATTAACCGCTGAAATGTACTTGGTGCATTTGTTATTCCCTGAGGCATTCGATCGAACTCCCAAAACCCTAAAGGGCAGACAAAAGCTGTTTTGGCCTTGTCACTCTCCTCCATTTCAATCTGGTAGTATCCGGACTTCAGGTCCATGACAGAAAACCATTTTGAACCGGACAGAGCTGAAAAACTTTCTTCAAGATTTGCAATGCGTAGGCATCTTTAATTGTCTGCGTATTAAGTTTCCTATAATCAACACAAAGGCGAACATCGCCATTTTTTTTCTTCACAACAACAATAGGCGATGAATATGGAGATTGCGACTCTCTAATCACACCAGCTTCCAATAGAGTTTCAAGAAGCTTTCTTACTGCCTCATAATCACTGGGATGTATAGGCCTGGGTCTATGTTTAAATGGAGTCTCCTCTTTGAGCCTTATCTGATGTTTGACCTTCGTGGCATGGCCAAAATCAAGGTCATGGCTTGCAAAGACATCAGTGTATGCACTGAGTTTTTCTGTAACCCTTTCTTTCCATTCCTCAGACAAGGGTGAATCACTGAAATCAAATGCCAACTGGTTGTCTCCAAGCGGTGTAGAAGACAGAGATGAAATTCTGGAACAAACAGCGGGAGCAGATCCTCCAGTATCTGAGACTTGAGTGTCAAAAACCTGTTCAACAACATGTAACTCAGCAAGAGCGCAATGTTTTGGAAATGTTACATCATGGTTAGTCTCATTTCTGATCCACACGGGAACCTTTTGTGGATTATGAGGTGGTACTGTGATTAGAAAAAAATCAACAAAAGTTCCCCCAGGTAAAATGGCTGTACTTGGTTGCTCGACAACAGCCATGTTGCCACTTACAGTAGCTTTGGCGTTGAAATAGCCTTCCAGACAAACTTTTGATTTAGCTGGAATCACCTGTGATGCGTTGCCTCTTAATGTTACAAGACCAATATTACCAGAATGATTTACCCTGTCTCGAAGTGCAAGAGTACTCAAAATCTGCCTATAGCCATAGACAGAAGAAATGTCATATATAGCTTTGCTATGACAGTGTTCTTGGTACAATACATCAAGTGTGTTTGTACCAATTAAAACTGGCAAGTCTGTGCTGGATCTCAAATCAGGAACAACTAGTGCCAAGGTAGAAACATCAGGCTGTGTGGCAATGAAGTCCTTTGGGAAACAAATGTTAACTTTAACAAAGCCCAAATATGGAACAGCTTGTCCATTAGCACCTTCAACATCAAGAGAGTCAATGGGTTCAATGGGCTGATCTGACAAGTTCTCATTATAGAATGAGGCTGATATAGTAGTCACTTGGGACCCAGTGTCCAACAATGAGTTGCAGTTCACACCTCCTACAGTGACATTGGCTGTGCATTTTCTACCAACTAAACCTCTGGGTATTTTAAACTGATGCTTTGGTTTGGATGCATGAGTTGTCATATTCAAGGCAGCTTTGTTTTTGGGACTCTCAACCACATCAGCTCCAGTTTGCCCCACAACTGGAACTGAGATTAGTTTAAATCAAATTCATTTTGTTCATCCCAGAGTTTTTGTTTTTCCTTCAATTGCTTTCTCTTAGCATCAACAACTTGCGGGTTGGGGTCGTTATAGCATGATGGAGCTATGTGTCCATCTTCCCCGCATCTAAAACAGTATCCAGCACATGGTTTTTTACTACTGTTGCCAAAGTTGGTACTGAACTGTGGAAGGTTATCTGCACTCTCTTTCATCACACTTTTCTTTGCAGTTACTGCTTTAGTGTGTTGTTTTTTTGTTTAAAGGCTCATTCATACTGGCCTTTAAGGAGCTTAGCTGCGCTTGAAGCTCTGCAAATTGCTTTTGTAACTTTTTTGTTACAGCTGGAGATGGATCATCAGATGATGATGATGCGGTTGCCCCTGTACCTGAGTACACATTCTGTGGGTGAGACTGAACTTTTAGCTTTGAGAGCCCAAGGTGCTGCTTCATCCGGCTGGACTTTGCAAATTGTTTATCCTCCTCCATGAGCAATAAAAGTAGCAGCTCAGAAAACTGTGGTGGGTTAAGTTTCTTTTGTTCCAGTTGGAGGCTTGTAATTAAGCCATTATCCCAACATCCCCTGCAGAACTGTTTTAACAGTTGGCGATCAGAGTCACTAGAAGAAATGCCGCCACCTTTCACGATTTTACTCAGGGTTGCCTGAAGACGATGCAGATATATAGACGGCTTTTCACCAGCGTCTTGATTGGTGTTAAGAAACCTTGCAAAAAGCTCATCAACATCATCAATAGTGCCATAAGCTGAATCAAGAAGGCTCAAAAAATCTTGTGGCCTGGACAGAGGCCCAAGCTGTTTCACAATGGCACCAGCAGGGGGCAGGAGACTTTCTATAATTTTTCTGACAAGTTGCTTCTCAGAAATAGTGGGATCAGCAAGGTAGAATTCGACATGACCACGCCAAGTGTCATAATCAACTTCCAAATTAGGGCATGGAACCCTTCCAGAAAATGGCCTGAGTTTAGAAGACCCGTGAGGTGACTGTGGTATCTCGCTGCCTTTCACAACATGTTCAACCACAAGCCTCTGAACCTCAGGTGGGCTGATCTGTTCGGATGTCAAAGCATAGGTAGGTTTCTCAGTGGAAGGTGAAGCTTTAAAGTCAAGGTTTGCAATGACTGATTGTACATTGCGAAGGTTGGCTCCGATGGGATCAGCCGTCTGACTGGTCTGAGCAAGATTTGACTCTACAATGGAAACATCATTGCCAGAATCAGGAGAAAGGGTTTGAGATTCTGTGGGTTGAACAACAGGACCCAAGCTTTTCCCACTCGCAGATTTCTGGATTTTAGCTAGCTCGTCCAGCAATATTTGCTCATATTCTGTGCCACTCGTCTTTGCAACTCCCTTAAGATCTGCCAAATATGACTGAGTTAGATCAGAAGTTAGCTTGGTACTGTACAAGGTGGACAAAAGTTGAATACCATGAGAGACGTCTGGATCAGAAGTGGGTCGCTGGCATGGTAACCTCTCTTGAAGTGCTTCAACAGCATGACCTGATTGAAACTCAACTATAGCAGTATTCTTAAAATCGGGGTCAGAACTACTAAGCTTCACTACTCTTGAAATTGGACCATACATCTGCAAAAACTCAATTACCTCATTGTCTGTCACTGCACCTGTTAATCCACTAACAAGCAGTGAGTTTGGTACTTTCACATTTTCAGCTGCTACAACCTCCATTGTGCAAGCAGGAAAATCAGAAAAAATTAAGGTTCTGTAATAAAACTGCCCAACTGTATTTTGATTTAACTCTTTAAAGATTTAAACACTTAAATCTCTCCTGGCTGGCTCGCCAAGTTTTATGTAGCACTTGTGTCAAACTTAACCAGCAAAAGCTACACAAATTTACTAGGTTCTATTTACGAAGAGAAGAAAAAACAACAATGTGTTTAAATAACAGAGGGCAGGCTTATTCCATTACCTTTCACAACACAAAATAGAACAACAACATAAACAATAATTTCTTCCTAAACTGAATTTCTTTTACAAAATAAATCAGCTTTATAAAAAATAGTATAAAATAAATTGTTCTTTGCTTCGTTTGTGCACTCAATTTGTTCTCTACCCGGGTAGGATAAGTGAATGTGCATAGGAATATTCCTTATCTCTTGTCCTGTCAGATTGGGTTCAATCCTGTTGATGGGAATCAGTAACAGCTGGCCACACTGTACTTCAATCTTCATCAATCTTCAACAGGATACTCTCGTTCTACGCCTGGCTCGCCATCGACTTCCAACGAAGAATTGTAGTCCGAGCTACAATTGAGGGTCATCAAAACAATTCGGAGTTTCCAAGAATTCTTAAACACGACACGTTCACAACGTAGCCGCTCTGAAAATGTTCTTTCGGCACACAACGTAACCGATCTCAAAAAACAAAAAGTAGCTTCTTTTAATTCTTCAACTTATTTTCTTCTTCCGTCTATAACACTGCCGATCTTTCTCTGCTGATCACGCAGATCCTTCTCTGCCTCGTGCTTGCAAGAAAAAACACGCAGACACAAGATGGCACCCTCCACAGAGCCCTGCATGGTATGCCTGGAGGGCCAAACCATCTCTACCGCAAATGAAAAATTAACCCTTTAATAGCCAGTAGGAAAATTAACCCTTTAAAACCTGTAGCAAAAATAAATGCTTTTTATAAGTGGGCTACAGAGGGTATTAATTAAGTGAATTAAAAAGAAATGTAAAGCTGCAGTCTGGCGGTCTTCAAATGGAAAACGGTGCAGCAGCTTTTCTGGAGGGTCAAGTCAGAGGAGAAGAACCTGGACAGCTTCATGTTTCATTATTGCTCCAAACACCTGAGACTAAAACTAGTGTTTAGATTTTAAAATTTATTTTCAGTTTAAAGAAGTGGGTCATCAGGAACTCCATGAGCCTCAGTCTTTGTTGCTCATCTTGTCATGGTTTTAGGTTTTTCTGCTTTTGTGTTCAAGTTGTTTTTGGTTCTGTGATGTTTTGAGTTAACTTCCTGTTTTACTTTGTAGTGTTTCCTGGTTTGTTGTAGTTTTGAGTTTTACTTTGGTCCCCATCCTTCCTGAGTGTTTCCACCTGTGTCTCGTTTGTCTGTATGTATTTAAGTCTTGTCATTCCATTCCTCCTGTGCTGGTCCATAGTTTGTAAGTCTGCTCTCCCTGTTTCGAGTCTTTCGAGTGTTTAGTGTTTCGAGTTTCTAGCCTGCCGTATGCAGTGGTTTTGGTTTTGTGTCTTTAGTTTTGTTTATTAAAGCCCCCGTTCCCCTGCAACCTCCTGCCTCCTCTCCTTCTCTGCACCTGGGTACTCCCTCATCCGCTCCCCGTGACACATCTATCATCTACCTGTTGCCTGCAGTGTCCCTTGCCAGATGCCCATTATGCCTCCCCAGCTAAGTTCTGCTGCAGGGGCCATGCTTCAGGGAAGAGCAAAGGAAGGGTGAGATCTTTGGTGGACTGATCCTGGTCATAACCCTTCTGCTGTCCTAGGCATTTTAACATTGGGAGTTGGGTCATCTAGACCCACTAGACAGTGCGCTGAACCCTTTTTCTTCACTGTCTTGTGAACTTCACTGGTGTCCATGGATTACATGAAAACTTTCCACCTTTATCCACCTTTGTCATGGTAGGGAGAACACGTCAATGCAAGGGTGGGGTCATCCAAGATAGCACAAGGGTTTAAGCTGGCTCTTTTCCTTATGTCCCTCTTCCTGCTCCTGTCTGTACTGACAGGTCCACAGTCTTGACTCTGTTATCTGCCAATCACATCTGCTCACCTGGACCTCTTTGGCTGCTGCCTGCAGACATCTCACAACGGTAGGACTTTGTTCTTGTGAGTTTCCCGCTCATTGCATAAATCAAATAGTTTAAAAAGTCAAAGAAGGTGCAACAAAATACTAAGATACATCTTTTATTACTCTTATTATAAAAGTAATTGTATTTATTTTCTATCTCTACCTCTCGGGCTGCATGGTGGTATACTGGTTAGAGCTCTGACCGCACAGTGAGAAGGCCCTGGT
This sequence comes from Oryzias latipes, assembly GCF_053564925.1. Classification (NCBI taxonomy): domain Eukaryota; kingdom Metazoa; phylum Chordata; class Actinopteri; order Beloniformes; family Adrianichthyidae; genus Oryzias; species Oryzias latipes. The sequence continues at coordinate 16,888,684 of NC_136249.1, forward strand.
TCAAATCTCAGCTGGGTCCTTTTATGTGTGTAGTTTGCATGTTCTCCTGGTTCATGTGTGGGTTTTCGCCAGCTTCCTCCCACAGCCCAAAAATATTCTCCATAAGTTAGTTGGTACCACTTAACTGCTCCTAGGTGTGAGTGTTATTGTAGAACAGACTGACAACTTGTCAAGGGTGTATGTACTACGCCCTTACCCAACAGCTAGGATAGGCTTTTTTTAAATTTTATTTTGAATTTTATTTTTCAGTTTGACCTAAAACTCCAATAATTTCTGCATATATTTTTTGATTAGGTGTGAACACAAATACAGCAGAAGAGATTTGCTTTCAGCCAGGAAAAATTAACAAAAACACTTTCTCCACTTTTGGGAATTATAAATATTTACAACTGGTTGTAATTTGTTTTATTATTTCTTTTTGCTATTACTTTAGGCAGATTCAAACAAATGTCTCTCAGTTCATATTTAACGCAAGTGCATCTAAATGAGGGTCTCCTGCTCAGCATCTCTGATGGAATTAATTTGGTCCAGTTGTTCATTCGTCTCTAAATGTGTGTTTGAGAGTGATCACCTCCGGCTGTGAGAGTCCACAGAACTATGCAGAGCAGAGTCTGTTGGGAAAAAAAAGGAATGGTGGAGAAATCATCATGAAAAAGCAAACAATGATATGGAGCTGTGGAAAAAAAGAGCAATAATGTGTGATCGGAGGGTTCGATTAAGTGATGGAGCTAAGGAAGTCAGTCTGGGGTCATTTTTCAATGTTTTATGAAAGAGTGAAAGAAAAAACAGAGTAAATATGAAGGGAAAAAAATACTTAAAAAAAAACAAATATTACTTTCAGCCACAATTACAAACAACAAGTTTGTTTTCGTCAGAAATCAATTTCTATTGCTATTTTCTATTTTAACCATTGACTATGTCTGAGAACTGGACTGAGTGGCCTCTTTCTGGCATTCCAAACAGGAAGTACCCTCTGTCACCAAAAAGCCAAAATTCATAGACTTCTATAGAGAAATAAACAGCTCTTCCTCAATCCTTCTATTTGTCAGAATAACCATTCTTGTTTATTCATGTTCTTGAAAAACTTCATTTTTTAATTATATTTTGTTCTGTTGTTCAAGTTATTCAAGTTATAAACTGACCAATCAGATGCCTCAGTAAAAGGATGTGGAGCCTGCTGGCCCCCTCATACAACAATCAAAACGTTTGACAGATTTTGTCTAGTAAGCTTTCAAGTGGCAGCATCCGTAATATAAAAAAATGGTGACTGAATTGACTTCATTTGGTTGGAACAGGAAATAAACCATTTTTTATGGATGACGTTAGAATCACTCAGTCCAGTTCTCTGGTACGGTCAATGATTTTAACTTATTTGAAATCTAATTCTAAAAGTTTTTGTTCTATTCCTGAATTAAAAACAACCATTTTTTCAACAAATATCCCTGTGAAAATGGATTTAGGCTTCCATAGAGCCAGAGATGTGCATTGTTTATATGACCTTTTGCAGTGGGTTTTGTTTCGGGGACACATATAAATCCCTGTAGTTTGACTGTAGCATGAGAAGTGTCTGTAATTTGATGATTATTTTGAGTTGCTGCAGTCTTTTGTGTGTTTGACTATCAAACCTGATGCTTTTGCGGGTTTTCTTCAGAGCGCATGTTGACTAGTTCATACACAGCAGTGGAAAACCGTATAAATGGAGCAGTCAGATCCAAGCAGAGCAAGTATACCTAATCTTTTTCAGACTTGTCCCTTCAGTCAGCTCTTTTTCCAAAACACACAGAGATAAGTGTTTGAAAGGGCAGGTCAAACTGGCTTTTTACCATCACCACCCCCCAGGCCAAAGACTGAGGGGGTGAGTCTGGCATGACAGCAGGGTTAGGTGAAGTGACTCTAATCTGCTCTGCTGGCATGAGGTGGCACAGCGCCGACTTGCTGTGCCAGGAGTTGTACTGGCTGCAGCAGTGGCTGGCACACTGCTGTGTCTGCCTCGCTGCATCAGCCTCCTGTGGAGCAGCAGAGAGCTGGGAAATGGAGCCAGAGGGAAGCCAGAACCACCCCAACATGCAGTTATGGAAGTATCTGTTCAGAGAAATGTTTATACCTTCCACTGAAGATGCTGCATGTGACATGAAAATCAATTCATAGCTTTTTCATTGAGCATCTGTTTCAGTAGAATCCCCTGGAGGGCGTTAAGCCACAATTGCACCATGGACAACAGGTTTTTAGGGTCAAAATGTCATTGCTCTTTTAAAACACAGGTGTTGTGCCCTCAGATGTGCTTTTTGTGAAGAAGACAGGCCAGTACTTTATCTGAAGGATTCAGAAAGTTTTTGCACCATACAACAGTCCAGGGCGAACCCCGTCTTCACACAACACCAGTTGGTGTAGGCTCAAGCAAGCTTTTGACCAGTGGTGGACTGTGCACTACACACCTGGGCCTTCAGTAGTGCTACGACTGAATCACTTAACCCCTCATTAACCATTTTATACCTTTAAATAAACGGAATAATAATTACCCTTATGTGTTATTTAAGTGTTCACTACAATCTCTCACCTATAGCAAAAAATGTGCATGAACATTTTCTTTTCACAAGTTCACAGAGTGGTCAATGATTTGGATATTTCATTTGGGTCACCTGTGTGCCCCGTACAGATTTGACCATTTTTTACCCACAGGTAGCCCATATCCACCTGGGGGGGAAGTTAGGATTAAGGCGTAGGCTCCTTTCCTTACCTTTGCCTCAATAGCTGCGTTTACATGGGCAAAAGTAATCGGAATGAACGCCTGATCGGAAGAAAAGTGCGTCATGTAAACACGCCATTCGTAATACTCTGCCCCGATCAGACTGGTTTGGATCAAAATTTCTTTCCGATCGAGATAGGTGGGTAATGCTGATTGTTTATGCGATCGTGTAGCATGTAAACGTTTCATTCCGATTGTGTGTCACTACTTCTCTGGTTTAACGTCATGCATAGACGGTGTTTCGCTCCAGAGAAGGCTTTGGAGCTCTAACAGGACCGACCGGCTGTTACGTAGACGCCCGGGGCAAAGCGCAGACGCCTCTGCGTTCCGCCTTTGCCCCGCGGGCTCCTTGCCTCTTCCTTCGTATCTTCTCCGACACCCCTCGCGAGGGGGCGCCGGGAAGGAGCGCTTCGTGTCCCCTGACGTCTGGACCCTGTGCGGTCCGGTCTCGGCTGCCGGTGGATGGAACAAACCTTGTCTCTGAGCACAGCAGCTGGACTTAATAAGTTTTGTGTATGAGGGGCGGGGAGGATGCTTTGTTACGTGTGGGAGACTTCGGACTGCCATCCGTCCCAAAGCTCTATGTGAACGAGCAGCCGAATTCAGGAGAACCATGTCTCCAGCTCACACAGCGGCTTTGGGGCGGTGTTAGCTTTTCAAAGCAGAAATGCTGCTCAGTCCTTAGAAACCGTTAAAACAATCACGTGGATTTGTGTTTCCAGTCATGTCCTGACAAAATAAAGGCTGATGTTATTCGCACATATTCACGTGCAGCCAAGAGGCAGAATGCAGCATTCCCCACATCGATTTTATGTTCATCCAGGTAAATGTTGTTGTCAGCGCATGTTAGCCTTCACCTAAACGTTCTTCCGGCTTCGTTCTGCCACAAAAAAAGCACTGACCACACGGATTAAAAATAAAACGATGAGCAAACAGGCACTTCATAATAACCATAACAATAACAAAAGCATGTTTAGAAGATCATCTTGTATATTACGGAGCTGCTAAATATATGTATGTAGCCGCTCGGCTTGTTTACATCTGGACTCATTTCCTCTTTCGGTATTTTAGAGAGTACTGCGCATGCCCAAGTAATTTATTCCGATCGAAAGTGAGACCCATGTGATGGTTCGATCAAATCGGAAAAGGTTTTTCTGGGCCCATGTACACGGTTGAATTCTAATCCGACCATTGATCCGATCAAGATATTTTGTGCATGTAACCGCGGCTATTGTCCAGCTCCATCAGTCCCTGTGCAGTTTGAAGAGCAGGATGGACAGAAAAGCATTTATGCCAGGTATGAGTCCAGTCCCTCCTCACAAGCTTTCTTTTCCTGTTCAGAAATCTCATGTCTTCCTCTGGAACTCCACTGATATCACAGACAGTAATCCTCTTACATATCTGCTCAAATCAGCAGAGATTGATACTACAAGTACTGGTAGCTTTCTGCTCCCTCCCCCTTTTTCTTCAAACTTATTATCAAAGCCAGAAAGCAGAACACTGTCGCTGAAGAGCTCTCACCTCCACCACATGGGCCTTTTGTCTCAAAAAGGAAAAACTGTTGGTTCCTTTTTGACAACATTTTGAGAATTCAAACATTATTGAAATCCTTCTCTGGTCCACATGCTTTCATTTCATTTGAGCAGTTTACCTGACAGCTACATCAATGATGCTCCATCTGCAGCCTCTGTTATTCCTCAACTGAGCGTTGCAGAGGTTGCTGGGAAGCAGAGGGCAGACCCCATCACACAGCATGTCACTGTTCAGCTAGAGTCTTTAGAAGCGTCTTCAGTATCTGTGGGCAGTGAACTCCCTGAAATGAATTCCTGCTTAAATAAACACGCTCGTCAGTAGGAGACACGAGGGGGAACAGCTTGTCTTGCCACGGGAATGTCAATGTCTGTTTGTGGCGTATACAGGCCAAATCCACTAAACACTTGTTTGCCACCAATTCCATCAGCCAAAGATGATAACTCATATTTCAAATAAAGTGAAGACTTGCCCGTGTTGCATGAATGGAGGACCAGTGTCTGAAAAAGCTGCTTCTCTGCTAAACAAGTGGGCCTCTAGAACCAGAGTGCATGGATCTGGAACCAGAACCAGATATTTCTGTCATTACAGATAATTTTAGTTAATTTTCTGCCATGAGCAACCATGTTAATGGCTTAGAAACTTTGGTGCAGAGACAGGAGGCAGAGCTGGAAGCAGCAGAGATGAAGATGTTGCTGTTCTCTTTGGGAGTGACCAGGATGGATAGGATCAGGAATGAATCCATCAGAGGAACAGCTCATTGTAGGGCTTCAAGCCCACTGTCCTTGATAACCTTGGGATGATAATGGAAGAGAACATGACATTAGAGAGCAGGATTTTTACCAGTTGTTGCAGAACACAAAGATTGACCAGTCCACATGCTTCACAAAGACTTCTTATGATGCAATGTGGAAACTTAACTGCAGTCTAATCCCTTAGTGGTTCCCCAAAACCATCAAGACACAGCACCCAGGATATACAGATCATCCAGTAAGCAGCTGTGATAATTTATCTGGATTTGTTTGTTTTTTGAATGCTGTCAAAATCGCACTTACTCCTAAATCCTGGTTAGTTCATGTTGACAGGAATGTATGAAAAGATAATGAAGATGCAAAAAACCTGTTGCACCTAACTGTCATCTGATGAAACTGAGACGCAAGAAGATTGAAACAACTTTACTTGAATTTCCAAGAAAATGGATTTTATTAAATAAACTGATGATGGTGTGTTTGAAAGTAAAGTACTTCCTCCATACCTGCTAAAACTTCTGTAGGACTAAACTTTAATATAGATTTATACTTTGAACCAAACCAATCAAACAGTGGAAACAAACTTTTCCTGATTTAAAACTGAACTGAATCGTTTAAACTTGACACTGAAATAGCATTTCAAGTCAACTGAGAAATGTGTCATTGATCTGTTTTTTTTGTTTGTGGGATTTTTTTCTCTGAAAGATCACTATTTTGTGCAAAAACTTTGAATACCTTTCTTTATTTTTTCCACTCAAAGCCCTAAAATCATTTACAGTGAAGTGTAACGTGTGTAGCAAAAGCCCGCTGCTGACCTGTTCCAGTGCTTCAAACAAATATATCTGCAGACTATAAAATCATTCGGGAACAAACTGACAGAGGAAAAGGAAAAGGATGTGTAATCACTCTTCATTAAACAACTCTGATCATAACTGCTGTAAAAGTTTTGAACCTAATTAAGATGATACCTAATGAGATTGAGAGACTGTGTGGTCATGCGATCCTTCCCCCTTCTGACAGCATTTTGATTCCTGTCAGCCTTTAACAACTGCCATCTTCATGTCTCTTTAGAGCCGAGGATGAGCTAAAGTTGATGTGATTAAACAAATAGTATGGCAGACCTGGGGGGTATTACAGAAAGCAGGTTATGCTAGTTACCACGGTAAGTTTGAGGCTAAGGAAGCAAATAACCTCAGTTTTCGGTTCCAAAAATGGAGGTATGTTTCAGGGTAGGTCAAGTTGCCACAGCAACTCATGCCCTGAACATAACCTGGTCTGGAGCAGGTTCAGTTGAATGTTAGTTTGTTTTCAGAGAGGTGAAGCAGCATGGCGTGTCCATTTGAAGATTATTTAGTGGATGAAGAAGGTCACATAATACTTTTTCCACCGTGAGAGGGTGATAAGACCACGTTTGGATGTTGGAAAGATAAACTTTTTTACTTTGATCTAACTTAATTATTTGCTTTAGTTAAGATAAATCATTTCTTTTTTGTTAGGTCAGCTTAAAAATAACACGTAGTTTTCAGACAGTTATTTTACTTTCATTCAAATTAATTCAATTAAGTAGGTGTAACTTTGGTGCTGCAGCACCGCATGGAATCGTGGGATACCATTCCCTTTGCCTGTCTGGGCAGATTTGAGTTTAAGTGTGGCTTTTTGACCAAATGTGTTTAGTTGTTTTACTGTTTTTTGTCTAGTTATTTGTCCTGTTATGTTTAATTCCTTTCTGCACCATGAGTGAGAGGAAGGGAGAGGATGATGAGTTTATATATCACCCCTACTATTCAGTGGCATAATGTTAAAGTCAGAGAAAAGGTATATGTCATATGGTTACCTTTTGTAAATCCATTTTGTTTCATTCATTTTATTATAAAAAGGAGAATATCTGCAGGCTCAAACTTAGAGATATGAGAGTTCAAGAAGTACAATAAATTAAGATGGAAAAACTTTAATTGAATTGGAGTAATATGACATTTAGTTAGATAAATATGTAAATTTGAATTGTGAAAAAATATTCAGTTGTTACCAATTGAATTAATTCATTTAAGTTGAATAATTAACATATATATATGCGTCACAGTGAAAACAGAAACGAGATAGAACCTCATGTGTTTACTTTGTCTGTTATTTTTCTCCAAGCAGAAACTCTTTCTTTTGATGATGCAGCAGTGTTACTTTATTGATGAGGTATAATCTTTATACGCCGTCATTTAAATCTCAGACTCCGTCTCACTGAAGTATAGCGCTCTCTTTTTTTCTCCACGCGTTTCCGTAGTGACTCCGGAAATCGGCAATCCATTGAGAATGTCTTTATGTGCTTGCTGTGCACGTGCATTAACCCAGGGTTACCAAGTCGAGCCTAATTATGCTAACTCATATCCGGTCTTTTGGAACCGATATATTCAGAGTAAGCAAGTTCAGGCGGATTTCAGCCAGAGTTCAGGGTTAAAGTCAGGGCAGTTTAAACATGCTTCCTGGAATACCCCCCTGAGAAACATACGTTCTGACTTAAAAACATTCTTGACATAAACATTACCATTGCAAATAGCTAAAAAAAAAAATTCTTGAGGGAAAAACATAAAGATGTGTGTCCTTTGCTCTTCATTTTGTTCCTCCTGGACCTGAATGTCAGACTGAACGGGAGCACAAGGTCTGTAATATTCTGTCTGAAAAAGTTCTTTTGATGGAAGCAGACGTCAGACCTGACAGTAATATAAAACATCACTGACCTTAAAAAAATACAGCAGGTTTGGTTCTAACCCAAAAAGGACAACTGGATTAGAAAAAATGCACATGTGGAACTGCCAGTAATTATTGTACAGCTTGTCTGAAAACAATAAAGATGTTCTTGGCCAAGAGAGCTCTGCCAGTGTCAAAGCTATTTCTAAAAATAAAACAATTTAAACTCTCTGCAGAGAATTTAGACTACTGTTAAGAGAATTGAAGGATATGCACAAGCAGCTGTTGTCACTGTGAAAAGCATTTTTTTTAGACTCAAGACTCACAACCTGGGAAAATTTTCAAATCTCCTGACTATTCTAGTATTTCAATTCAATTCAATTTTATTTGTATAGCCCAAAATCACAACAACAGTCGTCTCGATGGGCTTTGAAGTAAAACATGAACTCAAAAGGATCATGAATACAAAGAGTTCAATAGGAAAATACTAAAATGAACTAACAAACTGACTAAGCTATACTGGCATCCCTGCCCTTAGACCCCCCTTCGCGGTAAGGAAAAACTCCCAAAAAAACCGGATTCCGGAAAAAACGAAGAAATCTCAGGGGTGCCCACATGAAGGAGGGATCCTCCCCCAGGATGGACAGGCGATGTACCAGAACTCTTAGAGAAGAATTAACTTATCTAAATCTACAACTACATATATAAAAGTCCAGCAGACGAGCTTCATCCAGCCGTGGTTGTGGGGACAGTCAAAGGCGCGAGTCGAGCCGGAGACAGGAACCACAGCCAGGAGCAGGACCAGAGACGAGGTACTCGGTCAGGTACAGAACAGAGACGAGCCAGAGATGAGCCAGAGACAGGAACCACAGCCAGGTGTAGGAGTGGAGCAAAGGCGAGGTAGACGGTCAGGAACTGGAGCACGGATGAGCCAACTGGAGTCTGGAAGCACTCCCACTTCCCAGGAGGGGAGAGGAAAAGAGGGACAATACATGAATCGCACTGCACCAAACAGAGGCATGGAGAACTAAATGATAAATTATGATCAAGAATAGAGGAGAGGAAGGGTAGAAGTAGAAAAGAAAAGAACAAAAAATGAGGTTAATGGAGTTTCTGCGTCTCTATGGTGGGGGTTGACTTATATGAGAGGCGGCCAAAGGAGAGGAAATGACAGGAAATTGGAAAAAAAAAGATCTACAATGACAAGTGGGAAAAACGGATAATGTGCTGGGGGGAAAATTAGAAGGGAAAAGCACAGCGGTGATCAAAAGAACGGTTTGTTGGAGATCGCCTCCAGGGCAAGACGGATTGAAGGAGTAAATGGAGGTTAAAAAGAGATAAATGGAGAAACACCAGCTTGTTCTAAGGGCAGATGAAGAAAAGCAGCTCATTGTTCAGTAAATACACAACCAGCCATTGATGCAGAGTGTAGAGAGACTGAGTATGACAAAGAAAAATGGTTTGGAGGAGAAAGACAGAGGAGAATATCTAAGAGAAAAAGGCAGAAAAAGACTGGAAGTTTGTGATGGAGCTGAGTTAGGCATGACTGATTCAGCTGAGGCGATGCTGAAAGGCTCCTTCATTCCAGTTGTGAGGAGATGAGAGGAGCTTGAAGGATACACTTTGATAGAAGGTGTGAAGTAAGAAAGGTGGCAGAGTTGACAGAGTGAGAGAAAGCAAAGACGGCTTACCCCGATTTTTGTCTTTTTTGAAATCGTATCTGTTGAGCTTTGCAGCTTCAGCAGCAATAAACTCAGGTTAAAAAGAAGGTGACAGAGGAAACAAAAGCTTCTTTAGCTTCTTTGCATATTTATCAGGACCAAAAAGTTAAACATCTTTCGTCAGCAAATGACTCCAAACAATTCCTCCACTAAATGTCCCCCAATCTCCAAAGCTGTGCCTCATAGTGGTGAAAGACCAACATGATGTCACATTTGACATCTTAATTATCTCTCCTATATTTAAAACAAACAAGATTATTTCCTTCTGTTGCAGCTTTTTATAAGACTTCTTTTGGTTATCAAATGAAGCTTCATTTATAAGAAAAGCAGTTTTCAAGCTTCCTTCACCTCAAAGCATGAAAATTAAAAGCATAAAAAAAGCTTTTCAAAATTAAAAATCAAGCACAACAATCCAAGTTAGGATTTTTTGGAATACTTTAATAGCATCACTTTGCTAAAACTACAATTGAAACATTTATTAAACATTAAAATCAATCCAGAAATGCACAGGAAGCCAATGCAGTGATTTTAAAACCAGTGTTCCTGCCCCCGGTCCTCGTCAGAACTCGTGGTGCAGATTATTGCAATAATTATACGCCGTCAAGTAATTTTTGAGTAAACCAGAGAGCAGGGCATTACAATAATCTAACAGAATAAAATCATGCATCAGCACATCTGTGCCCATAGGTCCTCCTCTTCCTTTGCTTTCTAGAGTTTGACATTTCACCTTTCAGATGGAGTCTGGATTCTTCCTGAAATTGGGATCATAAAAGCAAACTGTTTTCTCAAAAAAAACCAACGGCTTGAAGTATGGTCCATACATTTGAACTGTAAACCATGTTTATAACCACCAGGGAACGCATGCCAGCAGAGCACTTAAAGAACACCTGACACCATTCCCAGCATCACTGACACAAACCAGGCATCATCCCTAAATGATTAACAACATAAACATCTTAAGAGGGAAAAAAGGGAAAGTCCTTTAAGGTGCATTGGCCTTCCTTTTATCTAACCTTCTACCTTTCATTTTATCCTGCCTTCCATTATTGTCCTGTCCAGGTTCTGGCTTGGCTCAGTGCCAAGGAGCAAGTGGGGATAAGCATCTGAAGGGGCAAAGAATGGAGATGGAGGAGTGACTGCAACAGGAGTGGAGGTAAACGGTGCAGGAGCATTGATTTGCAATTCTAATGAAGCCTGCTTACAGTGAATTACACAGCGACACACTCTGGCTTAAGTGTGCATAAATAATCCCAAGCAGCTCTGCTCAGTAATGGATGGTCCTTCAGTAACAAAGTTAGTGAGGCGCTCCACTGTTGGAACAACGTAAACATTAAAGCACTTAAGCATTAAAATGAAAAGTGCCATAGTGGATTACGTCTGTGTCAGGTAGCAGGGACCTGTTTGGTTTTGTTGATCTGCTCCACTGGCGCTAATCACACCAGGTGGGAACAATTGAGAGAACAAGCAAAGCAGCTGATTGTTGTCAGTGGGAGCATATAAAAGTGCTCAGAAACATTTGACCAGAGAGAAAAGCAGAAGCTTTGTATTGTTCAGTAAGAAAACATCTTGCCTGTGAAGATACAGCTGGTAAGAGTCAGACATTTATTTTGGCTGTAGTAATGTATAAATTGTTTGATTGACTAGAATTATCTGCTCTTTATATTTATGCTTTGAAAATTGTATTAATTGTGATAATTGTTATGGTAATCACCAGATTTTCACTTGTGTTTGAAGGTTTTTCAGCTGGTTGTTCACATGACCTCAAAAAAATAAAAGAGAGGAAAAGAGAAACAATCTGAGTGGAATCCTGCTTCATCTTTCTGAAAAGCAAGGTAGAACCCCTTTCAAGTGCAGGGGACGCAAACAATTCTGGAGCACTTGGCACTGAAAAACCACCACTTCACTATGCAAGTATTTTGCAGCTAAACTCAAGTCCTGCCCTCGACTCAACTTAAAATGGCTGAGTCATTCTCTATTGAGAAACTGAAAGTGATCAGAACTACAGCAAAAAGACAATTCACAAAGACTGTAAACCGTGTGCAAAGAGCATATGCTGAACTGACAGCAGAAGAATTGCAGGATTTCTATTTCAAACTGATTTCAGATGCTAACAAATTGATTGACACCAATGATGATATTGAAGCAGAATGGCTTGCAGAAGCTGAAGGCACTAAAGACCCAAGGTTAACTCCTGATCAAAGAGCTGACCTGGGAAAAACAGTTGAAGAGTGTGAAGGAAAACTAAAAGAAGCCAAAGGACTACTTTAAGGAAGACTCTGGGTGGACTTTGGAGAACCAGAGATAAACATTGCATTGGAAAATGCAGAAAGAGGACTAAATAAAGTATCAACTGCCCAACCTACCATCAGTAAAGATTCCTATGATTTCATGTTGAACCACCTTGAAAGGCTAATGAAAACAGCAAAGATGACCTTTGGGAAATGGCAACGCTGGGTCCCTCAACCAGAGGGTCGAGACATTACTGAAAGACTTAGAGTACTAGAGCGTCAATTTCCTGATCTTGTCTCCAAAACAGTAGATTTTATTCAAGCCAAAGTTATAGAAGATGAAAGAAGAGCCTCTGTTCTTTCAACTCAAGCACTTTCATTTACAACTCCGCTTATCAAGTTGAAGCCTATGTCTTTGCCAAAGTTTTCAGGAAACAAACGGGACTTTTATCGTTGGTGGAAAGATTGGGAGGCTCTACAGACACAAGGAGAACCATCGGGCTCACAAGAGATTCGTAAGTTTCAGCTACTTGATAGCATAGATGACAGGATTGTTAAAGACTTGGGTCTAACTTCTCACAAGACTGCAGATGACATCTTCCGTGTTCTAAAAAACCGTTTTGGCAACCGTGCAACCATTGCCATGGAAATTGTGAAAGCGGTTCAAAAATTGTCACCCATTAGGGGCCAAGAGCCAAGGGAGATAATAAATTTGATCCAGACTGTTGAAAAATCTTTGACTGACCTTCAAGATCTTGGTGACACAGGAGCATTAAAAAACCCCCTGATGACAAAGACCATTGAAAGCAAGTTACCAGACATTTTGAAAAAGGAGTGGCTAATGTACGTTTCTGATAAATCCGATGATGAAACATCTGAAAATCGCTTTGATTTTTTGTTACGGTTCTTGAAAGGACAAGAGAACATTTATGAACAGTTGGAACAACTTCAAGGGGACGACATCAAACCAGAGTCAAGACAAGCCAGAACAAGAGTGGCCAACAGTATGCCCAATTGTGGAGTGTGCGGTGATCCAAGGCATGCTCTAAAACTTTATCTCTGCAAGAAGTTCAAGTTTTTGAATTCAACAGACCGGGAAAAGGCAGTAAATAGAGTAGGAGCTTGCAGCAGGTGTTTAGAAGTGCATGACAAAAGCATCTTGTGTACCTCTGAATTTCTGTGTAGGAAACCGGAATGTAACATTTGTCCAGGCCACCATTATTATCTTTGTCCGAAAACTGGAGTCCTACCACAGGCAAGCAAAGACACATCAACAAGTGGTAAAAACACAGAAGCACAAGAAGAGTTCTGTCTAAACTCTCACCTGAACTCGCTCAGCAGTGTAAAAATGCCTTCTGCAACGTCGTATCCGGAACAATGAATACCACAACAAACAAAGATGGTTTACATGATGATAGAGACCCGAAAGATATACCAGTCATCATGATGATTTTGGAAGTGACAACAAATAGTGGACAGAAGATTGGTACACTTATTGATCTAGCATCTGATACCAACTACATCACCCACGCAGCTGCGCAAAGATTAAATCTGAAGAGTGAAAATGTCACCCTTGTTGTACATGGAGTTGGTGGAATGTATATCTCAGTAGAAACAAAAAGATATTGGTTAAAAGTCAGAATTCGTACACCACAAGATACCTTCAAATCCCACCAGCTCTTGTGTTATGGACTTCAAACTATTGCAGACATAGAACAACATATCTCAGCAAGACAGCTTTCCAAATTTTTTCCAAAGGTCAAACTGGATGAACTCAAAAGACCTAGAAGTATAGACTTACTCATCAGTCATAAAGAAGGCAGGCTCGCCCCCCAAAGGATTCAATCAATTGGTGACCTAGTACTATGGGATGGACCTTTAGGAAAGACTGTTGGTGGCACCCACCCTGAACTGTTTGAAGAACTTGCGTTGAAAACCCACATGTCAAAAACTCACTTTGCACGCTCGATGAGGTCAGCTGCTGAAAGGTACGAAGAGCTCAGAGATGGCTTTGGAGGCCACGCTGCCAGAAGTTCCTGCTGTACCCAAAGGTGTGATTTCCTAAGATGGTGGAGATGGGACAGCATTGGAGCAGCATGTGATCCAAAGTGCGGAGGGTGTCAGTGTGGTAACTGCCAGCCAGGTGGTAAGGATATGACTCTTGCAGAGGAGAGAGAGTTGGAAGTTGTGAAAAATGGTCTGACCTATGTGTTAAATGATGACCACAGCAACGAACCACACTGGCACAGCAGCTATCCTTGGTTGGTAGATCCTACAACACTTCCAAACAACAGAAAAGGGGTTGAAGCCACATTCCTAAAGACAGAAAAGCAACTCTCTAAAGATCCAAAATGGAAAGCTACCTACAGAGAACAAGTTCATGAAATGATTGCCCGAAGAGCTGCAGTCAAAATATCCAGTGATGAGCTCCTTTCCTGGTCTGGTCCTGTGTGGTATATTAGTCACCTGGTTGCTCCAAATCCACATTCTGTAACAACTCCAGTGAGGCTTGTATGGAACAGCAGTCAGAAGTTTAGAGGTTCAAGTTTAAATGACCTGCTAATGAAAGGCCCGGATGTGTTGAATCCAATCCGTGGTGTAATCCTTCGGTTCAGAAGTGGGAAGTTTGCTGCTCTTGGTGATATAAAAAAGATGTATAACTCAGTCTGGCTCGAAGAAAGAGAAAAACACTTGCATCGTTTCCTCTGGCGTGACTCAAGAGAACAAGAAATCGAGGAGTATGCAGTTACCAGGGTCAACATTGGTGACAAACCAGCAGGTTGCATTGCTCAGCTGGCCATGAGAGAAACAGCTAACCTCCCTATGTTCAATCATTTCAAAGAAGAACGGCGTATCCTTCAAGAGGATACCTATGTAGATGATATACTTACCTCCCACAATGATCTGAGTGAGTTATACACAATCACAACAAATGTGGAGAACATTCTTAAAGCTGGCGGGTTCCACCTTAAGCCTTGGGTGATATCTGGTCAAAACAGAGGAAGAGAAATGGATGTAAAGAAGGTGCCCAAGGCAATGATTTTACCCAACCAAATGAGCGAGGATGAGAACAAAGCCCTTGGCTACGGTTATGATGTAGACAACGACACATTACACGTCATGGTAGCCATCAACTTTTCTAAAAAGAAGAAAAAGATGCGTCTTGGTCAAGATCTCTCAGAAGAACAGGTCAAGGACGGTACACCAGATCCCCTCACAAGACGAGTGCTCCTAAGCCAGATAGCAACATTGTATGATCCTGCTGGTCTGGCCGTACCAGTTAAACAAAAAGGTGCCATCTTGGTACGGCATGCATTTCAGGAAGCTAAAACATCATCAACATATGCAAAAGACACTTGGGATACAGCCTTGTCTTGTAACATCAGAGAAGAGGCAATCCATATTTTTAAAGAATATACTAAGTTGGCTCATGTGACATTTCCCAGGGCACTGACCCCCACTGATGCCCTGCAAGACACTTGTGCTATTACCTTTTCTGATGGAAGTGAGCAAGCTTATGGAGCTGTTATGTATTTGAGATGGATCAGTCCACAAAGACCAGTGGTGAGATTAGTAGAAGCAAAGGCAAAGTTAACCCCCTTTGACCACAAAGGAGAAGCAGTCAAGGCTGAGGTTTGTGGCGCAGTCTTTGCAGCCCGACTGAAAAAATATTTTGTACAGAACTGCAATATAAACATCAGGCGGTTTTACCACATCATCGACAGCCAGACGGTTCTCGGTGCCATTCAGAGGGAAAGCTATGGCTTCAAGACCTTTTTTGCCAACAGGATAGGAGAGATACAAGAAACAACAAATGTTGAAGATTGGTGGTGGATTCAAGGACACCAAAACATTTCTGACATTCTCACTCGTGGAGCAGACTCTGACAACCTGAAAGAAGAATCAGAATGGCAAAGAGGTCCACCATTTTTGTACCTACCAGAAGAGGAGTGGCCCTTAAAATCAGCTAGAGATGTGGCGACTGAAGCTAAAGAAGAAATTACCAAGCTACAAAAGAAAGCATATGTCACGGCTCTATTGACAAGAGCTCAAACCAAAGCAAGGCAAGATTCAAAACTCGGAAAAAGTCAGAATCAAGTTGTACAAAGGCCTCCATCAACTGCAGGACGTCTAATTGAGATGCATCGATTCAGTAGTCTAAATCGATTGGTCTGTGCAACTGCGCTGTTATGGAGGGCAGCCAAAAGATTTCTGGAACTGATACGGCCCCTGGATGGCTCAAAGTGGGAGGCTGTTACTTCTGTTGGGACCATCACTGTACAGGAAAGAAAGGATGCACTAAGAGACCTAATGTTAACTGCTCAAGATGGATACTCATTCTCCAGTTCAACAACCAATCGACTTGTGGCTTTCAGGGATAAAAATTCTGGACTACTGCTTTGTGGTGGCAGAATCCAAGCATTTGAAGAAGACAAAGTTGCTGTACCACTCCTGCCAAATGGTGCTTGGTTATCCACTCTCATAGCAAGAGATGCTCACAAAGACGGCCATGTTGGTGTTGCTGCTACCCTTCTGAAGATGAGGAAGCAAGCATGGGTGATTAGAGGAAGAAGACTAGCTCAAAAAGCTGTTGATTCTTGTTGTATGTGCAGAAAGCTTAGAGCAAAAAGGTGCCAACAAGTGATGGGTGATTTACCCATAGAGAGGACTGGTGAAACCGCCCCTTTTGCATTCACATCCACAGACCTTTTTGGCCCTTATATGGTCAAAGATGACATTAAAAAAAGAACAACCATGAAGGTCTGGGGGGTTGTGTTCTGCTGTATGGCAAGCCGTGCAATCCATGCAGAGCTAGTAAATTCTATGTCAACGGAGAGTTTCCTAATGGCATTCCAAAGATTCACAGCGATTCGGGGGCATCCAAAGAAAATGTGGTCTGACCCAGGAACAAACTTTGTAGGTGCAAAGTCAGTCCTCGAAGAAATAAACTCCTACTTAGACAGTTTGGATAAACCAGCAATTGAGAGACTGGCAGCCAAGAATGGAACAATTTTCTTGTGGAAATTGCACCCAGCAGACTCCCCCCACCGCAACGGCGCTGCTGAAGCGGCTGTGAAGATCTTAAAACGGGCTCTGCAGTCCCTTGGAGCAGAGTCAAATTTAAGCTTCAGTGAATTCTACACAACCCTTCAGTTAGCAGCCAATTTAGCAAATGATCGCCCAATTGATGCACAAGTGCAAAGCAGAGAGGAGAACATTCTTTACATCACACCTAACTCTCTCCTTCACGGTAGATCCTTTCTGAGTAGTGATATAAGAACATTTGACTTCAACAACTACCCGTATAAAAGATTCATTGAGATGCAGAAACAAGTATCAAAGTTTTGGAGGACCTGGAGTCAACTGGCGGGCCCCAATCTCTTCATTCGAAGTAAGTGGCACACAACTCAAAGGAATGTCGCTGTGGGAGACATTGTTTGGGTGTGTGATCAAAATGCTTTGCGAGGACAGTTCAAGTTGGGCAGAGTTATCAAAACGAACCCAGACTCTAAAGGTGTGGTCAGAGACGTCCTTGTTAAAACAGTCCCAAGTTCTGTGACATCAAGACTAAAGCCTGACAAACACTCATCAGAGACCCTAGAAGGGTCCGGCCTTTCCACAACATTACGGAGAGATGTCAGGCGCCTAGTGATACTTCTACCAATTGAGGAACAAAAGACCCACTCCCACCTTGCCTAAGTTGACGATCTCTTTCAGGATTTTACAGAGATCGAGTGGGAGGTGTTGCGGTAAACTCAGGGACCTGTTTGGTTTTGTTGATCTGCTCCACTGGCGCTAATCACACCAGGTGGGAACAATTGAGAGAACAAGCAAAGCAGCTGATTGTTGTCAGTGGGAGCATATAAAAGTGCTCAGAAACATTTGACCAGAGAGAAAAGCAGAAGCTTTGTATTGTTCAGTAAGAAAACATCTTGCCTGTGAAGATACAGCTGGTAAGAGTCAGACATTTATTTTGGCTGTAGTAATGTATAAATTGTTTGATTGACTAGAATTATCTGCTCTTTATATTTATGCTTTGAAAATTGTATTAATTGTGATAATTGTTATGGTAATCACCAGATTTTCACTTGTGTTTGAAGGTTTTTCAGCTGGTTGTTCACATGACCTCAAAAAAATAAAAGAGAGGAAAAGAGAAACAATCTGAGTGGAATCCTGCTTCATCTTTCTGAAAAGCAAGGTAGAACCCCTTTCAAGTGCAGGGGACGCAAACAATTCTGGAGCACTTGACACAGAGTTTGGTGGATCTGTTAGTGGTTCTAGGTTGAGTTGCCCTGTTCACTTGGCAGGAATGGACGCCGGTTGGATTAACCGGCTGCTGTTGACCGGTGTTGAAATCACTTTGTGGAGTTTGCATGTTCTCCTCATGCAAGTGTGGGTATTCTCCAGGGGAGGAAACCTGCAGCCTCTGCATCTGTTGCTAACCGCGTTAGCACCTCCAGCCACGCCACCAGCCAAAATCAAGTCCGGACCTCGTCTAAGCCAAGCCATCATCATCCACGGAGAAACAATAAATCTTTACTCACCGACAACTCACCTGTCATTACTCTGGGTTCCAGCGCCTGTGTTCGCTCCGCCTGAAAATCATGACAAACAGGTGGGTTTGTGATCAAATTGTCATTATGATTTAAGAATGGATGTGTATCCATAACAACTGTAAATTATTATAAAAACACCCCCAGTAGTGACTACAGACTGTAATTGCTTTTTCCCTTTTACTTATAAGGGAATCCATCCTGAACCGGTTAGTGAGCTGGTGGGTGTGAGGTCCACACTGTACAAGGCATATACAGATGATTCATTTAACTTTTTGTTTCTTTGTGACAGTAAGTTAAGTTGTTTCTTCTAATCTTATGACTAACCAAATTATGGTTATTGCAGATATAATGAATAAAATTTAAATGTAGTTATGCACTCATGTCTTACTTTTTTTGTGTGACCAATAATTTTGTGTTTCTCTTGTGTAGGACCACAGCCAGATCCATATATGATGGCATCTGGAAGCAGATTATGCCAGGCGCAGCCCCAACCTCTCATGGCTGTGTTGAATGGGGTTTCTGAGATGGAATGAAAGAGAACTTGTATATATATTATGGCAAATACATGAATGCATACCTTAAATTACACTTATCTTGTCTTTAACAATCAGTTCAGCCTTCTGTCTTACTGTTGACGATCAGTAATGTTGTTTTTTATTGTAAATCTTTGATGTTATTTGAGTTGTTATTAATCAGTTGTTACGCATACTAAAAAATTAAATGAGGCACAATTTTGACCAAAATTGTTTTTGTTCATCTAATTTTTTTGTGAAGTCATAGTCACATTACAACAGAAAAATATAAAGAATATAACAATTATATTTAATTAGATTTTAAGAATATGTGGGAACACTAAATTTTTCCATACTATTTGCACATTATTCATTGTTTACATACCAAACATAATTCACTCTTCAAAACAAAAAGGTCCTTGATAATTTGCCAAAACACGGCAGTTAAGCCAGATCTGATTCACACTGCCCATCAGTGTGAGCGGCACGGGAGAGTCCCGGATGTGAAAGGACTTTATCCTACTGATCATACTTTCCACCATAATTCTGAGGCGGGTAATGGCTTGGGTTTGTTCCGTTTCCTCCTTGCTGAACTGAGCTGAAAGCTTAAAAGGTGGAATGAAGAGCTTAGATCCAATGTCAGTAAGGAGGTCTTGAACGAGGAACTCTTTGTCCGCCATAACATCGTCTCCTGGCTCCAGCAAAGGAGATTGGCTTCTAAGTCATGGATGTAATCAAAAGCCTCATCCAGAGCACCTGTGAAGATAAAGAAATTAAAAACTAGTCTTAACATATTTTTGCTACCTTTCAACACAACAGAGTAATGTTTCGAAAAGTATGTTAAGTATTTAATTGCAAATACATTTTATTTATTTTAAGGAAAACACAAAATGACAAAATACTCAAAATTAATTAAATACATGTAATTCAAATAGGGGAGAGCATAAACAGCTTTTATTATAAACATTAATTTGTTCAGGTAGAAATGCATTTATCCAATAACGGTACACATAGTTGACTAATGTTTACAAAACACATTATGAACAACCTTACCTGCAGTTGGGTGTGTCACGTGGTCGTGATCCATCTTTACTGCCTTAGCTTAGCCACCATGTCGCAATCTTCACAGCATAGCTGCATAGCCTGACGTTTGAGGTTCTGTCATATACTGACTGCCTTCTCAAAGGAGCAGTAAAGTTGTTCCAAGGGAATAGGCTCGGGACAACACCACTGTTCAGGCGACGAACGACGCAGCCGCACCACAATCCGGAGCAAAGTGCCGGCAGCAGACGGTGCTACCTGTATTTACATTAAAACTATGCTCTTCCTCTCTTCGGATCGCCTGTATCCATTTGGGTTTCAGGTTTGGATCCACAGGAAAATAATGAAATGAAAGGTAGGGCTGTTTTCGGTTGGTAGACGAACAGCCTGGAACACTAAAAAAACTGCAACTCCTTGACTCTGCAATTTTTCATATATGCTAACAGGAAGTTGTTTTACACTTCGTTGACGTATTTCCGGTCGAAAAATGCGGAAGTGTGAAAAAGGTCTATTGATAAAGAACAAGGAGCAAACCGCCTTCAACTGTCACCCGAACCACGATGCATCAGTTCCTCATCAGTTGGCATAGGGAGGAGTGATTTTGTGTCTTTTTGCCAGGTTGGACTCAACCAGGGTTCATGGGTATAGCCCCGGCCAGCAGGCCCTCATCTGCGAACCCCGGCCTGGCCAAGCCTGGCCTGACTGCAACCTGTGTTGCAACTGGACCTTGTTCTTTCTGACTCAGTTGAGGGATTCTGAACCGCTCTTAGTCTGACTCGTCACCTAGAGCCTGTCTGTCGTGGGACACCATGCCATTGGCATTAGCCCTGGACAGATTAGCTTCTAGGATCACTCGAGTGCACAAACCCCTCCACCACGTTAAGGTGGCGGTTCACAGAGGGGATAAATTTAGTGTGTTGCACTTATTTCCTTTTCAACTTTTTTCATGTTTTCTTTTTTTTTGAATGAAATTAATTTAAATAAAAATATACAGTCAACTTATTACAAATTTTACAGGAATTGTATTTTTGGTTAGGTGGGGGGAACTGAAGTGCTCATAGAAAACCCACACAAATACACTTATTAGTGTGTCACCCTTATTTTTTACATTTTAAGTCTGGCCAGATTTCATATAATCAATAAATCACATCTATTTTTTATTCTTTGCGTTTTTTTGTGTTCAACCACCAGAAAGAATTGCAACATTTTTTTTCTCCAATTCACAAATTTTAACTAATAATAATCCTAAAGACACTACATTCAGGTTGGGTGGGGGGAACTGAAGTGCTCAGAGAAAACCCACACAAACACACTTATTAGTGTGTCGCCCTTTTTTTTTTTTACATTTTAGGTCTGGCCAGATTTTATATAATTAATAAATCACATCTGTTTTTTATTCTTTGCGTTTTTTGTCTTCAACCAGCAGACAGAATTGCAACATTTTTTCTCTCCAATTTACAACTTTTGACTAATAATAATCCTAAAGACACTACATTCAGGTTGGGTGGGGGGAACTGAAGTGCTCAGAGAAAACCCACACAAACACACTTATTAGTGTGTCGCCCTTTTTTTTAAACACCTAAATGGATTTCGACAAATTAATTAACCCCTTTTTCATGTGTGTGTGTGTTGTGTTTGCATTTGTCCAGTAGGGGGGAGGCAGGTATTTTAAAAATGTGTACCCCCCCTGAGGTCCCCCCCTAACAAGTGACATTGCTTGTTAGAGAGGCGACTTGATTGGGTGGGGTATGGGGAGGTTACTCTATGTTAACCCCCCTCCTCCACCAAACACATGCATTCAACAACACACATATTTATAAACCATATCCCAAGATAGCACAAGGATTATGTACCAATTAAAAACATTTCCATTTTTATTAGATTATTTTTCATCCCATTTTTTATTTTTATTTTTTATATTTCTGCCATTTTGTGTCCTATGTACTAAATAAAAGCTTTTCCCAATTTTTTACCCCATTTCTGTTTTTTTTTCCCATTCACCCTATTTTAAACATTAGTTTCTGCCTTTTTGTGTCCTACTATGTACTAAATAAAGGCTTTTCCCAATATTTACTCCACTTCACAAAGTTCATTTTGCTACTGCTTTAGTTCTGAAACTTTATCCTGATGTTGCTTCTTCTTGTCTTCAAGTTGGGACTTTTCTTCAGAGATTCTGTTTACTTCATCTCTGAGCTCTTTTAGTTCCTGGTCCTTCCTCTGGAGATCTTGGATTTCTTTCTCCAGAGCAGCATTGCTCCCTTTATGAGCCATGATCTGAACTTGAATGTCTTGGAGTTCCTTATAGAGACGCTCATATTTTTCTTCTGCCTTCAATTTGTCCTCCTTTGCTTTTAAAATTCTTGTCTCCACATCTTTGAACTCTGAAAGCTTCCCCTTCAGAAAATCAACCTCCTCCAGAGCTTGACTGTTGTAAGCTTCTGCCTCCTCAGCTTCTGCTTTTATTTCATTGTATTCAAACTCCAATGTTTGACGGTGTTTGAGAAGATCAGTCAGCATGGTTTTTTTGTCTTTGAGCTCCTTTGTTTGCTGTTGAAGAGGTCCCAGTTTGCTCAGTAACTTGTTGTATTGCACAGCCACTTCACAAAGTTCTTTTTTCTGCTGTTTCAGTTCTGAAACTTTATCCTGAAGCTGCTTCTTTTTGTCTTCAAGTTGGGACTTTTCTTCAGAGATTCTGTTTACTACATCTCTGAGCTCTATTAGTTCTTGTTCTTCTCTCTGGAGATCTTGGATTTCTTTCTCCAGAGCAGCATTGCTCCCTTTATGAGCCATGATCTGAACTGTAACGTCTTGGAGTTCCTTATAGAGACGCTCATATTTTTCTTCTGCCTTCAATTTGTCCTCCTTTACTTTTAAAATTCTTGTCTCCACATCTTTGAACTCTGAAAGCTTCCCCTTCAGAAAATCAACCTCCTCCAGAGCTTGACTGTTGTAAGCTTCTGCCTCCTCAGCTTCTGCTTTTATTTCATTGTATTCAAACTCCAATGTTTGACGGTGTTCGAGAAGATCAGTCAGCATGGTTTTTTCGTCTTCGAGCTCCTTTGTTTGCTGTTGAAGAGGTCCCAGTTTGCTCAGTAGCTTGTTGTATTGCACAGCCACTTCACAAAGTTCTTTTTTCTGCTGTTTTAGTTCTGAAACTTTATCCTGAAGCTGCTTCTTTTTGCCTTCAAGTTGGGACTTTTCTTCAGAGATTCTGTTTACTTCATCTCTGAGCTCTTTTAGTTCCTGGTCCTTCCTCTGGAGATCTTGGATTTCTTTCTCCAGAGCAGCAGTACTGTCTTTATGAGCCATGATCTGAACTTGAATGTCTTGGAGTTCCTTATAGAGACGCTCATATTTTTCTTCTGCCTTCAATTTGTCCTCCTTTACTTTTAAAATTCTTGTCTCCACATCTTCGAGCTCTGAAAGCTTCCCCTTCAGAAAATCAACCTCCTCGAGAGCTTGACTGTTGTAAGCTTCTGCCTCCTCAGCTTCTGCTTTTATTTCATTGTATTCAAACTCCAATGTTTGACGGTGTTTGAGAAGATCAGTCAGCACGGTTTTTTCGTCTTCGAGCTCCTTTGTTTGCTGTTGAAGAGGTCCCAGTTTGCTCAGTAACTTGTTGTATTGCACAGCCACTTCACAAAGTTCTTTTTTCTGCTGTTTCAGTTCTGAAACTTTATCCTGAAGCTGCTTCTTTTTGTCTTCAAGTTGGGACTTTTCTTCAGAGATTCTGTTAACTTCATCTCTGAGCTCTATTAGTTCTTGTTCTTCTCTCTGGAGATCTTGGATTTCTTTCTCTAGAGCAGCATTGCTCCCTTTATGAGCCATGATCTGAACTGTAACGTCTTGGAGTTCCTTATAGAGACGCTCATATTTTTCTTCTGCCTTCAATTTGTCCTCCTTTACTTTTAAAATTCTTGTCTCCACATCTTTGAACTCTGAAAGCTTCCCCTTCAGAAAATCAACCTCCTCCAGAGCTTGACTGTTGTAAGCTTCTGCCTCCTCAGCTTCTGCTTTTATTTCATTGTATTCAAACTCCAATGTTTGACGGTGTTTGAGAAGATCAGTCAGCATGGTTTTTTCGTCTTTGAGCTCCTTTGTTTGCTGTTGAAGAGGTCCCAGTTTGCTCAGTAACTTGTTGTATTGTACAGCCACTTCACAAAGTTCCTTTTGCTGCTGTTTTAGTTTTGTAACCTCAGTCTTTGCCTTTGAATTTTTCTCCTTTTCAACATTCAGTTTTTCCTGCACCTCATCCATGTTTGAAACCTTGAGCTGCAGCTCGGCAACTTCTATGTTTAGGGGGAGGAATGTTGTCATCAAGTCATCAGTTTGTGCTTGCATCTCCTTATATTCAGACTCCAACGCTTCACGGTGTTGCAGTTCATCTGCCAGTGCATGTCTCTCTGCTGTGAAGGCGTTTGTTTGTTCTCTGAGCAATTCCAGTTCTCTCTTTTCCTCCTCACGTCGAGCAATCAGCTGGCGTGTTTCCTCCTGCTGCTGTCTCTGATCAGAAATCTCTCTTTCCAGTTGAGCCCTAAGATCTGTGAGACGTCGCCTATCTTCCATCATGCTAGGATAGTTGTCTGCCATCTCTTTTTGTTCCTCATTTTGTTGTTGCAGCTCCTGAAGGTTTTGCCTCAGTTCTTCAGTTTTTTGTTTTAAAGCCTGGAATTCATCAAATTCATTTTTCAAATCAGGTTCCAGGTGTGCTTTGCGGGCAGTCTTCTTCTGGAGTTTCTTTAGTTGGGATTGCAGACCTCTGTTCTCCCGTTCCAAAAGTTTACGTTCACCTTTCATGTCAGAAATTTCTTGTTCCATTCCTTGCAGCTGCTGAAGTCTGTCCTGGAGAGAGGCTATTATTGTTTTCAGGTCTTGGTTACTTTCCAAGGCCTGAGATCTTTTTGTCCTCTCTTTTTCACACACATTTTCCACGTGGATCTGTTTTTCCACGTCCACTCTCAGACTCTCCAGCTGCTTCACCAGTTTTTTGTTTTCCTCCATAGCAGCTTTGCGTGTCTTTTTCAATTCTTTGCATGAATTGTCCAAATCTTTCCTTTTCTGCAAACTCTTGCAAATTTTCTCCAGATGTTTGCTCAAAGTGTCATTTTGCTGCAGAATTCTCTCTGTGACGTTATTTAATTCTTGAATGGAAACGGCCGTCTGCTGAAATTCTTCGCTGTGTGACATTTTGAATGAACTTGTCAAGAAATCTCAAAAAGTTGACTCACACTAAGTTCTTGTTTACAAAAGATGTGAAACCTTCCTGTTTCTTTCTCTATCGTGTCTTTGCCCACAAACTCTAAATCCCTTTGCTCTGAAAACGCCTCATACTTGAGGATGAAATTCAGGAGGTCCAATGATGTCAAATGATGTCACATGAAGTCACATGAATTCAAATGATGTCAAATGATGCCTCTGAAGACTAAAATTAGAGGTGACACAATCCAGCCGCTGATGTCAAATGATGTCATTACATCTAAAGTTTAAAATGACATCATCACTGATGACATCATCACTGATGATGTCATCAGTGATGATGTCATTGTGCGAACTTTTTTTTCCCTGTTAACATTTTGTTTCTGCTGTCCAGCAGCTAAAACACATATTGAATGAGGAGTCTTTTGTTTCAAACAGGATTTCTATAAAAACACATATTGAATGAGGAGTCTTTTGGTTCAAACAGGATTTCTATAAATCGAATCATTTATACACCATTTTCAATAGTCACTAAGAATTCTGAACACAGGTTTTACTACTTATTTTTACAGATATCAATCATTTTTCCTGTTTTACTGATCTTCTTACCAACCTGTAGAATTAATAACATATATGCTGCCTTTGGAGAATGCCATCAGACGTCAGATTTTATAACTATGCTGATTATATCAAAGTCAAAGTCAGCTTTATTGTCAAATATGGTGCATCCATAAGACATACAGCACAGATGAAATTGCTTTCCTCTCACCCCACAGTGCAAGCAGTATATAAAATAATAAATAAACAACTTAAAAAATGGATAAAAAGACAGTAATAGTCAGAGGAATAACAGTAGTCTAAACAGTGCTAAAGAACAGTGGCATGTTAAAGTGGCAGTTTAAAGTGACATCAGTGCTGAGAACAGTAAGTGGATGAGTCAGTGATGGCAGTCTTTAGTGATGATGGTGTTCTGAAATGGTGTGAAGTTTTCAATGTGAGCTAGTAGGTTGGAGTGGAGGGGCCAGAGGTATTGCCTGGTGGAGGAAACTGTCTTTTAGTCTGCTGGTTCTGGCCTGCAGACTTTTCAGCCTCCTCCCTGATGGCAACAGGTTGAAGTGTCTCTGGGATGGGTGTGACGTCTCTGAGATGGGTGTGAACCAGCTTTACATAGTTACATCTCCTGGTGGAGCGAGACCAACAGAAGCACTTTTTGACTGTATTTAAGATGTGAAATCATGGATGGCAAATAATTTTTTGCAGCTCAACCAGGAAATAACTGAAATTTTAGTAATTGGTCCTGAAGCCAAAAGAGATAAACAGCTATTGAAGCTAGCATACCTTTCATTAAGTTACTCAGAAATAGTTAGAAACCTGGGTGTTATTTTCGACTCTAAACTAACTTTGATTAAACAGGATATTAAAACTGGTTGTTATGGTCTTAGAAATTTGGCTTGGGCTGCCCACTACTCTCTCATGCTAATATGGAGATTCTAATGCATGCTTTCATCATCAGCAGAATTGATTGTTGGAACTTCCTGTTTGCTGGTCCTTCAAAAACGAACATTAAGAACCTTCAGCTTCTCCAGAACTCAGCTCCACGAGTTTTCACCAAGATCAGAAGGCGGGCTCACATCACCGTGACTGTGAAATCCCTGCAATGGCTCCCCATATACTTCAGGATTGATTTAAAGATATTTTTAAATAGTTTTTAAATGTCTAAATGGTCTTGGGCCTTCTTATGTGTAAGATCTTTTAGTCAAATATGAACCCACTTGTTGTTAAAACTACATTTTCCAGCATTACATAGCATTTTACACGTCTGATAGCAAGTTGAAAGCGCCATGTATGAACTGATGAAAACTTGACCAGCTTTATGGCAACGTAAATTCCCATCATAAATAGCTTGATGTTGAAATTCTGCCACAATTTAAATTCAAATTTCATGTTAACTATTTTTTTTTCTATTTTTTTCACCTCCAAAATATTAAAAATGTTAACATTTCATGACTTTTACAAACTTTACCAAAATGGGATTTTCAATTTCCAAAACTTTATCCCGGGGGGCGTGACCATGACCGTACAAACCCTGTTGAATGCACCAGTGGTTCATAATTCTGAAAAAAAGTCCACAGATTAAAGTTAGACTTCTGAGATTAAAGTCAGGATTTCCTTTTTCTCTTTTTCCATAGCCCTGAAAATTGTCCAGAAATTTATTTTGATTCCCATATCTGGGAAGTACATTTTAAATGCATTTTTGTTCAGACTTTACCATTCTGGACTTTGGGTCAAAAGTTCTCCACAGGATCTCCTGCATTTCTTAGTCACAAGCTATAAATACACAATAAAAATAGCAAAATTCAATGGTGCTGCTTTCGTTTGTTTTATTCATCAATTTTTACTTCAGCAACCCAAAAGCTAAAAAATTGAGATTCACACATGTATGATAACATCTAATGAATTAGTTCCATGACATGTGAGTGGAGTGAGCAGGGCCGGCCCTGGTCTTCTGGGGGCCCTAAGCGAAATTTAATTTGTGGGCCCTCCAACTGATCAGGAGCACCAAAAAAAACGCAACTGTTGTTGTAATATAAATGAGATCTCTCTATTAATACATTTGTGAATTATTGTTGCTGCCGAAGAATTGAATACAGTAAATTGCCTGCATGTTGGATGCACCTTTAGTGGTGCAGAACAAATTTTAAATGCAAAGAAATAAATATGAATGACAAATGTATATAGATATATAGATCTATATTTTTTAATGTAACATTAGCCACTCAACAAATTACATTCACAAAACTCCAACTTATTAAAAACAGCGACTTAATACCAAATTATATAACAATAAAACAATCCAACATAAAGAACACAACAGCTCAATGAGGGGGATTTTGGAAAGTCATAGGCTGCCTTTACACTGCATGGTTCAAGTGACCCAATTCCGATTTTTTCCTCTCACGTGGCACAGATCGGATATGATCGGTGAATGTGTAAGCAGGACAAAAGCGCATGGATTCCGTTTTTCTCAGATCGGATACAGGCCTCTCTCATATGTGGAAATAAATCGGAAACGAATCGGATACGTGCATTTGCGTGTGCCATGTAAGCAGACAAATCGGTTATTCCCCAGTAAATGCGAGTCGTACGTCAGTGACGTCAATTCAGGACACCACCAACTGAGATCACATGACTTATTAAGGTGCTTTTGTGCGCTGATGTTGCTGTCAGCGTGTTACCTTTCAGCCTCAGGCTTCAGACCGTAGTTGGAAACCGCTGTCATGTCCGGTCCGGACGCAAACGGTAACTAATGAAGCGGGACACCGTTGCTAGAACAGGCTAGAAGCTGTCTATTTCTTTGGGGGGCGTGTATGATGGGGACCGTGTGTGTGTGTTAGCGCGCGCGTGCTTGCGTGTGTGTGTGTGTAAGGAGAGACAGTGAGTGTGAGTGTGGAAAACATAAAAAACAAGAAAAAAATTTGAGGATGTTTTTATGATTGTCTTGATATAAACAAAAAAAGAGGCTATAAAGTTCAGACGGAGAACGATCAGTATTGGCTTTGTACTCAACCCACTGATAACTTCATCAGCGTGTCATGGGCTAAAGCTGAGTCCCTGATTGTCTAAGACAATGCAAATTCTTTACCAGCTGAGTATAGACCCAAAATGTGCTGATGCCAGACTGCCGTGCCTGACGCTCAAAACGTGTTGTAGGACCTCTGATCGTATCTGTACATTGACTTTACATTGAAACTGGACACCCCTGACTTGCAAATCGTGTTTGGTGTGAATGCAGCTTAATAGCTTCACAGCTCCAGCAAAACCAGAGTCAGCAGGGGAACCTGTCTGTTTGAGGTCCAAGAGGAAGAAGAGACCTCCAACCACAGACCTCCAGGAAAACCTCCAGAGGATAAAAGTGGAACAGACTGTAAGGTGTAAAGAGAACAGACTGAGGAGGGTAACCAAGTGCTTCTCCCTATCTTAAGAGACATCTGTGGGAAGAAAGATCCTTTAATGCTGAAATCCTTCATTTTTCCATTTGAAAGCAGACTCTTAAGTGAAGCTCTGAGTTTCTTGGCGGCCCACATGGGAGTCGTGAGAGTAGACCTGAACTGTCTCAGGGGAAACAACATCATACAAATGACTGAATAATTGAAAGGCCAAATGAGAGTCTGCGATGCCAAACAGATCAATAGACTCCACAATTCTTTATTAGGTATTCGCTGCTGCCCTCTTCCTTTCTTTCTTTGTTGGTCCATACATTAAAATTTATAGAACTGCAGGCTTTTTTTTCCAGCTATCAAAGCAACCTGAACATCTTCCCCTGCAGAATCTGCAGATTGATGGCCTCCATGCAGCGATGACACCAATGCAGTAATTCAGATGCAGTAAAAGGACACTGATTCAAGTATTTAGAGAAAGGAAATAAAATCAATTTTCAAAAGCCTTTTTTTGATTGGTTCGGATTTTCAGTTACATTGTTTTTCAGGTTTACATTATCTTTAGACCATAACCATCAAAAAAGATAATAATGTCTGTATAATGATTCTATATATTATGTGAATTTAATTAACAGAACATACTAAACTCTCCCTTGACATTAGTTTTTAAAACTATTTATAGATTATCTATAAAAAGTCTAGTTTGTTAAAAGTCTTTGCATTCCTGAAATATAAACCTAAAGCCTTAGTCTTAACTGCCGTTATAGGTGGATACAGGTGGTCAAACCTGTACAGGAAACGCAGATGGTCCACACAAAATATCAAGGTCTTAGACTGCTCAATGAACCCGTAGAAAGAAAATATTCATGCACATTTTTTCTATAGGCATGCTCCGGGCAACAGGTTGTAGTAAACACTTATGGACAGAATTCATCTTTACTTACATAAAAGTAGATAAGGAGAAAGTAGATGAGACACAACACCCCCAAATCCACTAAACTTTGCAAGGAGTGCATTCAGGATTTGGTAGTGTTGCATATATGGCGTCTTTTTCAAAAGTGGAAGTGCCAACCGTTTGTAAATTGACCATGGAGAAGAAATTAACAACTGTGGTTTGTACCCAGCTGGAATTCTATGACATTGAGTCCTTTATTATACCAGAATAGAGATGTAAGGCGAAAGGCTGAAGCAGGATTCCCCAGTTTTTCACCACTTCAACATTTTCCAGAGTGCCTCTTCTAACTGTGACTATACGCACTTGTATGGGGTAGCGACAGATCTGTGTGAACGGCGTGTGCTGAAAGCGTGTTAAAAAACCAGTGTTCAATCCAAACGAGGTGTAAAACAGCTTCAGTACATCCAGAATGCTGCTGCTCGAGTCCTGACCAGAACCAGGAAGTATGATCACATTAGTCCTGTGCTCAGGTCTTTGCACTGGCTCCCTGTACCTCAAAGAATAGACTTCAAAGCAGCTCTGCTTGTGTACAAGTCTCTCCATGGCCGAGCACCAAAGTACATCTCTGACATGTTAGTGCCATATGAACCATCTCGTACTCTGAGGACCTCAGGGGCCGGCCTCCTGTTGATTCCCAGAGTCAGAACTAAACAAGGGGAATCAGCGTTTCAATATTCTGCAGCTAAAATCTGGAACAGCCTCCCTGAAGGCGTAAGACAGGCCTCTTCTGTGTTCATGTTCAAATCTAGACTTAAAACATTTCTGTTTAGCCGTGTATATGACTGAAAGGTCCTATCTGCACTTTTCTTTCCTTTCCTTCCTTTATTTTTAAATCATTTTTCAAATTTTTTCTTTTCTTTTAAAGTAAATTTTACGTTGATTATTTCAATGATGTATTGTGATTTTAATGCATTTTTCTGTTTTGTGAAGCACCTTGAATTACTTTGTGTACGAATTGTGCTATACAAATAAACTTGCCTTGCCTTGCCTTGCCTTGCCTTCAATGCGTTCCTGAAAAACCACCACTGCACGTGGACAGGTCAAACACCCCCCCCCCCCCCCCCCCCCCCAATGTACTGGTGCATCGGACTTAGGCTTCACCTCACTCAGACAGACTGTGACGCATGAATCACAAACACCAGATATATCCAATAAAAATCAATTCATCAAGTTAAATGTTTTTTTGCTTAACCAGTTCTTAATCAGAGGACAGTTTTCCTCCATGAAAAGCTTAGCCAAGATATTAGGATTCTAATACTGTGACTTTTCTTTTTTCTTTTCTTTTTTCTTGCTTTTAGCATTTATTAACTGTATCTTTGCCTTTTTTTAGCAAGATTTTCTCATTTTTGTTTGTATTTATAAATGAATTCTATCTATTCTTTTCTCAAAACTGCAGAATTCTCAGTAACCTTTTAAAAATTTGTCATTTTCAATTTAAAAAGTTCCTTACCTTTTTTTTTTTTTTGTTGTTTTTTTTTTTTTTTTTACTTGTCCTGTCCAACAGCTGGGCACACAGATGAGAGCTGAGGGCCTCTTGTGTTGGACATATTTTACTTTAACAAGAGGGGTTATTAATCTTCAGACAAACCAAAGGTATGTCTGAATAAACCCCTTTTGTAATTGAGGCCAAACTTTATTAATTTCAATCATGTTTGAAAATCTTTGGTGTTGGACCGGACGGAAAAGGAAAGAGGGGAAGAAGAGAGAGGGACGTGGAAAAACAGATCCACATGTGAAATCATGGATGGCAAATAATTTTTTGCAGCTCAACCAGGAAATAACTGAAATTTTAGTAATTGGTCCTGAAGCCAAAAGAGATAAACAGCTATTGAAGCTAGCATACCTTTCATTAAGTTACTCAGAAATAGTTAGAAACCTGGGTGTTATTTTCGACTCTAAACTAACTTTGATTAAACAGGATATTAAAACTGGTTGTTATGGTCTTAGAAATTTGGCTTGGGCTGCCCACTACTCTCTCATGCTAATATGGAGATTCTAATGCATGCTTTCATCATCAGCAGAATTGATTGTTGGAACTTCCTGTTTGCTGGTCCTTCAAAAACGAACATTAAGAACCTTCAGCTTCTCCAGAACTCAGCTCCACGAGTTTTCACCAAGATCAGAAGGCGGGCTCACATCACCGTGACTGTGAAATCCCTGCAATGGCTCCCCATATACTTCAGGATTGATTTAAAGATATTTTTAAATAGTTTTTAAATGTCTAAATGGTCTTGGGCCTTCTTATGTGTAAGATCTTTTAGTCAAATATGAACCCACTTGTTGTTAAAACTACATTTTCCAGCATTACATAGCATTTTACACGTCTGATAGCAAGTTGAAAGCGCCATGCATGAACTGATGAAAACTTGACCTGCTTTATGGCAACGTAAATTCCCATCATAAATAGCTTGATGTTGAAATTCTGCCACAATTTAAATTCAAATTTCATGTTAACTATTTTTTTTTCTATTTTTTTCACCTCCAAAATATTAAAAATGTTAACATTTCATGACTTTTACAAACTTTACCAAAATGGGATTTTCAATTTCCAAAACTTTATCCCGGGGGGCGTGACCATGACCGTACAAACCCTGTTGAATGCACCAGTGGTTCATAATTCTGAAAAAAAGTCCACAGATTAAAGTTAGACTTCTGAGATTAAAGTCAGGATTTCCTTTTTCTCTTTTTCCATAGCCCTGAAAATTGT
This sequence comes from Oryzias latipes, assembly GCF_053564925.1. Taxonomy (NCBI): domain Eukaryota; kingdom Metazoa; phylum Chordata; class Actinopteri; order Beloniformes; family Adrianichthyidae; genus Oryzias; species Oryzias latipes. The sequence goes on from NC_136249.1 coordinate 16,921,243, forward strand.
CCAGAAATTTATTTTGATTCCCATATCTGGGAAGTACATTTTAAATGCATTTTTGTTCAGACTTTACCATTCTGGACTTTGGGTCAAAAGTTCTCCACAGGATCTCCTGCATTTCTTAGTCACAAGCTATAAATACACAATAAAAATAGCAAAATTCAATGGTGCTGCTTTCGTTTGTTTTATTCATCAATTTTTACTTCAGCAACCCAAAAGCTAACAAATTGAGATTCACACATGTATGATAACATCTAATGAATTAGTTCCATGACATGTGAGTGGAGTGAGCAGGGCCGGCCCTGGTCTTCTGGGGGCCCTAAGCGAAATTTAATTTGTGGGCCCTCCAACTGATCAGGAGCACCAAAAAAAACGCAACTGTTGTTGTAATATAAATGAGATCTCTCTATTAATACATTTGTGAATTATTGTTGCTGCCGAAGAATTGAATACAGTAAATTGCCTGCATGTTGGATGCACATTTAGTGGTGCAGAACAAATTTTAAATGCAAAGAAATAAATATGAATGACAAATGTATATAGATATATAGATCTATATTTTTTAATGTAACATTAGCCACTCAACAAATTACATTCACAAAACTCCAACTTATTAAAAACAGCGACTTAATACCAAATTATATAACAATAAAACAATCCAACATAAAGAACACAACAGCTCAATGAGGGGGATTTTGGAAAGTCATAGGCTGCCTTTACACTGCATGGTTCAAGTGACCCAATTCCGATTTTTTCCTCTCACGTGGCACAGATCGGATATGATCGGTGAATGTGTAAGCAGGACAAAAGCGCATGGATTCCGTTTTTCTCAGATCGGATACAGGCCTCTCTCATATGTGGAAATAAATCGGAAACGAATCGGATACGTGCATTTGCGTGTGCCATGTAAGCAGACAAATCGGTTATTCCCCAGTAAATGCGAGTCGTACGTCAGTGACGTCAATTCAGGACACCACCAACTGAGATCACATGACTTATTAAGGTGCTTTTGTGCGCTGATGTTGCTGTCAGCGTGTTACCTTTCAGCCTCAGGCTTCAGACCGTAGTTGGAAACCGCTGTCATGTCCGGTCCGGACGCAAACGGTAACTAATGAAGCGGGACACCGTTGCTAGAACAGGCTAGAAGCTGTCTATTTCTTTGGGGGGCGTGTATGATGGGGACCGTGTGTGTGTGTTAGCGCGCGCGTGCTTGCGTGTGTGTGTGTGTAAGGAGAGACAGTGAGTGTGAGTGTGGAAAACATAAAAAACAAGAAAAAAATTTGAGGATGTTTTTATGATTGTCTTGATATAAACAAAAAAAGAGGCTATAAAGTTCAGACGGAGAACGATCAGTATTGGCTTTGTACTCAACCCACTGATAACTTCATCAGCGTGTCATGGGCTAAAGCTGAGTCCCTGATTGTCTAAGACAATGCAAATTCTTTACCAGCTGAGTATAGACCCAAAATGTGCTGATGCCAGACTGCCGTGCCTGATGCTCAAAACGTGTTGTAGGACCTCTGATCGTATCTGTACATTGACTTTACATTGAAACTGGACACCCCTGACTTGCAAATCGTGTTTGGTGTGAATGCAGCTTAATAGCTTCACAGCTCCAGCAAAACCAGAGTCAGCAGGGGAACCTGTCTGTTTGAGGTCCAAGAGGAAGAAGAGACCTCCAACCACAGACCTCCAGGAAAACCTCCAGAGGATAAAAGTGGAACAGACTGTAAGGTGTAAAGAGAACAGACTGAGGAGGGTAACCAAGTGCTTCTCCCTATCTTAAGAGACATCTGTGGGAAGAAAGATCCTTTAATGCTGAAATCCTTCATTTTTCCATTTGAAAGCAGACTCTTAAGTGAAGCTCTGAGTTTCTTGGCAGCCCACATGGGAGTCGTGAGAGTAGACCTGAACTGTCTCAGGGGAAACAACATCATACAAATGACTGAATAATTGAAAGGCCAAATGAGAGTCTGCGATGCCAAACAGATCAATAGACTCCACAATTCTTTATTAGGTATTCGCTGCTGCCCTCTTCCTTTCTTTCTTTGTTGGTCCATACATTAAAATTTATAGAACTGCAGGCTTTTTTTTCCAGCTATCAAAGCAACCTGAACATCTTCCCCTGCAGAATCTGCAGATTGATGGCCTCCATGCAGCGATGACACCAATGCAGTAATTCAGATGCAGTAAAAGGACACTGATTCAAGTATTTAGAGAAAGGAAATAAAATCAATTTTCAAAAGCCTTTTTTTGATTGGTTCGGATTTTCAGTTACATTGTTTTTCAGGTTTACATTATCTTTAGACCATAACCATCAAAAAAGATAATAATGTCTGTATAATGATTCTATATATTATGTGAATTTAATTAACAGAACATACTAAACTCTCCCTTGACATTAGTTTTTAAAACTATTTATAGATTATCTATAAAAAGTCTAGTTTGTTAAAAGTCTTTGCATTCCTGAAATATAAACCTAAAGCCTTAGTCTTAACTGCCCTTATAGGTGGATACAGGTGGTCAAACCTGTACAGGAAACGCAGATGGCCCACACAAAATATCAAGGTCTTAGACTGCTCGATGAACCCGTAGAAAGAAAATATTCATGCACATTTTTTCTATAGGCATGCTCCGGGCAACAGGTTGTAGTAAACACTTATGGACAGAATTCATCTTTACTTACATAAAAGTAGATAAGGAGAAAGTAGATGAGACACAACACCCCCAAATCCACTAAACTTTGCAAGGAGTGCATTCAGGATTTGGTAGTGTTGCATATATGGCGTCTTTTTCAAAAGTGGAAGTGCCAACCGTTTGTAAATTGACCATGGAGAAGAAATTAACAACTGTGGTTTGTACCCAGCTGGAATTCTATGACATTGAGTCCTTTATTATACCAGAATAGAGATGTAAGGCGAAAGGCTGAAGCAGGATTCCCCAGTTTTTCACCACTTCAACATTTTCCAGAGTGCCTCTTCTAACTGTGACTATACGCACTTGTATGGGGTAGCGACAGATCTGTGTGAACGGCGTGTGCTGAAAGCGTGTTAAAAAACCAGTGTTCAATCCAAACGAGGTGTAAAACAGCTTCAGTACATCCAGAATGCTGCTGCTCGAGTCCTGACCAGAACCAGGAAGTATGATCACATTAGTCCTGTGCTCAGGTCTTTGCACTGGCTCCCTGTACCTCAAAGAATAGACTTCAAAGCAGCTCTGCTTGTGTACAAGTCTCTCCATGGCCGAGCACCAAAGTACATCTCTGACATGTTAGTGCCATATGAACCATCTCGTACTCTGAGGACCTCAGGGGCCGGCCTCCTGTTGATTCCCAGAGTCAGAACTAAACAAGGGGAATCAGCGTTTCAATATTCTGCAGCTAAAATCTGGAACAGCCTCCCTGAAGGCGTAAGACAGGCCTCTTCTGTGTTCATGTTCAAATCTAGACTTAAAACATTTCTGTTTAGCCGTGTATATGACTGAAAGGTCCTATCTGCACTTTTCTTTCCTTTCCTTCCTTTATTTTTAAATCATTTTTCAAATTTTTTCTTTTCTTTTAAAGTAAATTTTACGTTGATTATTTCAATGATGTATTGTGATTTTAATGCATTTTTCTGTTTTGTGAAGCACCTTGAATTACTTTGTGTACGAATTGTGCTATACAAATAAACTTGCCTTGCCTTGCCTTGCCTTGCCTTCAATGCGTTCCTGAAAAACCACCACTGCATGTGGACAGGTCAAACACCCCCCCCCCCCCCCAATGTACTGGTGCATCGGACTTAGGCTTCACCTCACTCAGACAGACTGTGACGCATGAATCACAAACACCAGATATATCCAATAAAAATCAATTCATCAAGTTAAATGTTTTTTTGCTTAACCAGTTCTTAATCAGAGGACAGTTTTCCTCCATGAAAAGCTTAGCCAAGATATTAGGATTCTAATACTGTGACTTTTCTTTTTTCTTTTCTTTTTTCTTGCTTTTAGCATTTATTAACTGTATCTTTGCCTTTTTTTAGCAAGATTTTCTCATTTTTGTTTGTATTTATAAATGAATTCTATCTATTCTTTTCTCAAAACTGCATAATTCTCAGTAACCTTTTAAAAATTTGTCATTTTCAATTTAAAAAGTTCCTTACCTTTTTTTTTTTTTGTTGTTTTTTTTTTTTTTTTAACTTGTCCTGTCCAACAGCTGGGCACACAGATGAGAGCTGAGGGCCTCTTGTGTTGGACATATTTTACTTTAACAAGAGGGGTTATTAATCTTCAGACAAACCAAAGGTATGTCTGAATAAACCCCTTTTGTAATTGAGGCCAAACTTTATTAATTTCAATCATGTTTGAAAATCTTTGGTGTTGGACCGGACGGAAAAGGAAAGAGGGGAAGAAGAGAGAGGGACGTTAGAGGGGGGGGGGGGGGGTAGGAGGGTGATAATAGGAGGGGAAAGGGGATAAGACCATGAAGCAGCATAAAGCAACAAGTTTACTGGTTGTTAATCATTATGGTAAGGTTCAAATGTAGTACAAAAAGGGCGGAGCCTGTCCACACACACACTCAAGTGTTATAAACACACCTGCTAGCTGCAAAAATGTCCACCTGTCGACATGTACACAAAACAGATAGTGTTCACACGCATGCCTTAAAACCAACTAGCGTGAAATATTTCAGTCATTCAGTCATGCAAACTGTTAGTGCAAAGGTGAGCTAACACCTGTGCTCAGGTGAGTGTTTATGTTCTTCTAAAATGGATGGTGGAACGTGAAAAGAAGGAGGGAGAGTGCCCAGCCATCCCCACCCCAAGACCCCCACCACAGCAGCAGCGGCAGCCGGAATCCCCCCAACGCTACACGGGAACCGGCAGGGAACAACCGCCGCCCGGGCGACCAGGCCCGCCACCCAGGCCAGGGCCAGCAGGACCGCCGCAAGGCTCCCAGAGCCAGAGAGCAGGGAGGCACGGAGGGAAAGAGAGCGCCGCCCCAGCCCAACCAGGAGAGCAGCCCACCCGCCGCGCCGGGAGAACCCAACGCAGGGCCCCACCGGAGAAGGACGCCCACAGCCCCAGACGAGCACCCCACCACCACCCAGGAGTTCCGGGCATCCCCCCGCCCCAACCCCAGGTACGAGCCAGGACCCCCCAAGGGAGACCCGCTCCTTACCTTCTAACTGCCTTCTTTCGGTAAAGGTTTGTGGTTTTCAGTGTTTCTTCAGCTTCCGACAAATCTGACAAACTAACCTAAACCCAGCGATACTTTATGTACTTTAATCCCAGTGAGGCAGATTTCAGTTTTTCTTTGGCTGTCATTACCTCCGGCTGAGATAACTGTATTTTGTCCCGTCTGCATCCCCCCTCACCCCCCACCCCCGACTCTTTTCTTCTCTCCTGTAAAGAACAGCTAATCCAGGCATCAGTAATTTCATCTCTGGAAGCAGCAGCAAACTCACTGAGGTGGAGAAAAGCCCACAAAGGGGTTAACAGGTGGAAACCCTCAAAAGAAAATATGGAAAATGGAGTAACATGCTGTATGTGTTATGTGTCCTCGTCCTTGTGATGTGCTGAAGAGCATCCACTGAAGCAGAAGAGGTCTCTGATTCCTCCAGTGGGTTTGAAAACAAAAACTACTCTGAGCCAAAGCTTCACCATTTGTGGTTTCAAACGTGTCAAAATGACGCTGATCTGTTTCATGGTCTGTAGTCTTCATATCGATGAGGTTTTTCTCATGCAAAACCTACACATGATATAATGAAGCAAAAACATTAATATTTTGGCTGAAAACTTTCGATTTTTGAAATACTAACAAGAAATAGCGACTCGTCGCATTTCGGGCAGACACTCGGCAGAATTGCAGGTTACTCCCCTAGGGCGGGTCAGTTAATTAACCCACCTGCTTGGCGTCCTATTTAAGTCAGGTGTACAATTGTTCATTCTCTCTTACCTTCAGCGCTCATTCTTCGCCGGTCTCCGAGCCCGCGGGTCTCCTTCTCTTTCGGCGTCTTGCTGTGTTCCCCCCGTCCTTCGGATGGATGATCCCCATTTTTCTGATGTGGGTTTTCGTTTCGCCGCGTCTGCTCTCCTTTTGCGGCGATCAGCAGGCGGCTGACGGCGCACAGCGTGTTCGTTTCGCAACGGTCGCGTGCATCTGCAGGGGGTGTGCATCCGCGGTGTCCGCGGCCCCCGATCGGGAACAGTCCGGGTCTTCTCGTCTGCCGTGGTCAGCCGAATTTCTACGGTGAGCGGCAAGCGGTTCTTTTCCCTTGTTGCTTTTTCTAAAGCTTCGCCCTTGCTTCCTGTTTACTTCGGTGACGTCACGCCCCTAAGGACCCTGGGAATTGTATGGGAATTTGTTTCATGGTCCTTTATGATGCACTTCTGATTCCTATTCTGCTGCAGTTCTGCCTCGTCCGGTTGTTGTTTCAGGGGTTGTGGGGTCTTTTTTGTGGTTGTGAAGCCTGGCGGTCCTCGTTTAAACAGGTTTCTCATGCTGGCTGAATTTTTTTTGTGGCTTTTAGCATTTTTTTCTGTTGCTGTTTTGTTCTTTGGGAGCTGAGTGTAAATCTTGATTATCTTCAATTCGATGCTGGCTTATTATTATGGCGGTTCTTCTGTTCATTTTCTTCGTTGTTGTAGCTGCTGGTTAGTCAGAATGTGAATTCATCTCTCTTGGACCCGTCTCTGCTCCGTTGACATTTTCCCTATGGTTGGTCTCTCTTATGCAGCGTCTATGGCTCATTTTATTCACTCGGCGATCCTCGTTCGTTGCCCCCGCACGTTCTGCATCTGGTTCTGCTCCGCCTGTTTTTCCCTGCTGTGTACCCCATTGGGTCCTGCCCTGTCCTCAGGGACTTGCGTCGGCTGCATTGGTGAGTGTGTCAGTCTCGTCGCGGCCTTGTTTTCTCGGCTGGGCAGTTAATTTGTTGTTCTCTCTCTGGTTTGGCTTGGAGCTTTGTGGGGGCTATGTGAGGGATTCGTCCAGGGCATCGTTTTCAAAGCCGCCACTGAGGGTGGCCCCTAGGAAGTGTTCAGGTTGACGTTCTTGATCTGGACCTGTTTGCGCCTCGCAGTTCATTTTCTGGGCATCGGTGGCCTGGTTCCCCATGCGCCTTCAGGATTAGTATATATTTTCTTCATCTGCCTATGCTGTCTCCACGATTTTCCTCCGAACGGGATATAAGGCTGAGGATGACTGTTATCGCCGATGTTCTCACTGTTCTGTCTCTATGCCTCTCAGTGGCGTCTTTGGCATTCAGTTGGCGCTCGAAGTGTTTGTCAGTTTACCTTTCAGCTGTCGTGGCAGTCTTAATAATATCAACTTTATTATCAGAAGCCCTGCAATGGATATTTATAGGCGATGGGTCCCTTTCATTTTGCGAGTTATTGATGATTTCTCGGTGGCCAAATTTCCTCTGTATCCCTGGTCTTTTGAATCTGTGGAAAAATTTGTTTTGGGTTTCCACGTTGTCTATACTGTATGGTCATCCACCCATCCGGATTTATTTTTCTTCTATGGATCTGGATGGTTCATTGATGCTTGCCGCTCCCCATTATGTCATCTCTAGCTTTGTGCAGTGTATTGTTTATTCATTCTTTGGTTGAATATGATTTGTCAATGATTGGGCCACCTGAAATTTGTTGTGGCTTTGGTCCCACGGTAATCTGTTCATCTTGTGTTCTTGTTCTGGGTAGCTCGATCCTGGGCCACATGTTCCAGTTCTGGATTTTCGTGTTTTGCGTTTGATCTTTCCCTCTCTATGCTTGGAGTGGTTTTGTTATGGTAATGACTGTTGTATCTCCAGGCTCCCCCCACTTGTTCTTCTGAGGCTGCGCCTTCTGGTTTTGGGGGGAAAGATTTATGAAGAGTGGTTTGTGTTTGTCCGGCTGCCTGAATTCACAGCTCTAATGGTTTGTAAGGGATCGTGTGGTTAGATGAGATTTTATTTATTTTTGCATAGTACAATTTATGAGAGAATTCAGCCATGGAGATTATATTGAGGCCGTTTCTATGTGAAATGATAATCTTATGTGTCATCGGTTGACTGGGTAGTGTTTAATAACACCATGAGCAATTTTAACCCTGACCGGAGAAATTATCACTTACACTCTCTCAAGCTTAGTTCAAGAGTTAAATCTTGTGTCCATTAGTCTTCTATCTGCCCTGTTTAAGCAGATGACACTCGGCTAGAGGCATCTCCTTTAGAGGCTTGTTATTCTCTGCCTCTAAATGCTAAGGTTCAGTCTAGCTAAAATACTTAAACCTACGATCCCTCGTGGATCGGAAGTTCTTCTTTTTTCGCAGTATCCAGACGCCCTTGGCTAATTAAAACTTCAATAGTCTGTGCTTCGTTGTCCACCTATTTCAGGACCAGTGATGTCATAACCGGCCGAGCTGCGATCCATTGCTACGTGGGATGATGACCTTCCTCATCTACAAATATTCTTGGTCTTTGGTTACCCTTCCATCGCCTGCTCCTCGATGACCTTCTGAAGGTGCGTCCCTCTGGAATTGTCAAAGGTTACTTCTCTTACATTAGTGTACATTAAATTGGTGTTAAGATTTCTTGCAGGTTCTATATTTCTCTATCAATTCTTTGCTGGAATTTGTGATTCTGGCGGCTTTTATGGTGCAATGAATCCATGAAGGGACATTTACTTAATTACCAACTAAATTTCACTTCTCAGAACTGTTCTTTAAAAGCACTGTTATTCCATTTATATCAAGAATTTAAAACTAAGCGGTTTCTGGGTTATTTCTATATTCTTTTGCCGAGACTAATTATGCTTTGTCTTTATCTATGCATTGCATCCTGAGCCTACGAACCCCTACTTCCCTGTCTGCTCTCCGTTTCCGGCGAATGATGTCACCCCTGCAGTCCTTGATCTGGTGCTGCAAAGACGTCTGCTTGTCCTGCGGTCTTCCGTCAGACCTTTACACCCTGCACTCCCTGAGAATAGGCGCCGCTACAACTGCTGCTCTTCATGTGCCATCATCTCCGCTAAAAGCAATGGGAAGGGGGTCCTCTTCCGCCTTTCAGAGATATGTTAGATTAAATTCTGATGAAATATTAGCGGTTTAAAGAAAAAACAAGTCTGGTTTGAATGATGAATATGTTAAGTCAGGTGGAAGCCGCGAATGAGAAGGATTAACTGCATTGGTGTTAAAATGGAATCAGGTTGTGTAATCTTGTTGGCTCCCCTTCATTCTTCCCTCTCTCTTCAGGTAGTATGTTCCCCTGGTGAAGGGGAGCGGCCCAACGGTCAATGGTGCCGGGTAAACACATAGCAGATCCACTAGATAGAATGTTCCCTTCGTAGAGTGGTTCTCGAAGGGAGCGGCCAAACGGTCAATGGTGCCGGGTAAACACATAGCAGATACACTAGATAGAATGTTCCCTTCGTAGAGTGGTTCTCGAAGGGAGCGGCCAAACGGTCAATGGTGCCGGGTAAACACATAGCAGATACACTAGATAGCATGTTCCCTTCGTAGAGTGGTTCTCGAAGGGAGCGGCCAAACGGTCAATGGTGCCGGGTAAACACATAGCAGATACACTAGATAGCATTTTCCCTTCGTAGAGTGGTTCTCGAAGGGAGAGGCCAAACGGTCAATGGTGCCGGGTAAACACATAGCAGATACACTAGATAGCATGTTCCCTTCGTAGAGTGGTTCTCGAAGGGAGCGGCCCAACGGTCAATGGTACCGGGTAAACACATAGCAGTCATACTGGAAAATGAAATGAAGTGAAAATGGAATGCCATTTGCGTCGGCTGCATTGGTGAGTGTGTCACCTCACACCTCATCTTATTTACACACTGATTATACATTCACATTTTCTTCTTCTGGATGATCTTGGTGTTGGGGCTTGTTACCCGAAAGTGTATGGAAAAAATAATTGTCTCAAGGAATTGAACGGAGCCTTATGCCAAAACGAAGTTGTGAATCAAATTGTGAATGTCAACCTAAAGATGTTGTGAAAACCTAAAGATGTTGTGAAAGTAATATTCTTCTGCAAGAGTTGTCTGACTGAAATAGCGACTCGTCGCATTTCAGGCAGACACTCGGCAGAATTGCAGGTTACTCCCCTAGGGCGGGTCAGTTAATTAACCCACCTGCTTAGCGTCCTATTTAAGTCAGGTGTACAATTGTTCATTCTCTCTTACCTTCAGCGCTCATTCTTTGCCCCTCCCTCCTCCCCGGCTTCCACCTGTGGGCTCCGTTACGGGGTTGTTACCCGAAAGTGTATGGAAAAAATAATTGTCTCAAGGAATTGAACGGAGCCTTATGCCCAAACGAAGTTGTGAATCAAATTGTGAATGTCAACCTAAAGATGTTGTGAAATAAATATTCTTCTGCAAGAGTTGTCTGACTGAAATCCGGTTTAAAATATTGTGGCTTACGAGTAAATGTTTTTTTGTTTTGACAGAATTTGCTGTTGTTTCATAAAATGCAGTTAAACTGAATCACAGCATGTCTATGAAGACTCTCATTCATCCAGGTTGATTGCATCATAGTAGTAGGTTTAGGGGCTGTCAACAGGACTTGGTTTTCAAAGTTAGAAGACGTTTCACCTCTTATCATTTGTCCGAATTGACAAAGCCTTTTGGATAAGACAGCAGAAAACCAAGACCAAACTGAAATAGTTTGAATTCTCTTTGTGGTTTTCAATAACATCTCAGTCATTCACAGGTGTAACCCTTGTGCTATCCTAGGTACTTTAACATTGGGAGTTGGATCATCTAGACCCACTAGACAGTGCTCTGAACCTTTTTTCTTCAATGATTTGTGATCTTCACTGGTGTCCATGGATTACATGAAATCTTTCCGCCTTTATCCACCTTTGTCATGGTAGGGAGAACACGTCAATGTATGGGTGGGGTCATCTAAGATAGCACAAGGGTTAAAAAGGCTGAAATAAAAAATATAAATGAACAGAACACCGTCAAACCAAATGAAAGACTTTTTGAAGCAAAGAGGTTTTTCAAAACACAATTTAGCCTATATTATCCTATTGAATTCTATGCATTTATGATCCTTTTTGATTGTATATTTACCCATCAAGACTTACGAAGCCCACAGAGACAACTTTAGTTGTGAATTTGGGCTATATAAATTGAAATCTGCCCTTTAACGGGCCATGCAATTCTTAAGCCTTTTATAGTGAACAATATCCATGTATGTGATAATATTTTACCTGGCTCACAGAAGAAAACATTTTTTTATTAAATTATTTTTTTTCTGAGTGTTTTCTCTGAGGCACCTGCTTTCGCTCTGTGTGGGTGCCGTCTTTCATAACGTCAACCTAGAGTCGGCCTCGGCAGCGTGTCACCCACAAAAACAAACATCATCCAAACTTTTGCAAAGATAGATGTGCATATTGTGAATATACAAAGAAAGTGTTTTGCCAATCACCTCTTGCTCTGCTGAGAATGTGTGTTTGTTAGCCTTTCTGGACAGGGCTGTTTTGACTTGTCTACGTCACAATGTGAGAATCGACTCGTTTTCATGGATAGAGAGGGCTGGTGCTCAGAGCGTAGGTTTTTAGAGGAAAACTCAGAAATGCGTGAACGCATCAAAATACCACTTTGGGGATTTTTTTTCGTGGGGAATGAATTATAAACTTAAAAGCTCAAACATTTATTTTCCATGGTACAGACCTTTTAAATCATGTAACGTCCATTTTGGGGAAAATTTGACCTGAAATTGCTACTTCAACTAAGCACTTCATGTCTTTATTACAGGAGAACAAAAAAGAAAACCGTCAATTATATCTGTGCCTTTCAGTGAATTGATATTTTGGAATGAAAATGTTCTCTTTTTGGGTGTAATAAAGTTCAGAGTTGCTTACATTTATGCACTCGAGCTTTGCAGAAGGCAGGAACAGTTCTTTATTCCCTTTCAGGGCAGACTTTGACCCTCTGCTAAAGATATGCACGAGTAGAGATATGTATGAACTTGATAGTGTGCCTTAAAACATATTGCACTTGATTTACCAAATAGTGAGCCCGATTTATTTGATGAAGGTTCAATGAGGGCATTCAAGGAAAACCGGTAAAAAACAACAACAACAAGGTAAACAGTTGATACAAATAGTTCAGACCCAAACAATGAGATTCATGAAACATGCAACAGGATTCTTACGTTGTGCATCATGTCAAAGCAGCGTCACAGGTTGCAGCTCAGCACCTGAGCTTCCGCCTGGATTTGTCTTTTTTTCTCTCACCTCTTTATTTTGGGAACTTTTGATGGTGGTGGACCCAAAATGCAGGAGACCAGGCATCGTGACAGAAAATAAAAACATTTAATAGATAAACAAACTGAAACATGACAAAAATAAATAAATAAGCCCATGGAAGCAACAAAAGGTGGCAAAGCAGTAAAGAACAGCTGACCGAAAAACCAGACCCTTATGTACACTGTGGGTAATCAACTAAATGAAGACCAGCTGTGGATGAACAACCTGAATCTGGTGAGACAGACAGACAGGGCAACTCAGATCATGACCAAAACAACATAAAAACCAAACTAAGCAACAGAACCCTCACACTTTGTCCGCATGCTCTACTTACACATATGCACACAATTCTGTTGACATCTTTTGTTTGAATTAAAGTTTTTTTTTAAGTCTGGAAGCAGCATAACTATCATAAACACAATAAAAGAGAATGGACGGACCATTTGCAATGATTTAATGAGCATGCATGGTCAAAATATAATTAACATATTCAAATATTTTTAAGGCTTTCAGAGAAGCCTGATGGCCCACCACGGGTCAAAATAGACCTGAAAGCAGGATAGTCACAACTCAGGTCAACTAAGCTATATATCACTGGAAAATGTGGATTTTGCAGCAAATGTAAGACTATAGAACATGTCTTATTAAATTGAAGGAAGGACACTAAACAAAGACAAATACTGATGAAAGAACTTTTAGGGATGAAAATAAAATGGAAGACTAATGAAATTTTTGAGATAGAAGTGATGACGAGAAATAACTACAACAAATACTAACCACTGCAAATACTACATAAGAATTAGACTTTACATGAGAATCCACGCTCCATAGGTGGTGGACATGCACTTGTGTGCCCACCGCCATTAAAACAAAAGAAGTCCCAGAGAGGGCCAGAGTTGTTTGGGTTAAGCAGAAATGATTGTTGAATCTCTTTTTTTCTGGCAGTGCCATCATACTTGTGTGTTTGTTTATTTTTTTATCTAAATTTTGCACTCACAAATGAAAGCTACAAACTTGCTGTTCATGCACAAAAGTCTACAGTCATTGTTGGAGGAGGAGACGATAAAACAACAAAAAACGACAAAGAGAGCACATGTCTTCTGCTCATGGAAATACGGTAGAATGACAGCGATTAAGATGATCAAGACCGAAGCTTTTGCATATTCAGAGTTTCAATGTTTGCACAAATTGACGATTTAGGGGGTTATAGGGAAAGAGATGGTAATTGAACCTGAAAAGCCTCTTTTCCCAATGCTGCATTCTTACATAGAACGTTCCTTCGGAGCAGTCTGCTCATCTCTTCCATAATGCCTTCAACCCCACGTCCCCCCGGGCCTGTACTCCATCTTTGTTGACCATCTTTAGGGCATATACAGGCTGATCAGCTTCAAGCACCTGAGACAGATGTGTTTGGCCTTAGAGCGCGTGTCACTGCAGACAGTGCAACCTTGTGGATGATAGATGACCGACAAACTGCACGGCTTCAAACCAGTCATTGTGTTCATTCACAACTCTACATTGCACCAATTCAGGTCTGTAGAATGGCACACCGGGCAAACAGCCCACATGCCCTCTACCTTCTAGTCTCATCATTTTTGGCACATCAGTTCTTTTTTTTAAATTATTATTTCAATCAAACAGCATGTAAAGATCACCATTTCTTATAAAACAGCAGATAAAATGAAATGCTTCACTTACAGGTATGAGAATAATTAAACACACATAAGCAGCTTTCCCTTATGTCAAATATGGTTTCTTCCAACTCACTGGTGTCAAGTCATCCTTGACCTCCTGAGAAAAAACTCCTCTGGATGCTGGCAATAGATCAGGTAAATATTTGTTTTTTTAAATAATGATGAGTTTGTGCATTTGATCTTTTATTTGTGTGACTCCCAACAGTATAGACTCACTTTGGACCTGATCAGAATTTATTCGTGATTTGAAAAAAAAATTGTTTAATTTCACCACTGCAAATTAAAGAAAGAGCATATAAATAAAAAAATGAAATCCTCATAAATAAAACCTTTGCAACAATGAATCCTTACTAAAACTCCACCATGACTTATGACTTTTCACATTTATTGAACATGCTGAACAGACAGCACTCCAGTTATTTTTTAAAGTTCCTGCAGTAACATAAAGGCAGCACTTTTACCCATTAGACTCTTTTCATCATAACTCAGTTGGAACTGGAAATCTGTTGCCTTGTCCAGCAATTAGTCAACCCTCATGAGTTCATCAAGTTTGAAAACACAGAGAGGCTTCAATCTTAGCTAATCTATTAAACTTGAAATCAGAAAGTTTCCTGTTGGAGACCACCGTCGAATTGTCTCTGGAGGGAGTCAGGAGTGGACTTCTGCTAAATCCTTTGTGAATTCCTCTGCATAAGGTGACAGTGTGCAGTGGAGATCAGCTCAATTCCAAACAACAAACACGATAATTAATGATTAAAGACTGCGGAGGGTTCAAAACACCCAAATTCTTCTAACTCCACAGATTTAATCTGTCAAAGTATAGACTACCTTTTTAAATGAAAGTGTCTAGAAGTTTGGGGTTTTAATTAAACTTTTTAATTAACGGTGGTGAGTTCCACTACACAACTAACCACCAAGATTTCATCAGAAATGTTCTTCAACACCAGAGCTTTAGCTCTAGTATTCACATTCTTTTGACTCCCGTAACTCTTCAACTGTTTAAACAATTAAAGTAATTCCAGCAGATTCTGAAGCAGAAAAAAGCAAAGCTGTCATGGTTTGGGTTTCTTTGTATTAGTTTTATCTTCCATTGTGTCACTGTCATAATTTGAGTTCTGTTTCGTGCTTTATTTTGAAGGTTTCCTGCATGTTGTGTTTTTTAATTTTACTTCCCTGATTCCAATCTCTCCTGGTCGTTGTCACCTGTGTCTTATCAGTCCTGTCTGTATATAAGTCTTGTCTCTGCCTTCCTCTTGTGCTGGTCTATACTGTCTCTTTTCTGATCATCATTTCCATGCCTGTCTTCTGCCCTGTGTTCATGTTTAGCCCACAGTAGGTTTAGTTTTGTTTCCCTGCTCTGCAGTGCTTTCTTTTTTTTTTCTCTTTCTTTCCTTTTAACTTGTTCTGTCCAACGGCTTAGCAAACAGATTAGAGCTGAAGGCTTTTTGTGTTGGACAGGTTTTACTATCACAAAAAGAGGTTATATAGCTTCGAGAAACTAGAGTGTAGCTTTGTATAAACCCCTTTTTGTTGTATTAGTTTTTATTTATTTGTTACATTTAGTGTGTGTGGGGAGGGAGAGGGGAGAATGTGAGGGGAGGGTGGAAGAGAGTAAAAGGAAGAGGTGAAAAGGTGGGGGATACAAGCACTGATTTGAATAAGTTATTATTTTAATCTGTAACAATTATACCAGATCTGCCGGAAAGACAAATGTTACATCAAAGGTAAAAATCTGACACTAAGATGAGCGAAAAAAAAAATCTGTCCATCAATACACTGTGGGTAAGTAGGAGGGATGAAGCAGACAGGGAGCAGTGTGGCAGTGTGCATGTGGGGGTGGAGATACATGCATGCTGCCGACGTGAACCGTGTGTTCATAAGGGGAACCAGATCCTACCCAGCCAGACCAGCCAGACCAGGAGAGGGGTGGAGAGCCCCCCAGGCCAGAAGCCCCCCGAGCGTCCGGACCCAGGAAGCCCGGGAGGAGGGGAGGAGGGGACCGCCCACCCCACCGGCCAGGCACAGAGAGGGCCCCCCTACAGGGGCCCCCCCAGCGCCCAGAGGCACAAGCGAACCCAGTGTCCGGCCCCCAGGCCACAAGACAGGAGCGCTTAGCCGTACCAGGCGGAAGCCATGGGGGCCACCGGGCATCGGACACCGAGACATGGGCCCCCGGAACCCATGAGCCATCCACCACCCGACCGGCGCCCGTCTCCGCAAGCCAGCCCAGGCACGCGACCTAAGCAACCCAGGGATCGCCACGCATCCACAGCCACCCCCCATAACCCTACACACTACAACCCTGTGTGTGTGTGTGTGCTGCTAGCATGCAGTGTGTGTGTCTACAGAGGAAGTTAAAATTGTAGGGTGGGGCCAGCGAAAGGTGAGCACGGATGTTTCACCGTGCCCCCCTCCACCAGACCCCCTCCACAAGGCCCTAGATGAATCAGAGTGTCTAATACGCAAGTAAAAAGCGGGGAGGTGCCGACGAGAACCCAGAGAGGGGTATCCCCAGTGAGCCCCGCCAGCATACCCCTCCCATCCAGTTCCCGGAGCCCTATGTGCCTGTGTGCAATATTTGTTTGGGTGAGAGCGGGGAGGAGCAGGCGGATGGGCACAACCGGGGGAGAAGGCTCCCCCTAGCGACCGGCCCCCGAGCCGGCCGCGGTAGGCGCCCCCCCTCCCAGAGTGGCCAGGCAGCCAGAAACGGCAAGCCAGCCGCAGTTGGAGGCCAGAGCCTCGTAGCGCCGAGAGACAGCCAGCAAGGAAGGGTCCCGGTGCCAGAACGGAGGGGCAGGGGGTCCAGCCCCACCATTCATACCCTGGCCTCCCTAAGGACTAGCACGCCCCCCCCCAGGCCCCCCCCAAATAAATAAATAAATGAATAAATTAAAAAAAAAATAATTAAATAAATAAATAATAATAATAATAATTAATAAAAATAATAATCGTAATAATAATAATTAATAATAATAATAATGAAATAAACCCACCCAAGTGAACCCCTTAACCCCTGCTGTGACTGCGGCGTCGACCCCCGGGGGGCCAGGCCACGCGCCAACTACAGGCCACGGGCGAAACACCGGCCATGGGCAGACGACCCCAGAGCCCCAAGCCCCCCCCCCCGCCACGGCGACCAGCCACCCGGCACGGCACCCCCGCCGTTCCCGGTCAGCCGCACTGCCCCTCCTGCGCCCAGAAGGCACCCGTCCAGGAACCCCTGCCAAGTTGCCAGCAGAGTGTGCGCCCCCACCACCACACCACCCGGGCAACCAGAGGCCCAAGCCGGGAGAACGGCAGGCCCAGCGGAGCCCACCCCCCCAAACCCACCCCGGCCCACCCAACCAGCCAGGACCCGGCCCAACCTATCACCATCCCCACGTAAACTAATATGCTCTGACATGAGGTTTCTGTAGTGGTTGATGCTAAGATTTTTGTTAGATTTCTAGTTAAGAAGGATAGTTTTCTTTGCAATACATATAGTGGTGAGAACCATATAAGCCTTGTTAGATTCCATGTTGATGTTATTCAGGTCACCTAATAAGCAGAATTTGGGGCAAGCAGGAATCTTATGATTAAACCAGACTGATAAATCCTCACAAACCTTACGCCAGAATGATTGGACAGGTGGACAGAACCACAGGGCATGCAAATTGTCGTATATGTTGTTACCTATGCACTGTGTGCATGTAGCAGACTGATTGAGACCCATTTTAAATAACCTCTATCCAGTGTAGTGAGTTCTGTGGAGAATCTTGTATTGAATAAGTTGCAAATTAGGGCTTTTGGTCATTAAAGGCATTTAAACAGATCTGTAGCCAAAATTGATCACTAGAATTCAATGATAGCTCAGACTCCCATTTTGTCATGGGTAAGTAAATTGTTTCATCTATGTTCGATAACATCTTTTAATTTTGGAGGTGAGCTTGGGATTTTTAAGGTCAATGAAATTTGTTACTGTAAGGGGAAGGTCTAGGTCTATTTGGGTCAGGCAGTATTTAGTGCTTATAGCTGATTTAAGTTGCTGATATTCTAGAAATTTGTTTATATTAATTCCATAGGCAAGGCAAGGCAAGGCAAGTTTATTTGTATAGCACAATTCGTACACAAAGTAATTCAAGGTGCTTCACAAAACAGAAAAATGCATTAAAATCACAATACATCATAGAAATAATCAACATAAAATTTACTTTAAAAAAATAAAAAAAAAAATAAAAAACAGATAGGTTGAGGATAACGTTGAGAGGGATATAAATTTTCTATTCTGAATTATATGCTGGAACTGCTGGATTCCTTTGTTCTTCCATGAAGCAAAATGAATCATAAGTTTACATGGAAATAATGTGAGGTTGTTTTTTTTAAGAAAATCCCACCAGGCTGTTAAGGATGAGCTGATGTTTAAACTTCTGAAGCAATTGTGTTGTTTAATTTTAGAACTGAAGAAAGGTAAATTAGAAATATCTAGGTGCTGCAGTGCTTTTTGTTAGTTAATAAACCCCTTGCCCAGGAACCGTGTGCCTCCTGTCTCTGCATTTTGGGTCCTTCATGCTTACCAGTGCCCCCCCCCCTACCTGACAAAAGCAGCTTTAGTAATGTGTTGCACAACGGTGCAAAGCCAATGTGAAGAGCTGCTTTTCTCTGGGTCAGAATCGTGTAAATCAGTTGTGGCCTTTCAAAGAGTGTGTGTTCTTTAGATGTCACTGGTGATATCTTTGGTGTAAAAGGGGTAAATCGTGGTTTCAGCTGAAGGATGTGACGATGTGCATGGACAGTGATGCGATGGACTCAAAATACCGGAACTGCAACTGGAAGTAGTCTAGTTAGTTCCAAATGAATTTGTCAAATTCCAAAAAAGCAGTTAAATTACAGGATAAACTAAACAAACTCAGTTTGTCGAATTTCTTTTTTAATCTCATCTCATAAATCAGTATCATATTGTTTCAGAATGACAATACTTAAAGATCAAGATTCTGTAAATGTCCTTATCCTTTCAGAATAGGCGCTTGTGTTTTTTTTCTCTCCCTGCTCTCTCATTGATGCAGCTTTCATCATTATTTTCTATTTTTAAGATCATTTAGTTTAAGGTTTCTTTTTTGTTTGAAATCACAATGGAAGATGAATATAGCCTTATCAATGCATTTAATTGAATTGACACCATGCGCTTATACAGTTTTAATGGAAATAAAAATTACACTGAGAAGTAAAAATGTCTTATTCTTTGGCCTTTTGTAACAAGTCTCTTTCTCTGTTGTGGGATCAATTAAAATCTTACTCTATTCTATTTTTGGTCTCCTATGCTTATTGAAGAAAAAGATAAATAGAAAAACAAAAAAGTGCTCCACCTTGAGTCTTGAGGTTTCTACTGAAGCAAACAACTGTCACTCCAAATCCAGTCCAAAATTAAATTCTCCATTTCACATCTGAAGTATGCATAACCCCTAAAATGCAGCAACAGCAAATCAGTTGTGAGATATATGATGAAATAAATCAAAAACTCTTCACGTTTTGAAGAAACATATTGAGTTGTTCTCTGAGCCTGGATCTGCAGAGACATTAAATCTCAGCTGAGTGACTGCGCTGCGTTTTAATTAATGAGGCCACTTAGGAGATTCATTCTGTAGACCAATTACAGCATCTATGACCCCAACGCAAAATCAATCACTGCCACTCTGATGACATCATAAGTGACTAAGCAACTCTACTGAATGATATTACAGTATCGGTAAAGATGGCTCTCCAGGAGACGGGAAGAGGCAGGCTGAGGTTGGAGGGAGACAAGTCTCTGTAAAACTAAATATTTAGTCTGTTGGGATTCATCTTCTTACCACAGTTCTTTTAAACAGCCGAAAGAATACTGAACCATTTGGTAGTTCTGGCATTTACCCAAACTTAACATGTGAAGATATTTTAACAGCAAATCTGGATATTTGTTGCATAAAATTGTGGAACATGAAAGTCATGCTAGAATCAGGATTCTCTTGTAAGAATATTCAAAGAGCGTCCTCTTCTTTTTGCACATCATTTCAACCCCCAGTTCTAAATCCACATGCATTCTCTTACTGTAATGGCAGCTAGTTAAGCCTTTGTCACATTTTGGTTTTTGGGTTGTCTGGTCTGTAGGGTCGTAGAGAGAATCAGCTGCATCTTAAGGGGAGCGCACGTGTGTCTTTGAGTTCCCCTCTAGGCTCCTACGTGTATTGTGACATATTCGTAAGGATAACGTAACTTGCACGCACTTAAAGGGCGCACACTTATCACTTCAAACGGCACGGGCTACTTGCGTAATCCACAGGATTTAAGGGGGTTGGAAAAATGTCAAATCTGTAGGACACACCCACAATGGTAGTTGGTAATAAAGCTTTAAATAGTTCATTTAAAGTGAGCTGATTTCGCTCTCTGGGTCCATCCAGCATCTGAAGCTTCTGGATGCCTTTTGGCTATTGTTGGGTGATGGTGGGTTTACCCTGAGCAGGTTGCCAGTTTGTTGCAGAACCACACTCTCACATGCACTGCTAGGGGCTATTTAGAGAGATCATTTAACCTATGAAGCCTGTTTTTGGACTGAGGGAGAAAACCAGAGAAAACCCACACATAAACAAGGCGAACATGCAAAATCCACACAGAAAGGACACGGCCGGGATTTAAACCAGGATCTTCTTGCTGTGAGGCGAAAGTCACTTCACATGTGTTTCAGGAATTATTGTTTGACTTTTTTTTCAGTTGACATGGGAATAAATTCATTTTGCAAACAGGAGATCAAGTGAAACCATCAGAATTACCCAGAACATGCAGATGTTGATTTTCTGCAGTTTCAAAATCAGAATCCTTTTTATTGTCATTATACATGGTGATACAATGAAATTGCAGCTGCTTTGGAGTGGTGAATAAAA
Source organism: Oryzias latipes (assembly GCF_053564925.1). Classification (NCBI taxonomy): domain Eukaryota; kingdom Metazoa; phylum Chordata; class Actinopteri; order Beloniformes; family Adrianichthyidae; genus Oryzias; species Oryzias latipes. The sequence continues at coordinate 16,942,044 of NC_136249.1, forward strand.
TAAAATAAAATAAAAAATTAAAATACTGTAACTCACATTTCTAAACAAAAATGCACAATATGTACAGAAACAATTGAATATCAAATACGTATGAAAAAATAGAATAGAATGAGTTGAGTTGCCATGAGCGCAGCATAGTAGATATTGTGTGTTATTGCACAGAAGTCAGTTATTACACACATGCATGGTTGTCAGTAATTTACCATTTGTAAAAAGTCAGAGTGGGGTGTAGTTGGTGGAAGTGTGTGTATTGGGGTGTAGTTGGTGGAAGTGTGTGTATTCTGTATGGTGATTGCCTGTGGAAAAAAGCTGTTCTTTAGTCTGTTCGTCCTGGTTGTAATTCTGGTGGTGGGCCCACGTCACTCCTTTGGGCTGGGCCCGAAGGAGGCCTGTGGGAAGAACCCCGGTCACCAGGCGCTCGCCTGCGAGCCCCAACCACAGGCCTGACTCCAGATTGGGGCCCCGGTGACGCCAGTCCGGGCGACATAACTGGGTCCTTGATTTGAGAAGGTGGTTTATCTACAGCTGCAGGACCATCTAACAAATTACGATATTTTCGAGAAGTTTCAGTCTGGTTTTAAATCCTGCCACAGCACTGAAACGGCTCTCCTCAGGGGGTGTAACGACGTGCTTGTAGCTGCTGATTCTGGGGCCTCCACTGTTTTAATTCTTTTAGATCTCTCTGCAGCCTTCGACACAGTGGATCACAGTGTTTTATTATCCCGACTGGAGCAGTCTGTCGGTGTGAAGGGCACAGCACTCAGTTGGTTCAGTTCATATTTATGTGGCAGGAGTTTTTCTGTCCAACTGGGACAGTGCTCTTCTCCAGAGGCTCTGCTCAAATATGGTGTACCCCAGGGCTCAGTTTTAGGCCCGCTTTTATTCTCACTTTATCTGCTGCCACTGGGGTCCATTTTTAGGAAATATAACGTGTCATTCCACTGCTATGCAGATGACATCCAGATCTATTTTCCCCTAAAATCTGGAGGAGCGGAGGGTCTCAACAGATTGCAGAACTGCTTAGCAGACATCAAGTCTTGGATGGAGCTGAACTTCCTCTGTCTGAACAAAAACAAGACAGAGGTGTTTGTTTTTGGAAAGTCTGACCTGCTGACAGGCTGCTGTAGTGCTGTTGGCCCCCTGGACCCTTCAGATGCTCTGTTCATTAGAAATCTTGGGGTAAACCTTGACAGGCTTTTTAAATTTGACAAACAGGTCAGTCTTGTAGTCCAGTCTAGTTTTTATCACTTAAGGCTAATTAGCAAAGTCAAGCAATATCTACCTCCTCACGCTTTGCAACAAGTGATTCATGCCTTGATCTTCTTTAGACTGGACTACTGTAACTCTCTGTACAGTGGTATGGATCAGTCTCTGCTCCGCCGTCTCCAGCTGGTTCAAAATTCAGGGGCCCGCCTGTTAACGGGAACCAGACGGTGTGAGCATATAACCCCGATATTACGCTCACTTCATTGGCTGCCTGTGTCTTTTAGAATTTCTTTTAAGATTCTACTTTTGGTTTTTAAATGTCTGAATAGTCTGGCACCTCTGTATCTTTCTGAGCTTTTGCATGTTTATCGTCCATGTCGAGTCCTAAGGTCTGAAGATCAAATGCTTTTAATGGTTCCCAGGACTCGGCTTGTGACTCGGGGAGACAGAGCCTTTTCAGTTGCAGGTCCTAAACTCTGGAATGCTCTCCCCTATTCTGTGAGGTCTGCCAGAACCGTCAGTAATTTTAAGACTCTTTTAAAAACTCATCTTTTTAGTCAGGCTTTTAACTCCAGTGAGCATATCTAGTGGGACTTGTTCATTTTATTAATTTTATTCTTTTATTGTTTTATTACTTTTATTGTTCAATTGATTTTATTGTTTTATTGTGATTGTTTCTTTATTGCATCATATTGTTTGTGATTTTATTGGATTTTGTGTTAAGCACTTTGGTTGCCTTGGCTTTTATAAGTGCTATACAAATAATAAATTGATTGATTGATTTGTCTTGTCATCAGAGGCTTCTGAACCGCTCTTTGCCTGACTCATCACCCAGGACCTGTCTGCCTTGGGAGACCCGTACCAGGGGCTTAAGCCCCAGACAGCTTAGCTTCTGGGATCAGTCAAGCTCTCAAAGTCCCCCACCACGTAAAGGTGGCGCTTTATGTTTTAATTTTCACAGTAAATCCATGTGAATTGGCTGAGCTTTTCTAACCCTGAGATTTTCTTTAAAATCATGAACTTTGTGAAAATCTGTCATTTACTTTTTATCCTTTTTTTTTCATTTTGGCCCTGAAATGTGACCCAGTGTCTGCAGGCGAGGTGCTTTAAGATCAGTAGACCATTGCCAACCTTTCCTTTGCTTTTTACACTGTCATTCCATCTTTTTGTTCAGACAGATCAGATATCTCTTTCCTTCCCCATTTGGATGGATTACAAAGTTTCCTGAGCTATAAATCTATTAATATTCACTTTGGAGAGAGTAGGTGATAAATTGTGATCATAAAAGTGTCAAACAGGGATGAGACCACCTCCTCTGAACACACAATCATACAAACACAGTCTGCAGCGTCCTGTGCAGACATCATACAGACTCATTGTCCTTCACGGAGGCTAACAGGCATGTGAATGTTCTGCTGTTGTTAAAAAAGATAAATCAAACTGGTAGTCTCGGTTTTCGTTATGTATGTCATTTCATTTTCTACAATGTAATGTGACTGTTTTGATGGACTAGAAACATAAGCAGAGAAAATCTCTATCTTCTTTAAATAGAATTCACCCTTTACAATGAAAAGGGAACTGAATGAGCAGTCACCTTTGAATATCCCAGTGTGAACCTAGGCCTTGAATGAATGAATGAATGAATGAATAAATTGATAAATTGAAAAATACATTGATGGAAGGATGGATGGATGCATAGGTAGGTGGATGGATGGATGGATGGATGGATGGATGGATGGATGGATGGATGGAAGGATCGATGGATGGATGGATGGATGCATAGGTGGATGGATGGGTGGTTGGATGGATGGATGGGTGGTTGGATGGGTGGGTGGATGGATGGATGGATGGATGCATAGGTGGGTGGATGGATGGATGGATGGATGGGTGGGTGGGTGGGTGGGTGGATGGATGGATGGATGTCTAAGTAGATGGATGGATAGACAGCTGGATGAATTGATGGATGCATAGATAGATGGATGGATGCATGGGTGGGTGGATGCATGGATAAATTAATGAAGGTCTTGTCTTTTGGGTCAGGGTCTGTTGTTTTTCCTGCCAGTGTCTCGCCCTAAAAACCTGAAATCCTCCACAACCTTTTGTCAAATTCTTGTGACTAACATCATGTTTAACTATAAACATGTGTTCTTGTTTTGTCCATTTAGGCCCAGGTTTAGTGGAGTAAAAAGATTTTCTTTTTCTGTCTGAATTGTAAGACTCATTTTACCTTTTTTTTTCTTTATCGTTGTGAATAATGTAGCCATGTTACTACAGAAAAAAATGACTCCCCCTTTAAACTCTTCATTGTGAACCATCAGCTTTACCAATTAAAATGGACATCAGCGTTCGGTGCGGTCATGCTTGTGGTGATATAAGGAAAATGGAAACCAAACCGATCTGACGTTCCATCGCTAACACAAATCAATAGTGCAGTCATGCATGTTGCTGCACAGTAAGAATGTCTTGGAGTAGTGGGGGCTTTTACTTTCTCAGCAGCGGCAGATGCACCACTGCAAATTTAACACAAGACAGTATCTAATTATTACCTCATATGATGTAATACTTGGGGAATCTTAATCTGGTGCATTTGTACCTAACTCATCTATTTGTTCACATGAAAAAGGACATTTCTGCAGCAGTTATCTGTTTATTTCCTGCTCTGCTATTGTTACATGCCTTTGACAAGAGAATCTATATTAAGAGATGAGGCTCAGCCTGGCATTAAACCTCCTGCTGCTCTGACTCTGTGCATGTTTGTAAAGATAATGGTTTAAAGCACTTCTCTAATTTTGTAAAACAGCTTTTTTTTTAGACATTAAGCTCTAAAAGAATTTTTTTTTCTCAGAATAAAAAGGAAAGGCCAAAAATTATTTCCTTTGTTATTTTTTAAGAGTTCCTCAGTTTCTTCCAAATGTATTGCTCTTTGCTGGCTAATGGATTTAATTTTTGAAATGCTCCTTTATTGAAATAAATGAGGCAAAAAAATGTATTTGCATATGAGAACATTATGGAAACTGCCTGTTGACCATTTGGATTAAAAAGCTTCGTCCAGATGAAACTTGTAGTTTGATGGAAATAATTTGTGCTTCTGTGGGACTAATGTTTTCTTTTGCATCCAATCACCTGTGGAAAAAGGGGTTTACCTTTCACTGTTGAGCAAAAACAAATCTACGAGGTTCAATCAATGAAAAAACTTTTAAACAAATTGACAATTTGACACAGATGAGCAGCTGATTTAGTTTGATAAAGATAAAGATTCAGGAGTTTACCTCCTTTAAAAAACAGGAAACAAAAATGCACAAAAGAAGGCTTAGATCAAACATAAAACTGCTGCTTACAATGTTTGAAATATTAAATTGTCTGTCAGTAAATGTGAAGGACATATTTAGGAACCAATCACCTTATTTAAAAACTAAGAAAAGTTCAGGTGTTTGTTAGTTGATGAAACTGAAGTTTAAGAAGCCAGAATAATTCAAAAACCAGAGGAGACAACAGTTTCTCAGGATGTAAGTGTAATAAGTGAATGTCCTTATTTCTGCCTGCAAGAGGCTGTGGCTGCAGATTCCTTAGGGAAACAGAAGAAGTTTGGAGAAGAACCGAGGAAAATACAGTCAAACGAGGGAACGAAACTCAAAGGTCAGGGTAAAAGAAGAAGAGAAAAGCTTGAGGGAACAGATGGATGTGAATGATGAACAATTATTTTACAGATTAACTCAAATAAAACACAAAGAGACCTTTGTGTTGTCAATCCATCCATCTATTCCATCCATCCACCTATGCATCCATCTGATCTCTAATGTCTCCATGTCCACACCTCCTTCCTTTCTTCATCTCCTCTTTTTGCGCTTTCATCACTCAACTCTGTCTCTGTCATTCTCCTTTTCCAAAACTTTAATCCTCTTTCCTTCTTTCTTGTGGTTTCTGTTCCTCTTTATTGGAGGGAAGGATGTGAGTCAGAGGTGATGCTGTGATCACTCCAGCAGATGTTAGACGGACCTATAAATCCAGAAGGAGGCACACACCCGTGTGTTTGAAGGGTCCTGGAGAAGGAACCGGGAGGAGGAGGACGGGATTAAAGGAGGAGAGGAAGATGATGATGATGTGATTCTGATCCAGAATGGACCCACAGGAATAGCATTCCTATTTTGGTTTGAGTAATGAAGGTCAGTAGTGTAGGTGTGGGGGACATGAGTATAGAAAACACTGAAACATGTGACACACACCAACACTATGAAGGCATTAGAAAGCTGGTGCTTCCAAAGGCGGATACGTTTCATATCATTGGAAGCTGTGATTTATTTGTCAGATTTATCTGTCATCTTCATTTTTTTTTCGTTTGTTTTTTTGTGTTGACTTTTCTTCTCAGCTTTCGTGAAAAAGGTACTCCTTAAAATAAATGTTCTGTTTTTAAAAAAGTGAAAAACAGTTTTGATGCAGAATCTAATTGTATTGAAAAGTTCTTATTGGTTTAAAAATGGATGATAATGAGTAATTCAAGTTAGACATTCTGACATAAAGCCTGACACAGTCCGGTGAATGCTTTTTTTGACTTTGACAAAAACAAATGACAGATATCCTCATTATGTTACGGTTTCTGTTTCTTTGCCCTTGTGGTTTGTTTCCTTTTTGTTCTGTGATGTTTTCAGTTAACTTCCTGTTTTATTTTGTAGTATTTCCTGTTCCGTTGTTGTTTTGAGTTTTACCTTGCCCCATCAGTCCTGAGTGTTTCCACCTGTGTCTTGTTCTCTTGTATGTATTTAAGTCTTGTCTTTCCCTTCCTCCTGTGCTGGTCCATATTCTGGTCTTCCCCTGTTTCGAGCGTTTCTAGTGTTTCGAGTTTTGCCTGCCTGTTGCAGTGGTTTTGTTTTGAAGTTTCGAGTTTATGTTATTAAACCCTATTCCCTGCATCCTCCTGCCTCCTCTCCTCTCTGCGCCTGGGTACTTCCCATTCACCCCGTGACATTATGGACCAGCCTTACCAGTACCCAGCAGAGGGGACCTGTCTCTGGTGGACCCCTGGCTCTTCCCAGATCTACAGGGACTTCAAGGGGAGTCGCCTGGCCGTAAGGGGGGGTCGACCACATCACCGCCGCCCCCATTCTAAGTCCTCCCCTGTTTCCTGGTTGGAGCGAGACGTTCTCCGGCATCACTCCATCCTGGACCCTCTGGACCAGGACCTGTGGCTACTGCGGTCAAGCCAGCCGTCATTCGGAACTGCGGTGTCAAATGAGCCGCTCCTGAATTTTCACGGCTCTCGCATTCTCAGCTTTACGGTAACAGAGCAACAACGGCTAAAGTCCGGTTTTCAAAGGAATTTTAGAACAGTGAAAAGTCAAATGAATGTTTAGAGAAAAAATACACTAGCTACTCTTATCAAATAATAAAACTTTTTTTTTTAATAAAAAGGCTAAGAATAAATTGAGTGTTATTAAGTATACTCCCAACCATATAGCCCATTCATTTACGTTAATAGTAAATATAATTTAAGTTTTCACATATGGACATGTTACGATGTAAAATATTTATCAGAATCAGCACAGACACTTTATAATATAAAAAAGGAGACTTGATCTAAATGTCAATACTGTTTGAGATTTGTCACAACATAGCATCTTATGAGAGAGATGCAATGTTTGAGACACTGTAGATTAAAATGTTGCCATAATCCAGGCCATCAGCTCCATTTATTCTCTTCAGGACTATGTTGACTACACATACTGATATTTCCAGACACTTTTACTGTAGAAATTTTGAGTTATTCATGTTTGAAATCCCAAATATTTTACATTTTGACAAAGTCCAATCGTCTTTTTCTGACAAAGATGCAATGTTTGAGACACTGTAGTTTAAAATGTTGCCATAATCCAGGCCATCAGATCCATTTATTCTCTTTAAGACTATGTTGACTACACATACTGATATTTCCAGACACTTTTACTGTAGAAATTTTGAGTTATTCATGTTTGAAATCCAAAATATTTTTTCTGACAAAGATGCAATGTTTGAGACATTGTAGTTTAATATTTCACCATAATCCAGGCCATCAGCTCCTTGTATTCTCTTCAGGACTATGTTGACTACACATACTAATATTTTCAGACACTTTTACTCTAGAAATTTAGAGTTATTCATGTTTGAAATCCCAAATATTTTATATTTTGACAAAGTCCAATCGTCTTTTTCTGACAAAGATGCAATGTTTGAGACACTGTAGTTTAATATTTCGCCATAATACAGTCCATCAGCTCCTTGTATTCTCTTCAGGACTATGTTGACTACAAATACTAATATTTTCAGACACATTTACTGTAGAAATCTTGAGTTATCCATGTTTGAAATCCCAAATATTTTGCATTTTGACAATGTCCAATCGTCTTTTTCTAACAAAGATGCAATGTTTGAGACACTGTAGTTTAATATTTCGCCATACTCCAGGCCATCAGCTCCTCTTATTCTCTTCAGGACTATGTTGACTACACATACTAATATTTTCAGACACATTTACTGTAGAAATCTTGAGTTATCCATGTTTGAAATCCAAAATATTTTAAAATTCCACAAGTGCTGAGCGTCTTTTTCTGACAAAGATGCAATGTTTGAGACACTGTAGTTTAATATTTCGCCATAATCCAGGCCATCAGCTCCTTGTATTCTCTTCAGGACTATGTTGAATACACATACTAATATTTTCAGACACTTTTACTCTAGAAACTTTGAGTTATTCATGTTTGAAATCCCAAATATTTTACATTTTGACAAAGTCCAATCGTCTTTTTCTGACAAAGATGCAATGTTTGAGACACTGTAGTTTATTATTTCGCCATAATACAGGCCATCAGCTCCTCATATTCTCTTCAGGACTATGTTGACTACAAATATTAATATTTTCAGACACTTTTACTGTAGAAAATTGGAATTATTCATGTTTGAAAACACAAATATTGTATGGTATCAAAAGTATAAATTGTCTTTTATTGAGAGATGCCATGTTTGACACACTGTAGTTCAGAATTTACTCATAATCCAGGACAACAACTACTTCAGTTCCCTTTAGGAACATGTCTACTACCTAATCAGTCATTTTCAGACACCTTTACTGTAGAAAATTGGAATCATTCATGTTTGAAAACACTAATATTTTATGTTATCAAAAGTATACATCGTCTTTTTCTGACAGAGATGCCATTTTTGGCACACTATAATTCAGAATTTACCCATAATCCATGACAACTACTTTTGTTCCCTTTAATAACATGTCTACTACCTAGTCTGTCATTTTCAGACACTTTTACTGTAGAAATTTGCAATTATTCATGTTTGAAAACACTAATACTTTATGTTATCAAAAGTGTAAATCGTCTTTTTTTGAGAGATGCCATGTTTGACACACTGTAGTTCAAAATTTACACTTAATCCATGACAACTACTTGAGTTCCCTTTAGGAACATGTCTACTACTTAATCAGTCATTTTCAGACACTTTTACTGTAGAAAATTGGAATTATTAATCACTTTAAGAAATTATTCATGGCGTTAGTTTGTGTATTGTAGCGTTTCAGGAATGATGATGCCGGTTTTATCAAAACTTCTCATTTATTCGAACAGCTTTCGTTACAGTCGGCCGTAACCATGCCATACATCCCAGAACCACAACACAGGAACTCCTCCACTCTCTCGGTACTTTCTCACCCACCACCACGCCCCCAGCTCTCCTCCTCTGTGGTTCCATTTCCAACTACATGCACATTCAATGTAATCTTAACAGTCATACAACAGAACAATTTAACATCTAAACAATAGAACATTAACGATTGTAACAGAACACAGGGACGCTACACTATTTTAAATAAAACAAAAATGTTGAGGACACATTTTTAAGTGTGCTTGATTACGTCATAATATTATATTTATTATAAATAGGTCCTCCATAGCACCATCAGATGCTACATGTGAGATTTTGGCAGACCACTTCAGGAGTAAAATTAATGCTTTTAGATCTAGCCTTTTAACTCAAAAATGTGTTGATTTTAATGAATCTATAACATTGTATTCATCAGAGGAAACACTGGAAAGTTTTGTCCTGGTTGATGCCGTGGCACTTGGTTCTCTCCCAGTTAAAGCCAACCACCTGCCTTCAGACCCAATCCCCACATCGTTGTTGAATACATTTCACGACTTTTTTGAGTTTGAGTTTTTAAATTTAGTAAATTGTTCTCTTCAGACAGGTGTCTTTCTGCTGCCTTTAAAACAGCCTCTTCTAAAGAAGAGCAATTTAGATCCTTGAACAAAAGCGGTGTTGAACTTGAGGCCTGGAGGCCTGATGTCCTGCTGGCCTGGGGAGGGGGGTTGCCTGGAGCGTGGGGGCGGGTCTTCCTGGGAGGGCCCTGACTCATGCCTGGGGCCGGGGCGGGGGGATGCTTAGGACTCCTGGGTGGTGTGGGGCACCTGTCTGGGGCTTGGGGTGCTCCCCTGGGGCGGGGCCCCTCGTTGGGCCCTCTGGGCGGGGTGGAGGGGCTGCTCTGCTGGTTAGGCTGGGGCTTGCACTCTCTCACCCTCTGCGCCCTCTGGCGTGGGGGCGCCGTGGCGGGCCCGCTGGCCCTGCCTGAGTCTCGAATGTGGCTGCCCGGCGGGCGGTCCGTCTCTATCTGCTGCGCTGAGTGGGTGCTGGGGGGGTCCCGGCCCCCGCTGCTGCTGCGGTGGGTGTCTTGGTGGGGGGGCAGCTGGGTTCTCTCCCTCTTAACACATTCCACCATCCACTTCAGCAGAAAAAAAAATACTCATTTGAGCACAGGTGTTAGCTCACCTTTGCCAAAATGGCTTTTGGAATGAAATATTTCACGTGTGTTAGTCTGAATGCATAAATATCCGTGTGTGACATAGTGACATAGACATAGGTGTGAACGTGAATGGTTGTATGTCCATGAAGAGTTGTTTGTGTGTACGGACTTTTGGAGCAATCAGATGTGTCTGTAACATCTGAGGCTGTGTGTGTGTGTGTGTTTTGATAGGCCCCGCCCACTTTAGTTTTTCCTGCTCCACAGCCTGTCAGTTGTAAGGCTTCAGCAACTTGATGCTATCTTGCTGTTTGACACTTAATGATCTTACCCCCCATTCTATAATCAACCTTCTACCCCCCCTCCCTTCTCTGTCATCCCTCTCTCTTTTTTCCTCTTTTTGTGTGATAAAAGCAGTCCCTCAGCCTTCAAATGACCTCCAGTCTGGTTCATGATATTCAAGTTCAACTTTCTTCTC